>NC_136461.1:93430166-94694713 GCF_902686455.1 Sciurus vulgaris | reverse complement strand
TATACATACAATGGAATATTACTCTGCCATAAAGAATGATAAAATTATGGCATTTGCAGGCAAATGGATGAAATTGGAGAATATCATGCTAAGTGAGATAAGCCAATCTGAAAAAACTAAAGGACAAATGATCTCACTGATAAGCAGATGAGGACATATAATGGAGGGTGGGAGGGTTTAGCGTTAGGGTTAGGGTTAGGTTTAGGGTTAGGGTTAAGGAGGGTGGTAAGAATGGAGGAAGGAAGGACTGTATAGAGGGAAAAGAGGGGTGGGAGGGGTGGGGGGAAGGAAAAAAAATAACAGAATGAATCAAACATCATTACCCTATGTAAATTTATGATTATACAAATGGTATGCCTTGACTCCATGTACAAATAGAGAAACAACATGTATCCCATTTGTTTAAAATTAAAAAAAAATAAAATAATTTATGATTTCCTATATACTTATATCCCTGTTATTGATTTATTCTTTCCATTATGTTTGGACATACATTGCATATTTTTAACATTGTTACTGTTTAAATTTGTGTTTTGAACCTAGATGTGGTCTCCTTTTTAGAATCCCTTGTATTCCTTGAATTATTCAAAGTTTAAGGAAAGTATAACATCAATTTGGTCAGGTTTTGTTTTTCAGTTTTGTGTTTGTATGTGTGTTTACACTTCCTCAGTTTATTTGGACCAACATTCCAACTGAAGGTTGGGAAACCCTTAGGCTGGCATTCCATCTAGTGGTAAAATATACCGTTCAATGTAATACACCAACAGTGGACTTCATTGCAAATCTGGACATAGGGTGCTATTTAGTGCTGAGCTAGACCAAGTGTTCAGAGGCTCATAGAAAATCAACGGGTTGCTTAAAATTTTTGGAAAAACAGAAACAAGGAAAGTGAGATGATAAACAGTAGAATAAAAAATGCATAATCCTTCAATGCACAGAAGCTGTATGTCCAGAAGCATCAGGGAACAGGGAGCTCTCCTAAGGAATGAAGTAAGATGCCAGAAATAAACCTCAAAACAACTGATATTTGCAAACTTTTAGATGGAGAATTTAAACTAACTTTTTAAAGAAACTCAACAAGTTTCAAGAAAATAGCAGAAATAATTTAATATACTGACAGAAAATGGGAGATAGAAGCAATTTTTTTAAAAATCAAGAAAATTCTTAAGCTGAAAATTACATTAAGCAAAATTTTAAATATGGTAGAAGAAAGGACTGGCAAAATAGATTAAGTGAACAAAGAATTAGTGACTTTAAGGACAGATTGTTTAAAAATATACATTGGAAGGAGAAAAAAAAATCTTTAAAAACTGAAGAGAAATGAAGAAAACTTGAACTGTGGGACGGGACAGTAAAAGCCCAAATATCTGAGTTGAATTCAAGAGACCTTGACAATAACAAAGATGACAAACTTATTCAGATACAATAACAGAAAAATTTCTAAACCAACTGTAAGATACAACCATCTAGGGACAAGAGATCTAACATCACCAGAAAAATTAAACTGAACAAGTCTACCCCAAGACATGTTATTTATTAAAAAAAAAAAAAAAAAAGAAATTATTCAGTTTAATGACATGGAGTTTTTTGGTGTTTTCTTTTGTTTTGTTTTGTTTTTTGGCACTGGGGATTGAACTCAGGGACACTCCACCACTGAGCCAGAGCCCCATCCCTATTTTGTATTTTATTTAGAGACAGGGTCTCACTGAGTTGCTTAGGGCTTCACTTTTACTAAGGCTGGCTTTAAACTCTCGATCCTCCTGCCTCAGCCTCCAGAGTCACTGGGATTACAGGCATGCACCACTGCACCCAACAGGAGATTATTCTCAAGGCAATGACAAAAAATAAAAACACACGTTTGTACCAAATGACCTAATAGGAAAATTCCAGGTAGAAGAATAACTAATCAGAGAAAGTGAAATAAGATTTTTATAGTACTAATGGGGGAAAAATTCAACAGCATCAACAAACAACAGAAACTGTCCACCCAGAATACTGTATACAGCAACCTACACTCCAGAAAGGTTAGAGGTAAAGACATTCTCCAACTAAAACTGAGAACACCTATCATATGATAAGTGAGTACATGTGAGTACCATGTGCTCTCAATCATATCTGCAGTCTAAAATATTGATTTCATAGAAGTTTAAGGAGGAATGGTGGCAACCAGAGGTGAGGGATTGCAGAGTGAAAGGAGGGATGGAGAAGATTGATAGGTACCAGCTAAAGTCACTTAGAAGAAAGAAGTCTGCTGACTTGTTACAAGCAGGAGAATAGATAATGACAATGTGCTGCTATAGAGAAAGAAAAAGTTAGAAAAAAAGTAATTTTAGTATTTTCATCCAAAAGAAATGATAAAGGTTTTCAAAAAAAAGGTTTATCCTAGTTTGAATTCTATACAATGTGTACATGTATTGAAACATCGTGTGGCCCACAAATACATGCAATTTTATGTATCAGTTAATAATTAAAAGACTGTCATATAACAGTCAGTTAAGTGATGAAGAATTAGATCAACTTTATGGTTATTGTACCATTTTATAGTTTTTTTCTCATTTTTTTGGTATGTTTAGTTGTTCTGTCAATTCCTAAGAGAAAGAAGTGTCAAAATCTAAGACTATATTGACAGGTTTTGCTATTTCTCCTTGCACTTTATAGGTTTCTGGTTTATGCATTGTTATTAAGTTCCTATAACATAAGAGGTTTATGATCTCTTTATCAGTTTTATTTTAATTTAAGGTGTTTCTGCTCATACCTGGCAGTATTTCTTCCTCTGTGTCGTTCATTTGCTGATATTAAAGGTACTACTTATTTTTGTTTTTTTTTTTAAATTTCTCTCTCTCTCTTTCCATATGCATATGGTCATATCCATATCTGTAATAGTGTCATGGTTTGGATATGAGTTGTCCCTCAAAGTTATTTAGACTGTGAGAGCTGTAACCTAATCAGTACATCCTACTTTGAATGACAGGATAGTAACTGTTGAGCCCTTCCCCAACAACTTGCTGCCTCATCCTGGGCCCAGAGCAATGCAGTTGGCCAACCATGGATGAAACCTCTGCAACCCTGAACCAAAATAAATTTTCCCTCCTCTAAGTTGTTCTTGTCAAGTGTTTTGCTCACAGTGATGAAAAGCGGATGGAGTAAGACATATAGACAGATTCATTTCTTTAGAATATTTCCAGAACTTCTTATTTTAAATTAGTTTATATTCGCAGAAAAAATTTGAAGATAAAACAGTTACCATATGAACGAAATCCAATTTGTCATATTATAAACATCTTACATGATATGGTACATTCACTAAAGTTAATACATCAGTTTTAATGCACTAATATTAACAATCTATTGTTTACTCAGCTATCCCTATTGCTTATCTAGTGTACTTTTTTTCAGTTGAAAACTCCTCTATGAGCACAGTAATTTTTTTTTTAATTTTAAAATTTTTGGTATTTTTATTTTTTAATTTTTACTGAGTGCATTTGGAGTCATTGTACACAAATGGGATACATCATTTCATTTCTATGGTTGTGCACAATGTAGATTCATACCATTCGTGTAATTATACATGTACACAGGGTAATGATGTCTGTCTCATTCCACCATTTTTCATACCCCCCTCATTTCCCTCTATGTAATCTAAAGTTCCTCCATTCTTCTCTCACCTCCTACCTCCATTAAATATCATCATCCACTTATCAAGGAAACATTCATCCTTTGGTTTTCTGGGATTGGCTTATTTCACTTTTCTGTTCCAAGAACTTATCAGGAATCCCTCATCACAGTGATAACCTCTCCATACCACATCCTGGCAGTAACAAATTTCTCAGACTTTCCACTTTTAGATGAATGTAAGTTTTGAGAAGAACTGCTCATGTATTTTGTAGAATGTTCCTGGGTGGTGATTTGTTTGGTGTTTTTCTCATGTTTATGATAGGGTTTCACATTATGGAAGGAAGACCTCAGAGGCAGAGTGAATTCTCATCACGTTTACCTGAGGCATATGTTAGCAACACGACTCACCATCACTTATGAGCGCTTTCTTGGTTTAGCAAGGGTATGACAGTTTTCTTCTCTGTAAACATACTGACACCTCTTTTAATACTGCACTCTTTAGAACAATGTCATTATGTGTAATCCAAATTTAGAGTTGGAGAAGTACTCAATGATTTGAATTAATCTTCAAATAAACTTGTCTACTCTCCTCAGTCATTGATTTATATTATTATGGGCACACGGTATTTATTTTATATTTACCAATGAAGTTTAGTACTAGTTGGTTTATTCTATTGCTCTTGTTTTCGTCCTCTCAGGATAATTATTAGGATGCAAACCATCACCTGATGATTTTAGTTGTACGTATTTTCAGATCTTCTGAGCATATGCTTAAAAGCCCAATTGTACAATGGAAATTTCTACAGCTTTGTCAGAAACTGCCAAATTGACTTTCAAATTAGCTGCATCACATTGCACACAATAAGAGTTCTTGTTGCTTTGTGTACTCTCCAATGAATGGCATGATCAGTTATTTTTCTATTCAAATTGCAGCTGTTTTATGTGTAATGTTTGGTTTTAAAATGTCATATTTTCTTCACATTTGAAGATAGTTTATCTAGGTATAAAATCCTATGTTGACAGTTTTTTTTTTTTTTAATTTACATGAGATAAATTAACTCCATCATTTCCTGGTTTACTTAGTTCATGATGAGAAATTTTCTATAGTTTTTATTTGTGTTCTTTGTATGTTTTACTTCTTCATTTCATTTTATTTTCTTTCATGGCCTTGTAAAAATTAGATTTTTTTTTTTAGTCTTTTTATTTGTTGATAGCCCTTTATTTTATTCGTTTATTTATATGCAGTGCTGAGACTTGAATCCAGTGCTTCACACATGCTAGGCAAGTGCTCTGTCACTGGGCCACGATCCCAGCCACTAAAAATTAGATTTTTATATGCTTATTTGAAGATTTGTTTATTCTGTGTAGCATCTATTTAATGACTTGGATTATTCATATTTGGAAAAATAATAGGGCATTTTTTTAACATTGTTTTCTGTTCTTCCTCTTTTCTGGAACTTCATTTGCATACACTTTGCTAGTCATTGCCTCATGGATCTCTGATTCACTACAGTTTTTGTCTTTAGATCTCTGTCCACAAAGCTTCATATATTTTATTGCTAAACACTGGTTTGCCTATTCAAAGGGTCTTTTATCCAGGCTTTAGTAGTTGTTCATAGGAAGACCGTAGACACAGGATATGACTGGGGACAGATCCCCTCAGCAAAGAACATAAAAACAGGTAAGAAAGTCAAGTTTCCCAGAAAATGCGATTGTTTTCAATGAGTATTATTTCAAGATGTACTGGAGATATGAAATAGAAATTTTTAAAATAGGATTATTTTATGGGGATTATTAAAGTCAGTTTTGTAACAATTATAATTATTGGTATGGGTAGATGAGATGAAAATGATGAAGGAAATAAAATGGTTAGTTACAGAAACAAACTCCTGGAACACAATTTTAGGGAAGTCAAGGTATTATAAAAATATCCATTTTTTTTTTCCTAAAAGAATTAAACTAGATGAAGATTGTTAATCAATTATAGTTCAGATATTCTAGACTAAAAATCCTATCTGGCTGGATTATATACATTGACTGAGTCATTCTTAAATCATATGGTTCAAGATGATTTATCAGCCTGGAGGCAGGGGAGGTCTTCTTTCAAGGCACAACTCATATGCCAATCCAAATGTAGAAGTTTAGGGAAAGCAGTGTTTCACAAGCAGGAGTAAGACTTAATGGGCAGGAGATAGCAGACTTGAGGTGACTAGTGTCTGCAGAGACTGAGGTTATTATGGAAACCAGCATGAAGGTCCATGTGTATTATTTTCTGGAAGCTTCCATTAGCATGGGTATTCATTCTATTCTACAAACTAGTTTTTTAGTTGTCATTGCTCACATGCTATGGGAAATATTTGTAATTTATTCTAAAACAAAGTATTCAATGTGAGATAACAAAATTACATGCTAATGAATGTCAGGCATGAGCTTCTAGAGAGTAAACATTGAAATCACAACCCTGTCTCATATTAATCACAATAGGAGGACTGAAAGAGTGATATATATAACCCAAACATTTACCTACACTCTGTGGGAACCTACTTGACTTCCATCTGATAAGGAATCCTAAAATTGACCTTTCATTTCTGTAATTGCCTAGAAATATTCCACTCATTTTATATATATCGAGGTCTTCACTAAATCTAATTAAAGGTGAGGTAAAGAAGCCTTTATTGGTGAGGAAAGAGATTAAATACAGAATATCTGCCAGAGTGCATTAAATAAATCCCAACCTTCCCTGAAGTGTGAGAGGAATATGAAAGGAAACAATTTTTAATGCCTCTCTCCCCTTCTCTCTTTCGTAGGCACACACTCATACACAAACACATGCACATGTTCGCGTAGAAACACAAACATATGCACACTTATACCAAATGATTTGCATAATTTTTGAACAGGATATTTCTTATTGGGAAAATATAATTCCAGAAAAGTCATTCACTTTTGCATCAGCAGAATATAGGGAATTATTGGTATTTATTCATATGGCTATCAATAAATGTTTATTATTTTGAATGAAATAGTATTTCAAAATCCCACTCCATAATTAAACATGTAAGGCCATGGGGAATAAAATGTCTTATCTCACAGCTCTTCAGCATTGGTGTACTTTGAATTATATGTAAGTTCACATGAATGTAATAAAATATTAGAATATTTTTCTGTAACAAAATCTTATTAGTCATAGAATGCCTACTTTATGTTGTAACGTGGAAAATAACATCAACCTTTGAAAACAGAATATGCTCATTTTTAATAATCTGGGTGTGCTTATTCATTGAATTAATTTAGAAAAGCACATGAATCTCATAAAATGCTTTAGATATTCTGTCAATCCAGTTCTAGCTATGGGAACATTGCATGCAAAACAAAGAGGAAACAAAGAATATTTATGTGTTAAATGAATGACTTTTTAAAAGAATTTAAGTGACTATTGCATTACTGGAAGGGAATAATTAAAATAGAATTAGACAATTTTAATTATCTTTTGATAATGATTGCATTCTTGGGTGATCTTGGGTAGATACCAGTTTATCTGGTTTGATTTCATTCAAACAAATCTGAGTATATATTTAGAAATTAATGAAGCTAATTGTCTTTGTTTAAAAAAGACAGTTCATAAAGGCACATTTTGCAGAATTCACTTGCCAAGTCTAGTCATAGAACCTTGTAAAGTTCTATCACTAAATATAGTAATAATTACATGAATGTGAGAGAATAAAGGTTTCCTTGATATGTGATACAAATAACTTACACCATTTTCTTCATTTGATAATTACATAGAAATAGAAGTATTATATTTAGTTCATTTATAAGTTTTAGGTGCACAACATGATGTTTTGGTAAATATGCATATAGCAAAATGATTACTATAGTTAAGCAAATTAACATATGCATGATTTCCCTGTCCCTCTTTCTTTGGTAAGGAAACATGAAACTAATACAATATTACCAATTTTAGTCCTCATTCGACTATGACCTATATGACTCCAACTCTGTACCCTTTGGTATGCATTTCCCAATTTCTTCTACCACTTTGTCACTGGTAACCAGTCTTCTACTTTCTGTTTCTATTCTTTCAAATTTTATTTTTAGATTCTGCATGTAAGTGAAAGGCTATTTTGCCTTCTGTATCTAGGTTATTTCACAGGATGCCCTCCCAGTTCACCCATTATTTTATTATGTCTTAATAATATTCAATTTGCATATTATAAAAATATTTTGTAAGACCTATTTAATTTAAATATACACAAGGATTTACTTAATCCTTACCATTGTCAATGTACATTTAGGTTGTTTCATACCTTGACTATTGTAAATAATGCTTCAATGAACATGAGAGTGTGGATATTTTTATTATGTGGTGACTTCATTTCCTTTGGGTATATAATAAAACAGGAATTACCTTTCATATGATAGCTTTATTTTTAAATTTTTAGAAACATTTATACTGTTCTTATAATGGATGTACCAATCTACACCTACCAACCGTGTACAAGTATTTCCTTATTCTAACCATCATGGACACTTCCCTCTTGCCTTTTAGATAATGATGGCTCTAACTAGGGTGAGTTGGGAACACACAGGGGTCTTGATTTCCATTTCCCTAATGATTCTTCATGTTGAACACCTTTCAATACACTTGTTTCCTAATTTTGTACCATCTTTGTAGAAATGTCTATTCAGATCCTTGGCCTACATTTTAATACAATTATATTTGCCATTATTGTTATTTTTACTATTGACTTCTGTGAGTCCCTTATGTAGTTTACATATTACCTCCTTATCTGATATATGGCACATACATATTTTCTTACAATCTGTAGGTTGTTTTATTTTGTTGATTTTGTGTTTTATTTTGTTGATTATTCAGGAAGATTCTAGTTTGATGTAGTCTCACTTGTTCACTTTTGATTATGTTGCTTGAGCCTTGGTGTTGTATCACTCAAATCATTACCAATACCAATGTCAAGAAACTTTACCTTTATGTTTTCTTCTGGGAGTTTTATTTTTTTCCAAGTGTTATGGTCTGATATTTAATTCTTTTGAGTTGATTTTTTTATTTGGTGAAATGAAATGCTCTAGTTTCATTTTATGTTTCCATGTGGATTTTTTCAAACAACATTCATTGAAAACACTATCTTGTTTCCATTGTCTTTATTTTTGTTGTCCTTAATTGACTACATGTGTTTAGGTTTACTCCTGGGATTTCTGTTTTGGTCCCATGTATATTTAATCCACTACCATACTGTTTTAATTAGTATAGCTTTTTAGTGTAATTTGAAGTCAGGTAGTATGATGCCCCAACTTAGTTATTCTTTCTCATGATTGTCTGGACTATTTAGTATCTTGGTGGTTTTCATATTAATTTTAGAATTTTTTTCTATTCTATTTCTATGAAAAAAATTTAGATAAGGGTTTCATTGACTCTGTAGATTGTTTTGAGTGTAATATACATTTTAAAACTGTTTTTTCTAATCCTTGAAAGCAAGATTATTTTTCCATTAATTTGTGCCTTCTTTTTTTTAAAAGTTGATGTGGTATGGTTTTCAGTGTATAGCTCTTTCATCTCTTAGATTCAATTTATTCTGACTTTTCTTCTTAGCTATTGTGTAAAGAACTATTTCCTTGATTTCTTTTGTGGATAGAAGGTAATGATTTACATGTTGATTTGTTGATTTGTGTCCTGAAACTTCTAAACTGAATGTGTTTATAAGTTCCACACTTTGGGTAGAATAAGATGATTACATCTGCAAACAGGGCAATTTAACTTTCTCTCCAGTTCGGATGATTTTTATTTCTTTTGCCCAAAAGCTCAGATTAGTATTCCAGTACTATATTGAACAGAAGTTATAAGTATAGATCTTCTTGTCCTGTTTGTGGTCTTAGAAAAAAATCTATCAAGTTTTTCGTATTCATGTATATTTGTGGGCTTCTGTATTGAGGTACATTCCTTTTATACCTTGTTTGTTGAAGTTATATCATTACATGATTTTGAGCTGTGTTAAATGCTTTCTCTGCTTTTATTGTGATTTTCATATGATTTTTAGTCTTCGTTCTCTTAATGTAGTATACCACATTTATTGATTTGTTTATTGAAACAACCTTAAATCCCAGGCATAAATCCAACTTGTTCATGGAGATTGGCCCCTTTGGTATGCTTCTGCATATATTATGCCAGTATTTTGTTGGAAAATTTTCATCCGTTTCTACTGGGGATGTCAGCCTATCATTTCCATTTCTTTTGATGTTCTTGTCTGGCTTTAGTTATCAGGGACCTTGTAAAATAAATTTGAAATGTTCATGTCTTTTCAGTTCTTTTGGAAAAGCCTAATAATTAGTGTGGGCTCTTTAACTGTTTGATATAATTTAGAAATTAAATCTCTAGGTCATGACTTTTCTTTGATGGGAAATGTTCATTACTAATTCAATCTCTTTACTCATTAATGATCTACTCAGATTTTCTATTTATTCATAATTCAGTTTTGGGAGAGAGTATGTTTCCAGAAATTTATTCATTTCTTCTAGGTTATCCAATTTGTTGGCCTTTAATTGTGCAAAGTAATCTCTTATAACCCTTTTTATATGTGTGCTATCAATTACAGTGTGTAACGCTTCTTTTAAGTCTTCTACTTTTTTCTTAGTTTACAGAAAGATGCATTGCTTTTATCTATCATTTCAAAAATTTTATTTTTAGTTTTATTGATATTTGTACTATATCTTTTATTTTTTATTTTTCATTTATTTATACATTTGTAATATTTAAATTATTAAATATTAAATATGTAATATTTTTTTCTTTCCACCAGAGTTGGGCTTAATTTGACATCACATTTTTACTTTTTTTAAATAAAGAACATATATTTTTGTAAGCTATTTAATTCAACATGGTAAAGTATTCTATTATTTATACTAAAGGAATGAACTTCTTATCAATAGGTTTTGCTACTTGGCAAAGAAATATTAGAAAATATTTTGAACTTACTGTATACTAAACTATTCTAACATATTACTCTACTTAATGTGCTGATATAAAATAGTTGTCTCCTATTATGTGTATTAATTCACAACCAAGCATCACAAGAAGCTACTGTTCTTGTTTTCAAATTACTAAATACATGAATGATTAATTTTAAAAAGTGAAATAAGCATAGGAAAATACCTACCTAAGAACATTCTTGAAAATTTGGCAAGAAAGGAATCTTGTAGAAATATTTATCTCATTAATTCTGGTTATAGGCAAATAATGTTACTAAGAACTTAGAGTAGAAAACCCCAGAAAATCAATACTAGTTATTTTAGGAGATGTCCAGCTTAATAGTGAAAATTATGAAAGAAGTTATTACTGGATCATGGCTAGTTTTGTAGTTCAGTAGTAGAGTACTTGCCTAGAAAGAATGAGGCTAAGTTTTATCTCTAGCACTGAAAAATAAAATAAGAAAGAAAAAAAAAAAAGAAGTTATTAAAAATTTTTCTTTGAAACAGTTTAAAATAAGTAACTATTTTTGAGGACAAAATAATCTAAAGCTAGCATTTTTATGCTGAGTTGAGGAAATGGAAAGCAAGATAAAGTAATGAATGAATGTTTTTGTGTTACTTGCAAAATAAAATACCAAGGAGAAGCCTGAAGATAATGCAATTCTTTTCTTTTGGATTATAGTGTATAGTTCACTATAATCATTCTAGAGGAATATTGAAAGAAAATATAGATAATTGTTATTTTTAAATATTGGTCAGTAGTCTATATATTAATATCTTAACTACATGGAATAACTTAATTCTGGCAAGTAGCATAGATGCTGTGTAAGCTAAAGCTGTCTTATTTTCAACCAAAACTTTCCCTCTCTGAAAATGCGGTTTCATGTAAGCAACAAAGCACAGTTCTGCTTCAGCAAAATATGTGAAATGAGTACACAGAAAATAAACTTTTAAAATATTCTAAATAGCTAACATTTGCCTATAGATGAGTTATCCTGTGTATAACACATCAAAAAGACACACATGTATATATGTGTATATATATTTATACACACACACATATACATGCATATATATGTTCTTAATATTATTTTGGAAAAATGATGAAACACTTGCAATTTTAATAAATTTTATATTATCACTTTAGCATGTTGAATTACTCTTTCATCAAATTTTTCATAGAATTTATGATAACATCTATTTAATGAAGCAGGAATTTAATCCCAAACTTTTCATTATGTCTCAAGTATTTATATTATAAAATCTGTATATTTTTCTTTGTAAAACATTAATTACATAATAGTTAATGAATAAAATTATATGTAAAGCTAATGGTGGTGTGCCTTCTTGTCCCAGCAACTGGGGAAGTTGAAGTGGGAGAATCTCTCGTGTCCTGGAGCTCTGGGCTACAAGGCAATATGCGGATCAGGTGTTCACACTAAGTTTAGCATCAATATGGTGACCTATATCAGAGAAGAGCCAGGAACAACCATGTTGCTTAAGGAGAAGTGAACTACCCAATTTAAAAACCCTGCAGGTCAAAATTCCCACCTGGAGCAGTGGTGGGATCGTACCTGTGAATAGTCATTGCATTCCAGTCTGGGCAACAGTGACACTCCTTCTCTTTGCCCTCAGGATGGCAGGTTTGAGGCCAGCCTCAGCAATTTAGTGAGGCCCTAAGTAACTTAGTGAGACCCTGTCTCAAAAATAAATGAATAAATAGGGCTGGGGATATGGCTCAGTGGTAAAGCACCCCTGGATTAAAATCCCCAACACACATGCATGCACATACTCATTAAAAAAAAAAAAAAAAAGGCTAATGGCTTTCAAGATCTGAGATCTACTGTTTCTTAAGAATTAAAATCACTTATATCAAAAGAAAAGATATTTCTAATATGTTAAACAAAGTTTTGGAATTAAATCAGTAACATGACTACCTTAGACATTGCTGTTGGTGACATGTTAGTCACCTTCGGACAAGTATCAAAACTCTTCAGGATAAATTTATTTGTATTGCAAGATATTTTGTATATAAAAATTGAAAGCAATCAGTTATTTTAGTATCTGTTTTATAGAAAGTGTGACTCTCAGTTTAATGAATTTTTATGAAACAAATTTAAAAAATAAAAAATAAATAAGAAGAAAGAATTAAAATCACAATGAGACATACCATCGTACACCCATTAGAGTGGTCATATCAACTGTCAATAATGTAAAGATGAGTCATGTGAAATGATACAAACTTTGTTTGGATAAAGGCTTGGCTATTTTTAAAAACATTCATCATATATCTGCAATGTTGTCCAGCCATTCAAATATGTAGTATTTATCCAGAAAAATAAATGCATGTATCCATGCAAATATTTATACATGAATATAACAGCAAATATTTTCAGTACAAAAGTTCAAATGACTTTAATTATCATCAACTAATAAATAGCTAAATGAACTGTGATCTGTCCATACAATGGAATTTTAATCAGCAATAATGTTTAGCAGGAACAGGCTAAGATTCTACCCTTGGAAGCCATATGCAATCTATTCTGCTATATTCCAGATTTGTAAGTCATATAATCCTGCCCATGCTCACAGGAAGGGGAATTAAGTTCCATCTCTCAAAAGGAGGAATAACAAAGAAAATGTGGGTATATTTCATTGATAAATGTTTTATTTTATAATTTTTTTGCTTTCAGAAAATTTGCCAAGAGTGCTAATACACCCCTCATCTAGTTCCTCATTCTTATCTTAGAACTTGAAAATATTATTCATTCTATATTTCTAGCTGAGAACATATTGTAATAGAAAACAAATAGTTAAAAACTATTGCATGGTGTGCCTTAGAACAAAAATCTAAAATAACACTTTTTATGCATTAGCTACCTGTTAAAGGTAAGAATTTGTATTAATAGCAAAATTTCTTCTGAATGTTGAAAATAATTTCCTTATTATGAGTATGATAATGCAAATAAAAATAATGAAACCTTAATATGCATCAGAAAAATGCAAATTGAAACCCTAATGAAAGGTTACTTCACACTTGTTAGAAGGGCTATCATAAATAGGAGGAAAAAAGAGGTAAGAAGTGTTGGTGGGTTGAAAGATGAGGTTGAAACCTAATATAGACATTACTATTAGTAAGAATCTTGCTTGTTCTAAAAATAAAATTAAAACAGCTTTTATAGTTTTATAGTTATTTTAAAATAACTATTTATCCTCTTTTGGAGAAAAGGAGACATTCTAAGCCATTGAATGAAATGAAAATAAGTACAGCCACTGTGGAGAACAGTATGGAGATTACTCAAAAAAATGTAAAAATAGAAATGTCACATGATCCAGCAGTCTTATTTTGATATAAACACAAGGAAATTGAATTGGTATCTCCAAAAGGTATCAGCACTCCATGTTCATTGCTGCAGTATGTATCATAGGCAAGATACAGACATAATCAAAGTATCCATGGACTAATGAGTGGATAAAGACATGGAAAATGTAATGTGCATGTGTACACGCGCACTCACGTGCACACATACACACACGGTAGGATTGCCAAGTTCAAACTAAAGACAATAACTCTAGTGAAAGTGACACTTGTAAAAACACTGATTCCTTATTGCAGCCAATAGACAATCAAGTGGAGAGTTAGATAAAATCAGAATTACAAAAAGTAAACCATATGACAAATTAAAGGAGAAAAATCGAACTATGGAGGCAGGAATTTTACTAGGAGCTGCTCTTGGTCAATATTTCATTTCATTGACATTTTGATTTTACACAAACCTTTGTTTTTGCCCAAATTGCAAACACTGAAGAGGCAAGGATTAAAAATATTAATAAGACATTGTGATATTTCCTAGCAAATAAAATTATCAATAAGATTGAGGGGGGTCTCTTTACCAGTCTAGACACTCTCCTTTCCTTTCTTAACTTAAATATCAGAGTCCAAAATTATAGGTATTCATTTAAAAATACTTAAAACCCTTTCCTATCCTTTTACCAAAAAAAAAAAAAAAAAAAAAAACATTGCCTTACAGAAACCAGAAGTATACTACTCAAGAATAATGACAAAAATATGGGTACTTAAGAGTTAACTATTCGCAACTTCTTCTTCACCTGAGAAGATTCAATTTCTATTCATCTATATAACATATACTGGTCAAATCTGTTCTTTATCATTACTTTGTGTTTGGAGCTTTAGAGCTCCTCTCTTCTAGCTATTCATAAAACATGCAATATGTTCTTATGAACTATATAGTCACCCCACTGTGGTATAGAATACTAGAGTTACAGAATATGAGAATGTACTACTTCTGTCCCTGTTCTGGTTCTCACTGACCAACCTCCTTCTCGCCACCCCCCAACTGTCGCATCCCAGCACCTAGTACTAGTGTGCCTTCAGAGGAACTTATGTAGCTTCCACATGTGAGAGCAGCATGTGGTATTCATTTTTCTGTTTTACTTATTTCACTTAACGTGCTGTCCTCCGTCTAAATCAATTTTGCTATCCTTATAAATATGTACAATAATTATAAATTAATGCTTTTTAAATATTTAAATAATTACCCTGACTACATTGTATACGTGTATTAAATTATCACATTGTACCCTATAAATATAGAAATATATAATTAATTTAAAAAGTTAGTTTCCAACTGGTGTTTTATTCTCTCCTCTTTCACACTTGCCTATAGGATCTGACTATAAATGCCTAATATAAAAATTCCTTCTCCTAGAAAAAAATACCAATATACTGTCAGTAAAATATGATGTTCTACCCTTGGCCTGATTATGTTTTGAATGTGAGTATAGAGCATATAACAAAGTTAGCATTTGAATTCCAAACTGAAAATTTATGTACATTTATTTATGTGCTATACATAAATAAGTCACTTTTCTAAGAATTCAAATAAAACAAATTAATTTTTTAAAAGTCCCCTTGTATATAGATTATGAAGTAATTATAACATTTCTGTCATTTCTTTCAGAAAGACCTTTGGCTCCCATTTGGCCTCCCCATTTGGTACCCTCTTTGTATGTAGTGTAACACATACTGTGTTCTGGATGAAAGGTACTGACAAGAGTAAATGTTCAATGCAAATCCTGCACTTTCTCAATATGTCATTGTCTTTTTCTATGGATTCTTTGAAATTTGAACTTAGCATTTTGATATATTATTTGACAATAAGTTTGACCCTTCTTTTCAGCCTTTTTGAATTAGTTACCTGTATGAGTTGTAAACCTGTTCTTACTTATTTCTTAAGATCATATATCAGTGTTCATCTTTTGATTCTACTTCATTAGTTTTTTAGGTTACTAATCTTTGAGACACAAAAGAAAGCATGCACCAAAAAACTACGTTTTAAAATAACTATTTATCCTCTTTTGTGCAAGCAACTGTATCTTCACAGGTTTTCCAGTCTTTGCATTTATACACAGCAGCTCTCCAAAGAAGCATCATCACAACATGGAAAATGGTCTTATACTCCAAGATTTTCAACTATATATTCTTGGCATATACTATTTATCAAGTTATAACCAAAGTTTGTTGAGGTAGAGAGAGACTTTTTCTGTTTTAGTATTTTATCCCATGAGTCTACATTGCTCTGGGTACTCTGTGTTTAGTACCAAAGATGTATAAAATGCCTGGAAAGAATAACGGGAGAATTAAACAAAACTCTAACTTGTTGGAATGGGTATTCCCAGATGAACAGATGAAATTTTTAAATCAAATGAGATTAATATATCTTTGTTATTAATAAAATTTTCAGGGACAGATTAAAAATTTTAAAATCATTTAATAAATTGATGATAGTTATAATAATTTATATTATTTATAATAGAGCATACTCTATATGACATGTAATTATGAACATAATACAGAATAGTGCAATGTAATATATTATATATACACATATTTACAATAATTATTCTCAACCATATAATATTTACTCTGTCTGTTCCCCTGAAATTACAACAGATATTTTCAGGATTTTCCAAGGATAATTCCTTTAAAGCGTAAAATATTTTGTCTGTTAAATCAAAAATTTCATGGGTTTATTCAGTTTTCAGGAATAAAACCTGTTTTAATTTCATATTTAGGACAAGCAAGATTCTTACTAATAATAATGTCTATATTAGGTTTCAGCCTCATCTTCCAACCCACCTCAATGTACTAGTTAAGCTCAGTCAACCTGTAAATCACCTCACACATGTTGACAGTGTCACCTCTACTTATAATACACTCTTGGCTGAAGCATGTTTCCTCTGAGACCTTATCCTTACAACCCTCTTTTGCATTCTTGGCAGCACAGTCTTACCATTTGTACATACTCTATTAAATTGAATTTAATTTGTGTTTCAGTGTTTACATGGTGAATGGAAAGAAATGCATGTGTACTCTTGTATTCGATTTTGTTCTTTTCTGTTTTCCTGTTTCTAGAACATAGTCTAATTAGATTAAAGTTTTCATTTATCTACTAAACTAGGCATTTGAAGGATTTTGACTTTTCCTTCAAATACACCATTTTAAAATTATTTTATACTCAAATAAATTTCTTATTTTTCTCTTGCCCGTGCAGTTATTCTTACCTCATCCTAGTGTTCTATAGGGGTCAGTGTTCATCTTACCTGAAATACATGTGATACTTTTATTCCATTGAACAAGACTGTTGATTGAAATACACAATCACTTTCCAAAAGAAAAAAAAAATAAAAAATTATCTTTGTGTACTAATAATTAGAAATAACTTTCTCTTTTAGTCTTTCTTCTTTCCAATATTGTATTACATTAACTAATCAATTATTGGTCACAGAATTTAGATCTGCATCAATTGTATTTTAAAAATATTTCAAATACTATATTCAACACATACACACACACATATATATGAATCTCCTTATAAAGTAATCATTAAATGCAACCATGCTTTTATATTTTCTTTAAGTTTCTGTACAAAAAATTCCAGCATACCCAACTGATTTTAAAGCATAAGTTGGTCACTTAATCTAAAAGGCCACATCTGAAAATGTCAATATCCTGTAGTGGCAGAAATTTTGTTTCTGCTCCATGTCAATCCTAGTGCATCTGTCAACAGAATTTATCACAGTGGACAACAAAGCATAATCTTCTCAGTTATTGTCCCTCTCTGAAGGATAGGGAGTTTCATGTTCCATTCATCCTCTTGTTGAGCATTTGTTTTGGGTGGTTTATAGTCATACTTCCTGTATTGTTAATTTTCTCCCATATTTCTTTTTGACTCTGAAGGTATGGACATTAATTCTATCATGCCATCCTTTGTTTTCATTTTTAAGATTCATTTGCCACCTTCAGATGTATAACTTTTATTTTATTCTTTTTAACCTTCCATTGTAAAATTGTTCCTATTTAGCCTGATTCCTGAATCAGAGAAAGACTTATTCGTGAAATTAACATTTTATTATTTAGAAATACTCAGTGTACAACAATTTCCACTCTATCATTTTTCTTAGTTGAAGGTGTTATGTGTTCACAAACTTTATGCAAACCTTCTTTTCACAAACCTATCAAAACTGGCAGATACTGAAAAATACTGTAGATATATTATTGTTTTCTTAAAATAGTGAAAAGACAAAAATTAGTAGTAACTAAAGGTTTTTTAAACCTACACATAATAATGTATTGAAAATATATAAAACTTGCCATACTTTTATGATATTTTTATCCCCTTGAAATGTTTTATAAATGTTAATGGTTTAGTTGTATTTTTTGAAACATTACATAAAGTGTACAACTCATAATTGTAAGGTTGGGTGAATTTTTACAAAGTGAATGCACTTGTTTAACAATCATGTGAACCAAGAACTAGACCTTTACAGAAACCCCACATCCTCTTTGTCCTTTCACAATTGCAATCCTTTTCTCCCAAGAATATTCAGTATTCTGGTTTTTAATTCTTACAGATGTATTTTGATTGTTCTTAAACTTTGTATTAATTGGTTAATTATGTTTAAATTCTTCCATGCTGAGAGGAATATAGTTTTTGCTAATCATCCTCAAATTTCACTATATAGTCACTTATTCTTTCTGTCAGAAGGTTATGTGTCATGTGAGATACTCTAAGGGAGCAGAAGGGAGTTTCAATTTGCTGTTTATATTGACTTTTTCCCTTTACCATAGGATACATAATCCTTAAAAATGTCTAAAAATGCTTTATTAATCTATAAATAAAATAAACCTAGAAGTTCCAGATGTTCCCAGTAGTCTCTCTTTAAACAGAGATGGTTTCTCTTTTGGATCATGATAATATAATGAGGGGCAGATATATAATATTTCACTCAGTTTGGATGACATGGAAGAGTGCTTGGTTGCAGTTTCACTGTTACTCTCTCTACCTCTGATTCACAGTCATTATTCCCAGGTGTGGTTCACAGCATTTATGGATAGAAAGTTATCTATGTTTGATTGTCCACAGCACTGAAGTACTACTGCAAAATATACGGCCCTGAACTTCAATCCTTTCAGGTTTCAGGCTTTTAACTCTTTTGTTACATTCATGTTTAATTTCACAATTCAGTAAACCTCTTTTTATTCTTTCTGCTGATAAAGCAATTGCTTTAAGGTATAGAAAAATATAAAATCACTACAGGTATTAAGAAAATTTTTAAAAAAAATAGAAATTCATTGTTTTGGAGGCAAATACAATTGAATTTAAATCTGTGTGTTTCAGTCATCTTTTTCTCTGCTGCAACTTAAAGACCTGACCAGAACAATTGTAGAGGAGAAAAGTTTACTTGAGGACTCATGGTTTCAGAGGTCTCAATCCATAGACAGCAGGCTCCATTCCTTGGGGCTGGAAGTGAGGCAGGAAATCATGGCAGCAGAGTGTGGCAGAGGGAACCAGAGAGAGTCTCCACTTGCCAGATACAATTATATACCCAAAAGCCACGCCCCCCAATTCCCACCTCCTCCAGCCACACCCTACCACTCAGTTAATCCCTATCAGGGGATTAATCACCAATTGAGTTAAGACTCTCACAACCCACTCATTTTTCCTCTTGAACCTTTATGCATTGTCTCACATGTGAGCTTTTGGGAGACACCTCACAACCAAACCTTAACAGTGTGCTATTTGCAATTATTTGGAATCAATTGTTATTTGCTATATTGTTATGGTAGCATAACCTTTTATTTTACTATGATTAAATATATTTGTTTTAATTTAAAAACTTTTGAATCAAAATAAGCTACATGTGAACTATGTAACCTACATAACATTTCAATTAGAGAGAATTAAAAATGAAAGCATTTGCATCATTATAAAAGAAAATAATCACAAATAATTCTGAATTTGGTATCTCCACTATTGTTTGACCATTGAAAATCAAGGTGTATTCCTGATAGAAGAAAAACTCATGAATTGAACAATAGAAAAAACTCTTCTGACTTAAATTTCTATACTCTTTTTTTCTGTTTTTTTTTTTCTATATTTTTGCCCAATATATAAAACAAAAAAAAGTACATATTTATTGGGTGCTATGTGATGTTTCTTGTGTATGTGTGTGTGTATTTATTTAGAATATATACACATGCACAGACACACACATAAATTGTATTATTTTGATCAGATCAAACATATCTATTTTCTCAAACATCTATTATTTCTCATGGTGAAAGCATTTGAAATCTTCTAGCTTATTAAGATGCACAGTACAAGTGGTTAGCTATAATCACCCTATTTTGTAATACAATATCAGAGCTCCTTTTTCCTGTTTTTATGTGTTGATAAACCTTTCTGCATCCCTCCATGTCTACTCTACTGCCTCTGCTACCACCATTCCATGCTTAACTACTCTGATATTGAAGGAGTTAAAATTTAAGTGCCCATAATTAAAGCACAGAATCTGTAGTCTAGCAAATGAACTTAGGAAAAGAAACAAAGAGGGACAGGCCTGAGGCCTGAACATACCTAAACAAGCCTAAAATAAGACTGCCAAATCATCAAAAACTAACTGGCCATGGAGGATAAACAATCTCCACAAGGCCGTGGACCATCTGGTGTCACCCACTTTCCCCCTTCTTCCCTTTTCTTTAAGGTCAACTTGACCGCCTGCTAACCAAAATAAACTGCCCTACCACATTGCTGGAATGTCAATTTGCACGTACTTCTTGCTGATGTAATCAATGCAATCACATGCCCGCTTATGTTTGAATCAGCCAATTATGTGTACCCGTGCCAAACTCCCTAACTTTTCCTATATAAACCCCTGACTTCTGAGCCTCGTGGTCAACTCCTCTATCTCCTGCATGAGATACGTGTTGGCCCCGGAGCTCCGTTATTAAAGTGCCTTGTGCTTTTGCATCAAGCCGGTCTCTCGTGTTTCCCGGAGTGCGCCATCCTGAGACTCAAGTAAGGGTCTCCCTATTTGGGGGTCCTACAATATCAATTTTATATTTCACATGTGAGTCAGATTATTAAGTTTATGTCTTTCTCTACCTAATTTCATTGACAAAATAACCTCCAGTTCCATTTATGTTGTTGAAAATTACAGGATTTCATGCTTTTTCAATGACTGAATAGTATTTCATTTTGTATTTGTACCACATTTTCATTAGTAATATAATAACATATAATCTGTTTTTCTAAGGGGAAAGGAAATACTTGAGAGAGAGTGATCATTTTCAGTTTTCACCAATCCCTGGTGATTCTGATGCAATGAAACTTATAGTACATATACATGGAAATTACTTGTCCAGATTGATGATGGATTTTAAAATATAATACTTTGGTTAATATTAATCAAATAAAAAATATGCCTTTTAAATAATTTACTAAGTGGAAATAAAAATCTGTCACTACCTCCTCCATATTTCCTTGAAAAAGATGTGCTCCTTATATATTTTAAGATATTAAAATATTCACTATGTTCTGCTGACCCTTAATTGTATATAAACCCAGGTTTTTCCTATTTTTCAATTTGTCACAAATTTCTATGATGCTTGTGCTTTGCATTTTTTGTCTGGCATATAGTGTATGGAATGCTTTGTCTTATTTTTCCTATTGAACTGCTTAGAATATTTCTTGGGATCCAAAAGTTTGGGGAAATATTTACTTATTTGTTTTACCTATGCTATGCAAATAGTGTAAGAATGTATAACCCATTCATTTTCTTAACTGAAAAGAAATATTGGAGAATAGATAATATAATATACTATTTGACCACTCTTTTAAAAAGAGACATCATTTTGATGACTGTGTACACAAATGGATTAGAAAGTATCATGTAGTCACTTTTTTTGGAGCTTACAAAATTAAGAAATTTTGAAAATAGGAGCTTTCTAATAAATTAATAATCTTTGACTATTTCAGAAAGAAAAAAGGTAGACACTCAAGCAAGGAAGAGAAATAAGAACCAAGATGAAATGAAAGCCACAATGCTTGGTGTCAGCTAAAATTTGTTATGGCAACATGGAATCCCAAATTGATTGTGGGTAGCAATAAAAACACTTTCTCTGTGTTAGTTCATCCCAGCATCGTTCAAAATGAAAGAGAAGCTCAATTGCTCAACTGCATTCATAGTGTCTTCTTAGATGTAGTACACCAGCCTGTTCACAATCTGTTAATCAGGTCAGATTGTGTGGTCAAGCCCAAATTTGATACAGCTGGAAATTGTGCTCTACTGTCCACAGGCTAGTAGAGGGAGAGTAAAAATATGAACAAATAATATATTACCAAAATTCAGACTAAAAAATAATAGAAAATTACTTTTTTGCTGATTACAGAATGGATACATTAATTTTAAAGACAATTGAAAATACTATCAATTTTTGATTTATGTGAAAAACAATTTTAAACATTCATTTGAATTGACTAAAAGATAAGACAGAAATGAAGACCCCAAAAAACAGTGAGCTGAAAATCAAACAGTAAAATATTACCTTAGGGCCTTGTCCAAATGTAGGATAAAGAGGCTTGTGTTTCAATGATGAGATAAAAAATAAATACTTGGATCCCATCAACAAGGACAGCTGCAATTCAAACCTCCATATTAAAATAAGACACTTCAAATTTTGCTCACTAAGAAAAGAAAATTAGCCAGACAGAAATCAGAAAAATGAGATTATACTCCATTATGTATGATCTATCAAAATGTATAAATGCATTCTACTGTCATGTACAACTAATTAGAACAAATAAAATTAAAATTTTTTTTTTAAAAAATCAAGATATTCTAGTCATCAGGAAAGAGAATAAGAGAAGGAATATTTCCTTTATTTTGGGATGTGAGTTAAAAATGATATAAATAATCCTCAGAGTACTTAAAATCACTGCTACGGTCACAAGTAAATTTTAGTATAAATATATATCACCTGCCTTATTTGAACATTGTCATAAATTGATCCTTGTTATGTTTTATATATGAGATATCAGCCAAAAACCCGTGTGTGAGAAAATGCAAGGTTTAAAGGTGACATGTTTGTGATGAAAGTCTTTACTTAATCAGTGAATTAATCCCCTGATAGGGATTAACTCAGTGCTCAGAGGAAGGATGTGGCTAGAGGAGCTGGGCCTTTGGGTGTGTGCCTTTGCGGTTTGTATTTTTTTTTTTTGTCCTGAAGAGTGGATCTCTCTCTCTGCTTTCTGGTGCAATATTTTGAGTTGGTTTTCTCCACAACACTCTTCTGCCATGATGTTGTCCCTTGTCTCAGGAACCCAAGAATCAAGCTGGCCATCTATGAAATAATACCTCTGAAACTTGTGAACACCAAAATAAACTTTTCCTCTTCAATTACTTTTTGCCATGTCTTTTTGATCACAGCAATGGAAAAGCTGACTAAAACATTCCTATAGAATAAGGTGGCCTACTGTGTGTCCATGAGGTGTCCTGCAGAAGTGGGACACTTATGGGAAAATCTTGCGATATTTTCTACAGAGCTCAAAAGAAACAATTTAAAAATTTATACCTCTGACAAGAAATTAAAATATCATAAGAAAAAACAACATTAAATGTTTAGACAACTAAGATCTTCAAACATAGCATGATTAGAAAGATAAAATGTTAATTAAAAATGACATATAAACAAAAAAGACTAAAATTTGAATAATGAACAAATCATTAAAAAAGAAAAACTAAAATAAATATTCTAGTAATAAAAATAACCTAAAACCTAATTGATTGTAATTTTAGCTATTGTAGGAAACATCTTATTAAATATTCTTATGTTTTTCTATATTCTTATACCTATCTATATAAACATGCTTTTATTTTTTTTGTTAAATACCTAAGAGCAACATTTCCTGGATTATGTGATAGTTGTACATTTCATGTTACAAGGAACTGACTTAATTTTCTCCAAATGGTTATGTAATTTTTCACTCTTGCCATTAACGTATGAGTTCCAGTCATTTCATAGTTGCGTTATCATTTAGCATCATCAGATATTTTAATGTTGGCCATTCTAATGGATGGAACTTCATATATCTTTTCATGTGCTATATACAAGTGACTTAAAAACATGTGCTATCTCAGCATTAGAAATTACTGAAACAGTGTCATATTGAAAAATGATATATTAATGAAAAGATATGGGCACGAAGAGCAAATACCATCTAAGTCCATACACAGGAAATTTTAGAAAATACAAACTAGCAGATGAACGAATTACTGAGTGCAAGAATGGAGTGGGGATTAAATGGAAATATTGAAAGAAATTTTGAAGTGAAAGAAATATTTGATGTTTGCTCACTTGGGGTCAAAACTCAGCTACTTGTATAATTGAAATAGTTAAAAGTTTTTTTACACAAATAATGCTTCAATAAAGTGTATTTTAAAAATTTTGAAAAGTTAAATATGAGATCGCATGTAGGAGAAAGTTAATTAGAAGTTGGATTTTAGAAAATATTCAAATGTACCACAAAAATACAGGAATGAAGTACATAAAAAAGCAAAGATATGTATGGATCCTGGAATGAATTTGACAAATGTCTGTCTATTTATATTTTTAGGAGAAAATAGAAATAAGATACATGAAATACCATGTGAGGAAATAACTGATTATCTAAAAAAAAATCTTTTAGAGTAAGCTACAACATATCAAAAGTAGAATAAAGATAATTCATTTTACATGAGATGATATTAGACACATTGATTAATCTGAAGAATTCAAAATATGGTAGTTTTTTTCTAAAATAAAGAGAATTCTACTTAGACTTGAAAAAATAGAAACTGTTAAATTTGAAATCACATTGACTAGAAAGGTAAGAATTATACCTAATTTATTTCAGAAAAAGCATATAATATTAAGACTGTTGGTAAGAATTACAGGTAAAGGGGTGTGGGCGTGTTAGGGCTGAATGTTGGCACCCCCATTTATATGTTTGAAATCCTAGCCCCATACCTCAGAATGTGACCATGTTTAGAGGCAGTATATTAAAAAAGGCAATAAAATAAATTGACCTTATTAGGGCAAACAATAATACAACAGAGCTGGTATAATTGGAAGAATAAAAAATTTGGACATAGACACATGTAAAGGGAATATAGTAGGAAGACAGAGAGAAGTCGACCATCTGGAAAACAAGTGAAGATGCATAAAGTTGAGTCTTCCTCCTGATTCTTAGAAGGAACCAATCCCAATGATACCTTAATGTAATTCTTCCTGCTTCCAGCATTGGCCAAGAATAAATTTAAATGTTTTAAACCACCCCTGGTAACTTGTCATGGCACTCCGGGAAAACAGCGGCCATTGGAATTAAATATTTTATGGAATTTATATTATTAATGAGAAGTAGATAAAAGTTGGCTTTAATTTATTGTTCTTAAATTAAACATTTACATTAAACTTTCAAGGATGCACACTGAAATGATAATAGTGTATTTATCACAAACTATTTTGGGAAAAATGTAATATGGCTTATGAATAATAAAGTCAAAATGAAGTAGAAAAAGGAATATTAAGTGCAGACAAATCATGATAGAAAGTAAAAATAAGATGATATTGACTGAGAATTGTTTTGAGTATTCTGGGTCTTTATTCTTCCATATAAATTTTAGGATACTTTTTGTTAGTTTTGTAAATAATTTCATTAGCATTTTGATGGGAAATGAATTTAATCTATAGATTACTCTTGATAATAAGATCATTTTAATAATATTGATGATGCCTATCCAAGAATATGGAAGGTCTTTCCATCTTCTAAGATCTTCAATTACCTTCTTTAGAATTCTATTTTATTTGTCACATGGGTCTTTTACTTTGAGGCATTACAATACCCAATCTCAAATTATACCACAGGGCTAGTAACAAGAACAGCATGGTATTGGCCTAGAAACAGATATGAAGACCAGATATGAAAACCAATGGAAGAACAGAGAAAAAGCCACCTAGATACATTCATGTGCTTCTTGACAAAGTAGTCAAAAACACATTGGAGGAAAGATAGGATTTTTAACAAATGGTGCTAGGAAAACTGAATATATGTACGCATAGGAATTGAACTAGATCCCTATCTCTTAAACAAAAATCAACTCAAAGTGGATCAAATGCTTATTATTTGGACCAGGAACTTTGCAACTGTAAGAAGAAAACATAGGGTCAAAACTCCAACATGTTGATGAAGCTATCAGCTTCCTTAATAAGACTCCTAAATCTCAAGCAATAAAACCAAGAATCAATAAGTGGGACAACTTCACATTAAAATTGGGCTTTGATCTTGCTTTTGTCCACCCCTTCTTTGTGTGCTTCTATTTAAAGGGGATGTTTACTCCGTGCTATTGTGTATTGATTTTTATTTTACAGGATCTTAGGACAAGAGCTTGCCTTCAGTCTCAGGTGAATCTTTGGACTTGGACTGAGGTGCAATGATGGAACTATTAAGAATATGGAACTCTTGGAGATGAACTAATGCATTTTGTATTGTATGATGGGCATAAGTTTTGGGGGGTCAAAGGCAAAATATTATGGTTTGTATATGAAGTGTCCTTCAAAATCTCCTGTGTTGATGAAGGAATGATCAGAGTAGAAATTAGTAGATTATGGGAGTTGCAAACTAATCATTCCTTGTAATTTGTATGGTTGGTAACTGTAGGCAGGTGAGCCATGACTTTAGGAGGTGAGTCTCTGGGGACATCACCTGAAAGGGTTCACCTTTTCTGAGGTCCTTTCCCCGTCTCACTCTATGCTTCCTGGCCACCAGGGGTGAGAAGCACTCCTCTACCACATCCTTATATCCTGCCTCATCTTTGGCACAGAGCAATGAACTTGATCAACTATGGACTAAAACTCTGAAACTGTGAGCTAAAATACATTTCCTCCCCTAAGTTGCTCTCATCAGGTATTTTCACAGCAACATAAAGCTAACTAACAGAACCAGAATAGGGTAGGCTCTTGGCTCTTGCTATTGAGAGTGCAGTCTGATGCTATTGTATATCTTTTTCAAATAAATATCTATTCACATCCTTTGGACTTTTTTTATTTCAGGTGGTTTGTTTTCTTGCTATTGAGTTGTTTGAATTCCTTATGTATTCCAGATGTTAACTCCTTATCACATATGTAGCTTTCAAATATTCTCTATCAGTTCATGGATTTTTATCTCTCCTCTGTTTTTTCCCCCTTGGCTATATAGTTTAATATAATCTCATTTGGTCTCATTTGGATTTTGTTTTATGAAAAATGACTAAACATATTTAATTATCAGGGAAATGCAAATTAAAATTACAATGATGTATCACCTCATACCTCTAGAATAAATATTATCAAAAAGTATAAGTATAGGTGGAGATATGGAGAAAAAAACCTGCAAACACTATGAAGAGTGGATAAATTAGTATAACCATTTAGGAAAATAGTATGGAGTAGTAACTAGTGAAAGTAGTAAAGAGTGAAAACTAGTATCATATAATCCAGCAATATACTAATAGTGGTATAAATCCAAAGGAATTAAATCAATATGTTGAAAAAGTATTAATACTTATGTTCACTGCAGATATCATTCACAGTACCCAAGGTAATCAGTAAAACTATGTCCATACATGTTGAATTAAATTAGTATAAATTCACAATGGAATACAATATAGGGTTTTAACATTGAAGGAATTCTATCATTTGTAACAACATAGATGGACTTGGATATGTTAAAAGAAATGTCAGGTACAAAAAAATAATGCTGTGTATTCTTACTTATATATGATATTGAAAATATCAATTTAATGGAAAAAGAGTAGAAAAGCAATTACCTGAGTCTGTAGTGTGGAGGGAGGGGAGCTGGTGATTAAATGACATAAAGTTTTGGTTAGACTAGAAGAATATGTTTTGGTGATCTATTTTATTGCATTATGGCCTCAGTTAATAATAATATAGTCTATTCTTTTTAAATATAGAAGAATAAATTTTTAAAGTTTCTCATTACAAACAAAAATAATTACTTTGTGAGATAATGGATGTGTAAATTAGCTTGATTTCTATAATGTATGCATAGATAAAAACAATTTTTACTCCATAATATACATAATTATTTGTCAATTAAATTAAAAAATAAATAAAACTATGTTCTGAGGAGCAAAGTATCAGCAATATATGGAGAGTATTAGAAATGCAGAATCACAAGCTCTGAGCCATACCTAATGAATCCAAATCTACCCTGCAGTAGTATCATTTATGTGATGTGTACTCACTTTAAGTCAGAGAAGCATTGGAATATGTTAAATGAGAATATTCAAATGTGGGCCATATTTTTCAGGAAGTAGACAATCTTCATGGCTTTGAATTTGGAGGCGGGGTGAAGTGAAAGGAACAAGAGATAGGAAAAGCAAAGACTTTTCATTCCCTGCATTAAGACTGTTTATTTGTATCTCAGTATTTCAATTGTATGGAGGAAAATAAAGCATAAGTTCTCCCAGAAATAAAACAATAGGTCAATAGGAAAATACCAACCCGTTTAAAATTTGAATTTTACTTTTACCCCTCCTCAATTGTAGACTATGAATATAAAGTCTGACTGAACCTCTTCTGTCTCAAGGATAATTACTTTTAAAAGAGAAAAAAAAAAAAAAAAATCTATAAAGGTACCTTTCCAGAGTGAAATTCTAGCTTGCACAAGGAATAGCAACTGAAGAGCACTTAGCATAAATGGAAGAAAACTGAGGAACAATTGCAACAGGAACAAAACAACCTTTGGAATAGTACCACTTTGTGGAAAACACAAAGTCCAATGACAGGGGCACAAGGAAAATAAAGGATGAGAAAGTAGGACGTGATTCAGTATAAGGTAGCAAAAATCAGAACACAAAAGTAATTTTAAAAAGTAACAAAAATGAATTCCAAAAAAGAAATGAGGAGAGATAACTATTTAGAATATTGAAGATACTTATAGAAACATAATGGAATGAACATCGGAGTGAGTAATGAAAGACAAAGCTCAAAACTGATTTAGAAAGAATGAAGATCAAAATAATACAATAAGAATTTTTTTGAAATTATAAGAGATATAAAAATAAACAATTAGTATTTATATTGTATCACAAGACAATTTTACCCTATGAATTCAACAATAAAATAATCTTCTTGTATTTTAAATAATATCAATGATCTAATTGATGTCCAGATTAAAATATTCAAATATTCATTAGAATATGAAGAAACAAGAAAATATATCTGCTGTAAACTAGTGAATTCTTTCAGGTTTACCTATCAATTGACTACCTGGGTTAAGAGAATGTCCTCCTTTCCCTCCACCACTCTAGTAAAGAAGAGTTATACACAACAGAAACCTCTCTTAGGTTCTTAAAGTGTAGGACAGGCAGAGTTCCCACAAATTCCTTTAATCTATACTTGCTTGATTCTAAAGCAATTGCACTGCCTCTCACTTGTAAGACTATGCTCCACACAAAAAGGAGGTGACAATGGAAGAGACTTAAATAATACAGTGCAAGTGGGGAAACATTCTGTGCATCACTGAATACATATTAACCAAAAATTTTTTTGCTGGTCCTGGTGGCACATGCCTATAATCCCAGAGGCTTGTGAGGCTGAGGCAGGAGGATCACAAGTTGAGCATCACAAGTTCAAAGCCAGCCTGAGCAATTTAGTGAGGCCCTAAGCAAATTAGCAAGGCTCTGTCTCAAAATAAAATCTAAAAAAATGGGCTGGAGATGTGTCTCAGTGGTAAAGTGTCCCTGGGTTCAATACCTGGTATGAAAAAAAAAAAAAAATTGTTAGGATATATTCCCTCAAATCCTCAAATATACTACAAGAAATGAAATGACTTTTACATTATTATGTTTCATAATGTAAAATATGCAAAACAATATTGTGGCGTATGGCTTATTGACAATAGCATGCATGGTAAAAGAGAAAGACATATTTGCTGTATTAGTTTGCTATTGCTGCCATACCAAAGTCCAACAACATGGAGTGACTTAAACTATAGAAACTGGTTTGTGGGTGTAGTTCAGCAGTATAATGTATGCACGAGACCCTGGGTTCAATTACAAACACCAAAATATATGTATACATATGTACATAAATACATACATACAATTTATTTTCTCACATTTCTGGGGACTAGAGGCACAAAATCAAAGTGTCAACAGGTTTTTTTTCTTTGGAGGGCTGTGAGAGAAGCATCTGTGTAGGCCTTTGTTTCACTGACTTTTAGATGACTATCTTCTCCCTGTGCTTCCTATCATTGTTTTCTCTGATTATCCTAGTGTCCAAATTTCCCCTTTCTATAAAAATATCTGTCATATTGTATTAGAGCCCTTTGTAATAATCTTAAATTAATTAATTATCACTGTGAAGACCACATCTCCTATTAAGTTCCCAGGTGGAGGTTACAGTTGTAACACAGGTATTTTGGGGAAGGCACAATTCAACCAATTCACACATAATAGTAATAAATGCTTGTGAAAGTGAATGATGCTAACAGGACATCATTCTTATCAGACACAGATAAAATGACAGCCAGAAAGCAATGGAGAGTGAGGCCTTATGCCTGCCTGAGATAAGTGCTTTCTCTAAAACACTCTAAAGACCTAAAGGAGATTCCCTCTCCTTATACATGTTCCCCAGGGGTTGCTTGTCTTGTCTGTATGTGCTTATTTCTGACACAAATTTTGTCTTTACCTTGATTTAGGACTAAAACAATTCAGAAAGGATCCACTTGCCCAGGAAGGACACCTCCACCAATATGATGGTTCTCCAAGATCAAGATAAGTTTTTAAGACTTTGTATCCAAATATCTTCACCTTATGAATGCTTTTTAAAAAAAATTGTCTTTAGAAATGTCCCTTTGCCTCCACCTCCTTAAATAAACCCATAGTTCACTATGAATGCCTTTTATATTCTGTTGCAATGCTCTGTTATTCCCATAAAAATCTAATTCTTTGGAGAATCTCTGATTGTTATTGAGGTTCAAATGCTGTATTCAGATTAGTGAATACTGTTATTTTGGGGATTTGAGATGTATCCATGCTTGTTTCATATCTTCAGCTGGGTGGTGATTGCTCTTAAGTCATGTCTAGGTATACCTAAGTTCTTTAAAATAAGTAAAATTTAAAAGTCTAAAAAAATACTAAGACATACATGGAGTGCTTTGTTCCAAGCACATAGAAGTCACAAAAATTTAAACAAAGTCAGAAAACTTTGCTCCAAACAGAAATCCATAGCTAAAATAAATTATGATGCAGGTAACTTTTAGGGGAACCAAGTCTGAGCAATGTCTTATAGAAATTGGTCAAAATTTGATAAGATTCTTGAGTCTCTGGGTTCTGGTCCCTGGCTCCTGGTATGGAAGGATAGAAGGTGGTCTCCCCTAGTGCCCTGCACATAAATCAAAGGATGACCATGCTTCCACACTCCTTATTCTCTCCTGCCAACATTTCTGCAGAGAAAAGAGTTTTTGCATGTGGATATTGTACATAACATTCAAGCCATCATGTACTAAAAATTGCTTTCCTCTCTATCCCACCTTTTTCTTTTCCATATCATCCAAAAATAAAAGATTGATTTTACATATTTATCTGATACTCCTAAATTTTATTATGCTCCAGAAGCTCTTCTTATCAGATAGTATTTTGATGAATATTTCATATATCTGCCTCCCCAAATATGCTATACTCTCTTGGTCCACAATAAAATTATTTTAATCTTCCTATCAAAAAGATTAGTACCTTTCATTTATGTAGAACTCAACACATAACTTGTGGATGATTGAAAGTGTCATCCCATTTGACATGAATAATAGATTTTTTTGGAAATGCTCATGTTTTCCTGCATAAAAATTCTTGATACATTTGGATGACATCGATTGTATACTAAGTATCTATGAATGTGATTTTAATTGTTTTGCCTCCTTTACCTGTTTGAAACATTTTGGAAAAATACTTGTTGAATGTACAGCTGTGGGGAATAGCTATATTAAGTTCTATTTTTTTTTTTTTCCTTTGGACTGGGGACTAAACCAGGGGTGCCTAACAACTGAGCCACATCCCCAACTCTTTTTTTATAGTTTATTTAGAGACAGGGTCTCGCTGAATTGCTTAGGGTCTTGCTAATTTGCTGGTGCTGGCTTTGAACTCACAATCCTCCTGTCTCAGCCTCCCGAGCCACTGGGATTATAGAATGCATCACCAGGACAGCTAGGTTCAATTTTAATCAGTTTCTTGGAACTCAGATGTCATCTGAGCAAAACTTATATACTTAATAATGAGATTCTTGACTACCTATAAAAGCCAATTTTCACATGTGGCTGATGCAAGGCACAGGTATTACTATTTTATGGCTCTTCACAATATATAATGGTATACATGTAGAGAAATATATTATAAAATCCCACTTTGGAAAGAAAGCTAACAATCCACTTGTTTCTTCGCAGCACAGAACCTGGGCTTTCATTCCCACATGTGAGCTCCTACAATTTTAGGTATCTTCAACAATATTAGGGACCTAAACTATGTGTATTAGCAGTGATTCAACAAATAGGCAAGCAAGAGGGGAAATTTTATGGACTCAAGAGTTTGTGATGACAAGAAATCATTTCAAGATGAGAGACTGACAGTGGGATTTCATGTAAATGGAGGGCTAGAATGAGGATTCCAGAGGATGGAAGGAAATCTCCTGGCTATGACCTTTCCCAAACTCTCAGGAGCTTGTGTCACCATAAACATAACTACATGATCTCACCAGGATAAGTTATTTGGACTATGATTGTCACTCATTGAATCATCACTCTAAGTAGCCTAATCTCACCAAAATTAATTTAAGGTTATAATGGCCACGCTGGCAAATGTTTAAAGTGAATAAATGTTTCCTTCTCTCTTAGGAACTTCTTTTAGTGTATCTTGACACAAAGATATGAAAATTCCCTTTTTTTTTATTGATAAACTGTTTCTGATTTTATATCTCACTTTTGAAAACTAAGTTTGCTGAATACCAGATTCTTGTCCTTTTCTTTTTCTTGTTTCTTTTGTTTTGGTTCATTTTAACAGCTCAAATACTCCATTCTTTTCTTGTGAACAAAGGTTTGATGGAGAAATTTGATTTTATTCCTATATTTGTTTCTCTGTAGGTAAATCCCCACTTACCTACAGCTTTCCAGATTTTCTGTTTGAATAATCTATGCCTAGATATATGATTTTGCTGTTTTTCTGTTGGGTTTTCTTTGCGTTTCCTTGATTTGTGGTCTGGGTCTTTTATAAATTTTGGACAATCCTCAGCAGCAATTATTTAAGTACTTCTCCTTTCTTTCTTATTTCTCCTTGTTTTCCCATGGGTACATATGTTGCCATTTAGTAATTGTCCTATAGGTCTTTTCTTTTTAAAATTAATTTATCTGTTTGGGTTTCAGTTTGGCAGGTTTCTATTGATATAGCTTCAAACTTGCTTATTCATTCCTAGGCTCTGCCTAGTATACTAAGGAGCCTATTATTCACTTCTGTTACAGTTTTTCTTCTTATTATAGACAGTATTTCCTTTTGATTCTTTCTAGCTTACATCTTCCTGCTTATATAACTTTTATGTTTTTCTGATGTCCAATTTTTTTCCATTAGAAACCTAATAGGGTAATCATAATTATTTTAAATTGTCAGTCTGATAATTCCAAACTCCGTTTCAGACTGATTAGTGATTGATACGTATATTCTAATGTTTGCTTTCTCTCTTCAGACTCTGATTTTACCTTTGAATGTACCTTACAATTTTATTGGAATTTAGACATTATGTGTCTGTAATAGGAATGGAGGTAAACAGAACATTAGTCTTAGATTCATATTTATCTGGTGGGGAGCTAGCCTGTATTTAATCTTTGCTGTAACTTTGAGTATCAAAGATTTTTATCTCCTCTGGTATCCTTGTAGTTTTTAATTTTTTTTTTTTGTTTTTTGTTTTTTTGTTTTTTTGTTTTTCTCTCCCCTGTTGCCTTTGGCTAGAAACTCCTCATTAAACAGTCCTCTTGTAGCTGTCTCAATTATAATCCACTCATATTGTTGATATGTTTGTTAGGTATGGAAAGGGGAGGCATTCTGTAATCTTATCATTCAATATCGCTTTTTTTCTCTTCCTCGCTATAGAACTCCTGGGCTTTGACTTTCCCTTGACAAGAGAAAGGTCAGTAGGGTCTTCCATTTTCTAATGATTCTTCCCCTATGTCACATAATGCACTGGTAAAGTAGTTTCTCTTATTCAGAGTCCTATGTTATGGGTTACAAACCCATTTGATATTTGCTGTCTTATGGTTACTTTTATACCTCCTGTTGACCAAACTTAAAGAATACTTTTTCTTCAGTCCTCACTGTGAGAAGCTGGTGGGAATCCTGGAGGTAAAACAGAAGTATATCTGCCTTGCTTCCACTAAGACAGCTCTCAGGGTTTTAACTGAAGTCAGCCCTCACCCCAGTAATTTTTCAATTACTTTAAGTGTCCTTACTGATTTCTGGCTTCAGCAGCTTCCTTTCCTCATAAACTATGATCCTTTGTGTTTACCTCCCTCTCTAGCTTTTGAGATCATAGTTGGCCCCATGACCTCCATTCTCTGATAGATCTAAGAGTTCTTGATTTTCAGTTTGTTCAGTTTTCTATTTTTCTTTCTTTATCATGAGAATAGGACAGCATGTCAACTTTCAAATTCATTAAATGTTGCAAAAAAAAATAAGTCCAGTGTTTTCTCATATTTATGATAATTTCTGCATTTGTGTCTATGAAGAGTATTGATGATACAACTGACTTAATGCATATCTTAGACTGGCTAGTGCTCCATATTGTATATCTTTGTTATTTATTAAAAATAGAAAATACTTATTAGCAAGAAGGCTTATCTTAAATGGTGTTTTAGTAATTTTACCCTCAAATATTTCTATTCATCATTATAAAACATATTCTTCTACCTTTCCATTACAAAAAAGGAGAATTCAAGATTTTTTTACACTGTTTTTCAGCTAAATTCAACTAAAGAAAAGGATTTTTAGATTCTCTTCCCCTTTATAAATCCAAACTTCATTTTCTTTGTTGGTGGATCATAAAACTGAAATTGTAAAGAGCAATTCATAAAAACATACCATAACAATTCTCAGTTTGTCCTTGAACCAAAGTATTTGAGTAGAGAAGTTATCGCCTAAGATGTCAAAACTAATTACGTTTACCAGATACTAGTTTAAAAAGGTGAGAGAGATTTAACTCATATTTCCTATCAAGTATAGTTCCAGAGTTGTAAATGTAGAAACAATGGAAAAGTTTGTCAATTTCTATTATTTCAAGAAATTTTAAGGACCCTATAACAGAATCTCATTGAAAAAGAGAAGATATGTCAAATATAGGAAATGACTTAACGAGCATTAAGCCAAAGAAGTATAATGCAGTAGCTTCTGGGCCCCTATAATATTCCAAGTAGTCAAATTGCTGGAGGTGTGAAAAGAAGCGATGGTAAACATCACTGATTATCTCTAACATTTGAAAAATATTACTGTGGAAAATTTGGTTATAAACTCTGAGAATAATTTCTGATACATTCATAGGGCCTCTTGCATTGACTGACCTCAAGGGGAAACTTGAAATGTAAGCCACTATACCTCTTTTATATCAGTAGCAAGTTTTACTAATATTATTGATTATCTCTGGTACATGTCTTACCTATCACAGGCATCATTTGATATATTGGAATTTTTTTCTGGTTTTTTTTTTTTTTTTTTTTTTACTTTTCTTTGTATTGGGAATTGAATCCAGAGGCACCCATTCACTGAGATACATTCCCTAGTCCTTTGTGTTTTTTTCATTTTGAGACAGGGTCTTGCTAAATTGCTTAGGGCCTCACGAACCCACTGAGGTTGAATTTTGAAATTGCCATCTTCCTGCCTCAGCCTCCTGAGTCACTGGGCACTGGGATTAGAAGGTATGTGAGCATGGCCACCATCATCTCATATATTTATGAACCTAGGAAATAACCCAATCCTCAGTGTTCAGTATCTCCAAACCGAAATAGATTTTCTATAATCCACCTGCTATGGATCTTCATTTTTCTTTTTTCTTTTTTTTTTTCTTGCTTAATATCAAGATGGATTATTTAAATTTTTCCTTCCCAAATAGCTGTGGTTCTGAATGTAGCAAAATATTTGATTTTATTTCATGTCCTGGACTAGGCAATTCCAATATATCTCTTCAGTGAAAGAAATATTCATTTTATTTGGATTCTTGATAGATAAATTAGAAAATTCTTAACTTTTATTAATGATTTAATTTTCCCAATCATCCCCAATAATTAGTAAAAGTAAATAATGTCTATGACACTTTAAAACTGCATTCACAAATTTATCTGAGAGTCTTGAACTTCCTTGCCTAAGAGTGTTGCCTCTGTCCATCAAGTACATGATGTTCCCTGCTGTTCATGTCTGCTGTCTCACTAGAGTTCTGATACTCTGAGATTGAGCATTTCATACCTGATTTTGGATTTTAACTTACCTCCAGAATACATCAGTAATTATCCTCAGATTCATATAATGAACCTAGTCGTATCATCAATAAATTCAAGTTTTCTTTCCTCACAGTCTTGCAGTGAGCTCTGAATGATCTAATACTAAAGAATTTTTGTTCTGAAAAATACACCATAAGGAAAAATGCTTAAGAATAATGTTGAAAAAGACCTATTAAATACTTTTGAACATTAAAGCAGCAGTTAATCTTCAGAGTATTGATCCATGGTTAAATGTGTCCTGGCTGAAAAGATATAAGACATGGACTGCCATTATATCAGGAAATGTAGAACTAAGAGTCTTAATAATCCTTTAGAGATAGATGGCTTTGGATGGTGTATCACTCACAGCTTAGTCAGAAGAAAACTACATAGTAATTTAAACAGGGAAAGGTCAATATAAAGAATTATTAACTATAAGAGGGGATAGGAGTAATGGGTGGCTGACTAATAAAATAAAAATAACTCCAGAGAATATAAAACAAAGCTTAAATATAGAAGTTGTGGAAGAGGGCAAAGTAGTAGCTCACAGAATGACACAGTTGTTTTGGTGCTTGCCAGACGAACTTCTGAAAATATGCCCTCAGGAGCTTGTGGTAAATCTGTAGGGTATTGACCATAGCTAGAGGTAGTCTGTCTTAAAACTAATATGTTAGTGGTACAAAAATTCCAAAGAAGGTGTTGGTCTCTGACTGTTGCTGTCCTAGTTTGTACTGCAGGTACCAGATACTAAGAAACTACCCACAATGCAGAACCGGGTGGTAGAAAAGTTGTATGTAATTCAGAAATCATCCAAGTAAGCACCCTGAAAAGAAGAAGGAAAATCCTTTCTCCTCTGTCACTCACCTGACAAATACCTTCACCCAGGAATTTTTAATCAAAACAACTGCATGTTATGAGTAGTTTTATAATACCATAAATTTTTATAAATTATTTATATTTTTAAAATTTTTACAGAATGCATTTTGATTCATCACACAAAAGTGGTACAACACTTTGTTACTATGATTGTACATAATGTAGATTCATACCATTTGTGTAAGCATACAGGTACATAGGGTAATGACGTCTGTCTTAAATTTCATGTTTTAATTCTTCTTAATTTTTCTTGTGATTTTTACTCTACATTGTAAAAAAATTTCTAGATTGTTAGCAAATATATTTTAAAAAATCTTAACTATGCCACTTATAAGGGCTCTATCCTTAAATTTATTTTTTGTGTATATATTTTCCCCTTGGAGTGGAGAGTTCCACCATGGGTTTTATCTTTTTAATAATTTTATTAGACATAAAGTCAAGCAGTATTTGTTTGTACATATTTTTTAATTATGTTATATTCTGTCAAAGAACTTGTATATATTTTTCCCAGGTTCTGAGACTTTGTATGAGGCTGAATTTTAAAATGATGGACTAATTAATCTGGTGGAACCATAGAAAGAGACAGTCAGTGGTATTTAGTCAGTGGCATAATTATTAATGGCAGATTTAGCCATGTTTAATCTGAGAGTCAGGGAAAAGAGCAGAGACAAAGAATTTTTAAAACTTGTAGTTTGGTTGAAAAAGTGAATAAAAAGCTGAGACCACTCATGGTGTGCTTCTGGAAGAGGTTATAACTCCTAAAAAGATACTAAGTACTTAGGAGAGAGACCATAGGAAAGATGCCTTGAAAGCATCTTAGTAATTTTCAAAACCATACCTGTTGCAGGTTCAAGGGTTTAGAAGGAAAAATTCCTTTTAGAAGAGATCGTGGGAGTACACTGCTTGCACAGGTGGGCCTAGTGAGTTTTTTCACCATGCTGAGCTGCATAGGCACTCAGATGCCACAGCATCTGTGATTCCATGGGACTAAGGTATTATGTAAGCTGGCAGCAGACCTTGCTGCCATCCATGTGCTGCTGGTTCATGGAATTGAAAGATAAAGGATGCTGAAGTTAAGCAGTCTTGGAGGCTTCTGCCAAGATATTAAAAGAAGCCACTCAAAGTATACAAGGGCCAGAGTCCCTGTGGGTTGATTCTGAGAGGCTGATGCATGAACTGTGAAGATAAAGCCAAACTGACCTGGATTGCTGAGGAACTAAGAGACATCAGTAATGTGGACTGTCTGCCAAGAATAGCTGCTGGTCATAGAGAAAGTCAGGGGAAAAATAATAGCTCATGTATGCTGTAATTGGACAAAGCCGAAGGAGAGTTGTAGGGGTAGTAATGGGACCACTTTTCCTGGCCAGGTTTCAGTCTTGTTTTGGCCCCATTTCTTTCTTCTATACCCCTATTTGTCTTTGATGAAATGGAAATGCGTACTCTGTTCCACTGTATATTAGATATATGAAACGTGTTTTGAGTTTTACAGGGGCTCATGGTCAGGAGTTTTCGCCTTGAGTCCCAGAGTAAACTCTGGACTTGGGCAATGCTAAAATTGTTGAGGTTTTGGAACTCTTAGGGATGGACAAAATACATTTTGCATTGAGATGGGTATGAGCTTTTTGGGGCCAATGGTGGAATATTATGGATTGAAATGAGGTATCTCCCCTAAAGTCCTAGTAATGCAGGGATATTCAGAAGTAAAGTGATTGGATTGTGTGAGCTGTAATCCAATCAGTCCATTATAGTTTGAATGACAGGGTGGTTACTATAGCAGTTGGGACATATCTAGAGGAAATACATCACTGGAGGCATGCCATGAGAAGGTTTTTATTTCTGTGTCCCTATCCTCTCTCTTGCTTTCTGTTTTCTGACTCCACCACAAGTTGAGCATTTTTCTTGCACAGGATGCTTCCCCCATGAGGTGCTACTTATCTTGGTCCCAGAGCAATGCAATCTGTCCTATAGGAACTGAGACCTCTGAATTCATTAGTCAAATTAAACTAAGTTGTTCTCATTGGGTATTTTGATCACAGAAATGGAAAAGCTATGGTAAAATAATAAGTATTTGCACTTAACTACTAAATGATATTAGAGCAAAAAACTTCCAGACAACCAGAAATATAAAACAATCTGCCTATAATATCTGTGAAAGAAATAATTTGAAAAAGCAATACCCTGGTATCATTTGTAGGATGTAATGTGTATAATCAAACTTTCATAAAGGTGTCAAGAAGACAGAAAAAGATGACATGTACTTTGTAACTATCACAGAAATCTTACCACTATATTGTCACTCCCGCAGCAACAATCCTGCAGATATTTGTTACCGCCTGCAGCAACAATTGCGTGGGTGTTTATCGGAGGTGGACTGGAAAGGAACTACTTCTATTCCTGTGCTGCTTCCTTGCTTGCTTGCTTATTTTCTAGCTTATAGAGGAAAAGAAGTTTGCTTGATTTTAGAGGAAGAAAGGCTTTGAGAGGAAGATATGCTTTGCTTATAGAGGAAGTTTTAGAGAAAGACAGGCTTCTACTGTTTATCAAAGATCTGTTTCTTTAATTAGAGTTCTGCTGCTTCTTCTTAGAGGTGCATCCTGCATCCTGTGAACTAAAGGCGCATACTAGAGGTGCATGCTAAAGGTGCTGTCTATCTGAGGTGCTTCTTAGTGATGCCTCCCGCATACTGTGACCTGTGATCTGCAACCTAGAGGTGTGTTCTCAGTTCTCCACCCAGCGATCTGCCATCTGCCTTCTGCCTGCTGCCTCCTGCTTGCTGCTTACTGCTGCTGCTTTCTGCTTGCTGCTGCTTCTCTTGCCTTCCGCCTACTGCCCACTTATATTCCCTCCAGGAGGCGGAGGGCAGGGCCACACCAGTTAAGCAAAGATCAGGTGAAGAGCCAGCCACCCAATCACGGCAAGGGCAAAAGGAGCAGGCCTGAGCAGGAGCACTCGGGGTGGACGCGTTGTGTGCGTGGACTCACCTGAACATGGCCAATGATAAGGCTCCTGAGTGTTTTTATGTTAACCGACTTCCTCACTGTCCATGTGATCAAAGCAACTTCCGGCTGGCTGCCAGGCGCCATCTTGGCGTAGTCCACGTGGCATAGACTCCAACACTATATAAACATTTAATTTATTTTTTCAGTTCTAATCTTTCAATTACTTGAATTTAACTCAGCGAAATAGTCTACGTAGTCTAAGTAGTCTCCTAAAGTATATCAGGATGATGCCAACAACATATAAAAAGGATACACAACTTAGAAGTGAAATTTTGCCTGTAACATTATAGTCATTGGTTAGTCCCTCATTATCTGGTATTATATCTGTGGCACAAAAGTCTATTGGCTACAAAAAGCAAATCACAGCGGCACACACCTGTAATCCCAGCAGCTGGGGAGGCTGAGGCAGAAGGATTACAAGTTCAAAGTCAGCCTCTGCAACTTAGTCAGGTCCTAAGCAACTCAGCCAGATCCTAAATAAAATGTAAAAAGGGCTGGGGAAGGGAAAAAACAACAGAATGAATCAAAGAACATTACCCTATGTAAATTTATGATTACACAAATGGTATGCCTTTACGCCATGTACAAACAGAGAAACAACATGTATCCCATTTGTTTACAATAAAATAAATAAATAAGTAAATAAATAAAAATTAAAAAAAAAAAGGCTGGGGATGGGCTGAGGATGTGGTTCAGTGATAAAGTGCCCCCCCCTTCTGATTCAAGCCCTTGTTACTGTCCCACCAAAAAATTGCAAAGCAAAGAAAATCACGTATGAACCTGTTCTTACTTTTTAAAGTGTTGCCTGTCTTAAAGATAAAATATGATTCTTAGTTCATTTTGGCTGAATATTTTCCTTTATCAAAAAATCAAAACAGAAAGAAAGAAAATAAAAATTGCTCCCTAACTTGAATTAAAAAGAATGAAAAAACAAAACAAAACAAAACAAAACAAAAAAACTTAGTTCTGAGACTTCAAACATACCATTCAGGAGGAATTCTGGATAGCTTCCTTGTCTTCCAATCTCTTCATATTGTTCCATAAGACATGAGAAATGAGAAAAATTTTACATGCTATGTTTGGATACTGGCAGTGGATAGAAAATGTCATCATTATATTTTAACTTCTCACCAAAAAAAAAAAAATGGGGGGAAAAAGCAGCATATGGCATATACTAATTTACATAAATGTTGTACTTAAACCCCTACTAAAACCACTCACATTTTGAATTTAACAAGATCGAAGCAACAGATAATTATTAAATCAGGAAAATTACCTAACACTCCCATATTTGATTCCTGAGCTCTTAAAATTAGACAAGGAATCATTTCTCTTGCTTCAATTTAGAAACTCTTGACTTAGAGTTTAGAAGTAGAATACAAACTTTCAGCATAAATCATCTCTTCATATTTGTCTTTATTATGGTGTTCAATTGTGTGAATTCTAGAACCCCAAATATGTCTTTTAGACAATTAAATTACTCAATATTTGCTGAAAAGGTAAGATAAATCTAATATATCTAGTGATTCAAATAACTGCCCTTCTATAATCATGAGTGTTCAGAGTGGTGTAGAATAGACTGATCACTTCCTTAGTTGATAATTATCTATCTTCCAATCAAGACTGAACAAAATCAAATCATGCATTTTATGGTGACTTAGATATGACTGCAAAAGACATATGTCAACATTTCTTAGTTTTTTGTTCTAAAAAAATGCTACAGAAAATTAGGACTTGTGAAACAATAAATTTTTTTTTTTTTTTTTTTTTTTTTGCGGTACTGGGGATCGAACTCAGGGCCTTGTGCTTGCAAGGCAAGCACTCTCCCAGCTAAGCTATCTCCCCAGCCCCTCAATAAATAATTTTAATGTGAATTTGAAGAAACCTCGAGATAAATTTAATGAAACATTATTCTAGTCATGGAAAAAATCAGACATGTAGTAAACAAAAGTTTATTTCTCAGGTTAAATTAAATCATCAGTCCAGTAAGCCTAAACTGTTGTATCATAAATTTTGCCTGATTTCAATCAGATATTTTCCTTCAAGTGCCCAATTTATTTCATTTAAGCTCAAACCCCAAAGCTCTACAAGTATTCCATTTGTAACTTACCCTTTCTGAGAAACTTCTCAGCTGGCATTCTTATACTTTCCTTTGTTAATATATCTTGTGGTGTTTCAGGACGTTCTACAACTCTAACCTTTTCAATTCCAATGACTTCACCAAAAATTAAATCATTCAAGCTAAAGAAGTATTTCCCAAAATGAGTTATTCATGAATTAAAATTATTTATGAATTAAAATACTGATTTAACATATCTGAGAATGTTTTACTGCAAATGTTTATTTACAGTTTCAAAAAGAACATGATTGTATTGTATAATGTTGAGTAGAATATTATAGGAAGAAATTTTTAGATGTATTTTACTGTTAAATATTAACATTGTAGACTATCAAGTGAAATAAAATCCACTTGAGACAGGTTGGGAAATACTTAGGACTTAGAAATGTTCTAAGCATTGTTAGCTACTAAATACTTTTCTTCAGCAATAGGGATACCAGTCCTCATTTAGGTGATATTTTACCATATATGCACAACATGTTTATAAATACACTTATTCCAATATTACTGATTTTTAGTTACTTACTCTTCTTAATGAGATAGTGTATATTCACAATAAAGAGTGTTGGTTGTGTTACTAAAGAGAGAATATGGAAGAGAAGAAAATTGTGTAGAAAAGACCATATACATACACTCACTGATTTTGTACTAATTTTTCTGTTTCATAGTGTGAGAACACAGATACAAACAATATGAATGATACTTTTTGCATGTATAAATCTTTGAATATAAGATTTATCTCCTTTGTCTTCTGAAACATATCAATGTTCTTTTTTTTGACATTACTATGTTATGTTGATATTATAATAATATTTTATATAATGTGATTAAGATAGATGTGTAAAAATTACACATATAAATTTTATATTAACTCTTAATAAGCAACTTATAGTGAATTTATTTTATAAATAATAATGAGAGTATGGCTGAAATGTCCATAAACATTTTGTTTTGTTTTAGTTTGTATCTTTGAATTTGGCTAACCACCACAAATTAGGATTCATTGCTGGAATCTCTAATAATTTAAAAATTATAATAACCAGAGATAATGTAGATGTACTTCATTTTAATAAGTAAAAATATCCTTGAATAGCTCCTCAACCTTCTCTTATGCTATATCACTTACGCAAATACAGTAAGAGTCCAAACCCAAACCTCTACATTGGTCTATTTTTTTAAACCTGAAAATTAAGCACTAAATGCAAGCATATGTTATAAAATATTGTTTCAGGCACCAAATAATAGTAATAATGTCTCCTAGAAGTAAGTTTGTATTATTCTAGCAACTTAGATATTAACATTCCATTTGAAGATTGTAGAATATAAGCTATTCTTCATTTTTAGTAATTTCTATATTCAGTAGGGATACCACAATGTATGTCCTACTAATCATAACCTTTTGTGTTGCTCCTTTGTCATTTGTTTCATTATGTTATTTTTTTCCAACTTAATATGTCATTATTGCTAATATGTTAATCATGTAACTCATTGGAAAACACATTAGAAAATCAATAATTTAAAATTTTTCATCAAAGTTGTACAAAGTTTTTGATAATGACACATTTGATAAAATTAATTTCAAAAACAGACATTATTGCCTCATGTACATGTATGTCTGTATGACTGATGTGATCCTACAATATGTACAATCAGAAAAATAAGAAATTGTACTCCATTTATGTATGATTTATCAAAGTGTATAAATGCATTCTATTGTTATATACAACTAATTAGAACAAATTTTAAAAATTAATTAAAAAACTCACTAGGAATTTTATTAACTTTTAGGGTTACATAGATTTATATACTGTGCTCCATATTTGTATATTTATGTTTCATTTAGGTTGAAGAGCTTGGTTAGAACACATAAAACTAAAGACAATATGCACAGAAAGCAAGCCTAGTCATTTTGTGTGTTTACCTCTTCAGAGCACATATTTCTTTGCGTTTTCTTTCATTGAATTTCATGTGCGATTTGCATCTCTATAGCTCAGATTTGCTTTGGATAGTTCTTTTCAAGTTTGATGTTATCACTGACAAGTGTAGACCATAGGTTCTAAGTATTATCAGCACAGCAGATGTCCTTTGAATAAGGGGATTTTGCTATCTCTGTCAACCTGCTAATTTCACATATTATTTATACCTCTGCTGTTCAATAAACAGTTCAGTAATGACAGAAATGCTCAAAATCTCTACCATTTGAAATGTAGCTAGTGTCACTGGGGCACTGACTTTTAAATTTTATTTAATTTTACTAATTTAAATTTAAATTAATATATGAGGCTACTATCTATCATATTAGGCAGCTTGGTCAGCCCTATTTTTATAGCATGTTGTGATCAATGTCACAATTTATATTGCCTTGTGACTTTTTAAAGTGTCTTAGTCAACTTTTACACTGCTGTGACTAAAGAACCTGACCAGTCCAATTGTAAAGGAGGAAAAGTTTATTTGAGGGCTCACAGTTTCAGAGGTCTCAGTCCTTAGAAGTCAAAGACCATTCCTTGGGGCTCAGGTGAGGCTGAACATCGTAGCAAAACAGTGCGGCAGAGCAAAGCAGCTCACCTGGTGATCAGGAAGCAGAGAGAGAAGCTCTACTTGCCAGGTATAAGTACATACCCCAAAGTCATGTCCGCAATTCCCACCTCCTTCAGCCATACCACACCACTCAGTTAATCCCTATTGGGGATTAAAAACTGATTGGGTTAAGACTTTCACAACGGAAATCATTTTTCCTCTGAACCTTCTTGCATTATCTCACACATGAACATTATATATATATATAATTATATTATATTATATATATATATATATAAATGAACCCAAGGGCATCCTACCACAGAGCTATATACCTGGTCCCTTTGTATTTTTTATTTTAGTGTAAGTCCTTGTTTAGATGCTAAGACTGGTCTCTAATTTGTGATCCTCCAGCCTCAGTCTCCCAAGTAGGTAGAATTACAGGTGTGTACTATCACACACACCTTAAAATTGCTTTCTGAGAGTTATAGGGGAAGCAATGAAAGAGACCTTTCCTTATATGGTAAAAGATGATTGAATTATGGAATGGCAGTGATAAAAAATGAATTGAAAAAAGTCATTTTTTTCTTCAGCAAAAATTTGAGGTCCATATCCTGGGGCTTTATCTGGCATATACAGACAATCATCCATATCTTCCACTATGGATAATACTTGGCTAATTGTACTAAGTAGTGCTTTTTGAGAAACAACGTATTTATGCAAACTAATTTGTAAATGAAATTTTAGCCTAGTAATTGGGATTTCCCATTCTTAACTGTGGTAGTATATGCCATTAAGCCTATAAGTAAGCTGGCAGGCTTCACGGAATGCTCTTTGAGTGCCTCCCAGAGAATTTTTCATGAATTTCACATAGACTGCTTAAACTTTTACTGCCACACTCTCCAGTTTTGTTTCTTTATTGCTCTCAATGAGAAAAGAAGTGACTCATTCCTTTGGTTTTCTAAAGCAAGGAAAATATTTAGACACACTCTCTCTGTTGTCTTATTTTATCCTTTCTGCCAACTTGAGTCTTAAGACAGTTGATTGTATTGTATTCAAGAAATACAATATCGTAAATGTCTTTTGAGGTAGGTGAATAAATGAAAAGAGAGTAGATATCAATAAATTAATGTTACACTTCATGAACAGTAGATGACAGCTATCTTCTTTTAATCCATAAAAGGAAGTACTAAAGGCAGTTATATTTTTATCTGTAATTAAACCAGAAAGAACATCACACATTTGAGGACAGTACAGATTTTTTTTTTTTTTATTGTTTAACTCAAGAGCAAATATTTGCTTTAATTACTCCCCTGCATTCATTGAAGTGAATTGGCATCAACACAAAGATTCCCTCCTATTATATTCTTAAATTTCTTTATTCACTTTCTTTCTCATATCCCCAAACACCTCTATAATCATCCATTCTAATGACTGCAGTGAGTATTGTTTCAGTGATACCTGTCCTCGTCAAATATTTGTTTTATTTTAGCTTGTTTAATGTGCATATATTTTATGTAAAAATGATGCCATTCTATGGAGGTATATTTTTTCTTAATCTTTTAGTATTTTACTTTTAAGAAGTAACATTATTATATGATGATGATGATGATAATGATGATGATGGATATTAAACTCGGGGTCTCACACATGCTAAGTCAGTGCTATACCAGTAAGCAATGCCTCCAAACTAGACATAATCTTTACAAACATCTTAAAGTTTACTTTTAATAAGAGCACATTATTTTCTGAACTAAATGCATCTACTTTTTATATGCTTTTTCCTACTGTTGAAAACCAGTTTTCCCTAACTCCTTATTAACAAAATTAATGAACATCTTAGGACTTTTGTGAGTGAGAATTTTTTTCAGAAATTGTCCTTGATGTCGCATGGTTGCAAGAGTCTATATGCTTATTTGTATGAATAAAAATTTCTGTCTGTCATATCTTACTTGCTGGTCTTATCTGCTGTTACATCATTTTCTGTTACTATTACAGAATAACTGAATCTGAGTAATTCATAATAAACTATCATTTACTTCATGTATCTGGAGACTAGGAGGTCCAGGCTTCTGGTGAGGGACTTGTGCTACTTCCACTCATGGTAGATAGTATAAGGATAAATAGACAGTATATGCAGAAGGGATAAAATATATGGGGAAGTCTCATTTCTTTATAACAACCTCCCCTCATGGTAACTAATCCAGTCCCACTAGAGTAAGAACTCACTCAAAGTGAGCAAAACAATCATCACTCATGAGGGCCCATGACCCAAACACCTCTCACTAGGTTGTACCTCCCCACACTGCCACACTGAGGACTAATCTTATTATTCCTTGGCCTATGATTTCTGGTGGATGCAAACAAATATCTACCTTTGTAATTATTGCCACACCAAAAGCTGAGTAAATTGATTTAGTATTTGAGCAGGATTTAGATTTTGTTATGGCTATTAACAACCCTCAGAGCACCATACTACTTTAAGTATTTCTAGGTTTTTCCTGTAATATGAACAGGGATGGCACCAGTGAGTGTTTCTTAATGTTTGCTTTGTCCTCAGTTTGAGTTTTTTTGTAATTTCTTCTCAGAAAACATTTCCCTCCTTTCTAACCACTTTGTCAATAGACTGCTGTTACTTGTTACTTTACACTTGTTAGCCTGAAATTGGGAGAAGGGGAAGGGAAGGATGCACTTTCCGTTTCAGCCTCAGTCCCTTACAGGAGCTGTGTGTGTCCCTGGGTATCCATGACATCTCTCCCCCTGCAGTAGGAGGCCTTTAATGGTCTGGGCCCAGAGCCACATTGCCTTCCACTGCATCTTCACTCATGCTCTGCAGCCAGGAAGTTTGTTTCCCTTCTCCAGACTGTTTAGGGCTTTTGTTTCATAAGGTACATAGGACACAAGAGACCTTTTCTTTTTACAGCTGCTGTTCTGCTTCCTCAGGACTATGCCTTGAAAGGAACTTTCTGAGGACCCCACTCACCTCACAAACTTTCTTGTGAAGACCTGATAAGACTCATGTTGAAGAGACTACAAATGAATACCACTTCTGCCTGTGCCTGTGACTTCCAGTCATTTCTGTACTCTGTATTGCAGGTTTGGCTTTTAGAAATCAATTATAAATACCGTGTTCATTCTTTGTACTTACTTCCCTGGTGTCTCATACTCACCAACTGTTCTAGGCAATGCTCATGCATTTGTCCTTCCAAGTTCTCTGTATTTGCTTAAATTTCTAGTTACTTAGTTTTCCTGCAATCTCAGTTGTCTGCTGAAAGTTGTGTGTCTGTCCATTATCTGACTTATTATGCTATACATACAGGAGTGACACTATTTTAAGCTTCTTAAAACCTAAGCAGCAGCAAAAAGTTTTCAGTGTTGAGTGATTTTTCCATATAGTGTAATTTTGCTAAGCATTGTGCAAAACATATCCTCTCTTTCCCATTATTAGATATTCCAAATTTACCATACATTATATATATATGTATTATATATATGTATATAATATGTATATATATATCTGCTTTATCTCTGTTTTCTGATATTGTGGCTCTTGCCACATGTGTTGTTAAGAAGTACCAAAATAACTTTATTAATGTAATTTCATAGAATGTCTTTATATCCTGTAAAACAAATATTATATTTGGCCTTCTTTTTCCAAGTCAATTTAGCAATTCAGGGAATTTAATATTTTCTTAAAAGTTTACTAGATAAATATGCTAATCCAAAAGGAAATAGAAATGCATTTTTAGAGGAAATTCCATTCATCTGTAGAAGAGTGCAGGCAGAACTATCTTTAAAGGTAAGTCATATCTTTGGGGAACATTAATCAATCTCTCCTCCAAATTAACTCTCCATAGTTCTGCATTTTGTTTTGTCTAAGAGACTGGCCTTCATAGAGCACATAAACTGGGATCGTTTGCTGTCTAGTTTCTGTTGGCATTTTGTTATTGATAGCCAAAAACTGAAACTCAGAGTGTGTGAAAGGTGAGATGTCGGTACATAATCCCCTGGTTGTGACCCTGCATGGATGATGTTAGACCTGTCCTCATTCTGTCAAGGCCATTACTTCTCTTGGGTATCCCTCTCCTACAGTGATGGGTCCTCTGTTGGTGGTGGTCCCTCCTATTCCTTCTTGTTTTTCCTTATGAGTTTTCCTTAAATATAAATAGAACCTTCTAAATGGTCTTCAAAGTTAGTCATCAACCTAATGGCCTATAACCCTAACCTATTTTCAGAATTATCTGTTGTCTTTCTACCTTTAACTTTCTTCTGACTTCTTTCTGTAGAATACAATATTATGTCAACTTTCCTAGGATATGACTGCTGTCTTGCATATTGGAACAAACATTTCAATGAACAACTGAACATATGCAATGGTCCATAAGATAGTAATATAACCTAGGTGTTTAGTAGGCTATATCATCTAGGTGTGTGTTAGTATATTCTACAGTGCTCACAGGACAAGGGAATTGCCTAAAGACAAATTTCTCAGAATATATCCTCATCATTGAAGGATGCATAACTGTTTCCTCTCTCACTGCATAAAATCTGAGTAGACTCCTTGCCAGCTACTCTTTGGTTTGTAATTTTTTTCTTTGTTTTCTGTGAGAGCAGGAAACTTTGAATCTCCTATCAAATTACTCATTATTGTACCAACTTACTGCAAAAATATGTCATTTTGAGATTATTTAATTCATTTGAAGTAATTAGCTGTGTGTTTTATGATTCTTTCTGAACTTATCTCAAATTTGCTATAGATGACTGTGAAGACATTTCCAGAACTCTGGTCTCTCGATGTCATGATCTTTTCCTTCATTTTACCTATTAACTAACCCCCACAATTCTCATTTATAAATTCCCAATGTAAATAAATGCAACTCCTCTAATTGCTCAATTCAAGCCTTCTTCTTTGTGGCCACTACCTCTCAACTTTCTTTCTCATCTCTTCCTGCACCTCAATTTCAACCATCCTTTGACTTTACTGAGGCATAGTTATTCACATCACCAATTTTAACTCTTATTCAATTTTTAAAAAATTCACCACACATTTAGTATGTCATTTACCCTGTTTAAGTTACTTTCTCTTTTGTAGAGATGCAGCAGTAGACAAAGAAATAAAAATAAATATGTACTTGTAAGCAATTTGAGATAATAAATCCTTTAGTTTTAGTAAGGGATAAACTTCAAGATAATAAATCTATAAAGGAAAGCATATAAGTGTTAACATAAATAAAAGTCTATAATGGTATAAGAAGGCATTATTGAGAAAACAACCTTAATAGCATTATGTATAATTACAATAAACAGCAAAGTTTTAATGTATACAATTTAGTGAGTTTTGCTATGTGCAAAAAGCCATGACACTATTATCATAGTCAAGATAATAAAGACATTCATGAAACCTAAATATTTATTCATGCCTCTTTGAAATCCATCCCTCCCTTTTCCTGTTCCCCAATCCAAGCAACCACTGACCTTTAGATTTGTGATTGATTTTACATTTCTAGAATCTGTGTGGATTTAATGTGATGCTGATTGATTATATAATTTCTCTGAGTATAAAAGTGGTGAGGTTCATCCACATTGTGCATGCTGTAATTCAATTAAATGTAAAGGTAAATACTTTTCCAGTTTATAGGATAGTATATAGTTTGTTAGTCTTTACCTCTTGACAAACACATTTTTTTTCCCAGATTGTGGTTGCTAAAAAACAAATCTGCTATGAAAATTCAAGAACGAGTCATGCACACATACTTTTATTTCTCTTTGGCAATTGCCCAATAGTGTAATGGTTGAGTAATATGATAGATTTATGTTTAACTTGTTTAATCACAAGTTCTCAAAAGTTTTCCAGAAAGGTTATATCATTATATTTTATACCAGCATTTGTTTCTCATCTATGGTGGAACTTGCTATGGCTACTCTCTTTAAAATTTAAGCATTCAATTGGGTGATGTGATGGTTAACTCAATTAATATATAGGGTTAGTAGATGCCTAGGATAAAAGACTTTTAAATGGGTCAGTAAGTGTGTTTCCAAAGATGATTGGCATGTGAGAGCAAACTGAGGGGGTGATAACTGTCCTGAAAGTGGCTGACCCTGACCAATAGACTAGAGGCCCAGATGGAACAAAAGGTAGAAGAAAGAGGAAGCCATGTGACTGAAAGCTAGATTTTTATTGAGTGGGTATCAATTGCTACTGCCATTACCCAAAGACATTAAATTCCATCAGCTTCACTATTCCAAGTTTAACTCTAGCTATTGATTTTCTAGAATGTTCCCAGACTTTAGGTCTCAAACTGGGGCTCCATCATTAATCTCCCTTATTCTTAGACTCCAGCTTCTTGACTGAACAGTTTATTCCTTTTGTTCTCTGGTGTGCAAATGGCAATTGAGAGACTCTTCAACCTCTGATCACATAAGCCACCCTTGCACAACCCCTTTTATATGTATGCAGGTACATATCTTGTTGGTTCTGGTCCTCCAGAGAACCCTGACTAATACTGAAGAGTAAAGGTATTTTATTAGGGTTTTCAAGTGAATTTCCTCAAATACTGATAATGTTGAGAATATTTAAAAAAATTTTTTCTTATCTTTTACTGACTGTATTTTGATTCATTATACATAAATAGGGCATATCATTTCCTTTCTATGGTTGCACACAATGTATATTCATACCATTTGTGTAATCATACATGTACATAGGGTAATGATGTCTGTCTCATTTCACCATTTTTCATAAACCCCCCCTCATTTCCTTCTACATAATCTAAAGTTCCTCCATTCTTCTCTCACCCCCCACCCCCATCCCCATTATGTATCATCATCCACTTATCAGGGAAAACATTTGGCCTTTGTTTTGGGGGAATTGGCTCATTTCACTTAGCATGATATTCTCCAATTCCATCCATTTATTTGCAACTGCCATAATATTATTATTCTTTATGGATGAATAATATTCCATTGTGTATATACCACAGTTACTTATCCATTCATCTGTTGAAGGGCATCTAGGTTGGTTCCACAAACTAGCTAATGTGAATTGAGCTGCTATAAACATTGATGTGGCTGTGTTACTGTAGTATGCTAATTTTAAGCCTTTTGGGTATAAACTGAGGATTGGGATAACTTGGTCAACAGGTGGGTCCATTCCAAGTTTTCTGAGGATTCTCCACACTGCTTCCAGAGTGGCTGCACCAATTTGCAACTCCACCAGCAATGTAAAAGTGTGCCTTTTTCCCCACATCCACCCCAACATCTATTATTGTTTGTGTGCTTGATAACAGCCACTCTAATTGGAGTAAGCACTTATTTCCAAAATTTATAAAGAACTTACAAAACTTTACACCAAAAATACAAAGAATCCAATCAATAAATGGGCCAAGGAACTGGACAGACACTTTACTGAAGAGGACATATAGGCGATTAATAAATATATGAAAAAGTGTTCAATATCTCTAGTAATTAGAGAAATGCAAATTAAAACAACTCTAAGATTTCATCTTACTCCAATTGAGAATATTTTCATGTGTTCATTTTCTATCTGTATAATTTCTTTTTGAACTATTAATTCAAAATTTTGTTAAAATTTAAAATTCTGGTCTCCTTAATTATAAATTATAAATCAATGTATTTCAGGTGCAATTCCCTTTTAAGATAAATATGCTTCTTATATTTTATCCTTATATGTGGCTTGAATTTTCATTTTCATATGAATGTAAGAAATAATTTTTTTTGAATACAGTATTACAAAAATGTAATGCCTAATTAATTGATATTTATAGAGGTTTTTGAATGTATATTTAAGAAATATTTTCTTATCGTAAAGTATTTATATTTTTCTTTTATCTTTTCTTCTTGAACAGAAATGGACATTTTATTAAAGAACTAAATAGTGAATATTTTACAGTAGTCTAGGTCCTTGTTGTGATAGAGACTGAAATCTGCAGTCAGCAGACCAGAGACCCAACAGATCCAATAGTATAGTTTCAGTTTGTTGTCTGAGAATCAGGAAATCTGATAGGGCAAGTTGCAGTTCAAGTCTAAGTTGGAAGGTAGGAGTGATTAATGTTCAAATTGAAGACAAAGAATAAGTTAATTCTCTCTTAAGTCCTCCTTCCACAAACTGAATGAGACTCACCCACAACCAGAAGAGCAGTTTGTTTTACTCGCTGCACTGATTCAAATGCTAATCTCATTCAGAAACTTTCTCAAATGTGTACACAGGATAACTAAATGCCTGGGTACCCCTTGACCCATTCAAGTTGATTGTATAAAATTAGTCCCAAGTCCACTCCTTGGCAACTTGGCACCTATATTCAGTATATCTTCTTAAACCATGCTTAATCTCCAAATAAAGTATATGAAATACTACTATCATTCTGCCTAACATGATAAAACTAACCTGTGTAAAACTGAAAGTGTGATATCCTGTAAGTTAAATGTGATAAATAGATAAATTTTATATGATGCATCTATTTTTACACTCCAGTCTCCCCAAACCTTTACTTTCCTGTCTCTATTTTATCAAGACAGGTCCAGCATTTGTAGGATATCCACTGTGGTTCACCTTTTAATTCATGTTTCCATCATACAAACAAACAAACAAACAAACACTGGTTAGGCCTTTTCCAAGTCCCTGAGCTACAACATTAAATGGTTGTTGTTTAGTAAGACCATATATTCAAAATTGACTTGATCTAATTTCATATTGTTTCCAATATTATCCTCACCAGCTTGACTTCATTCTTACACATGATCTCTGAATTTCTGTCTACAGAAAGTAGAAAATTTAAGTAGTTATTATGAAGTAAAGTTCATGTCTTCATGGGTCCTATTTTGCATCTTGCCTCAGGGATCTACTGGGACTTCAGGATAATTATAGTTCTAAGATAAAGAGGGGTGATAGAAGTGGGTCAAAAGGAGACTCTGAATTGTCTTGAATGGAAACGAGTTCAGGAAAGAACATCACAGTTGCCTCAAGTTAATCTCCCTCAAGTGGATTAAAACAAACAAACAGAACAAAATAAATAAACAACAACAACAAAAACCCACTGCCCTTGGGTTTGGAGAGGTTTTTTATTCAGGAAAAAGTTTCATTGAATTTAGAGGTTCAGTGTCTCTAGTCTCTTGAGGGTATTCCCACAAATACACTAACTTACAAGATTCCATTACTTTTCAATTTATGCCCTGTCCTTAATTGTGTTCATCCTGCAAATCTTGGAGTTTAACTTGAAATGTAATTCAGCCACTTGCAGTGTGAATTTATACTTTTGAATTGAAATCCCTGAGCTCATCCTTTGCTTTCACTGCTTCATCCACAAATATTAGGAAAAACCAGTCAAACTTACATATTCCTTAGTGTTTCAAAAATGTATAAAATGTATTCATAGTCACCCATTTCCTTGTTTCTTATAATTGATTGATTAGGATCATGTAGTAAAGATATTTTATGTACTTCTATTATCAGATCACACCATGGAACTATTAGCTCTCCTTTCTACTAGAAGTAGTCTTCCATAAACTTAAATATGATCACATTAGATATCCAATTTCTAAACCAGTTCTGAAAATGTGTCCTTAAATTCTGTCCCATTAGAACCATCTTCTACCAAATCTATGTTCGTTTGGACTCTCCAGGGAAAAATCAATGAAAATGTATTCCTGCAGTTATACAAGTTAAATATTCCCAAAATCTCCAGTTTGCAGATGTGAGATTAAGGATAATGTTATAGTTCCAGTCTAGCTTGAATACCTGAGAATTAGGAAAGTGAATGTTATGAGTTTCAGCACAAGTCCAAAGGAAGGATAAAACATTTTAAAGCTTGAATTGAGTGAATCAGACAGAGTAAATTGTCTATTCTTTTTTAACCAGGTCTTTAAGTGGAAGAGTACCACCAATATTGGACAGGTCAATCTGCTTTATTTATTATACCAACACAAATATTAATCTCATTATAAATACTCTCATGCGCAGACTCAGAAAAATGTTTCATCAAACATATAGGCACTCTTTGGTCCAATCAAGTTAACACATAAAATTAATCATCACAGATAGCAATAATTTTTATATTGAATGTGATCAACGAATCACTTGTTTTTCTTGTCTATCTGCAAGATCTTGAATTCTTGGAACAGCATATTTTTAAAAAATTATCTTTTTCTTTGGAGGGGAGATATTGAGGATAGAACCAAACAGTGGTTCACTTGCAATCTATATCCCCAGACTACTTTTTTTTTAATTTTGGGGCAGGGTCTTGCTAAATTGCTGAGGCTGGCCTTAAACTTCCAATCCTCCTGCCTCAGCCTCCTGAGTCACTTGGATTACAAGTGTGTGTCACTGTACCTGGCTGAAAGAATAATAATTGGAGTGGGAAATAGAGATAGATTGGAATATTTAATCAGATATTTCAAAATGTTCTTTTTTTAAACATCTATAAACTGATAATTTTGGGATTTAAAAAGAAAGTTGATTCTAGACTCCTATTTTTTTTCTTGATAAATTCTTTGTACTTAGCTCAAAGATTATTTTGATATGATCTGGATGAATAGGGCATATACAATAGTTTTGAAAATATCTAATGTTTGTTCTAACTGTACATTGTGATTTAGAGTACTAAATTTTGAAACCACATTATTGGTAATAAATTCTTAAACCACAAATCATGTTATTTGGGGCATGGTTAATTTAAAGAATTCCTATAATTCCAGCAACTCAGGAGGGTAAAGCAGGAGGATTGAAAGTTCAAACAAAAGGATTGAAGCTTCAACAAAAGCAAGACACTAAGCAACTCAGTGAGACCCTGTGTCTAAATTATATACAAAATAGGGCTGGGGATGTGGCTCAGTGGTTGAATGCCTCTGAGTTCAATCTCCCATACTGAAAAAAAAGAAAAAAAAAAAAAAAAGAATTCCTCATTAATTGAAATACATTGGTAAATATCACCAGTGTTCTGAAATGCCATGGATAGTGCTATTTATAAGTAAGAAATAAAAACTGACCTATTTATAAGTAAGAAATATTTTGCTTTCTAATTGTGAAAGGTTAAAATTTAAAATGAATTTTCTTTAAAAAATCATTGACTATCATTTGAAACAAAGGAAAACATGAATAGTCATAAAAGACTATGAGCAAATTACTCATTTGCTTCCACATTTTGGAATTATAATTCATCCAGTTCAGCACTTCAGATATTTAAACACATGTTTTGAAAAATATTTTCTATGATTCACTCAATACAAATCTTATAAAATTGCCATTGTATTTTTTTAAATAAAATTCATAGTTTTCATGTTTGAATTTGCTTAAATATTATAGTGTCATAAATGTATAATTTATGCAAAACTAATGTTTTTCTCCATAAGCCATACATATCCTGTATGATTCTCTAAGTCTTTTAACTTCAAGAATCTGGAATAAACAGGAATCATGCCACTACAGTGGTACATATCTATAATCCCAGTGAGTTGGAAGGCTAATGTAGGAGGATCACAAGTTTAAGACTTGCGTGGAAAACATAGATTCTGTCTCAAAATAAGATAAAAATGGTGTGGGGATGTAGCTTAGCGGTAGAATACTTCTGATTTCAATCCCCAGTACCAAAAAGAAAAAAAGAAAAAATAATAATAATAAAAGAGGAATCACTATCATAATAGGAATCACAGACTCTTGAACAAAATCTCTAAATCTCCAGACAATATTGGTATTGGTATTGGTATTGGTATTGGTATTGGTATTGGTATTAAAGGACCAATAATTATTAAAAAAAATAATAATTTCGAACCTCAATCTCCAATATAATTTGCCTCCTTTCTGTCGGTATTGGAGACCACTCATTGTTTCAGAAAATATGCGTACCTCTTGGCTTCCTGAATTTCCTCTGACTCTTCACTTTTAGCCTCCTCTATGTTCTCAGACTCCATCTACACAATGTTTGCCTAAATTCTTTTTTTGTTTTCTTTTGCTTTCTTCAGTTGACGGTAGACTCCTTAGTAACTCACTCCTGAAAAACAGTGGTAACATCCAAGTTTTTTGTTAGCTCAGGTCATATGTCGATTGTGTTGTTCAAACATTAAAATCCCCACATGAACTGATAGTGTAGATATGCCACAAGCACCTGAAAATCAGTAAGATTAAGTTCACCATTTGTTTTCTTTAAAAATTGTCCTTATTTATTTCCCATCTTTGATTATTCATTGAGAATTATCCATAACTTTGTGTTTAACCATGTTGTTGAACTATAACTAGGTGCCTTCATTTTAAATTTTAAGATATTTTATATTCATATCATTCTATTTCTGCTTATTCATTACCTCAAGCCTCATGTTTTATGAAAGATTTGTTAAGTTTTCAAATCAAACTGACTAGTTTGTACTAGTTGGCTAGTTTTGTATTACAATTATTTTTTCTGTAAATGATCATCAAATATGCTTTTCTTACATCAAATCTTTTATTTAATATGGGATTAATATTGTAATTTATAGTAATTATAATTATATACTACCATGCTTTATAAAACATAAGGTGACAGTATATATCATTTATCAGTTATTTCATAATAAATTATCTTTTAATTTAAGATATTATAAAGACAACTTCAAATTTCAGAAATGATTGCATCTAGGTTATTGTTGTTACTTGGCCACCATTTAATTCTAAAACTGTATGAAAGTAAGTTAATGAATTTTAGTGATCTCATTTGAAAAATGAGCAAGCATCTTAGATGACTTCACATATTCCTTCCAGTTTCAAACTTTAGTAATTCTGTTTGTGAAGATTGAAGTCCAATCATGTGCATTAGAAAAGAAAAAAATCTATCAAATTTTCTAGGTATCCTAGTAATAGTCATGCTTAAATTCCATAATTAAATTGTATTCACTGAAGTGTTCAAATATCTTTGGTTAATTTAGTGAGAACACAGACTGAAAAAGAGATTCACCTATTTCTTTCCTCATTATTGAATAACTATAGCTCTTTCTTCAGGTACTACTAGGGTAAATGAATCTTATCTTTTCTCACATCTATCCAGAAGAGCTGTGTCTCAGTACTAGCAAACTACATTAATTTAGTACTTTACTATTTTTAATACCTAATATTTTATATTCAGCATGTCTCCAATGGACTAAAACTAGATCACATATAAAACCAATCCTATCTGAGCAATTTTACACTGTCATGCTTGAGAATGCAAGAAATAACCGGAAAATGAATGTTATAATTCACTTTTCCCCTTGAAGAAAAATTTTAACAATTACTTATGAATATCATTTTAAAACTTTCAGTTAATCTTCAACTAAGTTTCCAAGGGATGTTTTCTGTTTCCTATATGTATATGCAAAGTGCAATGCCACATTTGCAGTAATTGATTACTTGCAAATTCATATACCAGGGAGCCACAAATTCTACCAGAGGTAGAATGCAGTTTTTGCAAGGTCTACTATCATTTTGAAGCTCCATGTAGGGGAGAAAAAAATGGATAGATTTTTTAAAAAGGAAAACAATGAAATATAAAGGAATAAAGAGGAAGAGACATTAATAAGAATAGAGAAAACAAAAAGCAAAAGCCCACTGAAAAATATAAAAGATACGAAAGTCCCACTTGTGTTATAGGTATCTGGAAGATTAAGTAAATTACCTATAGTAAGAAAAGAGAAAGGTGTTTAGTGGTGAAAGGACTCATAGTATCAATGTCAGTGAATCAGAATAACTGTAGATGAGAATGATGACTTAAGAACCAAAAAGAAAAGAAAACAAAAACGTGTAAGCTAAAAAGAAAATAAATTAGAAGCAGCTCAAGACTGGGAGAGACTAGTGGCTGCATGAACTGAGTTAACTGAGTTAATTATGCTTCATTCTATGGTCCTGGCATATTTACACTAGCGCATCTGTTGCTAACAAAACATTTATGATTTACTCTGTTACACATACATGAGAGATTGACTATCAGTTAATTCATTCACTAAACTAGTTTTAGATGGCTTGAGAATTGTCTCAGTTTAAACATTACAGTTTGGTTTCTTAAATGGAATTATCTTGTATGGCCACATATTTAAAAATTAGCAATCTATTTTCATTTTCAATTCTTGTCCATGTTAATTTAGCCTTATAGTCAATGAGTTTAAGTAAATGATGGTAGAAGAGGTAAAGAACTACACCTATATTAAGTAAGACATAGTACTCTAAAAAAATTCCTAGAGCTATTTATCTCTAGAATTATTGAGAAAACTTTTGGTTAAGAAATCAGCATATGGCTCTCCAGTTTATTTGAAACATTGTACTCCAAATGGTCTCATTCAAAATTTAATTCCACTGGGTTTTAGTGAAATTTTCCAAAATGCGAACTTTCTATCATTTGTTGTTGAATTAAAAACAAGAAATAACATATAGATTCTACACTATAAGAAAGAGTTGAAATCTATTACATTTATATTGATTTTTTCTTTATTCTTCCAATTAGAAAGGAATTTTACAAAAATATTTCATTGAAAATATAATGCTAGGAAACCATCAAAATGTCCACGGATGAAAGAATGGATGAACCAATTGTAATACATGTATATAACAAAATATTACTCAGCAATAAAAATACATGGTGAATATTACATGGATATTTAAAGTATATAATTTCTAACCATCAAATTTTGTCCGACAGTGGATCATTGCATGAAGAAAATGTGAGCAGCCTGCCCATTCCCTCTGACTTCTTTTATCAGTAGAACTTTAATGTTTCAGAGAAATACCAGGTTCACAACTTGATGGATCATGATGGTTTTAAATCAATTAAGATTCTTATGTTCTTTCTTTTTATATTCCTTGCTTCTAAAACTAGGCATGTAATCTGATTCTAACAGACAGCATGTAAAGGGAAGCCTTTTAATGATGGAGTTTGGAAAATCTTTTGCTTTCTTGGTAAAATAAAGAGATGCTAGCACAACTTTCTCTGGATACATTCTATTCTTGACTAAAAAATGGTTTGGAATCTTTAAATTTGATCATTTATCATGAAAATGGAAGTAATATAATTAAAGTCATTTACAAATATATTGTTGATTTGCTGAAACACTATCAATGGCTATCTACAGACAGACGTTTTACATTAGGAAATATTATTCTTTAAGTAAACACTATCAATTTTGGATTCTGAGATTCTTTTAATTTTGTTTTTCACTGCCCAAAGAATTTCTTACTAATTTAATTACTGAAGTTTGGCAGAAGTGCTAATATTATAATACTGACATTAAAATTTTCCTGTATATTTAAATATGTCCTGTACTAAATATGTGTTCCCTGCTGTGATTTTGCTTCTATGAATCTCTCGAGAAATCCATGCTCTTCTCAAGCTTCATTATTCTCATGGGACCAATTTATTTATAAGCATCTTAACTACTAATTTTCAATTGATTTCTTGGGATCACTGATATACAATTAAATTTAAAGATTTTTCATTGTTTTCAAATAAGTTTTCTATTGGAAGAATTGTCTTATCTATGTTTAAATAATATATGAATGAAGAGGGATCCCAAATGAATTGAAAAGCTAGAATTATTCAGTTATTATCCTAAGTCTTCCCTTTACTATTGTTTCTTTTATATAGTTTGAATAAAGTGATTTAGGGTTAACACTGGAATTATCAATGAACCAAATTGACCAAGTCATCTTGCTTTGAATAAGTAAACAGAGACAGTTTTTAGTTTAAAATAAAAGAGTAGCACATTAAACTTTCACTTGAAATATTAAACATTTTTAAAGCAAGCCCTAACTCACAACAACTTAGACCGTATATATCAGTATTCATAGTTTATATCTGGGGTACGTTTGTGTGGTGTGTACATGTATGTCTGTTCTTAGTTGTGCTCAGTCTGGTAAGTGGATATTTTGGTTATTATCTATATGCTACTATTATTTTGAAATATGAATTTGACTTTGATTTACTTGAAAATGTCCAATATTTTTTAAATTTCTAAATATTTTATTTGATTACATATTAATTTCTGCTATTTGATTTGAGTGTTTTAATCAGTTGTAACAATTTTAATCTCAATATATTTCATTATGCAGATTCCATAAACTCATTCTTTTAAATGACTAATGTGCAAAATACTTGCATTTCATTATTTGACTAATTCAGATAATATCATGAATATGCTTTAATGTCGTGAAGGAAATCATGGAAAATGTTAATGTTGATCAACATTCATAATATAATTCTCAGTATATTATGGTGTGAGTTAAAATAAAAGAAGTCTAAATTAAGCATTAGAATTAAAATTTGAAAATTTAATTTTGGCAAGTTTTCTTATATACATAAATGTTTGTAATAATGAAGCAAATATAACTAAAACTTTTCAAATTTTATTAATTATAATTATTAATATCATAACAAATTTTCTCTATAAACTCTTATTTCTCAAAAGAAATGAAAGGGCATTTACATAGCTTGAATAAAACTTGATTTTGACGAGCAGAATAATGGAAATAATAAGTTTCGGAAAACTTTATGTCAATGTTCTTTGTCAAGATTATAATGACTCCTGTTTGCTGCACTAATCATTAAAGTAATTATAAAAGGATAAATCTTTATTGGTAATCTATATCTATCAAGAAGCCTTGTTGATTTAAGTGAACAAAATGACAAAAAGATATTCATTTTGCTGAGCTAAACATTTGTAGTTAAATCACAGTATTGAAAAAAGATTAAACATTAATTAGGTGTAAATTATGGATTATATAGAGTCTTCATTTTATTGAGTTAACATCAAATCTTACCAGTTGTTCAGGAAGAATGCTCATTTGTTAATGAGGTTTATTAATTGGCGATGATATGCGGTGTATGTTCTTCACTGGTTCTTTTAGTAAAATAATACATCAGAAACATTTATACTCGCATCAGTATTTGAATATGTCTCTAAAATTCTTCTCAAAGACCACTCTAAAGAGGACATCTTCTACTGACTTTCCATATAAAAATATTTTCCTGAATGTTAAGATCCTATGATGAATTTTTGAAGGGAAAAATTATAATTTTTTTATTATTAAGTCTTTTCATTAACATGTAATAGATGAGTCTGTTAACTATGTTTCCTAAACATTTTGGATCATACCTGCCTATCTCCATACCATGTTTTTAAATTAATCAAGTTCTAATCATTATATTCACAATAAAAGAAGAACTTTCCAAATGATTTTACTTCTAGTATTTTCACCTTAAAATCTATTCAATCTTATGGCCCCCTGTTTTAAAAAATGCAAATATGATCATGTTATGTTCACATTTAGTTGTCAGCAGCTCCTTCCTAAAAACAATTCTTGGATTTGTTGAAAGAGGTACTGATTGATTCGAACCCTGCCTATAACTCCATCTTGAACTTCTGTTGTGATACATGGTGATTTTCAGTTGAGAAACTCATTTATGTTTTTTGAACATGTGACATTAATTGAGGAAATGCATTTGGGAAGTAAAATATGAGCTAATTCTTAGAAGTCAAATATAATCTGGTTGATACCAATTTTACAAAATATGACATGATTTTCCTCATACCATATTTTCTTACACTTTGGAAATTCATTTGGTCTGCAGGGCTCTTTGAACACATATTTCATCATCTGTCTAACTTTTATTTTTTCCTGTTCACAAGTCATTTTTTTAAAGAAAGTGTTTGTGACGTCCCATATAGTTCAGGTGGGCACCGAGTAAAGTCTATTAACTAAAGTTCTCTCTTCTGTGATTGCATGTTTCCCTCAAAATATTTTATCCATTATTCTCACTTTTCAATATTATAGAACTAGAGACCAAATGAATCAAAGAAAATTAATATAATTAAATATATACATACATATGATATATATGCATTACATATATATAGATATGAAGTTAGTGTGCAGTATTTTTTCTTAATATGTCATTGACTAATCATCATGATAGAAACTTAGAGATATTTAGGGCCTATTACCTGTTTTGCTGCTTTCCATTAGATCTCATTCAAGATTATAATTTCATATTTGTGGAACCAATTTAATACTGAATTTAATGTGTATATCCCTAGATTTTCTATATTTTGAGTGTTGTTAAGATACATTTTTTGAGTTTCTTCTATTTCAAATATACTCTCAAATTACTGGTGTAGATTTGCTTATAGAATCTTCTTGGTGTCCTGTACAGGTTTTTATTTGTAGCAGTGCCCTTTCCCTTTCTAACGTGGACAACTTGTCTTTGTCTCCCTTTTTAAAATAAATATTTCTGTGGTATTGCTTATTACAGAATTCTCTTCAAGGAACTAACAATGGACTTTGTTGGTTTATTTAGTTTTTGTATTTGAGGATTTTTAAACTATCTTATAAATTTATCCCTTCACATTTGACGTTTCTTCTATTTTTTCTTGATTTTTCATAGTTATTACCATAAATTCTTAGCTTGAGAAATAAATCATTGATTTTTTTTTCTTACCAATAAGTTTTCAAGCACTACTTTGACCACTTTCCCCAAATTGCTGATGTGCTATTCAAGTCATTAATTTTTAGTTCCAAAAACTTCTATAATTTTCATTTCTTCTTTAATAAAAAAAAAATAATGTGGAAGTGCTCTAGTTGGAGTTGAAATTGTTTTAAATCAAACTTTTTCTATGTGATCTGCATTATGATGAAGCAATATATTCCAAATGATTTCAATATTTTGAAATGTTTCAATGCTTTCTTTTTTATTCAGTCATAAGTTCCATGTGTACTTAAAATATGTACACTTTTATATGGGCACTCTATGCTACCTATGAAAATTAGACTGTTACTTTTGTTTTATGCTATGTCAGATAATTTTTTCCTATACTTCTTTTCTTTCTTCCTTTTTTCCTTTCCTCCCTTCCTCCCTCCCTCCCTCCCTTCCTTCCTTCATTCCTTTCTTTCTCTCTTTTTCTTTCTTTCTCTCTCTCTCTCTCTCTCTCTCTCTCTCTCTCTCTCTCTCTCTCTCTCTCTCTCTCTCTCTCTCTCTCTTTCTTGTGCTGAAGAACGTCCAGAGCTTCATGTATTCTAGGTAACCACTCCTCCACTGAGCTAAATCCATATTAACCCACTTTTCATACTGATTTCAATAAAACCTTTTTATCAAAGTGACTGGTCCCAAGCTACAGTTTTCTGATGCCTGATCTATACACACAAAAAAGAATGGTTATTCTACTTAAGTAAGTCCAACATTTATTGAGAATTGATTGCCTTAATCCATTTGCTCTCTTAATTCATTGGAATATTAAACTGGATGATTATCATAAATAACAGTGACTATTTTATGGTGTTTGGGAAATTAAAGATTTTAAGATAAAATGTATGATGGAATGTCTAAAGGATTGAAATATTGATGTTATTTGATTGTTTTATATACTGTAAGCATAAATAAATATCCATATACATACATATATTCACACAGTCATTCACAGGGAAATATTTTATTATGGCATTTTGAACTCTTACATTAAAAAGTAAGTACTAATAGTGACTATATTACTATGAAATATGCAGTATATGTATTACAAACATACTATTTTATAAAGACAATAGTATAGTATTTGCAATTAAATATTTGCATGGAAAAATAACCAAATAACTGATCATTGGTGATTTGAAAATACTTCAACAAGATTTAAGTGACCAAATGAATATAGCCAGAATAAAAGAATCTTTAATTGAATAGTTTAATCACATTTCCCACATTTCTACTCTTTGTACCTACCAGGAAGTTCATAATAGTTTATTTTTAGTGCATATTGTTTAATATAGGTTCATATTAGAAAATACTATGTAATATTTCTCCTGCATTCTTCTTCTACACTCTTTTTTTCTTTTTTCTTTTTTTTTAGTTATACTTGAGAGTAGAATTCATTTTGGTATGATTATACAAGCATTGAATATATCTTATTCCAATTAGGACTCCTTCCTAGTGGATGTACATGATGGTGGGATTCTCTGTGTTATATTCATACATGTACATATGAAAATTGTATCAGATTAATTCTACTCTCTTTCCTTTTCCTGATCTCTCTCCCTTCCCTTCATTACCCTTTGTCTAATCTACTAAAATTCTATTGTCCCCCTGCCCTCATTGTGGTTTAGCTTCTAAAAATCAGTGAAAGCATTCAACCTTTGGTATTTTGGGGATAGGCATATTTCACTTAGAATGATAGTCTCCAGATCTATCCATTTACTGACAAATGTCATAAAGTCATTTTTCTTAATAGTTGAGTAATACTCCATTTTATATATATATATATGTATATATATATTACATTTTATATATATTATTATATATTTATTTTATATATATTCCACTATATATTATTTATATTACATTTTTAATCCATTTATTTGTTGAATGGCACCTTGGTTGGCTCCATAGCTTATCTATTGTGAATTGTGCAACTATAAACATTAATGTGACTGCATGACTGTGGTATGCTGAATTTAAATCCTTTGAATATATACTAAGGAATGGGATAACTGGGTCAAAGTTCCATTCCTAGATTTCTGAGGAATCTACATCCTAGTTACCATAGTGGTCACACCAATTTGCAGTCCTACCAGCAATGTATGAGTGTACCCTCTTCCCCACATCCTTGCCAACATTTATTGTTATTTGTATTCTTGATAATTGCATTCTAGTTAAAGTGAGATGAAATCTCAGTGTACTTTTAATTTGCATTTCTCTAGTTGCTAGAGATGTTGAACATTTTTCCATTTATTTTTTGATTATTAGTATTTCCTCTTTTGAGAAGTGTCTGTTCAGGTCCTTTGTCCATTTATTTTTGGAGTTATTTGCGTTTTTTATTTTGTTTGTTTGTTTTAGTGTTTAGTTTTTTCAGTTCTTTGTATATCCTGGAATTTTATACCCTGAGGAGCAGGTGGTAAAGATTTTTCTCCCATTCTGTAGGCTTTCTCTTCACATTCTTCATTCTTTACTTTGTTGTGAAGAGGCTTTTTAGTTTGATGCCATTCCATAAGTTTTGATTTTATTTATTACACTTTAGGAATTGTTAAGGAAGTCAGTTCCTGAGCCTACATGTTGGAGTGTTGGGCCTTCATTTTATTCTAGTATTTGAAGGGTTTGTTTTCTAATATCTGGGTCTTTGATATACTTTGAGTTGAGTTTTGTTCAAGGTGAGAGATAGGGGTTAAATTTTATTCTACTGCATAGGGATTTCCCATTTTCCCAGCACCATTTGTTGATGAGGCTTCCTTTTTTCGAATGTATGTTTTTGGCACTTTTGCCTAGTGTAAGGTACTTGTATTTATGTGAGTTTGTCTCCGTGTCTTCTATTTTGTTCCATTGGTCTTCATGCCTGTTTTGGTGCCAATACCATGCTGTTTTGTTACTATAGCTTTATAGAATAATTTAAGGTGAGGTGTTGCAATACCTTCTACTTTGCTTTTCCCACTAAGGTTTGCTTTGGCTACTCTGAGCCTCTTTTTCCAAATGAATTTCATGACTGATTTTTGTTTTTATATGGAGAATATCATTTTCAATGCCTTGTTTAGCATTTTTATAGCATCCCATTCTAATTTCTTTTGCTGCATTAATCAAACCATATTGTGCTTGTCCATTTACTTGTTTTTATTTTTGGAATTGTGAAAAGCAACTTTTATTTTTTTACTATCCATCAACTTGAAGAACTATATTAATACATCATAGGTATTCAACATATTTTTGTAATAAAATATTGATATGGAAAAATTCATAGTTATGCTAAAAGTAAATGCCCAATATTATTATATGCTTGCTTTTCCATGTAAATTTACCACAAGGCAAATATTTAGTCTCAAGTATTCTAATAGAAATAACAATAAGATGACAATGACAGCAATAGCTGATATTTATTGATGCAAATCTACTGGAGTACTGTGCTAAACACATATTCACGGTTTACCCAGAAGGTTTGGATTTATGATTATTAGTCTAGTGAAATCATTAAAGTTTCCCTCTTCACTCTTGAAGAGTATCTGTAGAATAAATATTATGTTTATTCTAATAATGACCTGATATTTTTGCTTAGGGCTATTTATATTTGCAATATAGTGTGTCTGACTTTCATTTCACTCACCTCAGGATCCTAATTTTTCCCCTGGTTAATCGGGCACATCTTCAAGTACTTTTGAAAAATGATTGTACTACAGTTTTCCTTTTTCATTTTTGACCTGCCTGACTAAAGATAACCAGCTCTCTTCAATCTCACTGAGTTCCATATTTTAAGCATCTACAAAGAAAAGCAACATTTTTCACCTTGGGACCCTATTTTAAAAGAATTTTTAGCATATCCAAAATTAAGGAAGATGTTTGTTTGAATATTGAATACTTTTAACTCATTCAAATCACATTCATTTAAATAATTTGACACTTACCACATGTTAGGTACCCTATAGCTGCTGTTGAAGCAATAGCAGTGAAAATGTTAATGAAAAGAACATTTTACCCTCTGGCATGTTATACTTGTTTGAGATAGATACAAAAAAAATTTAAAAAACACATCAATTATCTGATCCTTTTAAGTATCATAAAGAAAAAATTGAAAATAATAAAATAACAAAACGTGAAAGATTCATTTTAGTTGTGGGCACTCACAAAAAAAAAAGTACAGATAAACTTTCAATACCAAAAACAAACAAGTAAACTTTTATTTGAAAATAAATAAAAAAGATATTGCAATCCAGAACAAATTTGCACAGGTTTGAACAGTCTCTGGTTTGTCCAAGGAAAAATGGAAAGTTTGAACTTTTATTTAGAAAAGAGAAAAGCTATATAAGGTGCTATAAAAGAAAGTTAATTGGCACCTGTGATACCATATGAGAACTGGTGAACTCTAATTAGCAAGTGTGTGTAATTACTAAGTAAAACTATTCTTTTATATTGATTCATTACAATAATTATACATAATTTTGGAATTCATTGGTACATATGTGTTCATGCACATAACTTAAGTTGGTTCATTTCATTCCCCAGTACCTCCCCTTCTCTTTCACTCTGTTGGACTTTCAAAACAGTGTGTAAGACATGTTTTTTTGTATAAGTAGCGGACCATCCTTGTGCTGCCAGCTGTCCATAAACTATACTTTGGAAAATAAATTCTTATGATAGTTTCTGTTATCAGACAAATCATGTCAGAACCCTGCTTTTATGACCTTTTCCAACTACATTTTGCCAGGATTTGACACAGTGACTCTCCAGTTTAACTCATGATTTCGTCTAGGAACAGCACATCTGAAGGTGAGAATTTTAGCAGAGACCTATATCACAAGAGGAAATGACACACCCGTGCAGGTATCTGGAAAAAAAAAGTGTCCACTGGAAAAAGGAGCAAGTAGAAAACTCTGGATAGGAGCACTTGTAACTTAGGGAAATGTTGTCCTATACAGTCTCCCAAATGCTGCTTCTGTTCCTTTTGATTGAGGCAAAATTGACTCTTGGTCTGACCTTACATTTGTCATTTTAAAAATCTGTTGTTTCTTTACTGTTAATTTATATCATGTTCTCACAATTCATTATTTTCTAATAATGATAAAACTACTATTATATAATAAAGTTAAGTAAAATTTTAGCAGTTGTGTATGTTCAAAAGTGACAGCATGTTTTCAGAAGAAGAATGTGATTTATTGTATATATAAAGTTTAATTTCTCCAAATGCAATCCCTTTATTTACACTGTGAAGGAAAACACCATTATCCTCATATTTTACATAACGAAAAGACTCAAAAGAGCTGATAAATTTTCTGAATTTGAAAAGAAAATACAGATTGAGGGAGTTGACACAGCATGTATTCAGAACTGTACCACAAATGACAGATTGGAATTTGAATATGACAATTTTTTGCCTTTGTGATCAATCAAGGCAGACATATAAAGTAGTAGTTAAAATATGGTACATTATATGGACAGAGTACACAACTTGAGAACAAAAGTGAAATGGCAGTATAGTAAATGAAGGTTTTGTTTCTCATGAAGTTCATCTGTATGTGAGTGAGACACCAGAGTGGATCCAGATCAGAGAGTAGGATAGAGAGAAACAATGATCAGAACACAGCACATGCAGAAAGGGGCCAGAAGGTTGTTACATATGGGAATTATGGAAACTTTTACCACTCCAGAGCAGAGGGACTTTCTGCTACTCACAGTGACAAACAATGAAAAAAATTTTGAACGGGGAAGTGATATTCTTTTTATGAATAGCATTTTGTCTCTGCAGGAAATAGATTGGAAAAATAATAAACTGATCTAAGGATAATTATTTTTAGTATTTTTCACTTGTTCAGGAGAGAGATCATAGGAAAGCAGTCATCTCATGTTTGAACATTTTACATGCATTGGTTTTTCTTTCTCTTTGCTTTTATTTTAACCAATAAGAGAAAATGCTCTATTTTTTTTACACTAAAATAACTTAAAATATTGGTTATTGATTTTTAGTTTTCTAGTAGGCATTGATTATAGTCATAAAAACATAATGAAGAATTAATGAATGTATGCTATTAGTCTTACTATTAGACTTTTCAATAATATTGAGAAATACATTTTGGGGTGGTTTTTTCCCATTAATCTGCTAATTAGTGGCAAATATAATTAATATACAAAATAGTAATTACTCTATGATAGTATTAAATTTACAAATATATTGTCAAAGACATCCCAATACCAATCTTAAAATATATCTTATAGTTAGGATTAATTGTTATAATTACAATCAACTGGCTTAACTCATTTTGCTACCAAAGATAGGACAGAGCTTCTTTTATAATATGCTAAAAAATGGAGAAATATAAACTCAGATAATCATTATATTAAAAATATTTGTTGAGCATTCATTATGTGAAGTGTTACAGACTAGAAATTGGAAACAAAATAGTGAGAAAGACCCAGTTTCAATAAGTTCACAGTAGGAGGAATAAAATAAGGAAGTATTTCTGTACAGGTAAAGTTATTTAAGATATAAATATGAGAACAGTACTCAAAATGATTAATGAAAGATTTTAAAGTTACATTTGTTTTGAGAGCAATACAAACAAAATTTTTTGCGTTCTATAGATATCTGATTGCTTAATGTCTGAGTGCCAATCATTATGTATAATTTACTCTCCCAAAAAATAATAATAGCTAATGTTTTTAAGTGCTAATATTTGCTAACATCTAACATGTTATTCATTTATTTCTCTCAATATCCTAATGAGGTAAGTACTATCATTATTTCTGCTTTGCAAGGAAGGAAACTGAAGCCCAGGGATATTAGATAACATCCTCGAAATACAGAAATTGGTGATACTGGTTACACTTTTGTCAATTTGTGTAAAGATAAAAAATGCTTCATTTCACCTTTCTGCAAATGGCAATAGATGTTTTATAGTGGCTTATTGAATATTTTGGTTAGAAATACATCAAAGATATTTAATGAAGTCAATTTTTTGACATATACAATTCCATTGGATTAACCTATTCTAAAAATATTACAAATGGAAGTTTTGAGGCATATTCTTCAATAACATGACCAAAAATATAAAGAGACATTCTCAAGTTTCATGATGTTTTTATTTTTTATTTATATTTATATTTTTTAGTTAAAACATTTTTTGACCTTTTTGTATTTTATAAAATAAAAAGAATGAATTTGAAAAGCCCCCTGAACATTCTCTTTGTGTGTAACATTTTTATAATTTATTCAATTCAATTCAACACCTATTGGTAATTTGTACATTGGAAAAATTAGTAGAAAGTGTTTTGGGGCATTTTTCCAAACCCTACAGAACTGATAATCAAAAAAGCATAACTTTTCTCAGAAAGGTGTGAAAGAAAAGACTCTAGGGAAATTTTGCCTGAGTTAATTAATTCAGTTTGCCACAATAATGTTGCAACACTCACATTGTAAGGCTTCTTTTTGAAAATTAGATGTTAGTTTTGAAGTGTTAATGTATTAAAATGAATGCAAATTGTCTCAAATACTCACTAACTAGTATGGATTTTCATTTAGTTACACCAGTTACAGATTTTAGAGAATCAAATATGCAAAAGTTGGGTGATCTAAGGAAAAAATTGTTAGACATGATAAACTGTCGAGTTATTTTATCTGAACATATCTAGATGAAACAAGTTTCATTAAGCTTATTTGTGCTAATTTTGCAGGCCTGTAATCGCTGTGATTTGGGAGAGTGAAGCAGAATGATCACAAATTCAAGGCCTTCCTCAACAACTTAGACCAACTCTCAAATAAAAACTGAAAAGGACTGGGGATGTAGCTCAGTGGTAGAGCACCTGGATGTAACTGAAAATTAAACTGAGCTAAAAGCATAGCAAAGTCTTTAGTGAGACTGAAGTGTTTTGTTTTTGGTTTTGTTTATCATTACTCAGGCAAAAAAAAAAAAAAAAAAGTACCTGGAAAGCGTGCTATCAATTAAAGAACAGAGGAGGATACCATAAGATGATTTGTCATAGTATTCTGTTAAATTTATATACAACAGTTCATCTAAATATCATTAATCTAAAAAATGAAAATAGTACCAATTTTTAATATGTCATTATTTTTTATTTGGTGTGGATAAGACACTGAAGGGAAGTTCTTGTTTTACAAATAGATAACATTGACTTTGTTTAATTGTATATATTTAAGGTGTCTGATATGATGTATTGAAATATTTTACATAGTAAAATGACTACTGCAGTAAAGAAAATAAACATCTCTTTGCAGAGTTACTTTTTCTTGTTGTAAGAGTGTCTGCAATCTGCAGCATTAGAAATTTTCTATTTTGTAATATATTATTATTAACTAAAGCCAACACACTGTATATTCTATCTCTAGACTTATACATTACACATAAGTGCAACTTTGTACCCTTTGATTTACATAACTTCTTGTCTCCCTCTAGTCCCAAAACTTCCACTACCTATTCCTGGTAATAATCATTCAACTCTTGGTCCCTATGTATTTCAACATTTGTAGATTGCATAAATAAATGAAATCATGAAGTATTTTCTGTGTCTCTTATTCCACTTAACACAATGTTTTCCAGGTTTACACATGTTGTCACAAAGGGTTAGATCTCTTTTCTAAAGTCTGAAAAATATTCATTTTTCTGTGTGTGTATCTATAAAAATACAGATATATTTGATACATTTATATGCACTCATATACATACACACACATAGAGGAGTTATATAGTTTCAGGTCTTATGTTTAGATATTTAATCTATTTTGAGTTGATTTTTTTTTATGGTTCAAGATAGGGGTCCAATTTCATTATTTTACATGTTCAGATTTCTTATTTATTTATTTATTTATTTTTCTGTGGTGCTGGGGTTGGAACCCAGGGCTCTGTGCTTTCAAGGCAAGCACTTTACCAACTGAGCTATCTCCCCAGCCCCAGATTTCTTAATCCTATCTATTGAAAAGACGTTTCTTCATCATGTCAAAAAGTAGTTGACATATATGCTTGGATTTATTTCTATCTTCTCTAATATGTTTCACTATGTTTGTTATGTTTAATTCTAGCTGAAATTAAATTTATTTTAATTGGTACATAAAAACTCAAAAGTTGTACATATCAATTGTGTACATGTGCAGTTTCAATACATATACATAAGTATGGTTAATTAAATTAAACATATATATCATGTGCAATACTGATCATCTTTTTATGATGAAAACATTCATAATCCTTTCTTCTAGCCATTACCATATTCTTGAGTGCTCTATCTTTGTACTATAATTTTAAATAAGGAAATGTGAAGCTTCCCATTTTGTTTTGCTTTGTCAATATTTTTTGACTCTTGAACATCCTTTGTGGGAATATATTCATTTTATATTTTTTCCTTTTCTGTTAAAAATGACACTAAAATTTTGATAGTGATTACATTTAAATTACATATTACCTTGTTTAGCATGGACACTCTAACATTAAAATTCATTTCTTTGGATTTCTCATGTTTAGTGTCCTTTGGGTTTCCTCAATTTGTATTTTTATTTCCATTCCCATATTTGAGAAATTTTAAGCTATTCTTTTTTGAATAAATTTTATACCCCTTTCTCTCTCTCTTCTTCTTGAACACTGATAATGTATATATTGGTCTACTGATGTAGCTTAAGCTATTTCATTCCTTTTCATTCATTGTTGTTATTGTTCCTCTAATTGGATGATTTCCAATAAGATGTCTTTAGAATATGGTGAATTAGGGGTAAGATGTATTTTCTGGCAGTTTCTCAGCTCAAGATATAAAAAGTGGGTCTTCCCATTGACTAAGCAAATTCACTGAAATTCAACAAAGTAATCATAGAGACACAGAAAGTCAGAAAATTTGAACATAATATAAGAAATAATAAAGACATGACAGCTTGAATAGTGGTAGTGGTGGTGGCCATTGCTGCTGAGGGAAGTGAGAGCAGAGTCAGAGAGAAAGAGAGGAAAGTGGCAAATAAAATTGAGTAGAGGAAATGTATGGTATACAAAGAGACTGACATTAACTAACCCAGAGATGGTTAGGTAGTTTTTGCATGACAAATGATTGAAATTAATGGGCCAAAAGACAGAGTCCACAGAAATTAGATCTGTGGCAGTGGGAATTGTTTTCAAGTGGTCATAAGGTATCAAACAGAGTAGAGTTTGGGAATTCCTCAAAGAAGTTGCCAGTCTTACCCAATTGTTGCCTACTGTAGGGTCCATTCATGTAATTTTGAATATTAATACAGTCTCTGACTTACTAAACACCTGCTGATTGAAGTCTGATTTAGTGTATGGTTGTTTACTGTTGGAATCTATGTTAAATGCTGACCCCACCATTGCTACAGGTGGTGATTAATGTTATAGATTTCAAAGTAGATGACTGACATTTACTTTAAGGCTGTACATTAGTTGTTAAACTTAGTTCTATTCTTTGCTCCCCTTTCTTTAAGAAGAGCTGGGAAAGTGATTGGGATACTTCAAGTTCAGAGTAGAGATCCTGTGGATTAACAACATCACAACCCAGCCAAGTAACAATGAACATCTCTCCACATGTGAATTAGCTCCACTTGAGCCTCAACAATACTTCAACACATAGAATAGGGGAGAGAAAACCCAAACCAATAACCAGGCCCCAAGTAGGAATAGCTAGAGGGGGACCTATATCCCTCTTCTGGAAATAAACCTCAAAACAGAGAGAAGTTCCTAGAATTAAAAGACAACTACACACCAAAGGGCAAATTATAAAAAAGGAATAGAAATGCAATACAACTTATGTACCAGTCCAAGACTTTTGAAAATATGAGGAAATAAGAAACAAATCTCCCCACAAATTTATACTACTCCATCCACAGACATGGAAGTGGACAAAATTTCAGAGAGGACTATAAAAAACTGATTGTTAAAATGTTCAATGAGCTAAAAACAGATATAGGGAATGAAGAGAACCAAACAGGAGGGGAAAGACTATTTCAAGAAAAAAATAAATATATTGAAAACAAATTAATCAGATCTAATAGAAATGAAAGACATATGAATCAAACTAAAAATTTCACCTGAAAGTATCACCAACAGAATAGGTTGCATTAAAATTATTATTTTAAGTCTTCAAGACAGGCCTTCAGAACTTGAAGACAGGATATATAAATTTGAATACTTGGTATGCAATACAAAACAAGAAACAAACAAATAGCATTATCAGAATACAAAAGAACTCTGGAAAGACAGCAAGAGACCAAAACTGAGAGACACTGGGATAGAAGAGAACATAGATATACAAGCTAAATGAATTAAGAATCTATTTAGTGTGATAGTAGCAGAATTCCCTGATAGACCCCAGTGTAATAACACTGGGTGATTTCAACACCCCCCAACCAATAGAAAAGAACCCAAAAATAAAATCAATAAAGACATTTCTGACATAAATAATACTATAACTGAGAAGGACCTAACACACATCTACATAATGTTTCACCCCAAAACAGTTAAATTCACTTTGTTCTCAGCAGCTCATGGAACATTTTAAAAAAATAGACCTTATTCTAATTCATACTGAAAGACACATCTATAAAAGAGGAATAGGAAAGTCAGAAAATTCGAACATAATATAAGAAATAATAGAGGTCACAATCTAAGTATAAGCAAATAAAAATTTGATATAATCCCATGAATTCTATCAGATATAAGGGAATGAAACTACAAATCAACAACAAGAAAAATTAAAGAGGTCATATAAACATATAGAGACTAAACAATACTCTTTTTAATGAAAAAATTAATCAGAGAAGAAATGAGAAAAGAATTTAAGAAATTCTGAAAATAAATAAGAATAGATATATCAAATCTCTGGAATGGCATGAGGCATTTCTAATGAGAAAGTTTATAGCATTGAGTGTCTACATTAAAAAAAGTAGAAAGACGTAAAATAAATCATCTAAGGCTGTACCTCAAGGACTTAGAAAAAAAAAAAAAAAAAGGAATGCCAAAATTGGCAGAAGACAGGAAATAATTAAAATCTGAGTCAAAATTAATGAAACTGAGAACTAAAAAATGATATGAATGATCAAAGCAACAAAGAGTTGGTTCCTTTAAAAGATAAAACAGGATTGATTAACCCCTAACCAAACTAATGAAAAGAGAGAGAAAACAAAAATCAACAACATCAAAGATAGAAAAGAGAATATAACCATAGGCAGTTTTAAAATCCAGAGGACTACTAGAAATAATTTTGAAAATTTATACCCAATAAACTGGAAAATCTAGAATATATCAACAACTTCCTAGATATGTATGACCTGCCCAATTGAATCGGGAATATACAGAAAACCTAACAGACCCATGACAAATAATGAAATTGAAAGAGTAGCTAAAATCTTTCAACAAAGAAAAATTCAGGACCAGAGGGATTTTTAGCTGAGGCCTACCAGAACTTCAAAGAACTGACCTACTCTGTAAAATTCAAAGGGAGGGAACACTCTCAAATACATTCTGTGAGTTACTGTCACTCTATTACTCAAACCAGATAAAGACACATCAAGGAAAGAAACCTAAAGAACAATATACCTGATAAATATAGGTTTATTAAAAATGAATTACCATATTCAAAAGCTCATCAAGAAGATAATACACTATAATCAAGTGGGTTTCATTACAGGTTGCAAGTTTGGTTCAGTATACAAGAATTAATAAATGTAATTCACCACAGAAGTAGAATTAAGGACAAGAATCACAATTATCTCAATAGACGCAGAGAAGTCCTTTGATAAAATATAGCAAGCATTCATCATAAAAAACACTGGTGAAACTAGGGATAGAATAAACTTACTTCAATATTATAAATGCTATGACAAACCCAAAGCCAATATCATACTGAATGGAAAAAAAAAAAAAAAAAAAAAAAAAAAAAACTGAAATCCTTTCCTCTAAAATCAGGAGCAAGGCAAGGATCTCCATTGTCATCACTCCTATTCAATACAGGAATAGGAAATTAAATAAATACAAGAAATTAAAGGAATACAAATAGGAAAAGAAGTCAAAATATCTCTGGTTGCTGATAACATGATCCCATACCTAGAAGACAAAAAATTCTACTAAAAGACTTCTAGAACTGTTAAGTAAATTTTTTAAAAAAGTAGCAGGATACAAGATCAACATTCACAAATCAATACCTTTTCTATACTCTAATAGAAATTCTGCTAAAAAATAAATCAGAAAAACTATAATACTTAAAATAACAACAACAACAACAAAAAAAAAAATCCCTGGGAACTAATCTAACCAAGGATGTGAAAGGACTCTACCATGAAAACTATAAAAAACTGGAGAAAGAAAATAAAAAAAGTATTTAGAAAATGGCAAACTTCTCATACTCTTGGTTAGGTAGAACTGATAATTAACATTGTCAAAATGGTCATACTGCTAAAAGTATTATAAAATCTCAATTCAATGCCAATCAAAATATCATGACATTATTCAGGGAAAGAGAAAAAAAAAGAGTCCTAAAATTTATTTGGAAGAATAAAAGATCCAGCATTGACAAAGTGATCCTGAGCAAGAACAATGATGCTGAAGGCATCAGAATACCAGCTCTCAAAGTATAGCACAGAGTTATAGTGGTCAAAACAGCATTTTATTGGCATCAAAATAGACATGAAGACCAACAGAACAGAATTGAAGAAACAGAAAAAAACCCACATACTTACAGCTATCTGACACTTGACAAAGATGCCAGAAATAAATGGAGAAAAGATAACCTTTTAACAAATAATGGTGGGATTACTGTATATCTACAAGTAGAAGAACAAAACTAGAGAACTGTATTTCACCCTGAACAAAAGTCAAATCAAAGTGACTCAAAGACTTAGGAATTAGACATGAAATTTTGCAACTGTTAGAAGAAAAATATCGGATCCACATTCCAGCATATGGACATAGTTACCAACTTCCTTAAGAAACCCAAAAGCCCAAGAAATAAAAACAAGGATCAATAAATATCAAATTAAAAAGATTCTACACAGCAAAGAAAATAATAAAAGAATGTGAAAAGAAAGGCCAAATAATGAAAAAAAACTTTGCCTGCTACTCCTCTCATAGGAGATTAATATCCACACTACATAAAGAACTCAAAAAGCTTAACACCAAATTAGCAAATATCCCAATAAATAAGAAAAAATAACCTAAGCACACATTTCTCAAGAGAGGAAATACAGTGGCCAAGAAATATATGTTAAGATTTTCAGCATCAATAGAAATTAGGAAAATGCAAATGACTCTCTCCATGTAGAATGACAATTATCAAGAATACAAATGATCATAAATGTTTATGGGAAGAAGTGGGAAAACCACTCATATGTTGTTGATGATACTGTAAACTAGTACAACCACTCTGGAAAGCAGTATGTGAATTCCTCAAGAAATTAGGGATGGAAGCACCATATGAAACAATTATCTTACCCTAGGTATTTATACCAAAGAAATAAAATCAGTATAAGAGATACAGTCCCATCAGTGTACCTCACTGTAGTCAAGGTATGAAACCAGTCCAGGTACTCAGATGAATGGATTAAAAAGTGTGGTATACATACAAAATGGAGTTTTACTTACCCATAAAGAAGAATGAAATTATGGCATTTGTCAGTAAATGGATGGAAATGGAGAACATCATGCTAAGTGAAATAAGGCAGCCTCAGAGAGTCGAGTTAAATGTTCTTTCTCATATGCAGAAACTAGAAAAAAAGGAGGCCTTGGATATCATAGAGTCAGAAGGAAGATCAGGATAGTAGGAGATTGAAGGGGAATGAATGGTATGGGAAAGGGGAGGACATGCAGAAAGAATATGACAACATTATGCTATGTGCATGTATAAATATACCTCAGTGAATTCTATATTTATGTATATTATAAAGCACCAATTAAAAATGAGTGAAAGGTAGACTAGGAGAGTAGAAGAAAGAGAATGGGCAAAGGAGGAAGGGAAGGAAAGGGGGATGTCACTGGGGGCTGAAATGGAGTAAATTAAATTCCATGCAGGCATAATTATACCAGAATTAACTCAAATATTATGCACAACTATAATACAGCAATAAAAACAAAAAAAGTCTTTAAATATACTGATCTTTTCCTTTGCTTGATCAAGTATGCTGTTGAACCTCTCTATGAATTTTTAAAAATCAGTTATTTTCTTCTTCTAATGTATAATTTTGTTTGGTATTATAAAATATTTTCTATTTCACTTTTGAAATTCTCGTTAAAGTCTTTTTTCTAATTTCCTTGGTGAGAGCCTTTATGATTGTTATTTTGTGTTCTTTATCAAGTAGATCACTCATCTTCAATTCATTAATGTTGATTTCTAGAATTTTCTTATTCATTCTTTGGAATATCCTTCTCTGTTTCTTCAATTTCCTTAAGTCTTTGTGTTGGCTTTAATGTGTTATATAAAATATGTCCTTTTCTCAGTTTGAACAAACTGGTCAGATGTAGGAAAAGACACTTGGCAGTTAACCTGACCAGAGATTTTGGGTGCTTCCACAAAATTTTGTTCATACCCAGGCTACTTACTGTCCTTAGTATCTTCCAGGAGATTAGAGTGTGTCAAATCTCATAGTACCCTGATACAGATGAAATAAAAGTCAGTCCCTTGACATGCAAATATGAATGTTGAGGTGTTAGATGCTTGTTCCAGTTTTTCTAACCTTAGCGAAAACTGGAATCTTAAGCTTATCTATCATTTAGTCTACACTAATCTGGGAAGAAATCTGGGGAAATGTCCTCACTTGAACTAACATCATACATCTTTTAAACCATTCCTTTCCTCTTTGCTGCCCCCAAGGTCCAAGTAAGAGCCAATTCCCATCTGCACTATAGTCAGATGAGTTAACTGTAGGATTGGTTCTATTTCTGGAGTAAGACAAAGGGAGGTCCTCATACACCTGTTCAGGCTTTCAAGACTGCTAATTTCCTGTCAGTCATATGTGGACTAATCCACAGCCAAAACCATGAGCAATAACTAGAAAAGTTGAGGTGTTAGTAGTTTAGTCAAACCCCTTCTAGGGAAAACCTGGGACCTGGAATATTTTGCCTCTGTGTTCTTTGCTAAGCCAGGGAAAACAGCTACAGTAGGGACTCATGTATACATATAAAACCACTTCTCTCCTCTCTGTGGTTCAGAATATTAACATTTAACCCAACGCTACCAAAATTAAGTGATGTAGGAAGGAAAATATTCATTTCTTATAGAGACACTGAGAAAGAAATATTATTTCCCAATTATAAGGTGTTATGCCCAGGGTTTGTGTTGAATATCTGTCTCTGCTTTTCCTACCTGCCTAGTACACAGATTTATTCTCAGTGATGAGCATATAAATGTCTCTTGTCTTATTTATGTGATTTTATTAAAGAGATTTGATCCTGTGTTGATGTCAACATTTTGTACCCAAGGAAGGATAGAAGGAAACAAACTGTCTATTCAGATATCTTGCTGATGTCTCCTTCACAAACTTGACTTTAAATCTGGATTTTTATTCATTGTGTAAGAAGGGAAGTAGCAATCATCACCACTACCTTACTAACATCTTACAATGTCCTTGATATTGTACTAAGTGCTTTGCATATAATTTGTATGAAAAGAGAAAATGATTTCTAATAGCCTTGTAGCAATATTTGAGAATATAAACTACATTTTAAGAGGAAGAAAATGTATACTGGTATTTTAGTCATCCTTTCACTAAAGTGGCAATACCTGACAAGGACAACTTAAAGGAGAAAAAATTTATTTTTTCTCAGTTTCAGAGGTTCAGCCCATGATCAGCAGCTCCATGGCAGAAATTTAATGGCAGAGGAAAGTTATTCTACTCAGAGTGCAAAGGAAGCTGAGAGGAATTAAAAGGAAAGTGCTAAGACACACATTCATTGACCTACTTTCTCCATTCATACCACACCTTCCTACAGTTATTAGTATCCATTCAAATTATTAATTCATCAAACAGATTAATCCACTGATGTGGTTATAACCCTCATGATTCAATGTTTTCACCTCTGAACACTGTTGCACTGCCAAAACCATGAGTTTTGGGTGTATATTCCAGATCCAAACTATGATTTTCACCCTTGGCTTCCAGCAAAACTCATTCCCATGTCATAATTCAAAATGTATTTCAGTCCTTCTCTAAGAGTCCCAATAATCTCAACAGTTATAGCATTGCCCAAAATGTAAACTTAATGTCTCCTTTGAAACTCAACACAAACTTAAGCTGCAACCTCCTGTAAAAATCAGAAAGAAAATTATGGGTTTCCATTGTCTAATGGCACAGAATAAATATTGCCATTCCAAAAGGGAGAAATGGGGCTTAATAGAAGGGATGGGACTGAAGAAAGACCTAAACCATTTGGGTAAAGGTTAAGGCCTGTAGCTTCAATCTGACATCTGAGGTGTATGATGGTGAGATGTAGGCCTCAAAGGGTTTGGAAAGCCCCAGCCCTATAGCCTAGCCACCTGTAATCTATATAGTATCTCCACTAGACTGGTTGTGTTTTTAGTCTGATGCTTTCTGCAGCAGACTTTCCGCATTGTTCTTGACATGTATTAATCCCTGAGGTCTCTACTGCAGTTTCAGCTTCACTCACACAGTTTCATGCCTTTTTTACAGGATGCTACCAGGAATTCTGACCCTGATACACTGTCTGGCCTCCCAGGTCTTACTTCGACATCAGGATGGAGGTCTCCATGACTCCAGTATTTTCCATACTCATAAAACTAGCACCACCTGGATGTGATCAAGGTCTGCTGGTCAAGCTGGGCCCCTTGAATCATGACTGCAGCAAATTCTGAGTGCCTGGGGGCTGAGCATGGTGAAATTAATCCTGGATAAATGACTTTCTAGGTATTCTAGTTTGAGCAAAGCACACCCATTTGAGCAAGACAAACCTATAACCTCTTACTAAACAAATGTCTTTGGAATGAGTTTCATATTTATGCCCTTGAGCCTGAGATGGGTGGAGACTGGTCAATTATTGAGATGACTTCAAGCTATCTTTTCTATTGTCACAGTGCATATTACTAAACTTCTCTTTAATGGTGATAATCTCTTGAGCAGGCATAACTTCTTTGGCCCCAGTTTTACATGCACCTCTTTATTGGTCAAACTGCAAGTTTTAAAATTTCCATTTCTGCTCTCTGCTCCCAATTATCATGGTAAAACTGTCAAAAACGTCCAGCAGTACCCATGCCACCACCTGAATGCTATGCTCCCTTGAAAATTTCTCTGCCAAATTAATTAGTCCATCATCCTTAAATTCGGCCACACAGAAAGCCTCAGGCATGGATGAAATACAGACAAGTTCTTCTCCAGAACATAATTTGAATGGCCTTCACTCCACTTTCCAGAGGAATCATCATTTTCATCTGAAACCTCATGATACCACTCTTTACTCTGCATTTCTGTTAGTATTCTCGTCTTCTGAGATCCCACTGGAATTGTCCACTAAGCTCTGCTTACAACATTATAAGACTCCTCCATCCTTCATCGTCAAAGTTTTCCAAACTCTTTGCAAAAACCAATTGCAAAGGCTCCTAAGCACATGTACAGGTGTTATATTATGGATGTGAGGTGTCCCCCAAAAGTTTATGTGTGAAGCAATACAAGAACATTTAGGTTGAAATGATTGGTTTATGAGAGCCTTAATACATTCAGTGAATTAATCCCCACCAGAGGATTCACTGAAGTGGTAACTGGAGGAGACAGGCATTGGGGGCATGCATTTGTATATGGTGAGTGGAATCTCTCTCTTTCTCTCTACTTTCTGATCATCATGTGGACTGCTTCCCTCCATTATTCTCTTCAACCCTAATGTTCTTCCTCACCTCAGTCTGCAAGAAATAGAGCCTATGGACTGAGGTGATGAAACCATGAACCCCCAAGTAAACCTTTGCTCCTCTTAAATTGTTCTTGTCAGGTTTTTAAGTCACAGAAGAAAAAAAGCTCACAAAATCACCAGGTATTGTCACTGCAACCAATTTTTGCTACCAACCTTTTTGCATTGCCATGACAAAATACCTTATAAGAACAACTTGGAAAAGGAAAATTTCACTTTGGTTCATGATTTCGAAAGTCTTAGTTCATTATCAGCCTTCTCTCTGCTCTAGGGTCAAAACGAGTTAGAATATTATAGCAGAGGAATGTGGTGGAGGAAAATGGCTCAGCTCATAGTAACTGGGAAAGAGAGAAAAATGTGTGTAGTCTTCATGGTCAGGTACTGAGTGACCTACTTTCTGTAGTTGGTTCCCATGTACCTACAATCACCACCAATAGTTATTTCAAATTATTTATCCATCAAATGGAGTAATCCACTAATGATGTTATAGCCCTCATGATTCAATCATTTTACCTCTGAACATTGTTGTATCACCTAATACATGAATTCTTTGGGGAACATTCTGCATTCAAACCATACAACCTCAAATTTAACAAGATAACAAAAGTGCTGACATACCTTTGGGGTATGGCAAGTGAAGTCTTTTTGCTTTCTGATCATTCTGTGAGACACTTTCCTCTGCCATACTATTCTGCCATGATGTTCTGTCTTGCCTTGAGCCCCAAAGAATGGAACCAGCTGTCCACAGACTGAGACCTCTGAAACCAAAATCATAAGCCACCAAATAAACTTTTCCTGTTCTAAAATTGTTCTTGTTGAGGGTTTTCAAGATGGCGGCCTAGAGGGTGGCTGCATTTCATGTTGCTCCAGGACTCAGGATTCAAAAGAGGAGATATTGAGACGCTTCGGACCAACTCAAAGCAGCCGGGTGACTCTCACCCCTGGGGGGGCATCCCGGATGGGACAGGGGTCCCGGAACGCAGGAAACTTTGTGAAGTAGAACTGCCGGCGAGACGCCCCTCCCCCTGCTGGAGCAGTGAACTCGGACAGCTGGGAGCGCCGTAAAGGAGGCCACTCGGCACAGCGCTGGGACTCGGAGCAGCCACTGGGGCTCCGGCGGCTGCCCAGGGGAAGAGTGGCGAGGAGAACTGTGTGGACTCAGGACACCGGGGCCTGCCCTGAGGAGGAGGAGAGGAGCGTGGCCACTTGGATTCGGAGAGACTGCACCAGAGCTACAGGCGGTTGCCAGAGGAGAAGCCGCGCGGCGAGCTGTTTGGAATCAGAACGACGCTTCCACCGGGGCCTGCCCTGAGGACGAGGAGGAAGAGGAGCGCGGCCGCTTGGATTCGGGGTGACTACACCAGAGCTACAGGCGGTTGCCAGAGAAGGGGCTGCGTGGCGAGCTGTTTGGACTCTGACCACTTCTGAACCCCGGGGCCTGCCCGGAGGAGTAGGAGAAGGAGGAGGAGGAGCGCGGCGGGTCCTTTGAACTCGCAGTGACTGCATTAGCGCTCCAGGCGGCTGCTCAGAGGAGAAGGCGAGTGGTGAGTTGTTTGGTCTTAAAGTGACAGCTCCTGAACACAGGGGGGCTGCCTGGAGGAGAAGTGTGGTGGGACGCTTGGTCTTGAGTGGCCGCACCTGAGCTCCGGGCGGTGCCCAGAGGACCCGTGCAGCGGGTCACGTGGATTCAGAGTCACTCAGAGGGACTGCTCCTGAACACCCGGGGGGTTATCTGGAGAAGGAGGAGGAACGGGGAGGGTCACTTCGACTCAGAGTGATTGATTGCCCCGGGCTACGGGTGGTTGGTGGGAGGAGGAGGCACGAAGTGAGTTTCTTGGACTCCTAGTGACCGCACCTGCATACTGGGCGGCTGTCTGGAGGAAGAGGCCTGTGGCGGGTCTCTGGGACTCAGAACGATTGTTCGGGGCCACAGGTGGCTGCTCAGAGGAGGGGCCACGCAGCCAGGCGATTAGGTGCAGAGCAGGGTCCCAGGATCTAGGAGGCTTCTGGGTGGAAGAGCCGCACAGAGACAGGCTTAGGGCTGAGCGAAGGTTCCAGGCCTGTGGGCAAATTCTCTGAGGAGGGGCAGCCTAAGGAGATTCATCTGCGAAGGGTGAGGCTCCCAGGCCCAGGAGGTAGGGCCGGGCCCCTGGAAACTTTGCAGAGGAAGGCAGCCCAGCCCAGGCAGTAGCTGTAAATTGAGGGGAACCTCTAGGAGGAAACTGACCAGCGAGACCTCCCCACTGGGTGAGTCTTCCCTGCCTGGTGAGGTTTCCCCACAAGGACGGTAAAACCAGAGACACAGGCCCAAACAGGCCTTGCCTCAGCCCACAGCCTAGGTCCCCTTTGGATGACCATTGGTCAACAAGTGGAGGCACCTCTGCCCACTAGCAGGGAATATACCCCACCTGAAGGCCACCACTCCTAGAGAGGCAGCTTCCTTGTGGAGCACCGCATTATCAACTTCCTCCAAGACTTCAGCCTACTGAAGGCTAAGAGGGGATATATATAGAAATCTTCAGGGACATTGTAAATCAACAGAGGAAATCTGCAATATCTCAGCGGTCCACTGATACCTGAACAATATGAGAAAACAAGGAAAGAAAATGATGCAAACAAATCTAGATGTTACATCAATAAAACCCAATGACAGCATGGCAGAAGAAATGACAGAAAAGGAGTTCAGAATGTACATAATTAAAATGATCAGAGAAGCAAACGATGAGATGAAAGAGCAAATGCAAGCATTGAATGATCGCACCAATCGACAGTTAAAAGAGCAAATACAGGAAGCAAAAGATCATTTCAATAAAGAGTTAGAGATATTGAAAAAAAACCAAACAGAAATCCTTGACATGAAGGAAAAAATAAACCAAATTAAGAACTCCATAGAAAGCATATCCAATAGGATAGAACACCTGGAAGACAGAACCTCAGACATTGAAGACAAAATATTTAACCTTGAAAACAAAGTTGAACAAACAGAGAAGATGGTAAGAAATCATGAACAGAATCTACAAGAACTATGGGATATCATCAAAAGGCCAAATTTAAGAATTATTGGGATTGAGGAAGGTCTAGAGAAACAAGCCAAAGGAATGAACAACCTATTCAATGAAATAATATCAGAAAATTTCCCAAATCTGAAGAATGAAATGGAAAATCAAGTTCAAGAGGCTTATAGGACTCCAAATACACAAAATTACAACAGACCCACACCAAGGCACATTATAATGAAAATACCTAACATACAAAATAAAGACAGAATTTTAAAGGCTGTGAGAGAAAAGAACCAAATTACATTCAGGGGGAAACCAATACGCATATCAGCAGATTTTTCAATCCAGACCCTAAAAGCTAGAAGGTCCTGGAACAACATTTTTCAAGCCCTGAAAGAAAATGGATGCCAACCAAGAATCTTATACCCAGCAAAACTTACCTTCAAATTTGACGATGAAATAAAATCCTTCCATGATAAACAAAAGCTAAAAGAATTTACAAAAAGAAAGCCAGCATTACAGAACATTCTCAACAAAATATTCCATGAGGAAGAGATGAAAAACAAACAAGCAAATCAGCAAAGGGAGGAATTATCCTAAAGGAATTGTCAAATAAAGGAGGAAACAAGTTGTGTCAAACAAATAAATAAACAAAATTTTAAAAATGAACCAAATGACCGGGAAACCAAATCATTTCTCTATAATAACCCTGAATGTTAATGGCCTGAATTCATCAATCAAAAGACATAGACTGGCAGACTGGATTAAAAAGAAAGATCCAACAATATGTTGCCTGCAAGAGACTCACCTCATAGAAAAAGATACCCATAGATTAAAGGTGAAAGGATGGGGAAAAACATACCATGCACATGGACTCAGCAAAAAAGCTGGAGTATCCATCCTCATTTCCGATAATGTGGACTTCAAGCCAAAGTTAGTCAGAAGGGATAAAGAAGGTCATTTCATACTGCTTAAGGGAAACATAAATCAGCAAGATATAACAATCATAAACATCTATGCCCCAAACAGTGGCTCATCTATGTATGTCAAACAAATCCTTCTCAATTTCAGAAACCAAATAGACCACAACACAATAATACTAGGTGATTTTAACACGCCGCTCTCACCACTGGACAGATCTTCCAGACAAAAATTGAACAAAGAAACCATAGATCTCAATAACACAATCAATAATTTAGACTTAACGGACATTTATAGAATATACCATCCAACCAAGAGTGAATACACTTTCTTCTCAGCAGCACATGGATCCTTCTCTAAAATAGACCATATATTTTGCCACAAAGCTAATGTTATCAAATACAAGAAGATAGAGACACTAGCATGTATTCTATCAGATCATAATGGATTGAAGTTAGAAATAAATGAAAGAGTAAAACACAGAAACTATTCCAACATCTGGAGATTAAACAAAATGCTATTATATGATGAATGGATAACAAAAGATATTAGGAAGGAAATTAAAAAATTCTTAGAGGTACATGAGAACAAAGAAACATCATATCAAAATCTCTGGGACACTATGAAAGCAGTACTTAGAGGGAAATTTATTTCATGGAGTGCATTTAATAAAAGAAGTAAAACTCAACAAATAAACAACCTAACACTACAGCTCAAAGCCCTAGAAAAAGAAGAACAGAACAGCACCAAAAGTAGTAGAAGACAGGAAATAGTTAAACTCAGAGCTGAAATCAATGAAATTGAAACAAAAGAAACAATACAAAAAATTGACAAAATAAATAGTTGGTTCTTCGAAAAAATAAACAAAATTGATAAACCTTTAGCCACACTAACAAAGAGAAGACGAGAGAAAACCCAAATCCCTAAAATTCGGAATGAACAAGGAAATATCACAACAGACAGGATGGAAATACAAAACATAATTAGAAGCTATTTTGAAAATCTATACTCCAACAAAATAGAAAATTTCAAAGACATCAATAGGTTTCTAGAGACATATGAATTGCCTAAACTGAATGAGGAGGACATAAACAATTTAAATAGACCAATTTCAAGTACTGAAATAGAAGAAGTCATCAAAAGCCTACCAACAAAGAAAAGTCCGGGACCAGATGGGTTCTCAGCCGAGTTCTACAAAACCTTTAAGGAAGAGCTCATTCCAATACTTCTCAAAGTATTCCATAAAATAGAAGAGGAGGGAACCCTCCCAAACTCATTCTATGAAGCCAATATCACACTGATACCTAAACCAGACAGAGACTCATCAAGGAAAGAAAATTTCAGACCAATATCCTTAATGAACATCGACGCAAAAATTCTCAACAAAATTTTAGCAAATCGCATACAAAAACATATTAAAAAGATAGTGCACCATGATCAAGTGGGTTTCATCCCAGGGATGCAAGGTTGGTTCAACATCAGGAAATCAATAAACGTAATTCACCATATTAATAGACTTAAAGTCAAGAATCACATGATTATTTCAATAGATGCAGAAAAAGCATTTGATAAAATACAGCACCCCTTCATGCTCAAAACACTAGAAAAAATAGGGATAGTGGGAACATTCCTTAACATTGTAAAGGCCATTTATGCTAAGCCCATGGCTAATATCATTCTAAATGGTGAAAAACTGAAAGCATTCCCCCTAAAAACTGGAACAAGGCAGGGATGCCCTCTTTCACCACTTCTATTCAACATCGTTCTTGAGACTCTGACCAGAGCAATTAGACAAACCAAAGAAATTAAAGGGATACGAATTGGAAAAGAAGAACTCAAACTATCCCTGTTCGCTGATGACATGATTATATATTTAGAGGAACCTGGAAATTCCACCAGAAAACTCTTAGAACTCATAAGTGATTTCAGTAAAGTAGCAGGTTACAAGATCAATGCCCATAAATCCAACGCATTTTTATACATAAGTGATGAATCTTCAGAAAGAGAAATTAGGAAAACTACCCCATTCACAATAGCCTCGAAAAAAATAAAATACTTGGGAATCAATCTCACAAAAGAGGTGAAAGACCTCTACAATGAGAACTATACAACACTAAAGAAAGAAATTAAAGAACACCTTAGAAGATGGAAAGATCTTCCATGTTCTTGGATAGGAAGAATTAATATTGTCAAAATGGCCATACTACCTAAAGTGCTATACAAATTCAATGCAATTCCAATTAAAATCCCAATTGTGTACCTTACAGAAATAGAGCAAGCAATTATGAAATTCATCTGGAAGAATAAGAAACCCAGAATAGCTAAAGCAATCCTCAGTAGAAAGAGCCAAGCAGGGGGTATTGCAATACCAGATCTTCAACTCTACTACAAAGCAATAGTAACAAAAACTGCATGGTATTGGTACCAAAATAGAAAGGTAGATCAATGGTACAGAATAGAGGACACGGACACAAACCCAAATAAATACAATTTTCTCATACTAGACAAAGGGGCCAAAAATATGCAATGGAGAAAAGATAGCCTCTTCAACAAATGGTGCTGGGAGAATTGGAAATCCATATGCAACAGAATGAAACTAAACCCATATCTCTCACCATGCACGAAACTAAACTCAAAATGGATTAAGGACCTCGGAATCAGACCAGAGACCCTGCAGATTATAGAAGAAAAAGTAGGTCCAAATCTTCACCTTGTTGGTCTAGGACCAGACTTCCTTAACAGGACTCCCATAGCACAAGAAATAAAAGCTAAAATCAACCACTGGGATAGATTCAAACTAAAAAGCTTTCTCTCAGCAAAGGAAACTATCAGCAATGCGAAGAAAGAGCCTACAGAGTGGGAGAATATCTTTGCCAATCATACTTCAGATAGAGCACTAATCTCCAGAATCTATAAAGAACTCAAAAAACTCTACTCCAAGAATTCAAATAGTCCAGTCAACAAATGGGCTATGGAAATGAATAGACACTTCACAGAAGAAGATCTACAAGCAATCAACAAACATATGGAAAAATGTTCAACATCTCTAGTAATAAGAGAAATGCAAATCAAAACCACCCTAAGATTCCATCTCACCCCAATTAGAATGGCGATTATCAAGAATACGAGCAACAACAGGTGTTGGCGAGGATGTGGGGAGAAAGGTTCACTCATACACTGCTGGTGGGGCTGCAAATTAGTGCAGCCACTCTGGAAAGCAGTGTGGAGATTCCTTAGAAAACTTGGAATGGAACCACCATTTGACCCAGCTATCCCACTCCTTGGCCTATACCCAAAGGACTTAAAATCTGCATACTACAGAGATACAGCCACATCAATGTTCATAGCTGCTCAATTCACAATAGCCAGACTGTGGAACCAACCTAGATGCCCTTCAATTGATGAGTGGATAAAGAAACTGTGGTATATATATACAATGGAATATTACTCAGCCATAAAGAATGATAAAATTATGACATTTGCAGGCAAATGGATGAAATTGGAGAATATCATGCTAAGTGAGATAGGCCAATCTCAAAAAGCCAAAGGACGAATGATATCGCTGATAAGTGGAGGATGACACATAATGGGGGGGAGGGAAGGGTTAGAGTTAGGGTTAGGGAGGGGGCAAGTATGGAGGAAGGAACTACTGTATAGAGGGTAAAGAGGGGTGGGAGGGGTGGGGGGAAGGGAAAAAATAACAGAATGAATCAAACAACATTGCTCTATGTAAATTTATGATTACACAAATGGTATGCCTTTACGCCATGTACAAACAGAGAAACAACATGTATACCATTTGTTTACAATAAAAAAAAAAAAAAGTGCTCTTAAGTACCTTGAAAATATTGAAAATAAGAATATTGACTGATCCAGAGTACTAAAAAACAGAACATATAAATATAATTTAAATATCATTTAAAATATTTAACTTAAACAGGGTAATAACTGAAGTTATGATTGATTCATGTGTGAGAGTAACTCATCTTATGTGAGGTACATTTTCTAAGAATCCTGCCTGAACAACTAGGAGAATTCTGCTAGCTATAACATTTGCTAAATATAATAATCATCTGTAATGTGAATTTTTAAGATGTCAGATAGTAGTGTTAAGTATGTGAACTAAATTCTTAATTGCAGTTAGAGCCAAGAAATTTGACAAAGGCCTCAATGAATACAGTTTGTGGATACAGTTGCCATTATGAATAAATAAGTAACAAGTCAAACCATAATTAATCCTGGATCACCACGGTGGTCTGAGGTAGGTAGCAAGTACCAAGTGACTCAAAGTTTATTTTATTGAACATTCAATTCAATAGAACCTAGAGGATATTCCCACCTGCCTAAGATGTTGATATAGTAGAATATGAAATTATATAAAATGCTAAATTATACAATGTGAAATTAAAGTCTTTGTGTACTTAAAAATATACTGTAAGAGTCGTAGGTAGTAATAAACTGTCTATAAGTAAAAGCAGAATAATAAAGGTGTTAGGGGGACAGTGTAATAAAGATAATCCTCCCCATCAACAGCAACCATAGCATCAACAAGTCTCAGGAATTTATCAATGCATATTATTTATATAATAAATTATCTGAAAGTTCTTATACTGTCTTTGAAACAAAGAAATTAAGTAATTTAATTTGCACAAAATCCATTGGAAAATAAGGAACACACTTACTGGGAGGGGAGAGTCAAGGGATCACTTTTTTCTTTTTTTGGTACTAGGAATAAAACCTGAGGGTGCTTTACCATGTAGCTACATCATCAACTTTTTATTTTGTTTAGTTTGAAACAGGATCTTGCTAAGTGTCTGAGAGCCTCCCTGTGTTGCTGAGGTTGGCCTTGAAATTGCAATCTTCCTGCCTTAGACTCCTGAATCACTATCAGGAACTGCAAATGTTCACATTCTTAATAACCAAACTTGTAGTATAGAAACGTCGAAAGCGTGGAGAGCTATTAATAAGGTAAAAACAAGATTTAGCACCTATGTAGAGTATTATAACAATGACTTGTTGTATTTTATTATTAGTATTTTTTTAATTTTTGTTTTTATTTTTATTATTATTTTGGTACCAGAGATTGAACCCAGGTGCACTTAAACACTGGATCCTATCCCCAACCCTCTATATTTTATTTAAAGACAGGGTCTTGCTAAGTTGCTTATGGTCTTACTAAGATGTTTAGGGCCTTGCTAAGTTGCTGAGACTAGCTTTGAACTTCAGCCTCCCAAGCTATTGGGATTATAGGCATGCACCACTGCACCTGGTTTATTATAATTATTCATAGGAAAACAGGTCCACCCCCAGAGCTCTAGATTTTGACAAATATATAATTTCCTATAGCACTAAAATCAACATTTCATTGTTTAAGAATTATATGACCTGATACTATTAAATAAAAATTCACACTTCTTGTTAGAATGTTAAGGTGGGTTAGTGTTATTAACTTTACTTTTTTAGAGATAACTTATGAGAAACTGAATAGTTTTGGGATTACTTACCTAATACTAATAATACTATTATTACTTAAAATAATAGTAACAGATTATTTTAGAAGTATATATATACATATATATGGCATAACATATCATGAAGAATTTGTACATTAAAATTAAAATTCTTAAATTTTTAATGACTAAATATTTTCAATTTTCATACCAGTTTTCATTAAAAATGAAACTCTTAAACCATGCCAATGATATTAATGGTTTGAGAGGGCTGATGATTAAATTACAAAATAAAACTGATTCTAAGGTAAGTTATAGTTTATTATATTACTGTGTAATTTTTTTTCAAACTCATATATTGTGGAAATTATCTAGCAATAGAAATGCTCCACTTAAACCTTCAAGATATTCCTCATTAATTTTTGATAGTACATTGTTGAAATTTTCACATTCATTATGGAACTCATTATGGAAACTTTAAACAAATATGAACCTGAAAGGAAGAAATAATTATGTCTATTAACTTACACTCAGAATCAGGTTTCAAATAAAATTCAAACGAATCTAAGACCTTAACCAGAATTAAACTTATTAATAATTTCAAATAAAGTCCATCAGGTAGCTCAGAAATGTCAGGGACAAATCTGGAACATCAAGGGCCTTCCATGGTTCAGGAGTGAGACATGATTTCTCAATTATGGAAAAGAGTTTGTCAGTATTTCTGCTGGGTGCTACAGAAGGCATCACGAAATTTTCCTCTAGGAAACACTTTACATGGATTTTTTTTCTGGGAGTCATAATGAATAAGTGCACATATTCTGGTTATATTTATTAGATTGGCAATTTCAAATTTCACATAAACTATCTATACAATGCAGAGCTGCTTATTCCTTTTTTCCTTTCATTAATATACTTATTTATTGTACCTCAACTTACAAAACTAGGTGCTGGAGTTTCTAATTAAAAATAACTGCACCTCATCTAAAATCTTAAATTTGATTTTAAACTTCAACCCTTAAATGTTATTACTGCCAACTTTTTTTTGTTTTAGTTTTTTCTAAAAGGTGAGCCTGACTCATTTTGCACAGTTCTTTACCTAATTAGTGTCTTCCAGCAACATGGATCTCAATGTTTTTTCACTATCCTTTTCTATGACCTCAAAACCCGCCATAATCTTAGATTTCATAGTTCATCATTATTTTCATTCCCTTATCTTTATCTTCAAGTTCTTTTGAAGCCCCTTAATTTATTTAGGAAAAAACTGCAAATCTGCTTAAACCGATGTTTTAAAAATACACAAAGTGTGAATTCTCACAACTGAATGTATTTAACAAAAGGACACCGTACTGTTTGGTTTTATTTTCAAATGAATGACCACACTATTTTAAGGGACCCTCAGCTGAAATCTCTCTTCAGTTTTCCTTAACAACTTAATCTTTTAGATGCTGAAGTATTTTACACATGGTTTACTGTGCTGAAACCTCCATTTGTCTATGTCAACATTTAATAGTATCCTTAATTATTCCCTGACAAAATAGAAGCAATTAGATAACAACTGCTAATAACTCCTTAGTCTTCTAAATATAATTATATTGGTAAAAATAAAAATAGCAATATTCCATTTATCTTATTAAATACATAAACTGCTTTGTACCTTTTTTAAGGTCAAATTCTACATTTATTCACTAAATACAAATATTTGACTCTTTACTGTGGAGGAGTTATCACCATCTCAGATGTATGCATTTTTTCTTCTCTACTGTTTTTGTAGTCAACATAGAAACATATTTCAATGTTTCTTCCACATAAAAAAATAAGAAGACACCTATAAAAATAAAAGGTGCAAAACTACTCTCCTGATTTTGCTGTTCCTTTTATAACCAACAACTAAGAAATATTCACCACTTCATTTCTTCATACTCAACTTTCTCATGAATCCCTTCAAACAAAGCTCATTGCAATGACCTAATCACATGCTGATGAAGCACGTCTTTTTAAATAAAGTTATTAATGATTTCTCATTTATCTCCATTCCTCTGCAACATGTAACTCAAGTGATAATTCCTCTAATTTTCTCAATTTTCTTATCACCAAATTTTGTTGCTCTACTTCCAAAATCTTATCGGCATAGCTAATACTTATTTAACCCAAGACAATTTCATTTATTACTAGAAATGTTTCAATAGTTTGTAAGCTATTTCAATGATTTCCATTATCCTCTCCCCTAGGTGGGACTTCCATTTAGTTCCTAGTGTCATATTCAAATATATTAATTAAAAATATCAGACCTGTGTGCAAGATTATCCAAAGTGACCCTCTATCATTTGCAATGAAATAGAGAGCTAACAACGAATTCTAAGCCTTGGGTTAACAGGATTCCTTTTACATTCATTGTAAAGGAGAAGAGGTTAGATAGATGACAAATATGTTAATAATTACATAGTACAAAATAATGGCAGACAGTGACAAATGCCATGTAGATATATATATATAGAATGTGAGGAATTAGGCTTTATGTGAAAAACTATTTACTTATAATAGATAAGGAAGAGCTTTCTGAAGACTTGATAATTGAGAAAGTATGCCAGAATAAGAAAGAAGCTAGCAGGTGCTAAGACCTAAGGTCATAGCAGCATTGAACAAGTTGAGGGACAGCAAGATAAACTGTAGTTAAAAATCAGTAAGGAATTAGGGAGGTGGTAAGAGATTATGTGAGAGGAGATGAGGCTCAATTATTCTGTGATTTGTTCCATGCAGCTTCCAATCTACCTTATGCCTACTAACTTGCATATAAAAAATCCCTGCAATGTTGACTGGCATACTTCAAAATTTACTCTCATTAATTTCGTATACATGTCAATGGCTACCAATCTTGAAATATCGTCCTAGTTCATTCACTCTTTCACTTTCTTTTTATCCTTTCCATAGTCTTTAATCTCCACAAATTCCAAACACCTCTTTCCCTGTACTAACTCCAGTTCCTGACTGTTTTCTATTTCACTGAGAAAAATAAAATTATCAGAAAAGAACTTATGTAAGCTCATACAGTACTGTCCACCTAACTGTGTCTGTGTTCAATAGTTTTTGTCGTCACAGTCTTATTATGGAAGGAAATCCTTTTTGTGTGTGTGGTTTTTTTTGCAACAAAAATAAACTTTTCCACTAGCAGATTATCCATGCATCCCACCTCCCTGCTTCATTGTCTAATCAAAGATAATTCTTTACAATGCTTTAAATTGCAATGCTTTAAAGAGATGTTTTATGTGGTATATTACTTATCATATGTCATTCTTCGTTACTGATTTTTTGGTACCAGGGGATTGAACCCAGAGTTGCTCAACCACTGAGCCACATCCCCAGACCTTTTTATTTTTTTGTTTTGAGACAGGGTCTCCCTAAGCTGTTTAGGGCCTCACTAAATTGTTGAGGCTGGTTTTGAACTTATGATCCTCCTGCCTCAGTCTCCCAAGACCCTGGGATTGTAGGTGTGCACCGCTGAGCCTGGTTCATATGTTATTTTTCTGTTATTTATTACTCATATGTTGTTATATATTAAGCAGTGGCAACAATTACATGTTCAAAAATGGGAAATGAGCAAAGTGGAAAATATCCACATAATGAAATATCATTTAGCCATAAAATGATGTTAAAAGAGTTTATAACAGTGTTAACACTTATTATGTTAAGTAAGTAAACTAATTTACAAAATTGTTTGTATAATCTAATTTTTAAAAATATCCATGGAAAAAAATTAAATTGAAACATTCCAAAGTTCAAAAAAAAAAAAAAAAGATAATTCTATAACTATTTTCTTGTCTTTGAATTTGCAAATGTGTTCTTTTACATCTTCCTACGAACACATTTAACAAAATCACTTGTTCTCACTTCCTTTCTACTTACTCCCAAATTTCTTTCATTAAATTCCATTTCATAATGACCGTGGCTACTCCTCTGGAAAAGTGTCAAAAAATCTTCCTTGAGTTACTAAGATATTTTTCTTAATGTTTCCCCAGTACATAACCTTGTCCCTTCATAGTCAATTCTTTACAAAATACATAGATTAAAACACAGTCTGATTAAGTCACCCTTCTGTCTAAATCCATCAGTGACTTTCATTTCCATTCATGGTTACAAAAAAAAAAAAAAAAAAGAAAAGAAAAGAAAAAATGTTCCAGCATTACCCTGGATTGCCTTCAGAAGGAACTCTTTTTTATTTTTTCCACAATTTTAATTTTTTCATTATAGCTGAATATAATGATTGGATTTGTTTTTACATATTCATACATGCACACAATATAATGATACAATTTGGCTAGTATCACTCCTCAACACTGCCACCCTCCCTCCCCTCTCCCACCCCTTCGTCCTTTTCCTCTACTGATCTCTCTTTGATTTTCATGAGATCCATGGCCACCTTTCTTTTCCTTTGTCCTTCAGTTTCTGAGGATGCAGTTTCCTGGATTGTAGAAGCATCTCCTAATCTGTCTCCATTCTCACATGCCGTTTTTCCCTCTGTCTCTGAGTCTTTACACAACTAACTTCCTTGTGTCTCTCTTTCCTCTAAGGACAGCAGTTATATTATATTAAGACAGCACTCTACTTTTATATTAACTAATTTTAAGTAATCATATTTACAAACACACTACTTTCAAACAAGCCCTCATTCTGAAATGCTGGGGGTTAGGACATCAATGTGTCTTTTGTTGTGGACACCATATGAACCCTAATCCTGATCAACCCATCTAAACTTGCACCTGACATTTTCTGCTCCTTTCCCTAATTTATTTTCTCCATGATATGTACCACTGTTTTATATTCTCTACATTTTAGTAATTTCTTATTTGAGTGTTTGTTTATGCCTACAAGATTTTAAGCACCATGAAGGAAGATGTTTTGGCTGATCTTTGTACTATGTTCTATAATAATTAGAAAAAGGAATTGAAATTGATTTGTTCTATGGTCATGATAAATATTTATTTAATGAATCAATGAGTGAAATTTAAAAGGAGTCATGAGAGAACGCATCTTAGACTATATCATGCTTTATTCTCAGCAGTAGAAATATAATATAAAATCCATTTGCAGTCACTGTTTCTTTCTCACATTGGACTTTATTAAATGTAAGTACATACTTAAGCACCAGTTGGCACTATCAATGCTTTTTCACTAACAAAGTGAATAAAATTCACATTAGATAAAAAATTCCCATCATAATCTGCAATTTATTTTTTCACAGTGGAGAAGGCACTACCTTCAGGAAACTTGTGCCTGAACTATAAACATCTCTTAAGTGTTAGACCACAATCACTTTTCATTTCTCTTATATGCATATGGTAGTGTGAATTGATCAACTCTAATGAAAAATCACTTGGCTCGAATGTTCTCTCCATAACCTCGCAAATCCCATGTGAGTGATGAAGGCACTAAAACTGAAGGTAACATAATATAATTTTATTTTGACTTTATTGTCCATTTTGTTTGGCAAGTTTGCTTTTTCCCAGACATCCGTGATGTTAATGCACTTTTTATTGCGATATACTTTGTAGTCCTGTTGAATTTTGAGTAGGACTTAGAACTATATATCATACATGTTTTCTCAGAAAGAAGAAAAAATGTTTGAGTTAATGATGAATGTCATCATTTATCAATGTCATCTGAATGCAATTCAGAAATACTCCATTTTTATTCCCTTTACTTTTATAGCTACAAGAGAGTAGGAGATATTGAATTTTGACTATGCCCTTTTAATGTAGAAACTAAAGGATTGTGAAATGCAAAGAGAAGGAAAAAAATTCATAATAAGTAATGTGAAATTCATTAGACATTTACTTGTAAATCTGTGCTTTTCCAATTTTAAAGCGGTAACAATGTGACAGGTGAATAATTGCCCTTGAAAATATTTTGCTTTACATTTAATTTTCTCACTGGGCACAAATATGTACAGTAGAATGTGCTCCTCAATATAAATATGTCAGGTAAATTGTAGAATAATGAAGGTCATACTTTCAGTGGGAGTTTCAATCTGAATTATCTTTTCTCCTCTCACTCCTGTGTACTTGGGTATATCACTTAACCTTTCTGGAATTTGATTCCATCTTTAATTAAAATGGCAGATTTAACATTAGTTTAATGCTTATAATATGCCCTTGAGACTACATTCTAGAAAGTTTGCAGACCTGATATCCTTTCATTTGCATAGCATACTTTTTTGGTATGTACTATTATGCCTTTTTATAGACAAATCAAGATTCTGAAAGATGAGCTAATAGAGGATGTGTGGGTGTAAGGCTATGAATTCAGCTATTACTGAGTGCCAAATATGTGTCAATTTCTGAAATCTGTGTCATCTGTTTAATATGTAATTTCACTAGAGTTTATATATGTATATAGTTTAAAAAATCAGATTCTTCAAAATCTTTTAAAGTAAATATGACCAGAAATTTCCTTGCTCCTTCCCCATTCCAAACTCAGTTTCCCAGAAGTTGTCACTTTGCTTTCTTAATAATGTGCTTATATTTCAATTTCTAAGACTTTCAATTTTATATATCTATAGTTTTCTTCCTACGGGAAACATTAGTTCAACTTTATTATACTCTCCAGTCCTACATACACATAACTGCAATCCACCTGCTCACTTCTTTCACAATCTACTCAATCCTGCTTTGTTATTGAGTTTCATAATCATTACACTAATGGCTGTGAAATATTGTTCATACCTGGACCTTACAAGGCTTACTGAATATATGCATTGCCTTCTATAACTTTTTTTAGGCAAGAAGTTAGTATTTGCTTTACTGGTTTTGTTTAATATCTGCACACCTATCCTTTATTTATTCACAAACTATGTTTTAGAATTTTAAATCTGTTCTTATACATTCAAATACATCAGGGATCTTTTATTTTTTAGAGGGACATTTGTATTCTTGAAGTCTTCATGCTGCTCTAAAATACAGACTAACTGCTTTCTGGAACAATTTCATGGCAGCAATTCTCTGTTGTGTGTGTGTGTGTGTGTGTGTGTGTGTGTGTGTGTGTGTGTATGTGTGTGTAATGTATATATGTATTTTTTTATGACTCTTGTTTATTTTATTCTTGCTTCATTACTTCTGTAAAACATTGCTTCATGGTAGTTTGTGAAAGGACCTATGGAAGATGTGTTGTGGTCTGAGATCATGTCTGATTCTTTTGTTGCAAGTTAAAAATTGAATTTTGAAATAATTACCTTACCAAGCTCTAGAGTTGTTTCTAAGAAATTAGATGCCTCCGTAGTTGTCAATTTTTTGTGACCTTTCATTCTATTTACGGTTTCTCTCTTTCTCTCTCTTAGTTTTTATCTGCTACAAAATTTTTAAGAAACATATCATTACTTATTTTATGAATTAATTTGTAAATTTACGCCTTTCAGTTTACTTAAATTTTATATATTACTTTTATGTTCTAAAATGCACACAGTTAAATTCTCTCTTCACTCTTTCTAGTATTTATATTATTTGCACATTGGTACTCTGAATTGATCAATTTTATTTGGTCTATTTTTCATTTTCTGACAAGTGTTTTCAACTTCATCTTTCAAAGTTCTTATTTTTCATCTATCATATCTTTCAATATTTTTCTAGCCTTTTATGATATACATTATTTTTTACCAACATATTTTATTAGTTTTTATAGATTGCTACATTTCTGCAATAGAGGTTGGTTGGCAAGTGTTCATTGTGGGTTAAATTCTAGACCCTCACCTTCTACAGGAGGTGTGCTGTGGGAAGCATCCATGCATGCTCTGTGGAAGAGCACTCATCTGTGCTGAATTTCAAGGTGATCAGATAGTTTAGTCGAAAAAGAACTTTCAATCAGAAGAATGTAGATGCTTCAGAAGGTATTTTTAAATTTTAAAGTCACTTTCTTTCAAATAACAAGTAGTTTCTAACAAGAAATATTACTTCATTGCCAAACACCCACCCTTGCAATTCTTGCCCAACAGGATTTCAGTATTATAATTAACAAATCACTATCGGCTTTTACTTTTTTTTTTTTCTTAGTGCAGAATTTGTGTGATTACCTTCATCCTCTTCCTCCTTTTCCTCCTCCTCCTCCTCTTCTGCTACTACTCCTACTATTCCTTTTTATTGATTAAGTGTGTATACACCATTTTATCCTACATCAAAACTACTGTGCGGGACCCAGAGATTCTGAATATTGAAAACTGAGTTGAACACATAAATTATATCAGACTGTTGAATGGTCTTCTTTGGTGAGAAACAAGAGTACTTCATGTATGGGAAAAGAGTGCATATGAAAACAAGGTGAGAGGAGGGAAGTTACTGCAACCTGACCTTGAAAGACCTTATAAGTAGACAGGTCCTATCAGCACAACGTTGCTTGACTCTGGAACGTTAGAGAAATAAATAGCCAAGTCGCTATACTCTTTGTTCTTTTAATAGCAGTGTAGTTGATATACTAAATAACATAGTAGATAATTGTAAAAAGTATTTGGAAAACAGTTTACATTTTCTCCATAAAGCAAATATAACTTACAAGAACATGAGCACCAGGAGACATCTACAATAATATTTGTGATAGCTTATTCATGTTCAAAAAACCAGAACAAATCAAACAATTAACGATAGGTCCAAATGAAATAACAAATTACATGAACATTTATCAACAGTTGACTAGGATTCTTTTCCACAACTTCAGAAAAACAATATTTTGGAATGTATGTAGACAGAATGGATACAAAAAGTTAAGTAATGATTATGCAAAATTCAGATTAGACTACTTAGGGGCATTAGAGTAGAGAAAAGTATATGATGGGGGAAAAAAACAGGAAGAAAGACTTATGAAACTACATTTTAGCACTTAACCAGGCTGAGGTTAATGTATTGTTTCCTTTTAACCGCTACATAAACTAACACATGAAACACATTACAAACTCTGTTGTATATTTTATATATTTTGATATAAAAAGAAAAAAGAGTTGGACTTTTATCAGTCAGAAAATGTCATTTTGTATGTAAATCATGCTTATGTATTGTATATATGTTTAATATTTGGTATAAGATGTATACAAATATATGTGTGTGTGTGTGTGTGCGTGTATGTGTATACAGCACAGATTTAACTGTGCCAATTAAAAGGGATAAAGGATTCTATGAAGGAACAAACAATAATTGGAAAAAGTTTTTGAAAGGTAGTTTCATTACTCAAGAAATTCAATAGTCTAAAGCTTCCATGAACTTTGTTAAAATCAGTTTGAATTTTATAAAAAGGGCTCCTCCTGTGAGTCACAGTGGTCTCTTGTATAACATAGGTAGGGAAGTACCTGCGGGAATAAAAAACGGCTCTGTGATTAGAGATTTCTTTTAACCTGGGGAAAAATACAATTATAAAAAACCTTGCTGGAAAAGCTCTTTGAAACCCCGTGAAAGCCATAGCACTCTCAGGAAGCATGGAGAGCCATTTTACTTGCTTTTACTTAAAGTGCATGACAGTCAGAATTTGATTCTGGGAGAGACTTGATTTTTGTTTGGCTCAGCAGGCAATTCAATTAAAACACAATGTTTGGTTTTAAAGAGACTTTTTATGCAGCAGTGACCTTCTCTTGTTTATGGATAGTCAACCAATGGTGGTAGTACTTACCTGTGTAAACTGTCTATTCACAAAATACTTTTTTTTTTTTTGGATGAGCTACATTCCTTTATAAGAATTCTCTTTTAAAAATGGTAACTTACTTCAATTTATAAAACCACTTTGAATAAGCCATTTTTTGTTCATAAATTCATCACATTTTATTGGTAGGATTATTTTATGATCTTTCGATTATTGTGTCTTCTCAAAACATCCCTACATGTAAGCTCTAAAATAGTTCAAGACAGAATAGATGAGAGAGAAATAAATTAACATTTTTGTTACTTTGCTGACTTCTCAGTCAAAATAATTCTTTTACTCTCATGCCAATCTAAAGGAGTGAAGAAACATTACCTAAGATAGATTCTATAGCATAAATAATTTAAGTTTGGGAGGCCCTAATTCTCATAATTTGTGTGTGTGTGTGTGGAATAAAAATATAAATTACCTGGTTAACACAGAGTCTACATTAGACTAGAGGCATAAGAAAGCAAACCTAAATTCTTCTAAAGCCTAAACAGATAGTAAATACAGGTGGGTATATTTAGATAATATTATTTCCAAATTAAATACATATATTAGCACATGAAAACTTCAGTAAAACTAGTTATTGAATACATTATGTGGCTTTCTCAATAGATAAATTAATTAATATATTTTTCTTTTTTATAAATTTCCAGGTAATATGGTAAATAAGTAGAAATCTAATGAACATAATTCTACTTACTCTGTTTGCCTGGTATATCAAAGAAAATAGTCAAGAATTAAAAAAAAAAATGACAGAAATTTCCAATATTACTCAAAATTAGAACGGGATTATAGTCCAGAAACACTGATTAAACAAGGATATAATGTTAATGGGACAAGTTTGATAGAAGATCTGAGTACTAGATTTGAAATTCTTTCCTGTGAGAATTAGTGATACTAGACACCACTTATAATGTAATAATTGTAACATATTTAAATAAATTAGGTTTACATCATATAAAAAACAAATATCAACTTGTATTAAAATAAAGATTATTCATTTTATTATCTTTAGTTCTGAAAGATACATAAAAAGTTAAATATGTAAATATCTATGCAAACTATATATAAATATAACTCATGATATATATAGCATATGCAAAGAAACAGTAAAAAACTTGAAGACAATATTAGTGATTTCAATAGTTTACTTGTGACTTTTAAGCTATAAATTAAACAGTTTACACATGATTTTAAGTTATAAAGACAGAATAAATAATGAAGTTATTTTGTACTATTAAAAAGCACACTTTGCCAAAAAATGAAAAGCATGTTACAGTCAATCACCAAAATGTCTGCCAGAATTCCTTTGCCATATTTTTTCTCATGCAGAATATTTTAATCATCTTATGTTTTTTGTCTTTTATTAAGCCCATTGAAAATTTCAAAGAAACAAAAGATGAAAGAAAGGAATCAGTATTACTATTGAATAACAGGGAAGCCACCTTGTATGAACAAGATTTTTAGGTTATTATTGTGGTAGAGATGGTATCAGATTGAAGAAAATGAAAGCATATTTCATATAAAGGAGTCATTCATGGGAATGATTTTTTTTTTCAATTAAGTCAAGAAAAATACTCTTAATGGAAGAGTTGTAATTATCAATGCTTAGCAATGAAAACTCTCCTTTTCCTAAGTAAGTTCAGAAAAAAACTAACAAATTGAAATTTATTTACAAAAAATACTTTTAGTGAAAATAATATGTTAAAGATCCAAAACAACAACCATAGGGGCATTCTGAAGGACTATCAGCAGGCTATAGAATGTGTCCAAATTTAGTACCATAAACATGAAAAGAATAGTAAACTGTTATTTTTTATTTTTTTAAAGCTGTGGTGGTTATTTATTTATTTGTTCATTTATTTATTAATTTTGAACAATGTGTTGTGCAGTTGTAGAAAACCCACAGAAAAGATACAGGTTATGGAAAACATAGCTTAGAAAGTGGCTCTAAAGTCATACAAGGAAGGTAAAGGTAATTTTTGCAAGATAAATTGAATATAAAGCAAAGCATATTCTCATACATTCATACATGTGCTATCTCCCTGGTGTCTGGTGGAAGGGGGAAGATATTTATATTGAATTTCAGCCAAGAATAGAGACTTTTTAGTAAAACAACTTATGGTGAATTCATTTTAATATAAAATAAGATTAATGATTAAAGATGAGGATATAAATATTAATCTTGAATATATAAAAATAACCTAAGTAATAAAACCAGGGTAAGTGTGCTGGGGGAGTGGCAGTAGAGAGGCACGTAAAGATGCTAAGTTTATTTTTATTAGCAGGTAATAAATCTTTAATGACTTCAACATTATGTTAAAAAAGTAAATGCTAAAGAAATGATTTTAGAATACAATCTGTAGTAAAGAAACATTTACATAAAGGCTAGTCACTATCTCATTTTTACTTCAGACTGATTTTTTTCTGAAACCATTGACCGAAGTTAAAAAGTGGCATATTTTGTTAAAATAAGCTGTAGAGTGATCCAATTTTTAAAATATTTATGTGTGTGTCACAACCGACAGTTATTGAGAAAGCACTTACGGGATACTTTTCTGAGCCCACAATTTTGTAGGTGCTGGGAACACGGCATTGAATACAATGAACAGAATTCCTTGCCTTCATCCAGCTGTTCAAAGTAACAAGAGGGCAAAATACTCACCAACAAGTTGTATGTTTCATATTACACTTGAAGATAGAGGGTTTAGAGAGATTAAGCAGGGGCAAAGGAGATGTGGTCTGGGAAAAATTGAAAGATCAATTAAGATAGTCAGTGTAGGCAAGACCATCACCTGGCACTTGATTCTTTTTCAAAGAGAATCAAGACAAGGGAGCCCCAGTGAAGAGACTCACCAACAATGCTGGAAGAGGTCTTTGGAACTGGAACAGAAACAAACAAAACAGCAGTAAGAAATGACATCTGTGAGGGGTAGAGGTTGCAGACTATAGATGACAAGGATTTGTAGGCCATTCAGAGCATTTTAGTTTTACATTCTTAGTGAAAAGCCAAACTACTGGAGATTTCTGGACAGAAGACTGACTTCAGTCTATTATTTCTGTTAATATTTCTATCTATCTATCCTAATATTTAAAAAAAAATTTCTTTACTTGGTTATACATGACAGTAGAATGCATTTTGACACATTGTACAGAAATGGAGCATAACTTCTTATTCCTCTGGCAATGCCTGGTGCTGAGTCACACAAGTTGTGTAATCATACACGTACATAGGGTAATGATGTCTGTCTTATTCTACCGTCTTTTCCATTCCCACTGTCCCATCCCTCCCCTCACTCTCCTCTGCACAATCAAAAGTTCCTTCATTCTTCCCTATCCACTCCCCACTATGGATCAGCATCCACTTATCAGAGAAAACATTCGGCCTGTGTTTTTTCGGAAAGTCCTAACATTTTGGTTGGGATTTTTTTCATTTGCATTAATAATCTTTTATCTGTGGTGAGGGTGGATTTTTATCATAATTACGAACACTCCTCAGATCCATCTAGTAATGTGAGGGAGGTAAGAATTGCTGTCACTGGGGTGACAAAAAGAGACAGGGCAGTATTATAGACTGAACAGCCAAAAATAGCCGCTAACAATAGAGTAAAGAAGAAACAAAGGTGAAAGACAGGTAACAGAGACCATGTGCATCTCTAGCATGAACCTCAGCAGTGGCGACCCACCAAAATACTTGCCAGAAATGCAAATTCCTAAGACCTAAGACCTGCAAAATGAATAACTCTGAGCATTAAGATCCGCTAATGTGATCTAACAGGTCCATCAGGTGATTCTTACACAAACTGTCATTTGACCATTACTGACCTATTTAAAGAGACTTCTGATGACCCTGTGTAGGGTAAACCAGTTCACCATAACAACACATTGTACCTGTAATAAAAGTTCAGGAAGTTAAGAAAATATGATATCCGTTGTTGGTACTCATCGCTTTCACACTCAGACTCAAGAGTAGACAGTTGTGGAAAAGCTTTGTAAAGATTTTGGATTTGGATTTCTGAACTTCTCCATGGACATCCTTAAACCAAACCCCAAACTACACAGTTATTATACATAACCACCTCTATGTTATCAGGTGGAATGACTAGGATTAATAAGATTTTTAAATACAAAAGATTAAATAATATTAAGAAAAAAGTAGAGATCCCAAATTATTGATTTAAAGAACAAACAATCAACAATAAACACAATATTTTAAAATAGCAATTATTAAAGCACAATAGGAAAGCAGATGAGCAATGCCCACAAAGAGCTTAAATATAAGCTACTGTATAGCGTCAGTGTAAGATATAAGCCAAGTCACTCCAACCTCACGGGTTGTCTGTTTGAGCTCATATTTTGTTAAATACATTCCCAGTTATTTGCTGTTTTTTGCATTATTATAAGTGATATTACTTTCAACATGTTACTTTTCTTCTTTTGTTGATTTATTGAAGGGTGACCAATTTTATTTTATTTATTTTTGTGGGGGAGTACCAGGGATGGAACTCAGGGGTACTCAACCACTGACCCACATTCCCCAGCCCTGTTTTGTATTTTATTTAGAGACAGGGTCTCACTGAGTTGCTTAGCACCTCACTTTTGCTGAGACTGGTTTTGAACTCCAGATCCTTCTACCTCAGCCTCCTGAGTCACTGGGATTACAGGTATGTGCCACTGTGCCCACCTGGGTAATCAGTTTTGAGCATTGACCTTGTATCCGTTGACTTTTCTAAGACGAAAAAAAAAATAATAATAATAGTTTTTTCCAAAAGTGGTTTTAGATTTTCTTCTAAATATTTGACTACATTCAATACCTCTTCTGGTACTTTAAAAGAAATAATTTATTTTAGGGGATTGCTTTAAGAAGTATGAGAAGACTAAAAAGTTGAAGAAAGAATACCAGGACAGTATAAAATAACAAAAATACATTAAACAAAGAAACAGAGAAAAGAGATTAGATTGTTTGAATATGCTATTATCTTTTAAAGTATAGCTTTCGTATTATTATATGTAATTTTGTAGTTACTTGATAGGGTTTTTTTTTTTTTAATATTGTTTTAGTTGTTGATGTACCTTTATTATTTATTTATTTATATGCAGTGCTGAGAATCAAACCCAGTGCCTCACACATGCTAGGCAAGCACTCTACCCCTGAATCACAAATCCAACCCTACTTGATAGGTTTATACTGTTTTTTTATTACATTTAATTTTATTTTTAACTTCTTGAGATATTGATTCATATCATTGATTCTTTATCTAAATTTTCTAATTTATCATTTTCCAATATTTATATTTCATAACTATTTCTATAAGCACAGATTTAGCTCAAATCCACAATGCTTTGACATTTAGTGTTTCTATTCATATTGAGCTAAAATATATAATCTTGTTATTTTTTATTCCTTACTTTCTAATACATTGTGGTTTTCTTGTTTAGCTCTTTTAATTTTTATAAGTCTATTTTTTATAACAGACAAGTCATCTAAATTATTTCAATTCTTGGAAATGTATTGAGGCAGTTAAATTTGGGAAATATATGCATTTAAAAAATGTTTACACTGTGACTTCAATGTTGTGTGTACAAAAGGGATTCAAACTTTTTAACCATTTTTTTCTTGTACCCTTGTACCCTTGCTAATTTTTTTCCTGCTTCTTTTTTCAGTTACTGGGAGAGGTATATTAAATTTTCCACTATAAATGTTGATTCAACTACTTCATTAATTTTATCAATTTGAACCATTTGAGACTGTGCTAACAACTATGCACAAATTTAGAAAAGCCATTTCTTTTTCCTATTGAATTGATTATTTTGTCACTTTGGGAAGTTTTTCATATCTCATTTTCCTTCACAAACTGAATTTTTTTCTGGCATTCAATATGCAGTCCTATTTTCTCTTTCCTCCATTTTTTCAGTTTCCTTGAGTCAATCAATTATAGTTATTAAAGAGTCATTTACTACTAATTGCAATATCTAATCACCCTAAACATTAATAATAATATTATTTTTTATTAATGTTTTTAATTAATTGAATATGCTATTGTCTGAATATGCTATTACCCTAAACATTAATAATAATATTATTTTTTATTAATGTTTTTTTAAATCAGGCTTTGAATGATAATTTCTTGCCCCTTGACATACTTAGTAATTTGAATTCTGAGTACTTAACAGATTGTAGAGATTTGTCCTGTCTTGTTGAGGGCACTTCATACTTTCTTGTCCAACATAGCTAGAATGTAGAATAATAACTGGCATTCACTTGGGGATTGAGCTGAACTGAGACTACTTTGCAGTTTTCCTAGCTATATGCTGCCCTAAATTGTACCTTTCCTGGGATTAAAAACTGTGAGACAGGTTTGTTGACATTTGTTATCCTTCTGGAAAGAACTGATCTATAATTTTTGCCTCTGTGGCAAACTGAGACTGCCAAGAAAAAGTGCTTTTTAGAAGTATTTTCCTGATTTTTCTTTCTCCCGGAAATAGTCTTTTGCCAAACTGAAGTCCAGATAGGTACTTCATGTGCAAAACTGTGAAATTTACCCAGGAAAAAACACTCTGAAGTCTCTTCACATGGATGCAATCCTCCACTTTCCAGAATCTAAGATTCCAACAGTTGATCTTCTACATCATTGTATGACCATTCTTAAATTTTATAGCTTTTTAAATTGTTCTAAGATGGCTCTCCTTTTAAACTGAAATGAAAGTCCTCTACCAGAATATTTTATGCTGCAAAAGATATTTTAAAGTATTTAAAATACTGTTCCATAGAAATTTTTAATTTTTTTATACTTTTATTTTATTTATTTATTTTTAATGTGGTGCTGAGGATCGAATCCAGTGCCTCATAAGTGTCAGGCAAGTGCTCAGCCCTAGAGAAAATTTGATACATTTATAACAAAGGCAAAATATTTTCTCCACTATCAATTAAAAATAAATGCAATATATACAACCTGCAAGAATAAGTATTACTTTTCTCTGATTTTTCTCCACATTGAAGTATGGATGAACTTTATCACAGAAAGACCTGGATTCAATAGTACTTACATTTGAGAATGGTCCACCTTAAAACAACTTACAAAAAAATCAAAATGTGCTAATTCACATAAATAAGGAACTAGAAGTCATCTGCTTATTGCCTGTCTAGATCCAGGAATCTTTGTTGTTCAGGATTCTATATTTTTCCAGCTACCCCCTGTCATTTGTTCACTGTTTTCCTTTTTTATTGGTATTTTCTTCTTTTTTAAATATTAGCTGTCCTCTTATTCTTACTAATTAAAGATCAATAATGTATTAATTTGGAGCTTTTAATCTGAAAAGACCATGTAGTATTATATGTACCTTTATCTATCATACCAATCTCACAGAACAAATCTAATTTTCTCAGTCTAGGTCACCTGTCTGACTACTCTTTGACCTTTCTGTTGTTTTGAGCATTGATCTGGCACAGAAAGTTTCCATCTGAATCACATAGAATTAAATGAAGGATGTTTCAACAGGGCAGCAGATAGAATAGATAACCACTGCATTTGCTCAGAATACTTTGTAACTTATAACCATTTCATATATCCTTATTTCTTATAATTAAATCCTAAGTATTTTCCATTCAAAACTGCTGTTAATAATCCTTAATTATTTAACTAAAATTGAAAAACTCCATCTCTCCATTTGGTATAAACTTTTCACACATTTCACTTGGTATGAACTTTCTAACATAATCCTAGCTTCTCAGAGATCTTGCTTCAACTTACTCATCTTGTGAATTACTAAGGTCTGTCGCTTCTTGGGACTATTCAAAAGCCATCAAAGGAATACTGATCGATGGAGAATGGGGTCTCCCAGCAGATGACTCCATAGATGAGTATCCCTTTGATGATTACTGAATGGTCCCTAGAAGAAAATTTTAAATTGCTTTAGTAAGAAATATCCCTTAGTACTTATACATTTTCATTATGTTTAATTTTTATTTATTTATTTATTCACATATTCTATTTTCCTTTTCTGGAAAGGAATATTATCCTGGTTTATTCTCAAGTACATATTCATGTAAGCTTTTCCATAGTGCTTCAGGATTAATAATGCTACTCTCTCTTATCTGCATTTTCTTTGAAGTACATGGAAGCATCTAGCAATATTCTCTACTATTTTTATCAGTAATTGTTTGTCCATTGTATGGTATATCTATGTACTGCTATAATCTGCTGCCTGTTTTCATGTTATAAACAAGAGGACCCCAAAATAACAACATTCATGTACAATTGTTATCTAAAATCTAAATACCTTTGTGACCACGGGAGGAGTCACAAAAGGATAGCATCTCACATGCATAATAAGGGAGAAGATACTTCACAAAATCATTGTACAAAAAGGGGCAATGATATAGTGAAAGAATGACATTTTTCTCTTAAAATACTGACATGTATCATGATTTTTCTTGTTTTTTTTTAAATTATATTTTTGCTTTTACAGACTGCATTTTCATTCATTGTACAAAAATGCGGTACATCTTTTCATTTCTATGGTTGTGCATGTTGTAGATTCATACCATTCATGTACTCATACATGTGCTTAGGGTAACTCAAGCACTCTCAGTCTCACATCCTTGGAGGTGGGTCTTTTGGGAAGTGATTGAATCGCTCTGAACTCGTTGTGGATTGATCCTTTTAGGACTGGATGAACTGCTTTGAGGTGGGACCTAGTTGAAGAGGCAGATCATTGGGGTGTGCCCTGAAAATCTTATCTTCTCTCTGTTCACTTGCCAACACCACCATCCCCGCCCTGCTTATAGGTTGCCATGAACTTAATAGCTTTCTTTCACCACTGTCCTTCTGCCATGATGTTCTGCTTCACCTCTCTCTGGTCTAGAGCAATGGAGTCAGCAGACCAGAATCCAGATCTCTGAAACCATAGGCCAAAATAAATTTTTCATTATTTAAGTTGTTCTTATCAGATATTTTGGCCATGGTGTTGAAAAGTTAACTAACAATTCTGATTAAAGGAGACCATAACTTTAATAGCATACTAAATCTTTTGAAGCTATTTTGGAGTTCATCTGAAAAACGTTTCTCTAATTCTGATAATGTGATAAACAGCATGCTATTATAAAATCTCCTGTGATTCTCTTACCTAGAACAGAGGTGACATTTCTTATTTTACTTTAGAAAAAGCTGTTTAGGTGTTGGTTTCTTCACATAGTTAAGAAAAAAAAAAAAAACAAACCTGAAAGGGCACACATGGAATTCTGCAGAATTGTCAAGAAAAATACTTAATATGAATGCCATATTCATTAATAAATATTTTATAATAGCTTTTGAAATAAGATATAAAGAATAAAATACATTCAACACGTCAGACTTTTGAAAACTAGCTCAGAGATCTAAAATTTGGAAAGAAGAAAAAAGAAATGAAGTGAATCACCCAGAGAAGAAAGACTTTGACACTGAAAAGTCAAGAAATAAATAAATACAGCAAGTATTGCAGTCAGTTTTTCTGAACTCTACTGTGATTAAAAGCTATACTTGGCCTGAGTATCTGAGCTGCTTTCCAAATAAAATTCATTTTCATTTCAGTTATTTGAGGAATGTTAAGAAGGATCTTCTTGGAAGGACAGGAGATACGTGCTATGTGCACCAACGGCAGAAGAGTAATAATTTGGAGGTTTGCAAATCCCTGAAACCAAAAAAAGAGTGCTGGTATTATTTTTTCTAAATAAATGCCTGAGAAATGGACCCAACTTGCACAGGGAACCTTAAAAAAAAAAAAAAAGATTGAAGTGCACTAACTGATATGACTATGTGCTTACGCAACAAGGAACTCTGGAGGATAAATTTATCATTGTTCCTGTGCATAGCTCTGTTGTGAAAGCTATTCCTGAAGCTTCTCAGAAGTTGACTGGACCAATGCTGGAGACTCATATCTCAATGGCAGAATCTTGACAGAACCGATGCTGGAGACTCATATCTCAATGGCAGAATCTGGCAGCATCAGCAACACAATAGCAATTGCCGAGAACCCCATTCTTCACAATTTGTCCCAGCTTATCCCACCTAAGTTTGGGTATGATTTCACCTAAGTCTGGGGATACTTTTTTTTAAATCATGCACTTCATATAAGATAAAGATTAGCTCAAAAATAGCAGAAATTTAATTCCTCACAAGCAAAACAGTAGAAATTGCATATTTACTTGCAGTTAGGTCACTATGGAATTTCCCTATTTGTCACTTGTATTAACATTTATGCATAATTAAGCAATTCTTTTTTGACCTAATAATTTTGATGAATTTCTTCTTTCCTGATGGGGCATTAAAGAGTATTTCTTCACTAACTCTTACAACAGGGTCTTAAAAGTCACTCATCACCATCAGAATTGTACATAACAACAACAACAACAACAACAAAGAAAAAAACACTATTGCATTAGTGTATAAAAATTACTTAGAACTAGCTGTCACTGTGTAACATCAAATTTTATTTCTGCACAATATTTCAGGTATGTATAAATTCCAAAAATCTGTATCTTATGAAAAATCAGAATTTTAAATTAAATACCGTATGTGCTTTTCATAATTGAGAAAAAATATTTGTTAAGGAAAATATAGGAACATTCTAGAAATATAAATAGTTAAAACAAGCTTAAGCAATGTAATTATTGTTCTATTTCTTTGCTGTTAAGTCAATATTTTACAAACAGTAGTTATTAATGCACTTCTTCCTATGGAGTGAAAACTATACAAAAGGAAAATATTGTTCTTACAAATTTTTCCTCTTGTTTTCACAATGTGATAAATTAATGCCTAAAAAATACTCAACAGTAATCTATTAATTTGTTTGCATATATTTAAGTTTACTTTGAGAGTTAGTATAGTGGTAATTTCTGCCTAAAGTTTTACAGTGCTTTCATTGAGAAAATTATACAGACAATATGGGTGTGCAGCTGAGAATGTTTGTGTATGCATTTCCTGGAAGCCCTCCATCTTTTCTACTATTCATGTGAGAATTTTTCTTCTCTTTTTTATGAGAATATATCTAGGTGAATGCTTTTACTTCTTCAGATAGCTTAGCAAAACATTTTGTCTTCTAAATTTTACTTGTAACTTCTATAAATGTCATAGATACAGTTAAAATTCTATTGTTTTGGAACCATTATGTGCACCTGTTTGTTTTCTTTTTTCAATCCTACACCTGCCCTGTAGCATATAAAGCTGAAAACTAATGTTAGATTTTAATAATCCTTTCCATAATGATTTTTTACCGAAGGTACTGGGCAATATTGCTTGTTCATATTCCACTACAAAATTTGAGACTTAACTGGTTAATTTTCATCAAGAATATGGAAGTACATTCCCTAAAGGTAAGGGTTTTAATATTTCTCTATTTCTCTTTGAATCAAACAACTAGAACCAACAAGACATTTTTATTTAGATTCTCCATCTATAGAAGTCCACATTTTAAGTTTTTGTTTGTACAAATCTTTGTTTCTATTCATTTCTTTTTAAAGATGTCATCTATGTATCCTGCATTGCTTTAGATTTTTGTGTCACATAAACAAATAGAAATTTCTACCTTTAAAAAGAACATTTCAGAGGGATTAATATCTTAAAAGATAATTATACACTAATATAAATCTATAGTAATAGAAATATTCATAATAAGTTTTGTGAGAACTAAGAAGACACATCAAACATTATTTTAGAGAAGATACCTAGAAGATGATGAGGCAGAGTTTAGTCTTACAAATTGTGTAGGACCATCATAGAAAGAAAAAAAAAATAATACCATATTGCACATTTTTTTGTAGAAGCAAAGGGAAAAAAGTAATTTGCAATTAGCATCTTTAAAATTTCTTGAATTTTGTGTTTTAGGCAGAGAATTATATATATGATGGTATAGGTAGGAGCATAAGAAGAGCTAGTATAATGGTTCCGTGTGAATTCCTGGACAGAAACAATTCCCTGATAATTTGAGAGACATCATTTTAGTGCTTTATTTTTGCTTTAATATGGAATGCTATTCTGATTCTTGATGCTTAGTATGTCACCACACTTATTTTGTTTCATTCAAACTTTTTAGGATTATCACTTATTTCCAAGTTTTCTATAAAATCACAATGATGCTATGGTATGATTTCTTTATTTTAAAAATATTTTGAGCTATTTCTAGAACCTTTAAATTGAGAAAACTTGTGCCTCTTATATCTCAGAGATTTCCTTGACCATCTCATCTGTACATGTTCTCTTCTTTCTTTTTGTCATGTGAAAGTCACATGTGAAGTGTTCTGGACTATCTTCTATTGTTTCATAACACTGCCTTTCCATCTACTATTTCCCATGTCACCAGATTTATTTCGTGATGTTTCTTTTAAATTATTATTAGAATAATAATATTCTTAAAATTAAGAAAATATTATTTAGTTTTGAGTGCTCACTGTTTTGAGAGGTGTCCTTTCTCTGATTTAGTAATGCAAGTTATTTTCTTTATTCTTCTTCTTCTTTTTTTTTTTTTTTTTGGCTTGGTTTGTTTTTGTACTGGGACTGAACTCAGGGGCACGCAACAACTAAACAACTTCCCCCGTCCTATTTTATATTTTATTTAGAGATAGGGTCTCACTGAGTTGCTCAGAACCTTGCTTTTGCTGAGAATGGCTTTGAACTTGCAATACTCCTGACTCAGCCTCTGGGACTACAGGTGTGCACCACCATGCCCACCATTTGTCTCCGGATATTATTCGTGGTGATTTAGTTTCTTTTTAAGATTTTTCTTCTGCTTTTTGCATTTGTCTGTTCTTTTTTCCAATTTTATTTTAAGTGCATATTTATATATTTACACATTATATATTATATATTATAAATGTTTATATATAAAATATTTTATATTTAGATATTTTTATATTATCATGTAATATATTATTTTTATTATATGAAAATAATATTTTTATTATATGAAAATAATATATAATATATTATTATAATTTTATATTTATATTATAATATATTATAATCATATTATCATATATTATATAAAATATTTTTATATATAAAATATATATTTTTATGTATACATTTTGTTCTTTTTTTCATTTTATAATTTCCAATAAGTGATTTGATAATTATCTGTTATATTCTCAATCAATTTAATACTGAGAAGATTTTATAAATTTGTAGAACTGATGAACTCTTGGACCTTGGATTGGTATTTAGGTAGGAATCAAGCTGTTTCTTTTGGGAAATGCCCAATTTCAATAAGAATGTCTTTCTAAGTTGGGACCATAACTCTGAGAAACGTATTCCCATCTCCCTAGGGTAGAATATGAACTGATTAGGAAAAGTGAGCATAAATCTAATACATGCAACTTCATCCCACAATATCTAAATCCTCACTTCAGCTCTTAATGAGGCATAGTATTGTGTCCACAGCAGATTTTGCAGATAACCTACATAAAACTTCCCAAAGAGTAAGACCTCCGTATTCCTTCTAGGTGTGAAAGGTGTCATTTACTGGCTGTGCTTAAGGGGAAGAACTTCAAGAATTTTCAGTAGACATTTTTGTACATTCTTTTTTCAGCCCCACCAATACCTTGGCCTTCAGAGGTAAGTGGTGTCACAAATTCCCAAATCTTTCCAAGAAATTAATAGTTAATTCCTTTACTTCTTATTAATTCTTAAGGATATTTAACCAAATGAATAAAATAAAAATGGAAATAATTTACAATTTTTCTTACACTGTATTTGATGCTAACATGTCTTTTGTTTTATTCTTTCTGGTGTTATCTTTATGGATTCCAGGAAGGGATACAAAAATGCACATATTACCTCTACCATATTAAACAGAAAGTATGCTGTTTTATATTAGGCATAATAAATTTCAGTTAATGCTTTTAATTTCCCCAGTGTCATTATTAGTTTTGTTCAGATATTTATCTTATCATGACAGATTGAATGGAAAAGGAAGAAAATATTAAAAATATTTAAATATAATTAATCATAAACATGATTCTCAACACTATTGTCCTCTTCAAAGGCAAGTTGAATCACACTGAATATAGAACGAAGTCTTGTTTGGAGACAAGGCAAGGATGCTGGGCCTCGAAAGCATGCATTCTCTGAAATGGCATCCAAGGAGTCTGGTTTTATAGATCAAAAAAAAAAAAAAAAAAAAAAAAACAAATAGAAGGAAGGGAATTACAAGGAGTTGGTTGTTACAATTGTATTTGATGACAAGAATACTAGATTGTATTTATTGGTGTTAGTTCACTTCATGTTATACATTTCAGGTGAGAATTGATAAGCAGGAATAAGGCATTCTCCAACTTGTTTATCATTCTAATGCCATCAGTATGTCTATAAGGAATTAAGTTGGTGCAGTTAAAAGGTAAATTAACCAGCTTGTGAGACTTTGGAATTTAAGAAGTTGTGAGTGCTGTTCGCAACTATTGTCTGCCAGGCCTGATAGGAATTTGCAGACCCCCTTTCTTTAATGTATGTCTACATTATCAAAGCATTAAAATCATTTTTGAAGATTAAAAATTAAATTAAATCAAATTAGAAAGCTCAAACCAAAATAAGTAAATCAGAATTTCATAGTGATGTCTATTTTTTATTTTTAAAAATGTCCAACATTAAAGTGAGTACCAGTGTTCTATAAACATATAACTGAACAAAAGCATTCCATAGTAATCACTTGCACACATTTAGCATAATGAAAAAGGAAAAACGTAACTGATGATTATCATCTGTTTTCATTCATCACGTTGATACAACTAATAAAGCTGATCTGTAGAAATCTTGATGCAGAATTAACATATTATATATAATGTTTTTATTTACTATATTGAATTTGCTTATTTCTTTTCTAAATATTTTGTAGATATTGTTAGATTATTATAGCATCTTGAATTCTTGCCAAATTTCTGTGTGTGTGTGTTACTGTACATTGACTTCAGAAGGCTTTCTATACCAGACCTTTTTGTTTTAAGACAGGGTCCTACAATAAGTTGCCCAGGCTGACCTTGAACTGACCATCCTCCTGCCTCAGTCTCCTGAGTCACATTGGGATTACAGACATGCACCACTGCTCTGGACTGTTAATTCAAGGGACTGCTTTACTTAAAATGTGTTTGAAATCCTGTACCTCAGATGGCAATTCAAGCTCATGATGAACCCTCAGGTTCTGTGTGGACCTTCATGGTTTACAAGCAAGATATTTTTAATTGACATTGGGCCATCATTTACTTAAAATTAGGACTAAAATTTATTTTAAGTCAGTTCTATGCTTTCTTAAACATTTACAAAAGAAAATAGGTGTTTTGAAGTATTTTTGGTCTTTTCCTCTGTGTGTGAGTGGGAACCATCTGTTTGTCATGGAAAATCAGAAAATTATATTTGAAATGTGATTTGTACTCCAAGTTTGACACCTAAGTTAAGTGGAGTTTTGAAAACTAATTATCTATAACATATATAATTCATTTATATTTTAATTTCAATCTATCAATGTCAGATAAAATAAATTATTTCAGTTGCAAGTTCTGATGATCTTAACAAGCTCCTGATTGCTGAACTGGAAATTATGTCATGCTGTGTGGTGATGGTCTGGATTAACACAGCTGCCAGTATTTCATTCCTTTTAAAGAAATTACTGTGTTATAGAAACTCAATATTTCTGATTTTGGCAATGAAATAATTTTGAAGAAACTTCATAAAAATAAATACATTTCTTATTTTAAAAAATCACATATGACTGAAGAGTCATAAAAATAGCATTGCAGATCAAATAAATCCCCATTTTAAGATAAATTGATCAAATAGTTATGCATACCTGGCAGAAAACTAGACAAGTTCTCTCAGTAATGAGAAACTGTGTGTATGGAGGGAAACACAATAGGAGCTAAAGTGTTTATGAAGCATTTGAAACTCATTAGCATTAATTATTAAATACTATATTTGAGAGAAAAAAAGGAGAATAATTAAAGAAAGGTGATGTGAGAGATATTTGAGATTCAAATTCCAAGTGGTGAAGCATGTGATCAGCTATGCAATCTGAGTTCTACATTTGGAGAAATTTACAATTCATCTAGTTCATAACAATAATGTTAGTGATAGAAGAATTAGCCTATGATACAAGGAGCCATTGTGTGATTATTTTAAGGACTCTCCAGTGTAAATACATAGAGGATTTGTATTCTTAAACCCTCAAATGTTAGCAGAAAACCAAAAAGTTAAAAAGGATATGTAGTAAAAATAAAATCAAAATGAAAACCTTTTATTTGACATGGAATATCTAGCTGGGTAACTGAATTAGAACGGCATACCAATCTGTTTATTCAGTATTGGATTCCACAATCCCCACCCTTAACAGCAACAGTTGACTTTACTCTTTCAGTGACTATAGAATGTATCTGTTCTACTAAAAAAGAACAATTTCTAGTTTATTTACTACTCTATGTCTAGTAGCTAGATTGTGTGGACACATGGTGACTGCCAAATATCATGAGAAAGACTGGATGGAGTAATTAATATTCTCACATAAGGCAGAACCCCAAATCCATAATAGCTACTTTGCATAAATTGAACAGAGCCTGAGTTAGACCAATAGCTTTTAAGTCAAAAGGCAATATTGGTGCTACTTCTTGATGAGACAAAGTAATTAATCGTGAAGGTATTTCAAAGAAGAGAATGTAAATTTTCCAGTAGAGTTATTGACATACATGGAAAAACAAGTGTGTTTCTTAATTTTAAGTAAAAATACATAAAAATTGTTTTCAATTCACTTATAATTTATCACAGAGAATAAAATAATTATTGATAATATAAAGGACAGTTGGAATTATTTTCCAACACTTAATATGAATGACTACCATAGGATGCATAGGTTAAATATACAAGACTACCCAGTATCTACCCTGTCCTGGAATCTTAAAGTGAGATATTTAGATACTTTATATTTTCAGTAGGGTAAGTACATAGGACATATTCACATACAATCTTTTTTTTGGTTGGATAAATTTATTTCTCAGAAATTTGTCAGTATGTGGAGTAAATCATAATAAACATATTTATCTATACTAATTATAAAAATAAGTGTATAAATTAAAATAAATCTAATTTTACCTAGAACATTCACTTATTTATTTAGCTTGTGTGTGTGTGTGTGTGTGTGTGTGTGTGTGTGTGTGTGTGGTACTGGTCATCTAAACCAGGGCCTTTTTCACTCTAGGCATAAATCTTTCCACCAAACTTCCTCCTAGAATATTCCCTAGAATATTTATTTATTTTAGATACTACATAATAAAAAACTATCATTTAGTATATGTATGTGTTTTGTGCATATGTGTATGTATGTATGTGTATATATTTATAAACATGTGTGTATGTATATATATATATATGTTTATATATAAAATAAACAAAATGAAGAAGCAATATGCACAGTTCCAGAATAAAAATTCCTTAACACATCCTCTTTTGATTTTCAAATAAAAAGAAAGATAGTCAGTCAGATACAGTGGCTCATGTCTGTAATCTCAGCAGCTCTGGAGGCTGAGGCAGATGGATTGCAAGTTCAGAGCCAGCCTCAGCAAAAAGCAATGTGTAAGCAATTCATTGAGACCCTGTTTCTAAATAAAGTACAAAATAGGGATGGGGATGTGGCTCAGTGGTTGAGTGCAATCCCCAGTATGGGAAAAAAAAAAGAAAAGGAAGATAGTTAACCAAAAGGTCACCATAAAGAATAAAAACTTGTTGCAATTAATATACAAATACTAAATGTGTAAACTGATTCTGGAGTAGTTAAAGTGTTAAGATGTAGTAGTTAGGGTATACTAAAACTGATATAAACACCCAAGTGGTCATTACTGTAATCAGAACTTGTGTCAAGAGCAGGATCATATAATGTAAAATATAATCACTTTTAAAAATTTTTTGGAAGTAGAAATCAATGAGGTTTACTTCTAAGTGTCATACATCAAATATCACTACTCAACAAATGTCATTCCTCAGACCCACATTTTGACATTTTTAAAAGAGGCCTCAAAAACAGTTCAAAGGTGGAGAATTTGACTTTAAAACAATATATAGTAAGAGTTTTACATCTTTCTGCTAAAAGGACATCTCATATAGACAGTGATGAACAACATGAATAATATGAAGGAAAGGGTTGTTTCCTTGAATTTTTAAACTCTAGTAAGTTAGATTAAATATTCAAGTCATCCTTACACCAGAAGATAAAATTATAGTGTTTTATGTTACCTATATTATAATATATCTTCATTAGCTCTTGCATTTTTTAGCTTCTACAATATGAAGACTGAAACATTATTTAAAAGTATTTTAATATATGTTCAATGTCCCATATTGCCTATTTTAGCTTTAATTCTATTCTTAAAAATATTTGCAGCAATTCATAAGCTTAAAAATCATTGTCATACATATTTTAAATTTCTCATTTACATATCAGATGATTATGTTGACTAGATGGTATATCACATCAAAATTTTAAGTATTCTCCCTGGTATGACTAACAAAATACCACACTTAGTATTTGCTGATTGATGTTTCCTAAAACTAAACATGTCAAGTCCCTTAACCTTTGATAAAATAATAATAATAATCAATGAGAAATTACCCATTTAGCAAACAATGTGATTTTATATCATTATTATTTTACTTAAAAATTTGGATTGATCAATTTAGCAAACAACATTCTCTAGAAATGCACAAATTTTGTACTTGTCTTTCCTCTTAAAATATCATCTAGTTTCTGCTTAATGCTTTATACCTAAAGGGAACTTTACTTATCCTGTACTGATACTGTTTCCTTTTGAGTGTTAAATCTATAGAAAGTTCTATTTTGTCTCATGTTATTTTGTTTTACTTTTAAGCCAAACTGCATATAATATGACACATTTCCAGGGTTCTCCAATTTTTACTTTCCTAACAAATCTTTGTATGTTATTGGCATGGTCTTACGTCATATTTAACATTCAAACATCCTCTCTAAGTCATTTTGAGTTTGCAGCACAACTTAAATCTCTCAAGTGAAACTCAGGAAATCTACTGAAATAAAGTTGTTATTCCACCTATTTGTTTCCTTATATTTTTATTATCCTGTCTTTCATTGAGTTTAAGCTTTTAAAGCCAAAATAGTCATGAGATATTGACACTTATTCTGGTGTTATCTAACATCTTTATATTATTTATGTTTAGGTTGTTTTATAGTTTAAAAATCTTCTCTGCAGAGCTGGTAAGCAATGTTTGATTTTTTTAAACACTTAGTTTAATTTAAGTATTGTTTCAATCTGAAATATCATAACTGTTTATTTTTGAAGAGAATGTTCAGATCTATTAACCATGAATTATAGTGTATACAAGTAGAGCTTGTTGCTAAGTAACAAGTACCTGTTATAAGAAGGATAATATTATATCTTACTAAACAGAAACAGGGACAGGAAATGATTTCTGAGAAAAGGGATCAGTCACAAGACTATCACAAACATCCCGTTACAGACCATAGAAGAAAATTAATGGTCAGGATTTTCTGGCTTAATAGATTCCAGTCCCTGTCTTCTGGAAAACAAGCATTTCAATTTTATCTACTCCAAATCACCATTGCACTTTAAAAGATTAAATGTTATGGGGTCTACAGAACAGCAATTCAGAAATAAAGTCTTCTGCAGGTGCAGCTTGTCAAGTTGCTAACATTTAGTTAAGCTGTTACAGTTCTCAGAAAGGCTTTCTGGGAAAATGAAGTCTGTAATTGTGGTAGTCATCTTAAGCCATGCTTTGAATAATCTTCACAGACCTTGCTAGCTTTGCTCTAGATCAGATGTGATAACTGTTGTTCACATATATAGATGGATACAGTAAGCAATGAAGACACATTAAAGTCTCTTTATCATAGAAATTGTTATGAGAATAAACTCAAATATATTTAAAATATTTTTAATTTTATCTCTGCAATGGATAAATATGAATCTTACATAATAAGAAATGACACCCTCATCTCCAATGTGGCCTCTGCATTAGTTTTGTTACTAATGTGTTTTGCCCTTCTAATTCAGTATCTCAATGGATGTTTACTGAGTGCCAAACATTTGCTTTTCTTGGGGTGCAGTTTTAAATATTAGGGAGCAAAATTCTTTCCAAAAGTTCAATCATTTTTATTCTTAATGTAGAAACGATAGAAATTTTCTTTACACATTATAATGAGGCAAAGATAACATTGTTATTTAGAATAATGGTGGACTTCATAGTGAGTGGAGGAAATGCCAGAAAACACTTTGATATTAAGATGCAAAATAAATAAATATAATTGCCATTACTCACGAATGACCAAATTAACAATACAGAAATTTTTAATTTTTTTAAGAATTATTGACAGAAGCTAGTATAAATTCAAAATACAAAAAAATTTCAATTCAACAGTACCAGCAGTAGTTCAAAAACATAAATTCAAGAAAATAATTTTAAAATCATGAGAGATTAAGTTATCAATAAATACAACAGTTACATTATATAGTCACTGACAAAGTTAAGCCAACTGTGCAATATTTTTATAGAGCAAATATAAATCATTATCAAAGCTTGAAAGAATTTCTACATAGATTTTATGATAAATTACCTTTATGATGGATAGACTCAATATTGTAAAGAGATAAATTATGCCCAAATTCATTGGTAAAATTATTGTAGTTTGAAACAGTTTCTTAAAGTGTTTTATAAAGACAATGACATCAACATTTTTGTAAAAGAAGAAATGAATATGAAATATAAACACATATCTGAAAAGGAGACATAGGTTGAAGACATAATTGCAATTGCAAGTATATTTTGTATGCTGATTATATATTATCATAAAATTACTGCTAGGAAAAGAGAGTATTAGAGTAGGACAAAGAAAATTGTCCAGTTAAGAAAACTTAGATGATAGAAATGAACTTTACCAGCTTAGACATATGGTACATTATCTTTGGAGATTTCCAGGGAAGGAAATGGCTGTGCTAACAATGGTAATAGAACAATTCATATTTAATGGGAAAGAAAGGAAAAGAGAAGGAATAATCCTTAATACTCTATACAGAAATTAATTCCTGATGGATTAAATATTATAATGAGACTCATAACACTACAGAGATTTTAATTATAATATTTTGTTTGTTTTTAGATTATGAGAGAATTTTCTTGAGAAACAGAACATACATGTATTAGAATGAATAAGTGATAAATTTTGCAACACAAAAGTGAAAATATTTTATTTATTAAAATAAATATATAACCAAGAGTTAATTAAGCCCAAACTGTGAATTTAGCAACATATATGATTAATAAAAGATTAGCATTTGATTATATGTTGTTTTTGAACATAAGAAAATATAAGAAAAAATAAACAGATATTTAAGTAGAAGATGAATGGTGGCATACATAGGGGAAGCTGTAAAACTAAGCAAGGAGCAGGAATATAAAAATAAAGTACAATAAAATACTACTTAATGGTAGATAGCCCAAAACTAAGAAGTTCAAAAATGTAAGATAATGTGAGGATGCAGAAATTTTTCCCACTATTGAAGTCTAAATTGTACAATATTTTGAGAAGCTGTTTGGCATTATTGAAAGTTGAGGGTCAATGATAAAGTTGACTCTCATGGCTGTCCCTTGGAGAAACTCATGCATATATGATCCAGATAATATATTTATTGCAGAATTGTTTTTAAATGAAACAGGTTGAAGTAAATAAAGTATACCAAAAGTTGTGATATATTAACATAACAATGTATAACCTAGCAGTGGAAGTGAATGAACCCCAAGTATACTAATAACATGGCTGAGTCCTTGAAATATAATGTTAAACAAATCATAATTCTTAAAAAAGTTATTGCCATATCATTTCATTTTATGGAGCTGAAAAACTACAAAGTCTAAATAGTACATGATTTAAAATACATATTAATGTTTAAAGATGGCAAGAGCAGACCTATGCAGCAACCGCCAATACTTCCACAGCCCAGAAAAGAACAGAGAGAGAACAACGGACTAGAGAAATGGGTGACAGAGTTTATACTCTAAAACACAATACTGGATAGTCTGAGAGTTAGAGGGATTTGAAGTTTGATTACTGGAGCAGAAAATAAAGACAGGGTTCCTGACCCTCAATGTGGATCAGTGTGGCATCAAGGGCAAGGAGCAACAAAGAGAGAAGGAAGGAGAGGAAGAGCACAGAAGCTTAGTTTCTTATCAACAGCTGGAAAGAAAAGCAGGCCAAATTAAAATACAACAGAAATGGCAAAGACATTGAAGAAGGTCAAGCAGCCCAACCCAAACTGTGGACTGAGAGCTGTGCTGGGCATAGCAGCCACATTGTAGAGTCCACAGCTAGTCATCCTCCATGGAAGAACTTAAATCAACACAGCTTCTTCCCACATTAAGACAGCAACAAACAAAGCCAGAGGGAATAATTCTGCAATGGGCTACCTCAATCATCTCTCTAGAAGGTACTTGTAGAGAAATCATGGCTAGCTCAAAGTTACTGAAACCCCCTGCCCCTCACTACAGGCAGGAATGAGGTGGAGCAGTCCTAACAGCTAGCTTATCACTCCTGGATAGTGCTAGTCCTGACCCCAGCACTCCTCCCTGGGAGTTCAGGCAAAGGTTGATGTGGATACCTACAATTTATGACTGCGGGTAGTAAGAACTCAGATACAGGTGGTCCAACTGACTCCCAGTCACAGGAAGGATACCTCAGCAATCTTTATCAGTCCAGGAAGAACATTTCTGCACTACAGACCTTTCACTGAGAACCCCAAATCACAGCTTCTATGCTTGCAGACAATCTGAGCTGCTTTAAAGAAGACTCTATGGAGGGGAGGGAGAGCACAGCAACCCACAGCAGTTAGCATGACATCTCTGAGTTCTTCATCCCGGGCTTTGGCATTCAATAGATACAGCCAGCAGTTGCAACACAGCACCTGCCAAGTATGCAGGTTCTTCGGCTGACTAAAAAGAACAAGCTGGTAAGACATCCATAGCAACCAGGGGAATAATTCCTTTACCCCAACACCTATAGGAGGATCAAAAACTGTAGAGTGATAGACATTTTCTTAAGGTCTCACATTCTGATGAAATCCAAACCAGGAAGACTCAATAAAAGATTTCTTCACCTTGGCATGGTTACCATATATAGCTATAGTGTCAACTCTGTTCAGACATGTAGTGCTCTTCATTTTGATTGAATAGTTGTTCCCCTAGTATTCAGTACTGTACCCAAAACCCATATGATTGCATTTCTTTTACAGTTTTAAAACATCAACTGGAATAACTCTCTTTTGGTTTTCTTAGTTCAGGTTTATACTTTTTCCTCTTAGTCCCTCCCCCTTTATGCTAATTACTACTGCCTCAAATTCCCCCCTCTTCAATTTTTTCTTCTTTTATCTTTGTATTATTCTTTTTTAATTTAAAATTTTAAAAATTTGTTATAATTAATTATACATGACAATAGGATGCATTTATGCATTTTGATAAATCATACATGATTGGAGTATAATTTCTCATTTTTCTGATTATACATATTGTAGGATCACATTGGTCATGCTGTATGTACATAAGGTAATAATGTCTGTCTAACTCTACTGTCATTCCTTCCCCTGTACCTCTTCCCCTCCCTTCACTCCCCTCTACCTAATCTAAAGAAACTATTCTTCCCTATCCCCACTTATTGCAAATTAGCTTCTGCATATCAGAGAAAACATTCAGCCTTTGGTTTTTGGGTTTGGCTTATTTTGCTTAGCATGATATTCTCCAACTCTATTCGTGTACCAGCAAATGCCATTCTTCTTTAAAGCTGAGTAATATTCCATTGTATGTATATATTTATACCACAGTTTCTTTATTCATCCATCTGTTAAGGACACCTAGGTTGGTTCCATAGCTTAGCTGTCATGATTGAGCTGCTATAAACATTGATGTGGCTGCATCACTGTAGTATGCTGATTTTAAGTCCTTTGGGTATAAACTGAGGAATGGGATAGATGTGTCAAATGGAGTTTCCTGAGGAATCTCCATAGTGCTTTCCATAATGGTCACACCGAATTGCATTCCCACCAGCAATGTATGCAATATATGAATGTACCTTTTTCCCCACATCCTAGCCAACATTTATTGTTGCTTGTATTCTTGATCATTGCCATTCTGATTGGAGTGAGATGAAATCTTAGAGTACTAAAAAGCTTCTTCTCAGCAAAAGAAACAATCCATAACGTGAAGAGAGAGCCTACAGATTAGGAGAAAATCTTTACCACATGCACATCAGATAAAGCCTTAATCTCTAGAATATATAAAGGACTCAAAAAACTTAACACCAAAAAACCAAATAACCCAATAAATAAATGAACTAAGGAATTGAACAGACACTTCACAAAAGAAGATATACAATCAATCAACAAATATATGAAAAAAATGTTCATCATCTCTAGCAATTAGAGAAGTGCAAATCACTACTCTAAGATTTCATCTCACTCCAACCAGAATATATTATTCTTTTGTACTGTTTTTTCTTGTGACTGAATTTCTCTTCTCCTATTTTCTGCCCCTATGTAAAGTAATAGTAATTTTTCTATTTTTAATAACTAATTTATCAATTTACTCCAGAAAATTACTGCAATTTTATATCTGCATTAAGGGAATTGTGGAGAACATTATCAATAACACTGAAATGGAACAAAAGAACTTTAATTAAAATGTTTTTTTCATTGTTATGTTACTTCACAGCCTCCTAACACTTAGTAACACTGAATAACATCTCAGTACTATGTATTCATGCAATTATAAATAGTAAAATCATCAGCAAAAATTTAAACAATCAAAATAGAAATCATAGCAATCAATAGACTGTGAAAGAGACACTTGCTTACTTTATGATATTGGAAACAAAAAGCAAGTGTCATTTTGTTTTTCTTTACCTAGGAATATACATACTGGGAGATTTAAATTTTTCACTGCTCTGTGAATGACTGTAAGTATTCATTTTGGGGTTACAAAGAAATTTCATGAAGTCTAAGAATTTATAAATGTACAGCCTTGAATACTATGAATTGTGTGTATATTTATATATATATATGTTAAATATATAAAAATATACTTAAGTAAATATACATAATTATGACTTTATCAAGAAATGCATATTGCCAGGTGTGGTGGTACAATCCTGTTATCATAGAAGCTCAGGAGGCTGAGGCAGGAGAATCAAAATTTTGAAGCCAGTCCTAGAAATTTTGAAGGGTCGTAAGGAATTTAAAGAGACCCTGTCTCAAAATAAATGGGGATGTTGCTCAGTGGTACAGCACCCCTGGTACAAAATAAAATGTGTATATTAAAACTACAGTTATATCTACTGTACAATCACTAGAATGGTAAAAGTAGCAAGCAGTGGTAAAACTGAGTGAGACAGAGAACACTTTCTGTAACTTTTAGAAATGTAAACTATGAAAATAAATTTTTGGATGCCTACTAGTTAAGTAATATAAAGAGTCAAAAGTGTGATATATTGAAAAGTTAACCTAGCATTAGTTCTAGGAGGAGGTAGAGAAATGTGATATGGTGAAATGCAACCACTGTAGATAACATCCAATTTCTAGTCAATGGAGTTGTGTAGAACAATAATTGCTTTAAAACGTTTTATTGCATTTTACTAGCACACACACAAACACAAATACACAGAAGTAAAATACATTTGTCAGATAAACTTGGTGCATATTTCTACTGCCCTCAAAAACAGAGCAAGAGGATAAAAGGTAATTCATTATATATGCAGATTTTTTTTTTTTTTTTATATTGGGTATTGAACTCAGAGGCACTCAAACACTGAGCACATCCCCAGCCCTTTTTATATTTTATTTAGAGACAGGGTCTTATGAAGTTGTTGAGGGCTGTTTTTGAACTTGTGATCCTCCTGCCTTGGCCTCCTCTGGAGCCTCTGGGATTACAGGTTTGCTCCACCACTGCTGGCTGAAAGCAGATTTTTGCACTCAAAAGCAAAGTTGCAGCATCCCTGAAAATTGACACTAATAAGTAGCATCTGAATATATTTAGAAATATCCACCAACACACATGCAGGTGAAGCAGTTTTTCTTCTAGCAGAAATTCCAGATTATTGGTTGGGTTTTCATATACATCTTCTGTCCACACCTCTAGAATCTTTTCTGGTCAGATATCAGCCATAGCATATTATTACGCAGATGATGCATTAAGGCATAAGAGGCTTGACAAATCCTACAGGTGTATTTATTCAATGTGTGGATGCCAGTTTGCTAACAACTCATTTTCTAAAAATCAGTGGATCAGCATAGTATTTTATGTCCCAGCAGGAGATATATGGAAGTAATATTTGCTAAATAATAATAAACACAATTTCTCTAAGACTGAAATAACCCACTCTGAAGAAGTACAAAAAGAAGAAGTAAAAAGAAGATGTTGTGTGACTTATGTGCTAATGATTTATTATGTGAAACAAAATATTAAAGAAGATATGAATGGCACACACATGCATAAATATTTATTTAAAATATGGTAGGTGAAAATATTTCTAATAAATACCGCACCACAGTTTTGAAGTCATAATTCCTATGTATGTTAAAATTGATAATACAGTATCAAAATGAAAGGTAGCACAATTTAAATAACTGTGTAACTTCACATTTAAAGGGTTAAAATTTTTGTAAAAAAGACAAATCAGGAAGCATTAATTTATTGAAGCATTTCATTTGCATGTACTTATGTTAAACCTGTATCCTACATAGATGTTTAGAGACATTTTGTAATTGATTAATGAATTCTATGTTTCAGAAAATCAATTTTCTTCCCATGGATTGTTTTACATGTCATTTTATCTTTCCTTTACAGTGTGTCAAATATTATTTTAAAACAATATAATTCCTATTTTTATATCATGACTTTGCTAAGGCTGATCAATCCCAATAGAATAATTCCAAACTTTACTAGTCAGCAGTCCCTGAATTCAACTTCTTTGCTTTTTCACTATGAAAATATGTCCAAAAATAAAACAAGTAAATTCAAGAAAATAAATTAGATTCAATCATAATAAATTATCCTATAACATATGGCTCATATACACAATGATTATTTTCAATAAAAACTTAAATTTGGCAATAACGTTCTAAAATGATAAATAGTACAGTCATATAACATAGCAGGATTATATTTACTTCCACTACTTTAAAAATATCACCCAAGTAAAATGTATTACTCAGATCTTGGAAATAAAGAAATTTGAGAATATGCTATTCCAAAGCCTTATTAGTCCTATAGGTGAGAGCAAGCAGTAAGTAATTGTACTGATAAATACATTAAATTATACTGACCTGACTTTCTTGAGCTTGTCACATGAGTCAGACTCATATCATTGGTGATAGAGAAAAATTAGTCTCCTAGTCTTCTGGCAATGACTCTTCATCTTTCAAGGTCCAATTCGATTCTATCTTCTTAGAAAATCTGACTTTTTTCTGTAAGCAGAACTATTGTTTTATCTCAAATACCATAAAAGGTGGCTCATTACTATTTTTCTATTAGAAATAAATGTTTTACTATACATACCTAATAATATTAAGTAGTGCATTTTTTCAAGATAAGAGCTCTGTCTTATTTCTGTTTTATACCATTATCTGCAAGGATGAGACCCTAGGAAATAATAACTGAAGGAACTGTGTAGCAACTACATATATATTTCGGAATGTGGGCAATAATATATACATAAGAGTCCACAAAGGGAAAAGAATATTAGATAGAGGAAATTTTTAAACTGGAAAAAAATACTAGATGAAAAATATAAATTCCATTTATCTTTCCGACATGTAGATTATTATTAATAAGTTAAGTATAAGTATGTTTACGAATCTAAACTCAAATTTAAGGAGATATTCCCTATATATGTGAGGAATAAAATAATTTTTCTTTAAAATGAATGGTAATTGAATAATGAATTGAATCTCTGTAAGTAGAAATGCAAAGAAAAACACATGAGAAAATATTAACATCATAATACATTGGGGAGGAAAAAAACTTTTCTACTCTCCAAGGTTTAGTGATTGGGGAAACTGCCATTGTACTGACAAAAGGTGGATTGATAAGAGAAAAGAACATCATATGAATGTAGAAGCTTACAAAAGCAGTAGCTCAACAAGTGGTTAAAGTTCAAGGCTTATATAACTAACTTAGTAGGGGAAAGGAAGAGGAGAGGAAAGGCCTCTATGGAGAAAACACATACATCAAGTTTGTGACAATGCTTGTTTTTGCAGGTGTCCTTCCCTTTGCTTCATGGCCATAAAATTCCCCTAGAAAGGGGATTTATGGTAGAATTACTTTCTTCTCTTCCCTGGGAGTTAAAGTTTGCCCTAAGAGGAAATTTATGACAGTCTCATTCCCCAGAATTTTCTTGTTTTAGTAAGATAAGGGAACCTTTGAGAAGGCTTCTTTCTGCATCTTTTTAATTCCAAACACTTTTGGCTTAAAATAATCTTCATGCCAATTCTGGAGTTCTAAGTGAATTTCCTCAGGAAAACACATTAAAAACAGGTTTACAATTTAGTTAGGAATTTTGGTAAATTAGAGGTTAGGGCTGAATTATAGAATGGTTATGAACAATGATGAATGCTAAATAAATACTAAAGGTAAAATTTTGTAGTTTTCAAGGAGTCCAGAGAATTCGAGACAGCATCTAAACAATATATATGAAAGATAAATACCTCTTTAAGGGGGTTCTTAAAGAGGAATTTACTTGGAACATTTCTATGTACTTCCTTTAAAATGTATGTCCGATTGCTTTTCCAGAGGTGGTACTGTCTGGTGGCTGAAGTCTGGTTCAAACACATCCCTGTTTTCTTTACTTTTGTATGTAATTCTCATTTCAATACACAGGTTTCTGTGAAGACACATGCATCCTAACTATGGCAACAGATACTGAGGACATTAACCAATTCCAAAAAATAAATATGTACAGGCAGAAATAGCTGATACTGTTTTTGCTAGAATTAGATGAAAATTTACACTTCAGTTAAACAAGTGGGTTCTTATAATAATATAGTGTCATGATTAATATTATGGGTTTTTTTATAAGCAAAATATGTTGATTCTTTCACTTTTAAACCTTGTAGACTCATACAACATATTCTAACAAAGTCGTATCAGCTGAATAGGTGTAAACAGTGGTCCACCTCATGCTTTGAATATAGCCCTTGGTGCTCTGTCATTTAGGTTTATTTTAAAATGGATATAAATTCTTTTCCTCTTCTCTCCAACCCTATAATCTGGGGGAGAAGTCAGGAATACGGTTTTTCCCCACCCTAGGTTGAGAGTTATCTGTCTTTGAGCACACACCCACCATAGGAACCAAGTAATTCAGACTTCAGGGATGGCATCAGAAGATCTAAGGAATGGCTGTTTCCCTAATTAACAAGTGAATCACAAGCCCTATAGGAAACTCCTGGAATGAATCACTTCCTTAAAAACCTCTGTCTCCTGAATTGGCAGAATCCCAGCCTCAGGGACAGGAGTTCCCTGTGCTTAACCTTTACTAGCAAAGTAATAAAAGTACTTTTTTTCTTTTCCTCCTTTTTGAATTGGCATCAGGGACAAGGACTGAGCTTTCGGTAGTGCGTACAATATGCACATAATTACTGTACACTTTATTCAGCTTTAGAATTTTTTTAATAGAAGTAGTAAGGTCTACAGGTATAATTCAGTTATTAAAATTGAGACTATATTCTATTTTCCAAACATACCTCATTTTTACATTCATAAACATTTTTTAAAACTGTAATTTCTTTGCTCTAATTTCAAGGTACCTAACTGCAGATGTGCAAATATGTGTAACTTAATTGATGCTGATACCTTTTAATAAAAAGTATTATTTAATATTTGGAACAAAAAAATAAATATAAACAATGTGTATGGCATTGAAATAAGATAATAATTGTGAAATCACTGTTAAACACAATTATAATTTTACCAAAACTATTACAACTACTTCCCTAATAATATATGCACATAGTTTTCTACCTCCTTGCTTCTTTCTCCTTCTCTTTCATTTTTAATGTTTTGTCATAAAAATAAATAATTAAATTCATCAAATACCAGTCTGAACACAGGTGCAAATGCAAATATTTCTGTAGTCTTTCTTTTAAAATATTTTTATTGGTGCATTGCAACATACATGATAGTGGAATCTATTGTGACATATTTATGCATACAAACAGCCTAATTTTATCCATCTTAATTCCCAGTATCTTCACTTTCCCCGCTTCTCCCTTGTTCCCCTGAAGCTCCTCCTCTATTCTACTGGTCTCCCTTTTCTTTTATTTTAATTAGTACATTATAATTATGCATTAAAGTGGAATTCATTGTGTTATATAGATACATGAAAGTAACATAATTTTTTTGATTTTTTTCTTAGGACCTCACCTTCCACTCCCTTTCTCCCTTCATCTCCATCCAATTTCTCTATTCTATTTGTGTCCCTTAGATTTTCATGAGATTCCTTCTTCATTACTTTTTTTTGTCTTGAGCTTTTGCATATGAAAGAAAACATTCAGCCCTTTAATTACCTAGTTTTATTTACTTTGCTTAGCATGATGTTCTCCAGTTCCATCCATTCAATAGCAAGTCAGATAATTTTATTCTTCTTTATGGCTGAGTTAAACACCTTTGTGTTTATATGTACCACATTGTCTTTATTCACTCATATATTGATGGGCACCATGACTGGCTATTGTGGTTTGTGCAGCAATAAACATTGATATGCATGTATCACTATAGTATGTTAATTTTAATTTTTTGGATAAAGCCCAAGGAGTGAGATAGTTGGCTGATATGCAGGTTCCATTCCTACATTTTTAGGAATTTCATCGTTGTTGTATTAATTTTCTCCAACAAAGAATTAGTGTTGATTCCCCCCCACATTCTCACCAGCATTTTTTGTTAATTGTATTCTTGGTGATTGTCATATTGAGATGGAATATCATGTAGTTTTGACTTGATTTCCCTGATCGCTAGGGATATTATATATTTTTATATATGTCTGTTTTTGCTTAAAATTTATATTTTCTATTTATTAAGAATGTGATGCACACATCTACAGGTTTATAAATTAAGAACGTTAAGGACTGGCAATGTAGCTCAGTGTCAAAGTGCTTAACCAGCAAGTAAAAGGGTTCAGAGGTAGACGAAGGTCATGCAGACAGTGTAGGCAAGGATAATAAGGGTCAAAAGGGTGATAACTCTTTATCAAAGATAGAACAAAGGGTTACAAATGATTAACCTCCATGCTCAGTGCTCCTAGGCACTATATATATATAGTGCAGATGTGCAAATATGTGTAACTTTATATATATATATATATATATATATATATATATATATATATATGGAAGAAAGGGAAGAAAGTGACAAATGATAGAAGTTCTGAGGGCTATAAGAAGATAAGTCCACCCCTCTCATGAACTTTCCACTTGAATGCCCCCTCTTCTCCAGAGGAATCTGTTCTCTATTACTTTCTTAAATAAAACTTGCTTTTTTGCCTTGGTATTCAAGGGGCTCATTCTTCAACTCCATGGAACACAGTCTGATCCCAATCTCCACTGGATCAGTATCAGTTTTATCTATCCCATAGAACCAATTCACATTTCCTTTGTAATTGCTTTGGTCTAATACAATAATTTCTATAGAAGTGTGTTCAAATACTTTACAATGGACATATATTTATGTTTTATCCTGTAATTGTGTTGAGTTGCTTCACACATATATTTATTAGTATATGATAGTTATGCATAATATTGGAGTTCATTTTGACATAATAATACAAGCATGGAATATAATTTCCTCCAATTCAGTCCTCAGAATTTCCTCTTTCTCCTCTTTTATCACTCCCCCTGTTCCCTTTCCTCCACTCTACTGGAATTTCACACACACACACACACACACACACACACACACACAATTAAATTAGTGCATTATAAATATACATGAAGGTGAAATTCATTGTGGAATATTCATGTGTGTACATAAAATAATCTAGTCAACTTCATTCCATCATTTCTCCCTTTTCCCATCCCTCTTGACTCCCTCTCAATCTTCTTCTTCTACTCCACTGATTTCTAATTTCATGGTATCCCCTTCCTCACCCTTTACCTTAATATGCTCTCACTTCCACATATAAGGGAAAACATTTGACCCTTGACTTTCTGGGTTTGACTTGGCATGATGTTTTCTAGTTCCATCCATTTATCAACAAGTTAGATAATTTCATTCTTCTTCATGACTCAATAAAACTTCATTGTGTGAATATTTACCACATTTTCTTTATTCATTTATTCATTGAAAGGCATCAGGGCTGGTTCTAAGACTTGGCTATTGTGAATCATGCCTGTATCATTATAGCATACTGATTGTAGATCTTCTGGATAAATACCAAGGAGTGGGATAGCTGCACGGTGCTTGCATTTCTCATCTTTTAAAGAATATCCATACTACTTTCATTAATTTAGTCTCTTATACGAACTATTTCCACTTTTCTACTGATTTTGGAATTCGTTTGCTGTTCTTTTTCCATGGTCTTGGGGTGTTAATTAAGATTATTTATTTTGTATTTTTCTATATTTTTTAATGTAGGAACACTGTGCTATAAAGTGTCCTTTTAGAACTATCTTCATATTGTCCCAGAGGTTTTGATATATTGTATCACTATTCTCATTTGTTTTTATTTTTTTAAATTTCTCTCCTAATTTCATCTACAATCTACTCCTCTATCAAAAGTATATTATTGATTGTAATTTATGATCTGAGGACAGAAATACTCTCTCCTTTAATAGTCTCTCTGATCTTACAGGATTCCCCATTTGGCAAGGGGATATTCATCACATGAGTAGAGCAATTCTTTCTATAACAGTATTCCATCAAACTAAGTGCCTGGGGAGACTGACAGAATAAATAATTGTACTCAGAAAAGATAAAGACAGAAATAAGGGAGATCCAAGATAGCGGACTAGAGGGAGGCTGCATTCCTTGTCGCTCCGTAACTCCGGTTTAAAGCAGAAGATATCTGTTTCTCAATTGCTCACTGTCAGGCATCTATCATCCGCCATTTGCCTGCCTCTCACTTGTCCATCGCCTGCCTTACACCTATCCATCACCCAAAGCACGAGGTTCACGCCCTAATCGTCCAACAACCATTAGCAAACTGATCGCTGACCACCAGTGGAGCACCAGCTGCCTGCTGTTGCCTGGAAATTCACTGTTACGGTACCTGCAGGGTTGATTACACGTGGCTGCTCGCCATTTTAAGACAACAGCCAAGCCCCGTACCACCCCTGGCTGGATTGACTGAGCCCCATCTCCAGGATCCCTCAGCCTGACTGATCACTCCCTGCCACTGGGGCCCTCACATCGACTGACTGCTCCCTGCCACCAGTACCCCAGACCAACAGTCTGCGCCCTATCACCGGGACCCCAGACCGACTGATTGCACCTGGCATCCAGGATCCCACAACTGCACCAAACACACTGGACCTCCAGGACCCCTGCCGGACCAACCCCATCCCGCCTCCAGGACCTCCAGCTGACCACGTCCACCCCTGAGCTGTAGCTCCCCATTTGCCAACATATTTCCAAGGCAGAGCGGTCATCTTGGATAATCCTGGAAGCCATAGCTCTGATCTTTAGGTGGGGCAAAATCCATCCTGAGACGCTTGCTGGAGGCTTGAAGCTCATTGTCAGGTACCTCTCATGCATCAGGCTACTGAACACTGGGAGGTTTCATTAGTACATGACTGTTATACTGTAGATTTTCTTTTTTCTCCTTTTTAAAAAATTTAAGTTTTTATTTCTTTACTTTTCTTGCACTCTTTTCCTTTTGTCTACCTATTCCCTCAGAGTCTCTTTCTCCCTTTTTTGTAAGCTAATATCCAATTTCTTTTGATTACACTCTCACCTTTTCTATTTTCTAGAACTTCTGTATATTCTTTTCTTATCCCATTAACACCCACATTTGACATCCCTCTGCATCCTCTTTGTCCTCCATTAGAAACTGCAGACATTATTGCAAACCTGTTTGTTTTACCGAAGATAATATTTGAACTCATTCTGTTTATTATGATAATTTTGTTATTGTCCCCATAGGGGTTATTTGGTCTAGGATTGCATAGTGTCTGATTTGGGCACTGCTAATATTGATCTTCACTTAAAGAAAGGGTTTTGGAAACTTATAGGGCCACTATAAGCCTATAGGGGGAAATCTGCAATACCCCAGATCTGCACTGCTAGAGGGGAAGAAACATGAACAACATGAAAAAACAAGGGAAGAAAATGATCCAAACAAATCTAGATTCTATAGTAATAGAATCCAATGACAGGATGTTAGAAGAAATATCAGAAAAGGACTTCAGATTATACATGATTAAGATGATTCACGAAGCAAAGTATGAGATAATAGAGCAAATGCAGGCAATGAATGATAATACTAATAAGCTGAAAGAGCACGTGCAGGAAGCAAAAGATCATTTCAACAAAGAGATAGAGATTCTCAAACAAAAAAAAAAAAAATGGAAATCCTTGAAATGAAGGAAACAATAAAGCAAATAAAAAAGCTCAATTGAAAGCATCACCAAAAGACTAGACTACTTGGAAGACAGAACCTCAGACAATGAAGACAAAATATTTAATCTTGAAAAGAAAGTGGTCCAAACAGAGAAGATGGTAAGAAATCATGAACAGAATCTCCAAGAACTATGGGACATCGAGAAAAGACCAAATTTAAGAACTATTGGGATTGAGGAAGGCACAGAGATACAAACCAAAGGAATGAACAACCTATTCAATGAAATAATATCAGAAAATTTCCCAAACCTGAAGAATGAAATGGAAAATCAAATACAATACAAGAGGCTTACAGAACACCAAATGCACAAAATCACAACAGATCCACACCAAGGCACATTATAATGAAAATGCCTAACATTCAAAATAAAGATAGGATTTTTGAAGGTCACGAGAGAAAAGCATCAGATTACATATGTGGGAGACCGATACGGATAGCAGCTGACTTCTTAACCCAGGCTCTAAAATCTAGAAGGGCCTGGAAAAACATATTTCAAGCTCTGAAAGAACATGGTTGCCAACCAAGAATCCTATACCCAGCAAAACTAACCTTCAGATTTGAAGATGAAATAAAATCCTTCCATGATAAACAAAAGTTAAAAGAATTTACAAATAGAAAGCCTGCACTAAGGAATGTTCTCAACAAAATATTCCATGAGGAGGAAAGGAAAAACAACAATGTAAGTCAGCAAAGGGAGGAACTACCTTAGAGAAAAAGCACTCAAAGGAGAAATCAAGCCAACTTAAAAACCAAAAATAAGCCAAATGACTGAGAATACAATAATAACCCTGAAGGTTAATGGCCTAAACTCATCAATCAAAAGACATAGACTGGCAGAATGGATTAAAAAGAAAGACCCAACAATATGCTGCCTGCAAGAGACTCATCTCATAGAAAAAGACATCCACAGAGTAAAGGTGAAAGGATGGGAAAAACCGACCACACAAATGGACTCAGTAAAAATATCCTTATATCAGATAAAGTGGACTTCAAGCCAAAGTTAGTTAGAAGGGATAAAGAAGGACATTTCATACTGCTTAAGGGAACCATAAATCAGGAAGACATAACAATCGTAAATATTTTTGCCCCAAACAATGGTGCATCCCTGTACATCAAACAAATCCTTCTCAATTTCAAGAATCACATAGACCACAACACAATGATTCTGTGTCACTTTAATGCACTGCTGTCACCACTAGGTAGATCTTCCAAACAAAATCCAACCAAAGAAACCATAGATCTCAATAACACATTCAATAACCTAGACTTAATAGACATATATAGAATATTCCATCCATCAACGAGCGGATACACTTTCTTCTAGGCAGCATATGGAACCTTCTCAAAAATAGACCATATGTTATGCCACAAAGCAGCCCTTAGGAAATGCAAAAAAATAGAGATACTGCCTTGTGTTCTATCAGATCATAATGGACTGAGAGTAGAAATCAATGACAAAGTAAAAGAAGGAAATTACTCCAACACTTGGAGACTAAATAATATGCTATTGAATGAAACATGGATAACAAAAAACATCAGGGAGGAGATTAAAAAATTCTTAGAGGTCAATGAGAATGATGATACAACATATCAAAATCTCTGGGACACTATGAAAGCAGTACTAAGAGGAAAATTCATTGCATGGAGCGCATTCCAGAAAAGAATGAAAAGTCAACAATTAAATGACCTAACATTACAGCTGAAAGCCCTAGAAAAAGAAGAACAGAATAACAGCAAAAGTAGTAGAAGACAGGAAATAATTAAAATCAGAGCTGAAATCAATGAAATTGAAACAAAAGAAACTATTCAAAAAATTGACAAAAGAAAAAGTTGGTTCTTTGAGAAAGTAAACAAAATAGACAAACCCTTAGTCACACTAACAAAGGAGAGAGAAAACTCAAATTACTAAAATACATGATGCAAAAGGAAATATCACAACAGACACTACTGAGATACAGAACATAATGAGAAGCTACTTTGAAAATCTATATTCCAACAAAATAGAAACTACTGAAGACATTGACAAATTTTTATTTCCTACCCTTTTTTTAATTTCTTATGTGTAATTCAAACATGATTCACCTTTAATTAATTATTCTTCTAAAGCAATTCATCCCTGGGATGGTTTGCATTTGTGTTTTTCATTTCTTCATCATGAAAAATTTTATGAAGTATACTTTATAGTGTGTATTTAGTGGTTATGAGTTCCTTAAGTTTATGCTTATGATGGAAGTTTTTTTATTTCATCTAAATTTCTGAAGGATAGTTCATCTGGATATATAGACCTTGGTTTGCACCTGCTATTTTTCAGGGCTTGGTATATGTTATTACAAACCCTCCCAGTTTACAAGGTCTGGGTTGGGAAATCAGGTGAAAGTCTTACTGGCTTATCTCTGAAACTGACATTTCCATTTGTCTCTTGTGGCTTTTTGAGTTTTATTTCTGTCTATTAGAATTTTCATTATAGTGTGTTTTGGGAAAAGATATTTTTCGTCCTACATTTTTGGGGTTTTATATGTTTCTTATATTTGAATTTTCTTGATTTAGAGAAATTTCCCATATTTCATTGAAAAGATTGTGCATTCTTTTAATTTATATTTCAGAGTCTTCATACCAATGATTCTCAAGTTACTCTTAATCTTATTCAAGATTTTTGAGAATTCTGATTTTGGTCTATTAACATGTTTTCTTTCTGTCAGCTTCACTTTCAAGTTTATATACTTTGTATCTGCATATAGTGGTGCATGCCTGTAATCCCAGTGGCTTGGGAGGCTGAGGCAGGAGGATCTCCAGTTCAAAGCCAAACTCAGCAATACCGAGGCCCTGAGCAACTCATCAAGATCCTGTCTCGAAATAAAAAATACCAAATAGAGCTGGGGATGTGGCTCACTTGTTGAGTGTCCCTGAGTTAATTGCTGGTACCAAAAAAAAAAAAAAAAGATTACGTACTTTGCATTCAAGATCTAAGAATCTGTCTTCAAAGTCGTCTAATCTGTTGATGATATTTTGCACTGAATTTTCAATTTTATATTTGGAGTCTTTCATTTCCAGGATTTCCATTTTGTTCTTTTTCTGAATCTCTTACCTCTTTATCAAAATGATTTCACCTCCTGCAGTTTCTCTTTAAGTTCATTGCTTTCATCTTTTTTGTTTTTAAGGTCATTGAACATTTTAACTATGAAATTTCTAAATTCTTTCTCTGACATTTTCTCCACTTGAGCTCTTCCTACCTTGACCTTCCTAGTTGTTGGGATTACAGGTATATGCCAGTACATCTGGCTAATTAAACTTCATTTAGTCTTTTTTAAATTAATATATAAAAATCCTTATTCATGGGGGTACTTTGTGATGTTTGGATATGTTTACAATGTTCATAGATTAATCAGATTAATTAGAATATCTATCATCTTAAACATTGATCATTTTTTCTATAAGAAGCATTAAAATTCACTCATAGCTATTTTAAAGAGGAAAGTAATGAATGGTGAGAAACTATTTAAAATACATTTATCTTCCAAGTATGGCATTTTGAAATATATGTATATATTTCAAAAATGTGAATAATGATAATTTAAAATTTAAGTACTTATTTCATTTTTATTCTTTATTATATGCTGGGCATCAAATGCAGGCTTTACACACCAACACCAGATCACTAACTTAAATTAAAACAAATTTTTTTGAATAAAGACTTCAGTAAAATCACGCACACACACACATTGTGTTATAGTTGATTTTATTATCTGTAATACTTATATGATATAAAGTCTCTAAAAATGCTAAATTGGTGAATACTAAACTATTGTTCTTACAGGAAATAAATGATTAAGTTCTTATAGTACTTTGCTGACAATTTTTCCTTGATCTTGTTTTATGTGTTTCTATTTACAGATGTTATTTAACATTAATTAATAATGGGTACATTAAAAAAGTATTTCAATGGTTACATAAACGAAATTTCACTTGACATAACCTCCTCCAAACTTGCCCTTGTTGCTACAAGTAATAGAATTTTATTCTTTTTTATGCCTCAGTGATATTTAATTGTGCTTCATTCATCTGTTGTTGGACTCCTAGGTGAAGTCTATAGTTTACCTATTGTGAATACTATGGCAGTAAACATAAAAGTACAGAAACGTCTCCAGCACATTGATTTATTTTCCTTTTGATATTTATAAAGCAGAATTGCTGCAAGACACAGAAAGACAAACACCACATATTCTTCTTCCCATGTAGAAGACAAAAAATTGATTTCATAGAATTAGAGAGAATAATAAGAGTTACCAAAACCTAGGAAAACCAGAGAATGGAGAAATAAGCAGTTTGTAAATGGGTACAAAAATATAGGTAGATCATAGTAATAAGTTCTAATTTAGTCTTCAACAGCACAGTGCTATGGTTGTAGTTAACAATAATTTATTGTACATTTTAACATAACTGTGAGATATAATTTTAATATTTTTTACAGAAAAAATGATCAATGTTTAAGGTGATGGATATGCTAATAATCCTGATTGGATCAAAATGTGTTTTATAAACCTGTTTAAATATCACACTGTACCCCTGAATATGAAATATTACTATATATTATTTTAACAATGAAGTTTAATTATCTGGGTATGGTGGCACATACCTGTAATCGCAGCAACTATGGAATTTGAGGTAAGAGGATCTCAAGTTCAAGGGAATCATCAGTAATTTACAAAGAACCTCAGCAACTTAGAAAGAACCTGTCTGAAAAAAAAAAAAAAAAAAGAAACTTAGGGTGTAGTTCAGGGACAAAGAATCCCTGAATTCAATCCTTAATACAAAAAACAACAACAGCAACAACAACAACAAGAGCAAGCAGCATTAATATGCCTTTTTTCTGTAGGTCTGTGGGTTACATCTTAGCCCCCTGACATTTATAACACTAGACAGCACTTCAGTACTATCCATAGGTGCAGTTGTAAACAGCAAAATTATAATAAAAAATTATTTTAAAAATCATAGCCATCAATAAACTGAAATGGACACTTGTTTACAAGAGCTAAAACAAGAAGTGTCATTTTGTTTTCCTCCACCAAGGAAGATACATCCTGGGAGACTCAATTTTTTAGTGCTCTGTGAATAACTGTGATTGTGGATATGGGATTATAAAGAAATTTTATAAAGTATCATCACCAGGTTTTTTTATTTTTAATTAATAATTGAAAATAAAAATAGGGATTAAAAAGTGTTTTGGATTGTTTTAAAATAATGTTTATTTATTATGCTTTACTTAAATCTATTCCTACAGGAAGCATTACAGATTCAACATTAGACAAAAGCAAAGCTAAACAAAAAAAACAACAAAACAAAACGAAACAAAGCATTTTAACTTTGATTTTAAAAGAACAGGAAAAAGAACAAGAAATTACCCAAAGAAAGGGTCAACCTTAAAAAAAATAAACAGAACTGAAAATGCATGATAGTAAAAAATTATACAAGAGAAAAAAAATCAAAATATAGTTGTTTCTTTCAAAAGATAAATCAAATATGCAGTCCTCTATTAAGTATGATCAAAGAGAAAAAAGCAAGAAAATAAAGCTTAATTTTGCAATATGGGAAGGAAAATGGGGACAGAACTAAAGATCATACAGATGGGAAAAAGATAAGACTAGAATAATATAAATATTTTATACCAATTTACTTAAAAATTGGATGAAATAAAAATTAGAAACCAAAAATTTATAAAATGATAAAGTAAATTAATGTTACATGCAGCATCATACTGTCAATATTCCTATAAATCTTAAAAAGTGGATATTATTTCATTGCTAGGAATAGCATTCTATATATGTTAAATAACATATTTTAAAGATATTTTGTATGCTGTTATGTTTTAGCATTTTATTAAAAAACTGTTGAGACAATTGTGTTACAGTTATGTTTTTTAGTTAATATTCATTAGCCTTCCCCATGTACTTTATTTAGTTTTTTGTTCTTATATTTTACTTAAATTTCTAATTATAAATTAATCATATTAATGCATTGAGTAAGATTTGTAGTGATAAAATGCTGGGGAGTGATACTGGTGAAATTATATCATAATACTGTGTGCATGTATGAATATGTAACAACAAATCCCATCAATATGTACAACTCTACTGCACCAATAAAAATGAGAAAAAAATCATTAATGAAATTTGTATTCTCTCTTTTCAATTCCAAATAACTTCTGCTGGTACAAAGATGATTTTTGCATTTTTTTGTGTGCTTATTGAACTATTTTAAAAACAAAAACAAACAGATTTGTGGTGATAAATTTTCTCAGTTATTTTAAAATCATTATCTTACCTTGATTTCTGAATTTTCTCCCTCAAGAATAGAATTCTTCGCTGGTAGTCACTCTTAGGAAAAATGTCATATTATTGCCTTCTACTATTTTAAATTTTTAATATAATATCTTAATCCATTTTAATGCTATGACAAAACACCTGAGATTAGATAATTTGTGATGAATAATATTTTATTTCTTACAGGTCTGGAAACTGAAAAAAAAAGAGCACAGTGGTGGCAGTTTCAAGGTCTGGTGAGGAGGGCTGCTTTGTCTGCTTCCGCGTGGCACCTTCAATGCTATATCCTCTGGAAGGGACAAACATGATGGCCTGACGGACAGAAGTGATTGAGGGCAAAAGGGTGGGTAAGCTAGTCCCTTCCATTCCTTGTAGAAGTCACTATCTGTTCCTGTGGGAATGGCTCACTGTAAACTTCAACATGAAATTTGGAAAGGACATGTATTCACTATATAGCATCAAGAATTAATATAATTTGCTTCTTTCAAGTGACTATTTCTCGATTCCTTGGGCTGATTTTAAGATTCTTGTCCATGGTTTTACTTTATAGCATTTTATAAACTGCATAGGTGTAGTTTATTTTTTATTTTTATTTTACTTGTATTAGCTTCATTTTTCCATACTGGAGATCAAATCCTGAACCTGTTTGTTAAACGAGGGCTCTGCCACTGAGCTCTACCTGCAGCGTGAACACTTTTTAATCTATCTTTTATTGTGCTTAGAATATTTTGATTATCTAGTCAATGATTATAATCAATTTTGGGAGATCATTAAACTTTATGTCTTCAAATATTACTTCACCTCCATTCTTTTTATTGATATTAAGTATGTATAGATATAGCTCCTGACTCATGATAGTTCAATGTAATGTTTACTAACTTTAGGATGAACTTATCTTTAAGTAACCCCATCATAAGTCAACCGCCTCATATAATGTCATCTGGACATAGGACGGCTTCTCTCATATTTTTGATTCGTGATGTATTTATTGGGAAATGACCCTACTCTAAGTCATCTGTACTATGGAAATCTTCATTGTCTTTTATACTTTTCCTTCTATTTTTCATAATTATTTTTTCATTTCTTTTTCTTGTATAATTCTCATCTATCTTTTAATTATTAATCCTCTACACTGTGGTATGCATTTTTCAGTTAAAACTCTGTTTCGACTCATATATAACACTCCTCACTTGTTAGGTAAAAAGAATTAAAATTCAAATACTATAGCAATATATGCATAACAATGTTTATAGCAGCACAACACACAATAGCCAAGTTGTGGAATCAGCCCAGATACCTGTCAATAGAAGAATGGATTTAAGAGAATATGGTATGTACACACAATTGAGTTTCACTCAACCTTAAGAGAGAATCATATATGTCATTGGCAGGAAAAGGGGTACAATGGGAAAATATGTCAAGAAAAGTCAGACTCAGAAAACAAGGGCTGTATATTTTCTGTCATCTGTGAAATCTACAGAAAGAAAAGGAATGAAAGAGGATCTCATGAAAATAAAAGAGACATGAGTAAAGAAAGTGGATGGGGAAGTTATAGGGATGATAGGAAGCAACTGGGAGGTATGGGAAAATTAAATAGAACAATTTTGGCTGTATGAATATATGACTATGTTACAATGAAGTTCACTATATGTATAATACACCACCACAAATTTAAAATAATAAATAAATAAAATAAAATCTCCCCAGCCAATTATAATGGACAATCATCCTTCAAAAGCACAGCCTTTTGGTTTCTCCTGAGACATTTCCCTCAATCAATTCCTTACCAAGGAATCACCAGCTCAGGTTCTGCTTCCAGGGAAGGGGACCAAACAAACTTGCTTTCCACTGAATATGCTCATCTACCAGCTTAGACTCAATAATGCGGATGTGGTGAATTGCTTTCCCAGGATGGAGGCAAAATTTGCAGACAGGTGGCATTCTGGTCATGCAGCTAGAAATAGTGAAAAAGAGGACTGAAGAATGGGAAGATGAGAGACAGCATGTGAAAGAGAAGGAAGGAGAGAGGAAAGAGGAAGGCACAGACAGAGATCCAAATTCAGAGAGGAAAAAGAAAGAAAATACAGCTACATGTTGATTTTTTTTTACTGATTTTATTCTAAAATATCTATTTCATTGTATTTTAAATTTGTATTTCTATGAGAGCTAATTGATTTATGAGATAAATACGTATAGATTTATGTATAAATCCACAAAATTTTCCTCATTTCATTATTGTGAATTGTAACTTTTGGCATGAGATATGTTTTTTGAAGACAAAAATAGCATTAAGATAGTGCACATACACATGCATACTCAAACACAAATTCATTTTCTGCTCCAAATAAATATACATGCAATATCTTATTAATCACTTATGTGTGCAACTCAAATTTCCTGTCTTGTTACATGCTTTTCACAAATTAATCTGTTGTGAGAATTTGGTAAGGTAACATTTTTAATAGTCAGTGAACTGCAAAGAATCACATCACAACTTGAAAGTAGTGATTTATGCCATTCAATAATAGATTTATGTGATTCAATAATAGAAACACCAAAAATACAGATTAATTATTTCTAGAAAACATGATAAGCTTATGTTAATCTTCTAAATCTATGATTAGGCATGAACCAAAACATTAAAACAAGTTTTGTGTAATAAGATTAAAACTACAATGAATAAGACTTAGTTTATGATATTTATATTAAGAAAACTTAATTCTATGAAAGCATTATTACCAATAGGTTTTTAGAAAACAGCTACAAATATTTTTCTATTATCATACCATTGGTCACTTTTTAAAAATTTTTATTTTTAATTTATTTTTTAACTTTTATTTGTTCCTTTTAGTTATAGATGACAGTAGAATGTATTTTGATATATCATATATACATCCCATTTTTGTACCTGTACATGATGTGCAGTTACACTCTTCATGTATTTATACATGAACATAGGAAAGTTATGGCTGATTCATTCTACTCTCTTTACCATTCCCATGACCCCTCTCTTCTCCCCACTCCTGCCTGTCTATTGCAGTGAACCTCTCCTTCCCCCAAACTACTGTGAGTCAACATTCACATATCAGAGAGAACATTCAGTCTTTGGTTTTTTGGGATCAGCTTATTTCACTTAGTATGACAGTTTCCACTTCCATCCTTTTACTGGCAAATACCATAATTTCATTCTTCTTTATGGCTCAGTAATACTTTATTGTATATATTTATATACTACATTTTCTTAATCCGTTCCTCTGTTGAAGGGTACCTGGGTTGATTCCAGATATTAGGTATTGTGGATTGAGCTGCTGTAGAATTGATATGGCCACATCACCATACTATGCTGATTTTAAGTCCTTTGGGTATATGCTGAGGAGTGGGATAACTGGGTCAAATGATGAAGAATATCCATAATGCTTTCCAGAGTGGTTGCACCAATTTGCAGTCCCATTAGCAATGTATAAGTGTATCTTTTCTCCCACGGTCTTGCCAACATTTGTTAATATTGTATTCTTGATAATTGCCATTCTCACTGGAGTGAGACAAAATCTCAGTGTAGTTTTAATTTGCATTTCTCTAATTGCTAGTGATGTTAAACATTTTTTTCATACATTTGTTGGCAGATAGTATTTCTTCATCTGTGAACAGTCTGTTCAATTTTTTTGCCCATTTATTGAATGGTTTACGTGTGTGTGTGTGTGTGTGTGTGTGTGTGTGTTGTTTTTTGAGTTCTTTATATATTCTGGAGATTAATGCTCTATCTGAGGTGTAGGTGGCAAAGAATTTTTCACATTCTGTAGACTTTCTGTTCGTGTTCTTGATTCTTACCGTTGCTGTGAAAAAGCTTATTAGATTGATACCATCCCATTTATTGATTCTTGATTTTACTTCTTGCACTTTAGGAGTCTTGTTGAGGAGTTCAGTTCCCTAGTTGACATGAAGATTTGGGCCTACTTTTTCTATTCTGAAGTGCAGTTTCTCTGGTCTAATGTCTATGTCCTTTATCTACTTTAAGTTGAGTTTTGTGCAGGGTGAGAGATAGTGGTCTAATTTCTTTTTGTTACATATGGATTTCCAGTTTTCCCAGCACCATTTATTGTAGAGGTTTTCTTTTCTCCAATGTATGTTTATGGTGGCTTTGTCTAGTATGTGATAACTATATTTATGTGGTTTTTCACTGTGTCTCCTATTCTGTACCATTGGTCTTCATGTCTGTTTTGGTGCCAATATTGTGCCAATTTTGTTACAATACCTCTGTCATATAATTTAAGATCTGGTATTTTGATGCCTTCTGCTTTGCTTTTCTTGCTGATGAGTACTTTGGCTATTCTGGGCCTCTTGTTTTTTTAAATGAATTTTATGACTGCTTTTTCTGTTTCTATGAAGAAAATCATCAGAACCCTTATAGGAACTTTATTAAATCTATATAGTCCTTTTGGTAGTATGGTCATTTTGGCAATATTAATTCTGCCTGTCCAAGAACATAGGAGATATTTCCATCTTCTAAGGTCTTCTTCAATTTCTTTCTTTGTAGTTTTGTAGTTTTCACTGTATACAGTTTTCACCTCTTTTGTGAGATTGATTCCCAAATATTTTATTTCTTTGTCTATCATGAATGGGATAGTTTTCCTAATTTCTTTTTTTTTTATTTTTAAAATTTTATTTGTTCTAGTTAGTTGTACATGACAGTAGAATGCATTTATACATTTTGATATATCATATGTAGATGGAGTATAATCTCTCATTTTTCTGATTATACATATTATAGGATCACATCAGTCATGCAGTCATACGTGTACATGAGGTAATAATGTCTATTTCACTCTACTATCATTCTTTCCCCCACACCCCTTCCCCTCCCTTCACTCTCCTCTACCTAATATAAACTATCTCTGTTCTTCCCTATCCCCCTCGTGCCTTATTGTGAATTAGCTCCTTTGTTTATACCTAATTTCTTTCTGTTGAGCCATCACTGATGTATAGGAATGCAATTGATTTATAGGTGTTAATTTCATATTCTTTTATTTTGCTGAATTTTTTATGAGTTCTAAAATTTTCTAGTGGATTTTTTTGGGTGGGTCTTCTCAATATAGAATTGGGTTCTTGGCAAACAGGGACAGTTAGAACTCTTCTTTTCCTATTTGTATCCCTTTAATTTCTTTTTTCTGTCTAATTTCTCTGGCTAAGGTTTCCAGGAATATGTTTAATGGAAGTGGTGAAATAGAGTATCCCTCTTGTTCTAGTTTTCAGAGGGAATGTTTTCAATTTTTCTCCATTTGAATGAGGTTGGCCTTGGGTTTAGCATATATAGATTTCACAATATTGAGTCATTTTTCTACTATCCTTAGTTTTTCTAGTGTTTTGAACATGAATGGATGCTATATTTTGTCAAATGCTTTTTCTTGCATCTATTAATATAATCATGTGATTCTTGTTCATAATTCTGTTGATGTGATGAGTTATGTTTATTGATTTCCTTATGTTAAACCAACCTTGCATTCCTCGAATGAACCTCACTTGATTGTTGTGCAGTGTTTAATATATTTTTGTATGCACTTTGCCAGGATTGTGTGTGTGTGTGTGTGTGTGTGTGTGTGTGTGTTGAACTCAGGGTCATGCAACCACTGAGCCATATCCGGAGGCCTATTTTGTATGTTATTTTAGAGACAGGGTTTTACTGAGTTGCTTAGCAACTTGCTGTTGCTGATGCTGGCTTTGAACTCACAATCTTCTTGCCTAAAACTCCCAAACTGCTGGAATTACAGACATGTGCCACTGTGCCCAGTTCTTTGCCAGTACTTTATTAAGAATTTTTTATCTGTATCACCAGGGATATTGGTCTAAAATTTTTTTCCTTGATGTTTCTTTGTCTGATTTTGGTATCAGGGCAGTACTAGTTTCATATGATGAGTTTGGAAGAGTTACCTCCTTTTCTATTTCATGGAATAATTTGAGGATGATTGGTGTGAGCTCTTCTTTGAAGGTCTGTCTAGTCCTGGATTTTTATTTCCTTGTACACTTTTGATGATGTTTTCAATGTTATTGCTTGAAATTCATCTGTTTGAATTTTCTATATCGTCCCAATTAAATTTGGTTAGGTCATATATCTCTAATAATTTATCAATGTCTTTAAGAATTTCTATTTTAGGAGAGTATAAAGTTTTAAAATATTTTCTGATTACTTTTTTATTTCAGTAGTGTCTGTTATGATATTTCCTTTTTCATTGTGAATTTTAATGATTTTTTTCTCTCACTTTCTCTTCATTAGCTTGGCTAAGGGTTTATCAATTCTATTCATTTTTTCAAAAAACAAACTTTTGTTGATTTTGTGGATTGTTTCTTTTGTTTCAATGTCATTGATTTCGGCTCCAATTTTAATTATTTCCTATCTTCTCCTGCTTCCGATGTTGATTTGTTTTTCTTTATCTAGGCCTTTGAGAAGTAATTTTAGATTATTTATTGTTGACTTTCTATTCTTTTAATAAATGAGTTCAATGTAATGAATTTTTTTCTGAGCACCGCCTTCCTAGTGTACCAGAGATGTTAATATAGTATATCACTATTCTCATTTACCTCTAAGTACTTTTTATTTCATCTCTGATTTCTTCTGCTATCCATTTGTCATTAAATAGCATATTATTTAGTCTCCAGGTGTTAGAGAAGCTTCTATTTTTTATTTTATTGTTGATTTCTAATTTCATTCAATTATGATCACATAAAATGCAAGATAATATCTCTATTTTTTGTATTTGCTAAGAGTTGCTTTATGACCTAAAATATTACCTATGTGCTGCTGAGAAGAGCATGTTTTCAGTCATTGATGGATGAAATACTCCATATATGTCTTCTAAGTCTAAATTATTTATTTTATTTTTCAGTTTTATAGATTCTTTATTTAGTTTTCACTCGGAGGCTATGCACATTGGTGAGAGAGGTATTTTAAAGTCACCCAGTATTATTAGGCTGTGGTCTATTTGATTCTTGACATTGAGAAGGGTTTTTCTGATGTATGTAGATGATTCGATGTTTGGGGCATAAATATTTATGATTGTTGTGTCTTGTTGATATATAATTTCATTAAGAAATATGAAATGTCCTTTGTTCCTTTTCATTAACTTTGACTTGAAGTTCACTTTATCTGATATGAGGATAGAAACCCCTGTTTGTTTATTAGTTCCATATGAATGGTATATTTTTTCCCGTTCTTTTATCTTCAGTCTTTAGATGTCTTTATCTATGCGACGAGTCTCTTGGAGACAGCATATTGTTGGGTCTTGGTTTTTAATCCAATCTGCCATTCTTATGTATTTGATTGATGAGTTTAGGGCATTTACATTCAATGTTCTTATTGAAATATCCCATTATTTTGACTTATTTCTGGCTTTTAATTTGAATTAGTTTCTCCTTTTAAGGACTATTCTTCTTGTGTTGGCCTTCATTTTGTTGGTTTTCAATTTTACTTGTCATTTACTCTTCATGAAATATTTTATTATGTTTTGTAGAGTAGGCTTTCTAGTTTCAAATTCTTTTAAATTTTGTTTATCATGGAAGGTTTTTATTTTATCATTAATTCTGAAAATTAATTTTTCTGAGTATAGAATTCTTGGCTGGCATCTGTTTTCTTTCAGAACGTAGTATATATTTTATTCCAAGACCTCCTACCTTTGAAGGTCTGAGCTGAGAAATCAGCTGAGATCCATGTTGCTTTCCCAGTAAATGTGAATTGCTGTTTTTCTCTGGCAGCCTTTAAGATTCTATACTTATTGTGTATGTTAGGCATTTTGTGACTTGGTATAAGACAGTTGTATTTTGGCATATTTTGGGATTCTGTAAACCTCCTGTATTTGATTTTCCATTTCATCCTTTAGATTTTAAATTTTTTCTGATATTATTTCATTGAAAAGTGTGTACATTCCTTTGGTTTACATCTCTGAGCCTTCAACTATCCCAATAAATCTTAAATTTTGTCTTCAGGTTATCCCATATTTCTTGGAAGTTCTGTTCATGGTCTCTTAACATCTTTTCTCCATGATCATCTTTATTTTCAAGATTATATATTTATCTTCATTGCTTGAAACTGTCTTTCAAGTGGTCTAGTCTGGTGGTGATGTTTTCTATTGAATTTTTAATTTGGTTTATTGATTCTTCATTTTGAGGATTTCTGCTTGATATTCTTTCAGAATCTCTATGTCTTTATAGAGGTGATCTTTAACTCCCTGTATGTTCTCTCTGATATCACTCCTTACATCTTCCTTTACCTCACAGATTAGTTTAACTATGTACATTCTAAACTCCTCTGACATTTTTTCCACTGGGGTGGTGATGGATCCTTTTATTGAAGTATTTTTCTTTGTTTGGTGTGATTTGTTTCCTTGCTTTTTCACATTGTTTGTGTGTCTAACCATCTATCAGTAAGAATCTGAGGCAGTAGTTTCTTCCTTGTAGTCTTATAGTGTCCCTGAAGGTTTCTGGTAACTCAACATTTAGGGAGATACAAGTAATAACAATGAATGCAAACAATGTACAGCATTAAACCAAATGGTCCCTGCTATGATGTCTACAATGTTGACACAATAAACAGAAATGATATGATCAGTTATTGCTTAAAATAAAAACAGTAAGTTTGCAAAATGAGACACAATTTCAAATGGTGAACAATGAAACAACAGTAGTGATATAAGACGTGATGATTATGAGGGAGGAGAGAGGATAGAAGTAAAAATTAAAGAGCGAAAGAGAGAATAATAGAGATTGGCTGTTAGCAGAAGAAAAGGAAAAAAAGACTCAAAGAAAGCAGATAAGTGAGAGAAAAAATATATGAAGTAAAATTTTAAAAAATTAATAATAAAAATAAAAGAATATAATACAAACCTGAAACATACTAATCAAACTTCCTAGTCTTCAAAATAACTCATCAATAAAAAACAACTGGCTTAAAAAATGCTAGAAATGAGAAAAGAAAAAAAAATATGAATATGTATAAATGTCCATGAACCATTGAGGTCAAAATTAAGCAGAGAAAAGATAAAAGGAAAAGAAAATTCTTGATGAAAAGTTAAAGAGTTGTTTTTTGTTGGAGTTCAAAAAATTTTCAGCTTTCCTTCTCGGAGTTAGGTGTTGTAGTCTGGACTATGATGTTTGTTCCACTCTCTGGGTGGAGTTGTAAGGGTAAGAGAGGTAATCCCATAGATGGAACTCCTGGAAGGGGCCTTTAGGTTTATGTGAGCTTCAGACTCTTTCCTGAATGCAAATTGGCCTGGAGATTTGAAACCAATGCACCTACAGGACCCAACAGTTGCTCAGTCCACACTGGAAGTCTGCACTGCATGGATATTATGTGGTAGAAGAGCCAATTCTTAGTCCACTATGCTACCTGTGGACTCCATATTTCCTGGTCTCTAGTTTAGTCTCCAAACTCAATCTCTCCAGTCACAACTATTTCAAATTCCTGGACAGATGTGTCTCTCCCAGACAGCTCTGCAAGCAGCCAGGTTGGAGGGGGAAGAGGAGAGCCAGGTGGATTTCCATGACCAGGAGTTACCTGTGTAAACCTCTCTCCATGTCTGATTTTCTCCTGGTCACTTAGGTACATTCTATGTCATGCAATGTGGGTTTGCCAGGTCTTTAGTTTGTGCCAGACTGGGTTTTGCAGAAATCATCTCCCTCAGCTGCTGGCCCCTATGCCACAGGTGCAAACTAGTTCCTTCCTCTGTCCTCCACACACCACCATGAAAGATTCGGTTTCTTTCCTGTACAAGTCTGTTGTGCAACACACCTTTCAATTTATTCGAGAAGTGTCTTTGATTGTTAAACTCTCTGTACCCAGATATGCCTCAGGTCTCCTAAAACTGCAGATTTCTTTAATTATCCCTCTACTGTGCTCACAGAGGGACTGTCCTCTCTGGTGCCTGTGTCCATGGCAGCAGCTGTGGCACTGTAGATTTCTTCCTTATTTTATTATATCCATCCTCTTGAGTCCCCAATCTGCTTTCAGTGTCTAGTACTAAGTTCCAGTAAAGTTTACTGCCCCCCCCTCTTCTTTGTTCACCCACCTTGCTGAGTAGCTACCTTCCTACTTTCTTAGTTGAAACCCCCTCCTATTTACTACTTTTAAATTGGAAATTGAAGAAAATGATGATGTAGATACACAATACTTTCTCATTGACTACTTCCAACAATCTCTGATTGTGTCTCAGAAATTACCCATTCATAAGAAAATACAGTTATTTACAATGTACTTTTGACCATCGTCTCTAAAATCATCCTGCAATTAATTAATGGTGCTGTAGATTAGCTGTTTTCCTTTATTTCCATTTGCGACAATGACAGAATAAATTGTTATGATAACTTTATTTCAAGAAGTAATTTTTAAGTATCATTTGAGCATCAGTAAATTTTTTTTAAGTTATAATGCCTCAACTAATGGGCATGTGTATTAAAATGCAATTGCAATGTCATTAAACATCTTAAGAATTATGGTTTTGCTTTTTCCATTATTAATTACACCATTACTTATTGTAATTTTTTCTAAATGTATGGAATTCCAAGTAAACAGTAATATTTATTGTAACCCTGTTCAGTTAAATATTTTTATTTTGTTCTGGAAGCTAATTTAATTCATGCTAGATCAAACTGTATCTTACAAAATTTTTAAATACTTTAAGCAAGTCTTAACCTCAAAAAATATATTCTATTTAATTTGTTTGCTTGGAAAGATGGATTTAACTTAATATGATTTATAATGTAGTTTTATTACTCAAAATTATATGTATTTTATGTACATATTAATACATACTACACATATATTTCATTACTAAATACTACATATGAAGTAGCAATGAAAGATCCTTAAGAGCAACTGTAACAACAGCAAAAGTTTTATTGAAAATAAATAATTAAAACTTGGTTAAATAAATTTGACTAATTATTCACATTAATGTTCAATCAGGTCTTTATTTAAAAGTTAAAAAGTATAGTACCACATTTCTTTGTTTAGAACAATATTTAAAGTATAATCTCTCTTCTTCTCTGTTTGTGTTTAAATAACCATCTGTAATTTACTGATTGTGTCTGGTTTTGCCACTCTGCACAAAAATCTACTTCTTCTTCTGTGACTCACAGCAAAATCTCATGCCCCAGCCTCTGCTGTGATTAGCATGGCTTTGCATCAATATCTCCATAGCAAAATATGAATGGAAATGATGTTTCTTTGCAATAGCAGAATCTTTAGGAAATTGGCTGTGCCTTCTATTTTCTTATATTTTGTATCTCTACTGGGTGATTGCAGTGACCACAGTGACTTCAGATGCCAGAAGCAAAAATTAGCAATACATTCAGTCATTTTCATCCAGGACCCTGAAAAGACTATGACATAGAATAACCTGTGATTTGAAAAAAAACATAACTCCACCATTATCTGACAAAGAACTAAATTCTAATGTTCAGATGCTACCTAATTTTGAAAATCTATAATATTTAATCCTATCTTAATAAGCTAGTTCTGCAATATAAGACAAATAATTTTACATATGTACTTCAGTTATATAATCCAAAGTTATTGATTTTGTTGAACACATGGGTGAAATATTAATTTACAGTTTCTTAGATTATAATTCCTCTAAACAATTTACTTTCTCTCCGTTAGCACATATAGTTCAGTAGTTCAGTGCCTTCATACAATTTCTGGAATATTTCAAAAGTTCATGATTGTTAGTTTATTTGCTTGTTTGTTTTGGAGGGAGAATTTGTTTGCTTTGTTTTGTTTTTTGCCTTCAGTTTATAATTTTGTCATTCCATTTAATCATATCTTTTACTACACTATAACATGAACATATTCATAAAAGAATTCTAATCATATCCTTTTTCTTGAAAAGTTCAATGAAAATCTCCAAATCTTTGTACTTTATTTGTTGCTAATTTTTTAAATTAAAATTAAAACTCCCTTTTGTTTAATTGGTACATTATGATTATACATACTAGGGAAATTAATTGTTACATATTTGTATATTCACATAATTTGATCAGTTTTTTTAAAGTTGGTCTTTTTTTTAATGTATTTTTTAGTTGTGCAGGTGTATACAATACCTTTTAATTTTATTTTCATGTGGTGCTGAGGATTGAACCCAGGGCATCAAGAGTGCTAGGTGAGCACTCATCACTGAGATACAACCCCCAACCCCTGGATCAGTTTTATTCCCTAGTAACTTCCCTTTTCTTCCCCTTACCCCTTTCTCTCATCTCCTTCGTCTTCTCCACTGGTCTTCCTTTTATTTTCACGAGGTTCCTCTTGAACCTTCTGTATCTCTAGCTTCCCTGTATGAGAGAAAACATCGACCCTCAACTTTCTGTGCCTGGCATATTTCACTCAGCTAGATGCCCTCCCATTCCATCCATTTCTCTCTTGTGCATTACATCCCACCCAAAATGTACTATTATCCTTGGGTCAATCATCTCATACTATTTCTGGAATCTCTGTTTTTAATCAATTGATTTCTTGATAGTCTTCAACTTTATCATGTTTTTAGTTGTATTTGGTTTGCCTTAAGACTTCCTATTGAAAGAAACTGTCTTTCCACAGAACGTCCAGATTAATTATTCCTTTATTATTTTATTAATTGTGGCTTAGGATTTAACCCTTTATGAAAAGTATAAATATAAATGCTCAAAGGGCTCCTTAATACCTTATACATGGGTATTCCCTAAATTTCATGACTATACCTTACACAGAATAAAATACATGGTGAGTGTATTCAATACTTCATAAATAGATGAAAATATTGTTAATTAATTTTATTAATTAATATAAACATAATACTTCATAAATATTTGTAAATATTTTAAATTGAATTATTATTAATACTTTTATTGATCAATGTGATGTTGACTTATGTTAACAAGAATTCTGTAATTTCTAAGTTACAGAATTGATGTTTGAATATTTTTCAAATTTCATAAATACATGATCAATTTTTAGATAAAATTAGTGACACCTAGAGTTTATCTAAATCATAGATAATTTAATAAAGCATTTGATTTTGTTCTGACACTAAAATGATAAAATATAAATAGCAGGCTATAAAAATACAAAATCAGATATTCATTTTAAGTTATGCAGAATAATTAAGATATAGTAATCATATTCTTCAATATGCATTCAGCAATTTTGATGCACAAATTCCTGTCATTCTAAATTCTGCAGTCACTAATTTTATTATTATCAGTTATTTTCTGCTAAATTTAATTAATATAGAAAGTAGATACATTAAAGTATGGGTAGATGATTTATAGATCTCTTCTTATTTCTCTCATACTAATTGGAACTATTTTGAACATTTTTAACTTAGTAATTAGTACACATAATTACAAGGCTTTCTCACTTTGTTCAAGTATTTTCAAACCTCTACCTCTTTCTAGACCTTAAGGTACTTAAAACTCTCCTTATGACATTGTAATTGCTTGATTTGTTATTAGTGATCAATGCCATTTTAAATTCTACTCAAGCCATTAAGATTTGTCTAAGAAACTTAAATTTTAAAAATGATGTGAACACAGTAATCCTGTTTTAGAACCTATTCTAAAAATGTTCTCCACTTACTAACTTCCATATCCCTTATATTGAATAGAACATAATGGTAACATTTTCAGATGAGATAGTAAAGTTATTCAATAATAGATCTAAAATTCTGTGGAAATTTGTCTGCATAATGGAAGTTTGTAAAATATATTCACTGGAAAATTCTTTTGTGGTCTACGATAATTTTGGTCATTCAAAGATAATCACTTTTACTTTTGTTCAATAAGATAGATAGAATAGTAAAGTTTATCTCAACAAAATCCTCAAAGTAATAGGATATATTTTTAACTGAAAATTGGGCAGCTGGAGCCCCTGAGGAGTGAAAGGACAGTTGGCATGACAACATTTGGCATCTTGTGTGTAATTGGTTTTGAATACTTGACAGATTTTTATAATGGTACGGAAGCACTCAGACTGTCAGGTAACTATTGGGAATAGATTGAGTGGATGTAAGGCCATTTTAACATAACTCTTACATAAGAATTCTTTAGATATATGCACATTAAAGTCACACTTTTTTAAGTTCAAGTGCCTGCCCACTAGGATACCCTTTACCTTCAAACATAGGAGCCAGAGTTATAGACATAGTTCAGTGGTAGAGTATTGGCCTAGCATGCATGGGTTCCAGGTTCAATTCCCAGCTTTGAGAAAACCAAAACCAAACCAAACCAAAACAAAACAAACAAACAAACAAACAAAAAAAACGACTTAACCAACAATGATTCTTTAAGTAACTATATTATCTGTTTCCTTCTACATTTAATGTGTAAGCCAGTATTAGAACTATGGAGAATACTCAGAAAACTTGGAACGGACCTACCTGATGACTCAGTTATCCCACTCCTTGGTTTATACCCAAAGGACTTAAAAATAGCATAGTACATTAACACAGCTACATCAATGTTTATAGCAGCTCAGTTCACTATAGCTAGATTGTGGAAGCAACCTAGATGCCCTTCAACAGATGAATGAATAAAAAAACTGTGGTATATATACATAATGGAATATTATTCAGTCATAAAGAAGAATAATATTTTGGCACTTGCAAATAAATGGATGGAATTGGAGAATATCATGCTAAGTGAAATAAGCCAATCCCAAAATACCAAAGGCCAAATGTTTTCCCTGATAAGTGGATGATGATATATAATGGGTATGGGGGTGGTGGATGAGAGAAGAATGGAGGAACTTTAGATTATGTAGAAGGAAATGAGAGGGAGGGGGATATGAAAAATGGTGGAATGAGACAGACATCACTGCCCTATGTACATGTATGATTTACAAATAGTATGAATCTATATTATGTACAACCATAGGAATGAAAAGTTGTACCCCATTTATGTACAATGAATCAAAATGTAGCCTGTAAAAAATGATAAATAAATAAATAATTTAAAAGATAAAGTAAGGGTGTATTAGCTAGAGAAAGGAAATGAATAATTTTTGGATGTCCTGATTCTATATTTTGACCATACATCATTTATACATCACTTAATTATCATAGTTTAAATCAGTTCAAGAATCAATTCAATTGCTGCAATATTAAAATATAATTAGGACAAATGAACTTATTTACTAGTTTAGAAGAAAGAAATCTGTATATAGAATCAAAAGACCAAGATTTAAGCTTTAAGTTCTTTATTCATATCATGGGAATTTCTAACGTTTCCTTTTTCATCTCTAATGTCAGCATGAGAGTAGAATATACATCTCAGCATTGGAAAAAAAATGTCATTACACACACATAATTATTATTTAAATATTGCTCATTATTTAAGCTTTTTCATCTTAATTATTCATTAAAACTTTCAGTAATTTGTAATATCAGCTTGTTTAGGTAGACTCCAAAATTTTGCTATTATTTTGTTTTTATTTTTGAGGGGGAATAATGCTTATAGATGTAAACAATTAACTTTTGTGAAATAAATAATCTGTTTCCATCAAGTTTTTCTATGTGGACACATCAGTAACTTGTGATCATATCATAATGGATGTTAAATTATAATATTGGCAACATTTTAGAAGACAAACACACTAATTTTAAAAGTGACTAATAACAATAGACTGCACCTCTAGCCTTGGAACTAACATAACGATAGGATAAAAGAGGAAAAACAATAGACATAAGCAGAAAAAATAGTGATTTAAGAAGTAGAAATCTAATGTTCTAGGTTTTAAAGGAAATGATGATTAATCCTTATCAAAACTGATACTTGTTTAATACAAATCAGATACTGTAGATGAGACCTGCATGGATGGAATATAGACAGAGGTGGGAAAGAAGGACAGCAGACATATATTCACAGGACAGCAAAAGTTGTTTAGGAAAAAAATATATACATATATCACTCAGGTGTACAAGGATGAGTAACTAGATGGTTGGCTGATATATTTCCTTAAGAGTTTTTGAATTAATTCACCTTTATTTCTATTTGCTCTTATATTAGATTGAGTCCCAATTAATTCACCTTTGATTATTTGAAAAACCTAATTAGTTCCCTTTTTCTTAGACACCATTTACTTAAATGTCTTTAAAAGCAAACTTAAGATAGGTCTTTAAAAATTATGACATTGATATGTTTTATTTCAAAATTATAGCATTAATATATTTTACACCAACAATAAAATAGTATTTAGTCCTTATTTCCATAAGGATCACCAAAGTTGAATCGAATTATATTCCCCAAATTACTACTTACTCACTTGAAATAAGAAGTCAATACTTCTCACAAAACTATGCTTACCATTCCCAGAATACTCCATTAATCCATTCTTTACCAGTCCCCATGCTCTTCATATCCCCTATATACATCTGATATGGAAATCTTTTTCCTAAATGTATATCAGTTTTCATCTCTGGAATTAAAAACCTCCTTATCAACCCAATTGCCACTGAATATATTAACCCTAATTTATATAATTTCACTTGACAATATTTTTTGAATGACTATTATGTGCAAAGATTTGTAATATGCATTGATAATTTAACTTTTTCCAGTTCTCAAAGTGCTCCTTATTCATGAAAGGAAAATTAGCAATGAAGGTATTTCTGCTCTGTTCTTCTAAGGTTGCAGTTTCTACTGTCCTTTCTATGCATTTAGATTTTTCTTCCATATGAAAGCTCTACACTTTGGTGCAAAATCAATATATAAGCATAACTTAATATCTCTCAATTTTTGAAAAGAAAAATGGAACCTACACCATCCTTTCCCTACATCTCCATACATTTTTGTTTTTATAAACTTGATTTAAGCTGGGCACAATTGTGCATGCCTATACTCACAGTGCTTTGGGAGGCTGAGGCAGTAGGATCACAAGTTCAAAGCCAGTCAGCAAGTTACTGAAGCTCTAAGAAACTTAATGAGATCCTGTCTCAAATAAAAAATAAAATGTGCTGGGGATTTAACTCAGTGGTTAATCACTCCTGGCTTTAACCCCCAATACCAGTAATAATAATAATAATAATAATAATAATAATAATAATAAATTTGATTATAAAATAATATATCTACTTGTTTTAAACATATTTTCTTTTAAAAATATCACAGACTGTTTTTCTTCCCTGGTGCTCCTGCCAACTAGTATAGTCAAAGACAGCAATGATCTACAAATTCCAACACAGAATTGTGAACTCTTTATTTTACTTTAAGCTGTGGTTCAGATTTGAGATAACCCCTGAAAAGTTCATGTGTTAGGCAATGCATGAATGTTTTGAGGTAAAATAATTAGATTATGAAAATGGTAACCCAGATAGTGGATTCATTCATTAGAAGGATTAGTACTTCAAATAAACAAATTTGGTGTTGGCTATAGGCAGGTGTATATGGTTAAAGGAAGTATATTATGAGATGCCTGAGTCCAGGGAATATATTTTGTCTCTCGATCTTTATTCTCTCTTTTTTTCTCTGATTCCTGGCTGCCAGGAGCTAAGCAGTTTTCTTTCACCATGCCATCTGCCATGGTGTTCTTCCTCACCTAAGGCACAGGGCAATGAGTTCTACTGCCAATGGACTGAAACCTCAAAAACTATGAGCCAAAGTAAAATTTTCTTCTCTAAGTTGTTCTTGTCAGAAATTTTGGTCATGGTGATAAAAAAAAAAAAAAAAATGACTAACACAGAAATTGGTATTAGGAGATGAATTATGGTTCTGACTAACCTGATAATATAGTTCAGAGATTTGGGAAAGGGTTTGAAGAAGAGCAGAGATGCAGGCTGGAAAAGCTTTGTAATGTTGTAAATAGAGTTTAAAGGTCAATTCTAGTGGGAACTCAGAAGACCAAAATGATAATAGGGATGTGGACAGTAAATACTTTGCTTGTAAGTTTTTGGATAAAAATATAGAACTCTATTGGGAATTGGACTAGACAGCATTCATTTTACATACTGGCAAAAACCTTGTTCATAGTTTTCATCTGTCTTGAGATTTTGTTTCAAGCAGAATTTAAAAGTGAAGGACTAAATAACTTAGCAGAGGAAATTTCAAGGCAGTACAGCAATCAGGTGTTGGCATGTGTATTATGGAAACTTTTCAACAAATTTACTGTAATACTTAGGAACAGAAAAACAGGAAAAAATTTAAAAACTTGCAATTTGTTCAGAGAATTGGGGCCAAGGTGTGATTGTTGAAGAGATTGTTTCTATTAAAGAGAAGCCTAAGAAAGAGACCATGCAGGAAGCAGTCAGCAGGATAATAGGGGCAGGGCTTCATAATCTCTTTGAAGATCACATCTCACTGCCATATGCCCTGATGCTAGAACATGACGCTACAGGCTTTGTTTGCCCAGTTGAGTTTTGACCTTGCTTTGGTTCCATTCCTTTTTTTATGTCACTATTCCTCTGTGTCAGAATGATTCTCACATGAAACTTTGGACTTGGACTTTGGGGCATTGCTAGAACTTTTAAGACTCTCAGAACTCTTGGAGATGGACTAACTGCACTTTCCAATCTGAAATGGATGTGAACCTTTGGAACTAGCTTATAGCTTGTATATTAGACATGTCCTCCCAAAATTCATATGTTAAGCCATTCAGAAATGCTCAGAGATGAAAAGATTATAAGAGCTAAAACCTAATTAGTGGGTTAATCCATTTGATGTTTTTATGTTAATGCCTGCATATCTGTGGTTCCATTTTATAGCTACCATTTTATTTTATAATCCATTTGGTGGATTAATAATTTCAGTGGACTCAGTGGTAATCATAGGCAGGTTGGCATGGCCAGAAGGAATAGATCACTGAGAGTAACTTTGAAGAACATATTTTGACCTCTGATTCTCTTGTCTCCCACCCACCCCCTGCTTTCCAGCTGCCATAAATTGAGTAGTTTTACTCCACCAGGATATCCTGCCATGATGTTCTGCCTCACATCTAGTCCAGAATAATGGAGCTAGCCAATCTGGACTGAATCTCCAAAACCCTGAATCCAAAGTAAACTTTTCCTTCTCTAAGCCTTTCTTATCAGGTATTTAGGTCACAGTGATGCAAAGCTGGTTAATCCACTTTATGTAGCTGCATTAGATACAGATTTAGCCTTTCTTGATTCTTTGCAACTTTGTTTTTAATTTGTCTTAAATATTACTCCTTTTATATCTTCTTGGACTCCTCATTAATTGAGTGATTCACTTTTTTTTTTTTTTTTTTTTTTTTTTTGATAGCAGGAATTGAACTCAGGGGCATTTAAACACTGAGCTACATTTCCAGACTTTTTCATATGCTTTTTTTAGTTTGAGACCAGGTCTCACTAAGATGGTTAGGGTCTTGTTAAATTGCATAGAGCCTTGTGAAATTGCTGAAGCTGGCTTTGAGGTTGTGATTCTCCTGCCTCAGCTTCCCAAGGTGCTGGGATCACAGACATTAGTCATCAAGCCAGTCTTACTCCTTTTTTACCTCTATTTGAGCACCTTGGGGCCCAACCCTGGAATCTCTTTGTTACATTAATCACAAGCATAATTATAGATGTACAATAAGCATTTCAAATAATCTACACTTAAAATTTTTATTCACATAATATATTCCAATATTACTCTTCACTCAAATTATCTTGGGTTAGAAAATAGCACAACCAAGTTCTCACTTGCTCAGACCAAAAGCATGAACTTATGAATGACATTTCCTTTTTTCCTGTTTGCCTCATTAATTTTTTTCTGAAATTTTCTTGGCTCTATCCTCATAACAGTATTCCCAGTCATTTCACTTCTGAACACTTTTATTTCTATTAACACCACCCAAACTATAATTATTTTTCATAGCCTCTCTGCAGTGACCCTCTAACTAGGGCCCCTAGTTTACCTGCATCACCTTGTTACAACCTACATCCCATAAAGTAGCATAAACATTCTTGCCAAATGTATCATAGGTGCCATTTCTAGGGTCAAAATTCTTCTTCTAATTATCTTCCATTTGAATCACCAAAAATCCAAATTCTTGTATTATATACCCAGATGTATTTAGATTTTATTTTCTACTAGTTTCATACTCCTTTCTATTCATACTAAGATGTTCTTGCTCTTCTTTTAAAACACACAAAATGGTCTCAGGATGTTTTCAAGTGTTGTTCTCTGTGTCTTTATTCTTCTCCAAATGGCAATATGGGCTGCTGATCCTGTTACTTTAAGCATAACTATATGAAATAATCTACTCATAGCTTCTTGAGAAAAGTAGCAATAAACTGCGCCTACTTAGAGATTCTCTTTTTCCTTATCCTGACTTATTTCTCTTTAGGGAATTACCACTCCACAAAATATTACATATCTATTTATTTATAGGTTAATTATTCTGACCTCCACACCAAAATATGAGTAATTACAGCAGAGTTTTCTCCTTACCACCATAATCCAATTCTGCTGAAGAACAGGTGACACAGAGTCAAATTAATCTCAAGCTTCCAACTAACACTCTAATTATACAAGATACAAAAATGAGGTCATTCAAACCTGAGTATCTGCCAATTTATCTAAAAGCATAGCACACATAAATGGCTAAAACCAAAAATCAGCAGAGGTGAAATAAGGTTGGTCCAGGTCAGCAAAATTTTAACATGATCCAAAGATATGTGACCAACAATAAATGTTACTTTATTTTCCATATAAAACTAGTATAGAAAAAGTATTATGTTATCCTAAGTTAAGAATACTTCATGATATCAAAATTTATAATTCATTTAGTGTTTAATAATGGTTTATTATTTGAATCAGTTACTGTAAGTTGTTATAACTCAGGTGTTATTTTAATGCTGGCCAAACCTCTAAGTAGATTAAATGTTAATAAATTGTTAGAGAAGGCTAGTTTTGCAACTACTAGAAATCTTATGAACTGTAATTTCCAATTGGCATCATAAAAGATACACATAAAATAATAATAAAATATAACATAAAACCAATTTTACATGAATGAAACATTATGAATGTCATTAAAAGCTTAAAAACAATATTTCAAATATTTGTATGTTGTAAGCCTGATAAAAAGCATCCAAAAAAATCCCACAACTAATATCATACTTAATACTGAAACACTAAATGATTCCTCCTGAAGAGCAATAACAAGCAAAGATAGCCACTCTCACCACTTCTATCTGTATCTTCTGTATCTGAACTTGTACTTCAAGTTTCAGATACAGCATTTAAGTGGTGAAAGACATCTAAGTTATAATAAAAAGTTAATTATCCATATTTGCAGTTGACATAATCTCATGTGACAAGATTCAAATATATTCACATACACACATTTGATTCAACAAACGTTCAGTGAGTTTTCAGGACAAAAAATTAATTTATAACAATGAATGATATTTGATAAACTAGAAAATACCAGTATAAAAAATTAAATTAACTAGTAATTTTTTTAGAATGGCATCAAAAATAATAAAAGTATTTGGAATAAATTTAACAAAAGAATGAGATAGTCACACTGAAAACTATACAATATTATTAAACAAATTAGTACTATCATAAAATATTAAAGGATATTTGAATAAATAAGAACATACCCATGCTTATGGATCGAAAGACAAAGTCAAAGAGGGGAATGTTCCCCAAATTGATCTAGAAATTCAAGGCAATCCCTACAAAAATCTCAATTGGTATTATGTTTAAGAGTCTAGTATTGACCATAAAATTCATATGGAAATATTGCATTCCAGTATAACAAAGAGTTTTGAAATAAAGGAATAAATTTTAAAACTCATATTTTTTCAATTTCAAAGCTACTACAAAGCTAGAGCAACTATTAATGTTTTGGTCTTGGCAAAATAATAGACAACAGATGAATGAAATATAACTGATAGTCTAAAAATGAATTCTTATGTATATGGTCACTAATTTTCTAGAAGAGAGTCAAGTTAGACCAGTGGGGAAAGAATTGTGATTTTTCCAGTGATACTGGGATAATGGCACATTCACAGACAGAAGAATGAAATTGGGCTCATACCTCGCATCATAAAGAAAAATTAGAACAACATGAATCAAAGGTCTAAATTCAAGCACTAAATTCAAAGATATTAGAAAATATTGGCATAAGTCTTTGACCTTGGATTTAACAATGAATTCTTAATTATGATATTAAACTTATAATAAATAAAAACAAACTGATAAAAATTTAAATATTTATTTCAATGATAAACAAGATTTAGAAAAAATTCTCCTACTGAAGAGAAAAACTGTTTGCAAATAATGTCAGATAAAGAGCTAGTACCTAGAACATATAAAGATATACATCTCATCATGAAAAATACTAGTAACCTAATTAAAAGTGACAAAGAATTTAAATAGACATTTTTTCAAAGGTGATAATATAATATTGAACAAAACACATAAAACAATATTTATGAATATTAGTAGTTAAGTACATGCTCATTGAAATAGCAATGAGATACCACTTCATACCCTCTAGGATAGGTGTAATTTAAAAGATTGAAAATAATAGATGTTCACAAAGATGTTCAGAAATTGAAAACACATTGCTGATGGGATCATAAAGTTGTACAGTTACTCTGGAAATTAGTGTGTAAATTTTCTCTAAAAATTTATTATAGAAGTTTCATATAGCCTAGAAAATCTACTCTTAGACATATACTTAAGAGAATAAAAAATTTGTATATAAATGTTTATAGTCATGTTACTTATAATAGCCAAAAGGGAAAAGAATCCCGAAGCTAACCAATTAATAAAAAGGAGTTTTTCAAATATTATATATTCATATAATTAATGGTATTATATAGTCAAAAAGAAGAATGAAAAATTGATATAAAAGGAAAACCATAAAACACTATGCTAAATGAAAATAAACAGACACAAAATATATTGTATGAATTAGTTCATACAAAATTTTTTGAATAGACAAAATCCAAGCTAAAGAAAGTCATTCAGTAGTTGCTAAGCCTGGGAAAGGGGTTGGGAGAAGGAAATGTAACTATAAATGGATACAAAATTTCCTTTTGGAATAATGAACATTTTGTAGAACTACAAAGTGGTAATGGTTGCAAAAACTTTCAATATAATCAGAACAATTAAATTTTACAGTCAATTTTATGATATACAAATTATAGCTCTGTAAAATTTTCTAGTTATAGCTTTATCATGACACTGAATATTTAAGTTCTATGAATAAACTAATTGAGCAATTATCAGTTCCATATGAAATAATCTATTATATGGAATAGTCACTTGCTTAAATTTAATAATTATTAATTTAGTCAAGCCATAATTTTTATGTGTATGAAGGTTAAAATTGTAATAGACTAATTTAGCCAAATTATTGAAGGTTTCCTATAAATTATATAATATGCATAGAATACTAATTCTTTGATCAAGAAACTGTAGACCAGATTCTACAAGCAATGATCCCTTGGTGTCCTCATGTCAAATACAAAAAGTTTGACTTATATAACTTTAATATTTTTCTAATTGTGTACAATGTCATAATTAAACTTTAAGAAACAGTGTTTGAAGCCTTAGGCTTCATTCTCTATATGGATGGGGCAAAGTAATCTCAAATGGAAAAGTAGTGATATATATTCATTGAAAAAAATTCAGAACATATGATTGTGTAATTCGTCCTAAATCTGTTTAAAATACATCTAAGAACATAAGACAATAGTTGGAGAAGATATAAACCAAACCATTAAGTAAAACATAAAATCAAGGAACAATAAAATCTTTCTTTTACTTTCATTTTAAAAAACTGTATACTAGCAGTTCATTGTACTAATACTTCTGTTTTTGTTTATTAAATGAAAATTATTAAAACAAAAGTAGTAAAGACAATAAAGTAAATAATAACTATTTTATAAACACTATTTCAGTTTATCAAATGTTAAACATCATATATTTGCTTTAAACTTTCTCTTAAAGAAACAAAAAAGTTATAGATGATGCAAAATAAATCATAGAAATTCTAATGGTTTCTCTCTTTTCCCATCTTAACCAGATGCAATTTGACATTAGGTCCTTTTTTAAGTCAGTCAATATTATGTTACATGATAACAAAATAAAAAGAGAGAAAACAAAAATGTTAACAATACATGTGCATATTTGCACAAACATATCCTTAACAAAATCAGAAAGAAATATTCATGACAATTACAATTCTCATGCAATTAGCCATGTGGCCCTAGTTGGTATTTATAATTACCTTCTTCCAGTACATATTCTATATTGTCTCTGCCTTCAGAAGGCATCTCAGAATATTTTGTTTTTTATCTACACGAGTGACCCTCACCTTTATTCCTGAAATGTCTGAGATATTTCTCATACTGCCTAGATTGGGTTGTTATAATTCCTTATTGAGCTTAACAACAGGGCATAATTTTTGAAAGATGCCCTAAGAGATCTCCTGTACTCCAGGCATAATTTTACTTGTCTTTTGTGGAATTTGGTGGACTTTCTGTCCATTTCACTTCTGGAAACACCATGATTGATTAGTCATTGATATCCATCTACACCAGTCAGGATGTTCTATTCATTGCTTCTCTTTTGCTGTCCATGGTACATAAAACCACCTTGTCCAATTATTGATCAATTATTTGGATCCCATTTAAGTTTCCCAATTGACCTTCCAAGGTAAATTCTGGCTTACAGAAAAGAACAATAACAGCTCTTTTCAAGGATGCTGGTGATCTCCCAAATCTGTTTTTTATAATGTTGTTGAAGGACATGGGAATTCCCTGGAAAATTGCTGCTCAGAGTCCATGTTGGGATATGAAGGAGCTGGATTCTGTTGTCATTTGGTGATGTCAGCAGCAATAAACACACTCAAGTAAAACCAAGTTTGCTTGTGCTTTGGTTTCTACTGATGTTCTATCTGGCACTCCAGCCTACTGGACATTTCCACCACAAGTCAGGGAGTGTCTCTTCCCTGAGTTTGCTGTCCCAAATGCCAATAATCTCTGAAAACATCTTCATTATAATATAAAGCTGCTCCCCCGCCCTTTATGCTGTAGTCATTTCCCCACCTCCCAACTATTTGTCAGTCTGTGAACATCCTAGCTAACTATTGGTTCATCAGTAACCTTGCAAGTATCCTTCTCTGTTATTGGTCCCATTAGCCTGTGGAATTTGACTGTTTGACTGATTAAGGATAGCTCCCCGCCATTTTTTTCTCTCTTCTCCTCACATTCATGCTTTCTCTCTCCTACTTACTTTCTTTCTCTCTCTCCTCACTTTTCTCTCTCTCTCTTGAGTGCTCCCTCTCTCTTTTCCTTTCATTTTCTCTCTTACCCTGTAGGGAGACACTCTGTTTGCTTAATAAACCCTCCTATGTGAGTTCCCATGTCTGGAGTGGTTTCTGGGTTCTTACATTGATGCCATGACTTGGATGGGCTCTTCCACTGTCTCTCACGCAAGTAGAACCCTATCTGACGCCCCAGTGCCCCCTGGACATAGCCTCACCTTTCATTCGCCTGGATGCTATGCTCGGCTCTGCATTCATCACCAGACTTCAGATTGGTGAGTTCCCTAGGCGGGTTCCCCTATGCCCACTTAAACACTCCTCTGCCAACCTGAGAAGCGACTGTTGAGTGTCAGGGGCCATCAAGGTGACTGAGGGGTGGGGGTGCCCCCAGCCATAACTATAATAGTTATAGTTATGGCTGGCCCCCTTAGTCAGTCTTATCTGCCGGGTGGGTTCCTGATTTTATGGTGGAGATTCTTTCTCAGGGTTGAGGCCCCTCTTCACGTTTACACTTGCTCCCCAAAACCCTGACATCAGATCCTCAATTCTCTCGACTTTTCCTGGCCCACATTGATGCTTGTGTGATGACCCATCATTGTGCTGCCTTATCATCTCCAGCCTACTAATCTGTGGCCTTGGGATGCCGGGGCACAGACTCGGCTGTATCAGTCTTCACCATGGGATCTGGGTCCTCCATTTTGGCAGATTCACCCCGGATTAGACAACCTTAGAACCCTTCACCTGACCACCAGCTTAAAGCCATCAAAACTTATTCATTTGTGTAGTCTTTAGATAATCAATCCAAAATGGTCACGTAATGGCACACAGCTTCTGTGAGTGAGCAGGCAAATGGAAAGGGATTCCTTATCAAGTCTCTTCTTTCTTGCACTTCTTTGCTCTTCCTGCAAACTTGAACACCTCCTTTTGGCTTCTTCTCCCCCTCTTAATCCTTCCTCCTCTTTCGACTTCGACTCAGCTATTTCTACTTCCATTCCTCTGCCCAGCCCACCTAGTCTTCCTGCCACAAGGTCCCGCATACATATTCTAGTCCCCGCTATGGGAGGTGGCCAGTGTGGAGGGAGTAACCAGCCCAACAGTCAGTGGCATGTCACAGTAAGGAGTATGATATAGCAGCCCATTCCTCACAAGTAGTGGGAGATAATGTTTCACAATTTTCTGCATCCAAACCTGAATTGATTACTAATCAGGAAAAAGGTTTAAAATGCCCTAGGCATCAAGTTTCTGCTAGAACCTGTCAGCTCCTTTCAGATCTCAGCCAAGGCTTACATTGAAATGTAAATGGAGGAAGCCAGAAGGCACAGTGGGAGACCAGTCTCAAACCCAAGAAAAAAAAGTGTCCATTTTAAATTTCTCCTGGGATGCCACACAGAACACTTTATCTCTCCCTCTCACCTCTTCTCTCTGTCCTTCTCCTTCTCACTCTCTCACACAATAATTAATGGCCATTATCATTTTTCTTCTAGGACACTTGTTTTTCTTAAATGATATATTTTTTGAGCTCACAATTTTGATCATACATACCTAGGTTAATGATTTTTGATCAGTTGTTAATCCAACTCTAGAGTTATTTTTGAACATCTGTTACATTGCAATGGAGATAAACATTACAAGGCCTTTGCTTTTGTGATAAATATAAGCACACAAAATTAAAATTTTAAAAAATGGATCCAAATACTTTTAATTCATGTGATTTAAACTGTAGAAGTAAAATGTCTTTAAAATTAACTCACAAGTCTCTAGGTGGTCAAACTAATAAAATGTTGATGTTTATAAAATGTCTAACATCAATTTTTCTAGGACTTTTCTTCAACAGGAAAGAGACAGCAAATGCTGTTTAGTACACTTGTCTGATATCTTGTTTTCTTTTACAATAAGATGAGTGAATTAGAGTTGACATGTATGGGATTACTCAAATGTGTTTGTTGGAGACATCTGATTAATTTACAAAGTTAAAATGCTAATTATTAAATAACATCGAGTACTCTCAACTCCTTAAATTCCATGGAGTAACATATTTAAACATTATTGGTGTTTTCATAGGTTGGTAAAATTTACTCTTAATATGTCTATTAAGTTCTATTTTTTAGAACAACTAGACTTAAAAATTGTGGTTTATACAATTATGGTTAAACAACAACTGTTAAAGTATTGTACTATGTTACAGAGTCTAAATTTTTCTTTAAAAACTAAATTTGGTAATAGTTGTGGAATGGTGATTCTTTGTATATTAAATGTGTTCATATTTTCCAGGTATACGAGCCTTTAAAGCAGAAAATTTATCAAGCTGCTCTTCTCCAAATTAAACATGTCTGCAATGGCAATTTTAAACTTATAAGAAGAGTAAATGTTATTGGGGATTTATTTCTATCATTTAATGTTCTCTTATAGGACATGTCATCAATAGGGTATACATAAACTTTGTTACTTTTTTACACTGAGATAAAAGAAAATTAAAGGTAAATGTATTTCTAAAAGTTACTGAGAGCCTGACTTGTTTAAAGGTTAATATCATGAAACAAGAAAGCATTTTGCCACTTTGCCACACAAAAGGAAAGTTAAAAGCTCTCTCAGCCTTTCTTTAATTCATGTTTTAGATACAATGTTAAATTGTGTTAACTAATGTTCATATAGACTCAGGAATCAATATATGTAAACTTCTTAAAATGACATTTAAGAAAGGAGTAAAGATCAATATCAGAATTAGAACATTTCAATTAAGATTTGTGAAGAGCCACACCTTACCTGAGATAAGGCTCTTCCTCCCCTCCCACCCTGCTGCATTTTAGAATGACTCCAAAGTAAGTCAGACTTTAATTCATTTAAAGTTGTGTTCAAAAGTTTGATGTTTGTTGTAAAGATTACTGTGATCTCAAACAGGGGATATAATGAATAACTCAGCCAAAATTCAAGATGGCTATTGCACAAACTGAATGTTTTACTGTTGGTGATGCCATTTTGTATTTTCCTTGTAAACTCTAACTTTTGCCTTATTACTGCTTCAAGAGCAAACACCATGAATTAACTTGAAATAGTAAGCCATCACCTATAGGACAGATAATGTAGACCCCAATTAGATAAAAGGGGGTAAATAACTGTAAAGTCATAGACATTGAAATTAAAGCCCAGCACTCTTACTTTATAACTGGTGAGACTGGCATGCTGGATGGTTAAAATCAAACTTAGAGATTGAAATTAAATACAGAGCCCCCCCCCCAAAAAACAGTATCTTGCCCTCAAAGTCAGCTTGAACCCAGGGAACAAGAGGACTTCTCTAAGGAACTTTGAAACTCTGGGTCACACGACCTCCCAATCAGGGAGATTGATGAGACCACTAGAGGATAAAAAGCCAATCAGTGCACCCACTGCAGAGGAGGGTCTTTGAAAAAGGGAGACATCTCTAGTGCTTCCAAGGGAAGCCTCCTCATCGAGGAGACACTGCCTAACGAATGTCACTAAGGAGCTAAGAAGCTGCACTTAAGTTCCCCACAAGTGATCCCTGGGGGAACTCAGCTGACTCTTTAACAAACAGGAACAGGTCAATTTGATCAGCTTGATCTTAGACACCTAGCAAAACAGCTAAAACCAAAATATAGTCATTCTTGGGCATATAAAAGAAACAATAGTTAAATGTAGCCCACTAGAATAAAGACTGGAAGCTACAAAAGAGAGAGATTCTTAGGCAAATGTGCCTGATAACTATGAAGAGAAACTGCCAGAATCAGAAGTTTTTAGTCAGTTTAAGGCCTACAGACATAGGTAGGCTTAATCTATGTTTGCTAGTAACAGAAATATAGAGATCTCTACTAAACGCAGTTTATACCAATAACAGGATATTTTACAACAATCGGATGACATTAAGTAGCTTAACTATATTTTCTGGGGACATCAATGACATTAAGAGTTAAATGTTGTGTTAAATCTGACAATGTTAAAGTTTCCAAATAAAGGCCTTGTCCTCTCCAACCTTTGTTAGGCCTTGTTATGGGAAAAACTTCTCAGTTCTTTCAATAATCCCTGGTAAGGGATTATTGACTTCTGTCATCTTCATGATATTCACTGACATGTTCCAGATTCTGAGCATTTATCTTGTACTAATCTCATTTCAGTACTCATGTCTTTTTGTCCATCTCTCTTAGATGCACCCACCCCCAGATGCCTTTACAACCTGCTCTTCCCAACCAGACTTCTACCATGGACCCCTTGATTGACTGATTTCTAAAAAGGGAACTCCAAACTGCTTGCCCCACGCTGCCCCCTTCCAGTTTGAAGAAGCCAGAGTGGTCATCATCCCCCTTTCTCTACAGCAGTAAGGAGTTCCTAAAACTAGAGGGGGGGTATGAAGCTAGAATTGGGGACAGGCAGTTAGTGTAGAAATAGGGGATCAGTCAAATCTAGGAAATGAAGTCAATGAAAGCCTTCTGCCTCTAGAAATCTGAAAGTTGAAGACTGCCCCTGGGAGAATGGACTTTTTACATCTCACTTGCAAAACCAGGCCTAGTTATGTAGGCAGGAAGGAGAGATAAGGGGGTCAAGAACTGGAGAACAAAAGATTTTCTTATAAAAACAGAAAATTTGACTGCTTAAGGATAACTCCCCACCATTCTTTTCTCTCTTCTTCTCACATTCATGCTTTCTCTCTCCTACTCACTTTCTTTCTCTCTCTCCTGGCTTTCCTCTCTCTCTCTCTTGCATGCTCTCTCTCTCTTTTCCTCTCATTTTCTCTCTTACCCTGCAGGGAGACACTCTGTTTGCTTAATAAACCCTCTTATGTGAGTTCCCATGTCCAGAGTGGTTTCTGAGTTCTTACACTCATCAATATACCCTTAAATCTTTTAATCCTAGGCATTTATTAACTCAATCAAGTTGATAATCCAGATTAACCATTAGAACACAAATTAATACTTACTATGAATATTAGTGTAACTTTGAATTAAATATATATATCATTAACTAAATCAGACATGCAAAAATGTCCATTTTAATGAAATTTAACTTGCTTTCATTTTTTGTTTAATCCACATATATAAAGGCATGTATCTTAGTATTTCTCTATTCTAAAAATAGCATGTATTTGCAAATAGATTTGTGGAGTTTTATGCATTCAGAAAGGCTATGAAGATTTTCTACTTCAATCGGTTCACATAATTATTATCTTTGTGAAGGATCTTATTCTGTGATGTAAAAGAAGTTTACAACACTCAGCTCTATTAAGGAATCTTACCTCAGATATTCTGGACTGCATTTTCTGATTTGTTTTCATAATCTGAAAATTGCAAATATTTTTTCAAAATGCTTGCACATAAATCTCTCTCTACTAGCTGTCTGAGTTCCCATTGCCTACCTTCCCCTGCTCCTGATATTGATAAAGTAGGAAAAAACCTTCTGAAAGTCTAAATATTTTAAAATATTTGATTCCTTCAAATTGCATGTAATGCATGACTAGTTTATTAAGTACATTCACATTCTGTTTGTATGTGTTCAGATTTGATCTATTGAAAGTGTCTATCATTTTCTGTTTCAATTGTATTATATATTTTTAATATATATTTTGGAATCTACATATTTTGCATGTATATCCTTTGAAATATAAATTACACATATTTGTTAATATAATTTTAATTAAAACAAATACAGGAAGTTTACAAGAACAAAGTAATATTTAGCATTTACAGTAGTTTTACACATATCATGGAATTTTATCATTCATTTGATGATATTTAGCCCACTGTGTTAGTCAGATTTTGGCTTGGGTAATCTTTATGTTTCTGACAAATATTTTTTATGATTCTACGTTTTTATATATTTGAATGAAAATACAACTAGTGCATGTTTAAAAATTATTGTTTGTCCTTTATGAAGGACTCAAAATTCTTTGTAACATGAGATTTAGAAAGAAGATATAAACAATTCTGGAAAAAAAAAAAAAAAAGGCAAAGGAGGCTGAGAAACAGCAACCTGCACCATTGCCTCTGGGTATTGTAAACTGAAGCTCAATTATAAACAAAAGGTGTAATATTTTGTGGTATATTGTAAATGAGAGTTCAAAAGAAAATGGCTGTAATAAGAGGATTGTGTTGAGCAAAAATGGTGCAGTGTCTAGCTAGCAGATTTTCCTCAAGAGCACTGCAACCTTGCTTGGAAACATGTCCTTCATTTTTTTTTTTTTTTAATAGCCATTTTAAAATTTGGTTTCCATTCAGTGAGTATAGTCCTTGAAAAATATTTTAATGTTTACCAGAGGAGTTAAAACAATATTTTGAATTGAACCTCTTTATATATATTTATTTTTTGTGACCAACATTATTGACAGTTACATTTATGATTTATAGTAAATAATAATTGACATTTCAATCAGTAAATAACTAAGGTAACTTTTAAGTCTATGCATACTTTATATATTAACAACTATTGATAATAACTAATACTAATATATAAATATATACTAGTCATGCTCTAAGTGCATCATATCGTAAGTTGATACTTGCCAGAAATCTGTGAAGCAAAAAGTATCATTTTCCTATAATTACTAATATTATTTTTCAGATGGGTATTCTAAGAAACAAAGAGATTAGTATTTTGACAAAATAAATAATAGTAGGTTATAGAGTTGGGATTCAAACCCTGAAACTTTTGCTCCAGAGTTAATATTTAATTTCTTCAGCAGTGCATTTCGAAGTTGCATTTAGCAAACCTATGTGATCCAAAAATAATAATCTTGAGGAAAACAAAGGTGGGGATGGATCACCTAAAAATAAAAGGGAGATCAATAGAAGAAAGGGATCAAGGAGTTGGAGGCAGAGAGAATAGGGAAATGCTGGAGAATGATATTGGCCAAATTATATTGTTATATATTGCACATGCATGAATATGAAACAGCAAATGCTATCAACATGTACAACTGTAATCCACCAGTAAACATGAGGACATAAATTTTAAAAATAATTTTAATAATAATACATTTTTATGATACTGTATTCAGAAAATTAATAGTGTGCAAAGTATTGGAAATTGAACAACCAACCACATTCTTCATTCTAAAGAAAGTACATGTATATGTAAACTTTTACTACAGTCATACAGTTAATATTTTAGAATTCCTGCGTTATAAAGTCTCCATTATAACTATAAAGTTATGGTTTTCTAGCATTAAACTATTCATAGACAATAGTAAACAAAGCAAAATGACTCTGTTCTAGTAATACTATAATTTACAATAATTAGGATAGAGTGGACCTGCCAAAGAATACAAAGTTAGCAAACGTATCTCTAAAATATATTGTACATCTAATTTATTTTGGCACAAATACCAATAGGAAAGTATTCTTACATTATGGTAAAGAATGAACTTATAATCTATTGATAAACACATTCAACTGGGAGTCCATAGTCCCAACTTGTATTCATTGCCACTAAGAAGTTGAGCAACCTTAGTATAACCATGAACTGACTCTGAAATGTATTTCTGCTCAAGTATTTATGTTCTAGTTTCAGTCTTCTACATGCGGATATTCCATTTTGCCTACAGTATTCATTGAAGAAGATATCTTTTCTCCATATACATGTTTGGCATCAATTTGGATAGTTTGAAGAATCAATTTACTGAGAATATGAGAATATGTGGATTTATTTCTGGTCCTTTGTACATTGGTAAACATGCCTGTTTTTATACCAATATCATTTTTTTTTTTTTTTTTTTTTTTTTTTACTGTGGTTCCATAGTGTGTTTTGAAATCAGGTTTTGTTATGTTTCCAGCATTTCTATTTTTTCTCAGGGTTGCTTTATCTATTGGGGCTTTTTTATATTTCCGTATAAATTTAGGATTGCTTTCTTAGTTCTTTGAAAAATGTCATTGGTGTTTTAATGGAAATTTCATGGAATCTGTGGAACACTTTGGGTAGTATAGTCAGTTTAACAGTACTAATTCTCCCAATACATGAACATGAAATTTTTTTCCACTTTCTAGTGTTTTTTACAATTTATTTCTTCACTCTTTTATAGTTTTCAGTATGGAACGGTTGTTCACATACTTAGATTTATCGCTAAGTATTTTATTTTTGTGGGTCTTGTAAATGAAGTTGATTTCCTTACTTATTTCTCAATGAGTTTATTGTTGATGTATAGAAAAGCTAATGATTTTTTTTTTATGTTGTTCTTGTATCCTACTACTTTACTGAACTTGTTTTCCAGTTCTGAGGATCTTTTGGTAGAATCTTTAGAATTCTTTTATGTACAGAATTTTATCAGCAAACAGGAGTAATTTGAATTGCTCCTTTTGTATTTGTATGCCTTTTATTATTTCTCTTATATACCCAGGTTAAAATTTCTAATAATATATTTAAAAAGATTTGCGAGAGTGGGCAAACCTGTCTTGTTCCAGATCTAAGGAGAAAAATCTTTCAGTTTTTATCCATTCAGTATGAAGTTCATTATGGATTTGTCATATGTATCATTAATAATGCCAAGGTCTGATCCTAATTAATTTAGGGCTTTTATGATGACGTGATGTTGAATTTTGTTAAGGCTTTTTCTGATCTATTGAGAAAATTGTGTAATTATCATAATGGATTATACTTTTATATGGTATTATGTTTATTGACCTGCATGTTGATCCATCCTTGCATCACCAGAAGAAAAAATTTTGATTATGCTGTAGGATTTTAATTTTTGCTGGCGCTTGAGATTAAACCCAGCAGTGTTCCTCCACTGAGACAAGTCCACAGATCTTTTTAATTTCATTTTCACACAGAGTCTCACTTAGTTGCGTAGGGGATTTTGAACTTGTGATCCTCCTATCTCAGTTTCTTAAAGAGCTGGAATTAAAGGTGTCCATCACTGTATCCAACTGTAGGATATTTAAAATGTGACATCAAATTAGATACGAAAGTATTTTGCTGATAAGTTTTGAATCTGTATTCATAATGGATACCAGGTTGTAGCTTCTTTTTTGCTGTTGTTGTTATGTCCATGTCAGATTTTGATAGTAAGGTAATACTGACTTCATAGAATGAGTTTAGAAGGGTTCCTTAACTTGATCTATTTATGATTTTAAGATTCTTGGTTTGATTTTAGTAGGTCATATGTGTCCATGAGTTTTTCCATTTCTACTATATTTTCCAATTTATTGGCACATAGTTTCCAACAATATTCTTTACTGATAATTCAAATTTCATGGTCTCTGTTCTATCTTTCTTGATATGTTTTCACCATTCTCTATTTGTTAACACAAGCTAAAAGTTTGTCAATATTGTCTATCATTTTAAAGCAACAAATCTGTTACAGTAATATTTGAATTGTTCTTTTTTTCTGTTTCATTTATTTCTGCTCAAGTATTTATGTTTCTTCCCTTCTACTGATTTGGTATTTGGTTTGTTCTTGTTTTTGTAAGACTGAGATGAATAATTAGGTTATTTATTTGTAATCTCTGATTTTTTAATGTAGGCATGCATTTCTGCACACTTATCTTTTAGTACTGCTTTTGTTGCAACTCACAGATCTGCATATTTTGTATTTCTATTTTATTTTATTTTATGGTTTTAAAAATTTTCCTTATTTCGTCAACAACTCACTGTTCATTCAAGAGTGTAGTTGTTTAATTTCTGCAGTTTCTCTTGCTTTTGATTCCTAGTTTGATTCCATTGTGATTAGGTAAGATGCAAGATATTATGTAAACATTTGTTTTAATTTGTAAATATTTGCATTGCAGATTTTAGCCTAATATATAGTCTATTTTGGAAAATATTGCAGGTGCTTATGAAAAGAATATGAATCCTTCCGCTAACGATGCAATATCAATGTGTCTATTGAGTATATCTCCTCTATAGTGTAATTTAAATTTGATACTTCTTTATGGAAATTTTGTTTGGATGAGCTATATATTCGTAAGACAGGTGAACTCTAGCTACCCACTGTTACCATATTGAAGCCTATACCTCTCTTGAGGTTGATAATATTTGTTTTATAAAATTGGGTACTCTGATTTTGGGTTCATGAAAATATGTAATCATTATATTGATAAGGGAAATTAAGTTTTTTATCATTCTGGTTGAATCAGTCTTTTGACCACTATAGAGAAAACTTTGTTTCTTCTGAATTTGAATTAAAGTTTTCCATATAAGATATAACTATTCCTTCTTACTATTGAATATGTTTGCCTGGAATACCATCTTCCATCTTTTCAATTTAGGTCTGTATATGTCTTTGCAGGTGAAGTGAATTTCTTATAAGCAGCATTTTTTTGGTTCTTATTTTACAATCTATTCAGCATGTCTCTGTTTTTTAATTTGATAATTAAAACCAGTTACATCTGAGTTATTTTTGAAAATTATTTACTTTTTTCCTTTTTTTTATTTCTTCTGGTTATTTTGATTGTTCTATGTACATTTCTTTCTGTGTACTTAATCTTAGTAGCTTGATGGTATCATTTTGATCATGTTTGATTCTTTACTATTTCTCATTCACATGTCTTCTCTGCTAATGAAATACGTTCTCTCACATGGTTGCATGATTTTGTTTATTTTCCTCTTCTGCATGTAGCATTACCTTAGCATCTTCTTTAATCATGGTCTTGTGGTCATGGATTCTCTTATTTTATTCTTATCCTAGAATTTCCTTATTTTCTGTTGATTGTGAAGGTTAACCCTGGTGGGTATAAAAATCTTATCTGATGGGTTTTTCTTTAATTGTCACTTGGTGGTTTTTGATTGCTGATTTTAATTTTCCCTTTATCCTGTACTTTTGGCAATTTAATAATGTGTTATGGAGAGGTTATTTTCTGATCATGTCTCTTTGGGTTTCTTACCATCTTTTCTACTTGGATGTCCAGGTCTTTTCTAAGATTTGCAAAATTTTGTTATTATTTCAGTGAATATGTTTTCTATGCTCTCAATCTATAGCTCATCTCTCTCATGAATGCAGATTAAATGTGTGTTTGCATTACAAAGAAAAGCTGCATATTTGAAAATTTTTTAATGGTGAAACAGAGATTGTATATGTTCCCTTCAATCTTTTTTTTTTTCAATTTATCTCTGAATGTAATATTTTGTCAGACTTATTGTCAAGTTCTACTATTGACCTATTCTGATGTTGAGGCTTTCACCTGAATTTTTTATATGGCTTTTTCAGTTTTTAATTTCCAACATTCCTCTTCAGTTCTTTTGCAAAATCTGTCTCTTTACTGAATTTCTCATTCATATCCTACATTGTCTTCCTCAAGTCATGAAACTATTTTTCTGTATCTCTTGGATTATATTGCATTTAAAAAAAATAATTCTTTGGAATGCTTTACCTACATTTCATTTACTTTGACATCTTCAGAATCTCTACAGATTTATGGATTTTAGGGATTCTCATCTTACCTTATATTTTTCATATTTCTTGGGTTTTTATATTGAGATTTGTACATCTATTGAGGTGGATGTCTCATCCACTTTTATGTAACACCTTAATAAGCAGCTTTTTGAAGGAGATATTGATTTGTTGTGTAATGTTGTGTTCATTTCCAATTAGACTTCGTAATGTAATGTCCTTGTGGCTTCTATGATCAGTGAACTTCAACACAGTGGGTAATGTTTTGATGTCTGAGAGACCCACTTTCTCTGTTTTAGATCTTACTAGAGTGGCATCCTCTGCTATTTCAGAAGGGTGACATGTCACCAACAGTATGTAAAATGAATCTTTCTTTGGATACTCCTACAGTAGGAATGGAAAATCAGGTGGTATGGATTTCTCTGGGAACTCTAAATATTAGAACTATTACTTGAAAATAATTCTGATACACATACATATATATGTGTTTGTCATATATGACACACACACACATACACACACATATGTATTTATATATATATATACATATATATATATATACAAAACAAGATTTCCTCCCTATCAGAGTATTCTAATGTGGAGACAAGTGTGAAAAACCTCAGCCTATTCTGATCAGAGCTGCTGCCTGCGTCTTAGACTGCAAAGTCTAAGAAGTCTAAAGAGAGTGAAAGCTAGGGGTTACTCACCTCCCAATACTTTCTGTTGTGGTGTTTGTCAGATGACTAGTGGGAGAAATATGTGGGTGAACACTTTAAATTTGTCTTAGTCACTTTGGACAATGGAATCAGCTAGCATGAATTGTGCAGCTTAATAGGTTAAGATTCTCTGCAGAGCTTAATAGGCCTTCTGTTCTGAGGGCAATGCAAATACCAGTGCTAAGGACATGTTGTTGGAAACCTCAGAGAATGAGGAGTGGTACTAGATCTTAAAAGATCTGTGCTGGAAGCAAGGGACAACACCATCTGTGTGGTCTGCCACCCTTACAACTATTTGCCTTCAGCTTTGGGTTCTGCATGAAATTATGCGTGACTACTTCCTTAGACTCTGTAGGAAGGTTTCCTAAGATGCTCATTTTAAAAGGAAATGCCCTCCACTTCTTTCTACATTGCTGCTCATGTTTCCCATCTTCTGTAATTCTCAGTTGCTTTAAAAGTTTGGTTGGTGTCAAAGATTGTCCCCTGTCAAAGTTCTCTCACAAAACTGCCACCTGCTGAGCTAATGCAGAGACAAAGCCCCTGGATTCAAGACATTGGAAAATGCAGTGGTTTCTGTCCCCAGAGTAGTGAATTCATACAATAGGATCTTTCTGAAGATGACTTCCTAAGATAGCACCATGAGAATATTCCTGAAAATGCAAAAACTTCTTAGGCATCTCACTATGCAAATCTCAGGACTCTTAACTATGTACAGTATACATTTGGAGATGTTTTTGAATTTCCCAGTGAGTTTACTTAACAGGTTTTCATAACATGGTCCATGCCATGGAGCCACCAAACAATCAGATGACCGAATCAGTGAAAAAATGGTTGTTAATTATAACTTAGATAAATGTAAGTTCAGTATAGCATATAAGTGATAGTCTAAAATCTATTACGATGAGGATTTAGTAATATGTGTTAAGGTTTAAGTCTACAATTACTTTTATTATTTCAAAATTTATATTTAAAAATATTTTCCTACTCATCATTACAACTGCAGTATGACCTTGAACAACTGAAGCAAATCTTTTAAAGAAATACAAATATTCATTTTGAGAAAAGAATTTATTTCGTATAACTGCCCAGAAATGTTATTTAAAGTATGAGGTTAAATAGCAAAGGTAATTATCCAGATAACTATGTGAACATATCTTCCCTGTAGATAAAAATATTTTAAATATTTTTTGTAAATCTTGTGTACTTACAGAAACAAAGCACTAGTTATTAAAGCATTGACTCATTAAAATAATTCGAAATTCAAGAAAATATATATTATTTCAACTTTATATTGGTTTTATCTGGTATTCAAGTAGAAATGAGCTACATACCATGGTTGATTTTTTAAAAAAATTTATTTCATGTGATCCAAGCAAATCTTTATAGAAGGGAGAAAATTCTGACAATACTTTGAATACTGGTATGATTTCAGATTATATGTTTAGTGTTAAAGATAAAACTATTTCTTATCTACATGATAAAAAATAAAACATATAGTGGAACACTGTATTATGGAAAACATAATAATTTTTCTCTATTGTGAAATATGTGAAGTGTTTGGAATTGGTAGTGTTATTCACTAAATTATTAGTGTCACCCAAACAAACTAAAGGCCTCTGGTATGGAAGTAAGTTATGATTCTCAAATTTACAAATTTAAAAACATACTGATGGTGTGACTAAACTACAAAATTGTTTTTTAAAACTTTATTTTTTAAATTTAGTGCTTTAGCATGGCATGAGATACTTCCTTTTTCTGTTTAGTCATTAAAATGACCACTTTGTAAAGCAGCCTATGTATCCTTAAATGCTATGAAATATTTGAGAAAGTTATTTCGCTCTAAATTTGAATGCATTTTGATCATATTAATTTGGGAATTCATCAATCTAATCGTGAACAAATAGGATGCCAAAACTATAGTTTCCTAATAATTTCAAAAATAACTTATAAATAAGAAGATGCTCAAATTTAGTTCTTCAGATAAGACATAGAATTTTACAAAAGACACTATTTACTGCAATCAAAGCAATAAAAGACTGAACTGAGTTTAGCTTGAGAGCTATTAACCTTAATGATAAGAACAATGGAAAGGGCAGGACTGAAAATCTTGATATAAATAAATAAATATGTAATTATCACAAAGAAGAAACAGATTGTTGTGATCTAAAGAATGTTCAAAGAAAATATTTCGAAAGAAAACTATGTGTATACAAAAATAGGAGAGCAGAAAATAGAAACTAAGAAAGAAACCATCAAACCTTTATGTAAGAATAATTAGTGTCCAATGTTAAAGAAGTGAAAATATGGCAAACATATTGTAAAATCGGGTTGATTTTTTTCAGAACTACAAAAGATATCATTCCAGAAATCCAAAAGCATACATGCACCAAAAGGGAAGAAGGTGCTTATTATACACACACACACACACACACACACACACACACACACACCAGCAGCAGCAGCATCATCAACATAAATATGCTAAAATAAAAAACAAAGAGACAGCCTTAGTATATGTAAAGATATACATGAATGTGACTGTGGAAATACTTATACAGATATAAATCTTTTAAAAGAAACAAATTGAACCTCCCAACTGATTTCTCAAAAGAGAAAATGGATACAATAAGGAAATGAAAGTGATGAAACAAAATGAAAATTAAAAAATGTAATGTATTTTAATGGGGAGCACTCCGCTTTGTGCCCATGAGTGTGTGCATATATTTGTTTTCCTTTCAATACTGAGGCCATCATTTGCATTAGGGTGTATGAAACAAGGAACAAATTGAGGTTGTTTGCTCTTTGTGACATATGGATACCAAGAAAATAAGATTAACTGAACTCCCAGAGAGCCGCTTTCTGTACTGGCAAAAACTATGAAAGCAAGTAATGAAGTCATCACTTCGTTTTCAGTCTAAAGTATGTTGGCCTCCACTCCAACTCCCATGGTTCCCTTAACACACACATTTTTTATATCTGGAATGTTGATGTTAATTTTTAATCTGGACTCATTTTGTGCCTATGACATATTTCTCAACCCCTAGAACTGCCACACTCTTATGTCAGCTCCTGCTTATCTGGCACCTTAGTAAGTATCCATTTTACACAAAAATATACCCTCCTGATAATCTCAGGATTTTATACAACTGGACACAAACACTTCTCTTTGAATACTAGACTCCCAATTTAATGGCTTATGTAAGCTTCTACTCAATGCATAACTGACTTTCCCAAATTAACACTTGGTATTTGTCCTTCATTAAAGGCCATCTTCACTGGGCACGGTGTCGCATGCCTGTAGTCCCAGCTGCTTGGGAAGTTGATGCAGAAGGATGTGAATTCAAAGCCAGCCTCAGCAAAAGCGAGGTGCTAAGCAACTGAGTGAGACCTTAAATAAAGTACAAAATAGTGCTGGGTATGTGGCTTAGTGGTCAAGTGCCCCTGAATTCAGACTTCTACCCCCCAAATCCCCCAAAAGGTCATCTTCATTCATCTGCTTGTCAAGAACTGGCCACCCTCGCTCCATCATACGATTGTTTAGTGTCTACCTTAAAATATTCTCATTATTTTTTAAATTTCCTCCAAACCCACTGCCATCTTGTTTTAAGTCACTATTAGTTATCACCTAGAGTAACTCAATACTTTCTCCTGCTTAAAAACGTGCTCCAATATTATATCAGGTGTTAAACAGGGAGTCCTTTAATCTGTCTATTCTAATACACTATCATTTTCTCTATTTCTCACTTTTCTGTAGCCATGGCGCTAATTTTTATTTTCATATATAAACATGCAGTTACTGGATAAGCCTCAGGGCTGTTTTCTAAGGCATTTCCTCTTCATACAAGATTCTCCCCTTGGACATTCACATTACTAATCTCCTGTATTCTTGAGGTCTTGATGCTAGTGCTACCTTTCCAGAGAAGCCTTTCCTTCCCTGATGTAAAATTGCAGCTATTACCTCATATTTTATGTTAAATTTCTGGTTTTCTTTTACCCATAGCACTTACAACATATTTCCTAATTTTTCAGAATTTTTCTTGGTTTTGCCTTTTTCCCATTTACTAACAAATAAGATCCATGGAGGATAGTAATTATTGTAACTCTATCCTTTATATCATACCTTCAATTAACAAGTTTTGCATAAAAGAATAAGTGGATGCTCTAGACAGACTTTGCATTCCCCAACAATCTCCCGGTGAGTGCCACATCCACAAGTTATGGATAAGATGAGGCACCACTACATTTTGAATATTTAACTCCTATAGAAAAATTATTTCATAAAGTGTTCATAGTATAATTGTTAGTGTCAGCAAGATTATTGAAACTGGTGGTTTGAAACTTGCTTTTGTATACATAGCTTCAGAAATATTTACCTTTGAATCTCGCTGTCTACAAAGGCAGTAGCTGCTCTTAGCATATAGAAATTGCTGTACTTCTATTAAATTGTTAGAAGATTGTACATGTTTATGTACTAAATCTCCAGAGACCCAGAGTAACTCTGGAAATGTTCAAAGTGAATAACAGATTCTTAAATTGTAGTTTCTGTTTATTATCAGTGATATCTCCAGGTTACTGAAGTTCTCGCATGTAGGATACTCTAACACAATAACCATAACTCCTAATAAACCATTGCCATTATTCTCTTAGGACTACAGTTTTGTTTAGAAAGGAAAAATATAACAGATCTGTGACAAAAACAATGGATGGATAACACCACTGAGATTTCCCTGTAGTTTTAAATTATTTTCTTCATTGTCATATAATTTTACCTTCACATATTGTTGCCCTTAAACATATACATCAATAATATCTTTTGAATTACTTTTCAGTTCTTTTCTATATGTTTTCATGAAGAGTTTGTATTGGAGTGACCCATATTTTATGTGTGACTTTTACTTTTTTAAATACTCTGATAATTTAAAACTTTTAGAGTAGTTAGCTGAAAGGCTTATGTGTTGCTGTTAGAGTAATATAAATTGTTCAAATTCTGAAAATTTTGGATGTCATGATTTGGAGATGGAGATATTTCTGAAGACACAGGTTTCACTGGGTGCCAACATGGCACAGAGTTGGGAAATTTTAAAAACTCAGTGTTCAGAGAAGTTGTAATTAAAAGAAGAGTTGTATTAAATAAAACTGCATCTAATGTTTATAAATGCAATATTTTAAAAAATTATTTATTTATTTACAGAGTGCATTTTGATTCATTGTAAACTAATGGGGTAAATCATTTCATTTCTATAGTTGTACATGATGTAGATTCACATCATTCGTGTAATCATACATAATCTTGAGAAAAATTCTGGTGGAGTGTTATATTCTTCCCAGGTTGAGACAAATACCTGTATTTGAACTGATCACTAAGCTACTTCAGTCAGGAAAAAAGGGTACTAAGAGAGAGAAGAGAATCTGTGGCCCCAAGTGAAAAAAAAGTGATAATATATACCTTCTCGCATTACTAATTAAGAGTCCTAGGTGATTTACATTAAAATAAAATAATGTTTTCATTTCAAATAATTAATAAGTGAATGCACAAGAAAAAAAGCTGAATACATAACTTCCATTAAAAAGGAAGTGCTATGTTAAGTCTGGTAATGCTTGACCGACATATTCTGGAATCTTATGAAGTATTTGGAAAATCTTGTTCTAAGGTTTTGTCAGTTATAGGGTTATAGAGAGAAAGTGAATGGATACCATTCTTCAGAATGTGGTTTGTAATATTTCATATTTCGTGTTGGAAAGAGAGGCATGAGGTGCATTATGCATTTGGTGACATGCTAGTTGAAGTAATGATCACTAAGGTGAATCCGCTGATTGATTGAATTTAAAGCATGATGTGAATAGTAATGACCTCGTTTTCTGAGGCCAGTTTATGAAAGTGAGTCTCATTGGTTGTATGTATGGCCTTAACATCTTGTTACCAGGGACAAAGAACTATAATGACCACAGAACAAATATTGACTAAGGCAATTCCTTTGTTTAATGATACCATAGCTGTAAGACAATCATCTTGTTCTTAACGTGCAGGGACAATTTTTAAAAGTATTAAACAATTGTAGATCCAAAGAAAAGTTGTAAAGATAGTATAGGAAGTACCTATTACACACAATTTGTATTTCAATAGCAGAAAAGTTAGTAAATCTGGTAATTTCAATGGTAATTAGCAATTAATATTTAACATTCATTCCTAATTAATAACTATATAAAATCTCAGCATAGAAGAAATCTATTGCTACAATGATTAAACATACATATGTTAATAAAACTATAGACATAATTTTAAAGGAAAAAATGCTACAATTAGCTCAAGCTAGTAAAATGATTGACAATATACAGATTGCTTATACAATATATACTCAATAACATAGTACCTATAGTGAAGCTTCTGTATGAATACCATAGGTATGTTAGTGCTACATCCAATTTTTTGGGACCTTGCATCAATGTCATATATATTATATATATATATTATACATTATGAACATTTCATTAAATTTTGTAATCAATTGCAGTTCCTAAGAAATGAGATAGTTTATTAATACAAAGGTATTATTGCCAGAAAAGTGAAATGATATATTTTTCTATGATTAGGTAATAAAAATAGCTTGATGGTAATATGTAATTTGAACTTTTGAGAAATAAAACCATAGACATTTCAATTGGAAAAATTGGAAAAAATTGTAATGTCTTCCAACAGTTTAGTAAAGACGGTCTTAGTTACAAATATCACTTTTAGCTATAAATCAGAAGACTCTGGTCTTTCTGAAGACCATGCATGAAAGAACTGATTATTGAATATATATAGCTCTTTTCACCAAATCTTGTGCACAGAAACATGAGCACAAAAATATTACTCTAACAAATTCAGTCAGCTTATGTTTATTGATGTCCTTCTCAGTTTTCTAAATTGTAAAATTGGGTAAAAATAATGCCAACTTCATTAAGTTGTTAGGAGAATTAATTTAATCTTAAATGCATCAGCATGTAAAGCACTTAGAAACACATGCAGCACATGGTATGTTCTTGATAAATATTAGATGTAGTACTCTATAACAACAAGCCAAATTTTTACACACTCATTAAGTTGCTGTGCTCTTATAAAAATTTATTCATTTTTCCATATTTTTAACATAGTATCCCACTACTAATTTATGTGAATATTCAAAAAGGATTATAGAAAGAAATATTTTCAGATAGTTCACTAAAAATCACATATATACTACAAAATCAAACAAAAATATTATGCATCATTTTCTTGTATAACTCCACACTTCACATTTTAGATTAGGCTTCATAGATAATGTAATTTTTATCATAACTGTGTTCTTTTAGCAACTAAAAATTTTTATTAGTACTAAAGAAATAGATTTGATACATTAAGGGGAGTTCAGCCATTTGTTCTATCTCATAAGAAAAGTGACTTTGAGTTAATACTTAAAGAAAAGCTAAGATGGATTGTACATTTAAATCAATTAATGTAACTACTTTTACACATAAATACTAACTACCTGTTTATGACTCTTCAATTTATTATCATGAGCTGCTGGAGCATCATCACAACATCTGCAGATGCTAATTTACTTTCAAAAGACTAAGCAACAATTTTTCAAACTATATAAAGAAATCCACGTGTGACACAGCAGTAAAACCTTTTTTAAGGTTATTTTTTATGAACAGAAGTCCCACATACATATTTACTTTTAGGTATAAGATTAGCATTCATTGTTTAAATATGGACAATATTTTACAGGGTTAAAAACAAAAATAGGTTATCATGATGAATATGAGATAATGCACATGGTGTTTGTATAAATTTTTCTAAGACCATGTTTAGTCATATTTTGTTTGGTACAAACAAGATTTTGTGAATACTTTGTGTAATATGTTTCTTATGACATCTTAGTCTCAAAGAGACAACAAATAACCTTAACAAAATGGAATTGGGAGACCATGAAAGGACAGTCCTCCTGTGTATTTCCTGATAACAAGTACTATAACGGGAAAAAAAAAATACAAAAAACAAACACAACAAAAACCTCTAGCCGAATCACAGTGATCAAATCTCTAGCAATCTAGTCAAATCACAGTGTTCCACCTAAGGCCACTTCTATGGGCACATCTTTCTAATGACAGTCCTATGCAAAACCTTGCAAGTAACCTTACTGAATCACAACCTTGTACTCAGAGTTGTTTCTGTGAAGACCCTTTCCTAGCACCAGCGAGTTCAGCCTGTGATTATTCCCTGTAACCAATGACCTTCTGTTTCAGAACAACCTGCATGAGTACCTACTTCTTGCTTTTAACAAGTTTCCCCTTGCCTCTGCTTCCCCAAACATGTTTATGGTTAAAATCCCTCTGCTATTTCCAAGTAAATTCTTCTATTTGGAGAGCCTCTCTTGTGTCCTCATTTTAGGTTGACTGTACTACTTTTTGCAGTATTTCTGACTGGAATGCTGAATGGGCTTCAGCTGCTTAGATGTCTAGTCAGAGGTATTATTACAAGTCATGCTCAGAGCATATCAACTATGTAAACATCAGTCAGTACAAGTATGATTAGTACAGTTTGGATAATTATACTACCAAGTGGAATTATTAATTTTAATATCAACTAGGATTATGGATTTAATAAATATCAAATCTGTTAACTAAAAATATATTACAATTTTTCTTTATCATAAAACTTCCACAAATTAAACTGTAGATGTGGATAAATAAACATTACTGCTTTTTTAAAAACTTTTTTTAGTTGTAGATGGACAAAATACGTTTATTTTATTTATTTATTTTTTTGTGGTGCTGAGGATTTAACGCAGTGCCTCACATGTGCTAGGCAAGCGCTCTACCACTGAGCTATAACTCCAATTTGCAGTATTGCTTTAATTCATTATTATGAAATGAGTTATTGTTATTAAGGTACATGCATTTTTATTAAAATATTTCTTTAGGAATTTGTTTTATAATGAAAAATTTCTACTAGGTATAAAGGAGTTAACCTGTGTAAAACAAGTTGGGCACTGTGGTGCACACCTGTAATAATTCCAGTGACTCCAGAGGTGGAAGCAGGTTGATGGTAGGTTGCAGGCCACTTCTTCACAATTTACAATTTGCAATTTAGAGACAGCCTGTCTTAAGAAAAATATGGCAGTATGGGGTATAGTTAAGTGATAGAGCACCCTGGATTCAATCCCCAGTTCTACCACAAAAAAACAAAACAAAACAAAAAAAACACCAAACAAACATGGCTTATCCTTTTTTTTTTTTTTTTTTTTTTTTTTTTTTTTTTTACATCATAGGTTGGTTGGTTGGTTGGTTTTCTAATGAGCTTGTGCTCAATCAACTGAGAGAAAATAGTGCTGTTAAAGAATATTTATTAGACATGTTTGTCATAAAATGTTTTCCTTACTATAACATATATAATAAGAATACAATTTTTTTTTTTTATCTGTTTACTCCCATAATCTTCTGTTCTACCAAGCGACTATAGCTTAATATTGGTCAATTCTAGATACTCAAGGATTACTTTACTCTATAAATTAAAGAATCATTTTGCCAATTAAGAGTCTATTGATTTCACAACTGACAAGTAGTTCAATTCTAGCTAGTTTCCTTTCATTATCTTACTGGCATTCAATAAGCTGGAGGTGATCCTGTTTTTCAGTTGTGATTTCACTCTGCATTTCTACTGAATGAAAAGTCTATTCCACCATTTGATATCTAATCAGACAATTCATGACATAATTGCAGCTACATTTCCTCATCTCAGCCAAGAGTTCCTCCCAGGTGCACAAATCATGTGTGATATATTTATGCTGCTATTTGATGCGTCCAAACACATTTGAGTCGTCTCATACCACTCTATGCTGTGTAAAGGTCTTGTCAGTTGTATGAGGAAAATGTGTCTAAAATCCCGTGAGTGTAAATGGAGAAAACAAGAATATAAAGGAGTGAGATATAAAATATTCCAGTATTTCAGCTCAGGACATAAGGAGGTTAATTGGTTGTTTGTGGAGAGTTATAAAAATGAACTAATTACCTACAAGAGCATGTCAGGATGGAGTGAATGCACTAGGGAAGTATAGTATGATTGGTAGGTAGCATTAAGTGCCTACTTAAGATTATCCTTCAAGGTTTTGATTAGACTGGCTAACATGTTGTGAGGTGTTTCCATCTTCATTGTGCTATTCAGGTGCAGAGCTAGAATATAAGTCAAATTTAAATGGGGGTAAAATTTTGTCAAGAAATTTCATCAAATAAAGCAAGAGAAAGTTGATTCATTTGCAAAGAAGGTCTTCAAATGCTTGCTTCTGTAACATGTGGCTAGAGATTTTAGTGTTTAAGGTGGAGGCTACTTTAGTCAATTCTGGAAGGTCCAGACATAAGAGATACTATGAGGTCATTGTTGTTTCTTTAATGAGACTAATATCATGATTTCAAATCACAGCTTCCCATAAAAAAGTGAGTAGGTCATACCCCTATCCAGACAGTCTGTGGTTCAGGGAATTGAAGCTATATTTTGCATTTTTCACTTTATACAAACTCACATATATTATTATAATATCTGGGCAGTCAGTGGATTGCTTAAAATTTTTCCACAACTGTAATAAATTAGTGTATAAGTAAAACCAGAAATTTAAATGATCCTCTGTGTACTATTTTCAGTCTTTAACAAAAGAAAGTCAACATTAATCAGGATGTTTAATTTTAAATATCATATTTACATTAATATAGACTTTAGATTTTTTTTTTATTCATTCCAACTTGGTAGATTTAGCCAATCATAGGGAGTCATTTGTATGCCATTTGATTATCTAATCACTCATGCTTTTTACCCTGTATGATGAAACTTACTTTCAGTCAGTGAGTGAGGCACTTTCCAGCTATGTCATCAACATAAATAAAAATAATGCTGATAGTGGATTTAATAACTACCATAATGCTTTCAAAATTTCTTCTTTCCTCTCAGTACTAACTCGTACTTACTATCACCTTTCAACTTCCTCCCTTTTTTGAATTTTTTTACTATTGTTTTCCCACTTTGGAGAATTAAGTCTTTAAGTTTGTCTATAATTCCTTCAAATCATACTAAACATTACAAATTTTAAAATATCTCCGAAAAATTATTTATCTGCTTTTAAATATCTTCTGAAAACTTATATTTGTAGGAAGATAGGAAAAGGATTAGGAACTAAGTATACATTTTATGCTATACAAGAAGAAAAGATTTACATAAGTTGAAAACTTTATTGACTAAAGAGAAAAAAAGTTTGCTTCTCTGTTGAGAACAAGGCAGGCGTGACATCCACATTACCACACAACCATCCATAAAAACTTACTTATTAGGAAATATCCATCACTTAATCATTTGGGAACAACCAGCAGATTTCAAAGTAGAGTCAAGGAAGATTTCTTAATACTTTAGTAAATAATCTAATAAATTTAATAAGATGAAAAGTAAATATTTTTATTTAATTATAATTTTTATATTTTAAGAATCAATTTTATTTTTATAATGTGCTTTTTAATTTGAAATGTTTTTGATAAACATAATTGTATATGGTTGTGAGGTAAAATTTGATGTTCTGACTCACATATACATTAGATAATCAAATAAGCATAGCACACCATCTTTAATATTAAAGATTTTAAAGTCAAAATAATGTTTTATCCATCTTTGCTAAGTTAGAAATAGTTTTACAGACATAAAGAGAATGTAAACATAGGTAAGAATGGTGATTCTGATAATTCAGTAGCTTGGTACTTAAATACAACTTACAAATTTAAATATAATTTCCTATTAATATACTAAAGTGTATATCCAAATGTGTCAATTTATTGTGAATAAAAAAAAATCCTTGCAACTAAATCGAATATAGCATAATGAAACTTAATGTATGACTAGTATGCTACAAAGAGATAAACAGAAATTAGATACGAAGATTATTTTCCCCTGCTGTCTGGGTAAATTGTCCTTTATACTTTGCAGGGCCCAATGCAGGTATTGACAGCTCTGTGATGTAAAAGGAGAATCCCAGTCATTCAGGTCTAGTAGCAGCCAAAGAAAAAAACTTCAAGGTACAGAGAAAGTGAGGATGGAAGCTACATCTGATTTCCATTCATATGCTATACACCTATTCAAATGACTACCCTGAACTCACTTTGGTTAAGGTTCAAAGTGAGACTTAGATAATGATTGTCTTTCTGTCTTCCTACCTTCTTCACCAGAATGTAACCACTCCAAAGCAGAGACTTGGTCTAGTTTAGAGCTTCACCTTTAGTATCTGACGTATTAAAGACACTCAATAATAAATTATTTCAATTAAAAAGGAAGTGAGAATAAATTAATTGTTTTCTAAGATCAAATGTTTATTATTTGCTACCTGCTAAAAATTAAGCTGAACATTTATGTACATAATTTCACCTAATTTGCACAATAACTTCTGATAAGTAATATCTTTTGCATTATTGTCTCTATCCTACAAATGTGGAATCTGTAGTTACAAAAAAAGTTTCCAGAATTATGGAAATTCTCTAATGTTGTGTTTCATAAACAGTACAATTAACTTCTAACTCTATCCCCAAATCAATATTTTTTATGAAATTTCTTTCTGTACTTTATATATGTATGAAAATTGGTATTACATTCTTTCTTTATAATTTCTATAGAAATTTAAACAAGGATATATAGTTCAAAAATCATAAAATATTATTTTTGGTCACATGAAATATATTCAAAATAATAAATAAGATCACACAGATATTTATAGCTTTCTGATATTAAAATTTCATCATGTTTTTGAAATAACTAAATATTAGGTAAAAATTATAATATTAATATTTTGTGAGAAATAATACTTTTATTCTATGATTAATAAAGTTTTCATGAAAGTATGCATCAATATATAAGTATTATTTTGTATATTTAAATATTTATATATGTATTTGTATATTTCTCCAATAAAATATTACTATATATTTATGTTTTATTAAAATATTTTTGTCATTTTATTGACTTTCATTAATGCTTGTTTTGTATAATGTGTCATATATTTAAACTTAAAAGATCTAGGTAACAAAACCCAACCTCCATAATAAAATTGTTAAATGCAAAACGCCCATCACTTTGAAATCAAGTCAGATTTATCATCATTTATAATTCATTAGGACTGCTTTTTAACACGGCTTCAAGCATCTCCTAGGTATTTATATTGGAGAAAGGTAAAATGCACGGGTGCATGTTGCTGCCTAATAAATCTCTTTCATGCTTTTCACTTGCAGTGACAGAATAACCTGACCTTGGAGGAGGGCTGTTGTCTAGTGTCTTTACAGAGAGGCGGGAGCAGCTTCGACAAGCAAAGTTAAAACCTAGATGGTCTAGAACTCGCTTAACATTGCTTAATCTTCTTAATATACTATGACAAGTCCTTTTCTTCATTTTTACATTAACATATTTCAATTTTATCACACCCTTTCTTAACTCTTAAATAGAGCTGTGAAGGATATAGGAAAAATGCTAGGCTAGCACACTGTTAATGCAGAACTCCCTAGCCTCAAAAAGCTACAGGAAACCTGATTTTAAATCAACACAAAATTACAAGAGGGAAAGATTAGGGTGGCAAGAACAAACCCATAAAACTATAAAGAATGAGGCAATAAAAGTAAAGCAGTGAGATGAAAAGTAATGTTTATTAATTGTCTAGCGACTTTCCTTCCTATTGGGTCTCATCTCTCCTTTTGAAGGAGTCCAAATAAAAATCATGGCATCTGCTTTTTCATTTTTTTCTTCTAAGGGTGCATCAGTGGCATCGTATATTTTCGGCTGCTTTCCTGAATCACACGTAATTGTGTGTGTGGCTTCTCATTTACTACAAGCACAGTCTTTGAAGAAAAAACAAAATTTATTCACAAGTGCTTTTTAAATGCAAGGCCATGATTTTATTTGCCTAGAATTTAAGAAACAAGTTAAAGACATTTCACAGTTCACTCTCGCCAAACTATTCTCAAGTGTCATAGTCTCAATGACAGGTACGTTAATTACCTAAAATTTTGAATAGATTACACACTAACATTAATATGGTCAAAGCACATATTACAGAAATAACTCAGTACATTTCTAAGCTTGACCTCCTAAAACTTATTCATGGTGTTTTAAATTTTTTACACTATTTAATATTTTCAAGAGATATCTTAGGATGCCTTGTTGAATTATTGGTAGGATCAAAAATAGATACTTCCTCAGGATTTCTCTGTTAAGTACTTCAGAAAAGTAATACTTTACTATTTTTAAATGTATATTCATGTATAGTTTCTGTTTGTGTTTTTCTGCAGTCGATGCAGGCAATCTAATGGTACCTTATTGATACCATGATTGTTCAATGATTGCTTCAATGTGATAATACACATTTTACTAAGTGACTTGCTATTAAATCATGGATGACTGTTATGCTTTTATTTCATGGAAGAAAGAAACAGAAATAGATTAGATATTTACATAATGGTATTTGAGACGGCACTACACAATCTAAGTCAATTTGACCAGAAACATAATAATTTACTTCTCATTAGAAAAAATATAAAGAGCTAATTCATGCTCATCCATTTTTTAACAGAAATCTACCACTTAGGATGAATTTCACCTGGAAATAATGGAAATCTAATATTAAACAGATTTAAACAAGAAAAAAATATTTATATTTCTTGTAAAATTTGAAACAAAGCAATACAATTTGTCTAATAAGTATCTTAAACTCTTTGTATTCAGAATTGATTATCATAATCTTTTTTTCCAAAGAATGATTCATCTATTCTACATCTCGGCAGTTTGGTCAAAACAACATGGAATCTTGACCTGTCCTTCAAACTGTACCCCAAATCTAATTACTGCTCATCACCTCAGTGCTATACTTATGTCCAGCAAGAGCCATACCTTACTCTGACAATTACAATAGTATTTCTGTTTTTAATCTTGTCTTTTTATAAAAATCTCCTGAAAAGCTATTCTCAACAGAGTAGTTAAGTGGGACTTCTAAAATTATAATTCTGATAATTTTATTTTTCTACTCAAAATTCTGCTATAGCTTCTCATTGTACTGAGAATTACAGCCAAAGTTTCTCTGTGAATTTCTGCTCCACTACCTTTTTGACCTATTTCTCTCTTCCTGTTCCTTTTGTGACTCTGAACACAGTTACCTCTTTGTCATTCCCTAAGTGAGTCTGATATACTCGACTAAAGAGCATTTCTCCACCTGCTTCTCTGCTTGGAACATTTTTAGCCTAGTTGCCCACTTGGATTCCTCAATCTTTGGTGAGATATCATATTCTCAGTCACTACTAACCCAGTGTTGCCTCCAGCACTCGAACCTCATGCACACTAGATTACAGTATGTACAGTTCCTCCTACCAATCGTTAACATTTGCCCCATAGCACTTATTCATTTCTAATATACTATATGTTTTATTTATTTTATACTCATTGTTTATTAGTTCCCTACTCTAGAAAAATTCTATCTTAAGCCCTCAAACATTGTTGTTCATAGCATGTGTTAGGTGTTCGATAAACATTTGTTAGTTGAATTGCTTGAATGAATTATTTCATAGGAACAGAAAAAGAGAGCTAGGAATGGTGGTAACTAGTCTCTGTCATGGATCTGTGGGAAACTCCATTGTTTAAAAATTCTCTTGGCAGCACTTAAGACTGAATAGGATAAAAGTTGCACGAGTTTAGTAATGAAATCAGAAATTGGGGATTTAAATTCCTTTGCAAATATAGTTGAATATGCAACTTTTTTCTAATTGTCTGCAATAAGGAATTTCCTCCATTTTAAAAATTTTCTGTCCATAGCTGAGCTCCATTACCCCCCCCCACACACACACACTCTTTTATACATCTGAGTGAGCAGGTAAGAGTCTGAGTGCCCACTCTGGCACCAGATGGAGATTGAATCCATAGGAGCATCTTTATGTTGTAACTTTCTCGCCCTGAACTTTCATACTCTAACCACAACAAAACAATAAGTCAGTATCCTTCTTGGTTCAAGGTGGTTTCAGTTCAGTTTATGAAACCTTCTGTTCACACACCCTCAGTTATGTAAGTACTGAATCTGTGCTGTGTGTGTGTGTGTGGTGTGTGTGTGTGTGATTACTGGTTCTCCGTCCAAATACATTACTTTTTCTGTAAAATTATTCATATTGTTAGGAGACAGATAGATATGAATGGTGGGTGCATGAGATTAAGAGGATAATTCTATAAAACGGGCTCACTGTGTTAATCACCACTTGCTTTCTTTTCCAATTTATCTGCAGCTCTGCCTGGTCTAAGTTAACAGGCTATATCACATTCCTCAGCAAAGTACATGTTAACTGCAGGCAAAATGCAGGCCCAAGACAATGTGGATAGGACTCAGGAGATTTTCGTGACCAGATCCTAAAACTCTGGGAGATAAGGATAGTTCCTTGTGGCTCAGTGGTAGAGCACTTGCTTAGCCTGTGTGGGGCACTGCTTCAAGTCTCAGCACCACTTAAAACAAATAAATAAAATAAAGATATCATGTCCATCTATAACTAAAAAAAAAAAATTTTAAAGAATTCCAATTAGCACCAGTCAGCATAGGTCAAGATGACCTAGAGTTGCAATAATAGTGGAGATTTGAAAGTCTGATGTCACCCTGCTGTCAATCAAAAGTCAAGAGGCATATCTGGGCAGGACTCTGTGGAAACTTCCCTGGGATCACCAATAAGATTGAAGTGCTGTAGAGGCACATTGTCCCTCCCTTCTCTGAGTGGATCTATTCTCTTCCTTGAGAGTGTCCCTTTTCCCTTTTCCCTATCCCTCCAATAAACTCTTTCTTATTCTTCTGAGCAACATGTCTGAAATCTTTCTCACTTGGTCTCAAGAATCAGGGATTGAAGAGGGGTCTTTACATGGTCTCAGACAGTGCCTGGTTCTATAAGAATAACAAAAACTAACGTGAGAATTTAATTTCTCAAGTTATCCTGAGTGGTCTTTGGAGAATTGATGTAGTGAAGAATATTTGGTGGAATCATGGAGATACTCTCAGTGGACTTCTTAACTACTGGTGAGTCCAGGTCACACTGTCATGCTAGTCTTTCAACCACAAGCCCTGTTATTTACCTTTAAGAGGAATTATGAAAGCATGGGTTAAAAAAAGATCTGACATACTAACTCAGGTTTAGAAAGTAAAACAAGTAAGAAGTATTTCCACTGGGTTAGAGTTTTGAGAAAATGACATGTTACTCTATGCCACATTGTTCATAGTCTATAATTATCTCCAGGTTTAGAACTGAATGATCTTATTAATAAATATGAATCAATAGGGGAAAAATGGTTTGCTTCAAGATTATTGTTTCTGATCTAAAAGTGTGAATTAGAAGCCAATTGATGTATTTTTACCTAAAATAGAGGAGGAATTAATTCCTTCCAAATTGTTCTCTACATTTTGTACATTGAAAAATGTAAAATAAATAATTTCATTGCCAAAATTTATCTAAATAAAGTACCATTCCACATTTTGATACATCCATTGAGAATCTTTTAATACTGGTAACTACAGGAAAGAGGACCAATCAAGATCCGAGTTTGCTCCCCCTGTGCTGAAGATTGAGCATCTGAGAAATGCCAAGGTAAGCACAATGTTTTATTAAAGGATAGAGGAGAGAGAGAGAGAGAGAGAGAGAGAGAGACAGAGAGACAGAGTGAGAGAGACAGAGAGAGACTCCTCTGCAGAAGAAGAGGAAGGTGTCCAAGTTGGAAGTTGGTGCCCAGAGGAAGTGGGGTGACCAGCCCCTAATATAGATTTTGGATTTCCTTTCTTCTCATGTCCCCTTTCTCCCCTATCTTGCCTACATGACCAAATGGTTGAGTAACCAAAAGGTAGCGTGATCCAAGGACAGAAAATGAAGCCACCCAGGGGTACAGGCAGGGAGGGAGCAGCCCAGGGAGCATTCGTGAGCAACTCCTATAACTCCCTGCAGGGAAGGGGCAATTCCCTGGAGGCAAGTCACCTTGGCAAAGTTGGAGGAGGGGGACTGTCCTGAAGGTATTAGCATTTTATTTCCTTTCCTTCTGAACTAGCCCCCATCTTTGCAATCCAACCAGATCACTCATTACCTACACTGACTTTCTTTTTGCTCCCCCCCCCCCTACCCCGGGCCTCAATTTGAAAACCTATTAGTAATGTTGATGCTAAAGGGGGAATATATATATATATATATATATATATATATATATATATATGTTTGTAGCATGGTATATAATCTCCATGCTTAGATGTCAATTGCTTAACAGAGCATATTTTTCACATTAGAAATAAGTCAATTAGCCAAGGTTTATTTCTTAGTCTATATATTAATGATTATGGCAGTATGTAATTATACTAATAAAATTATATCTATTTTTGTTTTTTAAATATCTAAATCATAGATTGCCAAATTGCTCCAAAATAATGTAGAAATAAGCATTCTTAAATAGTAGAAAAATGTTAGATTAGGCACACATGACGTTTTCTATGCTACTGGATTTTCACCAATTAATATAAATATCTATACTATAAAATGTACAGATTCATAAACATTCACCATGATTTACCTGCTGCGAGGGGAAAAGAGGAATACACTGTACAAGCTGTTTGAAAAGCATAAATTATTGCAAAATATGTTTTTTTATGCTTTTTATTAGACCAATGTTAACAAAATCCATTTCTGATTAAAGTCTCTTATCAGAGCTCAGAAAAGCAAGAACTAGATGATCAAATTATTCCATAACTATAAGAACACATTGTTGTAGAATAGCTATTTGTTTTCCCATCTGAGTTTTTCCTTTGAGTCAGTGTTAAAATTGAAAATCTTTAAATGATCTCAGAATAACTACATATGGAAGCTGAAATGGAATATCTGCGTTTTGTCTTCCCTTTTTTCTTCAGGAAAAGTTGATGCCAATTCACAGCAAATGGTGTTGGTTGATGCAGATTTAAAACATTTATTTAGAACACTGCTTTTTATGTTTAAAATTTATGCGCACTTTTTTGCCTTTTGTTTGTTGCTTCCATGTCCTGACATTATACATGTATTTTTAACTTTCAAATAAATTGAGTATTGTTTTATACAATCAATATTTCTTTAGATTTAGACTCATACATGCTTTTCATTCCTTCCTGTATTTCTGTATATCCGCTTATATCATTCTCTTTTGGTTTAATTAAATTATTTTAGTAAAATTTTAATACCGATGGCTTCTCTCCAATTTTGTATGGAAATTCGTTTTCAGTTTTTTCGGATATGTGTGTTGGTAGCAGAATTTTCTTTCAACTCTGTTTTCTGTTTTACATTGTTCCTAAAGTGCTTATTCTTAGTTTTTCTTCTTTGAAATAAACATGCACTTTCAACTATTTTAAGATTATCTATTTGTCTTTGTACATTAGCATTTTGATTATGAAATACTAAGTGTGTTTCTATTTGTGTTTCTCTTAGAGTTTATAGTTCTTTGGTCTAGGACTTGACACCTTCTACCAAATTTGAAAAATGCTCAGCAGTTCTCTATTTGATTATGGCTCTGACCATTCTTTCTGTTCTTCCTACAGAATTCTAATTACACATTCAGGTTTTTGTATTTTGTGTTTTATCCCTTATTCCATATGTCTGTTGTGTCAAATATATTTTTCCCATCATTTTTGTTAATTTTCTAATTGATTACTGATCTTTTTATCAGGGATAACTTATCTGGTATTAAATCTGCCTATTAGGCTTTTTATTTTAATTCTAGAGATTTTATTTATTTTTAAATGGTTCAAGGTCTTTGATGGAATTCTCTAACTTGTCATATACTTTTTTGAACATGCTAATCAGGTTTAGCACACATTTGATCATTCTAATACCTGGATTTTTTTAGATGTTTTCACTGTTTGAATTTGTCAGAAATGTTATAATCAATAGTATCAATTTTGTCCTTGCTAATGATGACCATTTTGAAATAAGACACTTTAAAAAATGCTCATTGGCAGTTCAAATTTCTAAGTAATATTGGTTAGGAAAAAGATACACTGACAATGGAAAAAAGAAAATAAGGCAAAAAGCCCTTGTGTTTCTCTTATGGCTTGTCAGTTCTTCTTGTGTTTTTCAAATTTCTTAATTTTACTTTTGAGTTTAAAAGGTTATTTCTGCAAATGTTTTCCTAAATGCACATATGCTTATTTTGGCAACTGGTTCTCTAGAACTCATCCTGAGAAAGTACACACAACATATTGCTGACACAAAGTTTATTATCTCATCTGGTTTCAGTCCAATAACATTAGTAGAGTGAATATTATGGTTACTTTCCAGGAGACTGCTTTTGACTAATCATTGAATATGCTCATCACTTTCCTTTCACAATACTCTGTGTTGTCCTTATGCATTTTCTAGGTATTAATCACACAATTAAAATTAGTATGTTGATACTAGAAGTTTTTGATCAACTGACCATAGTGCAGTGAATAAACATGTCTTCAAGTCATAATAGTCCTGGCAATGACTGATCAGAAGAAATACTGAATATAAATAGGATATAACTTGTTGGTATGCATATGATAACCCTGTATATAGCAGGCTCAGAGTTCGAGTAATCTTTAAATTTGAGTTTTAAATTTGAATAGTTTCTACCATTTGTTATTTTATAACATTTTCTTAAGTTAGTGCAAGTCACTTAATTTCTGTGATCTAGAAGTAAAAATATAAAAATGGTCTCATGCTGTGAGATGGCATATTGAAATGCCTGTAAAGCAAAAAGGAAGCATCCCTTAATAATAAAGAGGACTGGGCATCAGGTTAGTGACAAACACAGTAAGTGAACTTGACTGGACTATTCTTAACTTTGACATAGCAGGCATCTAGGAAGTTCTAAAAATTTTAAGAATATGTATTTTCTTAAATGATCTACTTTTTTTTTTTTTTTTAGACAAAGAGAAAAATAGAGGATATGATCATTGTTTTTTCAAAGTTTGATTGTAGTCTCACTTTCATCTTTCAATTGGGTCATTGACTTCACTTGCCCCTTTTACATACTTTGAGAAAAAGCTTTGCATCTACAACAGGAAACTGGGTCAATGAATAAGCTTAACACAAGTAAGTTCACTAAGCTATGAGATTATTTCCTGCAGAATATCCTCTATAAACTATAAGCTGTATTCTGTTTTCTTAATGATCTTCACAAAAATCCATTGCCCTTATTTTAATTTTTTCCATCTCCAATTTGTCTTTTATTTGACATAAGATATATTTAAAATGTTATCTCACCATATAGAAAAGCTTGTCCATAATTTAAACTGCATTAATCTTGCAAAGTAGGCCAGGCCATTATCATATAGACATATGAAGATATATTAATTTATAAATGTGCTCAAAAATAGCTTAAATAATAAAGCATAATTTTTACTTATTTTAAATAAAAGAATGAATTACCTAAAGTTATATTCCCTCATTTATTTTTATTTATTAATTATAGAGCATATGATTGACAGCTAGCTCATAAAATTTAAATTTAAAATTAGAGAAAAAACATAATGAGAATTTATTTTATACAATTCTATGTGATTTACAATATCACTTAATTAACATTTAGTAATGTATATAAAGGACAATGTATTACATACACACATTTTTTAAAAACATTGCATTCAGTAGAAATCATTAGTTCAATTTATCTAATCATTTAATAATACATAAATCTGAAGTTTAATTAGTATCTAGTGTAATCCACATCTTAATCCAGAATCTCTAAAGTGGTTTTTAAAATGAAAGCTTTACTTATTTCTAGCAATAAGCACACCATCATATTGAGTAATTAGACTCTCCTTAGAAAGCAGCACAGTATTGACTAATAGAGGAGGAAGCAAATTTGAGTAACTTCCAATATTTACTAAATTATATGCTTGAAAAATCAGCTATCTTCTCTGAATTAAATTTACCTGTTTTGCCAAAACAGCAAGATTTTTTAGGATCAAATGAAATTTTTGAAATCCACAAGAGACTGAAGATTATTTGTACTATTCTACATTATTTCTGGTTCTTATTTTAAGTGATTATCTTGCTAATTTGAAATATCCTCTTTTTGACACCCACCTTGACCTTGGATCTAGCTGTCAACTGAGCAATGTCCTTCTTAGTCTTTGTACAGAACAAACTCCAAATACTTTTGTAATAATATTTATGTCATTTATCTTTATAAAAACTTGATTTCTTTCAATGTTCTTTTTTACATAATGCTATCCTTATATTCATTTTTATTGTCACTTTTTGTTCCTGTATCGCAAAACTGGTGATTTGTTTGGTTTAGTTTTGATTGTTTTGGCAAAGCACAGGTAAAGTATGGCTGCATAATATCTTTTACATTTTTGATATGTTTTTACCAAATCAGGTAATATTATACTAGAATGGCTTCCTTTTGTGTTATGGGCCAGGCTATATGGGCAATGACCAAACAGACTCCATTTCACCCTGAGTCTCCATGTCATTTAAGAAATACTTCTCCCATGGGAACTACCCCCCTCTGTACCCATTAGAATAGCTTGTTTGGCAACACAAAATGACAATTCTTATACAATGTAAAATTGTTCTCTTTTCGGTTCCCATTTTTCTTGGACGATGTATCCTGTCAGAGAATGATTGTCTAGATGTTAGTAACTTTAACTTGTACAGTAAAGCCCCCAAAAAGGAAACCCCAACTCTGTCCCATGGATCGATGGCAACCCCAATCAACCGCAGGAGGTGTCGCTTGATGCAAACCGCAAGAGGTGTTTATTCCAGTGCGCTGGGACCCAACTCATGACTCACGCAGGAGTCCAGGAGTCAAGTCCCTAGCAGAAAATCTTGTAGGTTTATAAAGGCAGAAACCACACATCGGGAGGGGTCGGACATGAAAGGGAAAAGGGGAACAAAGCTGCCGGGAAATTTCAAAGGGGGTCTGGGTTTGCTTATAACATACAACATGTTTCACAATGTTTTATAACAGGGCGTAGATTCTGGTCAATAGTTTCTGGTAATCCTACTGTTTGAGCACTATCTGGCTATCTGGCTCAATTTACCCTTTTACTCCCTGTTTGGGGCTGATTCCTGGAACAGCTTTAAGGGCTTTGTTCCCGTCACTGGGAGAGAGACCTTAGGGAGTTGAGATAAAACAGACAGCTTAAAAAAAAAAAGTCCATTCTTTCAGTACTCAACTAGGGTAGTTTTGATCCACTGCCCCTTCTGCTTAGATCTCATGATGTTTGTTTATAGTTTTGAATCATTGCAACAGCCACTGATTTTGGGAGTCCTCTCTGCCACATCCTGCGTGGATGAGGATGATGTTGGCGGTTTTTCTATCTCTTACCCAAAAAACTTATCTACTCAATAAACACACAAGAGCTAATACTCTTTTTTTAAATGAAAGGGGGCATGACAGGTCTGGCCATACCAGCTCTGACCTCTTACAACAACAACTTGCCCAACTCTCTTTTATTTATAATATATAGGTAAAGGGGGCAAGAGCTGGGAGGAGCTTCTTCTGTGATGGACAGGATAGGGGGGAGTTAGGGAAGCCATTCTCTTAAGGGGGAATATTCCAGAAGGAGACAGGGAACCACTCCCACGCAGCACCACATGCTTCCCAATAGTTCCTAGAAGCCAGGCATCTGTGTCCCTTGGTTCAACCTAATCGGATTCTGCTAAATAAGGATGGCTTCCTACAACTTATGATTAATGAAGTGACACATTTTACTTATGGTATAAAAGGTGCACTGTAAACCTTGGAGGGGGTTGAAGGGCAGAGACTTGCAGCTGGCCCTTCCTTCCTACCAGCCAGTGAATCTGGTGAATAAAAATGGTTCCGTCTCTTGCTTTAAGATCCAGTTGGTGATTTATTGCAATCTCACCATAACATTTGAAATAAGGTATCTTACTACATATAAAACTTCACATATGCCTTACATAACTTCATAAATATTCATGAGTACACATTGAAAAATGATTAATCAACTTGATCTTAATCCTGAATCAGGTATCTACAGGCTCATCCATATTAACTTTCCAAATCCTGCCAGGTCTATGAGGAGTGTATTACACAAGTATACTATTGTGTCCTCAACAAAAGAAACATAGTCTTGTGTTGTGTGTCTTCTGTTGTGTTTTTGCCCTAGATTCTCGAACTTTTTTCACTTGTTTTACTGAAGTTCTTCCATAATAGTGATACCGCCATTTACCGGTGACGAGTTCTGCTCCTTCTAATGTTGAAGACTGAACACTAGAGAAGCATGCCAAGGCAAGAATATTAAGCAGGTTTTATTTAAAGGTAATAATACAGACTTCTCCCAGCAGGGAGAAGGGGGCCATGGCTGATGTTCTAAAATCCCAAGAAGTGAGCGCACCCTACATCTTTTATAGGTTAAATTCTCTTTTGTTCTCCAGTTCTCTCCCCCCTTATCTCTCCTTCCTGCCTACATGACTAGGCCTGGTTTTGCATTAAGTGAGAAGCCATGGGCAGGGGGAGGGCCAAGGTGATTCAGGCAGGCAAGGGCCCAGGGGGCATTAATTAGCAGCTCCTTGCTTGCAGTCCTTGATAAAGGCAGGTAAATTTGGTAATCAATGGGCTCCGGAGGTCTTTGATAGTCCATTCTTCCAGGGGCAGTCTCCAACTTCCAGAGGCAGATGGCTTCATGGCTTCATTTCCTCGAATTGACCCGATTCCCTATTTCTACACTAACTACCTGTCCTTAATTCTGGCTTCAATAGTACAATCAAAAAGAGGACATGTGAAATATTCCCTGAATTTATGTATAGTCCTCATGCTTTAAAGACAGGTACTGTCTTTATATATTTGATCTATACTTTTATCTTTGGGACATGATGTGCCCAATCAATATGTAAATTCAATTCTTCTTCAATGCTGGTGATTTTTAAATTAAATTAAAATGGTATAATTTAGATATAAATGTAATATAAATACAAATTTCATGTAAATTATTTAAATTAGTGAAAATTTAAAAACAATTTACCACTTACTACATAGTTAGCCTTTTATTAAATAATATTTAGTGGGTATATATTACATGCCCAGTATTATTCTAAGTACTGAAAATATAAGGGAGAGCAAAACTGACGAAACTCTCAGCCTTCATTGAGCTTATAATAAAAGAAGATCAAATTTAAAGATAAAAATTATAAATTTAAACCAGATGTAAGAAAATGATATATTCTAAGGAAAAAGAATGAATTTAGAGACCAATGGAATACAGAGTAAAAATTTTAGAGTGATCCAGTCCGCTTTTTGCTAATTTAGTTAAAATTTTCAGAGAAGACCACTACTACGAGAAAGGACAGAAGTTAATCCAAAAATAACAAAAGTAAAATTGTCTAGGAAAAGATAACTTCTCATGAAAATGCCATAAGGTAGGAACCTCCATGTGTTTATTTGGGGAGCAGAAAGATAACTAGTAGAAAACATATCAGGTAGAATCTTGGAATGCATGGTAAAGTCTTCAGCATTTGATCCTTTTATGTATGAAGCAAATGCAGTGTTTTAACAGGAGAGTGACATGATCTGGGCAAATGTTTTCTTCTCTCAGTCTTGTGGAGAAAAGATTTCAGAGGGAAAGTACTGAGCAAGATTCCAGCAAGTTAGCTGTTAACTGTTAAAAAATTTCTGTAACTTTGGTCTAGGACGTGCTTTCAGTTAAAATCTACAAGGATTGATGATGCATAGAATGCCAAATGAAAAGTAAAAAGATATGTGAAGGCAGTTCTAATGTCTGATCTGGGCAACTAAATGGAGTGTGCTACTTGTTCAGAGGTCAAAAATACATGAGTGGGCACAGGTTTGGGGGAAACATCATATTATTAGTTTTAGATGCCTATTATATATTCAAATGAAGATTACAATTCTGTAGTTAAGTATGTCAATCTTATTTAAGCAAAAATTTGGACTGTAATCTTGAGTATATAATTGATTTGTAGGCCCTCCATCATTCAAAGATAAGGAAAATCCTTTCTTGTTTGTGAATACAGGCACTTGTGCGCATGCACAAAAGCTCTGAGATGATTTCCTTTAGGTGTCCAACTGTAATTTTCTTCCATTTAATAGATATTTATGAAATTATTAAATTTCAAGAGGTAGATAGCTTTATTAGTGATTTGCCAAGTATAAAATCTGATATTGAATTTAAATAGTCAACTAAGATCAGAGTTCTGTTAAAGTGGCAGTTAGCAAATTATTTCTTAACATGTAAAAATTTAGATTAGCTTACTTATTTCAGAGTATGAACATTACAGTGGTTCGACTTTTCTTTATAAATTTTTTGGTTGGACATAATACTATTTCGTGCGTTGGTAGCAGGCCAGATATACAAAACACTTAATTTTCAGGATCAAAATAGTTTATTCTAGCAAAGTGCTATGCTGTTCACCAACTGAGTTCTACAACTTAGCTACTGTGAGCACTTCTGGTACTGTTGAAATATGGCAGGGATGCCTTTTATTTACTCACCTATGCATCCATCATTCAAAAGTTTCACTGAGACCCTCCTTGAGCTAAAATTGGCTACAAGATGCTGCCCTCTGACTCATAATCTTATTCTTCTGGGTTATTATTCTTCCAGTTATTGTTACTTCTTGAAAAGATTTAATATTAAATTTCTTCAATCAGATTCAATCTAAATTCCTAGAGAGAATGCTTTTCTGTGCCTTTTATTGTGCTACTTTCAAGAAAGCAAAGATCTTTCATATTTTAGAAGATTCATCGCATCTAAATGGATTTCTAAACCTGCTACTTGTTTTGTAGCTGTTTTCCAAAATGTCACATCCATCAGTAAATTTTTTTGCATCTTAGTATTTAGCATAATTTATCAAAATATTGTTTATATGTATTTCTTATACTTTAAATAAACAAAAAAGAACAATTTCTGTAAATAAATTTTCTGAATTTTCTGAATTTTAAGATACACAATGTATTTCAGCATTCAAAAGGTTTTTTTTTGAATGAACAAAAGTGACAGATATTGTAACTGTCAAATAGTTAATACAAAGTCTTATTTTTTACTTTAAAAATTTTAAGATCCATCAGTCTACTGTAAATATTCCTTGGGATCCAAAAGAGTTGGTCAGCTACATAACATAATAAAATAATAATTTTATTCTTGTACTATTATCCTTTTTATCTAATGTTCTTATCCCATGCATTCATAGAATATGAATCAACTTAAAAATAATGTCATTAAAAGTGAAGCTTTATACAGAACCTTATATACAGTTCTTTTAATACCTTCATGTTTCTATATGCATACTATTTCTAAACATTTTCTATCCCTTAGATTTTATATGACCAGTTATTCATCTACAATAATCCTGAGAATCCATGTTAATCAGCATACTTGAACTTTTTGATCAACATAAATTTCTCTTCATTCAGCAATTAAATATTTTAGAAAGACAGTATTTTCTAAAATAGAAGTATTTACGTTAATGTGGATTAAGTGTTTTACACATGACATCTTCCAGTAGAGTAACCACATGATTAAGTTACTTTTAAAACATAAAATTAACTAGAGCTTTTAAGCACATTATTCTCTGTCCATTCACTGGACATATGCATGTTACCTCACTGTTATGACTAAAAATCTCATTATTAATAGAAAAAGCCTTGTAGTCATTTGTTCAGAAATGACAGACACAAATGCCATATTGAATAATTTCTAAATCATCTTCAAAGAAAACTGGCATAGAGAAAACAGAAAGAGTGTGAGCATTGCAGTGAAATGTGCTGCATTCTGAATCTGTCTCCTTCATACATACATTGTCCATTAAGCATGTTACTTTATTTCTTTGTGCCAGAATTTCTTCTGCAAAATGGGAATTTTTTAAATCTTCCTAAAAGATGATAACAGATTACATTTGAATTAGTGTTTGTAAAAGCATTGGATTTTGTTTGCCTTATAGGAGGCAGTATTAACAGTTATCTCATAACTTTTATAGTCATTCCTTATTCAAATTAGTTCACTGATCTTTAAACATGTATGAACCTAGGAGAAGTTGAAAATTTCTAACAAATGGTAACTTTAAGGTAAACACATCATGTAGTATCAAAATGTTACCATAGTAAAATCAATTTAAGATAACACATAATTCCTAGCAGAATATCATATGATAACATTATTGAAAACAGGTGTGCTTACATGATAAATCACTTACAAATGATAATACTCACTTAAAGCTAGACAATATTTTGGAATTGTCAGATTTAATCAGTTTGAGGTCTATTTTATATATTTGTATGCTTTATGTTTATATATATGGTTTGGGTCTTGATATTCAAACAATTAAATTTCTAATCATTTCAAAATAAATCCTATGTTGTGATAATTAGTAATTTGGTAAGAAATATCTGTAGGGAAAGTTGTCTTTATTCATTAGAATATATGATTACAGTAATTGCACCTTATTATATGGTATTCAATTCCAGCTCATCATGTCATAATATCTACAAATAATCTAGTGTTTCAGAATTTATTCTATTTTGGATTCTCAAGGTATTTATGGGAATGTATATATACACACACAAACAGACACTACACATATGTGTTCATGTGTACATGTGTGTAAGTAAAGTACAAGTATATACGTAAAAGTAAAAATTACTAAATATTTAGAACTTTATAATTTTTACTTCCGTTGCAGTTTAACATGAAGAGTTGGGATTTCAGGTATGCAGTTCTCAAAAAGCCCAAACTCATCAAGCACATTATTTTGGGGGAAGGTTTGTTATTGGTTCTGGCTTTCTGCGAGGACAAGTAGGCAATTTTGAAACCATCAAGTTCTTACTCAAGAGGAAATAGGGCTCATTTGCATATTATTATGCACATAATTATAAATTTGGGTATGCAAATAAAGCACTCCACATTCTGGCCTTGTTCCTAGGTTTTCTAGGGCTTAATTGTCCTGAACAATTTTAAAAGGTTAAAAAGATTGGTGATTTCCTTTAAAATCAACAAACAAATAAACAATGAAACTTGCCTATTAGTACATGAGAGTTCACGATGTGTCAGTTGAAATATTGAAAACATGAGACTTGGATTAAGTGAATGGAAATATTTAAGTTACACCCTTTTCGACATTCTAGCCTTTTTATTTTTGGATAATTTAGTTGTTCTCTACTTTATTTTATTATACCCTATGGATCAGTTCACATTTATCACTACATTTTTAGGACATGACAGGACCTACTGAAAGATATCAAATAAATTAAAGTAGACTAAGAAATTTGTACTGTGTGAGATCCTGTGCTGATAGTTGAAGTTAAGTATATAAATGGTAACTTCTTACTGATCAAGTGTTAAAAATCAATCATCTACGAAGGAGTTGCTATGGGCTGAATTGTCCCCTATCTCCAAATCCTAATGTGGAAGACTTAACTCCTGGTCCCTCAGAAAGTGACTGTATTTTAAGACAATGCCTTTGAAGAAGTGACTTATTAAATGAAGCTGAGGACTTTAGGGAGGGCACTTATCCAATCTGACTATAGTCCTCAGGAAAAGAGAAAATATGGGTACATAGACACCAGGGATGTCAATATGAGAGTGTTTGGAAAAAATACATTTATCATTTTAAGGATTCTTTAGCTTTAATGAATGACAGAATAGATAAACAACCCAAAAAACAATTGAATTTTTCCCCCATGAAATGTCCAGAATAGAATCATGTTCTCTACTCACAGATTATGCTAAAATGATAAAGAGCTACTGAAGTGAGATTTGGTACAGCCTAAAATTATTAGGGAGTGTGTGTGTGTGTGTGTGTGTGTGTGTGTTTTAAATGACTCGATTTAGTCAATTAGAATATATTAAGCATATGATGTAAATAATCTAGAGTTGTACTTTAAACATTTGATATGCCAGTGTAAAGAATTTACTCAAGTGGCTCAACTGAGTATTAAAGTTTTATAAAGGTCCTGATGAATTAAAAAAATTGACTAGAAGATGGGCATGAAAAAGAAGAAACAAACATCAAGCGTCAAGAACACCTCAGATGGTAGAATCATATCTGCTTAGAGGTCAAAGCAGGAAAGCACACAGTTACAAATCTGGATCATTAAGAAAAAGGGGCTGCTGCCAACAGGGACAAGGCCTTAATTGGGAAACAATAATCATTGAAGGAAAGATCATACTCATGCATATAGACATACAATTCTTGAACTATTGACAATTTGTGGAGATGATCCAGTATGTGAAAGACTTCAGAGAAACCCTGATTCCAACAAATCACTTGTGTTCAAAATTTAAGTCAATTTGTTCTTCAATCACTTCTCTCAACAACCTTCTGACAGGTTTTCTTTTTTTTTTTTTTTTTAACCTTTTCCCATTCATGTTTTTCTCCTTGGTAGTTATTAGTTTCTAGTACACTAAGTATTTTGATTATTTGCTATGTTTATTTTTCATATTTCTTCAAGGCAGAATTGAACTTGGATGGGGATTTTCATCTGTTTAGTTAGACATTACATTTTGGATTCTGTACCTATCCATGATAAATATTAGGTGATCAATATTTACTGAATAAGTGAGAAAAATACTTCTCATTTGATAAGTAAAATGTCTATTCAATATACTATTATTTTTAAAGGAACCAAAACATGGCATGTAAAAACTATTGGTGAAAACAATCCAATAGAATTTGTATAAAAATATTAATATTTAAAAGTTAAAGGATATTTTGAGCATGTTTCATATACAGTTTTGTCTATAGTTTCATGTCTAGTAATGCAATTTTCTACTATTTGAAAAATAACTCCAACTAAAAACACTTCAAGATATTTTTAAAAGTAACAGAAAGCACTTGAATTTTGACAAAAATTGTCAGAACTATGGAAAGAATCTGGAGCAATAAACTGAATAAAAAATTGACTTTTGAAGATATTTCATAAATGGAATGAATTTGAGAAATGTGTTCACAAACCTGAGGAGCGTGTTGAATAGGACATAATATTGAGTACACACCACATGTTGCAGAATCTAGTATAGCAGCTTCTCTCAATAGGGATAGGAAATGAAGTTGCTAGTCACATTTAACAATGACTCTGAAATAAAACCTCTCTTTCCTTCAACTTGAGGAAATTTCAGGTAAAGTTCTCATGGTGCTGATCAGTGCACATTAATAAAACAAAGTAAATATTTGTGTTCACCCAAATTAAGCACTATACATGTAAATATATGTTTAGTTGCATAGCTCACTGAAAGAGATTAAAAAGTACAAAGAGTGAGAAAGATTTTTTTAAAAAAATCTAATCAGAGTTTCAGAGGAAATTCAAAAGAGAAAAAGTGTGGACAGAAATATTGTTTGGAGAGAGAAAAGTGAATTATTAGAATGCTACTTAGAAACTATTGCTTGGGTTCCTATTGCTTGAAAGCCTTTTCTATGAACGCACTGGAACTATATCCCTTGTGTATAAGAGAAGACAACTATGTATTGTTTTCTTTCCTACAGATTAAGAGTTAAGCATTTTTCGTGTTAAAGGGTCGTATTTATTTGTTTTTTGAAAATTCTACATAAATTTTATAAATATATGTATATAATTCAGATATTTACATATATTAGAATAAAAATGAATTTAAATTCTAGGTTGTAAAATTCTATTTTAGTTTTTGGATTTTATAGTCATATCTTTATTTCATTCAAAATTTGTCTCCTAATGATAGTAACAGGAAAGTAATTTGTTATGCATAGCCCTAAAACTTTATCTACCTGTATATGCATATGAGTATGATACTTCAATATAACCACATAATATTAATTAATAAAATCATTACCCTCAATTTAAGATTTAATAGCAATTCTTTTGAACAAAGAATTCTGTACAAAGTTGGGAACGGAGTCAAAAGGTTTTTGTTTTGCTTTGTTTTGTTTTTAGGGGGATTATTCCATCAAGATTCTATAGAGTAAGATAGGTTTTATTTCATCATTTTCTATTTAAATGAATTTTTTAAAATTTTATTATGTTTTTAAATTCTTTAGGATATATTTGGTAGCAAATTTAAAAATATAAAACCCGAAATTATCACTTATATATCTTCTGGTTTTCTTTCTTTTCCATATAATAATTAATGTTGTAATATATTATTTTGTTTTATCCATTATACATTTTGCATATATTATTATAAGTAATATTTCTAGATAAAAAGGTATCTGCATGCAGAATTCTGTTAAGTACTGAGAAATCTCCTCCACAGAATTGCATCATTTTGCATTTCTAGCAGTATGTAAGAGCACATCCTTACTTAGAGCTCTACCAAAAGGGTATGTTTTGAATATCTTACTTGTGAAAAATATTTTGTCAACACATAGTCCCCTCTTATCCATGGTTTCAATTCTGTGGTTTTAATTACTTGTGATCAAATACAGTCCAAAAATATTGAACGGAAAATTCCAGAAGTAAACAATTGATAAATTTTAGATTTAAAGTTGTGCTGAGTAGTGTGAAGAACCCTCTGCCACTCTGCTCCATCTAGCCATTCCTTTGTCCAGCATCTCCATTCTACATGGTTACCATGTTAGTTATGTTAGTTACTCAATAGTGGTCTTGAGTATGACATTTACTATCATTGTATAATAAGCCTTATTTTACTTAATAATGACCACAGAGCAAAAGTGTTGCAAAGTTAGCAATTTGGAAATGCCAAAAAGAAGTCATAAAGTGTTTCTGTTAAGTGAGAAGGTGACAGTTTCCAATTAATGATGAAAAAAAATAGTTGTATACCAAAGTTACTTAGATCTATGGTAAGTTTTTGTTAATCTCTTACCATGCCTAATTCATAAATTAAACTTTATTATAAGTATATATGCACAGGAAAAACAGTATAAGGTACAATATAATAGTTTCAGGCATTTATCTTGTTTTTATAAAAATTCTACATAATTTTTTTAAATTCATTAACTCATTGATTATTTCTTCTCAATTTTTGGAAGTTTAAGCAGAGTTGTAAAGGAATAACTTTCAAGCAGAGGAAATGTTATTACAGTTGGAAAACCAGAGATGGAAGAGAAAAGATTGATTGAATGATAGATTCATGAATAATCTGAATTCATACTGTGTAGTTTATATATGATTAATAAAGACTTAGGTGTTCCAAGAAAATTATGTAATTATGTAATTTAAAACAAAAAAATGTTTAAAATAAAAGTAAAAAATTAGAAATGTAAATGTATTTACCCTAACCTAACATCACTGTTACAAAAAACCCCACAAACCATTCAATTAAATTTATACATTGAAACTTATGCAACACATAATGTAAATTATAGACTTACTATTAAACTCCAAGTGCATTATTTTCAACGTCATGGAAGTTAGATGAAATAAGAACAATCAATCCAAAATAAGGATATGATAATTAAACCACAGACTTTTCAACAACAGAAAAGAATCTAGAAGAGTGAGGAAAGATATGTTTAAATTGTAACATAGAATAATTGTCAACCTAAAATAAGCTTTCTTTTTTATTTATCTTTTAATTTTTTACAGACTGAATTTTGATTCATTGTACACAAATGGGGTGCATCATTTCATTTCTATGGTTGTACACAATGTAAATTCATACCATTCATGTAATCATACATGTACATAGGGTAATGATGTCTGTCTCATTCTGCCATTTTTTATATCTGCCTCCCTCTCATCCTAAAATAAGCTTTCTTGTTCAACTGGCTTCTAAAAACAGATGTTTAAAATATTTGAACAAGATTAAATTTGAACATTTGCCACAAAAGCCCTCTCACTGAAGGAATAAAATTCACAGCAAAATAAAATTATTTCAGTCAAGTGATTGAAGAGATAACCAACAAAAAAAGGAGATAGGTATGATAAAGAAAAATCATGGTCTAATCTCTAGGCATTTAAAATTAATGATGGAATTAAAGTCTGTAATAACTTGTAATCTAAGGAAATCATCATTAAAATTATATCTAGACATGCATTCTGAAAAATTTTAGGTTTAAGTTATAAATGAGACAAATTTAAGACATAAAATATAAAATACTAGTAAGTTTTGACAAATATTTATAAGTAAAATTTTAAAAAAGATTAAAGAAGCAAATGTGATACCAATTTAGTATTAAAGACAATTTACTTTAATATTAAAATGCTTAAGATGAATGAAAAAATACATGATCATGAAAGACACATTTTTCTAAGAAATAAACTAGTATTAACAGACAACAAAGCTTGAAAAATAATTAAATGGCAAGATACATGGCAGAACATATAAATGAAATAATAAAAAGATATTAATGTGCTGTTTGTAACCATATACTTCCATAGTCTATAGATAAATATTAAATAGTATAACAATACATTGATTATTTGTTGGTATACTTTTTATTTCAAAAAATTTAATTGTTTTAAGAAGATTTCCCCCAATTATATCACCTGTCCTGCTTAACTAAACCTGATGTCACTCAGATATATAAATTAGTTAAGAAATTGTTGAATATGTCCTATACAGAGTTGCATTGTTACTCATGTAACATATTCCCTCAGTTTTTAAAACATTTTACTGTTATTTCTTCATTTTTTCAATATGATATTTATTAAGTTGACTTTCCCTCTCTTTTGGTCTTACATATATTTCATACCTGCCTAAAAGAAATTCTCAACTAGATTCTGAACAAGATATATTTTTAAAATTGGGCATTTTCGAAGGCATTTACCTTTCTTTCTGAAGGCAATTTGCCCATTTTTACTTGACTTATTTTATCAATTGAAATCTTCCACAATTCTGTTCTAAGGTCTATCCATTATACACTTGCAGAAAAATTATTACTAATTTTTTTTCCTTGTTCACTAATCCTCATGACATCATTCATCAAAGTAAAGTAAAAGTTGATGTCTGTAATTAAAAACATCTACATTTTATTAAATTGAGTAATATGAGAAATATACTTTAACAGACCATTATCACATGTTTGAGATACTGATAAATGATACATCTATAAAATGGTTGATTATATTGGAAATCACTTCAAGTATTTCTGTCATCATTTTAAGGGGAAAAATAATGTAGTTCAGAAGCAGATCATGTTGCCCCCTTTTTAAGTATAATCAATATAATAAAGTCAAGATAAAATCATTTGATACCACCAAAGTACAATTTCAAATGCTTTTCCTAGTTTTTAATCTTCTTTTGTAACAATCCATCTTAGATTGACTCTCTAGCAGTAATTTATCTCTTCAATATCATGAGATGGATATTTTGGTTTAGTGAGAACAAAAAATCCCCTAGGTAGTAATTTGGTTTCCCTTGTGAACTGTTAGCATAAGAGTACCTATTTGTACTCTGCTTCCCAAAGGCAATACAAGGTTCTCTTTCTAGGGAGTATTAGACATTGAATGAATTTTTTTAAAAATGGAAATGGAAGAGGAAGGAGAGTTACTGTGGTCCTAATTAGACTAAGATATACTCCATGCTTGTACAATAACATCAAAATGCATTCTACTGTCACATATAACTAAAAAGAACAAATAAAATAAATAAATAAATATGCATATGTGTGCACAGATATAAAACATACATATGTGCATTTTGACCTGCACATACATTAATAATCCTTGAAATATTAATTAGCAACATATGTACCTTTTTTCAATTATACATCTTTTTTTATAAAGCAAGCAATAGACTGGAATACTATATTACAAAATGATGATTTCTGTTGTACTTATAATTTCCCACTCAAAATATCAAGCATTGTCAGACAGCAATACAAAGTGAAGGGCCCAGCTTCTAGTATGGATGAAAATATAAACTAGCTTCTGCTAAGAATCTCAGTCTATCTTTAATTTTCTCATATTATTCAATAAAAGGTGGACACTTTTAATTTAAAAATATCAGCTTTTACTTTACATTGATTCATGTTGCTATGAGGATTAGTGAACAAGGAGAAATCTAGTAAAAATTTTTCTGCAAGTATATATATCTTTAAATTTCTGTAAACAAAAAGATGGTAACATTATAGAAATAAAGTTAATAAGACAAACAACACATATGTGTAATTCTGAACAGTTTTCAAGTGCAACATAAAATTTCTGTTTTTTTCTTTTTCCATACTTTCATGGGTGCAGTATAGTTGTACATAATGTTGGAATTAATTGTTACATATTTGTACATGTACACAATATAATAATATAATTTGGCCAATATATTCCTCAGTATTCCCACATTTCCCCCCCTACTTCTTCTCCCTTGTCCTTTCAACGTATTTTGCTGTCTGCCTTAAATTTTCATGAGACCCTGCCTCTCTTTTCCTTTTTCCTCTCTAACTTCCACATATGAGGGAAAACATGATCCTTGCTTTCCTAAGTTTGACTTATTTCACTTAACATAAAGTTTTCAAGTTTCATCCATTTTTATTTTTCTTTAAGGCTGAAAAAAACTTCATTGTGTATATATCTCACATTTTCTTTACCTGTTTATCCATTGACAGATACTTAGACTGGTTCTATAGTTTGGTTATTGTGAATTGTGCTGCTGTAAACATGAGTATGCAGGTATTGCTATATGTCAGGGTCTTAAGGCCCCTTACAAGGGAAGGGGACACTCCCCAACAAGGTCAGACCGGGATAGGTAGGGCTGACTGACCACCCCCTCCCAGCCCTCCAGGTGGAGGACCCATCACAGCAGGAACTCGTTTATTGAGGAAATCACACAGCTTTTATGTAGGGTGGGGGTTAGGCGGGAACCAATCAACTTAAAAGGTCAGCAAGGCAGGGGGGTTCATGCAGGCGAGAGTCCCATTGGACTATATGGCAAGCAGAGCTGATCACGTTCATGGAACTGTTGTTAACCAATCCCTGACACTGGTCTGATTCATCGTTATTAACTTTTGAAACCGCCTTTGAGGCCTTGATCTTGCTCACTGGCCAGGGAGTAAGGAGTCAGCCTGAGTTAGTTAATGTGTCATTAGTCCCAACAGCTATAGTATGCTGACTTTAACTCTGAAGCATTAATTTATGCCTTCACTATCAGAAGACAGATACTTGGTTTAGTGAGATCAAAAAATGTCATAGGTAGTAATTTGGTTTAATTTGGTTTCTCTTATGAACTGTTAGCACGAGAGCACTTTTTTACACTCTGCTTCCAGAATGCAATAAAAGGTCATATTTTCAGAAAGATTTATAAATTAAATGAATTTTTTTTAAAAATTCTAAAAAATTGAATTCAAAATATATTCTTTCTTTGCATTATGATATTTTATTTTCATTCTCTCATGTTCTTTGTATTAGAATTTCTCATGATTTTTGTATGTGTTATAAACTCCATAACACATAATATTAGGATTCATTTTGTTACACATAACATTAGGATTCATTTTGACATAATTATAAATTAATGGGATATAATTTTTTTCTCTATTTCAGTTCCAGTACTTTCTCCTTTCTTTGTCTTCTCTGTCCTTCTGTTCCTTTCTCTCTACTAAACTGATCTTTCTGCTCTTTTTCTTATTTGTTCTTTTTAGTTGTACATGACACTACAATGTATTTACTTACCATTCTTGTGGTTGTAAGAATTAATTTTCTTAAATGCTAGTTTTATGTTTTAAAATATTGCCAAGCATAAGTAATGTAATCAAAAATATTTTCTAGTCTCTATCAACTTCATAAAATTATTCACATGCTCATTAATGTAGACCTTTGAGAATGTGCACCATATGCAATGAATACACAAAGTAAAGACATTTCAAAATGTAGCTTAAAGAAAGTGGCAGGTCTGTGCTGCATTTTACAGATGTTCTCTGACTCTTGAACATGTCTCTTTTGTACCCAGGTCTTCCTATTTGTCATGCTCCTTCTCCAAAACAAACAAATACAAAAAGATCATACTTTTAAAAAATGTATTGTATTTGTTGTTCTAGTCAGAGAAAGTTTTTAAAAAAATATGTTTTGGGTCAAGTTAGTCTTAGAAAATATGTTTAGCTAAAAAAATAACAGCAATAGAAAAATGTCAAGAATGTTTCACGTGGTTTATATGATTTCTACACAAAAAGAGTTTTCTGAATAAAATGGGACCTATGAGGGAAGTCCAGATTTAAGGGGAAGAGAAATAAAATAAGACATAAACATCGAGGCAAATAATGATGTCAAATAGGAATTTGGAACTGTGATAATCTCCAATAACATATGAAAAACTTTTAATCTTTTGTTACACATTGTTTTGCTATGCATCTGATATACCTAAGGTTTAAAAGAAAGAAAATTAAGAAAAAATAAAATGACTATTAATTCTTTAAACTTACAGGGAGTAACTTCAGTGAGCTGTATAACGTGCAGATTCTTTTATGACATGAAGATGACTGTACAACTGTTTTCCTTGATCTCTACGGTATTTCCAAGAAGAGAGATGGTCTCTAACAGATTCATACTGACTCAAAATCTAAACAGATTCAAGAAAATGTTTCATCAAATAATATACAAAATAGTTGCTGAAATTCACTTTTTGTTCCATACAAAATGATTATTTTAAAATAATCACGTGTATGTATACTTTGAAAAGCATTTACTTTAAAGATACATTTGTATCCCTAAAATTTTAAGTATTCATTTTAGATTCTACTTAATGTGCCTTTTAATGTGAGGGTTTTATATTATTTTCAAAATAATAAATACTTTTTAAAATTATAAATACTTTTGTGATTCCCTTTGTTGGAAGTTGTATATGGGGAAATGTTTAAGAAGAAATTTAGATACAGAACTTCACTTCTAATATAATTTAATTGACATGCTCTAAATGATTTCCTCAAAGTGAACTGTATACTTGTGAAAATCTTTCATTTAACACACCTTTGAACATTCACCTGAAATTATGTAAGGTTGTTCAGAGCAACAGGAATTTGCATTTAAGATCATAAAACACTGGATTTCCTTGGTAGTTTCCATTCCTCCAGTTTTCACTGTTTCTTTGATAGTTTTGATTCCTCCAGTTTACACTAAAAGAAATGGAACACTTCCAGAACAGCCCAAGTACCAATTTAAATCCAAATGGTAAAAAATCTGAAAACCTTACTCTTTTTTAAAATTCTGCCCTGAGATTTCTATTACATTAGGAAAATATTGGTGGCCACCATAACCTTATCAGGATTGTCTTGAGGATGAGTCAAAAGTTCTTAGATTAAAAAAAAAAAAGTTCTTAGATACATCCACTCATAGGATTTTATAACTGTAAGTTATTTTAGGCCTATTATGCACCAGGTTCTACTCAAAGTGTTGGGGATACATGACTGTATAAGTCACTAACTTGGTTTCTTTTACTATATACACTAGAGTCAAATTCTACATGTCCTGAGACTTGGGTGTCATATCAAAGAAAAATCAAAATTATACAGTGCATGGAAAACTTACTGAAGAAGAAAATCCCTTTAGCTTTTCCCACTCTAAAGCATGCCTGGCAATACAAAAGGATTCAGTCTTAGGTAGCTTCTTTGTTTTATACAATCTGCTTTTGTCAACATATTCTTTTGTAGAGAGAAAAAAATTGATTGCAGAAACATTGCTGAACAATGATTGCACTGTTTATTCTTTATAATTCTGTAAATTTACTTTTTCTCCTCAAGGATTTCACACAATTGTCTGTTTTCAAGATTGTTTGGCCTGAGTATTTCAAAAGGATTAAAAACAATGCATCTCAAATATTATCTATATTTTTCATTCAAAATAATCTTTTTTATACACTTAAGTTCCAGTTTTATTAAAGTACATAGACATACATGAAACTGTTCTTAAATAATATGTATTCATGTGCTTCCTTGTACCAATGAGAAGAATTTAATTGTTCACAAAAATGAAGTCTATATTTTTTCAAAATTCTTAGATAATTTATCAATTCTGAAGGCACAAAGTATTCTTTTTTATATTATATTTGGTTTCAGAAAATATTGTTCAAATATTAATGCAAAAGAATATTGGTAATTTGTCCTCTGACATTTTAAAATGTTAATGAAAGTAATTATTCATTAATTCATAATAAACATATTAAGCACATTCAAGTTTTAGATAATATACGTTTTTTGGAGACTGCAAAGGTTATAAGACAAAATCTATCTAAATCAATATTTTGACTTCCTGCACTTTAATTATAGGTAATTAATAATTACCTATACATAATTTTGTAAAAATAGTCTTTAAGTGGTTGACAAACTTACAGCAACATATTTCTTTCTTTCTTTCTTTTGCAGTGCTGGGGATTGAACCCAGCGCCTTGTACTTGCTAGGGAAGCACTCTACCATCTGAGCTATCTCCCCAGCCCAGCAACATATTCTTATTCCTTAATTTAAGAATTCTGAAGGATGGCCATCTAAACATGAGTAATTACTGATTCAATTACTCAGTTACTGGTTGTCCTTCATTTATTAGACTATTTATATAACCACTTGAAATTTTAATGTTTTTTTCATTTTCTGTCATATGAACCCAGATGTAAATCTTTTTAGCTGAATAGAATAATTTATAGTAGCTAGAACTTGTTTAAGATAAACTAATGTTACATACCATGTTATATATATGTATAAGATACATCATTGGAAAATAAGTTGATCTAATTTTGTATGCTATTAATTCCATAGATAAAGACAGGGTGCATCTGTTGTAGTGTGCAGCATTTAGGTTGTAGATTCCGTCCATTTTCCACCATAAAAATTCACAAATGCCATTAAATTAAGTATGCTACTCCTTCTAATAATAAAATATGCATATTTCATTAAGATATGATCATGATTTAATCTGAGTAATTCTTTTAATTGAAAAAGAAAGACCACACAGATGACACAGAACACTTAAAATTCTTTGTAGATTTTCTCGGATTAATCATATCCTTTTTGAACCAAGAAGAAATTGTCCAATGTTGTTATTCCTGCATTTCAAGAGTACTCACTATGAAAGGGACTTTAGTGGACTTACCAGTCTTTTGAGGAAAAAAATGTCTGTGTTTGTTTGTTTGTTTCTTTTATTGTTTCTTTGTAGTTGTACACGTCAGTAGAATCCATTCGTATACAATTGTACAAGCATGGAATATATTTTATTCTATTCAGGTAATTCAATTAGAAAAAAAGCACCAAAATGATACTGATTTCACTACCTCCAGGAACCCTACTCCCACCTTTTATCAGACCATCTCTTTGAAATAAGGACTTATACCTGCTCAGTGCACTTATTATCCTTTCCAAATTAAGTTAACCAACTGATGGAAAACTGTTCAGTGAAGCTAAGTAGTCATAAAAAGAACAAAAAAATGTTTACTGTCAGCCTGTCTACACATCTACCACTCTTTCTGTTCTCTCCCTCTCTCCCTCCCTCTCTCTCTCTCTTTCTCTTTAATTTCCTGAGTGCATGCACTTCTCCTTTAATCTTCTGTACCCATGATGATCAGGTTTCTGTAGATTTATTCTGTAACAAACTTGTCTCTTGTCTGTACAATTTATTTTGTCTTATGTTTTACTTAAGGGTACTGATACTTCTTTTTTGAGGTGTATAGATCTCTCTATTTCTCTGTTTAACAAAAAATGATCATAAACTAAAATTCCTTACAACTTGGAAGAAAAAAATGTATTAAGTTACAGGAAAGAAGTTGACAAACCATTTACAAGAGTATGGATCTGGAAACTTGAAAGTTAAAAGGTGAGAGAACTTTATAGCCAATAATGTTAATATGTGTCATGTCAATAAGATAAAGATTAAATGACTATTTGATTAATACTTACTCTGGAACTTATTAATAGTACTCTGTGAGCAAGTTAGAAAGGTCTAAAAGTTTAAATCACTTGAGCAATGGAACAAATTATTCTGAGATTCATTAATTCAAATAAGGAGCACAGTTGATCATGATTAAAATATTGTAGCTTGCAGTTAATTAAATACAATGGTAATTTTCTTGAAATATATACCTACGCAACAAAAATTTGACAAAATTTTGGTTGTTCCAAAACAACCTTTCTTTATTCTCTTTCCGTGTTTTCCTCTTTAGATCTTCTGTCACAAGTAATTTGTATTTGCATGGTTTTATGATTTTGCCAAAAGTTATTTTATTTTTTTAAATCAATTTTGTGTTAGTCTTTAGTGAAAATTCTCTACTTCGGTCATTTCACATGTTCAGATAAATCTAAATAGAACTGGCTCATATTCAATTAATTTAAGTTGGAGCTATGAAAAATCTGTGAAAAAGGGCTAACAGGTTTCCAACTAAGGAAAATCAGACCATATTTGTGATACTCAGCAGCTTTTACTCATCTAACTCTATAGGCCTAGATCCAAGTGTTGGGCATAATTTCATTCATTTCACATCCAGATATGCTATTCTGATTTGGGATCAATTCCATATAGCCCAGAATTGAAGAAAAAATTATTATAGAAAATATTCAACAAACAATAGACAATTTGTAATTACACCATAAACAGAACAATGTTGAACACAGTCTATTCTAAAATAAAAATAATAATTTTTCCACCATAAACATTTCTATAAATAAAATAAAAATGAAAGATATGCAAACCAAAATTCATCAGAAACTTTTGACAAAGGATGATAATTTACATATGGATAACAAAGAATTAACCGTTTTGTAAATTGCAACAGTGAAAAATTACAGGATTTAGAAGTTAACAAGAACTAACTTTCAAACATAGGGTCCTGGTTTGATACCTATATATCTTTAAGCTCTTTTATCAATTGTCTTATCTAGTAATAACTAATTAAAGTAGCTAGTTCAAGAAATAATTGAATTGATTAATTAATCTATAATATATGGAATCATTTTAATTCCTAAGGCATTATATAGTTCAATCAATGCTTACTGCATTATATTTATGTTTCCTCCCTCCACTTTTACTACACAGTTATGCATTTCCATGGCAATGTAGTTATGTCTCTTTTAACATATAGACTTATGGAGTTAAGTTAATGCATTATTTATCCATGATGTCTATCTATATCTACATATATCTGTGTATGTGTGTATGTATATCTAAGTCTACACACTTACTACATAGTTGTTGTATATATACACTTGTAAATGACATATAATATGAAGTTCAGATGTCCACTAGTGTGTTATATATTCATATATACACATATGCACATATAAATACATATAACCATATGGTTATATATTTCTTTGATCTTTAATATCATTCATTTTCTTAAGAGAATGATATCAAATTGGTCCTACAATTTAGAAAAAAAAGATTGATTAATATCACACATTTTTCAGTAAAGTATATGTTATAAATTAATTAAAAATTGACCTTAACACCAATTTATTTTTCTTCAGATTTTTTCAGACACATGAAAAATTACCAATGGTGTATAATGTGACAGAACTCTAAATTTCATTTGTTCTTAAGGATAGTGCAATCTCATGAATGATTGAATAGAACACAGGTTATTTTCTTAGTCTTATATAAAGTATTGTATAAAAAGTTGAAACCAGAATCAATTTAATGTTTCAAATGACTCCTTTATATTCTACTATCTCTATAAAAACTCAGCATAAAAGTGAACCCATATTTGTCATATCATTAGTATACATTGTCTGTTACTGAACTGAAGAAAATTATGCCCTGGCCCTCCTTTTGGAGTCACCTACTTATTTCCATTGTGTTAAAAAAAAAAAAAAAAAAAAAAAGTTCTGATATTATAGACTAGATTGAATAGTTTTCCTTCAAAAGGAATCCCTTAAAGTTTTCCAAACTTCAGACAGTCCATGACTAAAGAAGTAATACCCAAGATAGTGATAGAACTGGAACATGTAGCCTTGGCAGTTTAACTGAAGTATAATTTATATAAAATAAACTATATGTACATATGTAGACACACACATATATGCAACTAAATAATATCTATGCACAATTATGTGTGTATATATATATATAATGTGCAATTTGATAAGTTTTGACATACATATACACCTATGAAATTGTCACAATCATGATAAGAAACATATGTATAGTCTCTCAAATAATTATTTCTGTCTTTTGGAAAACCTTACTCTTATTTATTCCTTCCAGATAAAGTAGTTTCCACTTTCTAAAGTTTTATATAAATAGAATATTATGGTATGCAAACTATTTTGACTTCTGAAACTTATGAAGTTAATTTGAAAATGAACAATGTTGCTGTGTGCACCTTTGGCGTATTTCTTTTTTTTTTTTCTGAGTGGTATTGTTTAATTGATTTACACCTTCATCTATTGATGAATATTTTAGTGGTTTCAACTGTTTATCTTAAACATAAGACTCCTAGTCAACAATAAAACAAAAAAACAATCAAGTTGGAGTTAAATCAATTAAATCAATCAACTAACTCAATTGGAAAGGTTTTGGACTTTTTTGTTTTTTATTTTGTATTTACTAGGTTTTGTCTCCAGGCCTTCAAAGAAATTTCTGTAAAATTATCAATTAACAGCAGATAAAGGAAAAGAGCATACGGAGACAACAAACAACAATACATATTGTCTATTCATCACAAAAACAGTTTAGAAAATTCACTACATGAACAAAATAACCTTGAGATGAACATAACTGAAGAGGTAAAAAAAAAAAAAAGCTATCTCAAAATGGATGAAAGACTTAAATATAAAGGTTAAAACTATAAAGCACTTGGAAGAAAACCTAAGGAAGACATAGTTGTTACCCCAGATTTGGCTATAGATTTTTAGATACTGCAACATAATAAATAAAAAATAGATGAATTATAACTCATCAAAATTAAAAGCTTATGCATCAAAGGACATTATCAAGAAAGTGAAAAGATAACTGAAAGAATGGGAAAATATTTGCATTCAGAGGTTTCAATTCATATTCAGTTGGTTTTACTGATTTGAGACCAAGCATGAGTCAGAATTATGGTGGGTAACGTGGGAGTGCACAGATACTCACTTTATGGAAGCAAATAGAGAGAGAAAGGAAGACTTTGGAGTCTCAATATATTTTTCAAGTGCACATTCCCAATGACCTAATTTCTTCTAACTGGGTCCCAACTCTATCTGGGGACCAAGCCTACAATGCATGAACATTTTGAGTACATTTCAAATTCAAATCACACTAAATGTTTATATTCAGAAATTAGAACTCTTTTAGATTGTTGGTGGGAAAGTAAAATGATGTAGTTACTTTGGAAAAAATTTAAACAAAGTGTTATTATTTGATCCAGCAATGCCACTCTGAACTCTCAGATATATATGAAAAAGAAATAAAAATAGATGTACACAAAACTTACATATTAATGTTCATAGCAGCAATATTTAAAATACTGAAAAGATGTAAACAACTCATCATCATCAGATGAATAGATAAACACAATCCACAATCCACCTCTATTGTATAACATTATTTGGTCACAACAATGGAAATATTGATGAATGCTGTGATGTGCAAGTGCCTTGAAATATCATATAAAGTGAAAGACACCACTCATACAAAATCACACATAATATGATTTCATTTACATAATTAGCAAAGATAGAGTTTTACATAGGTCCAGGGAAGTTTGAAGACTGGGATGTGATGTTAAAGGGTGAAGGCCTTATTTTTGATGTGGTAAGATATTTGATATATGATTGAGATTATAGCTTCATTTTACTCTGAACATACTAAAAATCATTTAATTTTACATTTTAATTGAGTAAATTTGTGATATGTGAATTATTTCTCAACAACTCTAATACAGAAAATAAGTTGCCCATATATTTGTCAGTCGATTTCTAAACTTTCTAATCTTTTCCAGTAATGTATTTATCTATCTTGATGCAAAAGTCATCCTGTAATGATTCTGTAAAATTATAATTTCAGAAATCACAAAGATTATCTCAAATTTGTCCTTGTATTTTGAAAACTATTTTGGAGATTCTAGGTCCTTTGAAATTCTGAATAAATTTAGAAATAGCATGCTAATTTCTACAAAAAAAGTTATTGAGGTTTCAGTAGTCATTTCATTTAATTTATCATTTATTTTAGATAGATTTGATGTTTTCACAATAGTAAGTCACTGGAGATATAATCAAGTTTCTTCTTGTACATTTGTTTAAGCTTTCTTTAATTGCTAATGGCAATGTTTTTGGTTTTCAGTATGTACTTATCAAAAATCTTTATGATTTTCCTATATTTGAGCTTATCATAAATGTTATTTTTATTTTAATTTTAGATGGCTTATTTCTAGCATTATGTAAATTTGAATTTTATATGAATGTTATATCCTTCAACTTTCCTAAATTCATGTAATAAGTAGTTATAATAAATTGTTTCAAATTTATCAGATTTTATATGTAGATGATTCTGTTGCCCACAAATTAAAATACTTTTCTTTCTTTCTTTCTACTCTGGTAGTTTATGACATATTTTATTACATTTGTTATAAATAATCTTTAACACACTATCAAATAGAATTGCTGATAATGAATATGCTTGTGCTTTTTCTGATCTTAAGGGAAAAACAAGACATTTAGTTATTCATTATTAATTATGAGGCTAACTATGTGGTTGATATAGATGCTTGTTTAAGGCTGATGAACTTTTCCTTTTTTCTAGTTTGTTAAATGCTTTTATCAAAATGGATTTTGAATTTTGTCCTACTTTATTGTTTTTGTATGAATTGAGATGACTATATTGACTATGAGTGTTCAGAAATAATCTCTGGAGCTTGAGACAGGATCATTTTCATTTCAATCACATATTAGAGAAATCAGTACCAGAACAAAATCAATGGTGATGATAGATATGGATTTGATATAAGATCCCAATAGCATAATTCATCTATCTTTCTATCACTTCTATTCCCTCAAACCTTTCATCTAGTCAAAAGCACAAAATATATTATTTAAGCTTCTTTGACTTCATATATTCCATCTAGTATTTCCAACATACAAATTTCCAATATCTTCATTTTTTTAGTTTTTTTTAATAAAGTGTATGACTTTGACTTTTATTATTTATTTGTGTTTTATTTATACGGACTGCATTTTGATTCATTGTACACAAATGGGGTACAACTTTTTGTTTCTATAGTTGTGCATGATGCAGATTCATACTATTTGTGTAATCATACATGTACATAAGGTAATGATGACTGTCTCATTACACCATCTTTCATACCTCTGCCCCTGCCCCCTCTCATTTCCCTCTACATAATCTAAAGCTCTTCCATTCTTCTTTTACCCCAACATCTCCACCCCCATTATGTATCATCATCCACTTATCAGGGGAAACATTTGGCCTCTGGTTTTTTGGGCTTGGCTTATTTCACTTAGCATGATATTCTCCAATTCCACCCATTTATCTGCAAATGCCATAATATTATTATTATTCATTTTTAAAATATACTTAGAGTCATATTAAGACCTCAAAAATGTTAAATTTGTTAGGAAAAATTTTATATGGAGACATAATTTCTGTTTCAAGCTTCCACTCAGAAATGAAAATAGAATTTATGTTTTCAATATAACACATCAATATCAGAATATTGATAGTATTTTGGGATTTGAGGGCATAGTATAACAGTACCAACTGTGCATTAGGTAATATTTTTCCTAATGTTCTTGATTTTTCTATTTTTCCTAGGACATGTGCTATGCTATAATATTCAAAACCAGGCTTGTCAGACTCATACATAAAATGCTGAAAGAAATAAAATTTAGAACATTGTAAGAGAAATACATCGTTTTAGATGCTTTAATCAGCTTTTTATAACTATCCCCAAAAGACAACATAGAGGAGAAGCTTATTTTGACTCACATTTTCAGAGATCTCAACCTATATATGGCTGACTCCCTAGCTCTGGGCTCAAGTAAGGTAGAACATAATGGCAAAGGACTTGGTGGGGGAAGGCAGCTCAGGATATGGCAAGCAAGAAATAGAGAAAACACTACTCACCAGGGGCAAAATATAAACCCCAAAGTCATTCCCTCCTTGTCCTCTTTCCTCCAATCACACCTTGCCTGTCTACAGATTCTGCCCTATTAACACATCTAGAGATAAATCCACTGATTAGGTTACACCTCTCATAACCCTTCCATTTTACCTCTGAAACTTCTGCATTGTCTCGCAAACAAGCTTTGGGGGACACCTCATATGTAAACTATAGAACTAGAGTAATTCTAACCTGGCTCAAAAATCACTACAATGAAATACCTCATTAAATTTTACTTCTACGTAATCTACTTCATGAGAAGATAAACTTTTCTTCTTGTATTAAAAATGTATTAGAATATTATTGTCAGGATAGCAATAAATTTCTCTTCCAGAGATTTACCTGTAGATAATATGTACCTTTTAACAATGAATTTTGGTTCTCTATTTCATACCTTTACAAATCACCTAAGGGAATGAACAGCATTTATATGATGATTATTTGACAAACTATAGAACTTCTAGGAAAAATCAGCAATCAAAATCAAATATGAAATTCAACCTTATATTTTAGAGAATATCATAGTGACTGCATTTATTTAGAAATTATGATATATAAAGGACCTACTTTAATTATAAACCTTCCACAAAGAAAGGTGACATAATGCAGGCAGCAAAAGAAATGAATATGTGACTATACAAATAAATACTAAATGAGGAGACATGCTGTCCTTAGAATGAGAATTGATATCACTGGAGAGGTGGCAGCTACGATATTGTGTTAATCTGGGGCACTTTAATACAAGGCATATGTAGTAAAGCTGGAAATATTCCAAGAAAAAAAAACCCTGAATAATGAAAGGAGAGTCTGATTTATGGGAGGAAATTAAAACACTGTAATGTTTATAGCTGGCAATTGGAATATGAAAGGGATGTACAAATATGTGAAAGATGTGAATAGCAAGTAGAAAAGGAATTTAGGAGTGGAAGAATTAGAAACAGCAAAATCTGAATGAAAATTGGCAAGGTTATTTATGCCAAGTAAAGATTAAAACACACACATAACTTTCTGACTGAATCACTAAATAAAAACATAGTCTTTCTTCAAGCATTAAATATCCTTCTGCATAAAACACTAAAATGTGTTAGTTCATGGATTACTTATGTATTGGCAGGCAAAGAATGTGAATTATTATTTCAAATAAAAAAAAAAAAAACAGAAAAATACCAGAAAAAAAATACATATGTTGTCTGATTCACTGTCTGAATCTGTTTAGTAGCACCCAATTTCTTCTTTGGTTTAGTAATGTTCTGACTTATTTTCTGTTGTGTAAGCCTTTACATGAGAGATAATTGAGAAGGGCTTAGCAGCAAACCTGAAGCAAGAAAGGAGAGGTTAATCAGAGAAACTGTAACAAGATGTTGTAAAAGAGAAGAGGTGAATGACTGAGTCATAAGAAGATACACAGATGATAATTTTTCCAGTACAATGAAAATCTGGTTATGTTTATTCCTCAACTAAATTACCATTTACACACCCTAAATTTTTTAAATTTAAAATATTTCAGCTTTTTAATGTCCTATCACATAATAATATGTACTCTGATGTAGTTGAGATTCTGAATGAAACCAAAGGCCTATGTGTCCAAAGCTTGGCCCCATGGTGGCACTCTTAGAAGGTGGTAGATGCTTTCAGAGGCAAAAGCTGTTGGGAAATCTTTAAGTCATGGGGGTAGGGCATGTCCTCAAAGGGTACAGAGGAGCTCTGATTCCTTCTTTGTTTCCCTTGCTCTCTGGCTCATGATGAGGTTAGAAATTTGCTCTGCTATATGCTTTTACCATGATGTGCTATGTTCACACAAGCCCAAAGTAATACGGACAACCACTCATAAACTGGAACTCTAATACTGTGAACCAAAATAAATGGTTTCTATTTATAAGTTGATCATTCCAGGTGTCTTGTTATGGTGACAGAATAATATAGACTTCCTTCAAAGCTATATTTCTCATTTATTTCAGTAATTCTCAGTAGCAGCTATCACCCCACAACTTTATTTCATGTCTCCCAAAACTTGGATATCTTTGTCCATATTATAGTCATGTTTGCATACATCCTCAATTTCCTTAGACATCTGTCCCTTACTTGGTCTCTCTTGGTAAATAAAACTTTGTGTATATCCAAACCTGTACTTACTTTATACATGAATATTAATGGAAAAACATTCATTAGTGTGTCAAAGTGTGGAAAGTATAAAATGTTAATCCAAATTTATTGTTCCCTGCTTGTATAATAGATGGAGGTCCAGGTATTTTCCAGTGTCCTATACCCCTGTTGCAGGCTGTATCCACATTGCTAACTTTCAGTAATTACATGCTAGCAAATAAATGTCTTCATCTTTTGTTTTTCTAATTACAAAGAAATTTAAGCTAGAGAATTTTTTTTATCATTTATGTTCATGAGCCATATTTCAACAGGGGATCAAGTCAGCTCCTAGAGGAAATATAACATAAGTTTGCAGAGAAACTGGGTGATTTAATGATCTTCAGTAATACTGCAGAACTACCCAATCTGAAGCAACAACTTCAGATCTGTTTCTTGAGAGAGAAATAAATGAGGCTTTGTAAGCCACTGCATTTTGATAATCTTTCAATTGAAATTATTTCCATTTTAACATACATTATTCACTGAGATACCATAATATTCACTACTATTAGCCTTTATATGTCTCTGGTTGCTAAGCAGTATTTCTATATTGACTAGTCCTTCATCTTTCCACTCTGTTAAATGATGATTTTACACATTGTTTTATCTCCTCAGGAATCTGACATTTCTTTCCCCATGCTTCCTTTGTTTCATAATTGCTTTTCATTTCACTGAAAAGAAGAAAAAAAAATCAATGAAAATAGAACTTCCAAAATTTCACACCATTAAATCTATCTACCTACCACAGCTTGTGTAATTTGTGAGTATTGATTAACCTCATGACAAATTCCTCAACATAGAGATACTGCTCCAGCAATTTTTCTCTTTACTACATAATCTTATTTTCTTCCAATGTTTATATCATTCCAATGAGCATGAACATGTTCAATCAGATAGTCCATCTACCATAACAACAATAGGACTGGGGGTTTAACTCTGTGGTACAGTCCATGCCTAATTCAATCTTCAGCATCCCTGTGCAGGAATATAGCAGTAATAACTACTTTATTGATATCTGCTCCTCCCTTTCCAATTGCTGCATATTTCTACTCTTTTTTTCAGGGATATTCATAAGCAAAACCCTTAAATAAAATTTCATAGTAAATATGCCATATTCACATAAATCCACCTAGTAACTTTTATCGTGTCACTCACAAAATAAAAATCTAAATTTTGTGGTATGGTATTTCAAAACATTAGTAATCTGAAACTATGATCATTTTATAAATGTATTTCCCCATTTATAATCAAAATGAAATGATTTCATTGTTTAGATTGTCCTGTACTCTATTCTCTGAAAGTCTGTCTATACCTCATCTCGCTATCTCCATTCATGTATTTCCTGATACTTGAATGACATCTCTTTCCTTTCAAACTTTTCACACCTCTCAAGTAGACCATGGAAAATGTATTCACTTGTCCACAACAAGGTCCAGGTAGCAATTTCACTACTCATTTCATACTTCAGTATAAAGCATGGCATATTTGTCATTTCATTCAATTCCAACAAGTATTATGCTTCAGACTTAAGGTGCCAAGAGGGAAGGAGCAGAATTGTGAGACTTAAGATAGGAACATGTAGGTTGATATGTTAATAAGTTTGAACTTTTGATTCAGAAAACAGGAGAAAGACAGCGTTAGTCCAATTCAGAGTGAGCATTCTTACACTAATTATGCCTTTTTTGCTACAGGCAACAGAAATGAATTTGAGAGGAAATAACTAATGAGTCAATAAATTAGAGGAAGCTTGCAGGACATTTATCATACAAATAGAGCTCTGTTCTTTACAAGGCAAGTGTAAAAATACAGATTGACATTAGAATCCCAGGCTGCTTCTCTTTTTTTTTTTTTTTTTTTTTCTCTGCAAATTTGCTTATCACTCTCTTTGAACTATTTGTGCTGGCTGAGTCCATACAAAATAACACAGTCATTATAACATTCAAGTTTGTATATGAAAATTTAGACTATATAAAATATTCTTTCATCAAAGGAAGTTATTGGTCTAAAATGAGAGGTAGACCTTAGGCTCAGTTCCCTAGAATTTATAGCAAACATTTGTAATTTTTGTTTAAATTATGGAAATCTAGAAGATATTTTACAAACCAGTCAAACCTGATTGTTGTCTCATAGAAAAATACTCCAAAACCTGAATGCAATAGTTGCATATTTATCTTTTGACTTACTAGCAATGACGGATTTAACAGCATTTAAGAGAAATGTAAATTTACATGAAATTATAAAGCATAAATTTACAAAAGAAACTGACCATGGGAAATATTTTCAAAACTGTTTTCCTGTATTAGAGAAATATTTAATGCATTACACTCTCCAACTTGTTTAGGTAGAACTTAAAAGCTTTTGCTACAACTTTGCCTTTTGAAATTATGTTAACTTTTGCTTGAATGTCTTTGATTCAGCAATGTATTATATGGTAAACTAATATTTATGAATGTTAAAAGATGGAGATGGTTGGCAAGTCACCGGAGAAGTCCGCTTTATTACAAGATGAGGCTTACATATATACTCTTGGGGCTTCCGGGTTAAGGGAGAAAGTGGCGTGTGGGTTTCTGATTGGTCCGGCTTGCCGCCGGCGGGAAAATAGGTGGCGGGAAGCCGAGACTTATGGGAAGAAGAAGCCGCTCAGGGGCCATCTTTGGTGTGGATCGGACTGCATATGGAACCTTACATTCCCCCCTCTTTGGTTTATGGGAATTCGGGACGTTGATTTTCAATCTGGCTGCTTCCTGCTGATCAGGGGCGTCGTCAAGGGGCCCGGGGCAGGGGGGGTTGGTTGTGAGGGGAAAACAAAGCCTTAGCTATTATATTGTATAATAAGCCATGTCAAATCAGAGTAATATATTACTTCGTCCCCTGTAAAGTCCATAAAACTCCCTTGGAGCCATAAGTCCTCAATTTGGTCTAGGAATTCATTATAGTCATTAGTCGGGTGGAGGAGCCATGCATCAGTGTCCAAGGTCCGTAGAAAGGATATTAGCCTCGGAAGAAGTTGGGGGAAGTCCATCATAGCAGGACGTCACCAGGCGTTGTTCCCAGTAGGTAGCAGTTGATAGTTCCTGAGAAGAAGCTGGTTAAAGGCTTGGTTAGAAATTTTTTTGTACTTGTACTTGGTCTCTAACGAACCTTATGAGACAGGGGAGGAAGAAAATGATGCAAAGAACTCCAATAAGTGGACCTAATAGAGGGAGGCAACTACATAATTTTTCCCTGTGGTGGTCACTGCTCCCGGGGTTGAGGCCCCTTTGCAAGTTGCACAGGGTTGTCCATATAGGGTTTTAATGAGTTCCAGTTTGTTGACAGGTGGACCAAATCCAGCTAGGGTCAGGGAAAAGAAGGGGAAAAAAGCAGAAAGGTATTTGGGATGTTTAGGGAGGTAGGAACGATTCCGGGGGGTACAGGAGATCTTCCATACATCACCTCAAAAGGGGACAAATTGGTATACCCAGAATGGGGTGTTATAGGGGGACTGAGTGGGATGTAGATATCCTTTGTGAAGAAGGTCAGAAATAATGGGAGAAAGTCCGAGAAGGGTAGAGGTGGTTAAGGGATACTGAGGCTGATGAATAAATTTGGTAGGGTCCCGTAATTGGATGGAGACTGGGGGGCACTGAACTATGGAGGGATTGTCCGTGTCCCAAACTGAGGGGTTAACAGGGTGGGAGATACGTGGATGTGAGGAGGTAGGATCCTGCAATAGGGCCATAAAAAAGGAAGTAGAGGCATCGAAAAGTGGGAAGGAAATAGACGCCTTGAATTGGGAAAGAATGTCCCGTCCCAACAAGGGAATTGGGCATTGAGGCATGACTAAAAAGGAGTGGATAAAATGTGAAGAGGAATTCTTAAGGCGACACAGAAGTGGGGGAGTTCTGAGTGGATATATGCGTTTTCCTCCGGCAATAGGAGTGGAACTAGGAGTGGTGGCACCATGGAACTCTGTCAAAAGTGAGAAGGTTGCTCCTGCATCTAATAAAAAGGTGACAGACCGGCCATCCACTACAAGGGTTACCCTAGGCTCGCGAGTGGTGATATTGAGGGTCGGGTGTGGCCCAGGGCTCCGTCAGTCCTCTTCAGCCAATCCCACTATCAGAGGACAAGAGGGGGGCATTCTAGCGATTGGCCCTTCACCCCTTTGAGAGAAGGGGCAATCGAAGCCCCAATGTCCTGTTTGTTTACATTTGGGACAGGGTTTATTGGGGGGCCGTGGCTGAGGACAGGAGCGTGACCAATGACCCTCTTTTCCACATTTAAAGCAAGCTCCAGGAGGGGTCCTTGTAGGGATCGGAATTTTCTGTGAATGGGGAACAGGATGAGGAGTCCCCCTGATCATTTGAGCAACCATTAGTAAATCAGTTTGCCTGGCCTTATGCCTTAGGCGTTCTTTTTCGTCATCTCGTCCATGGAAAACCTTAAAGGCCAGCACAGAATCTCACTTTGAGGAGTTGCCGGTCCATGTTCCAATTTTTTTAATTTGGCCTTAATGTCAGGGTAGGACTGAGCTAGGAAACTGGTCATAAGGATATGACGGCCCTCATCTGTGTCCCGGTCCAGTGTGGTATATTGCCTGAGGGCCTGAGTAAGCCTCTCTAGAAACTCAGTGGGGGTTTCATCCTTTTTTTGGATAATTTCCTGCACCTTCTGAAAATTAACTACTTTGCGGGCTGCCTTCTTTAGGCCCACAACGAGACACGAGGCAAACCGATCTCGGGCTTGTATGCCTTGATTTGTATTGTAGTCCCATTGTGGATCGATTTCTGGGACCGCTTCAGGCCCTAGAGGGAAAGTAGGGTCTGTGCGATGTGTTTCATTTGCATGAGTTTGAGCTGCATCCCAAACTCGTCGCCGTTCCTCGGTCAGGAGGGTGTTGGCAAGGAGCATAAATATATCTTTAAAAGTTAAGCTGTAGGCTTGTAAAATCCATTGGAATTCCTTTATGTAAGTGGTAGGATCGGAGGAATAGGAGCCCAATTTGCGCTCCATCTGAGATAAATCAGCCAGGGAGAAGGGGACGTGGACACGGACAATACCTTCAGCTCCAGCTACCTCCCTTAATGGGGCCATAAAAGTGGGAGGGGCCGGAGTGGGTCCATGGGAGCGCGTGAGCGGCGGGCTGAAGGAAATAGGTGGAGCGGTGGGTATAGGAGCTATGGGCGCGGGAGCCAAGGCGGCGGGGGGGGGGGGGGAGAGGGGAGGAAGGTGGCTCCGGGAGTATAGGGTTGAGAGGAGGAGCCCTATAAGGGGGAGGCTCATCGGCCGGGTCAAAAGAATCAAGAGAGGAGGATGGGGGAGGGGAGGACAATGGGGAAGCAATCTTACATGCCAGAAGAGCCTGGGAGGGAGAGCAAGTAGTGCAAAGTGAGGGGTTTTGGGATAGTAACCTAAAAGCTTCGACATAAGGGATCTCCTTCCACTTGTTCAGGCACTGGCAATAGTTGAAAAGGTCCCTTAAAAGATTTGGATCTAAAGAGCCTTCAGGGGGCCATTTGTTCTGGTTATCTAGAGAGTAATGGGGCCAATCCTGAGTGCAGAATTTTGTCAATAATTTGGGTTTGATGTCAGGCTTAAGGGAAAGAGGTCCTAAATTTTTGAGGAGACACTGGAGGGGCGTGTCTGCCACCGGGGAAGATGGGGAGGTCCCCATGGTTAGAGGGAAGAAGGGTGTAGGGAGCGGAAGACCTCGGGCGAGGAGGGAGCAGTCTGCGAGGTAAAGGGCATCCCCAATGCCTCGAGAGAGACCCGGAGGGGGATCAATCTACAAGGTAAAGGGCGTCCCCAATGCCTTGAGAAGGATCCGGAGGTTCCGGAGACGGAACGGAAGGGAAAGCACGATGGAGATCGTCACCTCGATCGCTATTCCCAAAGGGGTAAGGAACCCGGATGGCCACGAGGTTACCAGTACTGGATTTAGGCAGTTGGAGAGGAAAGGTGACTGGGGTTCCCCGGGGTAGATTAAGCTCCTCACTCCTCATAAAGTGTCTTCTATTGGCCTCTTTTGTGTTCTGATGGAAGGGCACAGGGGTCCACTGTGACCATGAAGGTCGTGGTGGGAGGTTGTCCCCCCTTAACTCAGCGTCGGGAGGCTACCGGACGGTCACGGCTAGTACTCCCGTGTATAGCTGAGGTAAGGTGTGCTCTTCCAGGGGGAAACTTACGAATTTTCGAAGCCGGTGTTGAGTGTCGAGAGCTAGCGCCGGAGCAAGAGGACGAGGGTGGCCTGCCAACAGAGGAATGGAGTGCCGTTGAAGGCTAACTCCGTCCCGGGTTTCGGCACCAATAAAAGATGGAGACGGTTGGCAAGTCACCGGAGAAGTCCGCTTTATTACAAGATGAGGCTTACATATATACTCTTGGGGCTTCTGGGTTAAGGGAGAAAGTGGCGTGTGGGTTTCTGATTGGTCCGGCTTGCCGCCGGCGGGAAAATAGGTGGCGGGAAGCCAAGACTTATGGGAAGAAGAAGCCGCTCAGGGGCCATCTTTGGTGTGGATCGGACTGCATATGGAACCTTACAAATGTAACATGGAGTGTATAGGAAAAATTATTTTGAAAATGGAAGATACTAAAAATTGAAAATACTTAGCTATTGTCTTCAGAAAATGAATATTATTCGTTTTTCAGAAAAAGTGTGACTATTAATTTTGATACCAGTGTTGAGAATCAATCAAGATCTGAGTCCATTCTTCTGGTGTTGAAGATTGAACACCCTTAAAAGTGCTGTGGCAATAGCAAAAAGTTTTGTTAAAAGGATAGAACAGAGAGGGAGTGGGGAGAGACTTCTCTGCAAAGGCAAGAGGAGGGGGTCCAAGTTGGAAGTTGGTGCCCAGGGGAGGTGGGGTGTTCTGCCTTTTTTATAGATTTAGAGTTTCTTTGTTCTTGTGCCCCCTTCATCTCTTATCTTGCTTATGTGACCGAAACGTGGACAAAAATATGGGCCGAAAGGTGGAAAAGAAAGCTTCCAGGGGTACAGAAAGGAAGGGAGTAGCCCAGGGAGCTTCATTAACAAGTCCTACAACTCCCTACAGGGAGGAACAATCCCCTGGAGGTAGGTTACTTTGGCAACAGATTGGAGGAGGAGTGGGAAGTTTCCTGAAGGTATTAGCATTTTATTTCCTTTTCTTTCAAACTAGTTCCATCTTCCCCATGCAACCCAATCATTCATTGTCTATACTGACTGTCTTTTGACCCCCACCTGGATTTGTCTGCCAGTTGATTAAAATCATAGTTCAATTTTTCAGTGAAATAAAATGTTTCAAGTTTTTATCAAAAGGGAATTTCAGAATGAGAATTAATCCAAATCCCTGAATGTGATAAAAATAACGTTTACTGCTTTTCACTCCCTTAAGTTATAAGTTTGGTGATACAAACTTGTGCACACTCAAGATGAGTTACATCATAAAATTCAGTCTAGGAACAGGCACCCAAATATTTTATTTTCTCTGCATTGGCAAAATATTTAAAGTATAGTTATGCTGCCACTGTTGAGAATGTTTAAAATGTAAATGGTAGGTATCTGGAATCAAAAGAGTTTTTAGAATATCATGTATCTACTTTGCCTTTACAGCTTATTTGAATTTATGTCATGTTCAATTATTCTAATACTAACATGCTCATCTTGATGAATGAATCTGACATAACTTTCCCATGTATGTATACATATATAAATATACTACAGTGAATCTCCACATCATGTACTATCACAAGACTGGGACCCTAATTAGAATAAAATATACTCCACATTTGTATAAATATGTCAAAATATATGCTACTGTCATATGGAACTAAAAAAAAACAAACAGTAAAACACAATCATAATACTCTTATTGACCTTCATTTGGATATATTTGAATTCAAATTTAGGAAGCATTCCTTTATATAGTAGGCAAACTGTGTATTTTTATATATAAAATCTGAGGTATTAATACCAGAAAGTATACCAATATTGTCAAGAAAAAATATTTTCAAAAATATAGATGTATCTATTCAGGTGTTCAAAAGAATAAGTAGGAGAAAACTAGTATCAATGTGCATTATATTTCTAGCTAGTAATTTTCACATCTATAGTAAAAAGAATTCTGCACCCAAGCCCTTGAGTTGTTAAAAAGGAAAATTTATCTAATAGAGTTTGTTTGCTTTTATTTTTTGTATGGTTTTAGCAATTTTACTGCTCATAGAGGTGTTTCTTAATGCATGCAGAGTAGTCACAGTTAAGCAGAATTATCAGTAGGCTTCAATGACATAAAATATATTACTTGAGATGAATTTTCTTGAAGTAGGTAGAGATCAAAACTGGATGGAAATTGAGTGCTGATTTTAAAACCAGACTTGATTTTACATGTGGTTTAATACAAGTCTGTGTACCACTTTGACATTCCTGTCTAGTCCAATACATAGCTTATGTTACTTCATTACCATTACTGAATAAAAATGTATATATTGCTCCAAAAAAAGGCATAAAAAGACAAGGTTAATGTCTGCTGAAGATTTATTTAATAACTCTTAGATATTCAATAAATACTTAGATATTGTGCTACCAAGTGCCCTGAATGGCTTTTAAAAGAGCAGATATAAGTCTGTTCATCCATGAATACTAAATCCTAATGGATTATGTGCTTTCTAACTTATTTTCAATCTAAAACTGGGGTCAGCAAACATTTTTTGAGACAGGGTATATAGTAGATATTTTAGGCTTTTGAAACCACATTGGATATTTTCCCCTTATTTTTCTTTACATTGTCTCCCACACTTAAAAATAAATATTTTTAAATCACATATCTTGCAAAAATAAGTCACAAGCTCGTTTACTGACATCTGGTGTTAAAAAAAAAATCACATATTTGTTCAGTGATACTAGTGAAACTAACTCTTTTCATTACCTAAAGATGCTAGCCTGTTGCTTTCAGCGTGACCATTTACTTAGATCCCCAAACTGAGCTGATGAGGGGATTGGAAAGAAAGATGAACAAACACAGAAATACAGAAAACAGGACCAGGTGGTTCAGCCAACCTCTGATGGAGGAGAACTGACAATGAGCAGGCTCTGTGTGTTTATTTCATAGGGTTTTTACATCAAAGGGATTCGTTTGAGAAAGTTACTTTAAAAAACAAAACCTAAGTGAGAAGTTTGAACAGCCCAATTACAGTCATCAGCTTGCACCCACTATTCTCCACCCCCAGGTGGCTGGCACCTGAACCTTAGGTCAGGAACTGATAAACTCCATGGCAACCATGACATTTCCTTTTAAACAGGGCATCACCAGACAGCCAGGAGATCAAAAAAATAATGAGGGAGGTGTCTGCCTCTGTTTCTGGGCAGTTCAAAGCAGCGATTCATTCATAGCTCCTGATACGAACTCACAGTTGCTCCTACTTTTAGGATATTCATAATTTTTTTCAATTTAATCATTTTGATAATAGTGATTGACAATCACTACTCATTTCCACTTCATTGCAATTTTCTTGACCATATTGCAGAGAGAACTTTTCTTTCATAGTTTCTTGTGCGATGGGCTGACAGAACTGGCTCCATGAGAATGTTACAGGCCAGGCTATAAAGGAAATGACTAAACAGACTCCATTTTGCTCTGAGACTCCATGTTATGTAGGAAATAAGCTTCTCCCATGGGAACACCCCACCTCTGTGCCCATCATCAGTTACTCAGTGTGACATGTTTAACAATACAGAATGATAATTCCCATGTAAAGAAACATTGCTCTCTTTTGGTTCCTATTGCTCCTAAACAATGTACCATGTGAACTGTGATTATGTGAATGTTAGCAACCATTCTTTAGTTTGTACCTAGATAAGGGTCATTTTGATCCACTTCCCCCTCTGTCAATGATCTCATGTTGTTAATGTGTAATTTCGAATCATAGCAACAGACACTTATGATTAATGTAATTTGTGGTATAAGAACTCCTACAACCCTGTGGTCAGGGCTGTTCTCCTAAAAGCCATTTTTGGGGCATTGTGTGAGACAGTCAGCCAGCCGGCTTAATAAAAACTCTCAAATTTGGACTTCTCAGTGGTGATTGGTCTGTTCTTAAGTTGTGCCTCATAACACTTGGAGCATCCTGTATTGTCCTGGATATTCTGAAAGCTGTTTATCCTTACATGTGGAACAAGGAAAGGGTTAGCACAAGAACTCTTTTACAAAGTTATTAGCCTCGGTCTAATTCAGCAAATAACAAAATTATAAGTTACTTAACAATCTAAACATATGAGACTTTGACCAAATCAAACCCTCATTTTCGTAAAGAAAATTGAACTACTTATAAAAGTAGAAATTAAAATTTACTTCCTTAAAATAATGTTTAAATATTGAAAAAAACTAATCTACAGTAAGCATAAGTAAATAGTGAAAAATTAACTAAGATAGAACACAAAGTAATGTTATGGGTTCTTGTTTCTATTAAAACGAGTTTACACAATTAATTAAGGCAAGATCAAAAGTACAATTAAATTAGACATAAATTTGATGAACACTCTTTTGGACCTGAAAAATATTATAAATCAAATGAACTTAATAGACATCATTAGACTGTTTCATCCAACAACAGCTGAATACATTTTCTTTTCAGTGGCTCCTGAAACTTTCTCCAAAATTGACCATATTTATGCAAATATGACAACTTCCAACAAATTCAAAATTTAAAAAGTGATATAATTCCTTACATCTTATCAGATCACAATAGAATTAAATTAGAAATTAGCAACAAAAATTCCAAGAGAAATTGTATAAACACACGGAGATTGAGCAATACAGTTTTGAATGATGAATGAGTGATAGAAGAAATCAGGGAATAAATTTAAAAAATTCTCAGACTCAAATGAGAATAGTTACACAACATATTAGAACCTCTGGACACTATAAAAGCAGTTCTAAAAGGAAAGTTTATAACTCTGTGTGCCTGCACAAGAAAATCAGAAAAATCCCAAATAAACTAATAATGTGTTATGGTTTGGATGTGAGGTGTGCCCCGAAAGCTCATGTGTGGGGTAATGCAAGAATGTCCAGAGAAGAAATGATTTGGTTGTAAGAGTCTTAACCCAATCAGTGATTTAATCCCCTGATAGGGATTAACTTATTAATAACTGAAGAGGAGGGTGTGGCTGGAGGATGTGGGAATTAGGGTGAGGCTTTGGGGTATATATTTGTATCTGGCCAGTGGAGAGCTCTCTCTGCTTCCTAATCACATTGTGAACTGTTTCCCTCCACCACACTCTCAGCAGCCTTGTCCCAGCTGGCTTTCTATAGATACGAAACTGTAAGCACTCAAATAAAGTATTCCTCCTCTACAGCTGTGCTGGTTGTGTCATTTAGTCACAGAAGTGAAAAACCTGACTAAAACATAATGCATCATCTCATGGTTCCTTGGAGAAAAAAGAACAAACTAAATCCAAAACCAGTAGAAGAAAAGAAATAATTATGGTCAGAGACAAAATCAATGAAATTGAGAATTAAAAAAATAAACAAGGAGTTGGTTCTTTGAAAAGATAAACAAGATTGATAAGCCCTTAAGTACTAACCAAAATGGAGAAGATCCAAATTAACAAAATTAGAGAAGAAAAAAGGACAAATCAACACAAACATTACAGAATTCCAGTGAATCATTAGGGACTATTTTGAAAATTTATAGTACAATAAATTGGAAAGCCTAGAAGAAATGGGTACATTTCTAGACACATACAAACTGCTAACATTGAATCAAGAGGACAAAAAAACTATGCAGACCAACAACTAATAATGAGAGAGAAGCAGTAATAAAATGGCTTCTAATTAAGGAAAGTACAGAACCAGATAGATTCTCAGCAGAATTGTACCAGACCTGTAAGGAACTACTGCCAATGCTATTGAAATTATTCTGGGATATAGAAATGGATGCAATGCTTTCAAATTTATTTTATGAAACTAGTGTTACACTTATACCAAGAACAGAGAAGGACAAATCAAAAAAAAAAAAAAAAAAAAAAAAACGAAAACCACAGACTGATAGCATTGATGAACTTACAGAGCTATAAATATCCTTAATAGAGTCATATTAAACAGCATAGTAAGAAAATTGGATATTATGACCAAGCTGGTTTTATCCCAGTGTTGCAAGGATGGTTTTACATTCATGAATCATCTATTCATCACAGAAATATAATTCAGCACAAAAAACTCAGTTATCTCAATAGATGCAGAGAAGGTTTTCAACAAAATTTAACACTCATTCATGACAAACACACTGGAGAAATTGGGGATAGAAGGAACTTATCTCAATTTCCTGAAGATTATGTACAAAAAACCCAAAGTCAACCTCATAGTAAAAGGGGAAAAACTGAAAGTATTTTCTTTAAAATATGAAACAAGAAGACCCAAGAAGATGGAAAGATGTTCCAAGTTCATGGACAGGCAGAATGAATATTGTTGAAATAGCCATATTAACAAAAGCAATATACAAATTCAATGCAATTCCCATAAAATTCTTTATAATTCTTTAAATTTTAAAATTCTTTATATTCTTTAAAATTCTTTATCAATGGCATTCTTTATAGAAGTAGAAAAAAAAACAGTAATAAAATTTATTTGAAAGAATAAAAGATCCAGAAATTAAAGCAATTCTAAGCCAAAAACTCAATATGTGATTTCACAATATGTGATTTCAAATTTTAGTGCACCAGTATAGTAACAAAAACTACATGATACTTGCATAAAAACAGTTACATAGACAAGTGTATTCTTCTGAAAAGAAATGTGAATGACCAACGAATACATAAAAAGAATTCAACATCATTAGCAATTAGGAAAATTCAAATCAAAACTACACTGAGATTCCATCTCACTCTAGTCTGAATGGCAGTCATCAAGAATACAATGAATATTGAAGAAGATGTGGAGAGAAAGGACGATTTTTGCACTGTTGGTGAGATGATTTTAAATTTGTAGAACTGCTATGAAAATCAGTATGAAGATCCCCGTCCGTTTTTTTGTTTTGTTTTGTTTTGTTTTGTTTTTAATTTTGAGGCAGGGTGTCACTGAGGTGCAGAGGCTGGCTGCTACTTGTGATCATCCTCCCTCAGCCTCACAAAACTGTGGGGTTATAGGCATGTATGCTCTGGCAAGGACAACTTTTCTAAGAGGACATTCTATGAGAAAAACTGATATTATAAGATTTCTAACTCATTGAAATTACACACCCACATTCTATTTTTCATGTCTCACAGATATATTGTTTATATAACCAAAATAGGACTGTTTATTTCTTTTTTTTTATTTTTACAGACTGCATTTTGATTCATTGTATACGAATGGGGTGCAACTTTTCATTTCTATGGTTGTGCATGAGGCAGATTCATAGCATTTGTGTAATCATATATGTCCACAGGGTAATGGTGTCTGTCTCATTCCACCATCTTTCATACCCCTGTCCCCTCCTCCCTCTCATTTCCCTCTATGTAATCTAAAGTTCCTCCATTCTTCTCTCACCCCCTACCCTACCACCCCCATTATATATCATCATCCACTTATCAGGGAAAACATTCAGCCTTTGGTTTTCTGGGATTGGTTTATTTCACTTAGCATGATATTTGCCAATTCCATTCATTTATCTGCAAATACCATAATATTATTCTTCTTTATGGCCAAATAATATTCTATTGTGTATATATACCACAGTTTCTCTATCCATTCATTTGTTGAAGGGCTTCTAGGTTGGTTCCACAAACTAACTATTGTGAATTGAGCTGCTATAAACATGATTTGACTGTGTTACTGCAGTATGCTAATTTTAAGTCCTTTGGGTATAAACTGAGGAGTGGGAAAACACAGTCAAAAGACGTTTCCATTCCAAGTTTTCTGAGGAAACTCCATACTGCTTTCCAGAATGGCTGCAACAATTTGCAACTCCACCAACAGTGTAAAAGTATTGTCTTTTTTCCCACATCCATGCCAACACACATTATTGTTTGTGTTTTTGGTAATAGCCATTCTAATTGGAGTAAGATGAATCATAGGGTTGTTTTAATTTGCAATTCTCTAATTACTAGAGATATTGAACACATTTTCATATATTTATTAATCAACTGTATATCTTCTTCTGTAAAGTGTCTCTCCAGTTCTTTGGTTCATTTATTGATTGAGGACTTTGTATTTTTGATGTAAAGTTTTGTAAGTTCTTTATAAATTTTGGAGATCAGTGCTCTATCTGATGTTCATGTGGAAAAGATTTTCCCCCACTCTGTAGGCTTTCTGTTCACATTATTGATTGTATCCTTTGCTGAGAAAAAGCTTTTTAGTTTAAATGCATCCCATTTATTGATTCTCGTCTGATTTCTTGTGCTTTGGAAGTATTGTTAAGGAAGTCTGATCCTAAGCCAACATGATGAAGATTCGGGCATACTTTGTCTTCTATTTGATGCAGGGTCTCTGGTCTAATTCCTAAGTCCTTGATCCATTTCGAGTTGAGTTTTGTGCTGGGTAAGAGATAGAGGTTTAATTTCATACTATATATGGATTTCCAGTTTTCCCAGCACCATTTGTTGAACAGGCTATCTTTTCTCCATTGTATGTTTTTGGCTCCTTTGTGTAGTATGAAGTAACTGTATTTATGTGGTTTTGTCTCTTTGGCTTCTATTCTGTACCATTGGTCTGCCTCTCTGTTTTGGTGCCAATACCATGCTGTTTTTGTTACTATTACTCTGTAGCATAGATTAAGGTCTGGTATTGTGATACCTCCTGCTTCACTCTTTTTGCTCAGGGTTGCTTTGGCTATTCAAGGTCTCTTATTCTTCCAGATGAAGTTTATGATTTGTTTTTCTATTTCTATGAGGAATGTCATTGGGATTTTAATTGGAATGACATTGAATCTGTATAGTGCCTTTGGTAGTCTAGCCATTTTGACAATATTAATTCTGCCTATCCAAGAATGTGGGAGATATTTCCATCTTCTAAGATTTACCTTAATTTCTTTCTTTAATGTTCTGTAGTTTTCATTGCAGAGGTCTTTCAAGTCTTTTGTTAGATTGATTCCTGAGCATTTTATTTGACTTTTTTCAGGCTATTGTGACAGAAGTGGTTTTCCTAATTTCTCTTTCAGAGGATTCTTTACTTATGAATAGAAAAGCATTAGATTTATACATATTGATTTTATATCCTGATACTTTGCTAAATTCATTTATTAGTTCTAGAAGTTTCCTAGTGGAGTTTTTTGGATCCTCTAAACATGGAATCATGTCATAGGCAAATAGTGACAGCTTGAGTTCTTCTTTTCCTATTCATATCCCTTTAATTTTTTTGGTCTGTCTGATGGCTCTGGCTAGTGTTTCAAGGACATTATTGAATAGAAGTGTTGAAAGAGGGCATCCCTGTCTTTTTCCAGGTTTAGAGGGAACACTTTCAGTTTTACTCCATTTAGAATGATATCAGCCATGGGCTTATCATAGATAGCCTTTATAATGTTGAGTTATGTACCTACTATCCCTATTCTTTCTAGTGTTTTAAGCATGAAGGGGTGCTGAATTTTATCAAATGCTTTCTCAGCATCTATTGAAATAATCATGATTCTTAACTTTAAGTCTCTTGATGTCACAAATTATGCCTATTGATTTCTGGATATTGAAACAACTTTGCATCCCTGGGATGAACCCCACTTGATTATGGTGCACTATCTTTTTAATATGCTTTTGTATGTAATGCCAGAATTTTGTTAAGAATTTTTGCATCTATGTTCATCAGGGATATTGGTCTCAAGTTTTCTTTCCTTGATGTGTCTTTGTCTGGTTTTAGTATCAAAGTGAAACTTGCTTCATTGAATGAGTTTGGAAGGGTTCCCTCCTTTTCTGTTTCCTGAAATACTTCGAGGAGTATTGGTATTAGTTCTTCTTTAAAGGTCTTGTAGAATTCAGCAGAGGATCCATCTGGTCCTGGGCTTTTCTTGGTTGGTAGGCTTTTAATGGCTTCTTCTATTTTGGTGCTTGAAATTGATCTGCTTAAATTATGTACATCTTCCTGATTCAATCTGGGAGGATCATATGACTATTAAAATTTGTCAATGTCTTTGATATTTTCTATTTTGTTAGAGTATAGATTTTCAAAGTAGCTTGTAATTATGGTATGTATTTCAATGGTGTCCATTGTGATCTTTCCTTTTTCATCACAAATTCTAATAATTTGAGTTTTCTCTCTCCTTCTTTTTCTTAGTGTGGTTAGGGGGTTTATCGATTTTATTTACTTTTTCAAAACCAGCTTTTTGTTTTGTTAATTTTTTCAATTGTTTCTTGATCCACTTTCATTGATTTCATCTCTGATTTTAATTATTTCCTGTTTCTACTACTTTAGGTGTTCATCTGTTCTTTTTCTAGAACTTTGACATGTAATGTTAGGTCATTTAGTTGCTAACTTTTTATTTTTTTAATGTATGAGCTCAATGCAATGAACTTGCCTCTTTCTACTGCTTTCAGAGTATCCCTGAGATTTTGATGTGTTGTATCATCATTCTCATTTTCCTCTAAGAATTTTTAAATTTCCTCCCTGATGTCTTCTTTTATCATTCAATAGCATATTATTTATTTTCCATGTGTAGGAGGTCTGGAAGTGGCTGGGGGCAGGCGGTTGTGGTCTCTGGGGTCTGAACGTAGCCAGAACTATTTGTTTCTCTTTTCTAAACCTAATCTTTCATAATCTTCAAGTTCTTAAGTGGAATTATTTGTTGTGTCTTAATGCTTGATTTATCAATCATTTTTGCGTTCTCTTTGACACTTTGTCAAGAGTGTAGATTTCCTTCAGTACAGCAATGGTGTATTGAGAGATAGATAGGATAAACACTTTAGCATGAATTACTAGAAACATTATGAAGCAGAATCTAAGTATATTAATGACCACACATTTTGTATTGAAAAGTTCATGGACCAGTAATGATAAATATATTTTCTTTGGCAAAGATTAAAATATCCATAGTTTGCTGTGTTGAAAGTGAGTTCTAACTATTATAGTTTATTGATTACCAGTAAGAAAAAGAATCATAAGGAGAAAATTATTTCTTAATGATGGAATAATAATTTCATATTTTGATTGTTGTGCAGCATTTTCAAACCACACTGTAGCACTTAGAGCTTCTGTTTCCATTCCTTCTAAGTATTTTTAAAAAATGTTAGCGATAATGATTGGAAACTCTAAAAGACTATTAGTGGAAAATATCTATAATCATATCAAGGTTAATACGTGATTTTGGTTTCAACTGATAAGTTAATATTAGAAGAATCAAAGATTATATACAAAATCTATGATTTTTTAAAGGATAATACATTTCCTTTGGAAGGTGTTTCATCCTAAATAGTTTAGAAACCTGACAAGATCAGTTTTTCAGAGATAACTTAGAAATAACTAAAGAAATTGCTACAAATATATAAAAAAAACTTTCCTTAGCTCAGTTGCTAAAGTAAAAATGTAGGCATACTTCAAAAAATTTGTAACATATAGAAAAAAAAAGCAATTAACATCATCCATAGTGTAAGTGACATAAGATTTAATCACTGTGATTGGTAACATAAGACTTCCTAATGAATGACAGGGAGTTTGAATCATTATAACTACCCATATATAATCAGAAGAAACAAATAGGTGTACTTAAAAAGATTATTATTCACAATGATATATATGCTCATTCTGATACAAATATCAAAATTCCCTTGTTTACTAAAACTTTATAATAAATTGTGAAAAAGTTATCATAACTTTTCCAAATTTGTTTTATTTTCAAAATCATTTTGTCATTTTTATATATTTTATTTCATAAAAATTATGAATTTCAGGAGCTGTGGCTGTAACTCAGTGGTAGAGCACTTGCCTAGAACATGTGATACACTGGGTTCGATCCTTAGCAGTGCATAAAAAAATTAACAAATAAAATAAAGTCATGCTGTCCATCTACAACTACAGAAAAAAATTTTAATTACCAACTTTATTACCAAGTTTTCCAAAAGAACTTGTTGAGAATTTGGTAAGGATTAAATTTATCTACTTATCAATTTGTGGTGATTTTTAAATTTCTTTGAAACATTATTTTTAAGTATCTATACTTACTCATTGCTTGATAAAATAAAGTCATTTTATCTGTATTGATATAGTCTTAAATATGATGAGCTCAATTACTAATTGTGGTAACTTTTATTATAATTTCTTAATAATTTTTATAGACATTCTTATGTCATATTTGAATAAAGATGGCTTTCATTTCTTCCTTATAAGATTACCAATATCTTGAATACCTGCTGACTGAAATTAGTAAGGCTACAGATCTTTCCATATTTCTAGTCTTAAGGGGAAAGTAATTTTCCGACAATAATTATGATAATAGTATTTTTTTGTTGTTGCTTCTCTTCAACAAATTAAGAGATTATGGTCTATACATAGTGTATTAGTCAGGGCTCTCTAGAGGAACAGAATCAACAGGAAGTATGATTATAAAAAGGGGATTTATTAGATTGGCTTACATGACCACAATGGCCATCTGCAGGCTGGAGGGTTGGAAGAAACAGTAGCTGCACAGTCCAAGAGGCAGAAGCCCCGGAACAACAAGGATCAACAGTGCTACCCTAGTCCAAGACCAAGGCTTCTGGAAACTACCTGGAGAATCACTGGCAGAGTCCATTTTGGAAGAATGAAGAAGCAAGGGTACATTATCCTCAGATGTTTGAAGCGGCAATCAAGAACCAGTTCAAGAAGAGTGGAGCTTGCATCTACATCTGCTTCCTTGTTCTTTCAACTTTCATTCCATCCAAGTCACCATTCTCTTGGGCGATGATGCCCAGTCTTAGGGAGGGGCTCCACTTCAGTTCACCATTCCACATTCCAATCATTCCTAGACCAGTCCTCACTGACACACCCAGATCATGGGCATCTCTTAATCCAATCAAGTTGACAATTCAAATTAACCATTACACTTAGCTTATTGTTATTTGATGTTATTCTCAGTGCTTTCTAAGTATCTATCAACAAAATTAAATATATGAATTATTTAAGTTGTTTGAAAAAAAACTCTGAAATGTCCAGTTAACCCCATTTGGTTATGGAGTAATCTTTTTATTCATTGCTTAGACTTAATTTTTAAATTAAATCTAATTATTTTGCTATGAATTTTCTTTTACATTTCTGTTTCAGAAGCATTTTTTCTTGTATTGTCTTTGTTTTTGTTGCCAAGGTAAGGTTGACCTCAAAAAGTGTGTTTTGTATGGCACATCTTCTCCTTCTAACAGTGGATGCAGGATTGAAAATAAATCTACCCCAAATTATTGATGGAATTCAGCAATTAAATTATTGTGGCATTGTGGAGGTATATTAATTACAATTACATTTCATTATCAGAAATATTTATATGCAGGTTTTTCCCATTTTTCTTTCACTTACATTAATAATTTGCATTTTGTAAGAAAGTTGTATATGCTAAGTTTTCAGTGTTGCTTGATGTTTTATATTTCCTTGTTATCCATTTAAGCTCTGAGACCCCCAGAAGTTCTTCTTTTTTTTCCTCTATTATTGATAAAGTGTATCTTCTCTCATTTTTATCTTGATCCAGCTCACTAAAAGACTGCTATAGCTTCCTGGTGAACTGACTTTTATCACTATGAAATGTCCCAATCACTGTAATAAAATACAACTTGACATGGATGATATTCCCACTCAGACTTTCTTTTCATTAGTGCCTGCCTAAGATATATTTTATCATTCTTTTTCTTTTAACCTCTTTTTTGTTATATAAAGTTCATTTCCTGCTATAGAATACTAATTGTATTTTAAATACAATTTGATCATATCTACCTTATAATTGATGTGATAAGCCTACTTATATTTAATTCAGTTACCATCATGGTTAGATTTAAACTTATCAACCTAGTATTTGTTTTGTATTGATATAATTTTTTTCCCTCTTTTTTCTTTTTTCTAATTCTGGATTAATTGACGTTAGGTAAAAAATAAAATAAATTTTGACTCACTTTGTATTCTATTTTTGTATTATCTTTCCATATTTTAAATCAGATAGTCACCAAAACACTGTTCTTTGAATTATCCTTCTCTTATATTCTATAATTACTACCCTGGTAAAGGTAATCTCTGCCTATGTATTCAACTTATAAAAAAAATTTATGAGAAAAAGGTTAGAAATTTAGAAAATTTTATTATCATGCAGAATTTAATTTCCATTGATATTGCACTCATATTTCACCTTTCCTTGCTGATTCCTTTATAATTATGGCAAAAGATTAAAACCATGGTTCAATACATTTTAGATTACTGTTTTTACTAAATATTTAGATATCTTTAATAATTTTCCATATGACGTTTATATATATAAATATATTTATATTTTGAAATGTATTCTGTAAGTAACTTTAAAGAAAATTTTGATATTATAGAATGAAATTTTACTTGGATAATATAAAACAAAATTTAAAGGAGTCAAGTCATTTTTGTAGTAGAGTACATTATTATTAGTATGTTCAAATTTTTGGATGTGAACATAAATTTTGTCCAAAAAGACATTATTACTTAAATTTTAAAAATATATGAGTTGGGGTTTCAGCCATGTCCTGCATGGATGAGGGAAGGTTTAACTGCCACAGGTCAGTGTGCTGGTAATGAATCAATTACCTAAAAACTTATCTAATAAATAAACACACAAGAGCCAATACTCTTTTCAAATGGGAGAGGGCATGAAGGATGAGGCCATACAAGATCTGGCCACTAACAAGATGGAGTAGCCCACCTCTCTTTTATTTTATACTCACACAGGTAAAGAGGGCCAAAACCGAGAGGGGTTTTTCTGTGATAAACAGGATGGGATGGAGTCAGGGGAGTCATTTGTTTAGGGAAATAACATATCAAACAGATGGTAAGCCACTCCCACACAGGACCACCTATTTCCTAGATTATCTGGAATAGTCTATCATGGCTGCTAGTTCCTGGGAGCCAGGCCTCTGTATCCCATGGCTCAACCAAATTTTATTCTGCTACCTATGGATGGCTCTCCACATATACGGTGCTGCCAAGTAAAGTAATTAGACCATCAGTCCTTCCTTTACCTTGAATTGATTATAGCTCAATTAAATCTTTTGATCATTGTTTAATCAAACATTTTCTTGTTCTTTTAAAATTAAGGGTGCTTATTTAATTGTATGTGAAGTATCATTATTTGTTTCATAAGATGTCTGGGCGACTGGAATAGGCTCATTGCCTACATAATGCATTAAGAGGCTCTAATCTGTCTACCTGCTTTGATCTTACCATGGCATGTTGAGATGAGGAATAGAAGTACACTGAAAAAAAATATGTGGTTAAAGACTTTGAGAAATATTTAAGTCAGAATGCTAACTGTAAATTAGAGGTAAACCAATTAATTCCTTTTATATTTTGCTCCTCATTTGTTTGATTTTCCCTTATTTTTACTTTTGAAGTTTTGATAAATGCACATAGAATGTATGTATCATCACACAAATTTTGAAGTATACAGTTCAGTGGTATTAAATACATCCAATATTTTACAATCATCACCACCAACCATCTCCAGAACTCTTTCCATCTTGCAAAATTGAAAGGTTGAATCCATTAAACAAAAACCCCAATTTCCCCTCCCCTTTCTATCTCTGTGGATCTAATTATTTTAGTTAGTCCATATGAATGAAAAAAAAAAAATCTGTCTTTTTGCAACTTTTTTCAATTAGCATAAGTTCTTAGATTTCATTCATATGCTATCATGTCAGAATTTTCTTCCTTTTTGATGTTGAATTCTATTTCACCATTATTTATATATACATAATATGTGTGTATGTGCCATTTTAATAATCAGTTCACCTTTTGATAGAATCTTATTTTGCTCCCACCTTAATATTATTTCTCACAGACTCTACTTTCAAATCTTTTGGGACTATACCCAGAAGTAAAATTGTCAAATCAGATGGAAATTTTATTTCAAAGTTTTTGGGGAAATGCCATATAGTTTTCTATAGTAGCACAGCATTTTACATTTGTAGAAACATTTCTAGCAGCAGTGTACAGTGTTTCATTTTCACCACATCTTTAAGAATAGCTGTTTTTTAAAGTAGGTATAATAGGTCTAAAATGGTATCTCAGTAAGATTTTAATTTTGATTTTGAGTACAGGTTCTCTTCATGTTCTTATTGCCAGTTATTGACATCCTTTGGATAAATATCAATTTAAGTTCTTTGAGGATTATTGAATTTTTTTCTTCTTACTGCTGTTGAGTTTCAGTTTTCTATATACTCTTATTATTTCCTTATCAGATATTTCATTTATAAATATTCTCTCTCATTCCATGAAACATTTTTTATCCCATTGGGAGTGTATTTTGATGCATAAAAATTATAATTCACATGAAGTTTATTTTTTGTTGCCTTGTGTTTGATGTTATAGCCAAAAATTCAATGTCAAATTGAACATCAGGAAACATTTGTGATTTTTTTCAAGAATTTTATAACATTTAGATCTTACAATTAAGTCTTTGATCCATATTCAGTTATTTTTTTTTATATAGCATGAAGTAGAGGTTCTGCTTCCTTACATTGCATATGAATTGTCAGTTTTCTCAACTCTATTTCTACCAAGATACTTTTTTCTCCATTGTGTGGTCTCCATCCTTTTAGAATATAACTTACAATATCCATGATTCATTTCTGGCTGTAAATTTTGTTCCACAGTTCTATATGTTGATTTTGATGTAAGTTTATGTCAATACCAACTTATTTTGGTTATTCATTTATAATTCTGCTATAATAGCATACTATTTCAAAGAATTTGAGTGGAATTTTGTAATGTAATCCAGGTAAAATCAGGTAGTAGAAAACTAAAGTAGTTGTACATGAGCATTAGTTACTTTTATATTTTGTTGATGTTAAATCAATTGTCACACTTTAGAATATTTAAGATTGAGATGCTATTACAAGTGATGTTGATGCACTTCGAAATTTTATTATTGATACTACATACTCTAAAGAGTTCAAGATTCTTAGTAGATATCAAATTGCTATATCCAATTAACCATTTGGTTAAATATGCCAAAATAACTCTCAATGATTATAAAAAAAAATCTCTAAAAAGTAATGTGTCATAATTAAATTGGTAGTTTCTCTCAATATTACATAATGACATAAATTATATTGTATGACCATATGTATTAGATTTAATACATTATTACTGCTACCAGTTATAATATAATGTGAATAGCGCTTCTACTGTCAGAAACACTATTCTTGGTAGTCACCTAAGGGGAAACAAATGCATATAATAGGTCACTGAGCATCAATTGATAATTGATCATACTGGCTAAAGCCATATTGTCTGAATTGAAATCCTCTCTCTTCTATTTCACGGCTGTGTGACCCTAAATTTTATGTTACTTAACTTCTGTGCCTCAATTTCTTTTCTATACAAGAATAATATAACTTACTATAAATTTTTATGATGAAAATAATTAATGCACATAAAGTATTTAGGTCAATGTACAACTCACAATAACTACACAATAAATGTTAGTCATTATATATGTCATCCATTGGACATTAAATTCATAGTTTCTGTTAACCTTTGCCTTTTGTTCATTTTACATAAATATTTTTTGCCCTAATATTATTCTTGAGAAATAAAGCTCTTATGCCTTTATTCTATTTCTAGACTTGGCTAATATTAGTTGAATAATGTCTTATATCATTTTATAATACAGTGGAATCAAAAGGGATGCATCTAACCAGATAAAAAGATATTTGTGGCTGGGTGCAGAGGTGCACAACTGTAATCTCAACAGCAAGGGACAATAAGGTAGGAGGATCACAAGTTTAAACACAGTCTTAGAAACTTAACTAGACCCTAAGCAACTTATAAAGACCCTGACTCAAAATAAAAAATAAAATGGGTTGGGGATGTGGCTCAGTGGTTGAGGGCACCTAGTACAAAAAACAAAAAAAAGATAATTGCATTCTAGAAAAAAATTGGATGAATTCATATAATATTTAACTAACAGATCTTTGAATTTAAACTCTTTAAATGATATATATAAATATATGTAAATTAAAAATAATATCCAACTTCATTAAATAGGAGTGGTACGTCAGGGTTTTCTTTGGATAAAATGTTTATTGGTATGTCAGGATAAGTGAAATACATAAAACAGGAAGATGCTATAATTATATTTCTGTAAGGTTTTTTTACAGGATGAGGAAATGAAAATCTAGTCTCATTTAGGCTATATTTACCATAACAATGGAATAACTCTCTTGATTTATAAAATAAATGAGGATGAAATTTTAAGAACATTTTTAAAGAAATTTACCTGATTGTACTTATTTTAGCGTTTAAAAATGCTTCTGTGAAAGAGAAGGAACACAGGGTAGGTAGAAGAAACTTTGCCCACTGGTTAAAAAGATTGCTAGATCATTCCTGTCTTTTTGAGTCCACCTAAACTAAGTACAGTATCAAGCCTCAGTTGTTTTGACAGGGACTCTATAAACTGGAGGATGTTTTGACAAAGCCCTTTCAACAATGTAAAACAGTATTTTATTATCAAGTAGTCAGTGCTGCAGGCATCCCTGAAATACTTTTTGGTGACACTCTTTTCTGAACTTCAATCCATATTAGAGCCGTGAAGGATTATAAAATAAGTGAAATATTTTTGCCTTATTTTTATACATAATTTTTTCTTGTAAATAATTAAAGCATATATGTGAAAATATTTTAATTACTCCAAAAATAAATGTATTGATCAGAGATTAAGTTTAAGGAAATTATTTGCTATGGGAATGAATGAGTTTCAGCCATTATACATCATGATTGTATTTCTTCAATCTAGATTCAGGGTCTTAGAAAAATGAGTTGAAAAATCTAGCTTGGGTATTATGTCCATTACTTGGCAGGATACCTAGTTTATAGAATCACAAATGCTGCACCCAATAGATAGGAGGCAATTTTCCTGAAGCTAATTAGGTTTGCTATTAGAAAAAGGAAATAAATGTAGCATTAGAAAACAAGTCAAAAAATCAGCAGTGCTCAGAGGTGGAGCTTTTGGGAAATGATTGGTTCATAAGGGTTCTGACCTCATCACTGGGTTAATATTTGAAGGCATTGGAAGCTATACAGGGTGGGATGCAATCGAAGGAGTGAATCTTTGGAAGCATACCATTGGGGACTACTTATTGTTCCTGCCCTCCTTGCCCTTTTCTGTTCTTTCTTCCTGGCTTCTATGAGTGGAGCATCTTTTTACTATGGACCAAAACCTCTGAACCACAAGCCAAAATAAACCTTTCCACCTACAGATTGTTTCCCGCCTGCCCCAGGTATTTGGGTATAGCAATGAAGGGCTGACTAACAAACATCTGTTTTTGCTTTTGCACCCAAAATATCCCTGTAGTCTTTCATATTACTAGTTTTCAGAGCGTTTTATTTTGTTTTATTTTTAGATTCTATTGATAATTGGAATTTCAAATACAGTATGTTACTTGTTAAATAGTAAGCAATTCATATTATATACAAGTGAAAAACTATTTTCTGTATAATTTTTTCAATATTATTCTTAAATTTTACATATGCATATGTGTGTAATACATATATAAAAGGTAAATAATGTTTAATATATTATTTTATCAAATCTTTTGTATGTGTGGTTAAATTAACTTTGCTAGTATTTTGTTGAAAAATTTTTGAATCTATTAATCAGAGATATGGGCCACGTGAGTCAGTAGTTTTATAGTTTTGTTTTCTTTCTTTCTTTCTTTCTTTCTTTCTTTCTTTCTTTCTTTCTTTCTTTCTTTCTTTCTTTCTTCTTGTGTCTTTGTTATCAGGGTAACACTAACCTTGTAAAAGGAGTTTGACAGGGATCCTTCCACTTCATTTTGCTTTTGGGGGGAGCATTTATAATTATGTTTTTGCTACTAGTTTTCTGTCTGGATTATCTATCCATTCAATGAAGAAAGTAGCATGTCAACATTTCCAACTACTACAGTACTGGCACCTCTGCCTTCCTTTAAGTCTATTATTGTTTAATTTCATAATTGAATGCCATCTCTTTGAAGATTTGAGAAATTTTCAGTTAGTATTTCCTAAAGTAGTTTCCCATGTCTTCTCCCTTTTCTTCTCCTGAAATTTCCATGATGCAAATATTTGTTTGATAAATGATGTCCCACATATTTTGTAGGCTACCATTATTGTTCTTTTATTTTGGTGGGGGATACTGGATATTGAACTCAGGGGCACTCGACCACTGAGCCACATCCCCAGCCCTATTTTGTATTTTATTTAGAGACAGGATCTCACTAAGTTGCTTAGTGCCTCCTTTTGCTGAGGCTGGCTTTGAACTCCAGATCCTCCTGCCTCAGTCTCCCTAGAAGCTGTGATCATAGGAGTGCCGCCAATGTGTCCAGGGCATTATTGTTCTTCATTCTCTGGTTCTACTGCTACAGAACATGTCCCCAGGCCATGTAGGGTAAACACTGGTGTAATCAGTTGCCTCCATCCTGTAGTTTCAGAAAATGGTAGTAACTTCCATAGCTCCCAAGGAAAAGGTGCTGCCAATGCTGGGGCTTTTTTCACCCATGGCTATAACCCCAAGGCTCTGGGTGGAAGTAGTGACCTTCCCTAATTCCTATAGGAAAGCATGAGTGGGACTGGGACTTGTGCCTCTGACCGAGCAGGTCCTGAAACTGCGGTACATTTTGGCCCTGCCTTCCACTTGCAAGGAATACACAGGCCCAGGTCTTCTGATGGATCAGTGGACAGGTCCCATAACTTAGAATGGCATCTAGCAGTGGCTATTGTAGCTGCTTGGCTTCTGGAGTTTAGGGAGGCTTATTTGGATTTCTTTTCTGAAGAATCAATCACTTATGGACAAGCCATCCCTCCAACTAGATTTAAGGCATGTGAGACCTGTGAAATACTCCTACACTTAGGAGTGTGGACCTGTGTCTAATCCTGTGATGGGTTAACTTTTCTCAGTAATGCAGAACATATCTGCATCTCTCACCTTTCTTGCCCCCACACTTCCTTATCCCTTCACCCCACCAGGGACCTTGGGTTGAGTTTGCAATTGGCTTTGTTCTTTTCTGTAGATCACCTTTCCAGCTGTCTGTGATGATTAGGTTCCTGCTCTTTTTGCTGATTTCTGGAGTTCTACTTCACTCACTCTCCTTGAAATACAGTGTTCCTTTTGTGACTATGACTTTTCTCTATGGCAAAGTTAGACAGGGAACCTCTATTTAGCCATCTTACATCTCTTATAATCAGACATTTCATCAGCTTTTGTTACTTTTCCCTATCCAATTTATGAATAATACAATCTCATTGTAGCATAGACAATAGCACTGTAGCATTTTAGACAATATTGCGTATAGTGCTAATCAATCTTCTAAAAGCAGACAAAATTCTCATTTTGCAATATAATAAGCCCACACAACCACTAGAGTTATATTTTAGATTAGAATTCAAGGGTAAATTTTTACTTTCTAGAACTTGTAATTAAAAGTGGAGTAATCATGTAGATATTAGATACGTGCCTTCCCTTGATCATAAGTATATAACCCTCATACATGGTTTCGCATTCTGAGGTTTCCATTGCCTGCAGTCAACTGCAGTCCACAAATATTAATGGAAAATTGCAGAAATAAGCAATTTGCTTAAGTTGACAGTCTGAGGAGCATGATGAAATATTGTGCTTTTCCACCCAGGACAGGAATCTTCTCTTGGATTGGGGTATTCAGACTGTGCACACTACACCTCTACCTTTCATGAATGTTGTGAGAAAAAAAAAAAACCACAATTGCATAACTGTATTTTCTTACGATTATTCTATTTTATTATCAGTTACCATTGTTAATTTGTTTCTGTGCCTAATTAAAAAAATAAACTTTATCATAGTGATATTTGTATGGGGGGAATAGAATATATAACTTCAGTAATATACATGAATTCAGGCATTCATCTGGGATCCCTTGTGTATGATGGGAGACTATTATACAAGGTTTGTTTACAGGTTATTTAAGGAATTCCATGCATTCTGTAGGACCAGAAACAAAACTTAAATAGAAATACACTTAGGGGGCAGTTAGAGAAAGTCCATGCCATTGCACAAGTATTAGAGGGGTTTTAGCATGTAGGAAGGTTTGCCAAACTTAGATAAAATCAGATCATGGAAGCCTGGTGGGAGACACCAAAGGCTTTTCAGATAAACATTACCTAAAATTTCTTTCCAGATATGTCTTTTAGTATCTGAGTGAAAAGAGATTAAAGCATGATTTGGGGCATAGAGACACATCCAATAAGAGCAAAAAGAGCTATTGTAATTCTGGATTTTGGACTAGAACACTAAACCTCAAAAAGACTTCAAGAAATAAGGTAGCATCTTACCTAAAGCAATTTTTGGATTTTAGAAAGAAATGAAGTTAGGAAAGTGCCTGTTGAAACCAAGTAAAATTTCATTCATAGCAAAGGGAAAATTCAATTTTTGGAATGGGATTCAAAAATAGGTAGTTTATCGTCCATCTATAATGTGCCAACTAAAGATTTGTGTTTTATATTAAATGTAGAACAAATGTGTCTTATGTTTAGGAGAACTATCTTGCTTTCAATGAACTCAGTTAAAATCATGTTAAAATATCATGACAAGCAAAGAAATTATTTTAAATGAGTTTTCAAGTAGTGCCATCTGCTGAAAAAAGCTAACAATGAGAAATTCAAGTAAAAGAAAACTTATAAGATTCATTGATTTTCCTAATATATGAGTAATTTATATTCCCAAGAAATTAAGCAAATATTTTCAAATATATCTATTTTAGGGGAAAGTATCATTTGAATTTGAATGAGAAAGAAGCACATGTTCACTTCTACAGTAATATTTTTCTCTCACAAAAATCAAAATGGTCTTCTGATATTATTATTTTTAATCTTCTTATTGTTTTAGCACTTCCATGTGTATATTGTAAAAATCACATGGATTTCACAAGTTATCAAATGAGAATAGATTAAAGGTAATCCCATCAAGCTAAATAGTTTAGTACCTAATTGGAGAGAAAAGCTAGGCAGATGTAAAATAAGACAAAAATAATAATTTAGAAATTGAAATGTGAAAGTATAAGTACCAAATTAATTTAAAACAGTAGTATGTAGTAGCAACCAGAGAACTTCAAATCTCTATCATGCACATGTGTTACTGTAAGAGTGATGAAAATCTCAAGAGTTAATATTGGATAATAAAATGGTGCATAAACCTGAAAAGACCCTTGGTTATCCTATCATAAATGTCTGAACGCAGTTTAACAGACACTCTTCTTCATCAATCAGCTGCACATGGATATACAAACCAAAGGATCAGGCATCTTTGAATGGATCTGTTCCCATTTATATTTGACTAACTGATGCCAAAGTTCCATAAATAAGTCTTTATACTTTGGTTATCAGTCTTTGCTGTTAAATTGCACATATTTCAAGAAGATGAAATACTATAGCTGTTGTTTCTATTTTATCTGAATAAATTAAACAGAATATGAACTTTGTCATAGAAGAGTTGAGAGCACATAAAACTGATGGATGTATATATTGTATTTGTATCCTAGGGTACTTTGAACACAGGAAAAAGAAAGCTAAAAGGTTACACTTCAGAAAATTAATCAGTCCCCACATAAGCTTTCTATATGGACTGAAGCCTATCTCAACACTCATAAATTCAGGACTTTAAAATGAGATTCAGGGAGTACAATGTGAATGGATATTTAATACATTTATGGGTAGATATATTTTCTTGATACAGAGCTCATATTATCTGAACATAAAGTTAGGTTTTTCTGTTCCAGAAAGATTAACAACCACAAGTAAGAGTGTTTACTAGAATTGAAAGTACTCATGTATGTTATTTTAAAAGTTACCAAAAATGTCAAATTTGAAATATTGTCAATGTGTAATTTTTAAATGTTAAAAATGCTCAAAATGACATTTTATACAAATACAAAATAAGCATTGCTGATCATTTATTAATCATTAGTGAGAGAACCAGTGAAAGAGTTGTGCTTGTCACTTTTCTATCATTGTGACAAAATACCTGAGAAAAATCAACACAAAAGAAGAAAATGTTTATTTTGGTTCATGGCTGAGGTTTCTGTTCATGGTTGATGTTTCAGTCCATGTTACTTGGACCATCTCTTTGTGCCTGTAGTTAGATAGAACAGTGGGGAGTAATGTATGCTGAAGTAAAGCTGCTTACCTCATGCAAGCTGTGAAGCAAACACAGATTGACAGAAAGGGGCTAGGGCACCGATGTCCACTCAAAGGGCATGGTGTTAGTAACATAATGTCCTTCCATGGGTCCCACTCCTAAAGTTTTCACCACCACCTAGTGGTACCACAGGCTGGCAAAGCCTTTGGCTTATGAACTTTGAGGAACATTTGAGATACAAACCATAATCATCCATAATAATAGATTATAGAAGAATTAAACACTGTAAGGATTATATATTTAATCAGGAAATACACTCTATGTTAGAGACAAAACTGTTTTTTTTTTTTTTTTTTCCTTTGGTACTGAAGATGGAACTCGGGTGTTTAATCACTGAAACACAACATCTTCTTATATATATATTACATATATATAATATATATTTATATATTTAAGATATATATATATATTTTAATTTAAAGACAGGTTCTTGCTAAGTTTATTAGGGTCATGCTAAATTTCTGAAGTGGACTTTGAACTCAAGATCCTCCTGCCTCAGCAGAATTCCTGGGATTATAAGATATGCTACCATGCCTGGCCTAGAAACAAAACCTTTTAATGTCCTACAAGTAAATATAACTATAACCTACAGAATTATAATTATTAATTTTTTTTTGAAATCAGGGACACTCAAGCACTGAGCCACATCCCCAGTCCTTATTTATTTATTTATTCATTTTTTTAAATTTAGAGACAGGGTCTTGCTGAGTTGCTTAGCGCCTTGCTGTTGCTGAGGCTGTCTTTGAACTCGCAATCCTCCTTATTTTTTTAACCTTACAAATAATTGTATGACTATGAGAGGAAGTTCAATTTACTCTGAAAACCCACAGAATGAAAGTCTTCAAATATTACCAAATAGCAAAGTGAAACAAAAAACACATCCTCCTAAATAATTAAATAGGTATTTAAATCATGCTTGAATGGATAAGTAGACAATAAGTTACAGCAAAAATATATTCCATATTTTCCTTTGCATTATTCATAAATTTTAGATAATTTTAAAGCAGTATTAAGCAAGCAACATTTTCTTTGTTTCTTTTTAATAAAAAATACTCTGACAAGACACTGTAGTCTAAATAATATATTTTAAGAACATTTTTCCTAATCATTATTTTAAATGACATAGCTCCTTTTATTTATTTTAAATGAAATTATTTCACACTATGAAAACATAGTATTCAAGTAGAAATGTTTATCTACTTATGTTCAATATGTGTCTTCATTGCCATTTTCATTACCATGGTCAAAATACCTGGCAAGAACAGCTCAGAGGAGAAAAAAAATATTTTGGGCTCATGATTTCAGAGTTCTCAGTCTATAAACAGCTGAATTCATTGCTCTATGCCCAAAATTGAGGCAGTACATCATGGGAGAAAGGCCCAGTGGAGAAAAGCTGCTCAGCTCAAGCTGGAGTCAGGAAGGAAAGAGAGCAAGAGAGAGGGAGGGGGAAGCCACAGAGAAGATGCACCCTTCTTCTTCCAGGGCATGCCCCCAGTTATCCATCTCCTCTAGCTGCATCCCACTGCCTTTGGTAACATCCATTCAGTTCACTCAACTTATGATGGACTTGTTAGGTTGCAGGCTCTCATAATATAATCATTTTATTATCTGAATATTCCAGCATTAATAGGAGCTTCCGGGGGACACCTCATATTTAGATCATGACCATACATACCATCAGTGACCTTCAAACCATACTCTGTTAAATTTGCTATGAGTTTTTGTAAATAAAGTTTTACTGGAACACAGTCTTGTCCACTCATTCATTTATTCTACAAGGGCTTTAGAACAACAGCAGCAAAGTTGAAAAATTGTAACACATACTATAACCCATATGCCAAATAACTTACTACCTCATTCTTAAGAGGTCATTTGCTAATACCTAAAGTTGGGTGGAGACTTTAAATAGTAGAACTTTGAACTTCTTCAACTTTAAAAAGGCAAGACTTTTACATTCTTACCAAAATTATGAAAAGACTAAAATCACATCAAATATTTTGAGAAGGTGGAAACTTTTTATTTAGCATTAGGTGATTAGAAACACTCTTAACAAATACTTTATATGAGTCTCACAAGATACACAATCATGGCAGACATTAGGCTTTCAAATTCTGGTTCTAAATTTCAGTTTTCTTATCTTCTGTTTTTTGATGTTACATCCAGAGAGTAACAAAAAAATGTCAAAATCCTAAATTTTACCCTCGACTCACACATTTACCTTGATTCTGTACCAGAGATACTCTATAAAATCAGGTCAAAATGTATTTATGATTTAGAGCTTTCTTAACTTCAGCAAACCACATTCTTTACAAAATTTCAAATTCCAAATACACTACACACACACACACACACACACACACACACAGACACACATGCATATATGACTAATAATAATATAATTTAATGACATATGTGCATATAATGACTAATAATGACCATCTGCAGGAGAACATTTTGTGAGATTTAAAAGTAAAGCCCTTACACCCTATTCTTCCCATCCTTAATACTATTCTTCATGTTACTACTCCTCATGGTATGGGGCTTTTTATCTCTTATTGTGCCCGTCCACAATAGACACTTAGCGATTGCTTTCGAGTGTTTGTTTGATTTTAATTAGAGATCTAAACACATGATTCTTCCACTTAAAATCTTCCAATGGCTCTCAACTTTCCATATAAAAATGTCTCAAATCTTAATTTAATCCATAGAGTTTGGTGTATTCTGGCCTATAGCTTTCTTCAACCTCAGCTGAATCCCCTCTAGCCTGTACAACAATACAGTCACATTAGTTTCACATTACATTCGCACTTCTCTGTGTGTGTTGAACTCTGCGTGTTTTCTGACTTACAGTGGTCTGCAAATTAACTACACATTATGCCCAATTCATACTCACACTTTCATATCATCTTAAATATTTTATTGTCAGAAAATTTTTTCTTAATTCTCCCTTTTAAATTATGCCCCCTTATAATACCCTCTCAAGGTATGTTGAACATTTTTTATTTACCATTTTATGATTCTTCATTATATATTTTTATTTTAGATTGAGTCTTGCTCTTTTATCCAGGCTGTCCTCAAACTCACTATCCTCATGCTCATTCAGGAGAGACTATTTATACCCAGATAGAAATGGAGACCTCAGAGAATGGAATCCCACTCTTCCAAATTAAAACCCTAGGTGAAAGCTTTTTTTTTAACTTTATTTTTTCGTTATTTGACTGGAAGGCCCAATTCACACTTGGATGTCCACACATTCTGCTGTTGCCCAGGCTTCCTTGACTACCTTAACATTAGACAACTCCAAGGAATTGTTTCAATCCGAGCAATTCTTTTGTTTTAAAGGATGAGATCAGGACATGCTCAGGTTAAGAAAGACATAAAACCATCCCATTATGGGAATAAGAAATTAAAATTGTACTTTTCAATTGAGTCAGAAAAAGAGAACAATAAAGAGACACTTTCCAATGAAGAATTAGTTCCTCATAAAAACGGTATAAAACCCCTAGATAGAGAGCCACCCAAGTTACCCCTTTAGGACTCCTCCCATAGGACCCCTCCCATGCTGTGGGAGTTTTCCTTGCTTGCTTCTAATAAATTTGTTTCTGAATTCTCATCCTCCATCATCTGTGTTCTTTATTCTTTAGGTGCATGACACAAGAACCTTCCAGTGCTTACATGATGCTGTGTTACAATTAGTTGGGATTATCGGAATGCACTACCACATCTGACTGCTTTATAAATTTCTTAAGCATTTTTAAAAAATAAAGCCTCTTTTTGTCACTATCTAGTAAGCTTATTAAGTTTAAGTATCATATTTGCATTTTCTTGTGTGGTACAAATTAAGCAATAAGTTATGACATATGTAGGTGGTAGATACTGGGAACAGGAGAAATGTTATTGGTGGGAGGGGGCGGTTTACTGGGGATTGAACTCAAGGGTACTCGACCACTGAGCCACATCCCCAGCTCTATTTTGTAATTGATTTAGAGACAAGGTCTCCCTGAGTTACTTAGTGTCTCACTTTAGCTGAGGCTGGCTTTGACCTCTCAATCCTCCTGCCTCAGCCTCCCTAGCTGCTGGGATTACAGGCATGTACTACTGCGCCTGGTGGGCACACGAGAAATTTATGAAGATACTAACTTGATTCTGACTAACCTAACCCATATATTATTTTCAAATTAAGACCTATTCTAATAGTCTACCATAATATTTAAATACCATGTGAGAGATAAATTTGTGACATTTAAAATGTGATTATTTTCCAAAAAATATATGGAATAGAAAATAGCCTTATACAAAACCTTACTAAAAGTGAGACTCATCATCCTAGAAAAAAATATCTGGCTATGAATAATCTAGTTTCTTTGATTTTTTAAATATATATTGGAAAAAATATTCTCTCAATTTAGTTGCTTCCAAGAGATGAGCAATTAAATATAATTATCTGAAATCCTGTTGCTTTAAGACTAGAAAAGCTTTCAAGATTTTCAATTTCCCAACTGTGCATATTGCTCTCTGTATGCATGTGTTCAAGAATAAAAATAACTATACTTTTAGTTTCAAAACTTGCACATTTTTAATGAAATATAGTCTGGTTTTTACAACCATTTCTATTAAGAGAAAAATAATTTGAGTCATAAGAGGTCACCAGGTTAATATCAAAATCTGTTTAAATATTCTATGTCAGTAATCAAGTTTCCATTTACATAGGTGTTAAGTGGGAAAGTATTAAACTAGTGAAAAAACTTTTAATTATTTTATGCCATTTGTAGTTCTTGAAATTAATTGACAGCAAGCATGCTGTCATAATGCTCACTCTCAGGTTTATTAAAGATTAAATAGGCAGTCTTACAGGAAGACAGAAAGGCTCTTTAGAATTATTGTGGTATTCACAATTGTGACAAAGCTGTTTTCATCTGAAAAATGTTAAATGAGTTAACACATGCAATGTATTTAGAGTACCAAGCAGTCAATAGATGTTAACTATTGTTAGTAACAGTATTCCATATATGCTGTATTTCTGCTAATGTTATATTATCTATTTCTATTAAAATTCTTGCCAATAGCAATCACCAAATAGCAGTACTTTCCTTCTCCTGTTGATAAAGCACAGTGTAAAGAATACCTGCCTTAGAAGTAGGGTGGCAATCTTAGCATATTTGTAGATAATTCAAATTTTTGTGATTCGAATGCTCCCAATTTTTGACAACTACAAGGAAACTTTGCAAAAACACAAAACTGTATTTGGAAAAGGACTAGGAGAATGTGAAATTATTCCCACTTGTTCTACCTTTAGATCCATGACCTTCTTTTTTCTGTCTTAATAATACTCCTTACACCAAGATTATTAGATTCACAGGAGGCTGCAGCTCTTTCTGCCTAATACCTCCCATGGGTGCAGTTGAGTTTAATTAATGACTTTGAGTGTAATAGTACTTTCATGGCAAAAAAAAAAAAAAGAAAGAAAAAAAGAAAACAAAGTTGCTAAATTGATCCCTTGTGTTTTAAGTTACTAGCTTATCAAACCATGGACAGGAAATCTAGAATAGTCATTCAGATTAATAAAATTATTATTTAAAAGAGAAAGTATTTTTGTGTGTGAAAAGTCACTGTACTACTGCTCAGTGAAAGATCTGTTCACTCTTTTTTTCTACCCACATTGACAGAGCATCTGACAAAATGACTTCGACTTCACCTGTCTTTTTTTCTTTTTTTTTTTTTTTTGTGGTGCTGAAGATTGAAACCATGGACTTAATGCATATGAGGCAGGCACTCTGCCAACTGAACTATATCCCCAGCCCATGACTTCACCTTTCATCATGAAGAGCTTTTAAATGAGAACAGATGAAATTTGTATAAAATGATCACCAAATATAAACATTTTGTTGGGCTCTTAAGCCCCCTTGCTCTTCTCGACCAGCAACAAGGGAAGGGGACACTCCCCAACAAGGTCAGACCGGGATAGGTAGAGCCACTGACCACCCACACCCAGCCCTCGGGGCAGAGGATAATGATGTGTCAGGGAGACCAGTCACAGCAGGAACTCATTTATTGAGGAAGTCACACAGCTTTTATGTAGGGTGGAGGCTAGATGGAAACCAATCAGCTTAAAGGTCAGCAAGACATGGGGGGGTTCACGCAGGAGAGAGTCCCATAGGACTATATGGCAAGTACCAGCTGATCACATTCACGGAACTGTTGTTAACCAATCCCTGACCGTGGTCTGATTTATGGTCCTTAACCTTTGAAACCGCCTTTGAGGCCTTGATCTTGCTCACTCACCAGGGAGTAAGGAGTCAGCCTCAGTTAGTTAACGTGTCATTAGTCCCAACAAACATTTGTTGTACTTATGTAAGTATAAAATTAAAATAGATTAATGACAAAAATAAAAATTTCATAATTATTTTTATTAATAACAAACTGTAAATATATAGGTATTGCTACGTAAGTACATGGGCATGAACATGTGTGGACATGAATAAATGTTTTGTGTGTTATGATTTTAGGTTTGTAAAATAACAAAGGTATATTTTTTGTTCATTTAAGTTTTGAGTTTTGTTATTTATGTTGTCTTTTCTTGATTGCTTTGAACATTTTGGTGATATTTATTCTGCTATAAATACATTCTTTTTATTGTTGCATAACAATTGATCACAAAATTAGCCACTTAAAATGTGTATTATATTACAATTTCTGATGGTCAAGAGTCCAGCAATAAGTTAATTGGGTTCTCCTTTTAGGGTTTACTTCACGCTGAAACTGAGGTATCTTCAGAGCTATGCTCCTCTCTAGAGCATAGGGTTGTCTTCTGGGTGCACACAGGTGTTGGCAGAAGTTCTAGCACTGAAGTCCTCATTTCCTTGCTCGTTGTCAGTCATGGTTGTTCTCAGCATCCAGATGCTGCTCTCAGTTCCTTGCCACATGCCATTCTTTCCAGACATGGAAGCCTCCTTCATCAAGGTCAATGGAGTAATCTTTTTCCAATCACCTAAAATATCAATGAAATGATTGAAACTTTAATTTTTCCAAATTCTGATTTTTAGAAGTAAATGCTTATTTAGCAATCATAAAAGAGATATATATTACCTAGGGCATTTTCTTCGTCAAACAATGGATGACATATGCTGATGTATTTTATATCAATTTTCCTTAGTAGTTTCTTTTATTTATAAAAATCTCAGAAAGTGTACATTTTTGTCATTAATTTTAATTTTAAACCCAGTATTTGCTTTTATTATCTAGAATGATTTCATTTTTATTTTGATACACCTTAGTATTAAATGTAGTAAATTTTATAGATTTTGCATTTCACAAAATGTTCAACAAGGTTTATTTGCCACTAGTAGATCAGATATGTAGCCATCTAATATTTTCAGTTTTTACATATAAAAATAGTTTCCAGTGTTACTGTCCTCATGTTCTCTTGTAAGATAAAATTATATTGTTATTTGACTTCCATTGGCTCTGGGATGTGGTAAAATTTCTCAAATATGCAGTGCATACAGATGGAATAAACAAACAAAAATACTAGCATGAAATATAACCAAAATATACATATTACATGAAAATTACTGAAACCATATTAGTTAAGAGCAGAACCCATTAGATTAGATATATTTTTTGAAAAATGAACAATTTATATCTTGTCTACAAGAAACCTTATTTTCATATAAGGTAAGTGATTTTTAAAATATACAAGGAATAAAAATGATGTAATGCTAACACTAAAATAAAAAAAAAGAAAGACCAAAGTATAGATGAATCCACCAAAAAAGTGGAAAGCAAAATAACATTATCAGAGGTGACCATTTTGTAATGATTTGAAGATCAATTATCTAGAAGACAGAGTAATACTCTTTATTTGTACATATAACATAGCTTAAAATATATGAAATCAAAACTGAAAGATTAAATAACATCGATAAATACATTAGGATATTTTAATACTTCTTGCTTAATAAATGATATAAGAAAATCATCAAGATTATAGAAGATTTGAATAATACTAATAATCAACCGGACCTAATTGACATTAAAGAACATTTCATCTAGCAACAGTTCAGGTGACTAAATAAAGGAGTTTAATTAGGTAAACAGATGAGAATAAAGGTGACTTTAAAAGTACTAACTACTAAGTTTTTCTGGATGGTCAGACAATTAATAGAGCATTTTTTATAAAATGTCTAGAACATAAAATCCATTTCTTCTAGGATTTTGTTCATCATGGAAAAAAATGGCTAGTACTGTTAACTGCACTTGTCTGATATGTTTTACAGTTAAAAATAAGTAAATTAGATTCATAAATGTGTTTGTAGAGACATCTGATTAATTTACAAAGTGAAAGTGCTAAAACATCAATTGCCAAATATAAAATCAAGTACTCTTAACTTCTTAAAATTTTATAAGGTAATATATTTAAACATTATGTGTGTTTTCATAAATGGGTAAATGGAAATAGGCGTAAGATTGCTTTGTGTCTATGTGTTCACCAAAAAAAAAAAAAAATGTTACTAAGAGGTAAGATTCTATTAGGCGTAATTCTATATAAAAGGAGTCTGAAAAGTTTCAGTTGGGTTTCAATTAATGTAACATAAAATCATAAAAGTATTTCATCTTCTTAAAATGGAGTAATTGATCTAAGTTTGGAAATCTGATAACAGTTGTTTCAGAGTGTGAATTAAGAAAAAGGTCAACAGCTAGGAAAGGTATGTTCTAGGTATGGAAATATATTTGAAGATGGAAAGTAGAAGGAAAAATGTTTTTGAATGAGAAAGTCTTTTGTGCAGTAAAATTGCAGTATGTCTAAACAAGTTACAAAAGGTGTGTGGAGGGTAAATTTGAAAGAGTTTTTAACTAAATTGGTTACATATAATTAACACAATCAGTTAAAGCTATTCAATGTTTTCTCTAAGGTCAAAAATATTAATGTACTGGTATGAACCAAAGTTTGATCCCCTAAGGGTTAAAGTAAGAAGGATTTCTTAAAACTTTAATCTGCTCTTATCTATCAAGATAATCTCTTGTCTCTGTTAAGTTTTATTCTTTAGAGAAACAAGTCTTAAAGGACTTAGGATTTGTACAATTGGGCTTAAACAACAACTGTTATTTTAAAGTATTACACTACACTAAGGATTCTGAATTTTTCTTTAAAAGCTCAACTAGCTTAATGTAAGAACATCAGTATAATCATGGGACTGTTACCAATTTCTTTGTTCTATCTTTCAAGTATACAAATCTTTAAAGTATAAGGTTTAAAAGAGCATCTTACCAAGCTGGTAATCTTCAAACTAAGATTTAAAGTAAAGGTTTAGGATTATAAATTATGTTTCTTGATTTATAGTCATCATATGAACTCGATGTTTTTACTCTTGTTAACTTCATTTTGTATTTTTCTTGTAAATTTTAACTGTTATCTGTTAGTGCCTTGCAGAAGTGTAACTTCTAATATAACAGCCTGAGTTAATTTGAGATAATAGGTCATCATCTGTTGTGACCAGCACCACCAAACTCTCTGTTCTGGTGAGTGGTGAAGGGAGATTGGAAAATAAATATTCACAGACACATGTTTTCAAGATTAAGTTATGATCAGGTGGAGCTCAGCTCTCTGATGGAGATGCAGATCTAAATAGTAACGTCAGCAATCTTTATATATATATGTCTCATTATCAGGTTAAAGACTATGCAAGCATTATTCTTTGAATTCAAGAAAGTTACAGAAACTAGGACATCTGTGTAACTTTTCTGTAGTTACAATCCACAGTTCCAAAGTGCAATGTTAGGAGCTTTGTGTAGCTCTCAAGAAAGTCAATTGTTTAAAGTTACTAAAAGGCAGTCAGAAACTGGAGAAAGCAAAGCTGGTGAAACGTTGCAGTTGTCTAGCATAAGAGTTCCTTACTTCCCAGGAGTTGTGTGCCTGAGATCAAGGTCACAGCTGGTAGGAGTCTTGCATACAGCCTCCCCATGCAGGCCCTGCATTGCCACAGCAGCTAAGCATTCTGTGCCCTTGCACAGGAACATTCCCAGGCACCAGGCATGCCACAGCCATGAGGTCATCAGAGACCCCCAATCTCAGTCACTGCTCTCCCATCCTCTGTCACTGCTCTCCACAATAATCTACAGCAGACAGACAGATATAAGGCTAACTTCCAGTACTAATATAGGTCCCAATTAAATAGAAGGGGTAAATAATTTTAAAGTTATAGAAATTAAAGTTAAAAAGCAGTATTCTTATTTAAGATTTGTGAAACTGACTTGCAGGAAGTTTAAAACCAAAATTTGGAGACTTAAGTTGAGGAAATAAAGGGTCCCAGAAACAAAATAGTCAGTATTTGGCTCTTGTCCTGAGTCAGCTTGAACCCAAGGAATAAGGAGACCTCTCTAAGAGCTTTACAACTCTGGGCCACATGACCTCCTGATCAGGGGGTTCACTGAGACGCTGGAGAACAAAAAATTGACAAGTGCACATGCTGTAAAAGTGGAAGATCATTGTATAAGAGAGATAACCCTGATGCTTCCAATGCAAGTCACATGGTCAGCAAGACCCTGATCCCTCCTGGCACATGGCACTAAAGGAACTAAGAGGCTATTTTCAACTTCTCCAAGAGTGACCCCATGAGGGAACTCAGCTGACTCTTAACAATGGATAGGAACAAGTTCAATTTGACCCACATTATCTTAAACATCTAGCAAAAATAATTAGAGCCAAAGCACAGCCATCTCTGAACATTAAAAAAGAAAGTGAAGAGTTTTTTAATGTAACTTATGATGTATGCCTGTGTTAGCTCCACCAAGAGTAAGTAAAAGTAGAGGCTACACAAAAGGAATTTTTAGGAGTGCCTGATAACTATCAAAAGAGAGTATAAGAGCCAAAATTTTTAGTCAATGGTCAATTTATGGCTTATAAATATTTCTAACCTTTTACACAGATAGACTTAATCAGTGTTTGCTAGTATGATTATCTACCCCTAAGTAATAGAAATAAAGGGAACTTTACTAAGTACAGATGTTATGCCAATAAAAAAAGTATTTTGTAAAATTTAGGTGATATTAGATAGCTTAAGTACATCTTATGGGGTCATCTCTAACATCATAAAAAGTAAATGTTGTGTTGACATTCCTGATAATTCCAGTGATGTTACATATTTACATTCCCAAATAAAGGCCTCGTCCTTACCTGCCTTGTTATGGGAACAACTTCATAGCTTTTGCACCTCCTGATGAGAGATTAATGCTTTCTGTCATCATGATATTCATTGACATCTTCCAGATGCTGTGACATTTATTTTGTATTAATCACATTCCAGGACACATGTCTTTTATTTTCTTTCACAGAAGCACCCATCTCTCAGATGACTTTTTCTGTTCTTTCTGCACCAGATTTTGTACCATAGACCCCTCAACTGTCCTGAAACATTCCTAAAAGGGAAACCCAAACTGCTTGCCCCAAGTTGACCCCTCTCAGCTTGAAGCAGCCAGAGTGGTCATTATCTGTTTTCTTCTGATAGCAGTTAGAGTTGCATTCTCAGAGGAGAGACTGAGTCAGGGGACAAAAAGACAGTGTAAGTAGTAAATAATTAAGTCCCACTGGGAAGATGGAGGGTGATTGGAAAGGAAAGGAAAGAAAATGTTAATATCTCTAGAGCCTTTCTCCCTCCTCCTCCAATCTGCCAAGGTGACCTGCCTCCTAGGAATTGTTCCTCCCTGCAGGGAGTTATGGGAGTTGTTAATTAATGCCTCCTGGGCTGTTCCCTTCCTTTCTGGATCACTCCACCTTTTGGCCCACTTTATGGTCACATATGCAGGATGGGGAGAGGAGAGAGGCTGGATGGGGGGAGGAGAAGCCATGAGAACAAAGGAAATATAAAAAATATAAAAAGGACAGGATACCCCCACTTCTTTGGATACCAGCTTTGGATCCCCATCTCTGTGGAGAAATCTTTCTCGGTTCTATCCTTTAAATACAACTTGCTTTCTATGCTTGTCTCAGAACTTCTTGGGTGCTCAATCTTCACATCTGGAGAAATGGAACTTGACCCTTATTGATTCTCATCACCAGTATCACATGAACAGACATAAAAGAAATGATGCAATTGTAAAACAGTATAACTGTTTTCTTCTCTTTTATCCCCTTAACAAATTAATAATAATTACATAAATTAATACTCATAAATCATTTAGAATCTATGACACAGAAATATAATATATGCATAACATTTTACAAAGTAAAACTACTTAAGAGTTGGGTGGGAGCAAAGATGTATTCAGGTAAATAAATAATTAAAAATGGTAAAATAATAATTGCAGCAATATATTGTTGAGTCTGCATTATTTGTCAACATAAAAATATATAGAGTTATATATAGTGTAAAATATGATATGTGACACATATGATATATAAAAGTGAATTTTATTCCAACAAAGTAGCAATGAACAATACAAAAATAAAATTTAATAATTCCTTTTACAACAGCATCAAAAAGATTAAAATACTTGGAGATTAAAATAGAGACGCATTTAACAAAAAAATTGCTGAATTAATATAATATATATGTGTATATATATATATATATATATATATGTAATTGGGAAAACATCTCAAGTTCATACAGTAGAAAATTTAACCTAAGATGCCAATACTTCCTAAATTAGTCTACAAATTCAACAAAATCCTCACCAGAATCCAAATGATTTTTTCATAGAAATTGTAAAGTTTAAAGTTTAGATACTTTATAAGGATCTTTATCCTTTATAAGGATCTTTAAAAAAGGCTGAATATTTCTGGAAAATAAAATGTAATAAGATTATACTTCTCAATTTCAAAATTTACTGCATCAAAATAATGTGATAGTGTGACATGGGCAGACATATCAATCAATGGAATAGAATTGAGCATGTTTTTAAGGAGATAAAAAACATTGGTTCATGGAAAAAATTGCTGGTTAATTAGAAATTACCTTAAACTGAATTAAGAAGCTTAACCTGGCATATCGAATTTGTGGATGTAGTCAAAGAAATACTTAGAGGAAGATATCAAGTATTAAGTAACTATTTTACAAAATTAATGAGGTTTATAATTCATTCTAATTTCCACCTGAAGAAACTGGAATGTAAAGAGCAAAAAAACCCCAATAGGATCATGGAAAAGAAAATAATAAAGAATGAAAACTAATAAAATACAAAATAATAAAGATAGTCCATAAAACTGAAATTAACTTTTAAATAGATAAAATGCCTATGCAAATTATTTTGCACAAATGTTCATAGCAGTTTTGTTTGTAATAGTGAGAAATTGAAAAGAACACTTTTAAAGTTTTTCAACAGATAAGTGAAAAACCTGTAGTATTTACATTTAATGGAATGGTGTTCAGCAACAAAACAGCACATGCAATTAATGCACAAAACTGGTGCCAATAATAATGTATAATGCTGTAATCTTGTATGTTAAACACCAGAAAGATAAAATATCTAAAATCTAAAATTACAAAAATTACAATCCAAAGAAAAATTAAAGTTCTAAATGCAGAAATCCTGAAAACCAAAATCCCCCAAATTGCAACTCCAATCATGGGGGGCAGTTTTTGTAAGAGAGGTAGAAAGTCAAATTCTGGAAAATATATTGGTTATGAGATATGGCAATGACAAAAATATCAGTCTAAATATTATCATTTGTCTGCAATATCATGTTCCAAATGATGAAATTCCAGGAACTTTTAATGAATTAAATTCTAAAGAAACATTTTTCTTAAGAAATCTGTGGAGTCAGTGACCAGTTTGAAAATAATTATGTATGTGGTAGGACAAGAAGAAAATTAGGCATAGTATTGCTCTTATATTAATAGTATTTGCACCACTCTGTGGTCTATATATGGATGAATGCGTAATTGATTTCCATGTACCCTATACAATACAAGCATGGCTCAGAAGTGGAAAATTTTAATAGGAAATGCTCACATTGGTAATATATGAAATCTCAGGAGAATTTATAATGGAGCCCTGCCATGTAGAAAATTAAAGTGAATATAATATTTTATGTTTTTCCTTTTTTCGGAAATTTTATTTTTTAAATTTGTTCTAATTAGTTGTACATGAAAGTAGAAAGCTTTTATACATTTTAATTCATCATATATAAATGGAGTGTAATTTCTAATTTTTCTGATTGTACATATTGTAGGATTACATCTATCATGTAGTCATATATGTACATAAGGCAATAATGTCTGTTTCACTCTACTATTTTTTTATTTCACTTTTTCTTTAGTTTTTATTCATATTTTAATTGTAGGCATTTTTTATAATTCACTATATTATGTGCTTCATCTATACATTATGAGTAGTATTAGAGGTACAGATAGTGTAAAGACTTGCCAAAATTCATTTTTGTAAAATTTGACTTGATAAAAAGATACTATCACAACATGGACTTCATCTGGAAACTGTGTGTATGCAAAAACATTGAAATTTTCTCAATAAATGAAAAATGTGCTTTTCACATATTTGCTCTTGTAAATATAAAATTTCTCATTATCTCTTTAGCTAAGTGCATATATTGCATAAGTCAATGCAGTTTATGATACATCTCATCAAAAGCCTTAGATTGTTCATCACAGTATTACAGATGACTCTAGTACTGGATACACACAGTTACTGATCATAGCAATATGTGTTTCTACATTTTGCTTTTAGACTACTTTCCAATATTATTCATCTCCTCATAACTAATATATCTGAATGTTTGTGCTTGTAAAAATGTCAATTATTATTGTCTATTTCATTTTGATAAGTGGTCTGTGAAGTGTTCTGTCACATTTATGTATTTTTTAAAAAAATTATCTTTTGATAATCTAAGTAAATATTTTTAAATTTTAATAAAATTCCAAAATTAGATTTTCAGGAGTTTGAAATTTGGGGCTTTTAGCATTTAAGATTATGGCACTCAGAATTTTTTATCTTTTGTGATTATGGTACGATCCCACACAAAATCAATGCAAATAAACATTTGAAGCATTATAATTAGATAAAGAAATCCAATAGAAATATTACAGACTGTATGACACCAATTTAGATGCAATACTAAAGTAAAGATACAAATCCACTGTAACAGAAGATACCAACTATTCCAGGGAGAGAATATGGGGAGCAACACATTACCAAAGTTCACACAGACCCCTTGAGAGTGATGAAAATGTTCACTATCTCAACTGTGATGATAATTTTATGCTTGTATACATAGGTTGATGCTCATCAATTTGTACAATTAAAATGTGTATGTTTTTGTATTATATTTGTTTAAAAGAAAGAATGAAACTTGATATTTGAGGGTCAATAAAAGGAGAAGAAATAAATTAAATGAATTGTTGTATTAAAATTCTAGACAGAGACCAATTTGTTTTTATTAAGGTTAAAATAAGAGGCAATGAAAAGAAAGAGACATAAAATGGTAGCAAGCATCAAAACTATGCTATCTGGTTTTATTGTTTGTTATTGCAATGCAAAATTACCTACAGACACTTCCCTTCCCTACCCCACCATCAGGATTTCCATATAAAATCATCTGCTTATTTTAAAACTTTTTATAAACACACCAATCTGCTTTTGATTGAACTGGTATCCTTTTCTGCAAACAAATGTTACATGTCCAGTCTTTATTTCTCCATCTCTTATAAATATTTTCTACAAGTACTTTTTCTTATAATAAATTCACAGGACAGATAAGCATTCCCAAAGTTCAGCCACAATTCCACTACATTTTTTAAAGATGGAATTTCCTCTAATGCTAATGGAGTGATCAACTAAACAAGATGCCACGTTGAATATCATAAATTATTACTTCTTTGGCTTGTAACTGCAGGATCCCTCAATACCTTGGTGCCTATTCATTACTCTCTGTTCCAAAAAAAGCAAAAGGAATTTACTAACAGTTGAAATATGTTGATATGCTTTTAAATTTCAGCAACTCCATAGGAAAAATAATGAAGCTAAAGAAAATTATTATTTTGATTTCAAAGAGTGTCAAAGGAGATAGTGTTCTTTTGAAACTATGCAATGGTGCAGCAAAAGTCTATTACAATATCAGCAGGGTATAGGCCTAATATTTTATAGTTATTATTTAAGCTACCAAGAAAGAAAGAGCTCCTGTAGGTATCTATTATACTTGAAACTTTCTGAAATTGGAGAAATAGCCAAAACATTAATTTTCACCAAAGCTTACTTTATTATATCCTTTCTTACACTATGGCATTGAAGTAGAGCTTCATTTATAAGCTAGAAAAAGAATGATTGCTAATGTGGTGGAGAAGGGGTTGTTGTCTAATTAAAAGATGAATAGAGGAAAAACAATAACAACAAAAACAAAAAGTCAAAGAAATCGAGTTTTAACCTTCTATTTTTTAATAAACTTGTTTTACCCTTTACATTGGCTTTGTCTATCTTTTCATAATAATTCAATCAGGACATTGTACTAGATTATTTGTATTAGCACATATAGCGTTCATAATCAACAAGACTGTCACACAGGGCAGATTAACATGCTGTCTCCCTTGGTGATGATGATGTAAATATGTATACATGTATATAAATGTAATATGTATATCTGTATATATGTAAATATGTATAAAAATGAATGAAAATTATACAGGAGCTAGAATATAAACTTTTTTCTCTACCTACCTTAGGTTTACAGGCTGACAAAATACAGTTTGACAAGAGAAAATATTTACTAATATGTTTTGCACATATATACCATGCAGTAGAAACCTCAGCAGCGAGTAATTCAAAGTTGGAGTTAGAGTGTGGGCTTGCATCACGGTTTAGCAAACAATAATACATCTTTAGAGAACTAATAAGATAAAAAGAGTTTCAGGATTCTAGCACTTAAAACTATGAGAAGGTAATTATATGGGAGAAACTAAGAAAGTTCTGTCATGCAGATCAGTTTCATCCTGGCACCAAATTTTCATAATTTTTACTGCCAGAAAACTTTTCTGGAAGAGTGACTTGATGGCAGTCATCATTTTTCAGAAGTGTCTGGTATTAATCAGATGGGAAAGCTTTTTTTCTGTGTCTGTTGAATCTTATTTGCCTCCAGCTCAAAATAATTGTTATATCTCACTGGAATATATTGAAGTAAAATTTCAACCCCATACACAATATAACATGCCTCTATTTAAGAATTTTGTCATCTGTTGCTGCTGATCCACTGACTCAATGACTTCCTAATTATTAGCAAATTAGTACTCCAAATTAAAGAGCAAATCAAGTTGAATCTTTTTTCTTAAAATGTGTACATAATCTTAAAAACAGGATATGCACTTTTTCATGGTAGAAAATTCCTGATGACTGCAAATATTTGTATTTATTTATTTGCTTATTTTAACTTCTTTTTGAGTTTTATTCATTTAGCTTCTGATTGCTGGGCTTAGATCAGACAGTGCTCAATGCCAAGGCCTCTCGGGCTCCCTAATGCCAGTTTGTCTCACTAAGATTGTCTTCAAATCTCTGGAAAATAAGTATTTGCACTTTCCCTGATCTTTCTTTGTCATTCCCCTCAGATTCTTGTGGAATAATGTCATTTTAATTCAATTCTCATGAGGACTTCAATAGGAAGAAGTCATTTTATAATAAAAAAACCTATTGGCCCCTTTATTTTGAGAAGAATTAACAGAAAATCTTGAATAATACTCTCAAGAAGCTACATTTGTAATTGACAAAGAATAGATGCATCAGCAAAAGAAAATAGTAATAAAAATTACCAAGAATATAGGTGATCTAGTATTAAGATATACACATTAACTAGCCTTTTATTTTCTTACGGTAACTGGGTAGTGGCTCTAGTCAAAGTTTAATAATTAAAGTCATGAAACTGATAAATTACCTTTAAGCAAATTATGCTAAATTTTAGTAGGTTTATTTCCTTTAGTTTTCATTCATCCTATATGCTAATTGTTTCTTAAAATAATTTTATACAATTAATAATTTGATTTGAAATATTTCATTTGATTTTTTCTACTGTATCAATTGTTCTTATACTTTGGTTGAAAGGATTTAGTTTTTAAATATAATGCTGACTTCAGAATATTCTCTTCAATCCTAATCCTTTTTTCCAGGTTTTAATGAGTAGACTTTTACAAAAAGCTCAGTAAACTATTAGAACTTCTTATTGGTTAAGTTGAGTGATTGAAGACTTCTGCAGATCTTCTGTGATGACATATTTTTAAATGACTGGCAATTAAATGGAACATAATGTTTTTCTACAGTAGAAGATCTTAAATTTGGAGCATATATAATTTTAGAATTCATAAAACTGTCATATTTTATAAGTTTCCTATTGCATATTGTTAATTGTTTCAATATTAGATTACTTCATTTCAAATAAGAAAACGACAATGTCCTGAAGGACAACTTTTCTGTATTGCCACACTTTTTAATGTTTTTAACTGTTAAAAGTTAGATTTCTTTGTGGAGTTTTCTTTGTTTTTCACAAAATTCCTGAGTCAAACAGTTCCCACTTATACCAGACTGGGATCTAAAATGTCTGTCTGCTGTTGTCTACCCTCTCCTCTATTCAGCATTAGGAGAAGATTCAGAATTTCATGGTAGGTAGAGAAAATAGCAATGTCCATTGAAATCATACTATATTATTTTTTCTGCAAGTATAGCTGTGAAATCAAAAAGGGCAAAGGAATTCATCTCCACAATCACACATTTATGAACTGTAATGCTAATGGAATAAAAATTTAAGAAAAACCTAATCTTATTAAACTGATAAGCTTGGAGTATTGATCTGATTTGGAGCAGACAGATACATAGACAAATGGACCAAAGTGTCCAAATTTCAAAATTCTGGGAGATGAGAGATGCGAGTGAATTCTTGCCACTAATAATGGTGCGCATGGTCAAACACACCTCTATTTTTGCTTTTTGGTTTTTGTTTGTTTTTATAAGCAAAACCAGGGGACAAGCAGGACAGGAGGTGAAATGAATAAGGTAAGAAGAACATGATGGTGCCATGACTGGAGCTGGTTAAGTCATGCTTAAATGCAATGTCCAAATTTTTACTAGCAAAGTAACTTTCAGCCAATTGGTTATATTTTTCCCAAAATAAATTCTTGAGAAGCCTCTGTTTTAGAGAGCATTCTCAAACCCAGAGATACAATTGTTTTTAGTTGATTTGAACTGGAAGTTCACGCAGGAAAAACAATTCAGTCTATTTTGTGAGCAACATTCCTATTCACCAAACGTCTTGGGATAAGTTGTGTTTCCATTTGCCTCTCTTTCCTCAACAGCAAAGTGAAAATAACTTAAAGGTACCACTACTGGAGGTTTTTGTCTGTTTTTAGTTATATATGACAGTATATGAACTTAGGGGATGTGTGAACATTTTGAGAACATTATTTCTAATACCTCAGTAACAAAATACCATGGGATATATCATATTTAACAACACCCAGCATTCTCTCTTTATAAGGAAAAGAGGAGGGACATCTGTTAGGAATTTATCTCTCAGTTGTTTTCATACAATTTTTGAGTTTTGTAAATGAAAGTAAAAGAGGTTTAAAAGATATAGATGCAGGCCGAAACTTGAACCTCAGTGGTAGAGTTCTTACCTGGCTCGCATGAGGTGCTGGTTTCAACCCCAATCACAACGATAAACAAGTAGATAAATGAATAAAGACATAAATAAAAATAAAAAGGAGGAATGGCACTGAAGGCAATACTTTTCCTTACTTATATAAGCTTGTGTTGTAATTGTACATTTTAATTTCAAATGATATTTGGATTCTTATTTAAAAATCTGAAGGTAACTACTTCAAATAATCTCAAAAATATTGATTCTATTTTTCTGAACAACAAAGAAAAGTCTACATCTTTAAAAGACTCTAAATTTGTGCCTTGATTAAATACTTAAATATTAGTTTGAATTTAGAATTTCAGTTATCCACTTCTTTTCCATCTACTAACAATCTTTTATTTTTTTGCTTGTGCTCTTCCATTTATTCGAATTGATCATAAAAATCTCTGGTCTTGCTGAAACCATGATTCTCATGTTTTTTCCATTGATGTTTCATTATTTTATTATCACTTTCTTATATCCTGTTGGATTTATTGTGTCCCATTTAGATGATTTACATGTTCTTCACTTCTACAAATAGTCAATAGTTTCTAAGCTCAGATTTCTATTTTACTTGTTTTTTTTTTTTTTTTGTTTGTTTGTTTTTATTTTTACTATTTATGTTTTGGCATCCATATATCATTTTAACCATAGTTATCTTATTGTTTTCATACAGATAAAATGCAAATTTTAGAATAGCTGGTTTAATGACATAATTTGAAGCTCCATGAGGTTCACTGATATTTATTCACTGCATACAAATTCATTGAAATTTCATTGACAAAAAAGGATTCATGACTATTGGCTCTAAACACAATAATAATGAATTAAAATTTAAAATCGCTTATTTGCCTATAGTGGTGTGTAATTAAAGGATTGTACCAAACTCTGAGAACTAAATTTGCATTCAGACAATACTCAAAAAATACTAACAAATTACAGGAGATAATAACATGACATAGTCATACCTCTTATTATGTTGACAATCACAAATAAGTAGATAAATATGTACATAATTTTTATGATCTAAAATTCATCTTTACACCATGTTCTTTCCTAACTTCAATGCCATACATTTAATGTTTATTTGAATTTTCTATATTCCATTTTTTAAAAAAATTATTGATATGTTTTCTCATTTTGTAATTTTTTTTAACATTGAAATTTATTTTGGAAAATAAGTTTAGATAGAGTCATTCAACAGGACTGAAAACAAAACAAAACAAAAAAATCTTGTTTAACCTATTCCTTAGCTTTCTTCTTTTTAATACCTCAAATTTTAAGTATTTTTACTCCACAGAACAATTTTTATTATTAGAAGTTTTCATCTAAGTTTTTATTTGACTTAATACTGAAGGATAATTAAATCTTATTAGTAAATAGCACTGGTCTCTATCTCAATTTTTATAATTTATAAAAAATACTACAAATAATCTTATGAAAGCCATAATTATGAAAATAAAAGTAATTATTGCAGAAAATAATGAAAATAATATGACTAAGATTTAGGATTTTCCAACATTTTGTTCATAATAGCCATTATATTGATTATAGAGTTGAAATATTCCTCAGGTTTACCACTTTAAAAAATTATAAAACCATCATTTTAAATAAATAATTGTATAAATGGAGAAGTAAGTAATAATGTAATGACAATTTAAAATGTTTTTTGCATTTCTTAAATTTTTCATAGATGTTTCCCGTCACATATTTTTTAAATGCCATAAATACTATAAAAATACCAATACCTTATTGTCTCTTAGCTGGTATTGCATACCAATACAATATGATCTCCATTATAATAACCTACTTTATGAAGATTAAATGCTTTTGCAATTCAAACATGGTAAAATTGGCTTAAAGCAAAATCAAACACTAGTTTGCTGGTTCAGGATTTGAATAGTGGAATGAGAAATCTCTTTTATATTGCTATTGTGCACTGGTCAGCTAAGAAGTAATTGCTTTTTATAAGGCAAATTTGCTTTTACTTTTCTAAGGTAATGAAATGAACCTGAAACATTTCCTTTGAAATCAAAGTCACTATCCCTGAAATGTCACCAGACAAATTCCATCATATAGTTTCAGCAAACACATAATGAGAAAGTTGGGCTGAGAGTTGATTGACAGAATTCTATTAGAAAGCTTTCTCACACATTCATCCGTAATTATCTGTGTTGTAAATCAATACTGATTTGATTTCTTCATAGTTTTGTGCGCTAACATAGAGAGAAAACCAAATCACATGTATCCCTGAGAAAAATAGCTAATGTAGAAAATGTACTGACATGTCTAGGTTCCCAGCACTACACTCCTGACACACTTGTGATATTGTACATAGTGTAAAATGATGTAGTATGACAGTTAATTAAAAAAAAATCCTTTAACAATTGATATACATATAATTATTAAACATGTTAGGAGGGGATAATTCTTTAATGCTAATAATATATGTAGAAATGCCCAAAATACAAATTTCTTACCAAGTGAAATATTGTTCACATTGGGTACAGTCTCCAATTTTTAAAGTAAACATAAATAGGCAAAGCATGCATGGGAAATCTTTACATATCCTGAGGGTGAATGAATAAATTATATCTCACAAAGGCATTCAGTGGAGTATGATAATATGTAATATGAATTTTGTCACAACAGGACAACAGGTGGGATTGATTATTTCTAGAGTGTATAACAGGTACAGAAAAACAAAAAATTCCAAATATGTTCTGTTTTTAAACATTCCTATAAAAATAGTATGTAGGTAATTGTTAATTTAGTTTTTTCCTGAAAAGCTTATATTATTTATGATTGCTACATTGCACAGATTTTTTTCAAGTATAAACACTACAGGGATGCTTTAATTTAAACAGCTTTTCAACAAATGATTTTGAAATGACATCTTTACCTGAGAAATCAAAGTCATACATAGAATGATTTTATGGGCTAACAAGAAATTTTCCTTTGGTTCTTTGCAAAGCACCAATATTGTTCAGCTTTTTTATAAAAACATGACATTAGCATCAACAGAATCTATGAATGGAATATAGTCAATTAGTATAATTGAAAATGCAGTACAGGAGCACATTATTTCAAGCAATGCAAATTCCCTTTTAGTTAGCATCAAACCATTTCTCCAGTCACATTTATATCTTTATTGAATTTTCCATCACCTAATGTTACGTAACACTAAAACTGCATGCTACTGTAAGTATTCCTGGAATACTCAGTTAGTTACTGGACTCCAAGCCCTTTAGATCACATATTATTGTGTCTGACTCCAAGACTCCTTTATCATTTAGAAATTTCTACTTTATTGTTTTAATTCACACCTTATACCTTAAGATACAAATTATTACCTGTTTTCTTCTACCTCAAACCTGAGCATAGTTCTCTCTCATTCTTCCACACATTGTTTATAATCATATGATTTTTTTTTTAGCTACATACATTTCATTTAAACAATTATACATTGAGATCTAAATGTATGTAACATTGGAAGAAGTATTTCCTGCATGTAAAGGATCAATTTTCCTGGACAAGGGTTTATAATAGAACTTCAAAATGCGTAAATTCCTAATTTTCTCTTATCTTTCAGCATCAATTTATTCTCCAAGAAGTACATTTACATGGGATAAACACTATGATTTGGGGGAGAAGAACCTTATTAGAAAAGCTGACAGAGGAAACAGAGCATGACATTAACTGTGTGATATGATATTGAACCCATCATTTATATAACTTCACTGAATCTAAGGTGGGTTTTATATTGTATTTAAAATAAAGTCATAGGATTAGTGATATTCTTAGTTCTGTATTAATCTAAATTACTATCACATTCATTTGACATGTATTTTCAGTTGATGTGTACAGATGATTTTTCTGCACTTTCCAAAATAAATTGTTCTGTTCTCTTCTTTTATTGACTACAAGTATAAAGTTAAAAACTACTGGGTATAATTGAAATAATTTGTGGCTAAACCTACATAATGAAAACAAATTAGTTATTAGTTATGACATGGCCCTACACTTGCATGAATATAGAAATAGTTTATATATTTAATGTACTCACTGATCAACAGTATAATGACAGTATACAGTAGAGAAATTTTAAAGAACTAGCTAATGTCAAGGTCATATTTCAACCTGAATGCAGTGATAAAATTTAGCTGTAAGAATTAAGGGAAATATCATTGTTCTAGTAATTTCTATTGTTTATATTAAATTCATTTCAAAATATGATGGCACTTATCTCAGCACTTAATATACCTGTAGTGTAAAGTGTTTGATCTTAAATATAATCTTAAATTTTATTGATAGTAAAATGATAAATAATAAGTTTGCAAAATCCCGCGCTTTAATTAGAGAAACAAATTGAAAGGCATTTTGTACATCATTCCAGAGTCACTTTTTTTCAGGTCAATTGCATTGTTTAGTTGCTTGATTCCTATAACAAGACACATTCACACAGCATGTTGAATACTTTCTTTCAAAGATCATTTTGTGTTGGATATAAAAGTGTCTCGTATATATTCAAGTAAATTGTTTAAAGGAATGCCCATTTAAAATATTCGAGTCTCTATTTTATTCCCAAATGAGGTCAATCAGTAATATTGTCCAATGTTTTGATCTCAGTTTTGCTTTACCAAGTTGATATTTAAAACACAAAGGTGGCTGGACTACCTGCCTGGATGAAAGCTACAGTAAAAGTCAGTGTAGTTCTAATTGCAATCCCCAGCCTGCTGCACCATGCTTTCAGTGTATTACGATCTTGGTGAGGATCAATTAATCACTATGAAGTCCTCCTGAGATAGACAAGGCTGGATTGATGGAGAAAGGAGAGAAAACATTAGCTTAAAAGACACCCTCGAGTGAAAAATTAGATTTCTAAAGTCTATAGTATGTGAACACTTTCTTTCCATCATCTTCATTGAGTGCCCTCTCTCTGAAAGTTGTTTTCTTAATCATATTTGTGTCACATTTCATTTTGCCTCTATGTCAGGAAGTTCAGGATGATTTGTTTCAGAAAGCTAAATAGGTATTCAAAAGCACAGAACATTTTTTTTTTTGCAGCCCAATTGAGGTGGATATTTATAAAGCTTTAAAAAATTTGTATTTTGATCTTTTACAAAGAGAATAAAATATTTCAAACTAGAAATAGAAAAAATGACAACTATTTTATAGACAGTCTAATATTATCTATTTGAAATGAACTGATAAGATTTATCTACTTATATATTGTGAAAATGATATGTACTATGAATATAATATATAATAGCAGTATGTTTTTAGAATCATAGTCAGCTTTATAATTGAGTTATCCATTCAAAGTAAAGCACATGAAATAAAATGGAGATTAAGTTTTAAAACTGTGCTAAATTTGTAATTATAATTGTTATTTTGATAACATGGATTGAAATGATGTTATGTTGGATGCTATTTTTGTAAATGATTTAGAACTACTCCAAACATAGATTCACTGTGATTCCAACATCAAAGATGTTTTCTGTGGCACTTTTGAGTAAGCCAGATTTAATTTAAATTTAATAAGACAATTTTATCACTGTATATTTTGCAATGATAATTCATTCAGTATAAAAATTCAGATACAACTCAATTTACAATGAAGTTGTGTTTCAATTAACTCATCCTAAGTTATAAGTATTGTAAGTGGAAAACGTGATAAAAACACCAAATTTCCCAAATATCATAGGTTAGCAATACAGTACACTGTAGAATTGCAGTTATTTGCTCTCTTGATTGCAAAACTGGGGATCCTTGCCCAGCATGAAACAAGAATATTGTACTGCATATTACTAGCCTGGAAAATTAACAAAATTAAAAATTTAAGACACATTTTCATCAAATATATACTGCATTCACTCCATGGTAAAGTTAAAAAATCCTGAACAATGGTTGAAAGGAATACTCATTTAAAACATTTAAGTCCAGGACAGTCTGAACTGCCAAAACATGAAACACTATTGGCCCATGAATGATTAAAATAGTGTTTTATGATACAAAAAATGTACCGAAAGCCACTATGAATGAATTGGACATAACTTTCCTATGTTTATATATGAATACAGGACCAGTGTAATTTCACATCATGTACAGTCACAAAAATGGGAAGTTATACTCCATATATGTTTGATATGTCACAAAACATTCTACTCTCATGTATAACTAAAAAGAACAAAAAAATTAAAAAAAAAAAACAAAACAGACTCTAACCAGTTGCACTGGCACGTTTATAATTCCAGCTACTCACTTAGCGGATATGGCAGGAGGATCTAAAGTTCAAGGTCAGCCAGGGGGAACTCAGTAAGATCTTGTCTCAAAAAAATAAAAAAGTGTCGGGGCTATAATCGGGTGGTAAAGAGACCCTGGGTTAAATGAGAAAAGTAAAATAAAAATAAAATAAATATCAGACTCTATTAAGTAGAAACATTAATATTTAATATCTTTAAATAACTTACTAAAATTATATGTTGAAGAAGCAGAGCAAAATAAGAGAATAAAACAATCATATATGTGTATTATCAATTCTCTCTTTAGACTGAGGAAAACCAAAGCAGAGTCTTTGCCCTAAACCTTAAACTTTATTCTGGGAAGTATCAGAAAAGCAGAACATCAGTTCCAGCATTGAATGCCATTCTAAACTTTCCTCCATTTTCCTCTGTAAAGAAGAAAATGCTAGCTCACAGGTCTGCTTATGGGATCAAGTTGAAGCCAAACACTGCCCCTCAGGAGGATGGTAGATTGCGTGTTTTGGACACAATGGCACATAGGGTAGCACAATTCAACTTGTAAAGAGTCAGCAAGGAGAAGATGACCAGTGGTTCATCAAGTGGACAACAAATGGTTTCCAGTTACAAGGCTACACTAGCACATCCAACAACCAGCACAGTGTTGACCCAAGCAAGGCATCCAAAGTTATAAGGCACCCAAGTTAAGGGATGCCAAATAAAATAATATAAAACTGTGAATGCGACATTAGGTGTGAAAATGAACATTTATTTGCAGTCAGAAGTTCTGCATCACATTTTTTTTTAAAAAGTTGAGTACACCAAAAACAAACATCATCAGACCTACAAATCAACAACAGACTTCTAATGTGTTTATCTGCATATGACAACAGCTTACTCTTTGATCTCCTCTTCATAATAAATTTGTAATGTCATTTTTGTAGATAGGATGTATGTTTAGTCAATCCTTCACCTACAATACTCATCAAAAATAGTATTTAAGTTTTTTTCTTTTAGTATATCACATATGGTACATATTACCTATACTGTATATGTGGTCATGGTAAAGTTGAATATAAATGCAAGAAATTAGTTATGCAGTAGTAACATTGACAAAAGAATGCAAGTATACCTATTCTAATGGCAGTCTAGGTAAGAAACATTGAATAATAAAATGTCTTTAATATAGCATGATACTTCATAAATATGCCAAAATTTCAGAAAGATATAAGAATATGACTCTGCATACCTATAACAGTATATCAAACAAAATAGTGGAATCTCCACATAGGATAATATACATGTTCTCTGAAAGTGAAATTTACTAGTGTTATTCATATGCCGACATTTTTTTAATTTAAAATATTAAGTATATTTTAAAATCTTTGTAATTTAGCATTAGGAATTAAGAGGATTCATTTGTTGGAAAATAAGCATTTATATAAGATTCAATTTTTTTTTCTATTAAATAACTTGAATCTGTAGCAAAATCAAATTACCAAAAAACTCTCCAGGCCTAATTGATTTCATTGACAATTCATCCCAATCATTCAAGGAAGAGACAACACTAATTTTATATAAATTCTGTAGGAAAACAAAATATATGAGAATATGCATAAGGGAATTACAGTTATAAACTTCTATGAGATCATAATAAAATTGGTCATAGAAAATTTCACAAGGGCATTACAGGGTAGGAATGGAAAGACAAATTCTTTTAAGTTTGGAGGTCAAAGTGTTAAATAAACTTCTAATCAGATATTTTAATATAAAAATAACATTATGCATTGACCAAATGGATTAATTTCAAAAAAATCACGTTTAACATTAAAATTCCAAATGAGGTATTTCATAATATTTTAAAGACAAAAATAATTTCAATGATTCATTAAAATATAATTAAAATAAGAAAAGATAACCACACTCCTTTGCAAACTAGACGTCGTAATAACATTCTTAATCTGATAAACATAATCTGCAAAGCAAAAAAAATTTAAAAAGTACAGATATTTAAATGTTGGTTATTTTGTGTGCTTCTATCTAACTTCTTAGTAGATTTAAAACTGTAATGACTCCCCAATTTTCTTGGTAAAAATTGAATTCTTAAAATCCTTCAAGGTTTTTGTCGACCTACCCTTTATCATCAGACCTCACTTACCTTCATTATTTTGGTCACCTTTTGCTATCCACATCTTTATTATTTCTACACATGGATATTGTTCATACTCACTCTTTCCTTTTATTGGAGCATTCTATCCCTAACATATTAATAGCCAAATTTTCACTTGTTTCTCAGTGATGTGTACACTGACCTTCACTTTTGAAATTTACTCTTCAATTGTACCACTTGCTCCTGATTCCTTTCAACTGCATGACTTTATTTTTTCCATGACCTGTCATTTCTTCCATCACAAAACATTACGTTATTTATTTACTTTTTTATTTCTTTACTTATATGCCTATCTCTCTCACTAGAAATAAGCTTAATGAGAACAACAATCTTTACTGTAATCACAACCAAGAACATTACTTATAGTAGGTACTCAGACAAAATGCTTGTAGAAACACCAAACAGCAGTAATTACTGAAATAATTATTAAAATAAATTTATTTGATTTTTTTTTAAAAAATCACATTTAATGAGAAATTCCCCAGTAATGCTCTGTTCTCTTTCCAGCAAGCCAAATATAAATAAATATGTTATGAAATATTCAACTTAAATAGTAGATTTAGCCAAATTTTACAAGCCTACAGAAAAAGACAATTACTACAGAATAATATGTAACAGAAATGGTAAATTGCTAGGTTGCCACAAGTATAAGAGTCCTTCTAGAGATTAATGCTGTATCTGAAGTACATGTGGTAAAGATTTTCTCCCAAACTGTAAGCTTTCTCTTCACATTGTTTCTTTTGCTGAGCAGAAGCTTTTTAGTTCAAGTTCATCCCATTTATTGATTCTTGATTTAATTTCTTATGCTTTAGGAGTCTTGTTAAGGAAGTCAGATCCTACGCCAACATAGTGAAGATTTGGGCCAAATTTTTATTCTAGTAGTCACAGGGTCTCTGTTCTAGTGCCCAAGTCTTTGATCCACTTTGAGTTGAGTTTCATGCAGGGTAAGAGATAAAGCACTAATATCTGGGTATATAAAGAACTCAAAAAACTTAAAGGAAAAAAAAAAGTAACAAATAACCCAATCAATAAATGGGTTAAGGAACTTAACAGACACTTCACAGAAGATATACAATTGATCAACAAATATATGAAGAAATGGTCAACATCTCTAGAAATTAGAGAATGCAAATCAAAACCACTCTAAGATTTCATCTCACTCTAATCAGAAAGGCAACTGTCAAGAATACAAGCAACAATAATGTTGGTGAGGATGTAGGGGAAAAGGTACACTCATACCTTGCTGGTGGTAATGGAAATTGGTGCAACCATTATGGAAAACAGTATGGAGATTCCTCAGAAAATTTGGAATGGAACCACCATTTGACTCAGCTACCCCACTCCTCCGTTTATACTCAAAGGACTTAAAATCAGCATACTACAGTGACACAGTCACATGAATGTTGATAGCAGCTCAACTCAAAATAGCTAAACTATGGGACCAACCTAGGTATCCTTCAATAAATGAAAGGATAAATAAATTATATATATATATATATATATATATATATATATGTATATACACACACAATGAAATATTACTCAGTCTTGAAGAAGAATGAAATTATGTCATTTGCTGGTAAATGGAGTTGGAGAATATCATGCTAAGTGAAATAAGTCAAACCCCAAAAAACAAAGGCCGAAAATTTTCTCTGATATGCAGATGCTAATTCATAATAGGGTGGGGGGTACTAGGGAAGAATAGAGTTACTTTAGATTAGGTAGAGGGGAGTGAAGGGAGGGGAAGGGGTATGTGGCAGGAAAGATTAGAGTGAAACAGACATTATTACTTCATGTACATATATGACCACATGACAGATGTGATCTTATAGTATGTACAATCAGAAAAATGAGAAATTATACTCTATTCATGTACGATTTGTCAAAATGCATAAATGTATTCTACTGTCAAAAAAAAAGGACATCTAGTGGGATGAAAGACATGAGTTATGCAGTCAACATTATTTTTATCATTCTCTTCTTTCCACAATACATGGAGCAGATGCTAAAATTGCAACCTCATTTAACTAGTAATTGAGGTAGAATTTAGTGATCTCACTGAAAACTTCTTAGCATTGATCTTAATAATAAATAAATAAATAAATTTATTTTATTATAAGTTATTTTACAATTTTTTGCTGATTGTCTCTACAGTTTTCCATGATCATGCTAACAGTTTTAAAGTTCTGTCCTAATTCTAATTTTGTTGCTGGAAAACTGACTTCACTGTGTAATTTACTCTTAGATTCTTATCTTAAAAAAACTTAAGAAAATAAATAAAACTTCAATGTTTTAATACACATCCTCCTATTACATTATAAATGTTTATAAATACGATCCTTTCTAATTATTCTTCAACATCAAAGTTCACATTTTCTGACCCTTAATGTTGTATATGACTTATTCCACCATCATGTTCTATAACTCTAGGAGGATATACATCCTGTACTGATCATTTTAAAGTTCAACATTGAAGCTAAGAAAATGAGGTTCAGGAATAATAGATGCTTATCAGAATTTAATTTATATATGGATTAATTTATATATGGGTGAAATGCCCAAACATGTGATTTTGTTGTGTTTTCATTTGTTCCAAGAATAGGGCAGCTTCCTTTATTCAAAATTCGAAGATCCCTAACAATTACTTTCCTCAATAGTAATAGTCTACAAACCTTTGTTTAATCCAAATTAAAAATTCACTTCTTGGGCTGGGGAGATAGCTCAGTTGATAGAGTGCTTGCCTTGCAAGCACAAGACCCTGGGTTCAATCCCCCGCACCAAAAAAAAAAAAAAAAAAACCAAAAAACAAAAAAAAAAAATTCATAATGGAGAGAAAATATATAATTAAATAATTTTAACTCATTCTTTTTTGTCTCTCTACCCTTTTACTCTGAAGAGTGGAATTTCTTAAACAAATTCTTCTAAAACCATAAATTAGCTAAATTCTAAAATTAAAGTTGCCTGAATAAATTATTCCTTTATGTTTTTTAGCTTGATTTCTATAGAAGATAATCATTGGTCTTTGTTAAGTCATCAGAATATCCATGAACACGAGCAATTTATATTTCAAATCCCTTTCATCTAAAAGAATGGCATTACATCTTTATGATTCAGAATTTTTATAATAAAAACAACTGCTCCATCTCTCTTAAAGCCAAGTAAGTTAAAGATAATATAAATGACTCTTATCAGAGTTTTATATAGTTTATAGCTGAATTTTATATAATTCCATTAGCATTAAACCATCTTTGGTGTTATCAATATGTGTAGACTTTCCAAATACTCAATTGCCCTGCTGTTCCCTCATGTAAATATAAGTTTGGATGCAAGAGCACAAGTTGGACAGAATTTCTTAAACTGATGAGGGTTTGTACACTTTAAAAAAATATAAGGTCAGATATACTTCATATATTTATCTTTTGAATTAATCATATCGTTGTGAAAAGATAAGGGATGGTTTTGCAATGACAATGCTGAGCATACTTTCTTTTCCTTCTTCAAAAATGTTGTATCTTAGAGTTACCTAAAGATAGGCAACTCAATAAATACCACTGAGGTCCTTGGCAGTCTGCCATTGTGATGGCATATTTTATAGACAATCATAAATAACACTCCTGGCAGCATATCAGACACAATTATCCCACACCATAGGCCCCATTGTTTTGATTTAGTGGGATGTTAGCAGCAAAAGCAATGCTTACTTGTCACCCCTAACTGCAGGACTCTAATATGTTTGATATTTTTCTTAGGGTTCATTATGTTTGGCTTTGTTTCTATTATTGTAATGCTTGTTTCGTTTATCAGAGGTAGAAACACAAAGCGTTAAGGATTTTCTATCTTTTAATGAATGAAAAATTTATAAGAAAATGATTGAAGTTGCTACCTAGTGTTTTCATTCTGATCTCTTTCTCTCTCTTTCTCTCTCTCTTTTTGAGAGAAGGGTGGAGACTGGGAAGATGTAAAGAAGATGTAAAAACTTTCTATACGTTGTACCCATAATTTGATATCATTAAATAATTTTACACTTGAAATATAACAATCCTGACCCAAGTTTTCATATGTAAAGGTTAATTTTTGCATACTGATCTTATTTATATCTGTTGCTTTTATATCTTTTGTAGTCATAGCTGTTTCATTCCTTCTCTTCTGCTCTTAATGTTGTATTTCTTAAAGCATCTCTCATTTCTAATATCTCTACCTATTTATATTTGTCAACTCATTGTGGATTTTATCATGATTAAAAAATAAGAGTTTAAAAATCAAATTATAGAAACAAAATAAAAATCAATATTGAATTTAATCTTTATTTTTCAGTCACACTGGAAATACTACAATTTAGCTATTGCTACCTAAAGTTCCTGTACAGAAGCCACACCTTATTGGAGCACATGATTCAGTGCAGTATTCCTGAGATTATTTTTAGGCATCTAAATGGGATGAAGGTGTTTGTTTTCTAGGGAAAATGAGTTTATATTATTTAACATTGAAGAGACTCCATTTTCCAACTTTTAAAAATCATACCTAATGTTATTTTTAAGTTTCTTATGTAGCTTTTATGTAAATTATGCAATTAATTATCAGTGTGTGAAAGTAACTAGTAATTTGTATTTTCTACATCATAATATATGTAAGTTTCAATATGAATGTGTATTACTAAAATATTCCTAAGATAGAGAAGTCGTAATATCTTTCCTTAATCTTGTCTGCTAAAATTAAAGCTGTTTACTTTCTTGGTAGTCTGTTTCTAGTTTCTTTCCTTCCTTTCTCTCTCTCCCTCCCTTTCTTCCTTCTTTCCTTCCTTCCTTCCTTTCTGACAGGGACTCTTCTTTAGATGCTTAATATGATCTTTTAAATTTGTGCTAGAAAAATCTTCTTCCATCAATTTATATTGTCCTCAATTAAACACTAATGGTTTAAGTTTTGCAATGAATAAGTCAATAAATCACACTCATTCTCTGCCTTCAGGAGGCTTCTGGTTTATTAAGAGTATGGTAATTTGCAAGTTCAGTGAAAGATAAAGTAGCCAATTGATTATAAATCACACTTATGGCTACTTAAATAGGGAATGCTCCCTTCTGAAAGGGACATATTAGAGAAGTTTCATGAAAAAAGTTGCATTCAAACTGAGCCTTGAATAATTGACAAGGTATCAAATGGCTTTTCATATAGGAAAATAACTATAATAATTTTTATATAAAGGAATTAAGGAATACTAGAAGTCTATAAGTTATGGGTATAAAGTCACCATAAAGTACTAGATGTATACAAAAATAAAACTGGCTTAGAAATAGTGAATATTTTTTATCATTTCACAGGTACATCCATATGTCAAAACTTGTTAAATTCTACCTTTTAAATACTGTTTCTTTTATATCAACTACACCATTCTAATTCTGTTTTAAAAATATACACAATATCTTACTTTTTTTATTCTTGTACTAGAGATTGAACCCAAGTCCTTGCAAATGCTAGGCAAATGCTCTACCACAGAGCTACACCTCTATTCCCAAAATTAATAATTTCTATCTAAAAATCACAATTATTTAAAATATGTATGTTGAATACAAAAGTAAATGAAAAAGTTACTGTGCAGTACTACACAAAGTCAAAGTTATTAGCTGTTTATTTTTTATGGTACCAGGGATTAAACCTGGGAACGCTATACCACTGATCTTTGTTCCCAGTTTTATATATATATATATTTGTTTTATTTTGAGACAGGTTCTCACTAAGCTGAACTTGAAATCTTCCTGCCTTAGCCTCCCAAGTTGCTGGGATTATAGGTTTGTGCCACCTTAACAGGTCTATTAACAATTTTTATAAATATACTATTAGTAAGTTTTCATCAATGTAATATGAATTTCCATCATCTAGGAAGGACATGTGATATAGTAGCTTAATTCAACAAATATATATCAAAGAATCAGCTTGTGGTCATCTGGTAAATGATGCATGACAGGAAATAAAAAGTTAAAGGACTTATTTTAATATAGTAAATTCAGTTTATAATTTATTTCTTTAAAAATTTCTCGTGAAGTATGAGTGCAAATATGAAACAGTGACATTCTGCTATGAACTGATGAAATCATCGAAGGCATTTTCTAACATGTTTAGCAATAGTAAAATGTATTAGCATCACTTAATGAACAGTTTACTAACCTATCTCAATACTGAAGCATATTTCTTATCTGACAGTGGAGTAGACAAACTTCACTGATAATGTTTTGTTCATAGGAAATTAATTTGAGTAAAGAAGAAAACCTTATCTGTATACTTAATAGAATGAAACCTGTCTTATTCTTTTGCCCTTTTCAGTGACTCAAAACCAAAACCAGGGATTTTCTTTTATAGGCGACGGAATGAACTGATTCCTAGCCTTGGGTACTACGTTTTCGTTTAGTGGACTGATGGATATAATGTGACAATGCAGGGCATTTTTTAGCCATCAGTAGTTATTAATGAACGGTTCGTCCTCACTGTCTGCATTTGCTGTACACGCTTTGAGCAGCATAAGCTTTTCGCAGGGGATTTTCCTTAACTGACAGTGTTGAATATATCAGTGACTCTCCTTATGGATGATTTCTATGTTATGTGTGTGGTGATAGCTCTGTAAACAAGAACTGAAACGTCTACTTATAGGATGAATCTAAAGATTTTCAAAGCTCTACTCCACCGAAGCTTCCCTTTCAGTACTGATGTTTATATTCTTGGAGCTGGAGAAAAAGATGAAAGATATATGCTTACTCCAGGAAAGCTGTAAATTGAGACAAATCTTGCCTCCAAGACCAGGAGGTTTTTCTTCCTCCAGTAGCCTCAATCTGGTTCCACTTTCCCTGTCTCCTCAGAGAGAGCATTGCCCAAGTTACCTTGAATTAAACTCTTTTTCCGTTATCAAAATCTATTGGCCCATCGTTTTCTTATCTAACAGATTTGTTATAAGGGAAAATGATTTTGAATTATGTTAACATCTTGATATGTAAGATCATTATAAACATCTTTATAATTAAATCACTTAATCCTTATAGGCTTCATTTGTAGTAGTTACTTCAATCAACCCCATTTAACAGATTAGGGAAGCAAGGTCTCAGAGAAATTAAATAAATTTCCCAAGGTCCCAAAGCATGTAAAATGTGGGGCTGAAGTGAAAAGCATCTACTCTTGCACCTGATGAAACACTATAGTTCAATAAATCAGAAATTTAAAAAATAATATATTAATTAACAAATATCTTATACATAAAATAATTTTTGTAATCCAAGAAAACAGCAGATTTATCAGAAGTTTAGTAAACTTTGAAGTTCTGTGGTAACATCATTGGAGAGGATTTTTTCTTTCTGTTATTCCTTTATTTAGGGACATGTATCCATTAGCTTCATAAATGTAAAACATTTTACTCTTACAATAGAACTTAAAACTCTGATATTCTTCTCCCAAATAAGTTTCTCATTGAAAACAAAGGAACAGAAAATCTACATAATCTCTTGATATTGGGATCATGGTTACTATTATTTCTAAGAATACTATATTATCAGAGGTCTCTCATTATATTACCTCCAGTATTAATTTTGGGGGGTAGTATTAATTCCACACGAGCCATCATGAAATATTCTTCATATTCATTGTATCCATTTGTCACAAGTCATTTTTGCTTGATGTTGATAAATTAATGAAAATTGGAGACATTAAAATTTCAAGTAGATTAAACTTTTAATGTCACACAAGGTATTTGGGTCCTGTTTGAAGAAAATAACTAGAAAATGGTTCTATTAGAAGAATTGCACTTCACTTGACACTAGTTTACTTCCCTTCAATAATATTTTAAACTGATAACAGGTACAACTGGAAGAAAGAAGAGACAAATAGAAAAAAATATTCTTTTAGTTTCTGTGTTTATAAGGACAACCATTGATAGAGAACAGTTTTATTTCTACAGTAGCAAATTATTTTGCAAGTTGCTGAATTCGGCATTGTTACTGGCAAATTTTCTGTCACTAATGATTAATGTGTGTAATGAAATATGTTTTAGATAAATGTATTTGGTGAAATTATCCGGTTCCTGAAGGAATAAGAAGAAAAAGCAAGAAAAAGAGGAGGAATAAGAGAAGTAACACGTGGGTTTCATCCCCAGTACAGCAAAAGAAGAAAGAGGAGGTAGGGGGGAGAAGGAGGAGGGGTAAAAGGAAGGGGAGGAGGAGGGTTTTAAAGTCAGAAGAAAACAAAAAAGAGAAAGCTAATGACATAATGCTAATAGTTCCATGTCAGTAGCAATCACTAGAGTGCAATTACAAAAATAATATCTGGACAATGTACTTTCAGAGTGCAAATAAATTGATCATATCATGTAAAAACAAGATTTTTTTTTTTATTGTAAACAAATGGGATACATGTTGTTTCTCTGTTTGAACATGGCGTAAAGGCATACCATTTGTGTAATCATAAATTTACATAGAGTAATGTTGTTTGATTCATTCTGTTATTTTTTCCCTTTCCCCCACCACTCCCAACCCTCTTTACCCTCTATACAGTACCTCCATCCTCCATACTTGCCCCCCTCCCTAACCCTAACTCTAACCCTAACACTAACCCTTCCCTCCCCCCCATTATGTGTCATCCTCCACTTATTAGCGATATCATTCGTCCTTTGGCTTTTTGAGATTGGCTTATCTCACTTAGCATGATATTCTCCAATTTCATCCAATGCTTGCAAATGCCATAATTTTATCATTCTTTATGGCTGAGTAATATTCCATTGTATATATATACCACAGTTTCTTTATCCACTCATCAATTGAAGGGCATCTAGGTTGGTTCCACAGTCTGGCTATTGTGAATTGAGCAGCTATGAACATTGATGTGACTGTATCTCTGTAGTATGCTGATTTTAAGTCCTTTGGGTATAGGCCAAGGAGTGGGATAGCTGGGTCAAATGGAGGGTCCATTCCGAGTTTTCTAAGGAATCTCCACACTGCTTTCCAGAGTGGCTGCACTAATTTGCAGTCCCACCAGCAATGTATGAGTGTACCTTTCTCCCCACATCCTCGACAACACCTGTTGTTGCTCGTATTCTTGATAATCGCCATTCTAATTGGGGTGAGATGGAATCTTAGGGTGGTTTTGATTTGCATTTCTCTTATTACTAGAGATGTTGAACATTTTTCCATATGTTTGTTGATTGCTTGTAGATCTTCTTCTGTGAAGTGTCCATTTCCTTACCCATTTGTCGACTGGATTATTTGAATTCTTGGAGTAGAGTTTTTTGAGTTCTTTATAGATTCTAGAGATTAGCGCTCTATCTGAAGTATGAATGGCAAAGATATTCTCCCACTCTGTAGGCTCTTTCTTCGCATTGCTGATAGTTTCCTTTGCTGAGAGAAAGATTTTTAGTTTGAATCTATCCCAGTGGTTGATTCTAGCTTTTATTTCTTGTGCTATGGGAGTCCTGTTAAGGAAGTCTGATCCTAGACCAACAAGGTGAAGATTTGGACCTACTTTTTCTTCTATTAAGATACAGGGTCTCTGGTCTGATTCCGAGGTCCTTAATCCATTTTGAGTTTAGTTTCGTGCATGGTGAGAGATATGGGTTTAGTTTCATTCTATTGCATATGGATTTCCAATTCTCCCAGCACCATTTGTTGAAGAGGCTATCTTTTCTCCATTGCATATTTTTGGCCCCTTTGTCTAGTATGAGAAAATTGTATTTATTTGGGTTTGTGTCCGTGTCCTCTATTCTGTACCATTGATCTACCTTTCTATTTTGGTACCAATACCATGCCATTTTTGTTACTATTGCTTTGTAGTAGAGTTGAAGATTTGGTATTGCAATACCCCCTGTTTCACTCTTCCTGCTAAGGATTGCTTTAGCTATTCTGGGTTTCTTATTCTTCCAGATGAATTTCATAATTGCTTGCTCTATTTCTGTAAGGTACGTCATTGGGATTTTAATTGGAATTGCATTGAATTTGTATAGCACTTTAGGTAGTATGGCCATTTTGACAATATTAATTCTGCCTATCCAAGAACATGGAAGATCTTTCCATCTTCTAAGGTGTTCTTTAATTTCTTTCTTTAGTGTTCTGTAGTTCTCATTGTAGAGGACTTTCACCTCTTTTGTGAGATTGATTCCCAAGTATTTTATTTTTTTGGAGGCTATTAGGAATGGGGTAGTTTTCCTAATTTCTCTTTCTGAAGATTCATCACTTATGTATAAAAATGCGTTGGATTTATGGGCATTGATCTTGTAACCTGCTACTTTATTGAATTCACTTATGAGTTCTAAGAGTTTTCTGGTGGAATTTCCAGGTTCCTCTAAATATATAATCATGTCATCAGCGAACAGGGATAGTTTGAGTTCTTCTTTTCCAATTCGTATCCCTTTAATTTCTTTGGTTTGTCTAATTGCTCTGGCCAGAGTCTCAAGAACGATGTTGAATAGAAGTGGTGAAAGAGGGCATCCCTGCCTTGTTCCAGTTTTTAGGGGGAATGCTTTCAGTTTTTCACCATTTAGAATGATATTAGCCATGGGCTTAGCATAAATGGCCTTTACAATGTTAAGGAATATTCCCACTATCCCTATTTTTTCTAGTGTTTTGAGCATGAAGGGGTGCTGTATTTTATCGAATGCTTTTTCTGCATCTATTGAAATAATCATGTGATTCTTGACTTTAAGTCTACTAATATGGTGAATTACATTTATTGATTTCCTGATGTTGAACCAACCTTGCATGCCTGGGATGAAGCCCACTTGATCATGGTGCACTATCTTTTTAATATGTTTTTGTATGTGATTTGCTAAAATTTTGTTGAGCATTTTTGCGTTGATGTTCATTAAGGATATTGGTCTGAAATTTTCTTTCCTTGATGAGTCTCTGTCTGGTTTAGGTATCAGTGTGATATTGGCTTCATAGAATGAGTTTGGGAGGGTTCCCTCCTCTTCTATTTTATGGAATACTTTGAGAAGTATTGGAATGAGCTCTTCATTAAAGGTTTTGTAGAACTCGATTGAGAACCCATCTGGTCCCAGACTTTTCTTTGTTCGTAGGCTTTTGATGACTTCTTCTATTTCAGTACTTGAAATTGGTCTATTTAAATTGTTTATGTCCTCCTCATTCAGTTTAGGCAATTCATATGTCTCTAGAAACCTGTTGATGTCTTCAAAATTTTCTATTTTGTTGGAGTATAGATTTTCAAAATAGCTTTTAATTATGTTTTGTATTTCAATCCTGTCTGTTGTGATATTTCCTTGTTCATTCCGAATTTTAGTGATTTGGGTTTTCTCTCGTCTTCTCTTTGTTAGTGTGGCTAAAGGTTTATCAATTTTGTTTATTTTTTCGAAGAACCAACTATTTATTTTGTCAATTTTTTGTATTGTTTCTTTTGTTTCCCTTTCATTGATTTCAGCTCTGAGTTTAACTATTTCCTGTCTTCTACTACTTTTGGTGCTGGTCTGTTCTTCTTTTTCTAGGGCTATGAGCTGTAGTGTTAGGTCGTCTATTTGTTGAGTTTTACTTCTTTTATTAAATACGCTCCATGAAATAAATTTCCCTCTAAGTACTGCTTTCATAGTGTCCCAGAGATTTTGATATGATGTTTCTTTGTTCTCATTGACCTCTAAGAATTTTTTAATTTCCTTCCTAATATCTTCTGTTATCCATTCATCATATAATAGCATATTGTTTAATCTCCAGATGTTGGAATAGTTTCTGTGTTTTACTCTTTCATTTATTTCTAACTTCAATCCATTATGATCTGATAGAATACATGCTAGTGTCTCTATCTTCTTGTATTTGCTAACATTAGCTTTGTGGCCTAATATATGGTCTATTTTAGAGAAGGATCCATGTGCTGCTGAGAAGAAAGTGTATTCGCTCTTGGTTGGATGGTATATTCTATAAATGTCCGTTAAGTCTAAATTATTGATTGTGTTATTGAGATCTATGGTTTCTTTGTTCAATTTTTGTCTGGAAGATCTGTCCAGTGGTGAGAGAGGCGTGTTAAAATCACCTAGTATTATTGTGTTATGGTCTATTTGGTTTCTGAAATTGAGAAGGATTTGTTTGACATACATGGATGAGCCACTGTTTGGGGCATTGATGTTTATGATTGTTATATCTTGCTGATTTATGCTTCCCTTAAGCAGTATGAAATGACCTTCTTTATCCCTTCTGACTAACTTTGGCTTGAAGTGCACATTATCGGAAATGAGGATGGATACCCCAGCTTTTTTGCTGAGTCCATGCGCATGGTATGTTTTTCCCCATCCTTTCACCTTTAGTCTATGGGTATCTTTCTCTATGAGGTGAGTCTGTTGCAGGCAACATATTGTTGGATCTTTCTTTTTAATCCAATCTGCCAGTCTATGTCTTTTGATTGATGAATTCAGGCCATTAACATTCAGGGTTATTATAGAGATATGATTTGGTTCATTTGTTAAATTTTATTTATTTATTTATTTGTTTGACACAACTTGTTTCCTCCTTTATTTGACAATTCCTTTAGGATAATTCCTCCCTTTGCTGATTTGCTTCTTTGTTTTTCATCTCTTCCTCATGGAATATTTTGCTGAGAATGTTCTGTAATGCTGGCTTTCTTTTTGTAAATTCTTTTAGCTTTTGTTTATCATGGAAGGATTTTATTTCATCGTGAAATTTGAAGGTAAGTTTTGCTGGGTATAAGATTCTTGGTTGGCATCCATTTTCTTTCAGGGCTTGAAAAATGTTGTTCCAGGTCCTTCTAGCTTTTAGGGTCTGGATTGAAAAGTCTGCTGATATTCGTATTGGTTTCCCCCTGAATGTAATTTGGTTCTTTTCTCTCACAGCCTTTAAAATTCTGTCTTTATTTTGTATGTTAGTTATTTTCATTATAATGTGCCTTGGTGTGGGTCTGTTGTAATTTTGTATATTTGGAGTCCTATAAGCCTCTTGAACTTGATTTTCCATTTCATTCTTCAGATTTGGGAAATTTTCTGATATTATTTCATTGAATAAATTGTTCATTCCTTTGGCTTGTTTCTCTAGGCCTTCCTCAATCCCAATAATTCTTAAATTTGGCCTTTTGATGATATCCCATAGTTCTTGTAGATTCTGTTCATGATTTCTTACCATCTTCTCTGTTTGTTCAACTTTGTTTTCAAGGTTAAATATTTTGTCTTCAATGTCTGAAGTTCTGTCTTCCAGGTGTACTATCCTATTGGATATTTTTTCTATGGAGTTCTTAATTTGGTTTATTGTTTCCTTCATGTCAAGGATTTGTGTTTGGTTTTTTTTCAATATCTCTAACTCTTTATTGAAATGATCTTTTGCTTCCTGTATTTGCTCTTTTAACTGACGATTGGTGCGATCATTCAATGCTTGCATTTGCTCTTTCATCTCATCGTTTGCTTCTCTGATCATTTTAATTATGTACATTCTGAACTCCTTTTCTGTCATTTCTTCTGCCATGCTGTCATTGGGTTTTATTGATGTAACATCTAGATTTGTTGGCAGCATTTTCTTTCCTTGTTTTCTCATAATGTTCAGGTATCAGTGGACCGCTGAGATATTGCAGATTTCCTCTATTGACTTACAATGTCCCTGAAGATTTCTATATATATCCCCCCTTAGCCTTCAGTAGGCTGAAGTCTTGGAGGAAGTTGATAATGCGGTGCTCCACAAGGAAGCTGCCTCTCTAGGAGTGGTGGCCTTCAGGTGGGGTATAATCCCTGCTAGTGGGCAGAGGTGCCTCCACTTGTTGACCAATGGTCATCCAAAGGGGACCTAGGCTGTGGGCTGAGGCAAGGCCTGTTTGGGCCTGAGTCTCTAGTTTTACCGTCCTTGTGGGTAAACCTCACCCGGTAGGGAAGACTCACCCGGTGAGGAGGTCTCGCTGGTCAGTACCCTCCTAGAGGTTCCCCTCAATTTATAGCTACCGTCTGGGCTGGGCTGCCTTCCTCTGCAAAGTTCCCAGGGGCCCGGCCCTACCTCCTGGGCCTGGGAGCCTCACCCTTCACAGATGAATCTCCTTAGGCTGCCCCTCCTCAGAGAATCTGCCCACAGGCCTGGAACCTTCGCTCCGCCCTAAGCCTGTCTCTGTGCGGCTCTTCCACCCAGAAGCCTCCTAGATCCTGGGACCCTGCTCTGCACCTAATCGCCTGGCTATGCGGCCCCTCCTCTGAGCAGCCACCTGGGGCCCCGTACAATCGCTCTGAGACCCAGAGACCCGCCACACACCTCTTCCTCCAGACAGCCGCCCAGTATTCCGGTGCGGTCACTAGGAGTCCAAGAAACTCACTGTGTGCCTCCACCTCCCACCAACCACCCGTCACCCTGGGCAATCAATCACTCCGAGTCGAAGTGACCCTCCCCGTTCCTCCTCCTTCTCCAGATAACCCCCCGAGTGTTCAGGAGCGGTCGCTCTGAGTGGCTCTGAATCCACGTGACCCGCAGCACGGGTCCTCTGAGCAACCGCCCGGAGCTCTGGTGCAGCCACTCAAGACCAAGCGACCCACCACGCTTTTCCTCCAGGCAGCCCCCCTGTGTTCAGGCGCTGTCACTTTAAGTCCAAACAACTCACCACTCGCCTTCTCCTCTGAGCAGCCGCCTGGAGCGCTAATGCAGTCACCGCGAGTCCAAACGATCCACCGCGCTCCTCCTCCTCCTCCTCCTCCTACTCCTCCGGGCAGGCCCCGGGGTTCAGAAGTGGTCTGAGTCCAAACAGCTCGCCGCGCGGCTTCTCCTCTGGCAACCGCCTGTAGCTCTGGTGCAGTCACTCTGAATCCAAGTGGCCACGTTCCTCCTCCTCCTCCTCAGGGCAGGCCCCGGTGTCCTGAGTCCACACAGCTCTCCTCGCCACTCCTCCCCTGGGCAGCCGCCGGAGCCCCAGTGGTTGCTCCGAGTCCCAGCGCTGTGCCGAGTGGCCTCCTTTACGGCGCTCCCAGTTGTCCGCCTTCACTGCTCCAGCGGGGGGAGGGGCGTCTCGCCGGCAGCTCTACTTCACAACATTCCCTGCGTTCTGGGACCACCGTCCCATCCGGGACGCCTTCCCAAGGGGTGAGAGTCACCCGGCTGCTTTGAGTTGGTCCCAAGTGTCTCAATATCTCCTCTTTTGAATCCTGAGTCCTGGAGCAACATGAAATGCAGCCACCCTCTAGGCCGCCATCTTGAAAACCCAAAACAAGATTTTTTATAAAGAAAATTTTAATCTTAATTATCGGAATATCTAATATATCTAAAATATCTAAATATATTATATATATGTACATATACATATATATAATATATTTTAGGTACATTTGACCTCACCATAAAATTATTACATAATCAACCTTGAAGAAAACTTCACAGTTTAATTGGGGAGGACGAAATCCATAGGACACGTGCTATCATTGCTTTACATTATCACATCCTATAGGAAGTAGGTCAAGCTCTGCCACCCTTTTGCAATGGTACTTTCCTGCTGCTTCACTGGGACCCTGATTTTACCCTTCGTTATTTCTAGCTGAACAGGTAAACTTCAGACTGACCCTCCTTCTTCCACGCTTATCTACCTACAGTGTCCTTACTACACAGAAATGTTTCATTATTGCTATATCTCCATCACAATGAAAATACAAATTCTTATCAGTTCGCTCTAAGAATCCACTTGAACTGCATCTCATCCTCAAAGTCTTCCTCTTCCATGCTGCTCCATCCACAGATTTTATTCTTTTAATAAGTCAAGTATACTCTTAATGATCTTCACACATACTGTTTCTTCTGTTCTTCCTAAACTGTTCTAATACAATTATCTATTGACACTACTTCACGTTACTCAGGTTATATAACCATGCATTTCCAGTGAAGGAAACAAATCAGATAACTTTACAATACCAGAAAATACATATGGCATTTTGTGGCACAGGTATGATTAAAATATCCAAGACTAGTAAATAATCTATTGGTATGTTATCTGGTATTTATTTCATCTTAATTTTTTATCCAATTTTTATATAACTGTAAGTATATTTTACAAGTAGTCTCATTTTTGTGATTACTCTCTGTTGGTCTAATTTTAATTTTTCATATCATAATATTTACTAATTTGAAAACATTGTAGAGATTATTTAGATTACTTTACTATAAGGTTTAAAATGTTCTATATGACCTCCCCTACAAATATCAGCATGAGTACCATCAAACCCAAAACAGTTTTCTTCAAAATAGTTTTCTTTCTTTTAATTTTGTGGGAATGGAGGGATGGAGGGAGCTATGATACAAAATTTTTCTTACAATGAAGTAAAATCTGAAGTATTACATATTATCTCTTCACTTTTATTTTACTTTAAAAGTTTCCTCATTTTCAAACATACCATTGCATATGTTATGCAAATTTTATTTTAAACCTGATGCTCTGGAAGATGAGACGCCATGTGGAACAAAAGCACATTTTCTTAGCTAAAGGCATTCTGGACCAAGCAAGCCACACTGGCCTTTTCAACTGACCTCAGATGAATCAGAGAGCCCATCTGAAATCAGCTTAATACATTTCAAACCAAGGAAAATACTCATTCTACATAATAAGCCTCTGGGGACTGAGGTTTAGTTCATTCTTGTATGCCTCTGAGGTTTTCAGATAATTCATTAACCTGCAATATTTCACATTACAATATTAAGTTGAGTAACTCTTGTGGGGGAAGATCTCGTGCCCCTTCATTCACCTTCAAAGCCCACAAGGTTGTATGGCTTTTTAACTGATCTGTAACCCCATATTCCTTTTACTTTGAATTCAGCCAGGAAACATTCTCAGATTTTAAGATCTATGTGATTAGGTGGGTCCTACTTAAAATCTCCAGGATAAAATCTTCATCTCAAAATCTTTAATTTAATCTTGCCTGCAAAATTCCTCTTTCCAGGTCAAGTAGCATATTCAGAGGTTCCAGGGACACCTATGCAGAATCTTTGGGAAGCACTATTTTGTGTGGCACCTATGATAAATATGAGAATTTTATACCTATCTAACAAAATATATACCTATATTAACCAAAAGATAAGCCCTGGAATCTTAAGAATCACACAGTCTATAATAACCAAATAACAAAGTACCAAATGTCTATTAGAGAAGAATGGTTCAAAATTATATTATATTCACACAACCGAGTTCTATGTGAAATAGTGGAGAATAATGACAAGAAACAGCTGCAGCTACTTCAACTGGATGGAAGGTTAAGTTTTAAACACAATGTTGAATTCAAGAAGTCAGGCACTAAAGGTACCTACTGCAACAATTTATTTATGTAAAGAAAAGTAAGAGATAAATCTAAATTATGTTGTGAAAAGTAAAGGTAGTGGTTACTTAAGGAGTAGCGAAGTGCAAATAAGACCATGTTACTTATATTCCTTTTTTTGGTTTGAATATTAGTTGTGCAGGTATGCTCAGTTTGTGAAATTTCAGTACTCTACTTATTTGCACATTATTATGCATATTATGTTCTTGAAAATGTTGAATTTTTTAAAAAATCATACAAACTTTAAGCAGTATTAAATAGTCAGCACAAATAATAATATATAACATTTATTAAGTTTTTACAATGCGTGAACCACTGTGTAAGAAGTTTAGTTCTTTTTATAAAAACAAACCTGCAATTTTAGTTCTTAAATTTTTTTCCTATAGATTTAAGGTCAGAAAGTGAGCCTAATAAAGATTTTAATTTATATGATTTCTAAACTGATTTTTCTTCAAAAAAATTATACATACTTAAATATACATGCACACATTTGTTTAGTATTAAGTGTTAAAATATCAGATCCTAAAATTTCCGTAAAGTTATTTATAAATTATAACTGCTTAAATTCATTACTTTTTAAAAAAAATGTGGTAGAGGAATAATTGGCTTCCAAAAATGTCCATGTTCTAAACCCCAGAGCCTCTGAATATGCTGTGTACACCATAAGAAGGGATTAATGCTGAAGATGGAGTTAAGATCGTCCACTAGTTGATCTTAAAATAAGTGGATTTCCTTGGATTATCTTGTGGGTTGAGATATTATCACAAAGTTTCTTTACTTTCAAAGAGGGAGACGGAAGCATAGGTCAGAGTCAAGGAGAGACTTGAAGATGTGACACTACTTTCTTTTAAGAAGGAACCAGGAGACAAGGAATGAAGGTGGCTTCCAGAAGGTGGGAAAGAAAAGGAATCAGATTCTCCTGAGAGCTACCATAAGGAACATGCAAATTGCCAATCCTCAATATCAGCCCAGCATGACCTGTTTCACTATTTGGCCTTTGCTCACACTTTAGAGATTTTAGTCCACGGTCAGTTGACTTTATTGCTTTGGGCCTATGGGAACACTTCATGACCAGAGTGCGTGGCAGAACAAAACTGCTTGTCTCATAGCTAGAAAGATAAAGAGGAAGAATAAAGACAGGAATCTCACAGTTGGCTTTAAAATTCCACAGGTCTAACATCCTGAAAGTTCTACTATCTCCCAATAGCGCCACCCTGGAGCCTTGACCATAAGAATCTTTGGGGGACACTTCCGATCCAAACTATAACAGTAAGCAACCGATTGAAACAAGTACCAGTTATAATTAGAACCTTTCTAGCAATTGATAGAAATTAAAATTAAGTATTTCTATGAACAGAGCGTAATATTCAGAGTTTTCTATACTCTGAGAGCAGAACCCACAAATTATTTAAGGTCAAAACTTTGAAAGCTGTTCAATACAGTATAATGCAGTACAAAAAACTTTCAATATTGTGTCATATCTAAGGGACTTACAGGTGGATAAAATATGGCCAAAATATCCTGAATCCCATTAAGCCTTAAAGTCTTATCCACTATAAAATCAGGCAAGTTGGAAAATGAAAATACAGACGCACTGAAGGGAAGTGGCTCCCCTCCTCCTGGGAAGTGCTTGCACTGCTCACTCTGCCTGAAAAGTCAGCATTTCACTATTGCTACAGTTAACCTAAACAAGAAACCAGCATGGAAAAAGAGCTGAAGTTGTAGATTCTGGAAAAACCACATGAATAATAGAGCTTGCTCTTATGGTCTGAAAAAAAGTGAAAGGTAATGTTTCAAACTGAAATATCCTACTATAGGATGCATAATTTTATGGAGGAAGAAGAATTATTAATATGTAGAGTGGTAATAAAATATATCTGGAAGAAAATGGCTTATTTAGTTCCATGTTATGATACTATTTAGAGTCCCAATGGTATGTGAAGAAGTGCAATCTGCCCAAAAGTTATAATGTCCAGATGTGACCTTCACAAATTTAATTTCTTTTATTCTTCTGAGGAATTGTCTTAAATTTTTAACTGCTCTACTTGTCAGCACCACCTGTCTCTACACTTAACAGTGTTCAGACCCCAGAAGGTTCATTTCACTGATCACCTTGGGAAATATAGATTTTTATTCATTGAAAAGAATCATTTTTACCCCTCTAAGGAACAATGACAGTCATATCTGACCATTATCTGAACAGTAGGGAAAGATTAACCATTTCTAATACATGGCTGAGGAATGATGTATATAAGTCTAAATAAGCAAAGAAAGGTTTGAACAGATATTTCAAAGAAAAAAATCTAATGAAACATATAAGACTACATACTGAAAACCTATAAGTTGAATGAAAATAGCAGACATGAGAAGGGATATATTGTTTAAATTACAGCCTATGTGAAGCATAAGCATAATCTTTGGACTGTTAAGATTAACTAAGGCTTGCCTATAATGCAATTTTTTTTTAGTGTAGATCCAACTGAAATTGAATGATCATATCTAGAGTCTTAGAAAACTATTATCGTTGAACTTGAAATATTCTACCTTTTGTGTGTTGTTGAGACACATAAAAATTATCCCCCTTTTCCTAATCTTTGAGAATTAGTGAACAGTATTTTGATATATCCTAAATACCAGTGTCTCAAATATATCTTCAGTTTTCACATCTCATAAAGAGAACTGAGCAGAACACCACAGAGGGAGGAAATAAAGAGAACTTTAGTTTCCAGTTGACTCTTGTTTTTAAATCTGAGAGCAAAGTGGGAAAAGAAATAGAAAAAGAAAAATTCTGCTTCCAATAATTAATTTATGAAAGAATTCAGAAAGGGAAGCAAGAAAAATGTGAGTTGTTTTATAAGATACTAACATTTTGATTTATGAGATGTAAAAGATGTATAACATATTTCAATTAATTACTAGAGGAGGTTTACGTTTCTGTGACTAGAGAGGTAAAGAATATATTGCAATTAAATATCATCAGTACCAAATGCCTCAGTATGAAATGAAGAAGCAAGCTTTCAACGTTGGGGAAGTACCAACCAGGTTGCTCTCATGAAATTCAATTTGGCATGAAGCTCTCATTGTCTGCTCTTCCTAGTTTTACAGAAACATTTAAAATAAAGAAATATGATCAGTATAATGCTGAGCAATCATTATTTGTATTGTTTAATAATTAACAAAAGTAGCTTAGATAGGAAATACAAATAGTTACATTCTATAGATGTTAAATTAGCTACCCCTCCAGCAACCCTAAAGGAACAAAGAATACTGTGAAAGATTTTCTGCATTGGTATGTGAGACAAAGGTAGAGGCTCTGTCACAGCAGGAATCAGGCTGTGGAAGGTAAGAGGAAAGGATATGTTGGACTTTGCTTTGCTTCTCTTTGACCACTGAGCTAGGACCCATGGATACTGCATCCAATATCATCAGTAACTTAATTTTCTAGTGCTAGTGTACCCAAGAGTGACATGAGGGCCATGAGAAACCCTGTCAAAGTCAGGAGCTAAGACAAACAGTAAGGACACATAATTCTGCCTCTCCAAAACCTCTGGGCTCATGAATTATAATCTAGTAAGTGATTCCTCCCAAACTGTTTGTCCTTGGAGGACAGAGATATTGCCAACAAAATCTCAATCCTTGTCCCTAAGCCCGTCTAATAACGAGGATGAGATTTTGAGACAAAGGAAGAAGTTTAATTGCTTTATTAGCAAGAAGAATACATAGTGGACTCCTGTCCTAGGGGCTATGATTCTAACTGCCAGGGGGAAGAGTAGGCATTTAAAGAAGGGAGTAAGGGCGATCCTCCAGCTGCATCCTGTGAGGAGTCATTGATTCCTGTCTTGGAAAAGAGTTGTTTCTTAGATCTGCAGGTGCCAACTCTGATATGGATTTCATTACTTTGATCCATGAGCTGAAGGACAGATAACTCAGACTAGGATGAGAAGAAGGTTGATCTTCCTTCGCCCATGGTTGGGCAGGCAGAAAGGCAGAAGAGGAATGAAAAAATAAAGGTCAGTTTTAAAATAAGCTGCAGTGGCAGAGAAGCAAAGATTATACTCAAAGCATGAAGTGCACTTGTTACAATCTGATCTGTGAAGTTATTTTAAAGGATTTAAAATCATAAAAGTGAAATTTATCTGGAAGAATAAGAAACTCAGAACAGCTAAAGCAATCCTTAACAAGAAGAGTGAAGCAGGGAGTATCACAATACCAGAATTTCCACTATACTACAAAGCAATAGTAACAAAAACAGCATGGCATTGCCACCAAAATAGACAGATACATCAATGGTACAGAATAGAGGATACAGACACAAACCCAAATAAATACAATTTTCTCATACTAGACAAAGCTGCCCAAAATATGCAATGGAGAAAAGATAGCCTCTTCAACAAATGGTACTGAGAAAAATGGAAATCCAGATGCAACAGAATGAAACTAAACTCCTCTCTCTCACCTGCACAAAAATCAACTCACAATGGATCAAGGACCTTGAAATCAGACCAGAGACCCTGCATCTTATAGAAGAAAAAGTAGGTCCAAATCTTTAACATGTTGGCTTAGGATCAGACTTCCTTAACAGGGCTCCCATAGCACAAGAAATAAAAGCAAGAATCAATAACTGGGACAGATTCAAACTAAATAGCTTTCTCTCAGCAAAGGAAACTATCAGCAATGCAAAGAGAGAGCCTACAGAATGGGAGAAAATCTTTGCCACTCATACTTCAGATAGAGCACTAATCTCCAGAATCTATAAAGAAATCAAAAAACTCTACACCAAGAATATAAATAACCCAATCAACAAATGGGCTAAGGATATGAACAGACACTTCACAGAAGATCTACAAGCAATCAACAGATATATGAAAAAATGTTCACCATCTTTAGTAATAGGAGAAATGCAAATCAAAACTACCCTAAGATTCCTTCTCACCTCAATTAGAATGGCTATGATCAACAGTACAAGCAACAATAGGTGTTGGAGAGGATGTGGGGAAAAAGGTGTACTCATATGTTGCTGGTGGGGCTGCAAATTAGTGCAGCCACTGTGGAAAGTAGTGTGGAGATTCCTTAGAAAACTTGGAATGGAACCACCATTTGACCCAGCTATCCCACTCCTTGGCCTATACCCAAAGGACTTAAAATCAGCATACTACAGAGATACAGCCACATCAATGTTCATAGCTGTTCAATTCACAATAGCGACATTGTGGAACCAACCTAGATGTCCTTCAATTGATGAATGGATAAAGAAACTGTGGTATATATGTATGCAATGGAATATTACTGAGCCATAAAGAATAATAAAATTATAGCATTTGTAGGCAAATGGATGAAATTGGAGAATATCATGCTAAATGAGATAAGCCAATCTCAAAAAACCAAAGGATGAATGATCTCGCTGATAAGCAGATGATGACACATAATGGGAGGTGGGAGGGGGGCGAGAATGAAGGAAGGAAGGACTGTATAGAGGGAAAAGAGTGTTGGGAGGGGTGGGGGGAAGGAAAAAATAACAGAATGAATCAAACACCATTATCCTATGTAATGTATGATTACACAAATGGTATGCTGTTACTCCATGTACAAACAGAAACAACATGTATTCCATTTGTTTACAATAAAAATAAATTTAAAAAAAGAAAAGAAAAGAAAAATAAATAAAATCATAAAAGTATTCTGATGATTTGGATTTCCATGCTGGAATTTATATACATTTCCTCATCTCTTGAGTTTATCAACCTGATAAATTCCCAGTACCCACAAATCCAGTCAAGAAAATGCATGCTTAAACTACCTGTAAACCCAATTTAGGTAGCTCATCCCAGCTTTAATTTCTTAGAAGATCTATTCTTTAAGAGGCAGATTGGTGTCCTTGTCACTGGAGATGCTTCAAGGGGCATTTCTTTCACTGTCATTGTTTGAGACACCACTTTATGTCTTTCTGGTATTTTATTGAGGGCCATATAGTACATCCTGCATTTCATCTTTGTTCTTTTTAATATGAAAATATTTGAAGACCTGGAAATTAAAATACAATGATATTTATTTTTGCCCAAGTACCCATTCTTTACTATTTAACATAAATTTGTTTCAAAGTTGGAATAATGCATTTTTCAGCTTATCATTCTCCTGTATTACTTATCATAGGAGTAAATAATATTCAGGTAGTTGTTGAGTCACTCTGCCCTGAAATCTCCTCAACTGAACTACCAAGTTCTTAGTTATATTTTGCACATTTCAGTTTAACAATTTGATAGTTTTAAGTCCTACCACTACATAATGAAAATATATAATATAATGAAAATTCCACTTTTTTAAGCTTCTAGTAAAATGTTTCTAATTTTCCTTTAAACCTTCTTTGACAACTTCTTTAAGAGCATCAGGTGACTGCAAATCACATCCTTGAAAAAATGTAGGCTTTAATCCACTCTCTAAACATTCCCCAAACTTTATCCAACCACTTGTTCTTAAGAGACTTGAATATGTATTAGAATTTTCCTAAAATAGAAGATATTTTTATGCATTATGAAACCATGACAAAACTGACAATCATAAAGAAAAACAATATTTTTCTAATGAGCACAACTTTGAAAGAGTATAGCAAGGAATATTTTACCTATGCTCAATTCAATATCAGGTTATGAATTAAAACATTTGATTTGAGTTGCAGAATTCTATTTTCTCTTTGCAGTTCTACCTGTTTTACTTCATGTATTGAAACATTGTGTAGTTACATGTATAAATATTTGGAATTCTTATACACTCTAGATGGCTTTGTCCCCTTTATCATTAGAAAGTGACTTCCTTTATCTCAAGTAAACATTTTCTCTGAAATCTGCATTAATGTTAATATCAATGTTAATATACACACTCAAAACTGACATTAGAATCATTTGTGTCTTCATTAATTCTTGCTTTTTTCTTCAATGCAATTTTGACTAGGGTGCTAGAGATTTTTACATTTAATGTGATTATCAACATAGATAAAAATTCATCATCACTGTCATATGTTCTTTGTTTTCTTCCTTAGAATTAATTTAATATTCTTATGATTTCATCTTGATTCTTTTTTGGTCTATCATAATTCTTTTTTGTAATGGTAGTTACTTTAGGGATTATATTATAAATCTTTAATGTATTAGTTTGCATCCAAGTGATATGATGCCATTTCATGTATAGTATACAAACTTTCCAAGTATATACACCCATTTCTCATTTCCAAAAATTGTGCTATTTTCTTTTGTTGGTATGAATTTTGTATGTGCATACATCATAAATATCATAGTGCATTACTATTATTTATATTTAAATGTTTATTATTTTTTTTAAATATCAATTATCTTAAATGCATTTAAGTAATAAGAGAAACATTGTATATTGACCCAAGAAGTTATCACTTTTGGTGCTCTTTTTTCTTTTATGTAGAACTCAATTTATATTTGGTGATATTTTCCTTCTTCATACATAATCTCTAATACATTTCTTAGAGTTTGAGCCTGCAGATAATGTATTCCCTCGCTTTTAATATGACTGAAAACAATCATTCACAATCACTTATTTTTGAGTTATATTTTCACTGAACTTAAAGTTTTAGGTTAACAGTGTTTTTCTTTCTTCCTTCCATCTTTTGAACACGTTGCTTCACTTTCCTTTATTTGCATCATTTTTTATGAAAAACAGGTTGCCATCCTTACATTTTTTTTCTCTGTTGTATTATATCTTTTTTCTCTAACTGCTTTTTCTTTTTTTACTTTTACAGACAGCATTTTTGATTCATTGTACACAAATGGGGTACATCATTTCTTTTCTATGGTTATACATGATGTAATTTCATACCATTCGTGTAATCATACATGTACATATCTAACTGCTTTTATGAGTTTCTATTTGTTATGGGATTTGTGTTATTTGATTAAAGAACTTGGTGTACTTTTCTTTTTTCCTTGCTTTTCGGAATCATTGAACTTCTCAGATCTCTGGGTTTCTCAATTTTATAAAATTTAAAAAATGTTCCCTATTATATCTGAAAACATGAACTCTCTCCACAGTCATGGGATTCAGATTATGTTCATCACTTCAAGTTGTCCCAAAGTTCATGGATATGCTTTTCTTTTTTTTTATCCTTTGAAAATAATCTTTGTTTATAAATTTAGTAATATTCTATTGCTATGTCTTTGAATGCACTAAGTTTTTTCCTGCAACATCTAAGCAGCCATTATCAGTTAAGTACATGTTTGATGTCATGTCATAAAAATTTATATCCATAAGTTCAATTTGGGTCACTTTTTAATATTTTTCTTGTCTTTACTTAATATATTCAATGTTTTACATTATTTTCACATGTATAAATACAGTTGTATTGAGTGTTTTAAATTTTTTGACTACTAATTTTATCATCTATGGTATTTCTGAGTCAGTTCCTATCAATGTATTTTATCCTCATTATGGTTTAAGTTTAATGTTTTCTTGCTTAGCTAGTAATTTTTCATTGAAAACCATACTGTGTGGATTTTACATGATGAAAGCTGGATATTTTTAAACTGACATAAGTTTTCTGGAGCATTTGATCAATATTGTCATATATATTATTTTATGCAGTCAAGTTACATAGAACCAATTTCATCTTTCTTGTTCCTTTTTAAAAAAAAATGTGAAACTTTTACTACTGATACAAAATTCTTCTGTGTACTCAGCACATCACCCCATGAATTATGAACATTTGTGATGTTGCTGTTTCCTCTAATCCTCTCATTTTATTCTTCCACGGGAATTGGGTAGTTTCCCCACACATATGCACAGATCTCCACTCCACTTAATGCCCATGAGGATCCTCCTCATGTAGAGTTATCTGTGATACTCCTGTCTCACTGTCAGTCTGTCTTGAAAATAATAGCTTCCTGGCTTTCCCCAATCTCTCTACTCCATCTCTGCAACTCAAAAAGTTGACTGTTTTTCTTGTTCCTTTTCCTAGAACCATCTCTAAGCAGTGACCTAAGGCAACATCAGGATCAGGCTCCTGTTGTTCACCTCTTGTCTCTCAGTGAAGGAGTTAATGTTCTTTATTGTCTGATGTACAGTGTTTTGCAAATAATTACTTTATATATTTTGTCTGCTGTTTTACTGTTGTGGTTGATTTAGGAGGGAAATAACCTGACACCTTTAATATTTTCTTGGTTTTTAATATAAAGCTTCTCTTCTTTTTTCAAAAGTAACTCTAAAGAATATATGTAAGCAAAAATTTTTCTTAAACTTTCCAAAAAACTTGCCTATTTCATTAACTCCTATATTTCTGTATCAATTAATTTCTTGATTCTGTATAGTAAATTTTAGTACTTTTGAAACATCTTTTTCTAAGAATCCATGGCCATTTATGAGTTCTTTACCGATTCTATTAATACTAGGTATAATTGAATTATTGTAACTTGCTGAACTCTTTCCAGTCACTGAAACAATTTACCACCTTTAAAATAACTAATCATTTCATTGACTTGTTTTAAAGCCATGTAATATGTTCCCACTGCTTTTAAATACAAGTGGAAGTCACTGTATCTGGTTTACAAAGCTATAAATGACATGGTCTTACGTTCATTATATCTCATCACTCACCCTACTTTGCAATCTGTATTTGCCAAATGTAGTGATTCGAAGACTGTGTTTTATATTGCCTTCATTTTCACACACTTATTTTTGATATGCCTGAAATATTCCTTACGTTCTCATCCTCTCATCTTTTATACTGCACACTCATTTATCTTTCAAACTGCAGTTGCCTCCTCAAGCAATCTTTAATGGCACCCCCAAACCAGTTAAGTGCTTTTCTATGTGTTTGTGTAATTTATGTGACTTCACACATTATACTGTATGTCGTCTGAATTGTTATCTTTATTTTCCTGATGGTTTTGCTTCAGTGAAGATAGACATTGTACATTTTCTATTTGTTGTTATAAATATGATCCATGTTATAGAGCCTGCCACTTAGCAGTCCCTGGATAAATATTTTATATAATACCTACCATGTGTCCAATAGTGTTCTAGCACTTACATTACTTAAGTGACCAGGATCACTAATTTTATTAATTTGTATTCTAATAGACAATGAATGGTAAGCATGATATATAAATATTGTTATGTTATGCAATGATGTGATAAATTAAAACACCCAAAGTTTAGGGCAGTGGGTTATCAGGGAAGGATAATGGGTTGGGGAAAGTAGGTTTTACCTAGTTGTCATTGAAAAGGTAAAAATTCAGCAAATATTTGAAGGAGATGATATGTTTACCTATGCATATATCTAGAAGAGAAGTATTCTACTCACAGTGTAAGGAGAAAAGCACTGACCGCAAGAGCATGTCTGTTGTTGAAGCCCAGGGGTTGGAGAGGCAGAAAGACAGTCAGTGTAGGTAATAAGTGATTGGGTCAGGAGATGGGGCTGATCCAAAAGGAAATAAAATACTAATACTGCCAGAGCCCTTCCCCATACTCCTCCACCTGTTGCCAAGGTAACCTGCCTCCCGGGATTGTTTCTCCTGCAGGGAGTCCTAGGAGTTGTTTATGAACGTCTCCTGGGCCACTCTGGATCACTGCACCTTTTGGCTCACCTTTTGGTCACTAGTCACATAGGCAGAATAGTGGGAGAGGAAAGCATGAGAAAAAGGAAATCTATATTGTATCAAAGGGGCAGGACACCCAAATTTGGGGCCTCTTCTCTTCAGAAAAGTCTGTCTCTGTTCTATCCTTTATATAAAACTTGCTTTCTACACTTGCCTTGTTGTTTCTCAGGTGTTCAATCTTCACATCAGGGAAATGGGACTCGGCCATGATTCTCATCACCAGTGTCACTGTGACTAAGAATAGCAAGGACCCAGAGCCACAGTAGCTAAAGCAGAGAGAACAAGGGAGGAAATGGACCATCATGGCTAAGGATTGGCAAAACTATGGCAGCATTTTTAGCTGAAAAAGAACCTAGTCTTTACCGTGAATTAAAAGTATATTGATATTTGGATTGAAAATAAATTTCATGAGACAGAAATACAATGTGAGTTTCCATCTTAGAAGGGCCATTCATTTTCTGTTGCTGTCGTAATAAATTGACAAAAAATTGAATCGTTCAAAACAGTGAATTTTCTTAAAGTTCTGGGTCAGAAATTCAAAATAAGTTTTGTGGGGCTAAAATCAATATGTTACAAGGATTACATTCCCTGTGGAGACTCTGAAGGCAAATCTGTCTCCTGCCTTTCTTGTCTACAAGAGACTGCTTGTATTTCTTGACTTGTGGGACACTTTCAAACCAGCTCATCACATGACCTCTTTGTCCTTCCTCACGTTTCCTTCTGTGACCCTGGTTCTCCTGCTTCCTGTGCTAATAATCTTTGTGATTAGACTGGAGCCATCCACGTAATCCAGGATAATCTTTCCATCTTGAGAACTCTAACTTAATGATATCTGAAAATTCCCTTTTGCCAAGTGAGAGAACATATTAACAAGTTTGGGGGATTAGAATGTGAACTTTACTGAGGGGGCCGTCATTTCACCTAACACAGAGCATTCGTATAGTTCAGTAGGAAAGTGTGGATGAGACCAGAGTTGTGTTGCAGAAATGTATGCAACAGGAAGATGGATGCCCGAGTAAAGATTTTTTAATTAAAGCATAGCAAATAATGGAGAAATTGTATATATCTTGTGTATACTTTATTAATTCTACCATATATAAATATCTGTTTAACACCACTTAGACATCTCACCCCAGTAAATGACCCTCCTTGCCCCAAAGAACACACTATTTTCAATACTCTCTTCATAGAATAATTTTGAATATTTTGAAATTTATATAAATAAAATCTTGCAGAATAAATGAGTTTGTGCTATTTTTAAAATCAGATTTATATCTTGGATTTAGCCATGTCATAACTGAACAATATTCCACTGTATAAGTAGTTGTCCCATTTTTAGGGACTGGGAATTCCTAATTCAAAGTACTGGCAAAGTGGTATCTGGAGAGGGGTCACTTCTTGATTCATAGCCAGTCATTTTCTCACTGAGTTTTCAGGAAGTATGAAGGAGCCCTCTGGGGTCACTTTTATAAGAACACTAAGCCCATTCACTGAAGCTTTGTCTAATTACCTAATTACCTGAAAGGCCCACCTATAATCCCAGTGACTCTAGAGGCTGAGGCAGGAGGATGGTGAGTTCAAAGCCAGCCTCAGCAAAAATGAGGTGCTAAGCTACTCAGTGAGACACTGTCTCTAAATAAAATACAAAACAGGGCTGGGGATGTGGTTCAGTGGTCGAGTTACCCTGAGTCTATTCCCTGGTACACACCCTCACAATAAAAAAAGAGTAAAATTGACTAATAAGAGTGTGGTGATAGTAATTCTGATGGGTTCAAAACAATACTGTCATGAAGTTCCTGGCTTTGGAATTGATGATGCTAGTAGAAAGACTCAGACCAGTGAACATGGTCACCTTTGACCCCACTCTCACACTGCTTCCTGCTGTATGATACAGGGAGAAGGAATTCAATGCATAGTCACTAGAAAAGTTTATCTTTGAAAAAGAAAATCCTACATGATATTTCAAAACCAAATGAAATTTAATTTCTTAGAGCAAAGTTGAATATTTTTAAAAGAACTGGGGACTCACTATTATTACCTCACACCTAATTTGAGGAAGGTTTTTGTAACATCGTATCCTTGGAAACCCCATGAGTAGGCATTTCAGGGATGGCTGGTAGTTTAACAAGTCACAGTGTTACACAGATCATTCTTAGAGAAAATAAGTATATTGAAAAATAACCACTCTGTTTCTAAGCAGCAAGTTCTTGATTGCTAATGGAGAACAATAATCTGTTTTTCTGAGTTAGAGATATAGCTGACTAGAAGGAAGGAGAACCAAAGAACTACATCTTAAAAGCAATCAAGGATTTAATAATAGTTATAATATACTTTTTAATAATCATATTATCCTGTAAATACTGTCTATATTTAGTAGACAGTATTGTAGTATTGTCCATATCACTTAAAAATATGCAGCTTTATGGGAGCTACTCACATAAACTATTAAAATTAAAACAACACAAATTATTGTCAGTCATTAGTTTTATAAATAAAACTAAAAGTGGTCAGAAGACTAATGGTATTTACAGTAAATTAGTTAGTTCTAGTTCTAGTTTAAATACAAACAATAAATGAACTTGGGGAAATTGGTCTCTCCTAATGTACTTCTTTGATTCAATGAGATGATTACATTAAATTTCATCAAAAATTGCTTTAGCAAAAGCATCCAATGTACCTATGATGCCAAAGGTAGTGTGTATTAAATCTGTCCATTTTGTGATCACCCTAATTTTTAATTTTTTCACTGGTATGATTCTAGGACAGATTGTTATTAGGTATTTATTATACATAAAAAAGCAAACAAGGATAACTGATGATGAGTACTTCGATAACTCATTCATTAATGGAGATTTTAACTTAGAAATTGAGAAAAATTGTAATGACCCAAACAATGGGAAAAGAGAGAAACAGAGATCTCTGTGTGGTACATGGGCTACAATTTATTATTTTGAAAATTCATTGATTGGCTCTGTTCCTCACATTCATTTTAGAATCAAACCTTTGTGTGTGTATCTATAACTCAGAATTCAGCACATGTGCTCATTGGGGTTAAAAGATTTTCCAAACCTTAGAAGATGGAACAATCTTCCATGTTCTTGGATAGGCAGAATTAATATTGTCAAAATGGCCATACTACCAAAAGTGCTGTACAGATTTAATGCAATTCCAGTTAAAATCCCAATAATGTACCTTACAGAAATAGAGCAAGCAATCATGAAATTCATCTGGAAGAATAAGAAACCCAGAATAGCTAAAGCAATCTTTAACAAGAAGGGTGAAGGGGGTATCACAATACCAGAACTTCCACTATACTACAAAACAATAGTAACAAAAACGGCATGGTATTGGCACCAAAATAGACAGGTAGATCAATGGTACAGAATAGAGGATACAGACACAAACCCAAATAAATACAATTTTCTCATACTAGACAAAGATGCCCAAAATATGCAATGAGAAGATAGCCTCTTCAACAAATGGTGCTGGGAAAAATGGAAATCCATATGCAACAGAATGAAATTAAACCCCTATCTCTCACCTGCACAAAAATCAAATCACAATGGATCAAGGACCTTGGAATCAGACCAGAGACCCTGCATCTTACAGAAGAAAAAGTCTGTCCAAATCTTCAACTTGTTGACTTAGGATCAGAATTCCTTAACAGGAGTCCCATAGCAAAAGAAATAAAAGCAAGGATCAATAACTGGGACAGATTCAAACTAAATAGCTTTCTCTCAGCAAAGGAAACTATCAGCAATGCAAAGAGAGAGCCTACAGAGTGGGAGAAAATCTTTGCCAGGCATACTTCAGATAGAGCACTAATTTCCAGAATATATAAAGAACTCAAAAAACTCTACACCAAGAATACAAATAACCCAACAACAAATGGGCTAAGGATATGAACAGATACTTCACAGAAGAAGATCTACAAGCAATCAACAGATATATAAAAAAATGTTCACCATCTTTAGTAATAAGAGAAATGCAAATCAAAACTACCCTAAGATTCCATCTCACCCCAATTAGAATGGCTATGATCAACAATACAAGCAACAATAGGTGTTGGAGAGAATGTGGGGAAAAAGGAACACTCATGTGTTGCTGGTGGGTTTGCAAATTAGTGCAGCCACTGTGGAAAGCAGTGTGGAGATTCCTTAGAAAACTTGGAATGGAACCACCATTTGACCCTGCTATCCCACTCCTTGGCCTATACCCAAAGGACTTAAAATCAGCATACTACAGAGATACAGCCACATCAATGTTCATAACTGTTCAATTCACAATAGCCAGACTGTGGAACCAACCTAGATGCCCCTCAATTGATGAGTGGATAGAGAAACTGTGATATATATATATATATATATATATATATACACACACACACACACACACACACACACACACACACACAATGGAATATTACTCAGCCATAAAGAATAATAAAATTATGACATTTGCAGGCAAATGGATGAAATTGGAGAATATCATGTTAAGTGAGATAAGACAATCTCAAAAAAACCAAAGGATGAATGATCTCGTTGATAAGTGGATAATGATACATAATGGGAGGTGGAAGGGAGGCAAGAATGGAGGAAGGAGGGACTGTATAGAGGGAAAAGAGGGGTGGCATGTGTGGGGGAGAAGGAAAAAAGAATGAATCAAACACCATTACTCTCTGTAAATGTATGATTACACAAATGGTATGTCTCTACTTCATGTACAGAGAAACAAGTTGTACCCCATTTGTTTACAATAAAAAAATAAATAAAATTTAAAAAAAGTTTTAAAATTTTTCCTAGTAACTTCAAAAGAAAATGTTTCAATGATCCAAATGAGTTTATATTAGAACAAATTAGCATTTATTGCAATGACAAAACACTAACATTATTTTATTTCAAATAATTGATCTCTTTTCATATAATGAAAATTCTCACATTTTCCTGAATATTTTGTATAGTTGTTGTGTAGAAAGAAAGTTAACAAAGAGAAGAGTAAGAGATAAAAAATAAGAAGAGTAATAAATCAAACTCTGAAAATATATAACTATGGATAATTAATTTTCAACAAAGATCATTCAGTAGAAAAAGAATGATATGTTCTACAGATGGTGCTGAGACAACTGCATATTTAAAGAAAGGAATTATGTTGGACCAGGTCTCACACTATGCACACAACATATTTCAAAATAGATAGATCCAAGTGTAGAAATCAAAACGATAAACTAACCACAAAAAAAAAAAAAAAAAAAAAAAACTGGTAAAAAGTCTGTTCAAAGAATCATAGGAATAAATCTTTATTTCATTAAGTTAGGATAATTTCTTGAAAATGACACCAAAGTCAAACAATAATATAACAAAAAAGATAAAACAGCCTAGGTTAAACTGTAAAATTTTGTACTTCAAATGATGTTATCTAGGAAGTGAAAAGATCTAATGACCCAAAGAATGGAACAAATTATTTGAAAACTTTATTTTTTATAATTATATAAAATATCATATCTAAATATCTGTGTAGGTAATATATAGCTGTATAATTCATCAAGCCCACTGCATGTTGGGCTGCAATCTTTACTACTTTCATGAGCCTGGTAAGACAGTGTAAATTAAGTGAAGCAATTTGACTACTCAATGAGAGGCAACAAGGGACAGTGAAGTCTAAAAGTCATGTTGCGCTGGTTCTTCAAAGCTCAAAAAGGCTCTCAGGGCAGATACGATCTCTTCTGTATGAACCACATTTGCACTACCTGAGGGATACTGGGGATAGAAGAGTTAAAGCTATGAAACTGTCAAAGAAACACAGGAATAAATCTTCATTTCCCTAACTATCTGAGATGGGTTTTGAAGGATATCCTGCTCCTTGAGAGGACTGGAGCAGAGCCGGGCTGTCCTCCCAGTTCATCCCTACCTCAGGAGGCTGCGTTCCCAGCACTTCTGTTACTCTTGGCAACTGCAATTGAGAAAAAGGGGAGAACTGGGTAGATCTAACACCACTCAGAGAACTTCCCTGCACAATTGTCTACACGAAACTGCTCATAGCAGCGATTTTCACTACACAGCTTTTTGCGATGACTATGCTGAGGGACTGAATGAGAAAATACACAAATTCTGGGAACTCAAAGAAAAAAATAAAAGATGTTCTTTTCATCCTCATTTCCAGACAACTGATTAGAAGATTTTTCTTCCTGGTACCACCCTAGAATAGATTCCTATTCTTCTAGATGAGGATGATTCCCAAAACACACACATAAAGATTAACACAAAAATTAAATATTCATCTTTTAGTTAGTTAGTAAGTTTCCTTTTGTCAATAAATAAACAGGAAATTAAAAAAGTAACATAGTGGCAGTTTTATCTGACCTTTAGTATAATGAGGAGGTAGGGTTTCTGCTACTTGATACCATGATTAAGGAAAATCTTTACAATTTAAAGGAGCCGCTAGGGCATCTCTCAATGATACTCATGCCCAGTCTAAACTGGCAATTTGTCAACAACCAGATTCTGAGAAGGGTGTGTAACCCCATAGGCAAAGCACCTAGACCACCAAGGGTACTAGTGAAGGTAGACAGTAATCTAGAAGAGGTGGTAGAGGAAGGAGTGGAATATCAGTTTTAGCCTTAGAATCACTGCAGCAAATAGAAATGAAGGTTTTTCTATCAACCTCTTTTTGACATTTCTTTCTATATGTTGTTAGGTATCCCAGGTGTTCTGTCACAGTGATTGAAAGCAGACTAAAATCACATGAAAATTAATACTTAATAAATTTAATTTTTAATATCTTTGATAACTTTAAGAACTGAAACTTTTTGTTTCTGTTGTTTGGCTGATTACCATAAATAGTGCTGTGTTTATGTATGAGTTCTTAAATTTTTATTCTGACCTCATTTTTTCCAAGAACAATGTTGTACAGATATTTTTAAGTCTAGGTTGAATTTGGATCCTTCCAGAAATATTTTCTCTTTCTTCATTTCAAATATCTATGACACAAATTTGAAACGAATTTTGCAGCTTGAAGATTTAGAGCACTCATTCACTATATAATGACATCATTAATTTTCTGACATGGTTCATATTTTTATATTTTCCTTTGGTTTTTAATTCTGTACTATTTCTCAAAATGTGTTTTCTGCATAATCTCTGCATTGATAAGTTTTGTTTTTTATTTATTCTATGAGTCAGGTTGAACTAGATCAAAGTTAGCAAACATTGCTTTTAATACATGCTGGCAACTCAAAAGAATGTGGAGTTTAATTTCTAGATAATCTTAACTTTCAACTCGATATGTTAAACAATGTACTTAATATTGTTATATTAATTTTCTTTAATAAGATAGTTTTCCTGTAATTCATTTGCTGCCTGTTTTCACTTTGATGAATTATGAATTTAACACTATATAATAGTGTTTATAATATGCAGTACCCTTTTAATAGTAGTCTTTATAAATTAATATGCCTTTAAAGGGTAGCTTTTTCTACAGGTTATTTTAAGTAACAAATGCCCCACATTACACTATAAAGTCATACTTTCCTTTCAAAAGCCTAAGCCAACTTTCATTTATGATTACTTTTTCATCCTTTGATACTTTACTGTAGTATTAAATCCTGAAGCATTAAATGTCAACCCTTAGAAACTTAGTAAAGTATATGTTTCACTCTTCAAGCTTAAGACTATTTTCTAAGAATATTTTTTAAGCTAAAAAAGTTGTTTTATTGTCATAAACTGATCTTCAGGATCCAAAAGAATTTTGGCTATACCATGTAGCACCTTCTTAAGTTACAAGTTACTCTATGTTAACAATCAGCTTATTGTTTTCACAATATCAATAGCTATAATCCTTTGTTCATTTGTTTTTGAACAATGACTGTGTGCTAAGGATTTTGGTATGATCACAAAAGTTAGCAAAACATATAAACTGCTTGTTTGTATAAATTTACATCTTACTAATTCTAGAAAGATAATTAAGAGATTAATAAATAATATATCCTACAATAATAATATTATAAAGAAAAATAATGCCAAGCAAAGATATAGAAAGTAATGGAAGTTATTATTTGGGTTGGAATGTCAAGAGGAGCCTTCTCTACAGAGGTAAGGCCTGAGCAGATCTTAAACAAAGTGGGCAGTGAGGTAGGCAGGATTTGCTAGCTGACTAACCCAGTGGAGGTAACAGGGAAGTTTCCTGATGTGCAGGTATCATTATCATAGATAAGGAAAAGCAAGAAAACTAGCACAATAGGAGTGGAGTGATCAAGGAAAGCATGATAAAGGCTAAGGAAAGGTGGATCCAAGTTTAATGAGGGTTAATGGTTCTCTAATTTGGGGGTAGTCCTCACACAAAATTATAAAAATAATCATTATTAAGTATAAATCACATAAGAAGATGAATATTAATTAGCATAGAATCATTGAAATATCATGAACTTTGAAAGTTTAGAATACCACAGATACCGTTCTATATAACACAAATAATGTAGGCTTCCTGTGTTTGTGGCATCTTCACGACATGTTCAAGATTGTTTTCTATATAACCAACCAACTTTTATAACTTCATTATTAGTATCTTTTTGATGAGAAGTTACCAATCACGCAGTGATTTTGTAAAAAAAGACTAGCAATAATCTCATAACTTTAACTCATTTTTTATTAAAAGTTACCTGTTCAGACAAACCTATTTGTTTTATTAAGCATATGGCTTAGGTCTGTGAATATTATTTGGTTAACATTAAAAACTAATGGCCTCCATGAAGTCATTGCCCATAGTAAGAAACCATATGAAAGAATCATTATACTTCTCAAGGTAATGAATTCATGGAATTAAGTTGTTGGCTGGCGATTTTCATGTATACTCTGTTGATCACTTCTAAAAGCATTTTCTTTGTATTACTTTCATCTTCTATTTATACTTTTCCAGCTTAGTGTGGTCTGATTGCTATATCTTTTGTCAATTATCATTTCATTAACTATAGTTTCTTTTCTATTGTGATGCTCTTCTCTCATTTTATGATTTTGACCCATGAGAGTTTTCACTTCTATTTCATCATAAAGTCTTTTGATATTTTTCAGTTTTTAATAACTTTCAGTTTAATAATTTTTTTCAGTTCATGCTTTTAGCTTCTTTTAGGTAATTCCTGTCATAGGCAAACTTTGCTGTTTATGATAATTATAAAACAAAAATTAATATGAAGTTAAGATAATCAAAAGCCTTTAAAATTTCAAGCACATTATACTGAACTACATAATCAAATTTCTTTTCATAATATTTCTTGATTTTTTGATAAAAAGACATTGAAGTTTTACCACTTATACCCTTGTTTTAATATACAATTTCACTGTATCTATGGTAATTTAGCATATCATGTCATCAGAACTACAAGATTCTGTTTCAAAGAATTTAGTCAAATATGCTAATACTCAAGTCTGTATTTTGGATGTGTGAAATAATGAGACTTCACACAGAAACCATTTTGTAGTAATGTGTAAGACTAGTTCCTCATGAGCAAAGTATATTTTGTGAAAATACATTAGAAAAACAAGCATACAATTGTGGGACCATTATAGTTATAAATCCTACATGATACAGTTTATTCAGATAGAAGAGGCTTTTATTTATGCTAGACCCTTGATGGAATTAAATCTTGCATGTACTATTGTATATACATAATGCTTTGAAAACAGTTTCCTTAACAGGGCTCTGGCTTTATGCATTTAACATTTGTTTCTTTTCCACCCTCCATATATTTTCCTTGTCAGGGTTCAGAGGCCCTTTATCTGCTTCATGAGGCGGGAATCTGATGATGAGACCTTGGGTTAGTGTGCTAGGTAATCAATTTGGTGAGTTGTAGATATTATTGCCCCAGATGTTATTCTTTCTGAGGACGACTAGTAACATCTTAACTATATATAAAGGTATTTTCAAGCTCAAGTAGCAAGTTTCTTAAGTTAACTTCTTTTAACGGATTTCAAAAATGTCTGTCATCACGAAAAAACATCATCAGTAGAAACAGTTGTTTGGCAGGAAAGTCAGAGGAAAAGACAGAGTAGTCTTAACTTAGTACTCTAAAAATACTTTTATGTTGCAAACTTCAATTTTTAAAGCATGCGAAAATGTAAATGCATTACTAAGGATACTCAGAACACAGGACTGGGCTGTGTAAGTTTAGAAAACTTGAGTAGGCTTCATCAACTTTACAATAGATTGGCATCAGGTATGAATAGGACAACTTATACAGTGACTTAAAAACAATTTTAAACATTTGGGGTTTTTGGTTTTAAGATTTAATTATACAATGTTCTTAGATTCAGAGTAATTTGGAGTATGTGGTCAATACTTATAGTACATAAGTTTATGAATGTAAACTTGTGTGTATCAAATCTACCTATGAATACATATATATACATATATATATATACACACACACACACACACATTCTATAATATTAGTTGTAAAGTGGCTTTTATTATTCTCTTTTAATCTTCTCTGGCTCTCTCCTCTATTTTGGTACTGGCTTAGTGCAATTAGTGTAAATTGATGTATATGTACACACACACACACACACACACACACACACACACACACACACATTTTCACTATGATCTGAATCTTGTGTCCTTCCAAAATCATATATTGGAATCCTAAACTCTAAGTGAAGGGTGATTAAGTCATGAGGACTGAACCTTCATGAATTGGGATTAGTGTCTCTTATAAGATCCCAGAGTACTAGATAGTCTTTTCCTCCATTGAGGACACAGCTAGAAAGAATCATCTAAGAGGACCAAGCTGTCACCAGACAGCAGTACCTTGATATGGGACTTTTCAGCCTACAAAACTATGAGAAATAAATTACTGTTGTTTATAAGCTACTTATTATATGGGTTTTTATAGCAATTCAAGTAGAATGAGTCAATAAGATATATAATATGTATGTTATAATCTTTCTCAGCATATGTATGTAAAGTGAGTTTTAAATTCTTTATTTCTCATAGAATGATATATAATATATATGTATACATATATATACATATATTACCCAAAGATACCATGATTACCCAATGTATTTTTAAAATACTCTGCAGAATGTTCTCAGAAAGTCTCAAAATACAAATTTGTATCTTCATTGGTTTATTCACTAGCACATATTTGTGAAATATTCAATAATGCCAGTCATTTTTCTCAATGTTTATAATAGCGTTGAACAAAATAAAATACATTCACTCTTAGAACTAGCATTCTAGTTAGATAGAAAAAACAATGATTGTAATTAACATACATGACAAAAACTTATGTAAATGAAAAAGCATACCTAAAAATCTAGTGTTGAACGGCAGTTCATTTTACAAAAGACATGGTAAGGCTTTCTTCTGAAACATTGCATTTCAGTGTAATGAAATGCGAAAGGTCTTTATAACCACTGAGCTCTCTTTTTATTTGGGTAACTTGTTCATCATTGCTCTCTCAACATAATTCAACTTAACTCCAAAAAGTTTTCCTTTATCCATGAACTTGTACTTCTGATTTATATCAGTACTGCCCTTGCATTGGGAAGATGCTTAGAGAAGAAGAGACCTGAGAGAAGTTTTACCACCAAACAAAAAATATTTTCAGAGTACGTATGTGGTAGAAGTGGATAATACACATGTAACTTGCTTAGTGCCATGAGTGTAAATTGATGTAAGTTGACTTCTTCCCATATTATGTATAATTAAATTTTGTGTCTTTCCACCTCAGGATTTTTAGAAAAATGAAATTTTAATATTCTCATATGAAATATTAGACTATATATCAAAGTCAAGATGATTTTCTGCTTTATGTCCTGCTGTGTGGGAAGGAACTGAGAGCTATTTAGAAACTGTCAAGATTTCTAATTACATTGTTTATGCTCAACTTTAAAATTAATCAAAAATTTCATTTAGTCTGATTTAGGATTATTTTATTAAAATTTAAGGGGAAAACGTTGGCAAAAGAAAGGCTCATGGAATTCTCACTGGAAACAAAGCCCACAGAAAACAAAATTTAGAGAAATTTAAGCTTAATTGAAAAAAAAATAAACAGTTCTTGTACAAATGCGTGTTTTCTCCATACTTTTATTGTATTACTACTGTGTGTCACAGGGCTAAATAGTATTTCAGAGGAAACTCAAGCCTAGAAATAATCCTAATTACTAAAATTCTAAACCCAAATGTTCATGCTAGGAAAGATGACATATATCAAGGTCACGACATATAAAGAACCCTCAGCAAAAGCAGACCAGGGACCTACTACCTCATGCAGGAGTAAGATTGAAGAAATGAAAGCTCTCAATTGTGGGGAAAGGAAAAAAAAATCTTTAGAAGTCCAAACTTCAATCTCAACCTTAGTATAAGTCTGAATGAAAATATTATGGTCTTTGAAATGGGAGATCTTCAAATTCATAAAAATAACACAAAAATAAACAGTGTAATAAAATAGTGATATTCTTGGTACCCAGATTGTACAAAAAAAATTATGAATAAAGTACTTAGAAGTAAGCTTTCTCCAGGCAGGGTCTTATGACAGTCAATCTACAAGCACAGAAACAGAAACCTAGAACTGAGGTTTGAATGTATTGCCAAAATCTTATTTGCTAAAATCATCATCTCTGTGTTGGGAGGCAGGGACTTAAGGAAAGTGCCTAAGTCATGATGGCTTAGATTGATGCCCCTATTGAAAGGGCTTATGGTAGTGGGCCTCTCTCTTTTTATCTGCCATATGAGGATGCCAGGTTTGTCCTCATTTGCCTTTCCACCTTCCCCTATGTGAGGATACAGAAGACTGGCCCTGCTGGGACTTAGGCGTCAGTCAAAGTTGATGCCTTGGTCTTGTGCTTTACAATTTCCAGAATTGTAAGAACTAACTTTCCATTCTTATAAATTAGTTTCTTAACAACAACACATATAGATACAACAAAGGATTCCTCACGATGGTAAATTTTAAACATTTAAATTGAAAATCTACAGTTGAATATGCATTTATTATTTTTTTTAATCTCAGAGAATTTATTACAAAGGTCCAGGATGAGTAAAACATGGTAGTTTAGTAACAAAATACATTAGAATTATGGCAAGATTATAAAAAGATATATTTATATGTGAATATGAATAATAGATCAAGAATTTTTAAAATAGATATTTTTCAATTAAATAAAGTCCTTTAAATGTATTGTTTTGTTGAAAACAACAAATATATTTCACTTATAGTCCTATTAATTCATTTTTTAATATTTTGATATGTATTTACAGAATAAAATGTTACTATTAAACACTGTTCCATTGTAAAATATGTTTTAACACTGTCATTTTTACTTTATTTTTTTGAATTTCTGTCTGCAAAAAGAAGACATCATGTTCAGTTCTAAGTTTAATGTACAGAATGTTTTCTGTCCTTTTCCTAAGAGCTATCTTGATCTTAAACAGCATTATTGCAAGGATTGCATCAGGGGAAAAAAGTAGTAAAATTTCTACTGCCATCTGTACTGATCAAGGCCTACAACACCTTTTTTTTATCTTAAGAGTTAGTTATTCAATGTGATGTTCTATGTTTAGTTTTAGAGGTACAATAGAAAACAAAGTCACTGGAGGTAGTGAGTAGAAAATTATATTACTGCATTGGGAAATAGAGGTATGAAGAGTTTTCCTGGACAAATTGCTATATATACCTTAAGAATAAAGTAAGGATTAGCAATTCTGGAGGCAGAGGCGGAAGAATGCTTGTTTCAGGCCATCCTGGAGAACTTAGTGAGATGTCTCTCCAAATAAAATAAAAATAAGATTTTTGTTATAGCTCAGTGGTGGAGAGCTTACCTATCACATGCGAGGCACTGGGTTCCATCCCCAGTAACACACACACACACACACACACACACACACACACACACACACACATACACAGTTAAGTATTAGATGAAGGAACAAAACAAAATGGTAGACTATCCCAGTTACAGAAATTATTTATAATGTCTTATAGGTGAGACATTTTTGAAGTTGAGGACCCATTCAAAATACTGGCAATATGGAGAGTGACCCAGGGTGAAGAAGTTGATTGAAAATAAATATGCCAGGAGCCCTCCTTAGTCAATGGTAGAATGAGACTAGAATGAGACAGACATCATTACCCTATGTACATGCATGATTACACGAATGGTATGAATATACATTGTGCACAACCATAGAAACGAAATGATGTACCCCATTTGTATACAATGAATCAAAATGTAGTCTGTAAAAAATTAAAAGCTAAATAAAAATTTTAAAAATTTAAAAGATAAATTAAAAAAAATGATAGTAACCAGTTTATATCTACTACTAAAAGTTACAGTTTATATCTACTACTAAAAGTTACAGAAGCCTTTGTGCAATGGATGATTCTTTCAGGCTATTCAACGCCAAATTATTCAGTGGACATCTGTACGTGTGTTTTCCTAGTACTCTTGTTTCTGTCCTCTGGTGAGCTGAATCTATCAGCATCTCTTCTCTTACATTGTTTTTTTTTCTTTGACACGAAATTGTTATCTTTTACACATAATTTCCCAAGTTGAAAAAGCTAATTTGAGTCATTTTATGCATTTGTACCCAAAACTCCCTGATAGATGCAGTCATTGAGTCATTGATACAATCACAGGAAAGCTACCCCATTACTAAAGCTTCTAAAACCTTGATAAATAAAAGAAATTGAGGAACCATAGATGATTTGCCAAGGTTAAGAAGTGATATGGACATTAGAGATAAAGCAGAGTTAGTCAGAGAGTCAGATAACTGAAGCCCAGGTATGGTTGGCTATTTGCAAGTCTGCAGTTGTGAAAACTTGACCAGGACTGATGAATAAGAAATAGAGAAAAATGTGAACAAGACATTCAAAAAATAACAGTAGTAATAAAATAAAATAATATTTTATGTGACAAGAGAACAACCTTTGAAGGTTTACATGCTTCCAGGTTACAAAAGCCCTTATATCCACAGTTATGAAGCCTTATAAAAGACTAATTGGCTGTGATTCTGAGGTCTGGTATACCCCTCTTTACAAAATACCGTGCTTTGGGAGTGACTCCACGAAACACATACGGAAGCACTGAAAAGTCAAAGGTGACTGATTGTCTTAGTTCATTTTCTGTTGCTCTAATTTATTGTCACAGATTGACTAATTAATAAAGAATGAAAGGCTTAATTGGCTCAAAGTTCTAAAAACTGAGATGTCCAAACTCAAGTGAATGCATCTGGTAACATCCTTCATACCGGTGGGCCTCTATGTCCCAGTGTGACCCAAGGCATCACATGGCAAAACAGACCACGCTTGCTTGCTTGGGTCCCCCTTCCTCTTCTTATAAATCCACTAATATTATCAAGGAGCACACTATCATGATGCCATCTAATCCTAAATATGTTCTAAAGTGTCTGTTTCCAAATGCTACGAGCACACATTTTGGGGGTTAAATTTCAACATGAGCTTTAGGGGGTTCAATTCAGAGAATTGAAATGTCGTTTGTACTCTGCAATTTATTTTTCCTACATTGTTTCTTTGCCAGTTTAATATAAAACCACATAAAAGTTCTTTAACTATGTCACTCTTTGTATTCATACTGCCTTCATTACCCTAAAGAGAAAAGAGTTAAATTTGTTCTGGGTTGTAAAAATAGAACTACCATCGATGTTTAGATGTTTTAGCTAGGTGGCACAACAGCCTCCTCAAGATATTTACATGATCACAGAGTGGAGTGATTATAAGGCTAATTTATCTCATCCTGTATGTTGTAGGAGTTGGGGCAGTTGTATTTCAGAGTATGATGATTCATGTAGAGTACAGTGCTGTGTTGTTCAATGAAGTAGCCACTATCAATGTGAACTATTTACATATAAATTTAGTTAATTAAAATTAATGACTTTAAGACTAGCTGAATTTTACACAGTGCTTCATAGTCAAATAAAGATGACCACTACCTTGTTGGATAGGGCATACATACAGAACATTTCTATCTTCACAAAAAATATTTCTAGGCAAAATGGAAGTTCAAACAATTCATTCAAACTACCATGACATATAGCATGTGAAAATGCAAAGCCTGACTGAATATAATAGGTGCTTTGTAAATGATAGTGGTTGTAGGTTCTGATTTGGGCCAACACCAAAATCCATTATAACCCACCTCTCTCAGTTATTCAAGCTAAAACTCTGAATGAAATACAAACAAATAAACACCTTCTGAGGACTCTCAAAAGCCCACCATGAACTGAATCTCTGAGAGGATAAACTTTTTCTTCACTATGTTGTTCTTGTCAGGCCTTTTGGTCACAGCAATGAAAAAGCTTATTAAAACATTGCTACACCTGAGAATTAGTTTCTCATCCCTATTCTACAGTCACATTGATGATTATGTGAAGAAACAAAGCACATTGAGAAGAAAATGGATTCTAAATCACCCTATATTTGAAACTAAAGGAGAACCAGGATTAATATAGATATACTCCAATTTTTAAGTAGTCAGGTTTATCTTTCTTTCTCAACCCTCCTTTCTTGGCATGACTCCATCAGGACTTCATATTTGCAAAGATCCCTAATCCAGGTTCATAGCCAGGGGTGCAATTTCCCTGAACACTAAAGGACTGGCTTTCGACTTGTAAGAAGTCCTCTTCCTGGTTATATAAACGGGTCTACTTTAGGGAGTGTTTGCTTGCAAAGAAAGCAATCTCTTACTATTTGTGATTTCATAAGAAAATCCAAGGGGAGCGTAAGGGAACCATGGGGGTTCTGTTACCATTCCACCTCATGATCTGGTTAAAGCATCTTTATTCTTCATGAAAACTCATCTGTCTGTTTTTCTATGTATTTCTGTGCATCAATAAAACACTTTTAAAAAAAGAAAATAATAGTGGGCAGACTGAAGGAGAATCAAGCTTGAAAATACAACTGTATCAGTTTACCTTCTTTTTCTCCTTTATCTTTCAGGATTTGTGCTTTTAAGAACTATGTATACAAAAGAAAAAATTGTAAAATTCAGAAAAAACTGTTCGAAACAAACAAATAAACAACAACAATAACAACAACAAAAACATATCTTACTATCTACCAAGCCAGAAAAGAGGACTCCTCCAGCAAGGGAAAGTGGGAGAACTTCTTTGCTTTTTCTTTAACAGCTGTGTGTCAAGGGCAGATCCAGTCAATGAGTAGGAATCCCTAGACACACTGAATTTTGGGACAGTGTTGGGGACCTAATTCTGAAACATCTCATTTTTCAGATCAGATGATTGAAAAATTGGGCCAATGGAAGCCAGAGAAAGTGAGAGAATCCTCTAGGAGGAATTTTGGAGAATAGGATCTCTAATTATATGTATGAAGTGACACACCAGTATCAGACACTCCCTCAAGCTGCACAGAAGCAGCGCACACACACACACACACACACACACACACACACACACACACACACACAGTGTCTGAGGAGCACATGCAAAAGTGGCAGACTCAATATGTGTGTGTGCAAACATACATAAAAATTAGAATGACTGTAGATTTAGCCTTAGAAGACAGTTGAAGAATGTGCTTAAAATACTGAAAGAAAATGATGTCAACTCATAATTGAATATTCAGTAAAAATATCTCTCAAGATGAAAGTGAAAGAATGCACTGTCAAATCAAGGAAAACTAAACCAATAACAAACTGGTTCCAAGAGAAAAACTGAATAATTTTCTTTAGGGTAATTACAAATGAAGGTAGAACAAGAAAAATTGGGTAAATATAAAAGGATGTCATATCTGGATAAGTACTGTGGAATATTTTTCTTAAGCATTTATACAGGTTGAAAGAAAATTACTGTAATATGTCAGGGAGTTTAATGTATGTCAGATAATGCATACCACAACCAACCATAATATAAAGTTGATAGAGTTAGGGGTTATGTTTGAGAGACTTCCACATTTTAAAAGGAGTGGTAAAATTTTACCTAAGGCAAACTGCAGAAACATTTGTATGTGTTTTCATTCCTATAAAGAGTGCTAAAAATAATACTACAAACAAATGAAGCCGAACAGGTCATATAAGTTATATTTGAAAGATGGATATGGTCGAGTCATCTAAAAGAAAGCAAAATTAGAAACAGAGGAACCACAAGGGGAAAAGCAAAATAATCTAAAGACAGCATTAACTTACACTAAACATTAAAAAAAAAAAAAAACTAATTAGGAAAATACACACCATATGAGCACTATTCAATAGAAAACTAGGATGTATTTATTACTATCATGAAATGTAGAGTTAAGAATAAGAAAATTAGGCAGGGTGCAGTGGTGCTCACCTGTAATCCTAGCAGCTCAGGAGGCTGAGGCAGGAAGGAAGATCATGACTTCAAAGCCAGCCTTAGCAATGGCGAGGCACTAAGCAACTCAGTGAGACCCTGTCCCTAAATAAAATAAAGAATAGGGCTGGGGATGTGGCTCAGTGATTGAGTGCTCCTGAGTTCAATCCCTGGTACCAAAAAAAATAATAATAAATAAATAAAATAAGAATAAGAAAATTACCAGGAAAAGGATCAATTAATCTAAAAAATATACTGAGGGTGTCTATACCTAAAAACTTATCTTTAAACACTTGAAATAAAATGGTAGAATTCAATGAGAAAATAGGAACATTCATAGTTACATTGGTGATTTCAATACTCTTAGTGCTTAATAGAATAATTAATCAGAAATCATCAGACATAAAATATTTGAAAAGTGCCATCAACCAGTTTGACCTCATTGCTAGTTACAGCACTATTCACCTGACAGAAGCAGTATGCATATTCTTTTTAAGTGTACATGGAGGTTTTACCAGGATAGACAGTATTATGAGCCACAAAATCAACCTTAGCAAACTTGAAGATGTGAAATCATGCAAATTATGCTATTTCACCATAACAGAATTAAACTTGAAATAAAAAAGAGGCAAGAGACAATATAACAGGCTAGGTGGCACATGCCTGTAATCCCAGCCTCTCTGGAGGCTTAGGCTGAGGCCAGAGGTTCACATGTTGAAAGCCAGCCTCAGCAACTTACTGAAGTCCTAAGCAACTTAAGATCTTGTCTCAAAAATAAAATTAAAAAAAAAAAATTTAAAAGTCACCAAATACTGATGATTGCAAACATATTTGTAAAGAGCCTATAGGTAAGAAACTAATTTCCAAAAAAATTAGAAAATTATTTTAATGAAATAATGAAAATGCCCTTTATCAAAATGTGTGTAATATAGTTAAAGCAGTGTTAAATGAAAATTTCATGATGGCCAAGATTAGTAAGCAGTCTCATTTACCAATCTGACTTTCCACCTGAAAACTTTAGAAATATGGGAGCAAAACAAATGAAGAAAAAAGAGAAAGCAGATTTAGTAAAACCAAAACTGAAAAAACAGAAAATAAATGAAAGCAAAAGTTATTTACTCAGAAAATTCAAAATTGGTACACATCCATTATTACATACCCAGAAACAAAAGCAGAAAAAAAAAAAATCAGTGGATCAAAATTTGATATTTTAGGTCAAATGGACCACTTCCTTGAAAGACAAGCTATCACAGTTTATTCAAGAAATAATGCGTAACCTGAACAAAGTTTCTGATAGGTAAATTATATTAATAAACGTTTTGAAAAGAAGACATCAGGTCAAGATATTTTATCTGAAGAATTCTAGTAAATATTTAAAAGAACTACATAACCTGAACAAAGTTTCTGACAGGTAAATTATATTAATAAATGTTTTGGAAAGAAAACATCAGGTCAAGATATTTTATCTGAAGAATTCTACTAAATATTCAAAAGAATAGTTACAAATTTTGCACAATATTTTTCAGAAAAATACTTTTCAACTAATTTTATCAAGTATTTTAATATCAAAACCAAAACCAAAGACAATACAAATAAATAAATCTTCAAAGCATTATTTATGATATTTAAAATGCCTTTTCAAAAAAGTAAAAAAAAAAATTCTCCAGAGATAAATCTTCAGACCAAAATATCTCTCATGATACCAAAAGAAAAGTCTCACTTAGATTATCTGCAACTGAATCCAGGAATATATACATATTAGATTATGCATATTAACCCTGGAGGTGGAGAGGTTATTTCTAGGATGCAATACTGATTTAACATTTGAAAATAATTATTCTATTACACTTTATGAACTTATTATATAGAAAAATTCCAAGCTTATGGCAAAATTTTATATTAATATATAATTAAAAGTTAGCAATTAGTAATAGAAGAAAATTTTCTTAATGTTATAAAGGTATTTTAATAAACGACAATAAATATTTTACTTAATATTTTTTTAAAAAAGTTAATTTTAAATACTATTGTGGACATTTCAATATGTCCACTCTGTCTCCTCTTCAACACTATAGTAGAAATCTTCATAGGGTATTAAAGCAAGAAAAAGAAGTTGCAAAGTCCTACAAACGGAAAGGAAGAAAGGAAATTATCGTTCTTTCCACAGAATATTTCCTGGCATAAATCCCAGGGACCTTCTTAAAACTGCATTTATCATGAGAGTAAGCATTGCTCAAGTGAATTGGAAATCTATGCAAACCCAGACTTACACACAACTGTAGATAAATGTTTATAGCCACTTTCTTCTTCATCAAAAAATATTGGAAGCAACCCAAATGTATTTCATATGGAGGATGGATAAATTGTGGTTTATTTTCATAGTGAATACTACTCAGTTTTGAACTGTGGATGTACTAATGAAGTGGTGACTCTCGAACCCATAGGTTAAGTGACATATTATCACTATGGACATGAAGAGAAAGATACTCAGGTTAAGAACACATGTAATAATGAAATGGCTTACTTGGTTTTCTTTCCTTTTTATTCTAGGTCTTATATATTGCATAATGCTAATAGATTTTTTGAGTTTTAGAAGGTCAAGTTTTTGAGGTACATTCATATAAGTGTTAAATGTCTGAAAATGCCAACTGAAAATTTAGAGCGAACTAAAATATACATGAAATAAATTAACTGACCTTAGCACCTGAAACAAGCATGAAGGTATTGAAAATTTACATTATGAATTCATGCAACAAACCAGAGTTCTAAAGATAAAAAATGACATATTGGTAATGAGAATGCAAATCCTAGAGGAGTAGTACTTGACTACTGCTAATTCTTAGACATTAGTCGCAAAGTCCTTTCTGCTTGTATATACATGAAGCTTGAATTCATGAGAGCAAACCGGCTGATTTGAAATTACTTAATTGACATTTTCAGAAATATTTTATATCTGAAGTAAAAGGAAAACAAAGAAACTGAATTCTATCTACAAGAAAATCAGAGCAATAATAGGTACTCTATAAACAAATCTATCAACCAACTTCATATACATAAGTAATGTTTTCTTTTCCAGGCCTTAAGATGTAATGTTAGACTATTTATTTGGAATCTTCATATTCTTTTAAAGTATGAGCTCAATGCTGTGAACTTTCCTCTTAGAATTGCCATTCTACTGTTCCAGATGTTGTGATATGTTTTTTTAACTATTCTCATTTACTTCTAAGAATTTGTTTTGTTTCTCCTCTGATTTTTATTATTAATTTATCACTCAAAAGTGTATTATTCAATCTCTCTGTGTTAGAGAGGTTTCTATTTTTTATGTTATCATTAATTTCTAATTTCGTTTTATTAAGACCTTATAGAATGTAAGGCATTATCTCTATTGTATTTGCTAAGATTTGGTTTGTGAATTAAAAAAAAGGAAAAAAAAAAAAACACAAAAATAAGTAGTTAACAGGAAATAATTAAATTAGAGCCAAAATCAATGAAATGGAGAATAAAAAAATTACAAAAGATCAATGAAACAGAATTGTTTTTTGAAAGAATGAACTAAATAAATCCTTAGCCAAATTGACCAAAAGAAGGAAAAACTCAAATTACAAAATTTATGATGAAAAAGGAAATACCACCATAGACACTACTGAAATTTAGGAAATCAGCAGAAACCACTTTAAAAGTTTACATTCCAATAAGTTAAAAATTCTTGAAGATACTGACAAATTTTGAGAGACAGTATGTCCTATCTAAATTGAACCATGAGGATATAGAGTACTTAAATCAACTTAAATAGTAAAATTGAAGGTGCTTTCAAAAGACTTTCAAAAAAAAAAAAAAAATGTCAGGACAGTATAGATTCTCAGTTGACTGCTACCAGATCTTTAAATAAGAACTGATACCAATCCTCCTCAAATTATTCCATGAAATAGAAAAGGAGCGAACACTGCCCAAACACATGCTGGGAAGCCCCTGTCACCATTACACCAAAATTAGACAAAGACACATCAAGGAAAGAAGACTTCAGGCCAATATCCTTGATGAAGATACATGCAAAAAAATCTTAATAAAATATTGGAAAACTTCATAAAAAATGCATTAAAAAGATAGCACATCATGACAAAGTGGGTTTTGTCCAAGGAATTCAAGGTTGGTTCAACATATGGAAATCAATAAATGTAATTCACTACAAAAATAGACTTATGGGCAGGAATTACATGTGATTATTTCAATAGACACGGAAAAGGCATTTGACAAAGTACAGTCCCCTTTCATGTTAAAAATACTAGAAAAACAAAGGATAGAAGGAACATACCTCAACATGTTCAAGGCTGTATATGAGAAGCCCAAGGCCAACATTGTACTGAATGGAGAAAAACTGAAAGCATTTCTTCTAAAAACAGGAACAAGACAAGAACACTCACTTTTACCCATCCGATTAGACATAGTCCTTGAAATTGTAGTCAGAACAATGGGGCAAGAGAAAAAAAAAAATTAAAGGGTTACAGATTGAAAAAGAATAGCTTTTGTTTGCCCATGAAACAATTTTATATTCTAAAGAAAAAAAAAAAAAAAACCAGCAGAATAATTATAAAGCTCATAAATGAATTCAGCAAAATAACAGGATAGAGTATTAACACTCATAAATCAATCATATTCCTATACTTCAATGATGAATCTGATGAAATTTATCCCACTCACAATAGACTCAAAAAAAAAAAAAAACAAAAACCTTGGAATCAATCTAACAAAGGAGGTGAAGGACCTCTACAATAAAAACTACACAATACTAATTTCTATTGAAGAAGACCTTAGAAGATGGAATGAACTCCCATGTTTTTGGACAGACAGAATTATTATTGTCAAAATGGCCCTATTACCAAAAGCACTATGCAGATTCCATGCAATTCCCATCAAAATTCCAGTTATGTTCTTTATAGAAATAGAAAAAGCTATCAAGAAATTCACTTGGAAAAATAAGAGACCCATAATAGCCAAATCAATTCTTAGCAAGAAAAAGAAGCAGAAGACATCACAATGCTGGACCTCAAATTTTACTACAGAGCTATAAAAAAAAAAAAAAAAAAAATGGTATTGCAACCAAAACCAGCATGAAGATCAATGGAATAGAATAGAAGACACAGAGACACACTCACATAAATAAAGTTATCTCATACTAGACAAAAGTGCTAAAAACATAGATTGGAGAAAAGATAACCTCTTCAACCAATGCTGCTGAGAAAACTGGAAATCCATATGTACTAGAAAAAATTTGAATTCCTGTCTCTCACCCTGCACAAAACTCAACTCAAAATGGTCAAAAAACTAGAAGTGAGATCAGAAACCCTGCAACAGCTACAACTGACTTCCTTAACAAGAATCCTAAAGTTACAAGAAATAAAATTAAATATCAGTAAAAGGATGGCATCAAATTAAGTTTCTTCACAGCAAAGGATACAATCAAGACCCTGAAAAGAGAGCCAACATAATGGGAGAAAACCTTTGCTACCTGTACCTCAGATAAGGCCTTTATCTCCAGGATGTACAAAGAATTCCAAAAACTCAACACCAAATAATAATAATAATAATAATAATAATAAATCAAATAACCCAATCAATAAATGGGCAAAGAACTAAGCTGACACTTCTCAAAAAAAGAAATACAAATGCCCAACAAATACATGGAGAAATCTTCAACATCTCTAGTGATTAGAGGAATATGAATTGAAATTAAACTGAGATTTCATCTCACTCCACGCAGAAGAATGTCAATTATCAAGGATGCAAGCAGCAATAAATGTTGGATAGGATGTGGGGAAAGGGTGTTTTTATACATTGTTAGTGGGACTGCAAATCTGTGCCTCCACTATGGAAAGCAGTATGAAGATTCCTCAAAAAACTAAGAATGGCCTGGCATGGTGGTGCATGACTGTAATTCCAATGACTTGGAAGGCTGAGGCAGGAGTATTGGGAGTTCAAAGCCAGTCTCAGCAACTTAGAGATGCCCTAACTAACTCAGCAAGACCCTGACTCTAAATAAAATATAAAAAGGGCTGGAAATGTGGCTCAGTGTTCAAAAGCATGTGGGTTCAATCCCCAGTACCAAAAAAAAAAAAGAAAAAAATCCAAAAGTAAGAATAGATCCCCCCCATATGACCCAGCCCTCCCACACCTCAGTGCATTTCCAAAGAAATTAAAATCAGCATCCTAGAATGACACAGATGCATCAATGTTTATAGCTGCACAATTCACAATAGCCAAGCTATGGGGCCAACGTAGATACCCTTCAAGAGACGAGTGGATAAAGAAAATTTTATATGTGTACAAAATGGAGAATTACTTAATCAAAGAGAAAAAATAACATTATGACATTTGCTGGCAAATGGAAGGAACTGGAGTCTGTCATGGAAAGTAAAATAAGCAAGGTCCAAATAGTTAAAAGATAAATGTTTTTTTTGGTATATGGAAACTAACCCAAAATTAGGTGGAGGTGGGGGTTAAAAATAGAAGAAATATCAGTGTAGTAGACAAAACAGAGTAAAGGGGAGGGAGGAAAGATGGGATAGGGAACGACTGTGGAGTGAATCTGAGCTATCTTTCCTATGTACATATATGAATTTACCACAGTGAATCTCACCATCATGCACATCCAGAATTAAAGAATGCATCTATAAGAAAATAGCAGAAATATCAGTGGAGTAGAGGAAAGAGAATGGGGGGGAGCAAGGAAAGGGGAGGAACTGGGGATTGAATTAGAACAAATTCTATTTCCCAATTTTATAATTATGCTGTCAAAATGAATCCTAATGTGTGTAACTAAAAAAAAAGGTCCAAAAATGTTTTCTAAATATCTTCAGTGGACAATATAAATCAACATTAAATTTTAAGATTTGCAATGGTTGCAAAGTAGTTCTATTTGTTTTTTGCAAAATGTATTAAAAGGCAGTGAAACAAAATGCAAACACAAGAACAAGGTCATCCAGAATTGTCACTTTACATATTTAAAACAGAAATAGTTATCAATTTGGGAGCTGGAGATGTGATTTAGAATACTTTGCTAGCATGAGTGAAATCCTTTGTTCAATCTCTAGCATCATAAAAAGAAAAAAACAAAACAGAATAACAATTGCTTAAAAAAAAACTAATACTTACATGTGACCCCAGTGTATTAAATTATGAGTGTGTGTATGTGTGTGTGTGTGTGTGTGTGTGTGTGTATACATATTCCCTGCTTAAGGGTACTCCCACATTCATAGTGAAATACATAATTACATACTCTCAGAAATTTCAACATGATTTGACACAATCTATTCTAATATCCTTCAAGCATATAGCTCACTACATGAGTCCATCTACACTTTGATTTGTTTTTTATTATAAGGTGTGGGTTCATCAATTTAGTATAGATTTATTGAATACTTATTGTGTTCAGTAATTGTGACTAATACTACCATATGAGAGATAAACATAACAAAATTACTAAGCAAATGGGAGTAGTTGCACAACTGTTATAAGTATTGCTAAACTAGATCAGAACACGAAAATTAAGAATTTTGTGAATACATGGTGCTGACAGGTGGGGAGTCTTTGAGGGGTAGTTAGGTTATGAGGACTCCACCCTTACAAAGGAATTAATGTAGGTCCCTTGAGAAAGGATAGGTTCCTTATTTTGAGAGTGGTTTGCTATAAAGTGAGGCTTGTCTTGTCTTTGCTTTTTTTCTCTTATTATGTCTTTCACGTGTGCCAGCTACGCTTTCTGCTCTTCCACCATGCATAGAGAAACATCACAAGCCAAGAAAATACTGTCATCTACTAAGTATCTAGAACCATGAAACAAATTCATTTCATTTCTCTGTAAATTATGTAGCCTCAGGTATTTTGTTATAGCAACATAAAATGGATTAAGATAGATGCTGATTGCTTTTGTGCTTCTATAAAATCTGAATTAACTTTTAATATCTGAAGAATTCTATAGCCTTAATCAATATTGTAGAACCTTAAGAGAACATGTGTAAAGGGTAAAATATAGTAATATATATGTATTTTTAAAATTCAATTGTGAAAATATTTTATTCAACTGTAATGGAAAAATTTTATCTTAGTTATTAATTTTAAATTGTATAATTGCATATTTACATGTAACAAATAAATAGTATACATGATGGTAAAAGTACAAAGAGTAGGAAACTAAATGTTTCAAAGTTTATATTTACAACCTTTATATTTTAAATGCAATTAAGGCACTATGAATTTTAGATAGATTGTGATAAATTATAATGCATATTATAATTCCTGAAGCAAGCAGTGGAAACAAAAGAGAACAAAAAAATTAAGTATAAGAAATAGCACATAGGAAAGAACAAGGAACACATAAAAACCATATGATTTAAGAAATAATAACAAAATTAAACCATACCAATAACTACAGTAAATGACCATAAATTAAACATGCAATCAAAAGTTACAAATTATGAGACTATTAAGTTAAAAAAAATTAAATGACTTCATTAAGAACAAGATTTATATCTGGTTATTACAGTATATACTTTACATTTTAAACATACAAACAGATTAAAGATAATGATAGAACACTAAATGTAACAGGCAAGTAGTAAACAAAAGAAAGGAGTGACTACACAAATACACATTAGACTTTATCATAAAAATATTGTTAGGAAAAAATAGGGAGTTTTGATAATGGTAAACATTGTTATCAGTATTTGAAAGATAAACATCTCAATCCATTAGGAAGACTTACCAGTTATATATAATACCTAATAAGAGAGCAGCAAAATACATGAAAGAGAACAAAATTGCAGGGACAAAATAAAATTACATAATAATATTCAAGATCTCTACACACTGCTTTTCATTTCAAGGTATGTAAGTTATTTTAATAAATGAGCACACATGTAAGATCAGAAATGATGATGTTCTAAATTCACTAAATCTTGATTTGCTAAATGATGTTCACCTTTCATAGTTTCATAATTAAATATGTACATTTTCACCTCAAATGTTTTCATTGTTTATTTCTTTCTGCATACACTCACACCATCTTTTTAGAAAAAAACTTTTAATAAATTCAACACAATTTTCTTCTTTTGTTTGGTTCTTTACAACATTTTGTAAAATTATACAGTGTATAATTATAAGCCTTCTCAATTTTATTTTATTCAAATATAATATTCATATGTTTATCAGGATAAAGCAGAGATTTCTTCAAAGATATTTCTCACAGCTAGAAATAATCAACCAGGTAAATTATAGGTTTCCTAGATTAAAATTCATACATTGTTTGATCCATAATTTTATTGTCCAAATTCTTTTGTATAATAAGAAAGGATGAAGATAAAAATGAATATTTTTCAGGAGCATCTTATCTTACTTAAATAAATTATTAACTATAGGAAACATGCTGTATTAAACAGAACAGTGCAACAGGACATGGTTTTAGAATGAGGGTAATTTAATAGAATTTGGCTAGGTTACATTATTTCCTTTGGAAACACAAAGCACATATATTCTATTTCTGAATTTCTATTCTTCTGTCTTCCAAGAAAATTTTAAAAATGTTTTTCTGAATATTATTTTCCTGCCTATGAAAAGTGCACCAAGTTTCAATCATGTTTCTTTCAATTTGATATATTTATATAAAAGACATATTTTCTGTTTGTTTTTCAAATTAAAATGAAATATTTTTCTATTGATCTTGGACTCAGAAAGGGCAACATAGAGCCAAGTGGTCTATTTGGTGCCAAAATATCAAAAGCATCTATTCACATATTTTATGTCAAGAAGAAAAAAATGAGATTCATTGAATGATGACTCCAAGGTCAAGTACCTTCAGATTTTGATGATTAAGATAAAATGTACAAGCTTCATTATTTTGTACCTTTTTATGAGTTGTATAATGAGAATAGGTTAGAAAAATGTGTCTATTCATATGAAAAGAATAATCTTACACAAAACTATAGTAAAAATGCATTCCTTTGGAATGCTTAAAAAATCATTGAATCCATGCATTTTTCATAAATCAAAAGCATCTCAGTCTAAGATTTAACTATTCTATTCATTTAACCAAGACACCACTTCAGGGTGTCAGGAAGTCTTATACAGTAATGTCCCTTATCTGTGGTTTTACTTTCTAGAGTTTGAGTTATCTGCAGTCAACTGTAGTTCAAAAAAATGGAAGTATATAGAAAAACCATTCATAACTTTCACATTTTATGTCACATGGAATAATGTCATGAAATCTTGGCTGTTCTCCTCCTTCTTGCCTAGGACTTGAATCATCCCTTTTACCAACACGCTCACACTGAATACACTACAACTGTTGGGCACTTGATAACCATCTCATTATCAAGCCCAGTGTCATATCACACTTCTCACATTCAAGTAACAGGTCAATATTAACCTAATACTGTGTCACAATGCCTCCATCATTCAGCACCATTCATCTTACCATGTATAGGCACTGTAATATCCCACAGTACAATAAGAAATCTTGAGAGAGGGAGAGACACCATTGTTACATATCTTTTGTAACCAGATAGTATTAAAATTGCTCTATTTTATTACTAGTTACTGTTTTTAATCTCTTACTATGCCTAACAGATTAATTAAACTTTATTGCAGGTACATATGAATTGGCATGTATATGGTTTGATACTGTATTGGTGTCAGAAATCCATTAGGTATCTCATAACATGTCCCCTGCAGATGATGAGGGTCACTGTACATAGTAATATATGATTGCATTGAATGTATTTGGTTAAGTCACATAGTTTGATCCTGATAAGTAGATAAAATTTATTGTCATATATGGAACCCAAATTGGTGGGCAACTATATTAGAATACTAGTTGCAAATGTATCTTGTTTCCTAAATTTGCACATTCATCTTGAAAATTCAGTACTCCCTTAAAGTTCTATAATGTTGATTCAAATAGAAACCATTTTTAGGAAAATTGGGACAGAATGTCAAGGTACCAGAATTTTGCTTAGTTAGAAATAGAAAACAATTTTGTGCATTTTCATTAATACTTCATTAGTTAGTATGAAAACTGTTATCATTTTAGCATTACATATTAATTATGGTTTCATAAATTCAGGATATAGAAAATCTGTCATCTTATAAAAATAATTTTTTACTTGTGAATCATGAACATTTTACCTAGAAGACCAGGTTTAAATAACTTACATATTATTCTTTAATCTTTCTAAAACTAGGTCAGATACAAACATTTTTGTGCATTTTGAAATGGGAAATCATTTGTATACACACTTTTTTCTAAGTACTTGTCTTTCATATTATCTTTAACATATAAATTCAATTACATATAAAGACCAAATAATTTCTATATATTGAATAAAAGTTTACATTGATGCATCTAATTTTTAAGCATGTATAAGTTCTAAATTTTAAAGAGATGCAATTACAATATTCTTTACTTCTAAACCTTGGGAAAATCACTATAAGATCCTTGAGGAAACAGGGATAGTAAATGAAAACTCACCTATTTGTAGAATATGCATGTTTGCCATGAAAATAAGTAATTATCGTTAAAAGAGTGATTATAATATAAAGGCATTGTACTATGTGGGACAGAAATAGGATGCCAGAAAATTATGAACTTAAAATTGTGTTTTCTTTAGGTATTTCTGAAAACCATTAATTTGCTGATTGAAAATTTCTTTTGCCAATTTGGGTCAATGTCATATAGAGAGAGACATCTAACTTCATATTCCTTGTTGGTGCATATCTTGTATCACACACTTAAAATAATTCTCAGACCATCTGGCTACTGACAGAACAGGGCAGAGGTCAAGGACTGTTTTAGCAGAGGACAGTATGCCAGCTGCCTGGTCTCAATGTCCTTCATTGTGTGTTTCATCTTTGTTTAAAATACTTATTCTTTGTTACAGTAAGATATCACTTCCTGTTGCCTAGAAACATGCGAGCTGCAACTAGTCTTTTTTTTTCATGATGGTTATTCCAAGATGTTTGAACTTTTCAATTGTTTCACGAGGGCAAAATAGCCCATTTAGAAAACAGATTTAATATGTGTAAAAAACAGTTATATATTAATATTTCTTAGGTCAACTACAGTAATTCTCTGAATGCCACTTTGTTAAACTGCATTTTTCAATAACACTATTAAAAACATTGTTTATCCATCATAATATCAAAATAAATATAAAGAGTTCAGTAAGGGCCAGGTCTCTTTGAGATACATTCTTGAGTGTGAATAGTAAAACAGAAGAAAAGAAATGTAAAGTCATCAATGTAATTAGTGCATGTGAAAATGTCAACCTATAAAGAAACAGAAAGCTTAATTTAATTCTTTGGTCAACAATTATGATCATTCATGCTTAAAACTGATACATTTTACGCTGATTACAACACAAGTGAAATATTTTTAGATTAAACATTATTTTCACAGAACAAGATTAGATTTGTTAAACATATTACAGTGTGGTTACATAAATAAATAGAAAATTAATTTTATAATCAAATACATTTTAAAGAAAGTTAATGTTGTAACTCATTTTGGGACTATTTTATTTAAATGTCATTCCTATTGAGGCTGGTTATTAAACTGAATGGGTGAAATCATGTAGCTAGTCACATTCTAAAGTGACATTTTAGTGCCAACAGAATAGTAATGATGAAAAAATAATTGATCTTTAAAACTTTGCATTAAACATATATCATAATATAACATACTATACATACCTTTTGTCTAGAAATATAGAATATACTTTTAAATAACTCATCTTTCATCAGTGATAGCATTTGTTTATTTTCCATATATTTCTAACCTGTGACTAGTGTTCTTCTAAACTTCTAGGAATCATTAGCCAATAAAACAAACAAAAATTGATAGTAAAACTCTTTGTGATATAGGAATTTATAGTTTATAATAGTGAACAGGATAATTTCAGTGGAAAGGAGAAAATGAATATAGAAAACCAATTTGTCATTCTATTATAAAAATGATCAAAGAATTGATACAGTGAAACCTTAAAAGAAGTAGTTGAAGAAAGTGACATTTACTAAAACAGAGCTAAGGAAAAGAAAACTATGTAAATTAGTTGATGTATAATAAAATACATGGTTTCCAAGTATTCTTAAAGAGAATCTCTACATGTCATGCTTTTGTTTGCATTTTTAAATAATGTCACATAATATCTGTAGTTCTGAAGCATTATATGCAAATACTGTTTTGTAAATTGGATCAGAAGAAATGTTTAACAAGGTTTCTAAATATGACTGTAATGAATCTTTTTACTCCTTTTTTCTCTTTTTCTTCCATCTCTTTCTCCTCTTCTCATTGTCTTTTTCTTTTTCTCTTCTCTCTTTTAGGTTAATGACACTCTCATAAAAATATTTTGTCAGACAAATTTTCCTCTCTAAGTTTCCTTTCTAATAATAGAGCTAAGATACAGTGTTTAGTTATATAGGACTCATGCATCATGTAATCTAAAGTTCTTTTAAATATGTTTTCTTCAATTCTATCAACATACTTCAAAAGAAGATTGCATGTCCTGTGATCCCAGTTTGACCACAGGCAAAGACAGTGGGTACTTGACTCTCACAACTAAAATGACCAGCACTGACATTATTACACCATGCTGAGAAGGTTAACTTTATATGTCAATTTGTCTAGACTCTGGTGGCCAGTTATTTGGTCAAAAATTAGATGTTGCTGTGAAGGTATTTTTTAGATGTGATTAATATTTATAATTTTGGTAATTAATATTTAAAAGACTTCAAACAAGGAAGCTCACTCTTAATAATGTTACTGGGCTTCATTCCATCTGTTGAAGAACTTAACAGAAAAGACTGAAGATCCCTGGTGAGAAACAAATCCTGCCTCAAAACGTAACATAGAAATTCTATAAGTTTCAGGCCTGCTGCTTTGTGGAATTCAGACTTAAGACTGCAATATCAACGCTACCTGTATTACCAGCCTCCCAGCCTGCTCTGGGTCAGTCCCCATCTCCCACCATTACATGAATCCATTCCTTAAAACCAAGCTCTCTCTTTACACCCAGGCGCGCGCATACACACACACACACACACACACACACACACACACACACACACACCCACACCATATGTATATGTCCAATTTATTCTGTTTCTTTGGAAAAAAGACTAACACAGATGCCAAATAATAAAATAAACATGAAAACCCTGGCCCTGCTTCTTAATTTGTTACTTGGTTTGCATTCAACATATTCTTTATGCCACATTTTCAAATTTGTAAAGCATGTTTTGAAGATTGATAAAGCTAAGTGAAGTCTTGCTATGGTAGGAATGTTTGTCTGTTTCAAAATTAAAATGGAAATTTCAGCATTAATTCTGAAAATTCTGTCCTTATAACAGAATTATGGAGTGGGACTTTTCAGAGGAATTAGGCCCTGAGGGCCTCACCCTAACATTAGTACCACTGTAAAAGGTTGGGTATGGCCACCCTTTTCTTTTTCTCTCTCCATCTCACCTGCAGTGGGGTGACATAGCAAGAAGGCCTTCACCAGATGCCAGCACGTTAATTATGTACTTCTCAGATTTAAGATCCCTGAGCTGTACCTTCTATTCATTGGAGATTACACAGACTCAGGTTTTCTGTTATACAGCACAAAATAGAATGACATGTACCTAACTTAATGCCTGTGCCTTACATGTTCTCAAACTTTTCTTCATTATTTTTATTCTGATACTACCAAAACAAACAAAAAGCAAACCATGCAAACCTCATAAATATATTTTTTAAAAGTTTCTCATACAATGATATAGCTAAAACTCAAAGACAAGAGAATATAAATTTCAAATAATTTTTGTATTCATATTTTCCACTAATGTTAAGTCCCAGTTGGACAATAGACAATATGCATTTGAAAGAATTATCAAAATAAACAACCTATTAATGTTTGATTCTAGAATGTATAACTACTTTATAAACTGTTTTCCAACCCATGACATTTAAACATTGGTTGGGTAAAGGAGTAGAAAATTTTGTTTGTTTCTGGCCAATTAGTGTTCACAAGTCAGTTATTTTTAACTCCCTCAAAATTATTTGGTTTCTATTAATTTGATTTGCCTCTCTCTCCTCCCTGGAGCTATGTTAATTTATTCCATTTTTTTTCACTTTGGTTATGAGAAGATATCAAGCTGCTTCTAAAATGCTTCTATTTCCCTTGTAAATGTATGTTTCTTTTTTCTCTTTTGGTGGGGGTTGAGAGGAGGCAATACCAAGGATCAAACTTAGGGACACTCAGCTGCTGAAATTATGGGAGTATGCCACTGCGCCTGATTGTAAATACATATTTCTTTATACATTGATAATATTTAAGTGTTACTAAGGGCAGGCTGGATATAACTGTTGTTGATTAAATGAGCTGACACTCAATAATTTAGTCACATGCAACATTTTTTGAAGGACAGAGAGAGAGGAGTTAGCTCTGTGTCTATTGCAGCGAATGAACCTCTCAGATCTATTTCAGAGCCATATCCTTTATGCCTCTTCTGTCAGCATCAGGGCAAGACCTGTCTGCAGACAGTAAGACTCTTTCAAAGGAAGTGAATAAAATGTATTTCTTTGCTTGATTACCGGCAATGAAAATGACAGCAGCATTTGACACAGGTATAATTTGGAAAGGTGTAATCTGAAAGTTTACCAAGTAAAGCTGCCTATTTTAATTTTAGTTTTTCAAGTCCAGATTGAGACTATTATGGGTATCTAAGCAAGAACCAGACAGCTGCGTTCTAATTTCTTAAATGTTACAAGTTACTTAAAATTTTATAAGATGGAATCATGCTTGTGAAATAAGGATGGAAATTCAAATGAATATGTTAGTAAGGTATTTAAAGTAATAATATGAAATTAACTAATGAAACTTTAAACTATTGAAAGATTTTGCACCATACAGTGACAGATACAGAAAATCTTAACCCTGCTCCTCACTATGGAATGATGGGCAGACATTTCTTCTGAATTTCCTGTTCATTTATAAAATAAAGACATCAAGATCAAGATCTAGTCTCTGTTCTTTGAAAAGTTACTCATTATTCCCAAAATATATCATATAACAACAACAAAACAGTAATACCAGCAAGATTCTGTGATGCTAATCAATTGCACATTGCTACCACACTTTGGGTAGCTCATAGATTACATCATTCTAATATACTATCACCATGATAAATTTATATGTCTGTACTCATTTTACAGGTTAGGAGGGCCTATGATCATTCTATACATTTATAGAATATTTGAGGTTTTGAGGATATATTCACTGTCTGACAAATATCTCAAGTTTTATGACATGAAAAAATTGTTTCAGAGCATTTTTTTTTTATAACTGGGAGTGGTGGTACATGCCTATAATCCCAGGGAATGAGGAGGCTGAGGCAGAGGATGGTAAATGTGAGGACAGTTTGACAACTTAGTGAGAATCTGTTTCAAAATAAAAAATAAGAAAAGTGCTAGGGATTTGGCTCAGTTCCCTTGTATTCGCATTCAATCTCTAGTACAACAACAATAAAAACCAAAACAAAACAGGGATAAATGTCCTCTTGGCTGTCATGAATATTCAGAATTTATTTTCATAATCTTGATAGCTTTGTTAAGTACTGATTAGACTCTTTGTAGAATAATCCTAACTTGAGATATGCATGATATATTTTCTTTTTTCCCACTGTAGGTATGAGTCTTGAGGAGAAAGTCCACAAAAGTTAATTGTTGCCACATTGTATCAGGTGTACTATGTACCAAAATGTACATAGGAGCCAATCATTGTAACACTGATAAAATGATTAAAAGATCTGAATACATGGAGAAATATTCCAGATTTTCTTGGTTTTCGTGGCTAGAAATTTATACATTTTTTTGATCTTTTCAAAGAACCAGCTTTCAGTTTTGTTGATTTTCTTTATTGCTTTTCTGATCTTTTTTTGTTTGTTTTGCGGTTGTCGGGTGGTACCAGGGATTGAACTCAGGGGCACCCAAGCACAGAGCAACATCCCAAGCCCTATTTTATATTTTATTTAGAGACTTGGTCTCACTGATTTGCTTTGCTCCTCACTTTTGATGAAGCTAGCTTTGAACTCTCTATTCTCCTGCCTCAGTCTCCTGAGCTGCTCTGATTACAGGTGTGCATCACCGTGCCCAGTCGGTTTTTCTGATCTCAGTTTAATTCTTTCTTGGCCTTGATAGTTGCTATAGCTTTTCTCATTCTTTAGATTTAAACGTTTCTTATTTCTCTAATCCTTAAGGCAGATCTTAAACTAATGAATTTAGATTTTCCTCATATTCTAAGGTATGCTTTCAAGCTTTGCATTCTCCTATAATTACTCTTTAGAACACAACTTACAAATTTTGATAAATTTTATTTTCATTTTGATTGCACTCTCAGTCTCTGTACTAGTTAGAAGTATGTTTTTTAAAACTCACCAAATTTTTTTTAATTATTGAATTTTACTTTAATCCATTGTGATTATTATTCTTTACATTTGTTATAGTGTATTTTGTGGTCCAGAATCTGGTCTGCTTACTGAAAATTTTAAGTGGTCTTCAGAAGAATGTGAATTTTTCTCTTAGGTGCAGTAGCCTGAAACAGTCAACTCCCTCTAGCCGGTTGATAACCATGGTCCACACTATTTTTGATTATTTTTCTAGTCACTTGACCTATCGATTACTAAGAGAGGAGTACTGAAGTCTACAAATAAGAGTGAGTTCATCTGTTTCTTCTTTCAGTAGTACCTTGACATTGTTCAGTGCATAAATTTTGATAACTTATTCTGATGAAAAGTTGCCTTCTTTTTCCCTAATAATTCCCCTTGCTCTGGAATCACTTTGTCTGAAATTACTGGAGTTGTTTCAAATTCTTTTTAAGTTAAGATTGCCATGAAAGAACTTTCTCTATTTCTTTACCTTTAATTTGAGGCTTTATATTTAAGGTTTTACTTTTCTTACAGGTAGTATGTAAGAAAAGTATGGTTTTTTTTTTTTTTTTTTAAATACACTCTGACAATCTCTGTTTTTTATTAGTTGTGTTTTTATTTTTCCTATTCAATATATGGGTTAAACAACATATTGAACACAGATGAAAAAGCAATTTGATCAGATGAGAAATAGATGATGGCAGTCTTCAGGATACACAAAAGTGAGATGAAAAATGAAGCAAAGATGAAATTCCAGTTAAGACATGGGGAGGAGAGATCCCAAAGATCAATTATTTGGCTTATATAATTTGAAAAAAGAAAGAAGATGGAGAATCAGGAAGGAAAATGTTGCTGTCTGTATTTGAATTACTAGTTCTACATTATTTTTTTAAAGTTTCTGTTCCTTATGTAATTTTGTTTTGTATTTTCATAATGGTGTCTGTTCTATCTTTTATTTTCTTCATTATTATAAGTACACTTAATTTACTTCCCACTGTCCTGTTAGGTTCAGATTTTATTTTAATTTTCTGTTCCTGTGATTACCTATACATATTAGAAGTTCACTGTTTGCTATTTTGAATTTTTAAATGATTTTATATTTAACAAGTGCCATTGTTGTTATTCTTATATTCATTTAGTCCTGAGTTCTCTAAGTTGTAGTAATTCATGTGCAACATGATTTTCAATTTATTATTCTTGTGGGTACAAAGGAATTGTTATTCTTAGAATATCTTCTTTGTAGATTTTTCAATGTGTGCATACAAAAATGTTTCATAAATTTGAAAAGAATCAATACTGGAGGTTAGAAAACTTGGTGGAGTACATAAAAAATAATATTTCCATGACTTTTCATGAATTTTTGGGCTTTTGGCTTCAGCTTTGACCTATAAAGAGTTTGAAAGTTTCACCATGATAATTACATAGAAACACTGAACAAATTGAAAATCAATGACATTTTTTGATTCATCAGAGTATAGTGTTTTTAGGGAAAATTGCCACTTTGAAATGTGGGAAGAAGCAGTACCTTCAGATAATCCCTTACAAGATTTACTTACTTGGCCTAGAAACTGCTGGGTACATACACTGGCAGACCAGTTTGGTAATTTCGACAAACTTCTGGAGATTGAGTGTAGAATAGCAAGAAAATGAGAAAGCCCTGGAGACTGCAGCCTTGATGTGGGAATGGGGAAACAATTAAGTGGGCTATGCCTACAGGAATTTGATCATCTTAAAAAGTGAAGGTCCAAGAAGAAATTGTACCTCTTCCTTTGCTTTAAGAAATGCCCAGATAGTGTCTATAAAAATTTCTACATTTCAAGGAAAGGACTTTATCAAAGCCCTAGTCTTATCCTCACTAGAAAAAATTACATAATGTGAACATTTGCTTGTTTAATGGTGTCCCACCACCTCTCTTTCTCTTTCTTGTCTGCCTGGGTTATTGTAAGATATCTATTTTCAAGTTCAGGAATTCTATCTTCTTATCTTGTCTATTGTTAAAGCTCTGGGTTTATTCTTCCGTATTGAATTCTTTAGCTCCAAGATTTTCATTTAGTTCTTTATTTTTTTATGATACCTATCTCTATATTGATTTGCTCACTAATATTATCAATTGGTTTTCTGATTTCATTGAATTGTCTGTACATTCTCTTGGATCTTATTAACTTTCCATAATACCATTATTTTGAATTCTTTCTCAGGTATTTCATAAATTCTCTTTTCTATAGGATTCAATGCTAAGGTGGTGGTGTGTTCTTTGAAAGTGGTGTTTAACATTGTTTTTACATATTTCATATTTCTTGTGTTCTTTCATTGATATCTATAGTTGACTCTTCTAATTTTTTTAGGGTAATATTTGTAGTGGAAGTTTGTCCTCTTGAGATCAGCCATAGGATGTCAATTGGGTAAGGTATACTAGTTTTCTTTTTGGGTGAACAACGAAGTGTAGATTTTGTGCAGTTTTTTTCTTCTCTAATCAATTTCTGTGATATCCATGAGTTTCTCAGTGTCTCAGGAAGCAGGGATTTGTGAGACTGGTTGGTCAGGGGAGATCCAGGGTGTGGCTATGAAACCCAGGATGGGCAAGAGCATGGCAATCGATCACCCGGCTACTTCTCAGGATGTTAAATAGGTGAGATCTCAAGATATTGCTGTGCTGCAGCAGTCTAGGTGGGAGAATCCCAGTGTAAGTTGGGCATTTTCTCATCAAAACCTCATACAATGAAACATTTGTGAAGAGTGATAACTACCCATGACTTCATAGCAAGGACATAATTAGCTGTGATGCAAATACACATCTATAATCTCATACTATGTTTAACTCTCTTAGATTTAGTCATTATTGAACATGAGAAGGTTGTTATAGACCAAATATTAGAATAACAAATTATAAAATTTTGTGAATGCATTTGTTAAAAGAAATATTGCTTAATTAAGAAGATAGATTTTCAATTGTACATTTCAATGAATAAATAATCTGTTAATTAATAATTCATTCAATAAATAATTTCATTTTTCCATTCAGGTTTTGATACAGAAAATGAAATTCCTTCTGTGTGTATTCATACTAAGACTATTAAATTTAATAGAGATAGATTTTAACTATATTAAATTTATTTCAGCAACACTTCGTTGCCATTATTGTAACTTAATTCCTATTTAATGTCTGTTTCTGTGAACACAGGGTTTATAACACGCTTCACAAAAGTATTGTAACAATTATTTTGGTATACTCATTTAAAACCAGGTTAGATGCATTTTTCAAAAGCCTAATTTTTAATTTTTAATAAATCCAACATTGAATAAGTAATATGCAGGTCAATTTTTTCATATCTTAATAATTTTGTAAGAAAGAACACAGACTTATGTTTTTTTAAAAAAAAAAACTTGCATGTGTTATTCCTTAATAAAAAAGAGACTTCATTTGATTATTTAATTTGCTAATACTTATATATGTTTAAAATTGTGATTTTGCAATTTTATTTGCAATATAATTCTAAAAACATAAATATATAAAAGGAACCTTTTATTTTTAAATGGTAAATGAAATTTTTTATTCATTTTTCTCACCTTCATAATTATGTCTGGTACAGGGAAATTTTTAAAAAATTAAAAATTAAAAATCTAATATATCTTAAGGGAAAATAATGATACTTCATTTTATGTAAATAGTATTGATAGTAATAAAATGTGGAACTTTTCTTATAGTAATTACTTACTCTACTTTAGAACAAACAAAAATTATCCTGTTCATTATTCAGGATCATATCCTGATCTTTTGGGAATATGTAAATGCTATGTACTCTTAGGAAAACAGAAAAATTAAATTGGGGATTCTTAATTAGTGAATATTTCTAAGCAGATGACATGAACATAATGCTTTCTTACACTGGTTTTATATGTGTGCCTCTTTCAACTCTTCTTTTAATAGCTAACCCACACTACTCTTTTTAATATATTTCATTATCTATTATCATGGCAGCTATAAATTCCTTGCTCAATATTTTGACTGACAAAGAAACCCTATTGGGATTATAAAATTTAGTTCTCAGTTTTCCTATTATTAGTCTAATTCAGATTTTTACCTTACAGAATCAAATTATGTGACCCACTTAAAAACATAATTCAATATAGTTTTATGGGTAACACATTTATACGAGAGACATCAATTAATAAGAAAGGAAACTCAAATAAGTTAGAATACATTTTCCTGTCTCTATGTAGGATATCCATGATATTTTCCTAAAGCAAACTTTTAATGACATAATGCAATGTCTGTTATATTTTCCTATGTTTGTCTGGGATTTACATTTGATATTTGGAAAAATAAAAATACATATGTAAATGCATGCATATATGTGTGATTATGTATGTACACACATACATTTATTTTTAAGGCAAATATGCTACTATATTGTTCTAATAATTTTAGTTTTCATTTAAAGAAATAATGCCAATAGAGGATTAACTTGCTTTATTAAATTTTTTGTCAAAGAGAAACTAGAGACATTATTTTTAAAGTGTATGTCTAACATATGATCAATGGTTGTCATTTCCTTCATACTTTCAAAAGACTTGAATGGATCAAAATTGTTCATCCATTGTTTTGTCTATACAAAATTTAAAAAAATAGCTGATTTTTTAGAACAATTATGATAGCTCACTTTTATTTGTGTAAATATCATTGAGAGTCATATTTTTAATCTGAAACCTTAAAGAGTCTGAATGTACTTCTGTGATATTCACAAAACATTAATATAAACTTAGCAACTACAAGCAACACATATTATTTCAATTTCTATAGATTAGAAATGTGACAATTTCAAGATTTCTCACAATGTTACAAATCTAAGTGTCAATAAGGACTGGTTCTCTTCTGAGACTCACGTGGGAAGAGACTTGCTTCCAAGCTTACAAGGTTGTTCATAGGATATTGGGAGCAGTGACTGAATTTTTGTCCTAGCTGTCCTGCAACAGGCCATACCTCTCTGGGGAACTTTTCTGTGCAAAAGTGAAGATTAAAGATTGCCCAGTGCTATAGTGACACCCTGTTCTAAAGGAGGTTCTGTGCCTGCCACGGAATTACCCTTGACCTCAGGTCAAGTTCTTGACTTGAGCTCCCTAGGGGTAGAGAATTATGGGTACAAGTTGACATTTAAAATTGGGCTGCACAGAAGTTTGTCCTTCCCTCTGAGTTCTTTGAAAAAATTCTCTCACAATAAAATCTTTTTATGGTATAACATATAATAAACATGTTGAGCAGACTCATTATCATTATACTCCACCAGAGTGTAATGCCCACCTGGCCCCAACTTTTTCTCTCTTTGTGTGTCTGTCTGTATTTTCTAATCACCCGCCAACCCTCATCCAGTTTCCTGAATTAAGTTCCATGAAGGTCCTGGCAGTAGGATTCAATTTCTCTTGAACTGAATGTCAATAGGTGGACTGAGAACTTCTTTATCTTGTTACCATTTGACCCTCTATATATGGCAGCTGATTTCTTTTAAGTCAGTGAAGAATAGAGATGACACGGTTGACTAGCCATAAGTTGCACTCATAAGGTAACATTCCATCGACTTTTGTATTTCTTAATAAGAAGGAAATCACAAGTACATCCCACATTCAGAAGAGAGGATTACTTCAAACCAGACTATGGGCAGAACTGGGAGTCACAGTATAGCCCGTCTTCCACAGTAACCCAGCTAACTCACTTAAATAGAGGACAGACTGTATCTGTTTCCTCCCTCTTTCTACTCACATTAACAATTCTTCATACTGATCTCTATTATATTTGAGTTGGAAAGGTTGTTTATTTCAAATTAATTTCCATAATTGAAAAAAAAAAGTTGTAGATTTGTTATTCCCTCATTAAGTGAATATTTTATGCCAGAGATATTTAAGTGGTGAATATACAATAGTTAGTGAAACAGACACAATAATTAAAATGAAAATATTCAAAATATTTAGATTTAAGGATAATATTCTGCCTTTTAAACTCTTTTTGGTCTTAATAACTAAGAACTACTTAAGTTATAACAAAAAATATTCTTTGGACTGTCCCAGATAGGAAAACTATAAAAAACAAAACAAAACAAAACAAAAAACCACAGGAATAAGAAAATAGCTATTCACTCATTCTCTTACAGTAATTCATTCATTGTCTAAACTTTCATTGCTCTTTTTTTTCTTTTTAATCATGATTATTCATATTTTGCTGCAGCCTGGCCATCATAGCCTTTCTGGCACTGATTTTTCCAGAGTATACATACACACATAAATATGTAATAGATAAACAGTAGCATCAGAGGTCTCTGAAATATTGTAATTTAGAGAGAAGATTTTCCTCATATATTATCTATATAATTGTTTAATAAATATTCTTTCCATGATATCTCCAACAGTCATCCAACCTTTATTTTTTTTTTTTTAATTTTCTACTTAAAATGCACACCAATACTTGAATTTCTAAAATTGTTCGAGGTGAAAGATGGGAACTTGGATTCATTATTCTGTACATTGATATGTAGTTTTCTTAGTACCCTTTGTTTAAAAGACTATGTGTTCTTCAACTTGGTTTGGGCAACTTTGTTGAGTATCAGTTGACCATATTTTTATGAGACTGTCTCTGTGTTTTCTATTCTATGCTATTGACCTTCATGTCTGTTTTAATGTCAATACCGTGCTATTTTTATTACTATAACTCTATGGTATAATTTGAGATTAGGTATTATGATGCCTCTAGCATCACTCTTCTTGTTCAAGATTTCTTTGATTATTCTGGGCCTTTTATTTTTTCCAAATGAGCTTCAGAACTTTTTTTTCTTTCTAGTCTGTGAATAATGTCCTTGGCATTTTGATGGGGAATGCATTGAATCTGTGTAATGTTTTTGGTATTGTGGCCATTCCGACAATCTTGAATCTACCTATACAAGAACATGGGAGGTCTTTCCATTTTCTTCAGTGTTCTATAGTTTTCATAAAATTAGAAATAATACTCATAAGATCTTAATAGAGGCAGGAAAATTCTTCAAGAAAATCCAGCACCCATCCATGTTTAAAACATTGGAGAAACTAGGAGGAGAAGTAACTTACCTCAACATTATAAAGACCAACATCATATTCAATGGAGAAAAATCAAAAGCATTTCATTTAAACTCAGGAAAAATACAAGGGAGTCCATGCTGACCATGCCTATTCAACATAGTTCTTGAAACTCTAGCTTGAACAATCAGGCAAGAAGAGGAAATTATAGGAATACAAACAGGAAATAAAGAAGTTAAAATATATATTTTTGGTGATAACAAGGTTCATATGTAGGATAATTAAAAAAACTCCACCAGAAAACTTCTAGAACTGATAAACAAATTCAACAAAGTAGCAGGATACAAGGTCAGCAGCCATAAATCAATAGTTTTCCTGTACTCCATTAATAAGCCTATTCCATTCACAGTAACCTCAAAACTATAAAATACTTTGGCATAAAACTAACCAAGTATCTGAAAAACATTTAAAATATTTCTATTTTTAAATTTATTTAATTCGACCTGAAATAATTTTCTGAATAAATTTATACATATCCTGTGAGTTTTATCATTTACTGAAAGTTATAAGCTTTCTTATTTCCTACAGATTCTGATTCATCTTGTCTTGCTTTCTATGTTGATATAATAAGACATATTATATGTCTATTTTTTCTGTTACAAGTGCTTTTTAGCAACTACAGTCTTAACCTCTAACTTAAAATGTGTGAATGTTTAACAGTGCTAACAGTAACATAAATTGCATTAATCTATTACAAACTGTATATTCATTATGTTTTTAACCTAACTTTGAGGGTACCTCATATTTAGATATAAAAATTCATGTATTAAGATATTTATTGTGATGTATCTAATAACATAAGTAGACTACTTTGCAAATTGTTCATTGTTGAAATTATGCAGGTGAAGATCTACACTTATAAAGAGCAATATTATTTTTAATAAATAAATTCTGTGGAAAGACAATAATTTCTTAAATTGACTTGTCATTACAGCAAGTCAGAAAATAATATGGTTTTTCAGACATTTTAATTTATTATCTAATAAAAATACTGCTACTGATTATGTATAGGTGGCATTGCACTCTGACATCATTCCTTAGGTGTTGAACATTGGATATAGTTGAGTGACATGACACAACAACTAACACCATGCAAATGTGAAGAACTTCCTCTGGTGAAGTTTGAGCTGAAAATAGCTCTTAAGATAAACCTCCAACTGCCTATAACAATATGCAGATAGAAGCCCTTTTTAGAGCAGAGCTGTATAAGTACATTAAAGAGCAGTGAGCTTCCCACATTCCATTAGGGGAAGGTATTTTGCAGCCATTGAAAGTTATAGAAATGGATGGTGGTAACATTTGAACACCATGAAATTCTTGGTTAGAGGAAGTGTTCTTTTTCCCAGTGAAATTAGGGAGGTTGGAAGTAGAACAGAGTGTTGTGAGAAATGGGATCCTGCAGGAATGTTGCAATCACAGTTCTAAGAAATATCTCCCAGAGTTTTTTCATAATAGTCCTAAAAATATTTCTGTTAAAATATTGTATTTTTCCTTCTACAGATAATGTACTAAGCTTAGAAGTGACATTTAACCCTTTGATTAAATATTTATCCTCAGAAGAAATATGGAGTGGTTTAATATGAAAAACAATTCTGATACTAACAAATATGCATTTTTCTAAAATTTCACAAAATTAGTTTTGAAGAAATTTTTCTAAATACAAATATATAATTTTATTAATCATGAAACTGAAAACTAATAAGTGTAATGATAAGAAAGGATTAATAGAAATAAAAGAAAAATCAAAATAATGTATTTTAAATGAAATGATTTTAAATTTTCAAATGTAGTATATAATTGAAAATCCTTGGCAACTAGTAATATGTACCATCTTGGTTTGTATAGTAATACGACCAATTCATCTAAGAGTGTGAAGTAATGTCATATATGAACTCAAAACAAATATCTTTGCAATTAAAAAAATTAAAATTACATCATTATCCTAACAGTTTCAAAATACCCAGGCAGTAGTCAAACTACAATTTACTTCTGTACCTCAGATATGGAATATGTTAAAACACTTTACTGATATTGCTCTCATATACATGAATTTTCAGGAGGTATTTTAGGTGTATCTAGTCCTTCAATTTTCTTATTTCATGCTGAGTATTACCCCACCTTAGAAATAAATGAAGATATCAAACACCAAAAAATAAAATAAAAGAACAAAAAACAAAACAAAAACAACTAAACAGCCTTGTCCTAATTAGTTCCCTTTGGAATTATTTTTATTCTGAGTGAAAATTTCCTTTTGTCCTTCTTTGTCTTTTTATCCCTTTTCTCTCTTCATATTAATCTATTATAGTTAAGAAACTTTCAATGTCTTATAAATAAATAATGTAAAACAAGGTACAATGCACTATCACCTGCATTTTATATAAAATGTAATTATGCATTTGTCTGCAATAGATAAAAATAATGACTGGCATTGAGTGATATTTTGTTGAATTAATAAAATACCACTTTTAAACACCAACCATATAATCCTGACATTCCACTCCTAGGTATTTAACTAATGTATTTAGATTATGTATTTAACTAAGAGAAGTTAAAATATATAAGGAATTATCTGAGAATGTTTACAGCACCTTCATTCGTAATAGCCTCAAAACAAAAACAACACAATTGCCCATATATAGACCAATGAATAAACTGCTTGTTCTAGAAATTATAATATTAATTCAGGAATTAAAAAAGGAATGGTATAAGTTATAGCATGATGGATCTTAAAAATAATTAAGCTGAGTGAAATAAACCAGAACAAAAGTATACTTCCTAATTCTTTAAATATGTATTCTAGAAAATTTATATCAACCTATAGTGATTAAAAATACACTGTTTAGCTCTGAGGTGGGGCTGTAAAGTGAGTGAGAGGGACACTTTTGGGGTGAAAGACATGTTCCTATGAAGTTTTTATGGTTATGGTTTTAGTAGTGTATACCACCAGTTTTTTGAATGTCAATTTCACCTCAATTAGTTAAAATTGAAAGACAACAGGAAAATCAATACTAAACGTGGCTTGGTGTTGCTACTGGCTATTAATGGCCACACACTGATTTTGTAGGTAAAAGTACAAATTAAGAGATCTCCAAAGGAACAAATTCCCCACTTCACAGTTAAAATTGTTTATCAAGTCCTGAATAAGTTTTATTTGTGAATACAGTGGAACTAGAGGCTAGGATTTATCTGTATACACTAAAAGAATTGACTAGCAAGGTATCCAAGCTGAAGAGCCCCAGAGATGATGGATTTTGTAAATGAATTTGTCTTGACTTTCCAAATTATCTGTCTCATGAAAATGAGCATTTGTCCCACAGGTAGTACAAATGTGAGACGTTCCTGTAATCATGAGTTATCCACTATGCAAAGTTATTTGCTTTTGTTACATCAACTTTGTCTGGGGTAAAGCCTATTGCATGTCACTAGTTTCAGTTTCAACCCAAACCCAACAGTGCTGTCTCTCATCTAGTAGAATGCATATCATAGGGCTGTTTGTGCCACATGCTATTATTTTCTATCTAGCTTTTCAAATTCATTGTGTAAAACCAATGTTTTCTTTTACACTTACATTTCTTTCAGTTTCTGTGTAATTTTTTCAAAATTTTTATTGGTTCTTTTTAAATATACATGACAGTAGGGTATATTTTGACACATTATGCATACATGGAATATAACATTTCATTCATGATGTGGAGTTACCCTGGTCACTCATTCACATAAAAACATAGGGAAGTTATTACTGATTCAATCTACTGTCTTTCCTATTCCAATCACCCTGACTTTCCCTTCATTCCCCTTTGTTTAAAACAATAAACTTCTATTCTTACCACCACTTTCTCCTTGTTGTGTGTTAGCATCCACATATCAGAGAGAACATTTAGCCTTTGATTTTCAGGAATTGGCTTATTTCACTTAGCATAATAGTCTTTGGTTTCATCCACTACTGGCAAATGCCATGATTTTATTCTTCTTATGGACAAGTAATATTCCATTGTGTATATATGCCACACTTTCTTTGTCCATTCATCTCTTGAAGGGCACCAAGTTTGGTTCCGTAGCTTAGCTATTGTGAACTGAGCTGTTACAAACGATGAGGCCATGTCTATTTGAATAATAGCTAAGATCTAGCACTATCTGGATCCATAATGTGCCCATTTAGAACTAATTCTCCCATTCACCTTTCCTTAATTCAACAAAGAAATTTATTGAAATATCTACCACATTTCAGTCACGGTGCTCAGTAATAAGAAAGAACAATAAGTGAAATTAATAAAAATTATTTTTTAGTCCTTACATGAAAGAATATTATAATGGAATTATTTTATGTTATTTTATATGAGGATAATAAAAGAAAATTAATTTGTCTTTATCATTATCTCGTTTGCTATATTTCAATAATATATAAAGACATTTTTCATTGATATGTTTTCAAGTTAACTAGTATTGCAAAATATTCAAAATCAGGTATTTAATAGCTTAATATTGATTTGTTGCTTTGACATAACTTCACTGTGTAAAAATGATTCTTTCGACTTCAAATGATCCAGAAATGCTATATTCCACATTAGATTTCTATGTGAGAGTCTTTTGTTTGAAATCAAGTTATGTGGTGCATATAGAGAACAGAAACTATTTAAAGGCATAAGAAACTGTCTAGGGAGAGAGAAAAATGGAAAAAGGAATGAAGTACTGGGGAAAATATTGGTTAAGTCATATTATTAAACTTCTAACTTTTGCTTATCACTTTGAAAAAATAAAATAGCATATTCAATGGTTCATTTAGTATAATAAAATTTAAGCTTAGAAATCTAAGTGTAGAATTGTCTTAGTTACTGTAGTTAGTAGAAATGCCTTTAGCAGAAGTTAATTTTATTTTTGACAGAATACGTAAAGGTAGCTAAAATTTAGTATCATTTTGTTTGAACATCATTTTAAGACCTTGAAGAGTTGTCAGAATTTATCACAAGGTTGTTCAAATAATAAACATTCAATATTCACTGTAACTATTATTATAATACATGATATTGTTTGGTGCATAGTAAATATTTAGTAAATAATGTATCTCATATAGAAGTTAGACAGATAAAGTAAGTAATGTAGACAAGTAAAATTAAACAGAGATGCAGTATGCCTTGGACAATGAGAAAATGCAGATCCTACCTACTTAAATACACTTAAAATTGGAATTATTGCAAATACTCTGCAGACTTCAAATGTATACATATATACATAAGTAAATATGTGTACTTATAAATGTAGTTGCATGAATAAATGACTTTCTGCTTTCTCCCAATATTCAAGATATTTTTCTGAGTCCTATCATCAACCTCCATATGGAACAATGCTACAATTTTCCTAACCACTTATAAGATGAGAGCTTCCTAGATATATGTCTTTTATGGAAACTTCATCCTAGTTCATACCTAAAACCAACAATAAGCAAAAACCAAACTTCTTAAGTGATTTGACTCTTCAACTTGATGAACTCATTGTAAATCTCTACTTCCTCTCATATTTTTTCTCTTTTTCATAATACTATTCCCTTTCATACATCTGATTAAGAAGCTGGAGTCCTGGGGTTCAATCTTAAAGTTTACCTTACACTCCAACATTTGGATGTTCATTAATTCTGTGTTGCTGCCACTGACTCTTCATTTGTAGATTCACAGTATTATCCTGGTTTGCTCTTCATCTTCCAGATAAGTATACTATTCCCTTACATGATCTCAGCTTTTGATTTTTTTTTCTTTTCTGATGCATCTTCTAAATATTAAATAATTTTTTCAAATAAATTTGCTTCTGCTATACTATTGCTTAAATCCTTTTTCTATTTCCCCTTTACCTATAAGCTAACATTTAACTTTTGTAACAAATTGACAAACAAGATTCACATTGTTTCACCTCCTTCAGAATCGTATATTATTGTAATGACATCTACTTTGTGTCTTCTATCTAATGAGAGCCATAGTTTTCAAATGAAACATGTTATTTTATTTCTGTTTATTTCTCTTCAGACACTTTACATCTGTTTAGAAAGATCTGGGCATTTTTCACTTAATAAACTCTAGTGACTCTTACTAATAGCTTAAGGCTAACATCTAAACACCTTATTAAATTATCTCCGAAAACCCAAAAGAGACTTAATTTGATAGCCATATTTCAGTTATTATAACCAATATCTTAGATGCTTAACTCATGAAGACAGAAAGCTTATTTTGGGTGACATATTTAAAGGTTTCACTTTATGATCTAGTGGCCCCATTGCTTTGGACCAGTGGCAAGGCAATACATCATGGCAGGAGGACAGGGTGAAGTAAAACCACCCACCTTGTGACTGGAGAATAAAGCTAGGAAACAGGAAGAGTCTGGACTCCCACAGTCCCCTTTGAGGGCATGCACCCAATGACCAACTTCCCACTAGGCCCCATTTCTCATAAGTTTTGTGATCCTCAAATAATTGCCCTATGGACATGTCTTTAACATATGGGTTTTGGGGGCATAGTCTAAATCCAAACTATCTCAGTGTATTATTGCCTTTTGGTAAAACAGTTACTTTTAGATAGCTCTTTAATAACCTTAGCTACTTTATATTGTGTTATTTTGCATCATCCACAGTATCTGTGAACTTTTATCTGCTCAGGACATTTCTGTTAAATGTACACATTAATTAAAATTTGCCCCAAGTTCATGGAAAGTTGTTTTTAAAAATGCTTTATACAAAAACATACCATTTTTATCATTTTACTTGTTTAATTATACTTGTCTACATTGCTTATTTAATCTACCTGCCTGGCTTCTGTGTAATAATAGTTAAAGTTTATATAGAATATTTATTATTTATAAAATGCTGTGACAAATTCTCACAACTCTTTGAGGGCTTACAATGATGTGAAAGCAAATTATTAGTGAATGATAGCTTCTTTTATATTTTCTAAATATATAAAATTAACTTCTACTAAGTGAATTTTCTCATTTTCTGTGCTCTGACTTTTCAGTTGCAGTCTAATACTCATTTTATATGTCTTTAACATGAGATTTATGGACATGGATGGGAGTTTTAGCTATTTAATTTTTTTTTACATACAATGAAATTAGGAAACCATGAGTAGAGGAAAATATGATTTTTGTAATATTTATTACACAAATTTGATTTGGAATTTTAAATATGGCTGGAATTGTAAAAATTAAAGAAGAAAAAGGAAAATAAAGGAAGGAACTAAGGAATGAAAGGAAGAAGGAGGGAAGGAGGAAGGAAGAGGGGAAGGAATGAGGAAAAAGAAAAATATCTAAGCTAAACTGTACTATATGAAGCTAATGGTTATAAATGATCTACTGAAAATGGTGCCAAATACTACAAATGTATGTATTCTAAAAATTGTAATCTCCTCTAATTGCAGAAATGAGAATTCACATACACAGAGTTTCAATAATATTAAAATATTTACACTTTTGGTTAAACTTCCTGACATTTATAAGCAGTTGTAAATAACTACTAATGGTAAATCAACACTGTTTTAATATTAGTAGATCTTAGGAAATGTTATACAAATTTGGGGAGTTTACTCCAGATAAGGAAAGTAAATTTACAACCTCTTTTCTCAGATTTATGACCTATATTGGATCAAAATTAATGTGCTTAGTTTTTTGTGTAGGCAGAACATGTGCTGAAGGAAACATATTTTATGTGCATAATGAACCCAGGGCTTACTTTCTTATCATAAAATGTAATATTAACACAATTTCAACTTGATGCTGCTCTTGTTCATGGAGGATTTATGTCAGCACAAGAAAGGCATAGTCTATGTGTTGTACTGGCATACAAAGCCTATTAGTTTATACCTGATTGCAGCATATTTTTCTTTCTTTATCATCAATTATTTCAAATTAAAAATGAATCATGATAAAAATTTTGTCTGATTAATATTTCAGACAATTAGAATTATTAAGTCATAGACATTTCAAGTTTTTGGAATTTTTGTCATTTCACACAACTTAGAAGCAGTTCAATCTGAGTGAAGGTATTGTAAAGATTCACAAAGCTTGTCAGTGGAACAGAGAACACAATGAACCTGATGAACAACACCATGATGAGCACTTATAAGATCTCATGCAACCTTCACAAACTCTGTGGCTATTCTGCTATTATCTCCATTCAGCAAAATGCCCAAGTAATCTTGCTTTCCAGTCACACCAGAGGAGATCTTTAGAAAGAAAAATCAAAAGAAGCTCGTTTTTATGATAACATTTCACATGGAATTCAATATATACAACTCTTGAGATACACATCTTTTGGTCAAAACAAGAGTGGGATCCTAGGTACCACTTTCTGTTTCTCCATTTCAGATACTGAGTAGAATTTGAGTCATTAAAAGCACCATATTGGGTTTTGGGATGCAATTTGAAGACCTGCTCTATACTAAGTTCAAATTCCAGGAAAAGAGGCAAGTTCATCAGGGAAATATAGAATGGCATGATAAATTTCCTTCTTTTTGTGGATCATTTCCTCTTCTCGGTTGTGATTTTACATCCCAGTGTTTAGAAATGAATTCTAAGGTCTCATCTGCATTTTGGGACACTATTAACATCCAGCATAGCCATACATGACATACAACCTCTATTGTATAACTTTGTTCTTAGCTAGAGGACTTTAATTTTATAAAATCCTACATATTTAATGAAATTTATTTGGTAAACTCTTATTCCTACTACTCCACAGAGTAACAACATATTGTGACTAAAATTAACTTTAACTTTAATTTTAATCTAAGTATAAAGTAATTACATAAATTTCTATTTTTCTATGTTAGGGATCCAACTTTATTAGCTAATTTCCATTGCACACATTGTAGATGATAAAGTATGAAACTACATGTTATTGCCCTGCTGCCTTGGCTGTTTTGGTGTTAAGTAGTACAGCCCAACTACCTGAGGGATATCTCCTCCTCTCCTGCCAGGTTCAGTGAATGACAGCAGAATATAGCACATATTCATATGTGTAGGGAGAAATTCTAGTTCTTGGCTGGCGGCAGTGACTGTCTCAAGTGTGTAAACATGCAGAGAGGAGTGTTCCGTTTCTCCTACCTAGGGAAGCAAACAATTGCCCCAAGTTGACCTAGTGTTACCAAGGAAACCCGTATAGGAGCCTGGTGGTCTGATCCCCAGTGGCACTACATTTTGGCACCCAACGTAGGGCTCGAACCCATGACCCTGGGATTAAGAGTCCCATGATCTAGCAACTGAGCTAGCCAGGCAAGACATTCACTGCTGCCAGCCAAGAACCAAGATTTCTCCCAGCACCTATGTAGTGTCCAGTCGTTCCTCTTACACTGTTAACTATTTAATATTTTAAAAAGATATGGAATGGAGCTGGGGAGATAGCTCAGTTGTTAGAGTGCTTGCCTCGCAAACACAAAGCCCTGGGTTCAAACTCCAGCACAACAAAAAATAAATAAATAAATAAATAAGTTTTCTTAGCCAGTTTCTACCTTGTCCTTCTGCAGGAAGACACCAATGACCATTTCTTAGCTATCACTTCTATCCACGCACCTTCTACCTTACATACTTCATATGTTCTCATGGCTGCAGTGACCGTGTCTCCATGCTTGCTCATGTAAATAAACAGGATGTCACAGTTTCACCTCAAGTTGCACAAGTGAATTTTTTTCTTCACATAAAAATTTTTTACCTCTAATGACCCATTTAACAAATATTTTATTCAATGAATTCCTAAATTCATATAAATTGCCTACCATAATCCAGACATTTTGCTGGGCCTACTTTTTATTTGTTACTGTAAATGATACCAGTATTTCAGCTGTGCAGATACAAAGGGCATAGCCAAAACCTGTATCAAGTTATAATATGTTCACATTTTTGTTTTCCATTCAAGTTTTTAATTTCTCATGCCTTACGTTTTTCCTTTTGTTCCATTATCTGTGTAACTTTTTAATCCTACGTGCACACAGAAATCTCAGGACAACTGAAAAAATTTCAATTGACAAGTTCTAACCTCTAACCAATATAATTTGAATCCCTAGAAATTGGAGCCAGCTATAAATAGTTATAAAGTATTACCTTAAGTAGTTCTGAAGTTCAGCAAGTTTTAAAAAATATTAATACTTTTTCTTCCAGAGTTTGGTTACATCACATGGTCAGTTCACATTTTTTCACCATTTCATCTAAGCTAGGGCTCCTAAGAAATGTATCTTTATATTTTTAAAATAACTTTGCATTTTTTCTTTATAAAAATCTGTTTTAAATCTAAAAGCTCCTAAGATTGTTTTTTCTACAAACTTTCAAGGCAAAATTAAATGGCACATCTTCCTTATACTTACACTCCATTTATGCTCCTGCTCTCTGATGACTCTAGGATACATTCATTTGTTCATATTTTATTTTTGTATTAGTTATTTATATTTTTTATTAAAGACATTTTTAAAACAAAGTTTTTTTCTCTCTCTAGTTAAAAACTTAAAGAATCAAAATAATTGGGTATATGACACCAGATTTGTGATTTCAGATGATCACTAATAATCCTAACTTAGAAAAGCTATAAAAACTGTGGAAGAGAAATTGGGAGCAACTTATGTCACTCATGCATTGCGATTTCAAAGAAATCTCTATACTGCTTATAACACGTGACAATCTACCATAAAAAGGAATATTGATAGTGTACACTTTATTATTGTCCAATTCCAGATACAGTGAATCTTCATAGCCTGTTCTTAAGCAGCAGGCCAAGTGAGTTTACTGGTGAAATATTTACCGAAGAAATTATAACCACTCCGAACAACATCTCTCATGAACAAAGATATCATAACCTTCAACGTAACCTGCTATTAGAATTTTAGATAGTCTGCCAACTAATATTATTAATTTTCTGTGCAGTGAAGAATTTATATTACTCAGGATGTTATAATTATGTGTACTTTACACAATCTGTGAAACATCTAATTCCTATTGGATTTCGACATTGATATTTTGTTTCCATAATGCAAATATTTACTTGTAAGTCAGATTCCCCTATTAAGGTCCCTCATGGACTCTTCAGTTTTTTTTCCTTGAAGTAATTCATTTGTCCTTAGTGGTCTATGATGATGGCTTACTTATTTTACTTTAGAATATTAAAGTTATTGTGTTAATTAGTTTGTCACTGTGGCCAAAATATTTAACAAGGAAAACCTCGAGAAGGAAAGATTTGTCTTGGATCACCATTTCAGAGGTCTTGGTCCATTTTGGCTAATTCCATTGCTTTGCACCTGAAGTGAGGCAGAACTTTATCACAGAAAGGTTTGATGAAGGAAAGCTGCTCAGTTCATAGAAGCCAGTAACCAGAGAAAGAAGAGGCAGGGACTGGGAATAAGATAAACACTTCTAGGGCATTTCCTCAGTGACCAAATTCCTCCAACTAAGTGTCACTTCTCAGTAGTCCACTCCTTTACCAACGAACGGATCAATCCACTGATTAGGCCATGATTTAATCATTGCCTAAAAGCCCTGCCTCTGAACCTTGCTGCATTGGGAATCACACTTGCAAAATGAGACTTTGGGGGACATTCCAGATCCACATATAAGAGTGATTTAATTCAGCTCAGAGTAGAGAGGCCCAAAAGTTTAAAACTTTCCTCATATTATTATAACTATTTGCAGTGTGCCATACATATAATTCTTTTTAAACTTGAAAGCATTTTCATGAGTCCTTTTCTTTAGCTTGTGGTCGGTATCATAATGTAGTATAGATAGAATCATCAACACAGTAGAGATTAGAAATCTAATTCAGGAAAGACTGCATTGAAGAGAAGGTTTTCTCTACTTGGGAAGGTTTTCAAATTTTACTGACTCTGAAGAGGACTATGAAACACTAAAGTCGAAAGGGGACTCTTGGATGCTAGCCTTGTTATATAAACAAACCCTGCAAACAAAATGGGTAGGACAGGCATAGGGGGGACCTTTCACAATCAGATATGAAATATTACAAGGATTGCAATAAACAAATGCCAGAGTCCAAACCTATTATGGTTTAGATTAGGTATGTCACAAAAGCTCCTGTGTGAGAAAATGCAAGAAAGTTTAGAGATGATTGGGTTATAAATGATTCAGCCTGCTTAGTGTGTTAATCTCCTAATAAGGATTAACTGGGTGTTGGGGTCTTTAGCCCCCTTGCTCTTCTCGACCAGTGACAAGGGAAGGGGACACTCCCCAACAAGGCCAGACCCGGATAGGTAGGGCCAACTGACCGCTTGCACCCAGCCTGCACCCAGCCCTCCGGTTGGAGGACAATCAGACCTGTCAGGGAGACCAGTCACAGCAGGAACTCGTTTATTGAGGAAATCACATAGCTTTTATGTAGGGTGGAGGCTAGGCGGGAACCAATCAGCTTAAAGGTCAGCAAGACATGGGGGGGTTCACGCAGGTGAGAGTCCCATAGGACTATATGGCAAGCACACTGATCATGTTCATGGAACTGTTAACCAATCCCTGACGTGGTCCGATTTATCGTCATTAACTTTTGAAAGCGCCTTTGAGGCCTTGATCTTGCTCACCCACCAGGGAGTAAGGAGTCAGCCTGAGTTGGTTAACGTGTCATTAGTCCCAACAACTGGGTGGTGACTGTATGTAGGTAGGGTTTGGCTGGAGGGGTGGGTCATTGAGGGTTTATATTTTATCCATGAGGGGAAGTCTCTCCCTCTACTTCTTGGCAGCCATGCCCTGTTGTGCTTTCCTTTGCCACACTGTTCCACCCTGATGTTCTGCCTTACCTTGAGCCCAAGGAGTGGAACTGGCTATCTATGGACTGAGAGCACTGAAATCCTGAGTCCCAAAATAAACTTTTCCCCCTAAAATTGTTCTTGTCAGTTTTTTTTTTGTCACAGTAGCAAAAAAAGTTGACAAAAAAACAAACAAATAAAAAAAAAAAATCAAACCTGAATTTCTACCTCTAACTTCACAATTCCTTTTTTATGTCCTAAATCTAGAAATTAATGAATGGAAAATATTGTCAACTGACTGTTGAACTTTCATTTAAAAAAATGTATCTGCTAACTCTGCTAAAATGGATATCATTTGGCCTAAAATATTTAAATCCTTTCATTGCAGCTTCAACAAAATTTTTCTTGCAATTTTTTTAAAAAGATTAGGAGGAAAAACTCTAAATTCTGTTTGATCTACTTTTTGATGAAACAAAACAATAGAATATTACTGTATTTCTGTAATATTGAAGATCATATTGTTTCTCTGTGATATTCTGCTAACTGGTTTTATGCACCATTTTTTCTTGTATTTCATGTCTGTGTTTCTTTTTTAAAAGTGTTTTATGTACCAAGGCTACAACTACTGTGAATAGTCATTTTTCAGAGGTTAAGCTTTCTATGTTTAGTATATTCCTCTGAGAGATTGAGTTGAAAGGACCTCAGGAGGACTTTTCATCCAGATGTGGAAGCAGGAGAATGCATTGAAAAGATTCACGTCACATCTCTGCTCATACATTTAAAAAAATGATTCTGATCTTCATTTGTTTCCATGTGTAAAAATAACTCTTCTTAAATGGGTGAAGTAAGATATAAAATATCTAAATGAAGTAATATATAAATACCTAAAAAGAACTTCTGATATATTTTCAATGAAAGCATAGAACAGTATTTACCATTTTTACTACACTAACTTTGAATGTATGTAAGTCCAGTGCAAAATTCTCTTCAGAAGTACTACAGTCCACGTTTAAGGAAATTTATCACTAGTATCATTACATCCCAAATTGTCTTAATTTCTCTTGAGACAAATAGCACACATGCAAGTCAGAAACATGAAATTATCTTCAGGATAAAAGAGAGGTGATCAGAAAATGATTCACCTGAGCTGGTTGTATGATTTTATGAGAATGAAAGTGAATTTGAGACATTAAATAGAAACTCTACATGACATTTTTCCAATGGGAGTATTATAGGAAATATTTTTAGACCTAAAAAGCAGTAGCAGTCAATGCAGAGGTGAAACTAAATTACTTTAGTACTACACATAGTACTAAAAGTTAAATGGTAAAAACAATAAAATTAAAATTTGTTTTACCATTAATTCAATGGGAATCATTTGGAAATGTAAGTGTGAAGTATGGCAACTGGTATTTTATTGCCCTTTTGAGGACTCATTAGCACTATCTTGTTCATTCATCTGTAGGCACTAAATAACTTTAAATGTCCAGTAAGCCACACAGTATTCAACCACTTTCAGCTAATCCTTATTGCATTTTTGGCACAATAATTAATCTTCATATGTGATTCCACATTTATAGAGGAACACAAAAAAATCAAAATGTTGAATTTTTAGGGCATGTTAAGGTACTAGAATAGATTGTTTAAAAAACTTAAATGCACATTTCAACTAACAAGGACAAATCTACAGAAATCAATATAGTTTGTTAGAGATTGTTAGGACGTTTTAGTAATAATTAATGAACTTTACAAAAATTTTTTTGTAAAGTGTTTTACATCAAAGAATTACACTAAAATACCTATAATATCTTCTGACACAAGGGTCAGTAATCATTCACATGATTATATGTAATTAACAGGACTAGCTACTGTTCTAATGACTGATTATATGACAAAAATGAAACCTTTATGATTCCTGTATTCTCAGACCTTATTTTCAAGTACATAAAAGGCAGACACATAAACTAACATCTTCATAATGATATAATGAAAGTTACTATTATAACAACTTATAAAGGTATTATGGGTGAAGAAAGTAAAAAAAATAGATAAAATTAAAAACTAAAGTTGCAGAAGTGACAGGAAAAATGAGAAAGAAGAAAAATCTGAGAAAAAGTTTAAAGTAAATCATTATTTTATGCTCAATTTTTTATCTAGCACTTGTGGTAGGGTCAGGGTATTAAAAAGTATGTCAATCACCTGTGTAATCCTTACCTAGAAAGACTCCAAATTTGCTAGAATGAAACTGTAGGTAAATTATCATATTTGCCCTGGGAAATCATCTCTATTCCACTAGCCAAGTTGATCTAGCCTTTCACAGTTCCAGGCATGGCTTCTGAAAAAAAATGGCATTGTCTCATAAGTATAAGCATTACAGCTATTCAACCAAAAAGAGAAAATAGATTTTCTGGTTAATCGAGAGTTATTTTCCATGTTCTCATGTCCTACCTTTAGGTTTAATAGCCTTATTTTTAATAGAAGAGAATGGAACCACTGAGCAATTTCTGTGCAGCTACTTTTGAGACTGATATTTCCAGAACTCCCTAACAGGTACTTGAAAAGCTATTTGGGGATAGTACTAAGCCAACAGTATAGTGTAATCATAATCTGAATAATCTCTGGATTTGGGTAGTAAGTGAGAGGATAGCAATGAGGGAATGTATTATTAAATTGACTCAGCAATATTAAAATTGAGTAAAATGACTATTCTAATTACTGAATAATAATTAAGTTTAAGTGGTAATTCTGTAAAGTAGAAGATGTTATTTTATGTAATGATGGTTGAGTTGAAGGTATTTTTTAGGTATTCAATAGCACCCAAATCGAGGTTGATCGAATTTTGTAAACTAATTAATCAAGTATCATAGTGAAACAAAATAGAACTGTTATGTATGATTTGCACACTACTTTGCCAGATAAGGCATAGATAGATATATATATAACAGGTGTGTTTTTATTTAAGTACTAACAAATTTTTTCCCTGGGTTATTGCAAATCTTCTATTCCCTGGTGGTGAAAAATTAATCCTGGTCCCGACATTGAGCATCATTTCTTAGGAGTCAAACTTAACTACCTTTCTGCATTTTTAATGTGTTTATCATTATGTTTAACAATGGCATCCAATAAAATGAGGTTATAAAGTGCAAAACAACTCATGTTTTGACATTTTGCATTACAGACCTGTTATGACAGCATCATTCTTCATTCAGATCCCTTTGTTAATATCTTCACAATGTTTCACAGTTCTTTCACTTATTCTCAGAAAATGAAAATAACTTAAAGACACATTTCAATAAAGAATATGGTCACAAATTTGATGGTGATGAAACAGGTAAGTAGTGGGACCTAGCAGGAAGTCTTCAGGTCACTGGGGACATGCCCTTACAGGAGACATTGTGACCACAGACCTTTCATTTCTTTTGGTTTCTAGCAGTGAAGCTGTTGACTTTTCTCTCTGCCACCAGTGTGAACCATGATATGCTGCAACAGGCCTGAATCAGTGGGACCCCATTTTCAGTCTATCAATCACGGGCTGAAGCATCCAAAACTGGGAGCCAAGTTGGATCTTTTTTTTTTTCCTAAACTTAAGTATTTGTTACCATAACAGAGAGTTGACTAACACAATGGGTTACTATGCTTTATCTAAATTTTTTAATTTTTCTCCTGTTCCATTTCTTGACCCTGATTTCCCTGCTCTTCTGTAATCAAAGGGGAGGTTAATGGAGGTAGGACTTAGGCAAGGAAAGGAGTAAGAAACTAGGAAAAAATTGAGAGTAAGTAACGGTCTTATCAAGTTCTTATTTGATTGGTACTTTTTAAATCTAATGTTGGCACTCCCTGGGTTACATGTGTATCCAAAATTATTGTTATATGTCTGTGATTTCAAAATACCCCATGGCGATCTTGAAACAGTAAAGTTCATCAATTCAGGAAACGTGTTCTCTGACTCTTCTCCTGAGGTCCTTCAACAGTGCATTGTATATTCTTTGATGTTTGGTTTCCCTTCACTCTAGAAGGCTGATCTGTTTTTCCAGCCTTGGGTACATCCTTACATCCCCTTGGCCCATGTAATACCATATTATTTACACTTTGCACCTTAGAATTTTGGAAGCAGGCCAAATATAGTCATCTTCTTTAGGCTGTTTACTGTTTAACGAACTAACCAGCACTAGTCTCTTATATTAGGCTTTTCACCACATTGGCCTGGCTTCAGCCTAAATGCAATTGCAGGAGACACAATTAATTAATTCTCTCCCTTGATTCTTCCTATATTTTGTGTGGATTGAATATGTTTTTGCCATTTTCTTTGCAAGTTTCTCTAAAGCAATCAGGTACCAAACTTTGGAATAAAAACAATAATAAAACCTGCTGTTGTTTTGTACATAGTGGTTCTCACATGAGCAAAAACTGGCATATTGATTGCCTTATTTTTATGTTCTGTATATGTGCCTTGTTTTTCAAGGTCCCTAAACTTTCTAACCCACATAGGCACTTTTTTTCCCTGTAATTTTCCTGTTGTGAACATTTACTGCATATTCATGGAGTCTTCAGGTATATTAGAATCACTTTGTGACACTAATTTTGGGGGTATATTGAAAACTATGTATAAATACAATTTTACGTGAAAATTACTTTAAAGAATATGAGTTGATACAGTCCATAGAAATAATGATATGGTGTCTCTAATAATAATAATTAAGTATTCAGATAAGATGTATAAAAGAAGTGATATTAAAATATATAGGTAAATATAAAGTAATAAATAAAATTTCTTCTCAAAGAAGCATCTTATTCATTTTAAATTAAGGAGTATTCAAACAGTCATGATACAGATTAAAGAGATTATTTTTTATTAGTGCATTAAAGTTATACATAATATTGGGGCTCATTTCAACATAACCATATAAGCATGAAGTATAGTTTATTGCACTTGAGTCTCTAGCACTTCCTCTTTCATTCTTGTCTCTTTCTCTCTTCCCCCTCCTTTACTCTACTGAATGAAATTGATCAAACTACAATGCAATATATGAACATACCACAATGAATTTCATCTTTTATAAAACACTAATTAATATAGAAAAGGCACTAATTTAAACAACTATAAATAAGTAGAAGGAAAAATAGTGGAATATTTTTAATTATTAAATGTATTCATTTTTATCTTGACTGATCAGGGTGGGTTATTTAAGTAAAACCAACAACCTATCCAGTGAGTAAAAATAAAGAATATTGTTTCTGATTACAGACTGCCCAAATGAGTAAAATATAATAAACTACTATTAAGATCTATATTAAAATCTAATTTTCATTTCTTTGGTGAACCAGAAAGCATGTGTCTTTTGCTGTAGAATTAAGATTTTGAAATATGATATTCCAGAAAAATATCAAATACCACTCTGTTAAAAACTGTTTGATAACCTAAAAATGTTTTAAGCATTATTTAAAATTCATTTAAATACCATGGGCATTTCAGTTGAAATATAAAGCATAGTACCAAAATAGAAGCTTTTGTTTAAAAAAAAAAGTGTTAATAGAAGAATTACCTGTAGCATGATATAAAAACAAAGACAGCTTTCTAGGAGAGGAGATTCACTTCATTGATTTCTATTCAAAGGTCTTTTCTTTGCCTTACCTTCAGAGGGTAGTCTGTAGGCTTAGTTTGGTTTCTTTCAAAAACAGACAACAAACCCAGAGGGAGAAAAGTGGACTGTATACCAATGAAAAAGGCAATTGGGTTATAAGTGCTATTTCTCCTTAAGAAGTGTTTCTTCAGTCATCGATCATGAAAGTGACCTTGATGCTCAAAGCTAGACTGGATCTTTAATTGCCTGATTTCAGCAAAGAGATGAGTTAACCCAGCCATACTATCAATGTCACATACATTCTCATGCATAACGTAGGTCACTGACAAGGCTCTGTATTCCATCAGAAGCATTTTGGTGATTTTTATATGGCCTTTATTAAATTTCTGTAATATTTGGTAAAGACTTAACTGCACTATTACTGATGTGTATGCAATTAAAAATATGGAAGGTAGAAGTTTTTTTTGTTTAATTTTTCAAGTTGTATTGAAACAACTTTTACTTTAGCAGATAGTTATTTTTGTCCAATTCTGCATCTTTTGTTAGAAGACTTTAAATGTCTATGTTTAATATAATTACCAAACAGCTGGTTGTTTGGCTCTTAAAATATCAACTGATAATGCTTTTGAGAGATTAGTTTCCTTTTTTAAATTATTTTTTTATTTTTACAGACTGCATTTTGATTCATTGTACACAACTGGGGTGCATCTTTTTGTTTCTTTTGTGGTAGTTTTTAAACATAGTGATTTATTGAAGTTTCAGAGGTTTTAAAAGTTCTAGTAACTTTCAGAAATATACATGCAAACAGTTCAGTAAGAAATCTAACTATTCTGCTTAATTTATACATGCAAATTATCTTTTCATATGAAAAGTTTGTATATGTAATTATAAAGCCTACATTGAAATTAGCTTTAAATGTCACAACCATTAATCTACAATCCCTTGGTAACTTTACATTTTAATCAGACAGAGTATTTTAATGATTAGGGACTTTTTATTTGTTATAACACAACAAATGTATTAGAATGGTTTAATTAACAAATGGCAAAGCTAATTAGATTTTTCCACCACTACCACTTTAAGAAAATATGAAATGAAGCCTGATGTAGAAGTAATCTGTTTCTCAGAAGAACAAGCAGGTAGAAAAATGCAGTACACTTTAATACTAATTCTAGAGGTAGAATTCTATAGTTAGGTTAGTAAAGCTAACAAGAATAAAATGATAGTTGACTCACTCGAATTTTATTTGAAAAAATTACTAAGTTTATGTTATTTTTCTGTGTCAGGACATACAGAGATGGACACAATTTATATGCTGATTCTGAGATGCATAATTATTAGGACTGAAATTAGATGATTATAACAAACGCTATAATGGTATATGAAGATAGCAGTACAATTCTGGTGAGTGTAATAACTAACTCAGACTAGGTTGGTAGATAAATTCAAAAAAGAAATGAAATAGTGGTAGATCTTATGAAATGAATTTAACAGATGATAAATGATAGATTGTAGACAGATGGATAGACAAACAGAAGTATTAAGAAATATTAAGTTAAAAGTGCAGCATGAGAAAGTTGAGAGAAATGAAGACATGATGCACATAAGGAATATGCATTTCAGTTTTGCTACTTTCTGGACACACAGAGACACTGATGGGAAAAGACAGGAAAGTCCGGTGGGGATAGTGCATAAAATCCATTTTTGTCAACAAAAATATATCGGGTATTATTCTCTGTGCACCTAGAAGACAAAATAAATCAACAGACCCCAATGTTGTCATCTGTGTAGGTATATGTCGCCTTGAGGAATGGTGGGGGAAGGAGAGTAGTCTTCTCTAAGTTGCCATGGGAGTGCTGGGAAATAGATATTGACAAGGAAAATATGGAGAGAGCTATTGAAGGATTTTCTCTTAATTAGTGAAACTGACATTTTCATGAACAATGTGAATGAGGTGCCAACATGTGAAACAGTGTTTTGTTGAAGTGAAACATGGGAAGTAACTCTCCAGTGAACATACAGATGTGGAAACACCTCTGCACCCCTCTGATTCATACCCAGCTTGCTCTCTTTTACCTAGGCCCTCTGAGTTTGTTTCTCCTTGGATCAATTACTGAATTCTGATTTTCTTGATCCAGATCAACTGTTTAACACATTCTGTTTGATTTTTTTGTGAAAATTATACACACAGCTCCAATACTTTTTTAATTTTAATATTTTTATTGATTCTTTTTAGTTATACATGGCAGTAGAGTCAATTTTGACAAAATAATACAGTCATAGAATATATCTAATTCTAATTAAGGCCTCAGTCTTGTGGATATACATATGGTGGGATTCACTATGAGGTATTCATATATGTACATAGGAAAGTTATGTCAGGTTCTTTCCACTAACTTTCCTCTTCCTATCATGTGTCCCTTCCCTTTTTCCTTCATCTAATCTACTGAACTTATGTTTTCTCTTCCCTCCCCTGATTATGGGTTAGCTCCATATATCAGAGAAAACATTTGCTCTTTGGTTTTGGGGATTGGCTTATTTCATTTAGCATGATACATCCATGTACCAGCTAATTTATAAAGTCATTCTTCTTCATGAATGATACTTCATTGTATATGTATACCACAATTTCTTTATTCAATCATCTGTCAATGGACTTGAGGTTGACTTTGTACCTAGCTATTGTGAATTGTGCAGCTATAAACATTGGTGTGGCTGTGTCACTGTAGTATACTGATTTTAAGTCCTTTGGATATGTACTCAATGGAATAACTGAATCAAATTGTGGTTCCATTCCTAGTTTTTTAAAGAATCTCCATACTGTTTTCCTGAGTGGCTACACTAGTTTCCAGTCCCACCAGCAATATATGAGTAGACCCTTTCCCCTACAAGCCTACCAACATTTATTGTTCCTGTATTCTTGATAATTGCCATTCTGGTTGGAGTGAGGTAAAATCTCAGTGTAGTTTTAATTTGCATTTCTCTAATTGCTAGAAATGTTGAACAGCTTTTCATATATTTGTTGGCTGTTCATATTTCTTCTTTTGAGAAGTGTCTGTTTAGTTCCCTTGCCCATTTATTCATCGAGTTATTTGTATTTTGGGTATTAAACTTTTCCTTAAATGATACTAAAGAATGATAATAACAAAAAAAGTATGTTATTGGCACCAAAACAGGCATGAATACCAATGGAATAGAACAGCATATACAGAGATAAACCAACATAAATACAGTTACGTCGTACAGGACAATGGTGCCAAAACATACATTGAAGAAAAGAGAGCCTCTTCAACACATGGTGCTAGGGAAAAATGGAAAATCATGTGTAGTAAGAAGGAAATTTATTCCCTAACTCCATCCTGCACAAACTCAACTCAATGTAGATCAAAGATTTAGGTATTAGACCAAAAACGCTGCACATACTAGAAGAGAATATAGTCCCCATATTCTAATGTGGTGTTATAGGAACCAACTTCCTCAACAAGACTCCTAAAGTGCAAGGCAAAATCAAAAATCAATAAATGGTATTGTTATGGTTTGAATGTGAGATGCACCCCAAACCTCATGTGTGCGACAATGCAAGAAGGTTCAGAGAAGAATATTGGGCTGTGAGGTTTTTAATCCAGTCAGTGAATTGATCCCCCAGATAGGGATTAACTGAGTGGTAATTAAGGTGGTAGGGTATTGAGCATTGGGGGCATGGCTTTGGGGTATATATTTGTATCTGGCAAGTATAGACCTCTTTCTGCTCTCTGATCAACATGTGAGCTGCTTCTCTCTGCCACACTCTTTCGCCAAGATGTTCTGCCTCACCTCAAGTCCTGAGGAATGGAGCTGACCTTCTATGGATTGAGACCTCTGAAACTGTGAGCCTTTAAATAAACTTATCTTCCTTTACAGTTGTTCTGGTCAGGTCCTTTAGTCACAGCAATGAAAAAGCTGACTAAAACAGGTTTACATCAAACTATCAAGAGAGTAAAGAGAGCCTATAGAATGGGAGAAAAATCTTTGCCACCTGCATCTCAGATAGGGTGTTAATTTCTATAATGTACAAAAGAACTTTATTAATTTTCCTGATTTCATGTTCTAGAGTTTTTTGATCAATGGTCCTAGAATAATTTTCTTTCCTGGCTATTACACCATACCTGTTTGATATCATAGGTATATAAACTGGTTTATGGTATGATTATTCTCTTTTAAATTAGAAAATTTGAACTACAACAAATTACTGGACTATGTGATTTTTTTTAAAAAAAATCTCTGGATATGATGCATTGCCTACCCATATTTTCATTCTCTTCATCTTTTTCCATCTTGAGGTTACTTTTCTGGTTCATTGCTATTTGATGAGTGTATTTTTTCATGATTTTTTTTCAGGTGTCATGTATGTTTGATATACTGTCTTCTCCTTGCTATGTTCTTGCATCTTTCTCTTATCCTGTCAGGTAAGGTTTAATAATTTGAAATTCTTTCTCTCAATTGACTCTTGATATCACTCAAACTTCATTATTCCATTTCAGAGGTTACCATAGATACCGCTCTATTTCATGGTTTCATGGTTCTTTTTTTTCGCAGTGCTGGGGATCGAACCCAGGGCCCTGTGCTTATAAGGAGGCAAGCACTTTACCAACTGAGCTATCTCCCCAGCCTCATGGTTCTTTTGTTCATAACTTCCACTTTCTGTGAAGAAGTCTTCTAAATTTTATATTTATCCCTAAAATTCTGAACCATTGCCTATGTTTTAGTCAGTTTTGCATTGCTGTGATCAAATGACACAAAAAGAACAACTTAAAGGAGCCAAGATATTTTGGCTCATAGTTTCAGTGGTTCTGCCCATGATTGACAGACTCCATAGCTCTGAGCCTAGGGTGAGGTGGAATATCATGGGGAAAGATGTGGCAGAGAAAAATAGCTCAGGACGTGTCAGCTGAAAGCGGAAAGAGTTCCACTCACCTGGACAAAAATATAAACCCCAAAGGCTCACTCTCTAATAATCTACTTCCTGCAACCAAACCCTCCCTGCTTACAGTTAACTTCCAGTTAAACCATGTCAGTAGATTAATCCACTAATAAGGTTAAACATCTCATAATCCAATCATTTCCCACCGAAAATTCTTGCATTGTCTCCCACATGGGGTTTTGAGGAACACTTCATGTCTAAACCATTACAGCCTAAGGATTTTTCTTTTTCTTTTTCCTTTCCCTTTTTCATCAATTTAGTCTGTAATACAGTGAGTCCTTTCAAAATTCACAGATTCTGAACTTTCTTTCGCTAACTAATTTTTTTCCTGGAGTTGACATATATCCTGCATCTATTGATTTCTACTACTTCCAGAAAAAATATTCTATTATCGTGTCAATTCTTTTGGTTCCATCACCCAAATATCTTAATTTTCTCTCATTTTATTATCCTTTCTGTTTGATTTACATTTTTAAATAATTTAATCATTAAGATTTTAAAATATTTAGAACTACAAACTAAAAATAAAAATAAAACCTCAAAAGATATAGAGCAATAGCCAACACTGACTTTAAAAGTCAAGTTAAGAATGACGTTTTTATGAGAAATTATTCTTACTATTACTAATAAATTTTAAAAATTACAAGGGTTTTCTCTTGTAAGTTCAGTTAATATTTTGGCAATTATTACAAATAAAAATATTGTTTATAAGGATGCAGGATTGTAGTATGTATACTACTATGGTGGCAGTTTAAATTTGTGTAGATTTTTAATGGGGCACTGAGTATTATTTTATATCACACATATTTTTAACCCAGAATTTTTATTTAAAATTTATATTTTGGGAAAACAATGTAATACATAAATCTGTATAAAAGAGTGTTTATTTTAGCTTTGTAAATATTCAGAGAAATGCAGTTACATTTCATAGTTCACAAGACGTGTGTACTGTATTTATTTCCAGTTGTATTTAAAATATTTCCCTATCTCTGTTTTTTCCCCAATGATTCCGCAGTGACTTGACATTTGTTTCTTTAATTATACTCTGTTTGCAGTTCATTGAACATCTTGTTTTGGGTAGCTTATGATTTTGTAGTTTTCATTTAGCCTAACTTATGGAAAATTTACTATCATGATTTCTTCAAATATTTTTATCTTCCCTGTTTTCTCATTCTGCTAATTTCAAGATACCAAATATATGAATGAAATAGAGTTCGGTACTGATAGCATCAGTCAAGTTCTATTTGGTATTTCAGTGTTTTTCAGTTTCTGCTCTTCATTTCAGATAATGGCTACTATTATGTCTTTGATTCCACAGACTTCTCTTTTTCTGCAGTATCTAATCTTCCAGTAAGTTCGTTCAGGGAATTTTTATTTTATGTAAAGTATTTTTTTATTTATAAAGATTCTGTTTAAGCCTATTTTAAGTCTTTATTTACTTTCCATGTTATGTTCTTGTTTTCCTTCATGTACTTGGCAATTATTTGCATTTTTAGTTACTATTTCATTGTTTTTGTCACTTCTATGTTTGTTTTCATTTGTTGCATTTGTTTTTCTCTCATGGGTCACATACAGCTGGTTCTTTACATATATGGAAATTTTCCTTAAATCTGGGCATTATGAACTTTATTTTTTTGATTGCATTTTTTTTGTTGTTTGTTTTCTAGTACATGAGTTTGGATTTCATTCAAGCATGTAATTAACAGCAGACAGTTTGATCATTTCAAGTGTGTGTGTGTGTGTGTGTGTGTGTGTGTGTGTGTGTGTGTGTTTAAGAGTTTTTAGGGTATGCTCAAAGCAGCCTTCATTTAGGGTTATTGACCTCTTCTTAAGAAATGACCTTTCTGATGACTTCTATTGCCTTGGCTAAAGGCAGGACAAACTCTCCCCAGAGCTGTGAAGCATTCTGGAATTCTTTCTCTCTTCCACTGCGGTTTATAAAATGCCTCTATTAATAAGCAAAAATGTTGTATAACACCTCTATTCATTTTCTTCATAGCCCTGCGTTACCTAATGCTCAATATTAGAATATTGTTATTTCATATACGTTGTTGGGATTCTAAATTGTTCATGACAGTATTACCTAACCTAGTGGGTTATTTTGCACAGAGGCCTCTGAAGCAGGATTGCCTGAATTGAGATCCTGGAGACACAACCTATAGCTACACAACCTAATTGAAGTTCATAATTTCTCCATTACTCATATTGTATGTAACAAGGAGTTAGGCAGTAGGGTTATTTGTGTTGCGTGTTTGAGAAATGAAATCCACAGACACAAAGGTGAGAGAAAAGTACATGGATTTATTAGGGTAATGGAAAGAAAGAAGAGCTCCTGAAGGGGAGGAGTCCCAAGAAAGGGATGCCAATGAGTCTCTGTGATGTACTGGTGTTTAAAGGCATATCCGAAGACCCAGCACTAGTGAATAGTAGGGTGAAGGATACCAGCATGGACCAATCAAGTTCTCAAGCTCCAAGCTTAATAACAAGTAGAATTGCATTACAGCATACCTTATTTACATATTTAAGATGATGGGTTTACCTGGTGGTTTTTGACCTGTCTATTGGAAAGAGGAAGCATTTTAGGTAGGGATCTGATTGTGGTTTCCCATTGCTGGGAGTATGGTCAAGGGTGACTGAGGAAAAGCTGTGAGGAACAGAAACAGTTCTTCTAACTCAGAAATCATTGTGGTTGACACTGTCAGGGATTAATGGCACCGGATATATTTCAGGCCTGATGTCCCCTTTCAGTTTGGCATGATGTTCCACTCCCCTCCTGTTCTTCCCCATGCCCTTATCCTGGCGCCCATGGAAGATCTGTCTTTCTTCCACAGTTTATAAAAAATTTAAAACCCTATCTAAAAGTTGTATTTTCAGGTGAAGAATGCACCTAATATGTGACATATTTCAGGCACTAAGTAAATTTCAGTGTTTTGATTATTATTATCTAACTCAGTCATGTGAAAAAATAGCAAAACCATGGATAAGAGGGAAAAATGACCTTTGTGGGGAAATGATAAATTTATTGGTAAGAATTGCGTTTGAATCACTTTATAAAATTCTAGGAGAACATACAAGAAAATATGGATATATAAGTCAAGAACATGAAATATCAAAGTTGAATTTATTATTTGCATAGTTGCTTCCATGGAAATAATCCCAAAGAAGATAGGAGATAACCAGGGATCAAGAATATAGAGAAGAGGATCAAAAAGGGAGCATTTGCAGTACATCCATGTTATTTACAATCAGTAATGAACACATTGTTCATAATAGCCAAAACCAGAAAAAGAACCCATATGTTTGTGGGGATTATAATTAAAAATATTTTGTAGTATATTCATACTGTCTAATTGCATATAATGAAAAGTACCACACTAATATTACACAAACATGCTTGTTCATATATTTAGACCTCAAAGAAATGCTATCTTTGTGCTAGGAACTGTGAGGGAAGTCATTTCTAGGCAATGATAGTTTCTCTTTGTTCTGGTGTGGTTAGACTAGTACGTTTACTTTGTAAGAGTTCATTAGCCTGAACAAATAAGATTCATATGCTTGTGATGTTTAATTGTGTATGCACATATGAATTAAAAAACAATGGCCCACCAGATTTGAGTTTTAGCAAAAATAATATATATTTTTTTACATCATTGTGTTCTTCAGATAATGGAGCAAATTCATAGTGCCTATCAAATAATTACATATAAATGTTTTAATGGAAATTTAGAGAACTTACAAATAGCTGTGAATATTTTATATAAATGCCAATTAAAATTATAAATTAATAAAACTGGATTTTTTATAAATTAACAGTATTCCCTAAATTATAGTTTAGCAGAAGCTGAAAAAAGATTAAGTAAACAGAGAATAGATGCAAAAATCTCTGCAACATGATTGGCAGAGATTCAAGAACATGGAGGATGTGTAAATGTTCAAAGTTATTGAGAATGGAATGAGAAAACTGCACATACCTTACCAAAGCTTTGAAGACTTTCAATTCCCCCTTCCTATTTCTCTTGTTTAGTGTCATAGGCTAAATTACTGCCCCCAAAGATATCCACATTGTAATACCCAGAATCTGTGAGTATTTTACCTTAAATGATTGCAGATGTGCTGAGAGATGTGCGCTTATCCTTGATTCTGTAGATAAATATAATATAATCCCAAAATCCTTTATAAAGAAGGAAGCTGATCAGTCACTACTCCATGTGACTACAGAAAAAAAGAAGTTACAGTGATGGATGGGAGGGGCAGCAAGGCATGGATTGAAGGTAGCCTTTAGAAGTTGAAAGAGATAAGAAATCACTTTGTCCCTGAAGCCTCCAGAATAAACCCAACCCTGCAGATACTTTAATTTGGAACTTCTAATCTCAAGTATTATAAAAGAGAAAAAAATTGTGTTGTATTTGTAGTAATTGGTTATAGCAGCAATAGAGGACTGGTATAATGTTTGGTAATATGTTCAATTTTAACTTTTTAACTACAGCCAAATTCAGATACTCAACGCATATTTAATTATCATTCTAATATTACCTTTCTATTTTCTGTCACAGAGATTGCTGAAATCTCTTTACTTTTATTTCTTTATTTTTAATGGACAAGTAACTATTGTGTATATTTATGGGAACAATGTGATGTTTTGATCTATGTATACATTGTAGAGAGTTTAAATCAAGCTAATTGCTAAATGAAATGAGCAATCCCAAAAAAACCAAAGACTGAATGTTTTCCCTGATAAGTGGATGATGATATATAATGGAGGTGGGGGGGGAGGTGAGAGAAGAATAGAGGAACTTTAGATTATGTAGAGGGAAATGAGAGGGAGGGGGATATGAAAAATGGTGGAATGAGACAGACATCGTTACCCTATGAACATGTATGATTACACAAATGGTATGAATTTATATTGTGTACAACCATAGAAAGGAAAAGATGTACCCCATTTGTATACAATGAATCAAAATGCAGTCTGTAAAAATATTTTAAAAAATAACTTATTTGACTAATATCAGACTCAGATCTTAATGACAATTCAGGGTACTCTTCCAAATGATATATTTGGACTAAATTAACACTATTCTTGGGGAGATAAAGACCTATGGACAGAGTCTATGACCTGATTTTACTTGGAAATATTCCTTTTCTTCCATCCTTAAGAAGAATCAGAAGCAGTTTTCTTTTACTTGAGAGGAATGACAGAACCTTGTAAATATTAAAGTCTTTCCTCAAGGTATTATCATCTCTCCAACTCTGTTGTATTATAATATCCGGAAACCTCATGAATGCCAAAAATCAGTATTATTTGATTTGAATGACATTACATTAATTGGACCTACTGAGTAAAGTGTAAGAAAACTAAGTAAGTTAATAAAGTATATCTTTTTCAGTGGTTATGATATTAGTGCTGGGAAAATTTAGAAAACTGCTATATCAGTCAAATTTTCAAGATTTTGGAGGTCTGAGATAAAATAGGGTATCCCATCAGTCACGATGGTATACACCTGTAATCCCAGCAGCTTGGTAAACAGAGACAGGAGGATCATGAGTTCAAAGCCAGACTCAGCAACTTAGTGAGGCCCTAAGCAACTTAGCAAGATCCTGTCTCTAAATAAAATGTAAAAAAAAAAAGGGCAGGGGATGTGACTCAGTGGTAAAGTGCCCCTGGTTCAATCCCTGGTGCCAATAAACAAATAAATAAATAAATAAGTTAGAGTACCCCTTTAATGTGATAAAATCATTGCCTGCACATACAACATGGAGAATAAAACATTACATTATGTGAATCCCTAGGTTTTGGGGAAAACATACACCACATTAGACATTTTTCTGTTCCCTTTACCAAGTTTCCACAGAATGTTATTTTGAGTGAGACTGGTATAAAGAAAAGACTATACAACCCATTCAAGCAACACTCAAGCTTTTCTGTACCATAGTCATGGGACTCACCATTTCCAATAATACCAAAATTGTCAAAGTGAGATTGTAACTGTGGTAGCTTGATTCCAAAGATGGTCATTGCAGAAGTTGTACATATCCATTTCCCATCCAAAATTGGAAACTATTTTTTCTTGAACGGGACTTTTATTTGACTTCTATGAAGAAAATGCAATGTAAGTATCACAGTGTGAATTATTAGCTGAGTTTGAAGAGGGTTGATAGGTTGCACCTTCATTCTTTAAAGGACAACCTCTCTGTCAAGATGCTCAAGCTAGACTCCTGAATTTGAATGGTAAAGTGAATTTGCAAATCAGATTCCACATGGAACCCATTCAGTTCTAAGTTTTTCAGCAGACAACATGACAATTTCAAATGGAGCACAGTGAAGCAAGAAGCTCTATATGGCACACCAGAGTTGAGAAAGTACCTGTTGGTAACTCCTTGATCAATATTTTCTAGGGCAAAAGCCATAACACACACACAGACACATACACACCTGTTACTGTTACTACCAATAGGTCATGCTATGTCATCAAGTAGAGAACACTGTAGAGTGTAAGTACTCACAAAAGTCAATGGGAACTGCAAGTGAGCAGTGAATGCAGCATTGATATTTTCCAGAATAGGCCTCACTGTGAGTCATAGACATAAGGGCAGTAATGACTGTTAATTTAGGTTTCTTATGAGAGTGAGATAATTGACATCACTCCAAGTTATATAGTAGCCAATCAGACTTGGGCATCATCTTTATTGGGGATATGAATGTTTCATCCAGATGAAAGCCTAAGTGGATGTTTAGGGGTAGAAGGTATGGAGAGTGTGGGGTTTGTTATGGTTTGGATATGAGGTATTCCCCAAAAGCTCATGTGTGAGACAATGCAAGAAGGTTCAGAGGGAAAATATTTGGGTTGTAAGAGTTTTAAACCAATCAGTGAATTAATCCCTGATGGAATTAGTTGAAGTGGTAGAGTATGGCTGGAGGAGGTGAGAATTGGGGTGTGGCTATGGGGTATATGTTTTGTTTCTGAGGAGTAGAGTCTCTCTGCTTCCTGATCACCGTGATGTGAACTGCTTCCCTCTGTCATCCTCTCTTGCCATAATGTTCGGCCTCACCTTGAGCCTGGAGAAATTGAACTGGCCTTTTATGGACCAAGACCTCTGAAATGGTGAGCCTTTAAATAAACCTTTTCTCCTCTACAATTGTGCTGGTCAAATTCTTTTAGTCACAGCAATGAAAAAGCCAACTAAAACAGGTATCTTCTGTTCACTTTCCATTCCACTTTTTTCTTTCTTCCTTGCCATCACTTCAGAAAGCTTCCCTCTAAAGTTTGCATCAGCAGATAACTTCACCCTGCCTGTGCTTTTAGCTGTAACATTTTTTAAAGGAATCCTGAATGAGAGTAGGGTATTTAGTTTTCTATCTCCCTCTCTGTGAGATTGATTTTGGCTAGCTGTGCACCTTGACTGAAGGCTACAGTCCATTCAAAGCTACTTTTCTCTGGACACTTCCTTCTCAGTTCCAATGACCTGCATCCATCCTTATACCTCATGTTCCTAAGGTTGATAATTATAATTATAAAGTTAGCCCTATTTTGCATGTTTGATTTCATGTGCAAAGTTTTGCAAATAACTCCTTTATCATACTCTTACATATCCTAATTAGTATATGTTCTCTGTTCCCTACTGAGACTGGCCAGCACAGTAGCTATCTTATGGAGTGAAAGTAAGTTAAATGGGATACATGAGAGCCACTCAAATTGCCAAAGGTAATGATATGTTATAGTTTGCAATCATTCCTACCTTATGCTTAGGAATCAAAGTATTTTATATATCATATGACAACACAAGAAAATACTTTCTGGACTAGGTCAAAGTCCTAAAATTGTGTCTGTGATTCCTTCTATGATTATTCTTCTCCTCACAATATCCTTGTATCCTGCCTTTTTTTACACCTAGTTTATCACCATCCATTCAGGTTTCTCTCCTTGTAAGATGGTGGTTTGCCTATTGTTCCCCAGCACCTTCCAATTCTTGCATCTCTGTGGTCTTCTTATGGAGTGCAATTGCTCTCCATGCTCTTTGCATTAGTCAATGTTAATGTGGCTACTAGACCTGAAATCTTAATCAGAATAGCACAGTGAAACATACATCTTTGCTTATCTCTCTCCCACAAATCCTGGCCGGGTCACTGACCAAGGCAGCAATCCTCAGTACAGGAGTTCTAGTATCTAGGCTGGTTCTATGATTAACTTCCACAGTCATTTCAAAACATGAAGTTCACAGTCACCATTGAAAAGAGAGAGAACTCATGAGGAGAGACATCTACTCTTCTCTGCAGAAGCCTGTCTTCTTCAAGACTTTATATGTTAGCAAAAAAGACAGAAAATTGTACAACTATGTTATTTTTTTAATATGTATATAAGTAGATGTACATCATCTCTTTTGCTAGCAATTTCTGAATGTGAATTGAATGCAGTCTAAAAATAAAATGCTAGCTAGAAGCATCTATCTATCTAGGCCACTACATAATCCATTTTTATACATAATCTATTTAAATTGACTAAATATGGTTATGTATTATAAGAATAAATAAATGTGTATTTTCAAAGTTTCTCCAATAAAAAGGGAACTGTTTAAAAATGCAAATATTTACTAAAATATAGATTTAATATTTGGTCATATTTTTTCCAAAATACTAGCAGAGTAATATTCTAGTGTATACTCATTCGTACATATCAATAGGTACGTTAACTTTTAATTATTATAATGACAAGTTAAAAATAAACAAAAGAAAGCAAATCAACAAATCAGAAAAGGAAACAAAAAACTGAAACCAAACTGAAATTGATAACACTTGTAAACTCAGTAGCCCATCTTGAAATCTACATCAAGAACCATGAAGTCAGTATACTGATATTGTAGAATTTTACTGGATTATTCCTTTCATCTTTTGGTTAACATAGCAGCTTATAAAGCTGATTTCTTTCCTCTAAGCTGTTTTGGCTCAAATCTACCCTCACATTTTCTAGGAGAATATTCATGACACCTAGCAGCAAGGTATCAGCACCTTTCCATTCAAAGCCTAACTTACTGATTAATTTTATTCCCTAAATAGACAAAGGCAGAGGCATGATCCATATGACTACTTCAGATTACCAGTTTCCTAAGGCAGACTTCCACTGTCAAGGTTATTCAGAGTCTGATTTTTCTTCACTTCCTGAATATCTCTACACCCTAAGTCCTGATATTGTTGAAAAGGAAAGAAAAGAGGAGTGATATAGACAAAATAAAAGGAAAGGAAAGGAAAGAATGGGAGAGCAGAGAAGAAGGAAAGAAAGAAGAGGGGCATGATTTCTGTAATAATTAGTATTATTTCTGTAATAACATTTCTTACAATACTAACATCACAGTAATTCACACTTCTCACACGTACCTTATTACTTTAAATACTGTGTTATAATAAAATCCATATTGGAATTAATTTTAAGCACAGTTACTATTAGAAAATCTTAGATAGCATAATTGAACAATATCTGAAGATAATAATGATTTTTACATAAATGTGAATAGGTTTTAAATATATTTATTAAATTTGCTTGGATACTGGTGATTACTCATGCATTTCTGAATCTTACACGTTGCAAGTTGGGAGTACACTGTTTATATATTTTAGAGAAAGGGATGAAAATTCCCATAATGTTTTTTTTTTTTTACTATTTAGTAGGTAAGTATGCTTCAAATGGTACTTAGGGGAGATATTACATACTACATTATATGAGGACAATATTTGTTTACAGAAACATGACAAAATTTTCAAAAATTTTATCAGGGAGGATTTCATATGAAAAAAAAAAAAGAGCCCTTGGAACTTCAAAATACAATTCTTATTACCAATAGTATGAAAGCATTGAGTTTCAAATTGACAGCATCTTTTGTAAATCATAATATTCATAGCTCTTTCTGGTAGGGAAGATGACACATTATCTTTCTCTTTTTACTGGCACACACTTTAATACACCCCAAAATCATAACACAAAAAGTCTAATCCTTTTGATATTCTAAGACCCATATAGTGCCTTAACATTCCCTGTAATTTCATTTATTATGATTCTTGCCTACCAGCGCTATTAGTTACAATGGTAGGTTTTTGCTTTAGATAATTTCATTGATTATCTATTATGAAAAGCTCTCAATTTGGCAACAAAAACATTAATCTTATTTTTAGAAAATTAACTATGACTCACTATTGAAATTAGTATTTATAAAATAAGGTGTTTTTTTGTATGTATTCCATATTTTATAAGTAAAAGTAGAAACACCATTTTGCACAGCTTTCCTTTTGACACATTTAAATCACTATCAATTTTGGAAGCATTTAATTCTATTGTTTAAAAATGCCATAATGTGTTCCATCAGTTCTCTAAGACATTTATTTTTCCAATATTTTTAATCTAATAATACAGATTTGCAATGGTATTTATACCTGAGAATTTTTTAAATACTTTTTGCAAAAATCATAGTTTTATTTTTGCCATCAAAAAGTATCCACATTTTATTTTAATTTTTTTGGTACCAGGGATTGAACTCAGGGGCACTCAATAACTGAGTCACATCCCCAGCCCTATTTTGCATTTTATTTAGACACAGGTTCTCACTGAGTTGCTTAGCACCTCGCCATTGCTGAGGTTGTCTTTGGACTCGTGATCCTCCTGTCTTGGCCTCCCGAGATGCTGGGATTATAGGCGTGCACCACTGCACCTGGCAAGTATCCACATTTTTATGCTTTAAAGTATGTATCTATCTTAATAAAATACTTTTGAATAATGTTCCATAGGATAATACAAATTTATACTCCTATGTATTAGACAAATGTATTTATATAACCGCACTAGAAATAATTATAAATACTGTATCCATCTAGTATTAACAAATATAGGGCTCATTACGCTAGGTAAATCTATGAAAAAAAAAAACTTGCTAATACCTTTTCTCACTTTTTGGTGTTTTTTCACTTTTAGGGGTCTCTTTCCACTAAAAAAAGTATTTTATGAGCTTTCTAGAGGTATAATTGATACACAATAAACTCAACATTTCCAAAGTGTACAATGGGATAAGTTTGGCAAGTGCATATACTCTGGAAACCATCACCATCAAGATAATAAATATATTATTACTCCAAGAGTTTCTTTGTGCCCCTTTAAAATCTGTCCTATCGTTATTTCCCAAGCCCCAACTCCAGCATATCCACAGCAAACAATGATCTGTTTTCTGCCAGTATAATTTTGCATCTTCTAGAACTTTAAATAAAAGATATTTAAAAAATGATGTATTTTTTGCCTTGTTTCTTCCAGTCACCGTGAATGAATTCATGAGAGGCTATGTATCCATTTTATTTGTTTATGGATATTTGGAATATTTCTAGTTTTGGTTATTACAATTAAAGTTTCTAGGGAGATTTTTTTACATGTCTGTTATGGACTTAACTCTTTTGGGTAAACGTATAGTAGTGGAATGAGTAGGTAATATTGTAAGTAGAACATTCAGTGAAATCTGCCATCTGTTTTCCCCTGGGGGGAAGAAGAATTCTAAATCCTCAACAATATTTTCGTCAGTAGTTGTTCTGCTACATAGTACTCTAAAAGGTATATAGTGATATATCATTTTGGTTTTAGTTGCTTTTTAATTTCTATCGGATATTGAACATCTTTTGATGTATTTATTTACTATTAGTTGAAGTGTACAAATAGTTTACTCTCTCTTTTATTCAATTTTTTTCTTATTTACAGACTGTGGTAGGCTGAATAATGGTTTCCCAAATATGCCCACATCCTAATCTCTAGAAACTGGACTCTCAGCTCTGTCCATAACTAAAGGTGACATGAAGACATTATTGAATTTTCCCATCTGTGTCTTTCTTCATGAAAACTCACACAAAACAGTAAATTTAGGCAAACTTAGATATCAGTTCATTTGTTTCCGAACAATCAAAGATCTTGATCTCCACTGTCTGATGTCCAGTCTCTGTGAAACGTTTTTGTACTTAATTTATTATGTTGGTTGTTTTTAGAAGGGAGGGTATATCTTGTCTCTGCTTCTATATCTTGGTTAGAGACAGATCTGAATTCATGCTCTTTTTTTTTATTTTTATTTTTGGTTGTTGATGAACCTTTATTTTTGTTTATTTCTATGTGGTGCTGAGAATTGAACCCAGTGCCTCACACTTGCTAGGCAAGAGCTTTACCACTGAGCTATAACCCCAGCTCCTGAATTTGGGTTCTTAATTTTAACATTTGGTAAAGGAAAGATTCACCATTTATTTTATCTTATTAAAAACTTCTGCTTACTCAAATTTCAAAGTAAATCCAAGAAACCTAGTCAAATTATGTGAATAAATGTGCAAATTTGCCATGAAAAGTGTTATCTACAAATAAATCTACAAAAAATAATGGGCAAATCTCAAATTATCAACAAATAATTTTTTTGAGAGAAATAAAGACTATACATAAATGAAAAAATTATGCAGTAATCATAAATTGAAGGATTCAATATGGAAAAAAACAAACTTTTGAGTGGAACTTGGAAACTAGCTTCAAGATCTTTGGAGAAGCAAAGAGACTTACTATTGATATTTCAAGTGACATCATATTAACTTCTACAGTTCACGTTGTTAGCTGTTTTTCATTTTTCTGCCTTCAGTTTAAATAACTAGTCCTTAAAAAGACCTTACTTAAGTATGTTCCTACACAATTTGTCATTGAAGTGTATTTGTCTTTAACAGCAATCTCATTAGATAATTATACATGCGTTGATTTATTAGTGTACCACTTGCCTGCTTCCCAAAAAGAAATTCTGTGAAGGCAAGGCAAAGCTTCTGCTCTTCACCATGCTACCCAGAGGACCCAGCACAGAGCCTACAAGAGACCAAAACTTCTTTTTTTTTCCACTTAATATTTTTTAATGTATTTTTTTTTATTTTTACAGACTGCATTTTGAATCATTGTACACAAATGGGGTACAACTTTTTGTTTCTATGGTTGTGTACAATGTAGATTCACACCATTCACGTAATCATGCATGTACATAGGGTAATGATGTCTGTCTCATTCCACCATGTTCCTGCCCCTGCCTCCTCCCTCTCATTTCCCTCTATGTAATTCAAAGTTCCTCTATTCCTCTCTTATCTCCCATCCCTTCATCCCCATTATGTATCATCATCTACTTATCAGAGAAAATATTTGGCCTTGGTTTTTGGGATGACTTTTTTCACTTAACCTGATATTCTCCAATTCCATCCATTTACCTGTAAATGCCATAATTGAGACTAAAATTTATTAACTGTGAGGTTAATCAGCAATTAAGTGCTCAAGACTAAGCAATACTTTAACCAAAACCTTCCTAACTCCTCACTCCTTAAATCATGAAACACCTTGATGTTTTCCTTTGAATCATCTTCCCTCCTCAGTTGTGAATGCCTAGAGTGGTTCAGTTTCATTCCTTAGCTTGGCTTCAAGGGTCATTTTAGGTAAATGACTTCCACCTCATTGCTGCCAACTCTTGCTTTCTCTAGTCACTAGAGAAAGTTATCCAACTGCTTACTGGAAGTTTCTAATTTGATTATTGCTTTTTAAAACTAAAGTTCAGTAGACTCTAAGTGTGCTGATTACCTTCCCTTCTTTGACCCCAAACATTTCTTGAGTAATCACTTATTTTCAATGGCTTTCAAGGAGTCACTCAGAATCCTGTTATACCTGATCTTTAACCACCTACACACACTGGATCATAGACAGTATGAGATTTCTTAGATATAAACATGGTCATGCCACACCCTTTCTCAAAACCTTCCTCACACTTTACTATAGCTAAAACCTCAAACTCAGCTGTAATACTAGATCTTTCTCACAATCTGACTCCTAATTGTCTACTTAACTGCTTTTTGGGCTTTTTCCCTACTCCTCAGACACAACCATTCTCCGACATACAGAAATAAATGGTGGGTTTGCTTCCAAATCATTAGTGGTGCTGTTTGTTGGGTCTGTGCCTCAAACTATTTTTGTCTCAAAATCTGCATCTCATGCTGGATTTGGTCAGACCTTGCCTTCCAGAAAAGAAGAGAGAAGGAAAGAGAATTCAGGGAACTGCTTCTCCCAACTCCTGTTCTCCCAGGTTAGCTTTAGTTGAATATGTCCTCCCCGTGGCTCTGACAGTTGTCCCTTTCCATGTGGTTATCAGGGTTCCTCTGGTTTGGGCAGCTGGATTCTCTCTTGCTTGGTGAGGCCTAATGGTGCATATGATACGGACCCTAGAGTGCTCTACTCTACCAATTGGGCTTTCTTTTGTAAGTAATTTTTTTTTTTTTTTTTAACAATTGATGAGCTTGATTATACAGTTTCCTTCTTTATTTATTTATTTTTTTTTATTTTTACAGACTGCATTTTGATTCATTGTACAAAAATGGGGTACATCTTTTCACTTCTATGGTTGTACACAATGTAGATTCATGCCATTTGTGTGATCATACATATACATAGGATAATGATGTCTAATTCCACCATTTTTCATACCCCTACTCCCTCTCATTTCCCTCTGCAAATTCTAAATTTCCTCCAATCTTCTCTCACCACCCCACCCTCCAACCTCTTTATATATCATCATCCACTTATCAGGGAAAACATTCGGCCTTTGATTTTTTTAAAGAAGTCTGATCCTAAGCCAACATGTTGAAGATTCGGGGTACTTTGTCTTCTGTTGGGTGCAGGGTCTCTGGTATAATTCCTAAGTCCTTGATTCATTTTGAGTTGAGTTTTGGGAAGGGTGAGAAACAGAGGTTTAATTTCATTTTACTGCATATGGATTTCCAGTTTTCCTAGCATCCTTTATTGGACAGCCTATGTTTTCTCATTGTTTTTGGCTCCTTTGTATAGTATGAGGTAACTGTATTTCCCCTATTTCTATGAGGAATGTTGTTCTTGAAACAGTAGTCAGAGCAATTAGACAAAGAAATTAAAGGGATACAAATAGGAAAAGAAGAATTCAAGCTGTCACTATTTGGCGATGACGTGATTCTATATTTAGAGGATCCAAAAAACAACAGTAGAAAACTTCTGGAACTAATAAATGAATTCAACAAATAACATGATATAAAATCAATGTGCATAAATCAAATGCATTTCTATTCATAAGTGATGAATCCTCTGAAAAAGAAATTAGGGAAATCACTCCATTCACAATGACCTCCAAAAACAAAATGAAATACTTGGGAATCAATCATACAAAAGAGGTGAACAACCTCTACAATGAAAACTACAGAACACTAAAGAAAGAAATTGAGGAAAATCTTAGAAGATGGAAAACTCTCCCATGTTCTCAAATACACACAATTAATAATATCAAAATGTCCATTCTACCAGAGGTGATATACAGATTCAATGCAATTCCAATTAAATTCTCAATGACATTTCTCATAGACATAGAGAAAGCAATCATGAACTTCATCTGGAAGAACAAGAGACCCTGAATAGCCAAAACAATCCTGAGTAGAAAAAGTGAAACAGGAGGTATCACAATAGCAGACATTAACTATACTACAGAACAATAGTAACAAAAACAGCATGGTATTGGCAGACCAATGGTACAGAATAGAAGACACAGAGACAAAACCACATAAATACAGTCACCTCATATTAGACAAAGGAGCCAAAAACATACAATGGAGAAAAGATAGTCTGTTCAACAAATGGTGCTGGCAATACTGGAAATCCATATGCAGTAAAATGAAATTAAACCTCTATCTTTCACCCCGCACAAAACTCAACTCAAAATGGTTCAAGGACAGAGGAATTAGACCCGAGATCCTGCACCAAATAGAAGACAAAGTAGACCCAAATCTTCATCAGCTTGGCTTAGGATCTGACTTCCTCAACAAGACTCCCAAAGCCAAGAAATCAAAGCAAGAATCAATAAATAGGATGGACTCACACTAAAAAGCTTTTTCTCAGCAAAGGATATAATCAAGAATGTGAAGAGAGAGCCTACAGAGTGGGAGAAAATCTTTTCCACACACACTTCAGATAGAGCACTTATCTCCAAAATTTATAAATAACTTACAAAACTTTACATCAAAAATACAAAGAACCCAATCAATAAATGGGCCAAGGAACTGGACAGACACTTTAATGAAGAAGACATACAGGAGATTAACAAATACATGAAAAAGTGTTCAACATCTCGAGTAATTAGAGAAATGCAAATTAAAACAATTCTAAGATTTCATTTTACTATGAAAGGCACACTTCTACATTGTTGGTGGAGTTGCAAATTGGTGCAGCCACTCTGGAAAGCAGTGTGGAGAATCCTCAGAAAACTTGGAAAGGACCCACCTTTGGACCCAGTTATCCCACTCCTGGGTTTATACCCAAAGGACTTAAAATTATCATACTACAGTAACACTGCCACATGAACATTTATAACAGCTCAGTTCACATTAGCTAGATTGTGGAACCAACCTAGATGCCCTTCAATAGATGAATGGACAAAGAAACTGTGGTATATATACACAATGGAACACAATGGGATATTATTCAGCCATAAAGGAAAATGGTATTATGGCATTTGCAGATAAATATTGATGAAATTGGAGAATATTATGCTAAGTGAAATAAGCCTGTCCCTAAAAACCAAAGGCCAAATGTTTTCTCTTATAACTGGTTGATGATATACAATGGGGGTTGGGGTGAGAGAAGAATGGAGGAACATTAGATTATGAAGAGGGAAATGAGAAGGGGTATGAAAAATGGTGGAATGAGACAGACATCATTAGCCTATGTACTTGTATGATTCCAAGAATGGTATGAATCTACATCATGCAGAACAACAAAAATGAAATTATGTACCCCATTTGTGTGCAATGAATCAAAATGCAGACTGTAATAATAAAAGTTTTTAAAAATTAAAAAAATATACTTAGTTTCCTTCAAAACTTTTATCTTCAGATTTTTTATTTTCTTAAATGAGGGATGTATGTAAAGCCCTTAGCATGTAAACTGGGCATATAATTATCAATAATTATCTTTTAATTTATATTAAAAAAATAGGTAAAAACTAAAGGAAACCTTGAAATGTGAATTGTGATGGTCCCAATGCCTTCTTTTCTCCTCTTTCAGATACTCCAGTAGGTATAATTATATGAATCTCTTGGATACAAAGTTCATTAAAAGTGAAAACTGAGCTGTTGTGAAACCTTTAATTGATCAAGATGTCACCTTGATTCAGCAATACCACTGAACAACATAAATCTTTACTGTTGCTTCACATATTGGGTATATATCTTCAAAGTGCCAATGTGAGGCACACTTAAAAGATCCTTGTTTCTGAATACTTTAAAATTAAGACTGCAGAAATAAATGGTCTTGTCACATGGCAGGATTACAAGATGTCTAGAAAGGAACAGTTACCATAAATAATTATTTCTTATGTTAACATTTATGTCCTTTCCTTAGAAGCAGAATAGATTCATCTTGAACCATAGCAGTGGGTATATGTTTTAGAGTCACATTTTTCTTCAGGCATTTCTTTCTCCAGTCACCTGACTTTTTTTTTTTTTTTTCACTTGAAACAGTAATCTAGACTAAAATTGATTATATTTAATTATTGATACTTCTTAAATAATTTAAAAATATTGTCTAATACTAAAATGTCATGACAGAAGCAGGATTCTGAATTTGTCCACTGCATCTTTGGCAGCACTGTTGTTTTCATCTCAAGTGGTCTTTGAATCAGCATGATAATATTGCATGGATATTTCCTACAAGTTAACCCCATTTTGTGTTCCACTTTCTATTCCAATTCTTTGCTTTCTTACTAAAAAATGGACTTGAATGAGTTGGCTATACACAAATTTCAAGTCTCTAATAATAGTAAAATTCAAGATTAGGATACAGTTCATTCTATCCCTCGCTTAAAAAAAAACTACAATATTTTCTTTTATCTATATTTATATTGCTATATATGAGGTAGTGAAAAATAAAGATAGACACACACACACACACACACACACACCTTTTTAGGTATAGTTGCCTTGGGTCAACTGAGTACCAAGTGCAAAGATATTTCTTTGAGGGATCTTGGAGATAGTAATTAATTCTATGAAGTTTACAGGCCCAATGATATATAACAGATAAAAAATGATAGTTGAAAGTACCACAGGCAGAAACGGGCAGAACATGCAACTTTATAGAACAATTATCTAAAGGAATACCTAAGGGAGTACGATGGATCGAATTATATATGCAAGAGCTGCCCAAAACATTTCAATAAGACAGATATTATTATTACTACTTAGCAATAGAACCAATGTTCAAACCCATCCATTCACTGATCACTCAACAAATATTCATTCAGCAATGTTCTATGCTGGACATTATCCTTTGTGTGAAAACCCAGTCATTATCCTCATTTATTGTATATTAATTGATTTTTATTCATAGAAATATACTGCCACAATATGACTAGGTAAGGAGCATGGACAGCACTGTAAGTTTAATAAGCACCAAGAATAAAGAAGTACGTAAGTTTTTAAACATTGCATTGCATTTTTAAAAGAAAAGTTTTATTTATTTATTTATTTTTTACTTTTCAACAATCTTTAACAACATAACATACAAATGGGGTCTCATTTCCCATTTTCTACTAATAGTCTTCCTCCCTGCAGCTCCCACCTTCAGTGAGAGGAAGCTGAGGGTCTGGCGCAAAAGGCTTCTCATCAAAACAGTTCACCCCATAGTCCAGCGTGGGAAGGGAATAGAAGTGGACGTTCCTTTGAGGACACACGTCCAACAGGTAGGAGGCAGAGTGGTGAAGCCGGGGAGCTAGGTTGCGGAGGGGTGGAGTAACGGGTCTCTCCCTAAAGGTGGGAATTGGGAGCGGGGATCTGATCCGGCGCTGTGGCGTCCGCATAGACAAGGGCTGCTCTGGGACGACCAGAGCAGGTTGACGCAGAACAGGGGACCGTGCCGGGGAGCTGCTTCCTCTGGAGGCATAACCCTCCCCTTCAGAGGTGTCTGACTCCCACGTCGAATCCGGAATGTCCACTTTAAAGTCAGGGTTGATAATAGCCTCGGGAGGGGCTATGGTGATAGCCGCATTCAAACCACAAAGCCGCCTCTTGTTTATCCAATAGAGGTGTGGAGAGTAAGTAAAGCTGGCAGCCTTCATCACCTCTGCCCACTGCTGGGCACGCCTCTCCCGCCGCACCTTCTTTCTCCAATGGAGACACATCATGCAGCAGAGGATTAGCACAGAACACAGCCCCATGCATCCGAAGTAGAGGTAGGTCCATGTGCCTGAAAGGCCAAAGTCCTCCTCCTTGGAATCCATGAGGGTGAGCGTTGTTACCAGGCCTATGGCTCTGGAAACAATGAACTCACCCACTAATCCTGACACCAATGGGAGTCATCGGAAGGCTCCACCCCCATTGTTACATAAAGAAGTTGTCACCGGGTTCTGAGCACTGGAAATTCCATTTTACTATTGCATATTCACTTTTCAAAAAGCACAGTTTGCGTAAAGGGGAAAAATCACTAGTGAATAAGATGATGTATGCCTTAAAACAAACATAAAATAAAACCAAAAAGCTTGAAGTCAATGGAAAGCTCTCTTATGATATATTATTGAATGTTTTAAAGTCATAACAACTTTGTTGAGTATGTGTCGGGTTAACTAGAGTTTTTAAAGCTCAATTCACATGTTTTCTCTAGAAAAAAATAGATTTTATGACTATTTATCAAGAGTCACAAATTGCATTCCCAAACATATAGGCCTCTGAAACAGACTGTATCTCAGTTATCATTTTATGCGAGAAATTGTAAGTGAAGTAACTATCTTTGTTACAGGATGCTAGTTTTCAAAGTATTTTCTACTTATTTATTCATTGTATTGATAATATGGGTTTCAGTAGGAACAGAAATCAAAGGGTTACAAAATAGTCCAGTGCCTAAAAGTTTCTGTGGATGTTGGCAAGATAGGTTTTCTTTTATCAGGAACACTAGGAAATTACTTTGAAGCACACCCTCATTGTATGACCCCTATGTAAAATGTATGCTAGTTCATCTGTTTATGTATCACTTGTTAATAGGTTTAGCTGAAATCCTTTAATATGTCAGGTACACAGATAATTAGGAACACCTTCTTACTTGAAAACTTCCTTTGTATTGCCTTACCATTGAATATATATCATTATATTGATTCCTTTACTTATCTCTGTTTTATGACAGAACTACTGAGTATGAACTCTGTCAATGATTGATTCCTTGCCTGCAATATCGTTGGCCCTCAATGAGGCAGTGAAAATCTGTTCTAGGTAAAGAAGTCATGCATACTTAGATGCTTGGTTCAAGTTTCATCATCTAAAACAGTGCTACTATAAGTCAGTTCCAGGAACTGGGTCCAAGCCGCAAAATGCTTCATGATGTTGGTTTAGGATTAGATTTCTTTCTTTTTTTTAAAATTTATTTTAATTAAAAATCATAAATTTACATAGGGCAATATTGTTTGATTCATTCTGTTATTTTTTTGCCTTCCCGCCCACCCCTCCCACCCCTCTTTTCCCTCTATACAGTCCTTCCTTCCTCCATTCTTACCACCCTTCTTATCCCTAACCCTAAACCTAACCCTAACCATAACACTAAACCCTCATACCCCCCCTTATATGTCCTCATCTGCTTATCAGTGAGATCATTCATCCTTTAGTTTTTTGAGATTGACTTATCTCACTTAGCATGATATCCTCCAATTTCATCCATTTGCCTGCAAATGCCATAATTTTATCATTCTTCATGACGGAGTAATAATTCCATTGTATATATATGCCACAGTTTCTTTATCCATTCATCAACTGAAGGGCATCTAGGTTGGGTCCACAATCTGGCTATAGTGAATTGAGCAGCTATGAACATTGATGTGGCTGTATCTCTGTAGTATGCTGATTTTAAGTCCTTTGGGTATAGGACAGGAGTGGGATAGCTGGGTCAAATGGTGGTTCCATTCCAAGCTTTCTGAGGAATCTCCATACTGCTTTCCAGAGTGGCTGCACTAATTTGCAACCCCACCAGCAATGTATGAGCGTACCTTTTTCCCCACATCCTCGCCAACACCTATTGTTGCGTGTGTTCTTGATAATCGCCATTCTAATTGGGGTGAGATGGAATCTTAGGGTAGTTTTGATTTGCATTTCTCTTATTACTAGAGATGTTGAACATTTTTTCATATATCTCTTGATTGCTTGTACATCTTCTCCTGTGAAGTGTCTGTTCATTTCCTTAGCCCATTTGTTGATTGGATTATTTGTATTGTTGGTGTAGAGTTTTTTGAGTTCTTTATAGATTCTGGAAATTAGCACTCTATCTGAAGTATGAGTGGCAAAGATATTCTCCCACTCTGTAGGCTCTTTCTTCACATTACTGATAGTTTCCTTTGCTGAGAGAAAGCTATTTAGTTTGAATCTATCCCAGTGGTTGATTCTAGCTTTTATTTCTTGTGCCAGGAAGAGACTCATGTTATACAATACCCTTTGAGCTCACACCTCAGTGACCTAAGACTTTCCAGTAGGTCTCACCTTTAAATTTTCCACTACCTCTAAATCACACTACATTGAGAAACATGCTTTTAACACATGGACCCATGGAAGGACATTTCAGATCCAAACTATGCCATTGTAATTATACTTAGAGTTCAGCTCTTTATAGAGTTATTTAGTATTACATGAGGTCACAAGCAGAGGAACCTATTCCAATATGACTGGTATTCTTATAGCATGTGGAAAATTTGCTTGAGATGCATACAAAGGGAAAAAAAGGTCATGTGTGTTAGCACGAAAAGACCAGGCAGGATGCAAACCTCATTTGTCATCTCAGCTCTTTATTCAGGAGGATGAAATGGTGCCTGTGGATCCACTCTCCTAGTGGAAAATGAGCCACTGAACAAAGAAAGGGGCTGGGTTTACACAGGTTATTTTGAGGGGTGGTCTAGTGATCATATATCAGTGCTTGAACAGTCAGGAATGAGCCTCCTGGTCCAGGTCTGTGGATAGTACCTAAAAAGCATTTTGCTTTGGAGGAGATAATGCCTCCTAGAGATTGTTTTCTTTTGAGAATGATCAAACATTCTTTTTGCCTGCAACCAGCATCTGGAAAATATTTATCTTGGGAGATGAAAGCTGTTAATGTCTGGCCTTCATTTTTACTCCCTTTTCTTGACCCCAGGTGTCATTATTTTGGGAATTTTTATTCTTCATATCCACTAATGTAAGTAAAAATGGGAAGGGACCATTTGCAAGTCAAAAAGAGAGAGGCATTAGGAGAAAGAATGGGAAGCCATCTATGTGCCATGGGGTAACTGAGTGACATTCGAGTCATTAGACGGGGAAGCCTGGTCTTACGAACTCCCCGTTGGAATCCACTGGTTTGAGAACACCTGATTCATGTGGCACCCTGTTCTAGCCCACCACAAACATTCATGCACAGCCTCAGAAATGGGAATGATCCTATAGAGCCAAACAAGTTTCTTACCCCCACCCATATCCTGTTTTTCATGAAGAAGCAAACACTGAGACAAGACTCTTCCTACACTGAAACCTCATACCTACCAATCCCCTTTGATCTGTATTGCTATAAATAAATCAAGAATGGACTCCATCTTTGTTAGAAGTTGTACACCTCCGGTCAGCTTAAACTGTCACTTTCTCTGCTCTTCAAAATGTATATCTGGTCTTTGTGTCCATTTTGTGTTTCTACTTTCATAGCTTATATTTCACCACCAGCACATCAGTCTAACATGAACCTTTTCCCTAGCCCATGCAGGATGTGGGTGAGAAGAAAGCAAACCTGTCAAAGTTCATCTTCAACTTCCAGTCCCCAGAATTATCAAAAAATGAATTTCCACTGTTTAAGCAACTTAGTCTGTGGGATTTTTTTTCCTTAGGATACTAATACATATGCTAACTCTACTCAAAAGACAGCTGGAGTAGTAATATGTATTTAAACAAAGAAGACTACAAAACACAGATAATTATCAGATATTTTTAAAAGAGGAGTCTTGCATCCTGATCAGAGAGTGAATCTTATTTCTTGAGTTGCACAGAGCCACAGATAGAGACTATGCCTCTGGATAGATTATAAACAGAGACTCATCAATAGCTGATTTAGATGCTGAGATAAGAGACTTTTGAGCTGATGAAATTTAGATGAGATTTTTCAGCTTAATTGTATCTACAATAAGTTGAACAGTTTGTAAATATTGGGATAATTTTAATCTGTCACTGATGCAGAATACATGAAAAATTTGTGTAAAATTGTAGACTGTGGTAGGCAGGATAACATCCCTCTGTAAGTTTTCTCCTCCCTAATCACTGGAACATTGCAATATGTTAGATTACATGTTAACAGTGAATTATGATTACAGATAGAATATAAACTGCAATTGAAATGACTTTGTTGTATACATTACTCTGGGTTATTCTAGCGGAGTTAAGGTAATCAGAAACAGATTAAAGTGTTGAAGTGGGAAGTGCAGGCATCAGCTCACAGTGATGCAGTGCTTAAAGGCTCAGCAGGCGATTGCTGGCTGGAAGATGGAATTTGGGCTGTGTACCAAAGCATTCTGACCAGCACTAGATATTAAATTTGCATTTTTGGGGGAGTCAACAAATTTGTTGCAATGTATTGCAGCAATATTTAAAAACTAAAACAATAGTAAACAAATAAATAATGTTTAACCCTATGTGTATTTGTAAACGTATCTAAAACTGTAACACTGTGATGAAAAAAAATCAAAGATCGCAATAAGTGGAAGATATTCTGTGTTCATCTACTGAAATACTCAATATTAAGATGTCATTTCTTTCCAGCTTTATAAACCCATGAACAGTAAAAACCTCAATAAGCTATTTTTCCAGGTATTAGCAAACTGATTACAAAGTTTACATAAAAAGCAAATAATATGATAACAGATAATTCACAGAAGAACAAACTAATTTCCCCAATAGCTGATGAAGAACTCCAATTCACTACTGAGCAGAGAAAGTGCAAATTAGAGAGACATCAATGAAGCACTTCATTACAATTAGAATGACTCAATTTAAAACACAGAAACAGAGAATCACTTGAGAGAAATCTGAGCATGGGTTTTCCCCATATGTGGCATGTATGACCTCTAATGTCATATGTCTTAGCCTTGGTTTTCTTATGTGAAAAGAAGACAACAATTTCTCAATTTCAGTTCTTCTCTACATGAGAAGATTTATAGAAAAGTGTTTCCTTTATAAGTTCTAAAAGGCAAATTACTTTAAAATTTTACTTTAAATGAGTTCATATTTAAAATATTGTAATATATATTCATATACATAAACCAATTGTAAGACATCCAAATGGAGATATAGGTTGATAGATGATAGACAGATAGACATGGAGATGGAGATACTGGTAAAGATATGGAGATATTTTATATATGAACATGGATAGATAACATTCTTGGAGTGCATATCCAGTTATGAATAGTACTTATCATCTCCATTAGGTCTTAGAAAGTTCACAGTGAAAGAGGAAATGAGTTTTGATCAAGAGTCTTGATATAGAACAATATTTAAATGTATCATGGAACAGCAAGGATGCTGGGGTCTTTTCATAAAGAGTTCAGCAGTAGTTGAAAAATTTAAGAAGAGAAGGAAATAGTTGACTTTAGAGAATTTTGCTCTTCAGTGATATAGAAAGCCATTAGAGAGTTTCAGACAGTGGCATAATATTCTGTATGACTTAACATTACTAAAGGACCATGTTTGCTATCTTAAGATTAAAGATAGTACTAAGCCAAGGTCAAAAGATGACCAACTAGATATTGCAAAAATTTATCAGAAATTATGATGACTGTAGCAAAAGTAGAAATGGAGATAACAAATGACCAAACACTAGATACATTTTTCAAGAACAATGTACAGAACATACTGGGAAATTGAATGTAAATGGAGAGAAAATTCATATCATTTGGGTTCCAACTACATATTTGGGGGCAACTAAAATATTTTAATTGCTACTTAGTAAAAAAGAGCAATCTATAATAGGTTTTGGGATAATATCCAAAATTCAGTTAGGAATTATTAAGGGACTCATTTATAGGCACCTAAGTGAAAATATATAGTAAGTAATTTGGAATGAAAGTCTGAAATTTAGGGGAGACAAGTTGATTAGGGATGTACATGTGGAAGTTGTCTTATGTGAATGGCATTTGAATCTGAATGAGATCGACAATAAACTAAAAGGATAAAGTAAGAAAAAAAAAGGAAGTCATTCAGCATTTGGAGTTATGTGTATTGGCAAACACTCTAAAGTAATAACAAGTTGGGTCCCTGATGTTATTGATGATTATCTTGCTTTTCTACTTTCTGTTTATTAAATAACACTGGTTCTCAGGTTCTTGAACACAGTTACAGAGTTTCTGAAAAATAATGTACTTTGTGTGGAGAACTGCAAATTTACAAGAATAAATTATACCACATCTCTCTTTGGGAATCTTAAATCACTATGGAATGATACTTTATAAAAACTTTTATTGATGTTCAAAGATTCTTTGTTTTCCACTTAAGAGTGCTAAGAATTAATCTTTAATCTTTTAAGTACATACCTATTTAAAATGTTAACACTTTTAGGTAATTTACTATAAGCATAGTCTTTTTGTTACAGGAAAACTTTGGCAGGCAATGGATAAGCAAAGAGTGTATGAAAGAATGCTTTGGTAATGTATATGGCACCTGTAATTATATAATTTTTTCAATTTCTTTAGGATGCATTTGGACCTTTAGAGGAAAGATTTTTTTGTAACATTTCCAGTGGAATGTCTCCAATATTTGATAAGATGTTCAAGGACATTTAAATTGAAGAAATAGACTTTCCTGAATGCATTTATATGAGCAGATTGACAACTTTCAATCTGGTTAAAAATAAAGTTATTCTTGAAAGCATCCAGGTATTGAAACTTTTTAAATGTATTAAAACATATTGGTTATTATTCTATTTCATTTTTATTCAAAATAACAATTTTTATGAGAATTTTAAGACCCCCAATCTGTCACTTCATCAATTCAAGATTAAGGAAACTTTTAGAATTTCTTTTAAAAAATTCAGTTAAAAATATAAATGTTCTTCAGGCAAAGGTAAAACCAAAAATATTCAGTGTAAAACAGTCATAGTCAGTGATGTGGTATGAATTGAATTAAATAACTACATGGCATATATATTTATTTAATTGTGTAATTATTTTATATCTTAAGTATATGAGATCTAAATAATAATGCATGCATCACTTCTAGACCTTTGGTCAAGATCAAGGGTCTAAATAATAACACATGAGGTTTTTTGTTTTTTTTTCTGAAAACAATTCTAAAAATTTAAGATATAGCATAACTATGTTATATTCTAAAATACATATGGTTTTATACATATTCAAATTTCTGTTATAAAAGTCTTGGCATGTTTACTTATGCATATTCATAAAATCACTGCCTAGCAGGCAGAATATGTCTAATAATGTACTGTATTCTATATCATAAACTCTTACTTTATGTGTTCTTTTGTACTGGATTTTTATTTTTTGGTTTTAATATTCTAAAAATGTTCTAAAATATTCTAATATTTTTAAAAATTTATCATGCACACATGCATTCATAAAGTTTGATGATATTTTTTTCTGTCCAGCCATATACATCTCAATTAGTTGTATTTATTGAAATTTTAAAGCTCCGTCATACTTTATTTTGATTTCTGGTGCATGCTTGTTTATCTTAATATTATATTAAGATTTAACTTTGTTATAACTTATAGCTGAGGATCATTCTTTTTCATGACATAATACTCCATTTTGTGACTAGAGCAGAATTTATTGATCCATGCTTCTGGTCAATGACTAGCTGTGGTGGTGGTGGTACTGGAGTTCAAACCCAGGGTCTCTTGCATGTTAGGAAAGCACTCTACCAGTAAGCTATATTCCTAGCTCTCAATTATTTTGGTTGTTGTCAATTTTTTCTCTGCCTCTCTTCTCAGTGATTCTATAGACATTCTTCTATGATTATCTTAGTAATTATGCTCTGAAGTGTATTTTGAATTGGAACAAACTTGCACTTTGCTTAATTTATAGTTTGTATGATGTTCAGATTTGAATACTAATACTAAAAGTCAAGAATTAAAAAAATAGGAAACCATAGTCATTTAAATAGCATAGTATTGACAAAAATTAGATAATTTCAAAAGTGGAACAGAGTAGATAACCTAACTTGATATACACATATGTGTTTATATGATTGTTTGATACCAAAGTTTTCTTGGAGAAAAACTTTTTACACAAGAAAAAAATTAATATGGAAAATTAAAAAAATACTTAAACCCCTACCTTGTCACATAAAAATAAGTCCAGATAGATTATAGGCCTAAATGTGAAAGCAAAATAATAAGGTGTTTGAAGAAAGAAGAAGAAATGGAAGAAGAAGAAGAAGGAGAAGAAATAATTCTCATGACCTCAGACAGTAGATAAACAGGGCATGAAGAGCAGATAATATAAAATCAAGAACTTTTTGCCAATAATACCTCTGGTAGAGTTAAAGGTCAAAATAAAATATATATTATATATTATTAGAATATATATTATTAGAAATAAAATATATACATATATATATAGAGAGAAAGGCTTTGTACATGTCACTTAAATATATAGTGTAATTCATTGATAAAAATAACCACCAACTAAATAGAAATTGTATGTGTTTATGTATACAGACATGTGAAAGACCTATTCAGATTCTAGAAGAGAGAATACTTAAAAATCCAGTGATCTTATGAGAACATGTTTAGGTAGAGTAGTTATAAGGCATTGACAACTAAATCCATAATAACTTATTCCTACATTTGAATTAGATATTTTGTATGTACATTTCTATCATGATGGGATGCTTCTTTTTGTCAGTTATTTAAAACCTCATCCTCTTCCAGTTATGTATTATTAACATCAGAGTTAAGTTATATTCCAATGTTTTCAACCAAAAAGATATTTCAAGTTTCCACATAACACCTACGTATACATTTATCTGGAATTTTGGGATGAATGGCTTTGGGTTTTTAATGATGATAAAATAGATTTAAATTCAACTCAAGAGACAACGACTGGGTTGCCAGGAAAGAATCTTCATATTTCCCAGCTGTTCTTTTCTTCATTATGTAAAAATGTCTTCCTCAAAAACTCTTTGTTTTTAATCAAGATAGAATAACAACTATTAAATAGACTCAGCCAAATGGATAAAACAAACAATAGTTATATGGCTCCATGTTATTTGTTTATTTTAGAGGTTTGCCATTTCTGGTTATATATTTTTTAAAATATGTGTGGAGTTTCTTTACTGTTTTCATGACTACTAACTCCAACTATTTTCAAATGTTTCACCAGAAATACTTTCACAAATTGGCAATTTTTTTTTCTTCTTTAGGTGGTGTGAGAATTTAATCTTTCAAATATTGATTCTAATATGTATTTAAATAGGACATTTAAAATTATACAGTGAGAAAACACATATAAAATTAAATGAAAATTCTAGTTTATTACTATAATTTTACAGAGTAGAATCAATAGCATATTAATAGTAATGATTACTGAGGTACTTGCAATATTCCTTGCATTTCATTTACTTGAGATATTCCTCACTCCACTAGGTAACATAAATGATTACATTTTATTGTAAGAACAAGCAAGATCAATCAAAGAGTCAAATTCTCATTAGGGTCTTTGAAACTAATTAATTAGTAGCTAAATGTTTCATTTAAGGAGAGTAATCCAAGCACATTCTCTATTATGAGAAAAGTTTTGGAAACAAATCAAGAGAATATGAGTGGCAATACTTTACTATTTGTTATCTAAAATTTGCGAAGTTAATAACCTAGAGATTCTGTGCTTCTTTGTACATTAATTTACTCTGTTCTCTATAAAAACAATAATTTTTATCACTATGGCGGATGCTATGATTTATCATTGTATATTAAATTTGCCTTATTTTTTTTCTCTTAAGACATTTAAAAATATTTGTGACTATATCTTTCCTTACATATCATGTTGCTGTAAACTGATTTTTAAAGTGCATTTGTAATCTTGTTTTTGTTTACATTTGCCACTGGGAGTACAATTTTCTTGTTAAATAAAAACATATTCTGCCACTGGCTATAACACTCAGGAAGACTTTATTCAAGACCATTGCAATGGGGAAGAGACGTCAGGCTCAGCTACAGGTACAGAAAAGACAAATGAGAACTGATAGCCAATAAGCAAAGGAAGGATGTGAATGGAGGGGGATTAGTAAGAGGACACCTCACCAATAGAGGTAGACATTCAACAGTATTGGCTGAAAGTAAGCTGGGATGATTGGACATCAAGTGTGGGCATTACCTCTCACCTGACTTAAGATACTTGCTATAAATGAACCTAAAGAAGTTCAGGTTGAGACTCATGGAGAAGAAGATTCCGAGTTAACAACTAATAAAAAGAATGAGCCTTTTTCACAGTCAGGGCATAAGTGAAGTCTCCATCATTTCTATTAACCATAGTATGCTTTTAACTACCAAGTTTAGAGTTTTGTTCCTGAGCACAGACCTGGAGGTGTTTGCTCACTTCATAGACACCAATATGCTATTGAATAAAAGATAGAAAAACTACAGTAGGATATGACATTCTGATCTAGTCACATGCCTTGCCTGACACCAAGTGAGAGATGCTTACATAAAAAGAATACAGAAGGAAATTTACATCACATCTCTTTGAATCAAAAGTATTTGTTATTTCTTTAGTGAAACAAATGCAGTAATTTTCACCAACTACTATGACAATGATAACTGTGGTGTCCTTTTCAAATATTCATCAGGACTTAAAATCAGCATGCTACAATGATCCAGCCACACCAATATGTATAGCAGTTCAATTCACAAGAGCTAAATTGTGGAACCAACCTATATGCCCTTTGATAAATGAATGTAAAGAAACTGTCGTATATATACACAATGGAATATTACTCAGTCTTAAAAACGAATAAAATTATGGCATTTGCAGGTAAATGGGTGGAGTGGAGAATAAGCAAGATAAGCCAATCCCAAAAGAACAAAGACCAAATGTTTTCTCTGATAAGTGGATGCTGATACATAATGAGGTGGTGGTGGGGGGGGGGGAAGGGAAGAATGGAGGAACTTTGGATTGGTCAGAGGGGAATGAAGGGAGGAGAGCAGGCAGGAGGGGTGGAAAAGATGGTTGAATGAGATGGACATTATTACCCTATGTACATGTATAATTGCATGAATGGTGTGACTCTACATAGTGTACAACCAGAGAAATGATAAGTTGTGCTCATTTGTGTATGAGTTGAAATGCATTCTTCTGTCATGTATAACTAAATAGAGCAAATTGAAAAAAGAATAATTACACATTCTACAAAGTACTAATCAGAAGAAAGAATAATATATTCTCTTTGCCCAAGTTTTATTAGATATTGGACTTAATCTTTAAATCCCTCACAAGAATTTCTCTTCCCTGATATTAGTGATTATTTGGTTACATCCTCTCACAGTGAAATAAACATATCATAAAACTGGCAGTTCATCTGCAATTGTCTGGTAGAAATATAGCCTTACCTTTCTTTGTAACCAAAAATTTTGTAGATAGTGGTTAGTATATGTTGCTTGATTTCATTTAAAAAAAGACAATAGCTTTCTTAGCCTGGAAAATAATTAAATCAATCATTTAGAATATTTCTATCTTGGGTCTTATATCAAGTAAATATATTTAAAAAACCCAGATGAAAATATTTTATTTTTTATTTTATGTACTAAAGATTGAACGCAACCCCTGAGCCACATTCCCAGCTTTTTTATTTTATTTTATTTTTTTTGAGACAGGGTCTCACTAAGTTTCTGAGACTGTTCTCAAGATTGTGATCCTCCTATCTCAGCCTCCTGAGTTGTTGGGATTACAGGCATGTGCCACCATGCCTGGCTAATTTATTATTTTTTTAATTAATAACCTCTTTTGACACAATTATTGAAATATAAGATTTCTGCTAAAGTTGCACAAGAAGGGTAGCATTCAGTGTAGCATATCATTCCTGTTTTATATTAAAACATTCTACAAATACAGAAAGCTAATGTATCATTGTCATTGGAGAGATCATTTATTTAGTGTATCATTTTGTTTATTAACAAATATTGTTTAAATATTCAAAGAGACATTTAAAAGAAAATGCTTTAATTTTATCAGTTTGTCTTATTTTGCTTAGTGCTCTGAAACTTTCTTTTTTCTTTGGTAATTTTGTTGTAATTTGGCCAATATGTTACAAGTTAAATAAAAATATTTTGAAAAGGCCTCATTACCATATCAAAGTATAACCGCAGGTTAGCAGTTATCCCAAAAATTATATTTATTTACTATTAAGATAATATGTTGCTTAAGAAAAAGGGAAGAAAAAGAAAAAGGCAGTGAATATAATTACAAAATAAGCAAATAGTACTACCTTTGCTCTTGATTATAACTACCTTCCTGCACCGTTTACATCCATCATCTTAATCTTTATTAATTTATATGTTGATTTATGAAACGTATATTTATGCAACATTCATCTTACACAAACCATATAATATGATTCTTTAGAATAAACATTAAAGTTTATTGTGAGTCAAAATGTATTTTATAACTATGTGAATATAGCACATTATTTAACCTATTCAAAATGTGTTCCTTTTTTCATCTTCTTATGTCCTACCTCTCTGTACCTCAGAAGGTCTTATGATATTCTCTGGTTGTTAGAAATTGTTGTAGTGGGCCTTATCTTTATTCAAAATTAGAATTCTCTCCAAAAACTAGCGTATTTCCCTATCAATGATAAAGTTGTTGCTTTCCAGTATCATAAACATTTCTCTCTGACTAATTATACATCCAAAGTTTTCATTTACCTGAAGTATGCTGACTGCATTCCCTAGCCCTACCACCCAACTTCACAATTTTCTGGTTTAAAGAAATAAGATCTACCTAGCCAGGCATAGTGGTGCACTCCTGAAATCCTAGAGGCTCAGGAGACTGAGGCAGGAGGATCACGAGTTCAAAACCAGTCTTAGCAACTTAGCGAGGGCCTAAGCAACTTAGTGAGATCTGTCTCTAAAATACACATATATAAAATATGTGGGACTGGGGATGTGCCTCAAAGATTAGGTACTCCTGGGTTCAAATTCTGATACAAAAAAAAAAAAGAAAAGAAAAAAGAAGTTCGAGAATAGATACAATGCACTTGGTTTAGATTACTTAAAGTTGTGAAACTTGAGACATTTTAATTCTATTCAATTAGATAATTACCCAATAAGAACCTCACTGAATCACCAGTTAAAAGAACACAAAATTTTGACTTGCAGAATGGTTAATTGAAGTCATGTTGAATCATAAGGGAATATTTATTATTCTTTACACATTAGTAAACCGAAAACCACTGTCTTGTGCTCTGGTGGATGTTTAGTTACTTATTTAAAATTATAGAGTGCCTTTTTATATTTCTATTTTCTGCTCTCAATTGTATTTTCTGCTCTTGATTGTTTAGCAAAGACAACTCTTGTTAAAATGTGTTTCTTGGGCTGAGGATATAGTTCAGTTGGTAGAGTGCTTGCCTTGTAAGCACTAGGCCCTGGGTTCAATCCCCAGCACCACAAAAAAATAAAATAAATAAATAAATAGTGTTTCTGAAGATCAAAGTAAGCTGTTATCTATCAGTTAAAGCACAGAGTTAGTAATATTGATTTCACCTTTGCAAATATTTATTTCTACATGAGCTATATTCCTATATTAGAACTCATTCTCAGGCACTGTTTGCGATAAATTACATAACCTCTATCACTGAGCAGCCCTATACATATTTCTTAAATAAAGACCAATTAATATGTGAAATTTAAATATGTATGATTAATTTGAAGAACTATTCAGTTGGGAAAGTATTAGAAAACATGAACTTTGCTACTGTTCTCTGGAATTGTCACAAAGTAATTTGATAACATAGGTGTGCGAGATAAAACAAAAATTGAAATGCAACCTCTTCCAAATAAACATATAAAAATCTGATGGTTGTGAGTATTATAATATACCATTATAAGACAGAGTTATCTTACAGTTGGACTGGGACAGATTCATGCAGATCTTCAAGGACTCCGTAGTCTGGTACTGACTCTTAGCCAAAATAAGAATGAAATGGACTCATTTTGTAATACTTTATAACGTGTTACTTAAAATTAGCTTTTTTGTTCTGCTTTATTATTTTTAAATATATAAATACTTGGATTAACTGGATAAGTATTCTGGCTTAGCAACTTAACTTATGTGGCATTAGAAAACCCACTGGAAATTGTGTTGTGAGCTCTCTTGAAATCTAGATTCATTATACTCATTTTGGTGGCTTGTAATCTGGATATGAAACACATTCTGTATGGCTAGGAAAGCACCGTGGGCATTCCAGCTGGGAGCTTGCTTCTCCATGTGTTCTCTTTTTTTACTGCATTATTTACTTATATTAAAACTACACTATGTTGTGTACAATTATAAAGTCCTGTGAAATCATTGAAGCTATAAAACATGTTAATAAACTAATAAGTACATAATTCATAGGGATAGGAATACCTTTATTATATGTAATTGAAATAGAAAAATAGTGAAATGAAATGGGAAAGGAGCAGATATTTTAATGGGAATAATTATTAGAAAACATAAAATAATAATATATAACTAAAATTACTAAATTTTTCCAAACTGTTGTATTGGAAAGAAAAAGAGAACTTATTAGCATCTTTGTCTATAAAGCAAAGAAAATACAATTGCTGTCACAAGATTATTGCTTGGATACAATTAAATAATGACTGTAAATGAGCACAGCATGGGACCATGGTTATAAAAAAAAATTAAACAATTTCCTATTGGTTTTCCTACTTGTTTAACTTACAATCTTATTTAACTTAGTTAAAATAATATATCAGGTTAATGCACTGTAGAATTTAAATACTGTGAAGTGATCAATTTTCCTAAAATTGACCTATATATTCAACTCTATCCTTGATGTACTATATGTTTAGTGGGAATTGATCAGCTAAGTCCTAAATTTTATACAGAAATTAAAGGGTCCTTGATCAACTAAGAAAACCTTAAATAATGACAAAGTTATTACACCTACACATGAATAGTTAGTAAAACTTATACTTTTAAGAAAATATGTTAGTAAAAGAAAGAAAATAAACAGGATAACAAGGAACCTTGAAATAAAAAAACCATGTGCATAGTTGTTTATGAAAAGATAGTTACTAATAATCTTTGCAGTAAATTTCACAGAGATTTTTGATTAACTCTGTAAAACACACTTGAATATTTTACCACTGCCCAACATTCTTATATATTGATCTGTGATAAGTTATAATGTAAATCCATATATGACCACAAAAAATGGACAGGGGCAAATAGAGTAATGGAATGTCAGTCAAACTCATTGATGTTTTGGGCTTGAACTTGTACCAAGTTTACTTAGGAGTAAGAAAAGGTACAAAAGAGCAGCATCATGCCAGAGGACTAACAACCCCTCTGTCCCAGCTTCTAGAATTTCCAGACACAAGTGCATGTGTGTACCTGCACATACACACACGCACACACACACACACACACACACACATATGCACACACAAAAACTGAGTCAGGAGAGATGGCGTTGCAGGAGGGCTGACTCCCTTAGCACAAGGGAATTATCAGCTAAGTTTATCTCCAGATTTTATACCTTACGAGTCACAGAGCTCCTCAGAGTTGTGTAATTTACTCCTCAGTTACAATTAAATACACTAAACAATATGGAACGAAAGGTACAATGTTCTTATATATAAGATGAATCCCTAACAACCACATATGCACTCATATTTATCTTCATAAACAAATTCAGTGTGGTAACTCAGTAACCGTCCCATTTTCCATAATTTAAATGAAAATTATTCAAACAGGGACTCAGTGTTCTAGCAGCTCTGTAGCTGAAGAAGATATTACAGTCCATTAAAGAACCATTTTCTTACAACATGAGGGGTAAAAACAAATAGTAGCATATTTCAAAAAGAAAAGGAAGAATATATAATTTTCTGTTTGCTGTCAAATGCTTCCTAAGCACAAAACAAAAGAAACACATTGAAGAGTACAACAGTTTAAACTATTTTAAAATTAGAAGTTTATGAGTAAACGCTCTATTAAGAGATTAATAAAGAAAGGCAGAGTGGGAAAAATATTTTAATATTTATCTTGGTGAAGGATTTTTATTTAGAATGAATGAGAACCAAGACAAAACTAAGAAAAAAAAAGTTAAGTGGGAAAAACACTTAAAGATATTTCATATAAAGGATAACCAACCAAATCTAAGAAAAAACTCTCAAAAGTGTGCTTAAAAGTTGGAAATTAGAATAACATATACTATCTTAATAACTTACTGCATTCTAACTTTTATGATAGCTAAAGATTTTGAGAAATATAAGAACTATTGCTAGGAATGTATAGTAACTAAATCTTTCATAAACTGCAGGCAGGTGGAAGTATCAATTGGCAAAAAATGTTTCAAAAAAATCTTCTACTGAGACAGGAAGAGTGCAAGTTCAAAGCCATTCTCAGCAAGAGTGTGACACTAAGCAACTCACTGAGATTCTGTCTCTAAATAAAATACAAAACTTGTCAAGGAATGTGGCTCAGTGGTGGAGTGCCCCTGAGTTCAATCCCCAGTACCCCTGCCAAAAAAATGCTCTACTGAAGTTGAATGGGAGCACCCTTTATTATATATGAATGTTTCTCTAGGAATATATCCCAGGCAAATGCACATGTAAGGGCATAAAAATATCTTTACTGTTGGCGGCATTACCAAAAACATCCCATACCTAAAAACCTGAATACCATCTTCCTGAATAATAGAATAGATAAATAATGATATATTCAGAAAAGGGGAATATTACATGGTGATAGAATGAAGAAACAACTAGGAGCAGCACCAAAGAAATCTTTACAAACAAAATATTAAGTGAAAGATTTTTTAAAAATATGGCATAATTATATTTATGAATTTTAAAAGGCAAAGAGGCAAAATTGAGAAATGTTAAAGATAGAAGTTTTAGGAACAAGAAAAAGAACAGTGTTCGGGAAAGAGCAAGAGTGGGAATTTAGAATTTCCAAAGTTGTATTTTTCTGGAGGTTGCATGTATTTACTTTGATATAATTCATCAAGTAATTTCTCTGCATGATGTTCCTCTTTGAAATTAGTTATTAACAAGAAAAATAACAATAGTTTTTACAAAGTAAACTAAGAAGTTGATATTGACATTTTGGTTTTTTTTTTTTTTTTTTTTTTTTGGAATTGAATAGCCAAGATAATATCAAACATTATATATCTGTAATAAGAACAGTGGGGTATTAATTGTAAAGATAGAAAGATGTAGAATAATAAAGCTGAAGACAGTTCAAAAATAAATCCATGCACATAGGGATAGGTGATTCATGATAAAGCTGGCACTGCATAATAGGGGAAATGGCAGGTTTTTTAAATTTTTTTTTTATTGTGAACAAATGGGATACCTCTTTTTTCTCTGTTTGTACATGAGGTAGAGGCATACCATTTGTGTAATCACACATTTACATAGGGTAATGGTGTTTGATTCATTCTGTTATTTTTTCTTTCCCCCACACCCCTCCCACCCCTCTTTTCCCTCTATACAGTCCCTCCTTCCTCCATTCTTGCCTCGCTTCCACCTCCCATTATGTATCATCATCCACTTATGGGTGAATTAATTCGTCCTTTGGATTTTTGACATTGGCTTATCTCACTTAGCATGATATTCTCCGATTTCATCCATTTGCCTGCAAATACCAAAATTTTATTCTTCTTTATAGATGAGTTATATTCCATTGTACATATATACACAGATTCTTTATCCATTCATCAACTGAAGAGCATCTAGGTTGGGTCCACAATCTGGCTATTGTGAACTGAGCAACTATGAACATTGATGTGGCTGCATCTCTGAGTATGCTGATTTTAAGTCCTTTGGGTATAGGACAAGGAGTGGAATAGCTGGGTCAAATGGTGGTTCCATTCCAAGCTTTCTGAGGAATCTCCATACTGCTTTCCAGAGTGGCTGCACTAATTTGCAACCCCACCAGCAAAGTATGAGTATACCTTTTTCCCCACATCCTTGCCAGCACCTATTGATGCTTGTATTCTTGATAATCACCATTCTAATTGGACTGAGATGGAATCTTAGGGTAGTTTTGATTTGCATTTCTCTTATTACTAGAGATGTTGAACATTTTTTCATATATCTGTTAATTGGTTGGAGATCTTCTTCGGTGAAGTGTCTGTTCATTTCCTTAGCCCATTTGCTGATTGGATTATTTGTATTCTTGATGTAGAGTTTTTTGAGTTCTTTATAGATTCTGAAGATTAGTGCTCTATCTGAAGTATGGGTGGCAAAGATTTTCTCCCACTCTGTAGGCTCTCTCTTCGCATTGCTGATAGTTTCCTTTGCTGAGAGAAAGCTATTTAGTTTGAATCTATCCCAGTTATTGATTCTTGCTTTTATTTCTTGTGCTATGGGAATCCTATTAAGGAAGTCTGATCCTGGGCCAACATGTTAAAGATTTGGACCTACTTTTTCTTCTATAAGATGAAGAGTCTCTGGTCTGATCCCAAGGTCCTTGATCCATTTTGAGTTGAGTTTTGTGCAGGGTGAGAGATAGGGATTTAGTTTCATTCTGTTGCATATGGATATCCAGTTTTCCCAGCACCATTTGTTTAAGAGGCTATCTTTTCTCCATTGCATATTTTTGGCCCCTTTGTCTAGTATGAGAAAATTGTATTTATTTGGGTTTGTGTCCATGTCCTCTATTCTGTACCATTGATCTACCTGTCTATTTTGGTGCCAATACCATGCTGTTTTTGATACTATTGCTTTGTAGTATAGTTGAAGTTCTGGTATTGCGATACCCCCTGTTTCATTCTTCCTGCTAAGGATTACTTTAGCTATTCTGGGTCTCTTATTCTTCCAGATGAATTTCATGATTGCTTGCTCTATTTCTGTAAGGTACATCATTGGGATTTTAATTGGAATTGCATTGAATCTGTATAGCACTTTTGGTAGTATGGCCATTTTGACAATATTAGTTCTGCTTATCCAAGAACATGGAAGATCTTTCCATCTTCTAAGGTTTTCTTTAATTTCTTTCATTAGTGTTCTGTAGTTCTTGTTGTAGAGGTCTTTCACCTCCTTTGTTGGATTGATTCCCAAGTATTTTATTTTTTTCGAGGATATTGTGAATGGGGTAGTTTTTCTAATTTCTCCTTCTGAAGATTCATCACTTATGAATAAAAATGCATTGGATTTATGAGCCTTGATCTTATAACCTGTTCCTTTACTGAATTCACTTATGAGTTTTAAAAGCTTTCTGGTGGAATTTCCCGGTTCTTCTAAATATATAATCATGTCATCAGCAAATAGGGATAGTTTGAGTTCTTCTTTTCCTATTCATATCCCTTTAATTTCCTTGGTCTGTCTAATTGCTCTGGCTAGAGTTTCAAGGACAACGTAGAATAGAAGTGGTAAAGAGGGCATCCCTGCCTTGTTCCAGTTTTTAGGGGGAATGATTTCCGTATTTCACCATTTAGAATGATATTGGCCATGGGCTTTGCATAGATGGCCTTTACAATGTTAAGGAATGTTCCCACTATCCCTATTTATTCTAGTGTTTTGAGAATAAGGGGTCCGGTATTTTATCAAATACTTTTTCTGCATCTGTCAAAATAATCATGTGATTCTTGATTTTAAGTCTTTTGATATGGTGAATTACATGTATTGATTTCTGGATGTTGAGCCAACCTTGCATCCCTGGGATAAAACCCACTTGATCATGGTGCACTATCTTTTTAATATATTTTTGGATGCGATTTGCTAAAATTTTGTTGAGAATTTTTGCATCAATATTCATTAAGAATATTGGTCTGAAATTTTCTTTCCTTGATGTGTCTCTGTCTGGTTTAGGTATCAGGGTGATACTGGCTTCATGGAATAAGTTTAGGAGGATTCCCTCCTCTTCTATTTCATGAAATACTTTGAGAAGTATTCAATGAGCTCTTCTTTAAAGGTTTTGTAGAACTCGGCTGAGAACCCATCTGGTCCTGGTCTTTTCTTTGTTGGTAGGCTTTTGATGACTTCTTCTATTTCATTCCTTGCAATTGATCTATTTAAATTGTGTATGTCCTCCTGGTACAGTTTAGGTAATTCATATGTCTCTAGAAACCTGTTGATGTCTTCTAGATTTTCTGTTTTGTTGAAGTATAGATTTTCAAAATAGCTTGTAATTATGTTTTGTATTTCAATCGTGTCTGTAGTGATATTTCCTTGTTCATTCCAAATTCTAGTAATTTGAGTTTTCTCCCTCTTTCTCTTTGTTAGTGTGGTTAAGGGTTTATCAATTTTGTTTATTTCTTCAAAGAACCAACTAATATTTTGTCAATTTTTCTATTGTTTATTTTGTTTCAATTTCATTGATTTCAGCTCTGATTTTAACTATTTCCAGTCTTCTACTACTTTTGGTGTTGCTCTGTTCTTTTTGTAGGAGTTCAAGCTGTAGTGTTAGGTCAATTATTTGTTGATTTTTTTTCTTCTTTTATTGAATGTGCTCTATGAAATAAATTTTCCTCTGAGTACTGCTTTCATAGTGTCCCAGAGATTTTAATATGATGTGTCTTTGTTCTCTTTTATTTCTAAGAATTTTTTATTTCCCTCCTGATATCTTCTGTTATCCTTTCATCATACAATAATGTATTATTTAGTCTCCAGGTGTTGGAGTAGTTCTGCTTTTTATTCTGTCATTTTATTTCTAATTTCAATCCATTATGATCTGATAGAATACAAGGTAGTATCTCTATCTTCTTGTATTTGCTAACAGTAGCTTTATGGCATAATATATGGTCTATTTGAGAGAAGGATCCATGTGCTGCTGAGAAGAAAGCATATTCCCTCTTTGTTGGATGATGTATTCTATATATGTCTGTTAAGTCTAAATTATTGATTGTGTTATTGAGATCTATGGTTTCTTTGTTCAATTTTTGTTTGGAGAATCTGTCCAATGGTGAGAGAGGTGTGTTAAAATCACCAAGTATTATCATGTTGTGGTCTATTTTATTTCTGGAATTAAGAAGGATTTGTTTGACGTACATGGATGAGCCAATGTTTGGGGCATAGATATTTAGGATTGTTATGTCGTGCTGATTTATACTTCCCTTAAGCAGTATGAAATGTCCTTCTTTATCCCTTCTGACTAACTTTGGCTTGACGTCCACATTATCTGATATGGGGATGGATATTCTGGCTTTTTTGCTTAGTCCATGTGCATGGTGTGTTTTTTCCCATCCTTTCACCTTTAGTCTGTGAGTATCTTTTTCTATGAGATGAGTCTCTTGCAGGCAGCATATTGTTGGATCTTTCTTTTTAATCCAATCTTCCAGTCTATGTCTTTTGATTGATGAGTTCAGGCCATTAACATTCAGGATTATTATTGAGATATGATTTGAATTCCCGGTAATTTGACTCATTTTGTTTTTTGGCACATCTTGGTTTCTCCTCTATTGGCTGTTCCTTTAGGCTAGTTCCTCCCTTTGCTGTTTTGCATCATTGTTTTTCATCTCTTCCTCGTGGAATATTATGCTAAGAATATTCTGTAATGCTGACTTTCTTTTAGTAAATTCTTTTAGCTTTTGTTTATCATGGAAGGATTTTATTTCATTGTCAGATCTGAAGGTAAGTATTGCTAGGTATAAGATTCTTGGTTGGCATCCATTTTCTTTCAGGGCTTGAAAAATGTTGTTCCAGGCCCTTCTAGCTTTGAGGGTCTGGAATGAAAAATCTGCTGATATTCTTATTGGTTTCCCCCTGAAAGTAATTTGATTCTTTTCTCTTGCAGTCTTTACAATTCTGTCTTTATTTTGTGTATTAGGTATTTTCATTATAATGTGCCTTGGTGTGGGTCTGTTGTAATTTTGTATATTTGGAGTCCTATAAGCCTCTTGTACTTGATTTTCCATTTCCTTCTTCAGATTTGGGAAATTTTCTGATATTAATTCAATGAATAGACTGTTTATTCGTTTGGTTTGTTTCTCTGAGCCTTCCTCAATCCCAATAATTCTTAAATTTGGCCTTTTCATGATATCCCATTCTTGTAAATTCTGTTCATGATTTCTTACCATCTTCTCTGTTTGGTCAACTTTGTTTTCAAGATTAAATATTTTGTCTTCAGTGTCTGAGGTTCTGTCTTTCAGATATTCTATCCTATTTGTTATGCTTTCTATGGAGTTTTTAATTTGGTTTATTGTTTCCTTCATTTCAAGGATTTCTGTTTGTTTATTTTTTCAGTATCTCTAACTCTTTATTGAAATGATCTTTTCCTTCCCATATTTGCTCTTTTAACTGTTGATTGGTGCAATCATTCAATGCCTTTGCATCATTCAATACATTTGCTCTTTCATTTCAACCTTCAATGCCTGCATTTGCTCTTTCATCTTCTCATTTGCTTCCCTGATTGTTTTAATTATGTACATTCTGAACTCCCTTTCTGACTTTTATTCTGCCATGCTGTCATTGGGTTTTATTGATATAGTATCTAGGTTTGTTTGGGATATTTTTCTTCCCTTGTTTTCTCATATTGGTCAGGTATCAGTGGAACTCTGAGATATTGCAAATTTCCTCTATTGGCTTATAGCATCCCTGTATATTTCCAGTATATTTCCTCCTAGCCTGCAGTAGCCTGAAGTCTTGGAGGAACTTGATAATGCAGTGCTTCTGATGAAAGCTGCCCCTCTAGGGGTGGTGACCTTCAGATGGGGTGTAGTCCCTGCTAGTGGGCAGAGGCACCTCCACTTGTTGACATATGGTCTGCCAAAGAGGAGCTAGACTACAGGTGGGCATGGCTGGTCTGGGCCTGTGTCTGGCCTGCTGCCCTGGCCAGGGGAGCCTAGTTGTGTGCGTAAGCCTCTAGCTGGCCGGCCCTGCTCTGAGAAGCTGCCAATGGCAGGTTTTTAAAGGTGGTGTTAGGCTGCTTCGAAGTTCACATGACAAATCTGTATTGACCACTACTTCATAGCATACAAAAAAGGCAATTAGAAGTTGAGATCCAATTAGAGGTTCAAACCTAATTAGAAGTTCTTAATGTGAAAAGTAAAGCCATCACATACCTCAAAGTTGTATACGAATGATTTTTATAAATGTGGAGTAGGAAATTATTTCTTAAACAAAATAAAGACTATCTATAGGAGAAAGATTGGCAAATTTGTCATTTATATAAAGAAATTTTTTTTACCCAAAGATTCTGATATGAGAAGAAAAATGTATTTGCAATTTTTATAACCAAGAGAACTATGAATTTCAACCAGAATGTAATTTAAAATCTCTACAGATAAATAAAGAAAATTTAGACGACTTATCAGAAAAGCAAAAAAGATAAAAATCTAAGAATTAGTAAACCAATCAAAAAGCACTTAACCTGTTGAGACTCTAGGGCCCTGAATGTCCTTGACTATTCTTGGGGATTAGTTCCTAGGAGGAAGAATCATGTACCAGTTTCCGGTCTCAGGGAAGACTCGCCACATCTTGCCAGTTTCTGCAAGTGTCCTAAGTCTGGAAGGATGACTTGTAAAAACTCAACCTGGAGGGGTCTGCCATGATTCTTGAGGCTGGAAGTCTCACTGCAGACCCAGATACTGTAGCAGTCAGATATCTACCACTGCATTTCTGGATCTCAGCTAAACAATTTTACTACACACAGATAGGCAGCAAGAATCAAAAGAAGCTTATGTTCTATGGAAAGCCAATTCTATGCTGCTCAAAAAGTTGACTCAGAGCAGATGGAGCAGATATGTGCATGTCCCAATCCACACCACATCCACAGGACCCTGATACCACTATGTTCTGTATTTTAAACACTTAAATGACTGGGCCATGGCTTCCCATGACATTCTTTTATTAGGCAGGGGAGGACAAATGCTGGGCCATTCTAGAAAGTTCCTCTTTATCGCAGGATGTTGTATTTTCAGTATATTCTGCCTGAAATTTGCACACAAAGAGGAAAAAAGCTGATTCAGTCCAGGTCATTCAGGGAACTGTTCTCCTGCAGTTAAGGAGATGGAAATTTTAGATCAGTGTCATATCATCATAAAAAATGAAATAAAATAAATGAAATATTAAGGGTTGACAAAACTTAAAAAACTTAAAAAAAAAAAGACATCTGTTACTCCTATATAATGATGATGGTGGTGTCTATTTTACATACACTTTGGAATTCTAAGCATTTTATATTAAAGATGAGAATTCTATCTGCTGAAATATAATCAACAGAAATGTATAAACATGTAAAACAAAAAATATAAATATATTAATATATAATATATAAATTAGTGATGTTATCACACTGACATTGAATGATAGGAAATTGTCAGAAACTCATAGCTGAGGAAGATAAGGCAAAGACAGTGAAAGGAGTTCTTCAAGCTCTCTCCAGATCTCCACTCACTCTTCAGAGGAACAATGGTTGAGATAAGAACTCCTTGGAGAACAGCCACACAGTTGAACAGCAGTGATTTAGTTTATGTTTGTTTATTTAAACAGCATTATTTATAGTTGTCCTGTCTATTAAGAACACAAGAAGTCCATTAAAAGAAGAGCTGATGAATGCATTTTTGTGTATTTAAACAGAGGAATATTATGCAGTAATGAAATGAAAAAAATGCATTAATTTGTACCTGTATGGATTTATATTGTAAACATGCTATTGAGTAATAGAATAAAAGTTCAAGAACTAAATACTTAATTATTCAATTTATCTAAAATTCAAGACCAATGGAAACGTAAAAGGAAACTTAGACATAAAGATAATCGTTAAATTTGACTAGAATGAAGTATGTAGTGACTGAAAGAAATCACCACAGAGTCTGGGATGCCATTATGAGTCATATTTCTTGATATCCATAGTATTATGGAAATGTAATCAATTGGTAAAAAATATTGAATTATCCAGTTTCAATTGTGTATTTTTCTGTGGATATGTTCAAATTTTTAAAAATATTAACTTGGGAAAGGATGCCACACTGTCTTTTCTCCAGTTGCCATCTTTTCTGCATGCTATCCTGATTCTCTGGCAGGTTGCACCTGATTTCTCCTGTTGAATAAAGACAAGGAAGAAAAGATAAACAGCTGGCAAATGCATCTAATATGGTTTGTAGATTTCCGATCCCCTAAGATTCCAGGGCTATGCCATGAGCTTTTCACAGCTACTGTGAACTCACTTCTCCAAGTATCTTCCTCATAGAGAATTTAAATCAGAGGGAAAGGTCTCCTTTATATGTGGTACAACTTGTCTAAAGGAAGCATAGGCATTCTATTCCATGATTCACTCTGGGGTTGCTTGCTTCAGTTATGTATAAGGTATTGCATCTTTCAATTTCCATATGACAGATGTCAAATTCACCAAGGAATTCTATTGAAATTCCTTTTATTCGACTGAAGTAAAAGAAACATCCTCTCTCAAGCCCAAATATATAGAGAGTAGTGATACTCAAAGCCCACCAGCAGCACACAAAATACCCATGTTTTATTCCCAACCCCTTGCCTACCACAGTTTCAAACATAAATTCTCTAGTTCAGAAGAGGCCAAGAACGATTAAAACTAACATACCTACACCATCATTAATAGGTACATTCCATGTTGCAAATTGTCTGTACAAGCTACCTCACATTGATTAAGAATTTTAATTTGATTTTTATAATGTCTGTGTTAGTTGATAGGAGTATCCCCACTTAACATAAAAAAATAGATCAAAACTACTGAGCAAGTTGCCCAAGATTACTTTATTACTTCTTCTTTTTCTTTCTTTCTTTCTTTTTTTTTTTTTTTTTTGAGTGTGGCTATGTCCTAAAAATCTTCATTTCAAAAACAAATGTCCATCTGCATATAGCCTGGGACCATAGTTTGCCAATGTTTGAGTGTTATCTTGACAAATTAATGAATCACAACTCATCCTGAATCAGAATTTCTATCCTTTCTTTCTTATTTATAAGTGTGTATTCATTATTGTTCTCAGAGTTCACAGATATGAAAAACAATGTCATTGTCCCACAGAAGAAATAACATTGCCATTGTATCTTCATAGCTGCATCTTTCATTTAATGATAATGTTAGATTCACAACCCACATTTATGATTAGATTTTACTCTTAATGTGTATGTTCAGTTTCTAAGAAAATAAAATATACCTTGAAAGATAAACATCACCATAATTTCACATACTAAAAATATTCTTTTATCTCTTCAAGTAATTTTCAAGGAGGAATTTCTAAAATAATCTTAGCAACATAATTAAAACACTAAAATGTTATTTTTATTTGGATATGTTTAGGCATCCTCATTTAAATAAAAAGAGTAAAATTTTTTCATCACCATAAAGCAGCATCAACATTGATGCATCTACAAATAAAGGATTTTATCCAGAAAACTATTTCTGTATACCACAGTTTTATTTCTTAAAGTTGATGCAATCCAATTTGCATAAACACACTAATGTCATAATTATTGCTTTGGTAAGATATGTTCATTGTCATTTCATTTTGATGGTTAGGAATGATTTTATGAGTAAACTGTTCTTTTACTTATAAGCAAGTTTCAAAGTAAAATAAAGAAAATGGATGGAAATTGTGAAAGAGATCCAGGTGTGTCATTACTAGCAGAATCATACTATGGAGATAATTAACTGGATGAGCATAATGTACACTGGCAAAAGCCCATTTATTCAGCATTTAAACTCCCATCTTAGCCTATAAAAGTTTGGCAGAAGACTTGAGACTCCTAGTTCAGAGAAAAGGAATGCTATGACTCTAGGATGCAGCAGGCTTCACGTTCACATCAGTTACCTGGTATCCCCAGGTCTCACAAAGGTGATGCCAAAGTGAGCTTAGATGGAGGCTGCATATGGAATAAGCATGTGTCATAGCCAAAAATCCTTAAACTTAAGAAAACTCCACTTGTATAACAATGCTGCTGGCATACCCACCAACATTTTCCTTCTTGGTGAGGGAAAAAACTGCCCTCAGCTCTAGAGGAAGACACCACCAATATTTTTCAAGATTCCTTGCCACACAAACATTCTTGGAAAGGTAGTCCTGGAACAAACACAGACACCAAACTTTATTTGAACAATGTTCCACTTGCTGAGGTGCTACCTGAACTTTTAGGATTATTCTCTCCGTATATCCATCTTCCAGGTGCAGTGAGAGCAGCTATGTTCATGACTTGGCCTAGGATACAAATTTTCTATAGGCTTTAGTCAAAGAGAGATCCATATGCCATCAAAAGTAACATACATATTGGGAGCTGCAAGTACCATTTTCTTATTATTTTTATAGATAGCATTTTGATTCATCATACACAAATGGGATACATCTTTTTGTTTCTATGGTTGTGCACGATGTACATTCTACCATTCATGTAATCATACATGTATATAGGATAATGATATCTGTCTCATTCCATCATCTTTCATACCCCTACCCCCTCATTTTCCTCTACTTAATCTGAAGTTCCTCCATTCTTCTCTCACCCCCACCCTCCACCCTCAATATGTATCATCATCCATTTATCAGGGAAAACATTTGACCTTTGGTTTTTGGGGATTAGCTTATTTCACTTAGCATGATATTCTCCAATCCCATCCATTCATCTGCAAATATCATATTATTATTCTTCTTTATGGCTGAATAATATTCCATTTTGTATGTATACTACAATTTCTTTATCCATTCATCTGTTGAAGGACATTTTGGTTGGTTCCACGATCTAGCTATTGTGAATTGAGCTACTTCTTTAACAAGACTCCCAAAGCACAAGAAATCAAATCAACAATCAATAAATGTGATGGACTCACGCTAAATAGCTTTTTCTCAGCAAATGATATAATCAAGAATGTGAAGAGAGAGCCTACAGCGTGGGGGAAAATCTTTTCCATATGCACTTCAGATAGAGCACTTATCTCCAAAATTTATAAAGAACTTACAAAACTTTACACCAAAAATACAAAGAACCCAATCAATATATGGGCCAAGGAACTGGACAGACACTTTACAGAAGACATACAGGCAATTAACAAATATATGAAAAAGTGTTCAACATCTCTAGTAATTAGTGAAATGAAAATTAAAACAACTCTAAGATTTCATCTTACTCCAATTAGAATGGCTTTTATCAAGAACACAAACAATAATAGATGTTGGTGTAGATGTGGGGAAAATACTCCACTTGCACATTGCTGGTGGAGTTGCAAATTGGGGCAGTCACCCTGGAAAGCAGTGTGGAGAATCCTCAGAAAACTTGGAATGGACCCACCTTTTGACCCAGTTATCCTACTCCTCGGTTTATACCCTAAGGACTTAAAATTAACATTTTTTAAGTTAAATAGTAAGTGTTAGAGTGCTGAGATAAGACTAAAAAAGGCAAGGAAAATAAATGAAAGATGGAAACTGGATTTGAACAGAGAATAAGGATAACTAGGGCTGGGGAGATAGCTCAGTTGGTAGAGTCTTGCCTTGTAAGCACAAGGCCCTGGGTTCAAACCTCAGCACGGCAAAAAGAAAAAAAAAAAAAAAAAAAAAAGATAACTAACACAGAATAAGGATTATGTTAACCCTGAAATCAATCTCTGAATTGAGATGTTTTCATGTGTTCAGACATTTTAAGAGGCATGCTTTGCTTTTGGGATAGTTTACCACATTTCTTTATATAACATCATTTTATGAATGTCTCTCAAAATAGTTATTAACAGTCATTTAATACTTAGGCATTGTGAATATGTTCTTGGTTTGTAAATTTGTCGTTCTATTTTTAAAACAAATATTTTTGCATATTTGATATATATAATTTCAAAATACAATGTAATAAAATATATCAATATTGCCCTTTTTATTTTATAAAACACATTCTCAATATATTTTATATGAATTATGTTATTTATAAACCCCTTAATTTGAAAGCTTAAATATGTTAACTAATATTTAAAATGTTTTAAATTTTGTTTTTCATACTTAGTTATATTTATTTGGGATATATTACTATATATCATCCAACCTAGATGCCCTTCAATAGATGAATAGATAAAGAAAATGTGGTATATATACACAATGAAATATTAGTCAGCCATAAAGAAGAATAAAATTTGCAGGTAAATGGATGGAGTTGGAAAATATCATGCTAAGTGAAATAAACCAACCCCCAAAAAACCAAAGGCCAAATGATTTCTCTGATAAGTGAAAGATGATACATAACAGGGTGGGATGAGAAGGGAAGAGAAGAATGGAAGAAGGATTGATTGTGTAGAGGGGAATGCATGGTGGGGAGGTGGTGGGGGAAAGGAAAGATAATAGAATGAGACAAACATCATTACCCTATGTACATGTATGATTATACAAATGGTATGACACTACTTTGTGTACAACCAGAGAAACGATAGTTATAACCCATTTGTGTACAATGAATCAAAATTTAATAAAAAGAATAGATTTTGAATTTTAATAATACCCTTCGAGGAAATAATATTGTGGCTATTCTCCCTTGTCTTATTAATATGGTAAATTCAGATTCATATTTAAATATTTATCCTAATTTATAGTTTAGGATAAAACTAACTTCATCATAGTGTTATGGAATTTATTTGTTGATATTTTAAAAGGATTCGTGAAATATGTTAGTCCAAAGTTTTATACTTTCTTATATGAGCAATTTCAACTTTAAATAAATGTATAGATTTATGCAATTATCATCACATCACAATTATAGAATAATTCCATTATTCTGAGAGATTGTTCATGCCCATTTGCCCTGTCCCCACTTCCAGGACTAGGCTAACAGTAATCTGCTTTTGAAATCCATAGATTTGCTTTACTGGATGTTTCATATAAAAGGAAGCATGTGGTATGCAATCTATTTTGTTTGACTTCTTTCACTTAGCATAATGGGTGTGTGTGAGTGTGTGTGTGTGTCCATGCATGCAAGTGCATGTGGAATGCTGGGGATTGAACCCAGAGTCTTGTATAGTGCTAGGCAAGAACTCTACCACTGAGCTACATCCAGACCTACCATAATGTTTTTGAGGGTTAACACATGTTGTATCATGTATCAGTGCTTTATTCCTTTTTATTGCTGTTTATTATTCCACAGTGTGGATATACCTCACTGGGTTTATAGAGTCACCAGATGATCAGGTGTGGAAAGGTTTTACCTAAAAATTTCATAGAAATTTTCCTAAAAGTTAAAAGAAAAGAGAATGAGAGTATATTTACTTATAAATACATGGTATTTTTGTTTGCTCTCTGAAGAGAAACTAATTTTTCTGCAGGTATTCTTAGTCCATTATTTCAATATGGATCTAAAATGCCACCTTTTCATATAGCACATTGCCACATATCTGGGTATCAGCTCTGCTCAGTGTTATTTTGGTATATCTCACCAAACACCACTTTTATAGTAGTAGAATTTGTAAATCGATGTGTGTTAGGAACAATCGTTTCCACATTTTATTCTTCTTCAATATCAATGAATTATTTCTGACCATTTGTCTTCTTACATAGCTCTGATCTAATTTTTAGATACAGCATATCAATTTCCACCAAAAAATAAAATTTTAAACTGACATTGCATTGGGTTTATATGCTAATTGGGTGAAAACTAATATTTTCACCAATATTATATCTTTCTCCATTTATTAAAAATGTCTATATTATCATTAAACAAAGTTTTGTCATCTTCACAAAATCCTGGATATTCTCAATTAGATTTAATGTCATTAGTTACTTTTTCTGATTGTAGTTTTAAATTATATTTTAGAAATTCACTTTTTAAACTCTTCTATTTATCTTGACATAATAAAAGGAACTTAGACTATATAAGTATGCACATATATTACTTTGATATGATTAATAAAAACTTTAAAGATTAAAAATGAGATATACTAATATCATTAAATTGTAAACAGTAATGGAATTCACATATATGAATTTGGTCTCATAAGAAAAATGACCATAAATATCATGATTGAACTTTAATCTAGTCAGTAGTTTATTTCTCTTCTTTTCCTTTCCTGGTCTACTTTTAGTTTTGCTTTCTGAATTAGATTTTTGTATTCTACTTTTTCAACACTATCATAAATCAACTTATGCATTCTATGATATATGTTTTGAATTATAATAGATATGTAGCTTAATCTAAGTTATGACACTCCTTTATTATTCTTTTTTAAGATAAGGTCCTTCCACAAATTTAGCTCACCTGCTGAGTGACAGAAATTCAAATACTCAGGCCTCTGGTGTACTACAAATATTCTCCTTTTGCCATTGAAATTATGATCTGCCACACTTTCCTAGGAATTTTTGCTGTAGGGGTGGACACACTTTTATATATAATATGAAGGTGAATTTTTTCTTCATATTTAACACATTGTAATTTTTTAAAACAATAAAGCTTACAATATACCAAAACAATGTTTAAAAATGAGAAATCTACTATTAAAACACCTACCCATACTTGTATATGTATATAAGCCTAGCAATATATTCCTTTTAGCCATGCATATAGAAATTAACAAAAATGGTAACGATGACTTACAGACTATCTAAATATTTATATCCTTTGATTATATATATTTCTAAAATATTCCCCCATGAAACATAAGCATTTATGGGAAGGCATTGGTAAAAATTCTACTACTATTATTGAAAATTTATCAACCTTCATTTGCAGCACTTCATATCTTTTGCCTTCAGTATTCAATTTTATGGCATATACTCAATCAAAAAGGAGAACAAATAGAACTGAATCTCCCTCTGTTGAGGCACTTGGGTTGGGGGTGAAGAGGAAGGTGATCCCAAGGCCTCCACACAAGGACACAGATGCCCCTTTGAGAGTAGATTTCATTGTTTCTACACATTTGGGGATCTTTGCCTGTTTGAAAATATGACTTTAATTAGACTAAACATAGTACTTGAACTAAAATTTAGAATAGCAGGATACTGCCTACTCCTGATATGACAAAAACAAACTTCACAAAAAAGAAAAAAACCTCCAGAGCTTCAGATCCAATAACTACAATAGTCAAATCTTAAATAATGTTTTCTTAATAAATTTACGTTTTAAATTTTATGATGGCAAAACCAAGTCTTAGAAACCACATTTCCTTTCAGGAGAGAAAGTCGATCGTTGTGTAATCACAGCATATTTTCATGAAATAATTGACAATACAATTGAGTTCTGTGTCAATATAAAGTTTCCTGGTAGACTATAAACACATCTAGAAGTAAGAACATATTTTACCTATGTTTTACTGTAATAAAGTAATCAGGGAAAGAGTAGGGACATTTCTACATATGCCATTGGCTATTTTCACACAAATTTTAAGGAGAGATAGCTGTGGGTTTCTCAGAGCTCTTCACTAGATTCCTAGCCCTAGAAGACAAAGAAACTGATAAGCTATGATATTAGAGGACATTTGCTTTCACTTCTCCCAGAACATTTTAATGTACCATGAGGTTAGACCTGCAATTCTTTGTTTAAAACATTATCTCCCCAGTAGCTGAAGTTACTTGCTGAGATAGGAACCCAGATTAGAGTTAAAAGTATAAGATTGGAGCAATATCCTCCTAGCTCTTTATATTTCAAGGAGACATCTCCATATTGTAAATCCAATACTTCTTGGACTATCTGACTCCTGCACAAGTTTTGTTTACATGTAAACCAAAGAATTAAAGTAAGAAAGAGATCCTTTCAGAAGAGCTGAGGCACAGCAGTCTTCTTTGTCTTTAAAAACAGAGAATACTTGTTTCCTCTTCCCTCCCTTATGTAGCATCCAGCCACAACAGTAAGACCAGGACAAAGGAAGACACATATTGTCATTATGTACTGTGCTGTATTTAATAACAACTCTATCCTTGAATGAAAACAATTCTTATATAAGATGAAAGTGGTACTTAGGATTTAAATTTTTTTTTTATTTTTACAGATTGCATTTTGATTTATTATACACAAATGGGGTACATCTTTTCATTTCTGTGGTTGTGCATGATGTAGATTCATACCATTCATGTAATCATACATGTACATAGGGTGATGATGTATGTCTCATTCCACCATTTTTCATACCCCCCTTTCATTTCCCTTAACGTAATCTAAAGTTCCTCAATTCTTCTCTCAGCCACACCCTCACCCCCATTATATATCATCATCCATTTACCAGGGAAAACATTTAGCCTTTGGTTTTTTGGGATTGGATTATTTCACTTATGGTATTTTCCAATTCCATCCATTTATCTGCAAAGTCATAATATTAGAGGATTTTTTAAAATCCAGTGTAATTGCTTAGGATTCTGAATGAAAGAAATAATAATTTCTTGAGTGCCAGGAACTGAAAGAAGATACTTCATACGCTTCAAATTTATTATGTACCTTAAAACAAAAAATCTTAAATCCTTTTAAAAATCAGAAATATAATAATTTCCTTAAGATTCATGAGATATTCCAACAAAACACTAAGAGTTTGGTGACATACATATACAAATACATACATACACATATATATTTATATAGATAGATAAGGCTTTTTTTGTTTTGTTTTGTTTTGGGTACCAGAGATTAAACCCAGTTATACATAACCACCGAGCCACATTCCCAGTCCTTTTTATATTTTATTTAGAGATAAGTTCACACTAAATTACTTAGGGTCCTGTTAAATTGCTGAGTCTGGCTTTGCTCTCAGGATCCTACTGCCTCAGCCTCCTGAGCCTCTGGGATTATGTTATGTTCCACTACACCCAGTTTTCTTTATATTTAAAATAGAAGACTTCAGGCTGGGGATGTGGCTCAGTTGGTAGAGTGCTTGCCTTGTGTGTACATAGGCCCTAGGTTCAATCCCCAGCACCACATTAAAAAAAAAAAAAATGGAGATCTTAAGAACTCAAGTATAAGTAGTATCCTAGAAGAAGGAAATATATTCATCCCAATGAATTCTCAAAGGACATTTTCTGTTAAGATATTAAAATATAACTTGAGCAATGATAACAGTGACAAAAATAGAAGTATATCACTCCTTCATTTTAACTGTTTGCTGTGTGCCAGAAACCATAGTAAACATTTCTTGTCTTTACTAGCACTTATCAAAGTCTGTCATTAATTCACTAACACTTTTTGATTTTTAAGTGGATGTGAAACCTTCCTCCAAAGTATGAAAGATCCAATAAGGTAAAAATCATATATGGATTTATAACATTTTATTTCCAACAACTGATGCTGAGATGGCAAAAGGACAGTCAGTGTAGGCAATGAATGATTGGGTCAGTAAGAAGAGGACTGACTCAAGAGGAAATAACACTAATAACTCCAGAGCCCATCCCCCTCCTCCATCTGTTGCCAAAGATACCTGCTTGGGGTTGGGGGGGTTGCTCCTCCTTGTAGGGAGTTGCAGGGGTTATTAGTGAATGCCCCCTGGGCTGCTCCCTTCCTGCCTGCACCACTGGGCAGCTTCATTCCTTCCCTTGGATCATTACAACTTTTGGCCCACCTTTTGGTCACCAGTCACATAGGCAGGATGTTGGGGGATGAGGCAAGAGAACAAAGGAAATCTAAAAAGTACAAAAGGGACAGGACACCCCCACTGCCTCCAACACTCAGATCTGGGCCCCCTTCTCTTCAGAAAGTCTATCTCTGTTCTATCCTTTAAATAAAACCTGCTTTCCACGCTTGCCTTGGCCTTTCTCAGGTGCGCAGACTCAGCCTGATTCTCAGCACTGTTTGTCCAGTCTGTGCTCACCACCATTTTTTAATAAGCCTGTGAATGAAACCTGATTCGAGGTGTTAAACAACCTCCCTATGTTCCCAAAAGTGTGAAGGACAGAGCAGGAACGCAAGCCACGCCTGCCTCACTACACAGCCTGCCTTCTAATCATCACATAAAGTGAATTTTCCTGAATATTTTGTAATCTTGAGTTTCAATTATGAGGATCACCTAAAGTTCCTCCTCTTTCTTCTTTCACGTAGATTCTAAGTGTGCTTTCAGCTTTTTCTGCCGGTTTTCTGTGCTATCTTAATATGTCAAACTTGATGTATACTCAAACTTGATGCACCTCAGCTGTGCGCGCACACACACGCACACACACACACACACACACACATACACACACACACACACATCTCAGCAAGTTTCTCTCCAGTGGGGAGTGAGGGAGCCTGTGAGTCCTTGTGTATCAGAGAGCTGCAGTGCAGTTGAAGTTTTCTTCATGGAAGTAAAGTGAGAATGTGGTCATTTGCAGACCCTGCTTCTTTCTTTCTTCCTCCTTTCTTTATTAATATTCATTTTTATTGCCAAGTTATTACTCTGAGAGAGTGCTGGGGTAACATATGCTTGGCCTTGGATGCTACTTTCCCTTGGGTGTTTTCTGTCTGCTTTGAATGGTGACCTGGAGGTCTGGCAATGACTGACTGTGGTCTTAGGAAATATGAGGAAATGATACAAATGCTCTGCAACTAATTAAAAATCTGTAGCGCTGACATCTGCTTAATATACGTGGTAATTCCAGAAGTTGATGGCAGACCACCTCCATTCAGCAAGGGTCTGATGCAGTCTCTTTAAATAAAGTAATTATGAAGTGTAGTGGCATGGATATAAACTTGGAGAACATCCAAATAGAGTCATAAAATGTGCTAATTGGTATTGAGGATTAGAACGCAGTAAAATCCAAATTTACAACACTATTTTACAGTGGAAGTAACTTTTCTGCACCAGAGACTAAAAAGGCACTTGAGTTTTAGAAAAAAACCTCACTACATTTCAAGTCTTCTTGAAATTTTAAAATATCCTAGATTATATTTGATTCAGGGATGTTGTATAAGAGGGTTATAATTCACACATTTAGTTAACAGACAAAAAGAAATGGTATCATTTGTGCAACAAAATAAAAATTTGAGGAATCTACCAAAATGAAGAATATGACTTCATTGAAACATTTAGAGAATACAAGAACAGAGTAAAACAATCAAAGCATGGGCATTTATAAATAAATTTGTAAGTGAATGCTTTTTTTATTTTCCTCCATGAAATACAGCAAAAATTGTATAGATTAATACTTATGAATATAATTTTCATGTATGGTTGATTTCATTTGTTTGTTCTATGTAAAAAAAAATCCTTGAATCAAGGTTTTAAAATTAATGTTAAGATAAATTAACAAACCTGAGAGTGAGTTTCATTTGTTTACTATCATATACAATTTAGAATCCATGAGATTGTTTCTGCAAAGAATACCTAAGACAAATGCTTAATTAGGTATAATTTTGAAGAAAGTAGGCTGAGTAAAAACTGATGTAAATACAGCAATAAGGATTTCTTATATGATATACCAATGAGAATTTACTACTTTGTTAGAATAGCAAGAAAAAAACATAATTTTATATTTGTATTTTTAATAAAAATTTAAATGATTAAAATTACAGAAATTGTACATCAGTGAATTTGAAGATATAATGAAAACATTGAGTAAACACATTGAGCAACAAGTAATAACTTATATGTGAATCTTGAAAAACAGTCTGTGGTACTTTCAGAGAGTTTTATTTTCACATACATGATGATACATAAAACCATTTGCTAATTCAGTCTGCATTAATGAAATTGGGTTGCTTCCACATTTTGAAGTACTATGAACAACTGCGTTATGAATATTTATGTGCAAATTTTATGAGAATATATGATTTCATTTCACTTGAGTATATACTGTTTATAACTAGTAATGGAATTTCTAGGTATGAAACCCTTATACTTAACATTTTGAGGAAAGGCCAAATTGTTTTCAATGTAGCTGTCCCATTTTACAATCTTATCAGAAAATCATGATAATATAAAATTTGCCACATTCTCAGTGGTTATCCTTTATTTTGACATTATAGTCAGCCTAATAGATGGGGCACAATAACTTACTGTGATTTTGATTTGTATTTAACCAGTGAATAATAATATTGAGCTTCTTTCCTATGTTCATCAGTTGTTTGTATATCTTTGAAGAAATGACTACTCAAAACCTATTATTGGCTGAGCCTGATATCCCGCCCCCACATTGAAGACGGAGGCCGGGAGCTGAGCCTACCTGCTTGTCCCACTACTGCAGAAGGACACTGTGCTTGCCTCCCTGCTGGGGCTCCCCAGCTTGTTTGGAGGCTGGTGTAGGCATTTTGAATTATTCCTGAGGCCATGGTCATTATAATTGGAAGGGCGACTCCCTTCCTGAGACACCTACAGGAGACTGGAGGCCCTTTGACAGGTACCCCTACTTACTCACTTACATCTTACACCCTTCCCCATCCTCTTGTTCACAACTAGAAACACTGTAAATAGTAATCGAACTCATCATGTTCATTACAATAATGTTAAAGTATTTATAGGGGCTTCCTGGTTCAGGGCTGCCTTTTCTCTGTAGTGGGCACTACTGGTATTGATCTCCCCTTCAAAGGAGAGGTACTGGAAAAGTGCAGGGTCATAATAAGCCTACAGTGGGGGAACTTTAGTATGTCTGACTTCACTGCTAGAGAGGAATATGGAGAAACAATATGAAAAAACAGGGGAAGAAAATGGCCCTAACAAACCAAGATGCTATTGTGATAGAATCCAATGACAGTGAGGAAGTAGAAATGACAGAAAAAGAGTTTAGAATCTGCATAATTAAAATGATCCAAGAAGCAAAAGAAGAGATAAGAGAGCAAAAGAAAGCAATGCATGACCATTCCAGTAAACAGTTAAAAGAGCAAATGCAGGAAGCAAAAGAACACTTCAATAAAGAGATAGAGATTCTGGAAAAAAAAAAAAAAAAGACAAACAGAGATACTTGAAAGAAACAATAAACCAGATTAAAAACTCAATAGAAAGCATCACCAACATAATAGATATCATGGAAGACAAAATCTCAACAATGAAGACAAAATATTTAATACTGAAAATAAAGTTGAACAAACTGAGAAGTTGTTAAGAAATCATGAATGGAACCTCAAAAAATTATGGAATATCATGAAAAGACAGAATTTAAGAATTATTGGGACTGAGGAAGGCAGAGAGATACAAACCAAAGGCATGAACAACCTGTTCAATGAAATAATATCAGAAAAGTTCCCAAACCTGGAAAATGAAATGAAAAATCAAATGCAAGGGTCTTACAGAACACCAGATACACAAAACTACAACAGATCCACACCAAGACACATTATAATGAAAATACCTCACATACAAAATAAAGATAGAATTTTAAAGGCTGCGAGAGAAACACATCTGATTACATATAAGGGGAAACCAGTATGGATATCAGCAGATTTCTCACCCCAGACTCTAAAAGCAAGAAGGGCCTAAAATAATATATTTCTAGCTCTGAAAGAAAATGGAGGCCAACCAAGAATTCTATACCCAGCAAAACTAACCTTCAGATTTGATGATGAAATAAACTCTTTCCATGATAAACAAAAGTTAAAAGAATTTACAAATAGAAAGCCTGCCCTATAGAACATTCTCAGCAAAATATTTTATGAGGTGGAAGCGAAAAACAATAATACAAGTCAGCATAGGGAGGAACTACCCTAAAGGAAAAGCCAATCAAAGGAGAAACCAAGTCAGTTAAAAACTAAAAATAAGCCAAAATGACCAGGAATACAAATCATATCACAAAAATAACCCTGAATATAAATGGCCTAAACTCAATAATCAAAAGACTTGGACTGGCACATGGATTAAAAAGAAAGACCCAACAATATGCTGCCTTAAGAGACTCATCTTATAGAAAAAGATATCCACAGACTAAAGGTGAAAGGATGGGGGAAAACATACCATGCACATGGACCCAGTAAAATAGCAGGGGTCCCCATCCTCGTATCAGATAAAGTGGACTTCAAACCCAAGTTAGTCAGAAGGGATAAAGAAGGACATTTCATACTGCTTAAGGGAAGCATAAGACACCAAGATATAACAATTTCAAATATTTATGCCCCAAACAATGGAGTATCTATGTATATCAAACAAATCCTTCTCAATTTTAAGAATTAAATAGACTAAAACAAATTAATAGTGGGGGACTTTAACACACCACTCTCAACACTGGCTAGATCCTCCAAACAAAAACTGAACAAAGAAACTATAGAACTAAATAATACAATCAATGATATAGACAATGGATATTTACAGAGTATTTCATCCATCACCAAGCAATACACTTTCTTCTCAGCAGCTCATGGATCCTTCTCCAAAATAGACCATATGCTATGCCACAAAAAAGCCATTAGTAAACACAAAAAAATAGAGATCTTACCCTGTATCCTATCAGACCACAATGGAATGCAATTAGAAATGAACAATAAAATAATAAACAAAAACTACTCCTACACCTGGAGGCTAAATAATATGCTACTGAATGATGCAATGGTAACAGAAGATATCAGGAAAGACATAAAAAAAATTCTTAGAGATAAACAAGAACAATGATACAACATATCAAAATCTCTGGGACACTATGAAAGCAGTACTAAGAGGAAAGTTCATTGCATTGACCTCATATATTAGAAAAATAAAAAGTCAACAACTAAGTGACCTAACATTACATCTCAAAATCCTAGAAAAAGAAGAAGAGATCAACACCAAAAAATAGTAGAAGACAGGAAATAATCAAAATCAGAGCTGAAATCAATGAAACTGAAACAAGAAAAACAATTGAAAAAATTGACAAAATATTAGTTGGTTCTTTGAAAAAGTAAACAAAATTGATAAACCCCTAGCCACACTAACAAAGAGGAGAGAGAAAACTCAAATTACTAGAATTCGTGATGAAAAAGAAAAGATCACAACAGACACCATTGAAATACATAACATAATTAGAAGCTACTTTGAAAATCTATAGTCCAAAAAAATAGAAAATATTGAAGACATTGACAAATTTTTAGAGACATATGATCCTCCCAAACTGAATCAGGAAGATGTACATAATCTAAACAGATCAATTTCAAGCACCAAAATAGAAGAAGCCATTAAAAGTCTGCCAACCAAGAAAAGCCGAGGACCAGATGGATTCTCAATCGAATTCTACAAGACCTTTAAAGAAGAACTGATACCAATACCCTTCAAAGTATTCCAGGAGGGAACCCTTCTGAATTCATTCTCATGAGGCTAGTATCACTCTGATATCAAAACCAGACAAAGACACATCAAGGAATGAAAACTTTAGACAAATATCCCTGATGAACATAGACGCAAAATCCTTAACAAAATATTGGCAAATGGCATACGAAAATAAATTGAAAAGATAGTGCACCATGATCAAGTTGGATTCATCCCAGGGATGCAAGGTTGGTTCAACATCCAGAAATCAATAAATGTAATTCATCACATCAATAGACTTAAAGTTAAGAATCACATGATTATTTTAAGAGATACTGAGAAAGCATTTGATAAAATACAGGACCCCTCATGCTTAAAACACTAGAAAAAATAGGAATAGTAGGAACATACCTCAACATTGTAAAGGCTATATATTCTAAACCCACAACCAACATCATTCTTAATGGAGAAAAACTGAAAGCATCCCCTCTAAAAACTGGAACAAGACAGGGATGCCCTCTTTCACCACTTCTATTCAACATCGTCTTGAAACACTTGCGAGAGCAATTAAGCAGACCAAAGAAATTAAAGGGATACAAATAGGAAAAGAAGAACTAAAGGTGTTACTGTTTGCTGATGAAATGATCCTACATTTAGAAGATCAAAAAAACTCTCCTAAAAAACTTCTAGAACTAATAAATGAATTCAGAAAAGTAGCAGAATATAAAATTGATATGCATAAATGAATGCATTTCTATTCATAAGTGATGAATCCTCAAAATAGACATTAGGAAAACCACTCCATTCACAATAGCCTCAGAAAAATAAAATATTTGGGAATTAATCTAACAAAAGAGGTGAAAGACCTCTACAATATAAACTAAGGAACATTAAAGAAAGAAATTGAAGGAAACCTTAGAAGATGGAAAACTCTCCCATGTTCTTGGATAGGTAGAACTAACATTGTCAAAAGGGCAATCTGCCAAAGGCATTATAAAGATTCAATGCAATTCCAATTAAAATCTCAATGACATTTCTCATAGAAATAGAGAAAGCAATCATGAACTTCATCTGGAAGAACAAGAGACCTTGAATAGCCAAAACAATCCTGAGTAGAAAAAGTGAAACAGGAGGTATCGCAATAGCAGACATTAACTATACTATAGAACAATAGTAACAAAAACAGCATGGTATTGGCACCAAAATAGACAGGCAGACCAATGGTACAGAAGAGAAGACACAGAGACAAAACCACATAAATGCAGTCACCTCATAACTAGACAAAGGAGCCAAAAACACACAATGGAGAAAAGATAGTCTGTTCAACAAATGGTGCTGGCAATACTGGAAATCCATATGCAGTAAGATGAAATTAAACCTATATCTCTCATCCTGCATAAAACTCAACTCAAAATAGATCAAGGACTTAGGAATTAGACCAGAGACCCTGCACCAAATAGAAGACAAAGTAGACCCAAATCTTCATCATGTTGGCTTAGGATCACACTTCCTCAACAAGATCCCCAAAGCACAAGAAATCAAAGCAAGAATCAATAAATGGGATGGACTCAAACTAAAAAGCATTTTATCAGCAAAGGATACAATCAAGAATGTGAAGAGAGAGCCTACAGAGTGGGAGAAAATTTTTTCCGCATGTACTTCAGATAGAGCACTTATCTCCAAAATTTAAAAAGAACTTACAGAACTTTACACCAAAAATACAAAGAATCCAATCAATATACAGGCCAAGGAACTGGATAGAAACTTTACAGAAGACATACAGGCAATTAACAAATATATGAAAAAGTGTTCAACATCTCTAGTAATTAGTGAAATGCAAATTAAAACAACTCTAAGATTTCATCTTACTCCAATTAAAATGACTTTTATCAAGAACACAAACAATAATAGATGTTGGTGTGGATGTGGGGGAAAAGGCACACTTCTACATTGCTGGTGGAGTTGCAAATTGGTGTAGCCACTCTGGAAAGCAGTGTGGAGAATCCTCAGAAAACTTGGAATGGACCCACCTTTTGACCCAGTTATCCCACTCCTCAGTTTATACCCAAAGGACTTAAAATCAGTATACTACAGTGACACAGTCACATCAATGTTATAGCAGTTCAATTCACAATAACTAGATTGTGGAACCAAACTAGATGCCCTTCAACAGATGAATGGATAAAGAAACTCGGGCATACATATACAATGGAATATTATTCAGCCATAAAGAAGATGGATATTATGGCATTTGCAAATAAATGGATGAAATTGGAGAATATCATGCTAAGTGAAATAAGCCAATCCTAAAAAAACAAAGGCAGAATGTTTTCCCTGATACGTGGAGAATGATATATAATTGGGGTGGGGGTCTGGGGGATGAGAGAAGAATAGGGAAACTTTGGATTATGTAGAAGGAAATGGGAGGGAGTGGGGTATGAAAAATGGTGCAATGAGATAGACATCATTGCCCTATGTATATGTATGATTACACGAATGGTATGAATCTACTTTGTGTACAACCACAAAAACAAAATGAATACTTGTATACAATGAATCAAAATGCAGTCGGTAAAAAATTAAAAGATAAATAAATAATTTAAAAAATGATTGTTTTGTCTATTGTTAAATTGAATATTATTTTTACTTTACAGAGTTCTTTATGTACACTGCATACCAGTGTTTCACCAGCTATTTGATTTGCAAATATTTTTCCCATTCTGTGTGCTGTCTTTTTACCTTTTTGATGTTATCACTTATGGCAAAAATAATTTTAATTTTGATTGTATTATTTTTTCTTTGTCTCTTTCTATTTCAGTATTAAGTCTAAGAAATCATTGCCTATTTCAAGTCTCAAATATTCATAGCTGTTTTGTTCTGAAAATTTTATATGTGAATCTTGTAAAACAGTCTGTGTTATTAGCTCTTTCATACATTTTGAGTTAATTTGTGTGAACTATACAAGATATAGTTGTAACATCGGTCTTTCACTAATAAATATTGCATTGTTCCAACAACATTTGGAGCAAGCAGTATGCCTTCTATCATAGAATTTTCTTGTCACCTTTGTTAAATATAAATCGAAAGAAAGGTATTAGTTTATTCTCTTGATTAGAGTTTGTCCTTTATGATTGTTTTTTCTATTCTCAGTCATTTATATTTCATAAAAAATTTAAACAATTTGTGACTCCTAAAAAATTTAGGAGTTTTATTATGTCTGCATGATTCGGGGGAAGATTTCATTTAATGATATTCCTTTCTCTTCCATAACTATGTTTTTTTTAATTCTATATAAATAGGTTAAATTCCTTTAAAATATTTTATGAATAGTTTTATTTATTATATTCTGGGTAATCCACTGCTAATACATAAAAATTCAACTGAGTTGTCTATGTTGCTCCTATAAGCTAACTTAAGAGCTCATTTGCTAGTTTTTTTTCACTTTTAATTAGTTTCTTATGACATTCTCCATAAAAGGTTGCTATCTATGAGTAGAGATATTTTCATTTTATCTTTTTCAAATTTAATGCTTTTACTTACCTTTCTGACCTATTTACCAACTGGAATATCTAGTGTGGTTTTGCATGGAAGTTATGAAAAGAGGTATTTATTTTGTTCTTAATCTTAGGAAAGGATGGTTAATCTCTTACCCTTAGGCGTATGTTGCCTATCCATTTTTTCCTTACTGAACTCTAAGTTGAATATGTTACCAATCTAATTGTAGTGAGTTGAGCACTTTCATCAGGAAAATTTGTTGCATTTTAAAAAAATGATTTTTCTTCAATTATTGAGCTGATCATGTGGTTTTAGTTCATAGTTTTATTAATATGGTTTGTTAAAATGGTTGGTTTTCATAAGCAAACCTGGCACTAGTGGAATAAATCTGACTTGATCATGCTATGTTTATGATTTGCAACATGGTTTCATTGATATTGAAAACCTTTTATGTGGTGCTACATTTGTTTTGCTAGTACTTTATTGATAATTTTTATGTCTGTGTTCATAAAGGTATCATTCTATATGTTTGTGTTTGCGGGTGTGATATCTTTGTATGATTTCGATAGTAACAAAGTACTAGCCTCATAAAATATGTTGGGATCTACTTCTTATTTCGTTTTCTTTTCTATTTTTGTTAAAAATATGGGTATTAATTTTCAGTGTTCAATGGAATTGACCAATGAAATCCTCTGTCTGATCTTTCCTTGATGTTCACCTTTGTACAAGATCAAATAGTTATCATGGTTTTAAGACTTAAAAATTGTACTATATTTTGTTAGAATACCCTCAATAAATTTGAATAATTTTAGTCTCCAAAATTGAAGATATATTTAAAGATGTATTATAATTTACTTAACTTTCTCTTTGGTTCTACCCACCTTATAAATAAATAGAAAAGTAGACTCTAGTGATTTTTTTCTTAAATGTGAATAATTCACAAAAGCCACATGTATTAGAAACTTTGAGCTTCAAATTTACATGGTATAGATTTTTACATAATATACTTCATTTCAAAATTCTTTGCCAATATGACAAAAATATCGTGTAAATAGTAGTATTGTTTGTTAAAAACTTAATGAGTAGTACAAACATAATCAAGCATTATTTATAATAAGTCCTTTAAGTGGTATATTTTTGTATTCTTTTTCTTTCTATATTTTATTCGTGACCCAGGTTATAGCTCAGTGTAATAATAAAAGAATAAAAGTAATTAATTTTAGGTATTATATTGAACATACAGAGTCTCTTTGTCTAAAAACGTTTTACATGAACCATATAAAATATAACTCTTTGATTTAATATTTATAAACTTTCATTGTGCTGTTAGCACCTACAAGGCATTACATATAGAAAGGAGAATTAGAAGATTGGCACTTGGGATATTTATTAGTGAAAGACTGATGTTCATATCATACCTCAAAAAATTTTGTTTCTGGGTCCATTAGCCTAATTGTTTCTATGTCAGTGAACTTACTGAAGAATGGAATGAAAATCAATGAAAAACAAAATTCTTAAGAACTACATTCTCGAACATGAGACTATTAAATGCAGTAAGCTAGAGGCTATTTAAAACAACATGACTAGCTCTCCCTTTCCTACTCTTTAAATATTTCTAAAGTTAAGAAGAAAATGATGAAGGTAGAAATTATTAGGAACACAAGCTGTTATTAAAATGATATAGTTAGAAGCATTAGTTATGGGTAAGTTTAAATAAACAATTTTCTGATTTATAGAAATGTGCATGAAATACATGGGCAACACAGATGTGTAAAGAGGAAAAAAGGCATAGTTATTTTCTTAAAAGTGAAAGATAATCTTGGGAGATATATTTCACTCTCCATCCCACCCCAAACTTGCAGCATTTCCATTGTAGTTAAGCTTATATTAGCAAAATATTTTAAAATTGCAATATTCAATATCAGTTATCACTGTCGTGTCAGAAAGTTGATGTAGATATACAATTCTGATGATTTTTGATACATTATACTATTAGGTGTGAGTTTAGGGAAAAAAAACCACATTTTAGCAAAGAGTTCCCTAGTTAGAAGTAATAGTCACTAACACCAAACAACCACTTGAAAAATAAGGAAAACTTGGAGAACTAAGTGAAGATGATGTGTTAGTAATTCAGAGATAAAGAGATTTTAGCATTCCTGTGGAGAATGAGGAGTTTAATTATATTAAAGCATGTGACTCTGAATCATTCAGATTCTGAAATTAGATTCTGCCAATATGGTTGTATATAAAATACAGATGTAGGGAACAAGCAACAACAACAACAACAACAAAAAAAAAAAAAAAAAAAAAAAAAAAGAAAGAAAGAAAGGGGAGATAGCTCAGTTGGTAGAGTGCTGCCTTGCAAGCACAAAGCCCTGGGTTCAATCCCCAGCACCACAAAAATAAAATAAAATAAAAACAAGAAAGAAAAACAAATAAGAACTCCCAAATACTTCTATGTAATAGGGTCATTTCCATATAGGGAAATATAAAATATTCTTCAATATTATTATACATACTGATGAAGAATCATTGCATTTAACCTCTTTATAATATCTGATGTCTGAAGTTAAATTTCCTATAAGATTTTCATTAGATAAGTTTTGATAAGAGTATATTTAAAGAACTATTACATTAGTAGTTGAACATTTATTGGAACAATTTATTTATACAAAATAAATGTATTTATCATTACAAATGTGGATTGTCATTGTGCTATAAGTTTTACAAATAGTGAAAAAGAGATTTAAAAACTCCTTGGATTTCTCCAAGTGATTGTGAAATTAAAGTTCCTTGTTCATATTTCATCTCAGTTTTATTTATTAAATCTACCTTAAAATTACAATTCTAATAGTGATAATAAATCTGGTAGTTTCATCAGTCTTGGATTGACTATCCATTGTGAACAAAAATGCAGACCCTTGAGCTAGACCAATCCTAAAACCTACTCCACCATTTTTACTTAACATTTATTTTATTATCATTTTTAGAATTCCATACTTTCACTCAAAAACTTTCTTTTAAAAATAATTGTTTTTTACCATTTCCATCTATAGAGCTTCATTAGATGCTACAAATTGACTTACAAGGTATCTCTGGAAACATGGGTAGCTATACAATCTGTCTGGGGCCAGACAGAATTCTTACTCAGTACTTGCAAGTTCATACCAAAAGGGAAGGGCCATATCCTCTCAGGTGGTAGAACTAGAAAAAATATAAGCACGGAAGCCATCAGTGTTCATGATATCCATTTAGCTTAAAAAGTTAGAATAATCAAAATCAAACACAGTGGGAATAGAAAGAATGAAATAAAAATAAGAAAGAGCCCTTATTATAATTGCATTGGTGGAGATAACTGGTGTTCCTACTTTCCCATGATTGAGCTAAAAATTGTTTGCTTATTTATTTTATCTATGTTTTTGTTTGTTTGTTTTTGTTCTAAATGGGCACAAGTTTAGTTCCTCTCACAAAATGTCCTGCCTGTTACAAATTCGTACCCCACGTGACTTGGGGCAGAGAATGCAATGTCCCAGTCCTTTACTTGCAAAATTATTAAATATTTGATTCACTAAATAAGTTTTGGTTTAAAGAACCATAAAATCTGACTCAAACTCGAATAAGTAATCTGGGGTCCTATTGGTTCACTGAAAATTCCAGAGGAGGGCTGGCTGGCAGTGACTAACCCAGCTACCCAATTACATCACTTAGTCTCCATTTACTCCTTTTTTCTTCTCTCTTCTTTGTAGGATCAGTTCTACCCCAAAACATCTGTCCTGTGATTGGTGGAATAACATTCTTTGTTGTTCATGTTCATTTCTGTACTTCCTGGAAAATACCTAAAACTTCTCTGATTAACATTGTTCCAGTCAGCTGGGAATAGGTCACACACACCTGTAATTTCAGTTACTTGGGAGACTGAAGCAGATGAATAGTAAGATTGAGGACAACCTGGGCAACTCAGTAAGACACTATCTGACAGGAAAGAAAAGCTGGGGGGGGGGGCAGAGCTTGGGATGCAGCTCAGACAAGGAAAACTCCTATGTTCAACCCCCAGGACCCAGGACCAGGGGAAGAAAACGGCTTAATGAGAGAAACTTAAAGTATGTTTCACATACCAGGGACAGTCTGCAAATTTCCATTTACTTGTCCACAATGAGAGAAATACAAAACCTGGGAGCAAGTATTTAGAAAAGAATATAGCAATTTAATACTGTGACAACATAAAACTTGATGTTAAATATAATAATGAGATTGGACTTTTAATTTTGTAATTATTTTTTCTGGTGGTAAGTTATTTTGTACATATGTAAAAGTTCCTTTGGATGTGGATGAAAAAACAGTTAACAAACTAGTTCCCCATAACAGATAATTTATTTGAGTCACTACCCAGATTCAGAAAAGTAAGCCCTGTGGTTGATTTGATGAAATGTGCTTTGTCCATGACCATTAGCTCATTCATATGCTTCTATTATTTATTTCAAGAAGGGAGATTAAATGCTATAATTAGGGGAAGCATTTAGTTTTCAATAAAAGCATTTAGTTTTCAGTAATCATGCCCATTTATTAGTTACCTTAACTGTGACAGCAGTGAACCACTGCCATACCATCTAGTTAACCCAATAACAATGCAGGTTGATATTTTGCTTGGTTCCAAAGTATCAATATGATTTTTCATTGCTAAATTTTCTAGATACCTTCATATAATGTTTAGTTCAATGTGTAAGGAAGAGAAAGATGAACCTTGCAGATGTACTTTCCTTGTTACCCGGCTCTCAGCAGACAGCCTCTCTAGTTCTCAGTTTTTCAGAGTTTCCTTTGTTGCAGAATACTACTTTGCACAGAGTCATGCCTTCCCAAGGCAGTTCTCATCCAGTTACTCACCATAGGGAAGATATAAAAGACTCCACTTCAGGGCAGTGCAGAGCACCCTGGTGGTATGTATGTTCCAGGTATCATCATAGTATTGACAAATCTGCTTTGAGCCTATATTGATCATGAGGCAAGAACCAAAGTTTGAATAGGAAAGAATTTGCTGATTTGAGAACTTTTCCCCAAGATATATCACTTAAATTTCTGGCAAAAACCTCTGGAGATTATGGCTAATGACTGCATGAATTGCTCCTAAAAGCAAGAGAAATCAGTGACCAATGTTAAGAGAAGCTAAAACGTGAGCATTGTAGCATTGCTGTGGCAGACAATGTAAGAAGGGAATAGTGGGTTCAAGAAACCATAGTGAAGGGGACGTATTATGCAATATTGTGAAATCCACAGATGATTATGGACCATGAGAAAGCTTCAACGAGAACCCATGTACCAAAGCTATGAGGAATGCACTGATAAGAGAGGCCCCAAAGTAACAAAAAATGTTATTTAGCTCTCCTTTGTAGTCAATCTGAAAGTTAAAAGAAAGACTAATCTGAATGAGAATAACTGATAGTAATGTTCATGATGTGACCTTTGAACAATAGAAGACTGTAAGAGATGCTTTAGTTCAAGAAAAAGCTAGAAGATAACAATTATCCAGTTGTCTTAATGACTGGCAGTGTTAGAGTGTCATTCAAGTGACTTTGACCCACAGTTAGTTAAGGAGATGGTTGATACAACATAGTCTTACTAGGGACAAAACAGGTGGTCAGCTAATGAAGGTTTTACCCAGTTCAGCTTTAAAGGAAATAAGAATATAGGACCACAAGACTGATGGCAATTATCCTAATAAAAAGATATGAACTTGTGCCTTATTCCTGGACTATAGTCATTTTTCAGATTCAGAATCTGTTCATATAAAAGGAGACCAGATCCCCTGAAAGAAGGTATGCTGCAATACCATGGAATCTGCACCCTTATCGATTATCCAGTCCATCAACAAAGATATATATGTCTACTTACTTGATTAACTGTGCACAAAAGAAATAAATTTGTGGGGACTGTTGGACACAGATACCTAGAGCATCATTATGACATCTAAGGTAGTAAATGAAGTCTTGCCCAAGGTACTATGAAACCACCTGGTTATCATGTTTATAATCCCTGAATGTATGATAGGGATTGGCATACTTAATATTTGGCACAACCACCACACTATTTGTTGGTATGGAAGGTAAGATCTCTCAGTGTAGAAGGCCAAGTGAAGACACTGAAATTTGCACCCTACCAAGACAGCAAAGAAAAAAATGATAATGCATTCTGGGGAACATTACACAAATTAATAAAGATTTTGAGGATGCAGAGATGATGGTCTTCATCCTTTCTCCATTTATTTTACAAGTCGAACCACTGCAGAAACAAAATGGAACTGGATGTCTCAAGGCTGTCACCAACTCAACAGGCATTAGACTGATTACTATGCTAGATATCAAGTTTCTTTTTTTAAGAACAGATTGTTATGGTCTTTGGTGTGGTTATTTGGAAATGATTTGGCATTCTTTTGGATTATTTATTGCTGTCAAAAAAGAGAATTTGAAATAGTTTATGTTTACATTGCATGGGCAAAATACACATTTACAATTTTGTCCCAGGGCTATATTATCTCTTCTGACCTCCATCATTGTATAGCACCAAAAGATCTAGACCACTTGGTTATCCCACAGTGTCACAAAAAACATCTGGCACACTAGAGGCCCTGGTAAGACAAATTCACTCCAGACAGTATAAGCCATATGGAGACCAGGGACCTGAAACATCACATTTAGTGCAAGCAGACAGTATTTCTCTCCACACAAAACCAAATAACACAGATGATAAAATGACATTCTTAAATTTGAATGTAAGAAAAATAAGTATCAAAAATTCAGTTTCAAAAGTAAAAGTTTTAATATAAAATTTAAAATAACTCAAAATCAATATATATATATATATATAATTTATTGTTCTAAACAGAAGCAGTAAGATTTGATCTCTTTGGTTTCTAAATGAGTCTCTATAAAATTATAAATTTTAGTAACTTAGGTACTAAAACTCTTCTAACAGTTAAATTTAATTGCCTATGATATTAAACATCGTAGAAAATCAACTTCAAATTTATATAAATTAGAATTGCTTGCAGGAATAACTTTGTTAAAATTAAAGATTCTTAAAAATAATTAAAGTTATGATATTTGGCAGAGGGAATTAGCATAAGGAATTATTCTAACTTTGCTGGTGTTAAATAATTTAATGTCAGTTTTCGTGCATGACAAATACTAGACTAATAAGTCTAGAATACATATATTTAAAAACTTAATTATTGTCAGTAGGCTAACCACAATAAGGCAGATAATTTATACTGGAAGCACTTCCCAAATAATTACTATTTTCTTTCCAGAATAACTTTTCCCAGCATCTTTAAGTTCTCAGTTGTGTTTGTTTACTCTTAAAGTAAAATTAACAATAATTTACAATTTATTTCAAATGATTTGACCATTATTTCTTCTTCAATTTCATTGTATTGAAATATGGTTTCCAGTTCAGTATAGTGATGCACACCTAAAAACCTAGCTCCTTGGGAGGCTGAGGTAGGAGGTTCACAACTTCAAGGCCAACATCAGCCAGAACCTGTCTCAAAGTAAGATTAAAAGAGGTTGGGAATACAACACGGTGGTAGAGCCCTTGCTTAGCAGGTATGAGGCCCTGGTTTCAATTCCCTGCACTGGAAAATATGTTAAAAAATATAGAAAGAAACATGTATTATTTCCATTTACTTCACTGTCATCTGTCTTTCAATACATCAACATTTCACTTTTTCCAATATTATTAGTACAAAAGATTTAATATTTAAAGTCTTAAATTTTTTTCTAATGACATAGAACTTTTTCCATTATTATTTTGGCAAGGAAAGACCATCGAAGTCTTTAAAAGTTTACATTTAAAGTAAAAAGAAAGCAAGTAAATTATAGTTTTAAATTATTTATATACACATATTTATATAAACATAAGTACATGAACATTCTTGGTATTAGAGTAATTCTTTTAAAAAAGTGAAATCTACTGGAATTACGTCTGAACTCTGTCAGAATATACTCATAGTAATTTTTAGCACAATATAAAACATTGGGAGCATTTGGAGGCCTATATTCATTACATGTTGAATATTACAAAAATACAGACTTAAATGAATATACATTCTGATCAATATAAGGAGGTTTCTAAATTAATATCAATTGACTAATAAAAAAGGTTTCCATTTTTTAAATTTTAGTCATCTATAATCTGTGATTATTAAACCATGAAGCATCTGCTTGGAAAGAACAAAAAAAAAAATAAGAAATTGTTCTGTCTGAATACATGAAATGACCTTTTTCTAGGTTGTAATAGCATTGTAAATTAGTTTCAGTATTGAGTAGTTGTTAATATTCTTTCCTTTTTTATTTTAGTTGCGTAAAAGACAGTGAATCTTATACATCTATGCAATGTGCTATGTAAAAGTTCGTGGTTCATGGACTTTAAAAATTTTTTCCTTTGTTTACAATTAATCATGATATGTGTTTACAAATGCATTATTGTGCTGAAAATTATTTTAGAATACTTATATTGGTAGGATACAATTTTTCATTTTCTGTTCTACATTGGCATTTTTAATTGTGTAATAACAATAATTTTAAAATATTATTTCACTCCCCTTTATGGATATCTGACTATTTAAAAGAAGGAATATTACCTTTCACTGTTCTCAGCTAATCATTGTCTACAGTACATAAGATGCAGGCAAAGATTGACTACATAATTAAAAGAAGATTTTTAGTAAAAGTAAACTTACAGCTGTTTTGTAACTACTTGTTGGAAATTCCAAATTTAAAGAATTGTTGAATATTGTCATTGATTATAGAAAAAATATAAAGTACACTAAAATCAATTCATTAATGATTTCAATTTTAGAATCTGAGTTTCTAGAAGAATTCAAGGATATATTTTCTTAGCACAATTCTCTTCCAATTTTTTTGTTGTTGTCTCCTTTTTTACCAAGCACTGATGAAACACCTCTCATTATGAAAAAAGCACTATTTGAAAAATTATTCTATTGTATTTGGGGTCATTTTGATTCATGAAGATGCTTTTAACTGACCTACAAATTAAGCAAAATATTCCAAAGAGCAATTCCAAAGATTTTTAAAAATCAATTCTCATATTTATTTACTAAAAATGGATTAAAAGGTTGATTGATTTTTTGAAACAAACATTTATTTTAAAAAAAGGTTTCTTTGACATGAAAATCAGGTCAAAATTTAAAATCAAAAATTTTAAATTCCTGGAACTGTGTATCTCATTATATAAATATTTTAATTCAGTCATATGCCTGAAATAATTTTGAGCAAACCAAGTACACAGATTATAGATGTAAACTGCAAAAATGGAATTGTTCTGCAAAAATAAGAAATTGTTCTGTCTGAATACATGAAATGACCTTTTTCTATTTATTACTTTAATAAATAGTAATGAACAAGACTTGAGAGAAAGCAGAAAATTTATTTAAAAAATATTAAAAATTTTGTTTTTCATAGGTATTCTGCCTACTTGGAACAGTTCATTGAATCCCAGTAGCAAATAAAAGTGTTCTAGATATTGAATAAGGAATGGAGACAGCAATTTTAACCTAGCCTTTACTCTTGAAGAAAAAAAATTAACGAATGAACAACACACATTTTTTTTATATTTTAGTTTAATTCTGCATTTCTTTATATATAATTTGAGTGCAACCTGATGGCAAATAAATAGTTCACTTGCTGAGTTACTTAGCTTCTGGTCCACAGCCACCAGGTCTCCCAACAACATCATCCTTTCAGATGTTGCCTTTTTATTGACAAGTACATTGATTTCCTGATTAATGTAGAACTCCTTTATTGGCATTTGCTACAGGAGACAAAATTTTAATGTTTGCATGATCAATACTTCCATCAACACTAAGAATTCCTACTGTTAGTTGAATGGCTCTAACTATAGGGAATTGTCTATTTCTTGATAAATCCAGGAAAGACATCATAACTATTATCAAAGCAAGGAAAATAAAAGTTCCATGAGGTATTCTATTCTATTTCACTCCCAAAGAAAAGCAGGAAAAAATAGAAACACAAACAAAACAAAATATATATATTTAAAGTAACCCTAGAGAAAACAAACAAGCACTTCTTATATAGGATTAAATAGCATATATGGAAAACAAGTATTTACAAAATTCCCTTCTTCTAGTCTTTTCAATGCAAACTGTATAGAATGTATTATTTAAAAATAACATTATGATTTTATAAATGGTTCCAATCAAATGTAGCTGCAGTAATGGTATTCTTTGCAGTAATAGTATTTTTAGATTTATAATATGTATGCATTAAATGAGGTACTTCACATAAAACATAATAAAGTTATACATAAAAATTATAATAAGTCAGGTGCTGTGGCACATGCCCGTAGTGCCAGTGACTAGGGAGACTGAGGCAGGAGGACTGCAAATTTGAAACCACCTTCAGAAATTTAGTGAAAGTCTCAGCCATTTAATGAGACATATCACAAAATAAAAAATACATAAAAGGACTCTTGTACAGCTCGGTGGTAAGGGCCACTGGGCAAAATTCCCAGTATAAAATAAAAAATTCACAGTACATACTATATTTTACATTTTTCTGAAGTTTGCCAAATATATCTATTTTCTTCATCATGTTAATGATTACATAAATCATCAAGTCCAAGTGGTGATTTATTCCATGTACACAAGGTTCACAAATCTTTGTACTCTAACATATCAACAGGCTAAAGGGGGAAAAGCCATATAATTGTATTGAGTGATGTCAAAAAAGCTGGCAAAACTTTACATCCATTTTTGATTAAAACTTTCAGTTAATTAGGAACAGAAGTGACTTTTTTCAACTTGGGAAAATCATCAACAAAAAATTTACAGCTAACATTATATTTAACAGTATACTTGAGATAATGATTTTCATTACAATTCTGGAAAAAGCTCTCATTCACCATTACTATTAAATATCATACTGGAAGTCCTACATAGTGCAAAGACGTAAGGGGAAAAAATGATAAAGATTGGAAAAGAAGCTATAAAAAGATGGTTAGCTACAAATAGCATGATTGTTTATGCATTAGTTTGCTAGAACTTCCATAACAAATTACCACAAATTGTGATTTAAAAGACTGAAACTATTTTGTCACAATTCTGAAGACTACAAGTCCAAGATCAAAGGGGTAGGCGTGGTTGGTTTCTTCTGAGGCCTCTTTTGACTCTAGAGGACCATCTTCCCTCTGCATCTCTTCATGGTCTACCCTCTCCATCTATCGATACATAAATTTCCTCTTCCCATAAAGACACCAGTCCTATTGGATAATCCCAATTACCTCACTTTGAATTAATTACCTCTGTAAAGTTTCTATTCTAAATGGAGTAATATTCTGAGAACCAGGAGATGGAACTTCAATCTATGAATTTTGGAGGAAACTGTTCAGCCTGTAAGAGTCTAGGAAGGCTATCACAAAGAATCATCGAGCAACTTCAAGAACTAAAAGCAGCAATAGCTGATTTAGATCAAAAGACAAAATGTCAATATAAAGTCAAATTTTTTTTCTAAATGATAAGTTATTTGGAGATTGAATTTTAAAGTGTATCATTTATTGTAACACTGCTCAGTTTTAGATATACAACCAAATTATGGACTATGAAAGAAATTAAGTTAAGTTGGATTCTAATATAATTAAGTGTTTATGATCTTAAGGGCATAGCTTAGTGGTAAAGCATTTAGCTAGCACGCATGATGCCCTGACTGATCCCCAGCAACACAAAAACAGATTAAGTACTTTTGTTTCACAAAGCATTCTATTAAGAAAATAAAGTGAAGCCATAGTCCGACAGAAAATGTTTTCAAAACACCTCATCTGATTAAGAAATATATCAAAAATATACAAAGAACATTTAAAACCTAACAATAAAAAATACCCAAGTGTATAACAAGGAAAATATGTGAGTATACATATCTTCAATGAAAATACAAAAATAAAAAATAAGCATATGAAATATGTACTATTCAGATTTTCCTCACTGTGATCAAAATACCTAGCAACAAAAATTTAGAGGAGGAAAAGTTTATTTGGGCTCACAGTTTATTTGTCCAGCTCAATTGCCCTGGGCTTGAGGTGAGTCAGAACATCAGGGTGCAAGCCTGTGGCAGAGGGAAGCTACTCAGATCATGGTGGCCTGCAGGCAGAGAGAAAATTCAAAGAGCCAGAGACAAAATACATATTCTCCAGGGCACATCCCCAGTGACCCATTTTCTCCAACCATGGCCCACCTGCTTACAGACACCAACCAGCAATCCATTCAAATTATTAATCCTTCAAATTAATCAATCTACTGATTAGGTTAAGACTCATAATGTCATCATTTCACCCCTGCATTAACAAAAGAGCTTTGAAGGGATACCTCATATACAAACTAAGACAAAAGATGATCAACATTGCATGCCATTAAAGTACTAAATTACAACATGTGAAATAGCACTAAACCATCTTTTAAAATAACTATATTCTAAAACTGATAAGAATAATTATGGGTGAAGATGTGAGACAACATACCTCATTTAACACTAATGGAAATGCAAAGTGGTACAGTCGCTTTGAAGATTTCATCAGTATTTTAACCAAGTAAGTAGACTTAATCAGGTAAGCTTTTGCAAATTGAATATAATCTTAGCATATGATCTAGTGATTGTGCTTTTGATATTTATCCAAGTGATTTGAAAATGCACAAAATTATCTATGAATATTGATAACAACTTTATTCATTATTGCTCAAACTGGAAGCAACCAAGTTGTCCTTCAATGGAGAATGAGATAAACTGAGATACATCTCTAAAATGGATACTTTTTGAGTAATAACATAGGAATAAGGTATTGTCATAAATGGATTTTAAATGCATGTTCTAGCGAAAACAGGCAGTTGGAAAAATTACATATATTTTATTCTGTTTTAGACACTCAGGAATAGGAAAACCATACAGATAATGATAATTGGTCAGTGGTTGTCAAGAGTCTAGGGTAGAGAGTTAATAGGTAAAGCACAGGATTTTCAACTATTTTTAGTGAAACTACATTATATGATAACATGATAGATACATGGCCCTATCCTTTGGCCAATACAGAGCACACAAATAATGAACCTTGATTCTGCAAATTAAATATTATTTATGTGTGCAAATTTAGAAATTAATGTAGTTGTTCTAAGGATCCCAGGATGTAATCCGTAATTTGACATAATAATTTAATTATCTCATATTTATTAACTAATATCATTAAAGAGAGTAAAATAAAATGTTATTGTCTTGAATGAGGGATTTTTAGAACTCCATGAAAAAGAAACTGCTTTATTCTAGTTAATGAAGTTTTTTCCCTTTGGGTGAGGGTGAACATTTTGAAACCACTATTTTTGTATACTGGAATTGAACAGCTAAGTAAATGGATATCAGATGTTGGGAACCAAGTTTCTGTTGTTGGAATGGGAGGTTACAAGTAATCAAGGCAGAGAAGTTTCGAATTATGCATTCAGCAATAACTTAGTTTAGAGACATTGATATGAACTCATGCTTGCTTTGATATAGATAAAAATGGCTACAGATAGAAATATTTATACATTTCTAATTGTAGTTTACTATACTCATGTGTATAGTCCCTTTGTTTGTCAGCTCAGGTTTTCTAGATGCAGAAGATATTAGAGTAGCTACCAGTACACCTATAATCAAATTCTGGTTTCTAGTGCCATTTCCCAATAAAAGAACTAGAGCTTCTCAGAGACATAACTGATTATAGAACCAAGGTAATAAGTAAACAAAGTAGACAGTTTCCCTGAGCACCTGATAGTGGCAGAAACACCACACACACACACACACACACACACACACACACAATACCCAGGAACAAATGTAAGAGCTTCCAATATCCAAAGCTGGCATAAGTTGAACAACAAAAACTAGTTTAAAAAGTATTGGGTTAGAACCCAAAATTTTAAAGAAATATACAAGATTTTATACTGATGTAAAGAAATGATTGAATAAATAAATCAATGGGAGAGAAGAGTCATAAATTCCATGTAATTCATGCAGATACTTTGACCTCAAAGGGTGAACATAGTTCCCTACATCTTAAGTTTGGGCTATGCATAATTACTACATGCTGAGGAGTATACTATGGAAAAGGGGGAAAGAGTAATTTTATAGTAGACAAAGCTGAAAAAAATAAATAAATAAAAAATAATGACCTCAACCATGTATCTGAAATTAATATCCACGGTGATAATCATGATAAATCATTCATTTGTACATATTAGTTGATAAGCCTTTTCACCTTATCTCTTTGATTTTCCTCCCCAAACTCCATAACTTCAGATGATAATGAGAAAAAATCAGATATTTCAGCCGAGAGGCGTTATACAAAATGCCTTACAAGTTGTCCTCAAATCTAAAGGAAATGTACAGAAAAGGAAAGTCTGAGAAACTGTCAGTCAAAAATGCCTAAGGAAACGTGATGATGAAAGGTAATATGGTAACTTGGTCAGGATCCTGGAATTTAAAAAAAAAGAAAGAAAGAAAAGAAAAACAGGATATTACCTGAAGAATAAGGTAAGCTTAAAAACAAGACAAAGTAAAATAAAGCATACTTTTAGTTTGTAATATTAGTATTTGTTCTTTATTTGTGATGAATATATCACATTAATATGATGTTAATAATAGAGGGAACATGATATGAGAATGTGGGAACTCCCATGCTAAACAATTTTTCTGTTGACTAAAGACTATTCTAAATAAAAGAGTTTAAAAAAATAAAAATCATGACAAAAAGAACAGCATTTCTAAATCACACAATATTATTTCTAACTTTTAGATTTGGTAGCATTTAATAAATAATGCATTATTATAAGTTAATTAAAATTCACATGGAGAATCAGATTTATGATGCTGAAATTTAGCTATGATCTAAGTTCTTTATTTGTAATAAATCATTATGATCAAAGTATAAAATTCTAGATTTTTTTTCCCAATTCCTTCCTTTTTTTTAACCTACTTGGCAATAATACTATATAAGTCTAGTAAGCCTGGAGAATTCCCATTCAAATATTACTTTTCTAAACAGATGTTTGGAAAAGGTGTGCAACCTTAAGATTTCTAAATGCCTCTGTGGGTATCAGCCTCTGTTGAAATAAAAATGGATTTGGCCATTTCAGATTCTTTCTTTTCTTTCTGTTCTTTTTTATCATAAAGGCTAAGGTAAAGATAGTTTAGTTACTGCCTAAAATACAAATTATAATGCTAATACATGGATGAAAGTTTCAGTCAGCAATTATTTATTATATATTTAAGATACTGTATAGCTATAAAATTATATTTGATATTTAATCAGAAATAATTACTATATTGTTTGCCAGTTCTTTCCTTATATTTACCATATTTCACTTTATGATATACATTATGTTAATAATTGAAACTGCTTTTCCTTTAAGATCTTGTTTCTTCAAAAGCAATTTTTCTCAACATTTTCCTATGTAACCTGACCCCATCCATCAGAGACTCATAGAAGTAGCTTTTTTTGTTGTTGTTATTTTTTCCCCCTGGTACTGGGGATTGAACCAAGGGCTGCTTTAGTACTGCACTATATCCCCAGCACTTTTTATTTGTTTGTTTTTAAATTTTGATCCAGGGTCTCACTCAGTTGCAGAGACTGAGTTGTGGTTTTTCTGCCTCATCCTCCTTAATAATTAGGATTATAGGCATGAGCCACCATGCCTGGCTAAGTGGCCCTTTTCCATAGGACCTTTGACTTTAATTCATATCTGGTACAATTGTTTATTGGTTTGTATCATCCTTTCCCTTCCTGAGTGGATTTGTATAGCTTCAATGTCAAATGATTAGGGTGTGGTTCTTATCCTTCCATTGGGAAAGGGAATCATGTTTCCTTCCTAAGAAAAATGGAAATGATATCATTACTACAGTAAAGAAAAGTGCCATTCCTCTGTAATTTTAATGGAAATATTGAGTTAACTACTTTGCTAGGAAACTAAGAGGAGCTTCAAGGAGCTGAAAGTACTCCCTAGCTTACCGCAGGTAAGAAACGGACTGGTCAAACAGTCATAAGTAAATGAAATTTACCAACAACCACTCACTTTAAGGTGATTACAGCCTCAGAAGATATTTGGGCCAGTGTTGTGAACTCACTTTCAGAGTAGTGATATCCTGAGCAAAGAACCCAGTTAACCTATACTCAGACTTCTAACCCAAATATCAGGTAACACATTCACATAAACTACTAACTTTGTGGTAATTTGTTGTGCTTTAATAGAACATTAATGTAAGTATTGTTTAAGGGAAACAATAATTATATTAAAATTCAATATTTATATAGCATAAAATTGATACATAATTGTGTCCTGATGATAAATGTATCTTCAATCTCGTGATTATCTAAATTTTGACAATAAATCATATGATTAATCTATTCATGCCCCAAATCCAATTTGCTATTAAATTCTGTTAAATCTACCTTTCTCAATCCCAATAGCATTTCCCACTACCACTGCTACCATTGAGGTTAAGGAATTATCATCATTCTATTGAATTAATGCAAAAGCCTCATAAATTGTTTCTTTGTTTCAATAATAATCTGCATAAATTGTTTCTTTGTTTCAATAATAATCTGCTTTCAATTACTTTTATATCTCTGTACTGGTATTCAACAAAAATACCATATATAAATTAGATTATGTCACTTCTGCGATCAAAAGCTGGGTTTGTAGCTCAGTTATAGAGGGCTCCCCTAGCGCGTGTGAGGCACTGGGTTCAATCCTCAGGACCACATCAAAATAAATAAAAAAAATAAAGATAGTGTGTCCATCTACAACTAAAAAAACAAAAACAAACAAAAAAAAAAAACTTAAAAAACTGCAATGACTTCTTATTTCACTCAGAGTAAAAGCTCATTTTCTTGCAATACCTATCAAGGTCTTACTGGGTCTAGCACATTTTCCTTGTGTCTTTCCAAACCTTTGTACATACTAGGGCTACTTCAACCATAGAACATTTACTCTGGCTGATTTTTCTGCATGCAGTCCTCTTATTGATACCTGCATGATCAAACTTGGCTCATGGGTTGGGGATATAGCTCAGTTGGTAGAGTACTTATATCATGTGCCTAAGGCTCTGGGTTCAATTCCTGGCACCACACATACAAAAAAAAAAAAAAAAAAAAAGCTTGTTTCAAGTCCGTTTTTTCTGTGATGTATGTTGTGGTCAATCTTCTGAATGCTAAAAATTGCTACTTCCTCTTGCCCATCTCTCATGTACCTTGTGTTATTCCTTCACCGGCTTATTTTATTTTTCTCCTTTTAAATAGCATTTATTGTTTTAAAATCACATTATCCTATTAACTTATTTGTTTTGCTGTCATTCACAACTAGTATATAATTTCATTGACTACAAAAAAATTGTTTTGTATCATTGCTGATTACTGAACACCTATAATTGTGTATGGTACCTGGGACATAATCAATAAATGTGAGTTAAATAAATGTATGTATGTAGGAAACATTTCCTATTTGTTCATTCCTCGTTTATAGAAAACCTCATGTCACTGTGTCCTACACAACAAGGGATCAGGTAACCACACAGAGGTGTAAACTGGCTGAGAAATTAAAAGTCTGAAATAATTGATAAAAATAAAAAACAAAAAACACAGAAAATAGTTTCATAGCGAGGGCTTGGTGGGTGGATGGGACATGATGGGTCCAATCTCTAACAAAGGGGAAAAGGTCCTCAAATTCTTTGTTTAAAGGAAACCCATCAAAGGGATTTATTGTCAGGAAGTGTTCTTCAAGGTAAAGAAAGTCACCAGGAACAGGCTAATTGGGGCTTACCTATTTGTAGTTCCGGACTGCTGGCGCCTCAAGGCTGTTGAGTGAGCCCATATTTCTTTCAGCCCAGAGGAGCAGGCATCTGAATTCAAAGGTAGGGGACCCAAAAACCTCACACCAGGTATGGAATCTGCCCCATTAACCACGTCCACCTGTAAGTGGGTGAGTATTTCAGGGCCTTTGTACAGAGAAGAACCCAAAGGGCAATCTAGCTGTCCAAGGCTATGGAGTTCAAAGCAACAATTCGTCGGCCACTCCCGACAACCTCTGACAGCAGTCTCAACTTGATCCAAACCGCTTTTCTGAACGCTTCTATAGATCGCACCATAAATCTTTACAATTTTAGTTTGAATTTAATATACATAAAACTAATTCTTTGTTTTTCATAGAAAAATAAATTTCTTTGTTTTCTTTGATCATTAATTAAACTGATTTGCAAGGAACCTTATGTTTTTCAACATTTGACATGTTTGCACATGGAAGGTATTCAATTATTTAAATTCTAAGAATTGCATGCAGGATATAGGGGAACCTATTAGCTATCACTTAGGGAAGTTTTTTAATTTGTTCATAAATGTTCATTTAGAAAACATTGATGAGGTATTGGGTAGACTCCACTAGGATAATACAGGTGCAAACAGATTTGAATTTTTAAAAATTGATTCTGTTGTTTTGGTAATTAATCAATTGGATAACTCACAACTGTATAATTACAAATTGATTGTATTGATATTCCTTAATTAGTTAGGGTGAAGAATGAAATGAACCTTAAGTGAGTTCTTACTCTTCATACACAGAAGCAATAGTCCAGAGATATTTTGACACACTCCAACTTTGTGTATTAAATACAGTGAAGTGTTTCCTCTGTTTAGTCCATGGGGACAGATGGAGGCTTATATAAAGGTGCCTGAGCTTCTCAAGAGTAGTGAAAACAACAAATACTATATTGGGATCTACTATTTATTTTACTCATTTTGACATTTGCCTTTTTCTCTCATACAGAAATATAAATTCAACAGACTTCATTGTTTTTCAAACAAGCAATCCCACAGTAAATTAGAACTGCGCTAAATAAATGGCACAACATAACTCCTATAATTCCCCTAACAATGAGAGACTTTTCTAAATAAATTGAGACTGCCATTTTTATTATTTTTAAAGACTAACGTGATGCTATCATTATCAGTTAGACTGATTTTAGTGTTATTTTAGCACAGGTAATACTTTATGAATCACTTATAAGATATAAAATGTAATTACTAAACCAGATGACAAAAAAGGTGTTAAAATGTCTTATCTGTCAGAGTTGTGCTACTCACTATATTTCAATGGGACTATAACAGATCTAAAACTAAAGGTTTTGTGGGGCTTATGCTTCTTCAGGGAGTAAGGGATAAGATACAGCACATCAGTTATACAGTTATTAAATAATTCTTTAGTAGAGGTAATAGTGATGAAGTTGCATAGAAGAAAAAATCCATTGCACATTAAATTATTACCTTCTATATATCAAAAAAGAAGAAAGGCAAAGAAAATGCAAAACTAAAAACATCAATAATGATCTTAATGTGGAGTTCAAATTCAACTTTAGGAACAAAGCACAATATGATATACTCTGTGGAAGATTTGAGAGATGGGGAAAGTCAGGGTAGTTCAAGTTGGGGCAGGCAGCATGGGGTTGCTATAGGCAAGAAATACTATGTTAGCCTTAGGCATTTTGAACTGACGACTGCGTAAGGAAGGAGAATCTAAGGTTTCTTAGGTATATTATTAAAGTTTTGAGAGGGAACCAGCAAAAGTTTCTGATAACTTAGGTGTCAAGAAACCCTGATTATTAAAAAGATGATGGATATTTTAAAGTGCACATTGTACCTCAATCTATAACCATGAATCACATGCAATTTGGCTTATGGGAGTAAACAATGAGTATAATAATTAAATACTTTTTAACTGCAGTTCTATCAGGGAAAATGTTATGTACCGAACATTATTATATATTGTTTCAAGATTATCTGTGATCTTTCTTAGAAGGAACTTGCAGGTAAACTATTTCAGGATACTTTTGTCATCATATGTATTTAAATACCATAAATTTTAACACTCCTTTCCAACCTTCCCAATAATTTCTATATGAGTAATATTAAAAATAATTTAGTAATAAGATTTCAATATTAATACATGGAATTGAAAGTAAGTCATTTTTGTGAGCAAGTCTTCTAAAGCAATTATAGTTTTTATAAAATACTAACTCTTCTATTAATAAGTTAACTGAAGGAAAATTCCACCTATACATCTTTCTTCTATGACATCATTTTTCATAAGACTAAACATAATGGAACTTTCTATTTAGGTATTTTTTAAAATTTACTATGATCTTCAACCTACTAAAATACAAATATTTTTTCATAAGGCATCCATGGGTCTTAAAACAGTGCAATGCACATAGTAGGTAGTTAAAATAAATACATTTAATGGGAGTTGCCATAGATGTTTTCTGATCAATGTAAAAGACACTTGAAAAAATCAGACTGTTATTCCTTCCTGTATTTAGTCATTTGCTTTTGTAATTTAGAAGCTCCTTATAAATTTTACATTGATGATTTTAAATACTATTTTAATGCTATTTTGTGAGACGCATTATAAGTATAAAGGAGATTACTGACCATGATGTTAAGGTGAGTACATACTGATTTACACTTTCTTTTATTTCCAAAAAATGATAAATGAAGAGATTTAAAATACCCTGTACAGCATAGAGCTACACTTCAAATAATCAAGGAGGCAGTAACTAATAAAACTGATTTGAGAAGTAAATTATTATAGACAGAAGATTAAAGTCAGTGATGCTGAGGAAGAAAGTAAGGGTCAGCTTTCACACACAGTGAAAGGAACGAGCAGGCCAGGAGGGACAGAAAATCAGAGCTAGAGTTCCTTTGTAATAATGAACACAGTGACCCAGATCAAGAAAGAGAAGCAGATTAAAAAATTATTAAACCTAATGGACTTGCAAATACCATGGGGGAAAATTTTTTTTTTTTCTGTGAGGTGAAGCACTGTATGTGGTTACAGTGTGCAGTAAACTAGGATTATAACTGTCATGAATCCTAGTCATTTTATATTTTAGGGACCCCTTTTCAATAAAACAAACAAAAATTATGTTTGACTTACTATTATGAAGACTGATATAAGTGCGGCTAGATCCATTGCTATATATTCATATTATTATTATACTCATTTTCTTCATCTGATTAAAAAAAGATAATATAAAAAAATTACCAGGGGCTCTCAAAATACTGTGGGCTCTAGGCACCATGCCACTTGAGCCTGATAGTTAAGTCAATCCTGATGGAGAAACTGTTTCTTATGTAGTATGAAACCCTGATTACTTCTTTTAGAGTATATTTTGAAATAATTATACAAACATGGAGTACATCTTGTTCTAGATAGGATCCCAGTCTTATGGTTGTACATCATGTGCAGATTCATAGTGGTGCATTTATATATGTACATAGGGAAGTTAAGTCAGATTCATTCCACTGTCCTTATTTCTGTCCCCTGTCCCTTTGCTTAATTCCCCCCCTCCTTTTTTGGGGGGGGTCTACTCTACTGAATTTTTATTCTCCTCCACCCCTTCTGTGTTAGCATCCACATACAAGAAGAAACCATTGAACCTTTGGTTTTTAGGACTGGCTTATTTCATTTATGTAACAGTCTCCAGATTTATCCATTTATCAGCAAATGTCATAAAGTTATTAATTTTATGGCTGAGTAATATTCCTTTGTATATATATATATCACATTTCTTTATCCATTCATCTGTTGAAGGGCACTTAGGTTGGTTCCATAGCTTAGTATTTTGAGTTGAGCTGCTATAAACATTGATGTGGCTATTTCACTGTAGTATGCTGACTTCTTTTTTTTTTTACAGACTGCATTTTGATTCATTGAACACAAATGGGGTACATCATTTTGTTTCTATCATTGTACATGATGTAGATTCATACCATTTCCGTAATCATACATGTACATAGAATAATGATATCTGTCCCATTCCACCATTTTTCATACCCCCCTTCCTGATTTTAAGTCCTTTGGGTATACACCGAAGAGTGGGATAACTGGGTCAAATGGTGGTTTTATTCCAAGTTTTCTGGGGAATCTCCAAACTATGTTCCAGAGTGGTTGCACCAATTTGCAGTCCCACCAGCAATGTATGAGTATACCCTTTCCCCACATCCTTGCCAGCATTTATTGTTACATGCATTCTTGATTGTTACCACTCTTGTTCCAGTGAGATGAAATTTCAGTGTAGTTTTAATTTCCATTTCTATAACTGCTAGAGATGTTGGACATTTTCTTATATATTTGTTGACCATTTGTATTTCTTCTTCCATGAAGTTCTGTTCAGTTATTTTGCCCAATTATTGATTGGGCTATTTTTTTTTTTTTTTGGGGGGGGGCGCAGTTTGAGTTCTTTATATATCTTGGAGATTGATGCTCTATCTGAGGTGCAGATACTGAAGATTTTCTCCCATTCTGTAGGCTCTCTCTTCCTGCTCTTGATTGTTTCCTTTACTGTGGAGAAACTTTTAGTTTGATTCTATCTCACTTATTGATTCTTGTTACTTCTTGTGCTTTAGGAATCTTATTGAGGGTTCCTAAGAAGACATGATGGGGCATTGGACCTATATTTTCTTCTAATATGTGTTGAGTTTCTGGTCTAATGCCTAGGTCTTTGATCCACTCTGAGTTGAGTTTTGCATGGGGAAAGAAATAGAGGTTCAATTTCATTCTGCTAATATGGATTTTCAGTTTTCCTTGGACCATTTGTTGAAGATACTATCCTCTATTCAATGTATGTTTATAGTGCCTTTTTCTAATATTAGATAACTAACTATACTTATGTGAGTTTGTCTGTGTGTCTCCGTCTTCTATTCTGTTCCACTGGTCTTCATGCCTGCTTTTGAACCAATACCAAGCTGTTTGTGTTACTGTAACTCAGTAGTATAATTTAAGATTTGGTATTGTGATGCCTCCAGTTTCACTTTTCTCACTAAGGATTGCTTTGACTATTATGGGTCTTATTTTTACAAATGAATTTCATTATTGCTTTTTTTTTTATTTCTATGAAGAACAATGTTGGAATTTTAATAGGATTAAATTAAACCTGCATAGCACCTTTGGTAGTATAGTCATTTTGACAATGTTAATTCTGCCTATCTAAGAACATGGGAGATCTTTCCATCTTCTAAGATCTTTGTCAATTTCTTTCTTTAGTATTCTCTAGTTTTCATTGTAGAAGGCTTTCACCTGTTTTGTTAGATTAATTCCCAGTTTTGTTTTTTTTTTTTTTGAGGGTATTATGAATGGGATGGTTTTCCTAATTTCTATTTCACCTGATTCATCATTGGTGTACAGAAACACAATTGATTTATTGGTATTAATAATATATCCTACTAATTTGCTGAATTTGTTTATGAGTTCTAGAAGTTTTCTGTTACAAATTTTTTGAATCTGCTACATACAGGATCATGTCATTGCAAATAAGGATACTTTGAGCTCTTCTTTTCCTATCTGTATTCCTTTAATTTCTTTATTTAGCTTAATTGCTATGATGAGAATTTTAAGGAATATGTTGAATAGAAGTGGTGAAAGAGGACATCCCTGTCTTCTTCCAGTTTTTAGAGGGAATACTTTCAGTTTTTCTCTATTTAGAATGAAGATGGCCTTGGGTTTAACTATATAGCTTTTATACTGTTGAGGTATGTTTCTAGTATCCCTAGTTGTTCTAGAGTTTTGAGCATGAATGGATGCTGAATTTTTTCAAATGCTTTTTCTGCATCTATTAAGATAATCATGTGATTCTTGTCTGTAAGTCTATTGATGTAGTGAATTACATTTATTGATTTCTGTATGTTAAACAAACCTTGCATCCCTAGAAGGAAACCCACTTGATCATGGTGTACTGCCTTTTAAAGGTGTTTTATATGCAATTTGTCAGTATTTTATTAAGAATTTTGTATATATGTTCATTAGGGATATTGGTCTGAAGTTTTCTTTCCTTGATGTGGCTTTGTCTAGTTTTAGTATCAGGGTGATACTAGTTTCTAGGAAGGGTTTTCTTCTTTTCTATTTCATGCAGTAGTTTGAGGAGGTTTGGTTTTAGTCCTTCTTGAAAGGTCTGGTAGAACTCAGCTGAGTATCGATCCACCTCTAGGCTTTTCATTGTTGATAGGATTTCTAAAATTTTTAAAATTTGTTTTAATTACTTATACATGACAGTAGAATTCACTTTGATACAATAAATATCATGGAGTATAATTTTTCATTCTTTTGGTTATACATGATGTAGAATACCATTGACCATATAGTTATATATGTATATGGGGTAATAATGCCTGATTCATTCTAATATCCCTCCTGCCCCCATACTTCCTCCACACCCTTCACTCCTCTTTACCTAATCTTAAGAAATTCTATTCTTCCCTAGCCCCCCATAATTGTGGATTAGGATCTTCATATACAGAGAAAACATTTTTTGTTTTTTGGTTTTCTGGTATTGGCTTATTTTGCTTAGCATGATATTCTCTGGCTCCATCCATTTACCAGCAAATGCCATAATATCATTCTTCTTTAAGGCTGAGTAATATTCCATCATATATATATATATATATATATATATATATCATATACACACATATGTATATGATGTGTATATATACATATATAGATATATCAATATTTTTTATCCATTCATTGTTGAAGGGCACCTAATTTGGTTCCATAGTTTAGATATTTTGAATTGAGTTTCTATAATCATTGATACGGCTGCATCACTGTCATATCTTTTTTTTTTTTTTTTGTGGTGCTGGGGATTGAACCCAGGGCCTTGCTTGTGCATGCAAGGCAAGCACTCTACCAACTGAGCTATATCCCCAGTCCCATATCTTGGTTTTAAGTTCTTTGGGTATAAACCAAGAAGTCGGATAGCTGGGTCAAATGGTGGTTTGATTCCAAGTTTTCTGAGGAATCTCCATACTCTTTTCCATAGAGGTTGCACCAATTTGCAGTCTCACCATCAAGGTATATGTGTACCTCTTCCCCCATGTCCTTGCCAACACTTATTGTTGTTTATATTCTTCACGATAGCCATTCTGACTGCAGTGAGATGAAATCTTAGAATAGTTTTGATTTTCATTTCTCTAATTGCTAAAGATTTTATGCATTTGCTTTTTGATTGCATTTCTTCTTCTGTGAAGTGTCTGTTTAGTTCCTTAGCCCACTTATTGATTGGGTTGTTGGTTTTTTTTATTTTTTTTGGTGTTACTTTTTTTGAGTTCTTTATATCCTGGAGATTAATGCTCTAGCTAAGGTGCATGTGGTAGAGATTTTCTCCCATTCTGTAGGCTTTTTCTTCATGTAATAGATTGCTTCTTTTGCTGAGAAGAAGCTCTTTAGTTTAAATCCAACCCACTGTTGATTCTTGATTTTTACTTCTTTGTGCTTTAGGAGTCTTGTTAAGAAAGTCAGATCCTAAGTCCACATGGTGAAGATTTGGGCCTATTTTTTCTTCTATTAGGCACAGTGTCTTTGGTCTAATGCCAAAGAATTTGATCAACTTTGAGTTGAGTTTCATATGCTCCCTTCCTCTTGAATATGGGTGGAATCCGACTTGCCCATCATTAATAGACTTAGGCAAAGATGATGGGATGTCATTCTCTTACCTATATATGTTATATAAGACTGAGTCACTGAAGGACATATTCTGCTAATGGACTTGAAGAAGTACACATCCATGGTGGGAGAGGGTTGGGGAGAGGCCACATGGCAGGAATCTACAGGTGTCTCAACAACCTTGGTGGCAGCCTCTAGCCAGCCATTGTCACAGGTCTAGGGCACTTATTACTCAGTCACAAGAAAAAGAATCCAGATGGTTGAAATGAAATTTTAAGTATATTCTTCCCCAGTCATGTCACTGAGCAAAAGTGCAATCTTGCCCACCCCTGACTGTGACCTTACAATATGCAGAGAAGAGTTCAGGCAAGACAGGCCAGGATTTCTGACCTTTAAGCTATGAGACAAATATATATTTGTTTCAATCAATACACTGTCAATGAACTGAGAGCTAATGCAAATAAGAAATAGGTATGAAAATATAAATTTGGGAAGTAAAAATATTCAGATGTATAAATAAAAAATTATTCAATACTGAGGTACACACAATAAATATTACACATAAGTAAGAAAAAAGAATCAATACATTGGAGATAGATATAAATGAAAGGCCTAAAATGAAACATGTAGAAATATTAACAAGAACAGGGGCTGGGGTTGTAACTCAGTGGTAGAGTTCTTGCTTAGCATGTGTGAGTCACTGGGTTTGAGTCTCAGCACTGCATATATATTGACAAAATAAAAGTTCACCAACAAATAATGTATATACATATACATATGAATAATTATTTTTGTGTATAAGAAAAATTTCATGACACAGTTACTAGAATGAGTAACTTCATCATATATTTAGAAGAAATTTCTTAGAAATATTTAGGGAAAATGAACTTTTTTGAAGCCATTTAAAATGACAAAATATTATGGCTGAATGTCTTCTAATATTAAATAATAAATCATGTCCTCAATGAAAAACATTTCCAGGTAAAGTTCAAAGGTAAAGAAATTTTAAAAATCTATTCGCATGCATTGTCCTTTAGTTTTTTACATTTCCTGCTGTAATAATGACATTGTTTAGAAAGAATACAAAATAATATGAAATATATAAACAAAAATTCAAATATTAGTTGAAAACAAACATCAGAAAATTAAACATAAACAAATTTAAAAATCAACTGAACTGAAAAGACCTTGCAAAATCATACAATGATGAAATTAGCAGAAATGTTTTTACAAGCAGAATGAATAAATAAACACTGGAGTAATAGTCCTAAAATGAAGTGAAAAATAAAAGTAACTTGAAGTTCAGTTATTCTCTGCTATCACTGAATTACTGAAAGACTGTTATCATGTTTGGGGAAATGATACGGAAATTTACTATAGTCTGTTCTTCATTAAGAAGAAAAATTAATTCATCAGAAAAAGTAACCCAAAATGAAAGAAAATAAAAAAGTGAGAGAAACAAAGGATAACAAAGAAATTCACATAGTAAAACAGAACATATGCATAATAATTTATTGTAAACAATAAATGAATGACAAACATTAATGAAGATGTGTCATTTCAAGCAAACTAGAAATAATAGTATAGGTAAGGGATAAGACAGGAAAGGAAAAGGGAAGTTCAGTGGTGGATCCTCCACTCTAATATTATCCTGCATCCTATAGAACAATGACCTTGGAAACCTTGGAAACTTATGTATTAAATTCACTAATAGAAAAACAAGATAAAATGTCTTCTAAACCATTAAAAATTGAAAAAGTCTAAGTGGAAAGAATTTTATTGATCCTATAAAATCAAGAGGTCTTTAAAAATAACAATAATTACATGAATGGTATAAATCTACATCTTATACAACCATAGAAATGAAAAGTTGTACATCATTTGTGTACAGTGAGCTGAAATGCAGTCTGTAAAAATAAATATAACAACAATCAAGGTGAACAAAAAGTACCATTTGAGAAGCCTATATTAGCTGGAAAATATGATCATAATTACTATAATAACATGTTTATCTCATCTATTAAAACTGAAAATGTCTCATTTGAAACTGTAAACTGTTTTGAGTAGAATAATAGAATAGAACATCATAGAATAAATGGAAAAATTTTGATGGAGAAGATGTCTATAAAAGAATAAACTTCCTTCACCCCAATATTTTGTGCCTTAAAATTTGTTAAACATGAATTTAGACAAAATTATTTAATTGCAAAATTTATATTAAGAAAATGAAGGATAAGCTGGGTGCAGTGGCGCAAGCCTGTAATCCCATCATGGGGGGAGACTGAAGCAGGATTTTCACAAGTTCAAAGCTAGCCTCAGCAATTTGCAAGGTCCTAAGCAATTCAACAAGACCCTGTGTCTAAATAAAATATACAAAAGAAGGGCTGAAGAATATGGCTCAGTGATTTAGTGCCCCTGGGTTCAAATCCCACTTCCATAAAAATAAAAAAGAGAAGAAAAAGAAGGATACACAAGGAATATTTTTAAGTAATGAATTAAAATATTGTCAAAATATATGAAGGAAAATACAGGAAAATCCATAGATTTACAAGGCAATCATAATCTTACAATTATGGTAGAAATGGTAATAAAACATGTTACCCTGAAGCATAATTACCAACCAAAAGTTATTTGGTTTATAAAAATAGATATAATTTGTTATCATATACACATAGCTTACATTAATGGCTTCATGGATTTGGGAATGTGGTTCAGTGTACTCTTGAGGACTAGGTTTAATTCATGAAGAAGATGTAGAACATAGTTTTTAAAGTATTTCAAGGATTTAGAAGTAAATACACATTTAGAGTAATTGCAATGTGTTAGCAATGTGTACACTTTTATGTACTATTAAAGAACCAAACTGAATGAATTTGCATAGTTAAGCTTTATACTTTCTAAATTTAAGACTAAGTATTTATTATATATTGCCTTTCACCAAATGTTAAGTAAAATAATTTATGACCTTATCAAATGATTTAAGAGGCAAACATACTGTTGTAATATACACTGCGATGGAATAGAGTGTTTTAGGCACAATTTAATATTTAACAAATACTGCCAATTTGTGAATAAAGCCCATGTGAATTGATTTGGAGACAAAATCTAAGCTTTCTTTTCTTTTTCAGTAGCACCAAAAAGTATAAGAATTTTAAGTCTCATTTCAATAATTAGCCCTGAAAATGAACGAGAACTTGTAGGAGATGTAAACCTCAATAACCAGCTACTTATGAGGGAGGTTCAACAATGTGGAGTACTAAAGAAAAATGATCCTTAGGACATTCGTGACATATTGTGATATTTATAGGTGTCATGCTTGGAAAGAGAAACCTCTGTCATTCTTATCATTTGATTGATCCAAAAGATATCTGTTTCAACAGAAAGATCTAAGTATCTACGCAAGAGGTTAAATCATGTGTAAAGATCATAATTTTTTCAATAAACTGATCAGAGCAAAACATTTCAATCAAAGCATGTAGTTCATTTCAATGGGTAATAAAAATGTCATATTTACTTGGTCACCAAGCCATCAACTCTTTGAGCGATTATTCATAGTAAGGAGGGCTCTTAATTAAATATTTGAGTAAAGGCAATAAAGGACTATTCAGATTAGTTAAAAAGTGCTTATTTAGAGTGGCACAGAAGGGTCCGTTAAGAAGCGACCTTGGTTCTTGTTTCCCTTTCTTCCTCCCCTTTGGTTGGGAGTAGCATCCTCCACCTGATCACCCCTCCGTCTCCCCACAGAGCGGGACAGCTGCATCGAGGGCAGTGGCAGTGGTGGCAGTGGCTGCCCCAATGGTGATGGTAACAGCAGCAGTGCCAGGGAAATGGCTGCTAAGTGTGAGTACAAAATCCAAGAGGAAATGGAAAGGATGTGTACTTATGTGTGTACATGTGAGACAGAGAGGGACAGAGGTATGGCTGTGCTGATTGGTTCACAGTCATATCTACATATCCACATTTGTTTCTTTTATTCACTTTTAGCTTTCTAAAAATGCAGTCATTTGTGTTTTCCTTTTCTTTGGAGGTTAGGGATTTTTGGTTTATTCATTTTGTTTTTGTTGTTTAGCTTTCATTTTCTTTGTTTTTCTTTCTTTTTCCTCTAACAACCTAGTTCTCTTGTTCTTTCTCTATTCCTTTACTTTGCTTTTCTACATTTTCTACTCCTTTCTCATAACTATTGCCTGCAACATGTCTTCTACATACTCTGTTTACTTTCTGAATTTGTGAATTTTCTTCTATCACAATTTCTTTTACCTTAATGAACTCTATTTTCACAATCTTTTAGAAAAAAATTGGTTTATATAACTCTTGCTCCTAATATTCATGCTGTCAAAATTATTACTGATGTAGATTACATGGTTAAACACCGGTTGTGTGCTTTAATGCTAGATGTAGTTTATGGTTATTATTGTTTTTGCTGTTGGCAATGGTTGACTACTTATTTTTATGATAATTAATATTGTAGTTGCTATGTTAGGAATCAGACCTTTATTTTAATGTTGTATGTTGTTTGCTTCAATTATTTTTATTGTTTATTTCCCCATATTCTGTAAGGTGCTAATAAGCTACAGGGACAGTACAAGTTCAAAAGATAGATATTCTGCTACTGAACAAAACTCAGTCAAAGACATTCACCTTGCTCCACACATGAATTAATGACACTCAAACTTCAGCTAAACTTAAATACAAAGAATAGGAGAGACAGAAACCCAAGATAATGGCCAGGCCTTAAGTAAGAATGATGTTCCACTCATGGATATCTACTACTACAGCAAAAACAAAATTAATTCAAATGCTATGCTATGGAAAAAAAAAAAAAAAAAAAAAGATAACATGACACCTCCTAACCTTCATAATTCACCAGGAACTGACACCAAAAGTATTGAACTAGATGAAATCCCAGGTAAAGAATTCAAAGAAATGATTATAAAAATGATCAATGAATTCCAAGAGAACACAAAAAAATAACCAAATGAATTAAGGAAATCAGTACAGAATGTGAATGAGAATTCCCACCAGGAAATTGAGAGATTAATAAAGAACCAAATAGAAATCTTGGAAATTAAAAACACAATAAATCAAATAAAATGTTCAGTTGAAAGTATCTCTAATAAATAAGATCATGCTGAAGGCTGAATCTCAGTGCTAGAAAACAAAATGGTCAACCTTGAGCATCCAAACAATATTAAAGAAAATAAAATAAGTAACCATGATCAGAATATACAAAAACTGAGGAAAAATCATTCAGAATCCAAATTTAAGAATCATTGGAATTGAGGGCAGTTGTGAGATAGATACAAGCTAATGCATCTCAGGGAAATAATAACTGAAAAATTTTCAAACTTTGAGAATGAGATGTATATCCAGATATGGCAGGCATTCAGAACCCAAAATAGATAATATCATAAAACAACATCTCTGTGACATGTTATAATTAAAATACTTAACATACAGACAAAGGTAGAATTTTAAAATTCTCAAGAGAAGAATATCAGGTCGATTTTAGAGGTATGCCATTTAAAATTAATTCTGATTCCTCAGTACAAATGCTAAAAGATAGGACTGCTTGGAGTGATGTGTTTCAAGTCCTGAAAAAAAAAAAAAGATTGTCAACCAAGGTTGCTATATCCAGCAATGCTATTATTAAAAATGAAAGAAGAAATAAAAACCTTCCAAGATAAGCAGAAATGGAAAAAAAAAAAAAAACCATGAATACTAAGCTGGCACTATAGAATTTATTTTAAGAAATGCTCCACAGAGAAAAAGATACAAAAAAAAAAAAAAAAAAAAAAATTAACCAAAACCCTAGAGCTCACCAATAAGCAAATCTCAGTCAAAGAGAAGCTACACAAATGAGAAATAGGGCCAAATTAAACATTGTAAATAAACCAAAATATCAGGAATTAAACATGTCCCTATAATAGCACTGAATATAATGTAGGCTAGAAGAACGGATTACAAACCACAACCCAACTATATGTTGTTTGCAAGATACTCACAAGCAAAGACAGCACAGGTTGAAAGTTAAAAAATGGAAATTGGTATATCGTAAGAATGGAGCCTAAAATCAATTAGCAGTAGCTACCCCCATATCTGAAAAAACGGATTTCAAAACAAAATTAACCAGAATAAACAAAGTAAGTCACATTATACTGGTAAAGGGCACAATTCAACAAGAAGATTTAACAATAATAAACATCTTTGAATCAAATGTGGGTGCAACTAATAACATGAAAGAGACACTATCCAAATTGAAGCCTCAGATAGATCCTAGTACGATAATACAGGGTATGTATACAAAATAAAGTTTTATTCAGTCATTAAAAAAATGAAATTGTGTCGTTCATGGGAAAATGGATGAGCTAGGGACCATTTTGGTAAATTAAATAAGCCAAACTCAGAAGGTCAAGAGTCATATGTTTTCCCACATATGTGGAAGCTAGAGAAGAAAAGAAAGCTAGATGCTAGGGGTCTCACAAAAATCAAAGGAAGATCAGTAGAGGAAAGGGATTAGCGGGTGGGAAGGAGTGGAAAGAGGGCAGAAGTACTGGGGACTCATATTGACCAAATTCATCCAATGCAATCATCATATACAACTATTATGCACCAATAACAATGTGGAAAAATATTTTTAAAGAGAAATAATGAAAAGAAAGATGTTAATAATGATAATTTGTGCTTTTTTGGGATACTTCAATTAAGGTATTAGCTTATTTTATTAATAAAAATTATCACATGCACTTAAAGAATGTTACTGGTTTACTCTGCATATTTTATAAAGAAATGAAAACTCAGGAACTATTTCCAGCTTTCATATAGATGTTGAGGGAACTAAGATTCTAATCCCAGATTTCAAAGTAAGTCAGAATTGTTTTCAGGAATACCTGATGTCTCTCTTAAGAAGTTGATGTTGTACTTAAATAATATGCCATCTGGTTTCTACATTGAAAAAACATATTTTTCAAGTTTTATGTATGGTGTTAGCCTGATTTAAAAAAATAATGTTATTTACCTAATTGTTCTAGGAAGTAAATTTTTTCTAACTGAAGGAATAAAATGAAAGATAATAAATTAATCAATAGCCAATATTTATTTAAAAATTGAAGATGTTTATTTTGATTTTTGTGATTGATTTACTAACATTTTTTATATTGGAGAAAGAAAACTTCAGCATGAGAGAAAATCTTATAGAAATTATCAATTGGAGAGTTAAATAATTGATGGATTGATGGAAGGAATGCATTGATTACTTTTAAGACAAATTCCTATAATTACCAATGAAAGGGAAAATGGTACACAATGAGAATTGTAAGCTCTTTTTTCTTAATTGTTCATGATTTTATAGTTATGAAATATTTTATAGATAAGGAATATTTTTTAAGGAAAATAATGTGGTATTAGGTATGTGTGCTTCTATACATATATATTTCTTTATTTTTCAACAGAAACTAAACTTGCAAGAATAATTCACATGTAGACTGTATATCTATTTTCTTTGTGCTTTTCCAACAATGTATTTCTCAATAAGTTAATAAGTTAATAAGAGCAGCCCTGTCATCTTAGTTGCTCCTCTGAGGAAGGAGACCCCTTTAACTTTAAAGGACAATGTATTCATCTGGAATTCTTCTCATTTATTATTTAAATACTCCCTAGAACAATTCATAGTTCTGTTTATTTGATAAAATATCAGGTTAAGAATAGCTGGGGAGTAATTTTTTACTTCAACTGGAATAATTGCGAGAAGACGGTGTGGCAGTAGAAGTTTAAATGATGCATCTAAATTACTGTCCTTTTGAGCACTGCTGGAGAAATTTAAATTACAAAACAGCTCACAACTTAAACATTGTCAGCCAAGCAGAAGCCTTACTCAGTTCACTTGATCACCTACTGAGAATTCTCTTGTTAAGTGTCTCATGCTAATTTTACAATGGCAAAATTCAGGTTTTAACTACGCTATTCATTTTTATATAATTGCACTATTCTATAGAACCATTAAACTAATTAAAGGACAAATGAAGAATGCTATATGAGGCAAAAAGAAAGCAATATAAAAATTAGGTATGTATATAGGGAGAAAAAATGAAGTTGCCTATGATAAATACTGTAAATTACCAAAAATTTTGAAATATCCAATTATATATAGAGCAGTTTTAGTGAAGTAGCTTAACAGTATTCAAGCAAATCATTGCAACTTCCTCTAGCTCTACTTCCTCTCAAAATCTCTATTACTCTCTATTCTATTTTCCTGTAGTGTTTATTGAGATTTATCAAGATCACTGCAGTCTTGGATCATACTCCACTGTGACTGTCAAATTATTATTAAACTTTTAGAAAAACATAGCAAATCAACAATAATCAGTTGTTTTCATCTTGTATCTTGTACCTTTATTTGAAGAATCTTCTTTTTCATGTACATGTCATTTGTTTTTGTATGATGTAGTAACATTATAATCATCACATAGACAGGAATACAAGTATGAAGTTGATGCTTCATCAACATACTGATAGAAAATAGGTATTGCTAAATGGTATGACCACTGTCTTTCTTGAGCACAATCTACAATTTATATATAAAAAAGCCATTAAACACACATGCACTTCCAAACACACACACACACACACACACACACACACACACACACACACACACATATGCATCAGTTATAGCTATCATGACAAGTGGTGCCATTACATTGTCTTTATAATCTTGATGACATTTGTAGCGTATCAGGTAACTATCCTGGCTAAGGACTGCAGACTTGTCTATTTATCTCAGGTAGAACGTCTCTTGATTAGGTTCATGACAATGAACACATACTCACATGCTCCATCACAGGGTTAGAATATAGCTACAAGGGGAGGAGGCTCTAGTCCAAGGGTAATCCATAAAACCAACAGAAGGAATTTGGAAGATACAAAAGTAGGATACATAGCAGTTTTCAGATCTCCTATTATTTTGGAAGATACAACATCTGGAGCATCATTTCTAGTAATCACAAGGCGAGAAAGAGTACCTAATGTCTATAATGGTTTCAAGAATTTCCCTTTTCATTAGACATAATGATGTCGTATTCAATTCCAGTAGTATTTGGCACGTTTGCTCTCTACTTTAAGCAATCATGCTTATTTAACACCATAAGCCAAACTTTCTAGCATTCCCTCTAGATTATTTAAACTTCTTAGATTATGTTTAATGGAAAAAATAAAACATTTTTCTGACACGTTTTCTTCATAATCTAATTTTCTTCCACACTTCTTTAACAACAACCCTGGCATGAATTTGGATAGCTACGGCCATCTACAATACTTTAATAGATACATACATAAGCATGGAGATATATAATATATGATAATATAAACTATAAATAATATAATATATTAAATGTATTATATATGATATACTATTTTAACTTTTAAGTAAATTTTCAAAAATTGTTTTTTCTTGAAACATTCTATATGTAACACTATTTGTTTTGAAAACTCTCCAGAATGAATTTAGATCCAGATCATACATTTTAATCACTAAAAGATATTGCTCTAAATAAATATCCAAAATTTATTTTTCCACAAATGCTAAAGAATAGTCTAAACTCTTTTCAAATTTATCAATTAAAAACAACTGGCATGAATATCCCTCAATATTTAATTAATTAAAGCTATCATATTTCCAGTCTATATTTTTATTTGGAATCTGTGTCTATGGTTTTATACAAGTAAAAACTAGGCACTGAAAGGTGATATTAGCAAATACTTACTCTCTGAAAGTGTTTTTCAAGAGATCCTATTTTGAGGTTCTTCTTCCCATATAAATTTTCTACTTTTTTTCTTTAGATTTTTTTCCTTTGATATATTTTTTAGAATTTTGTGTTATCATGGAGGGTAATTTTTTACTTGGCATGCAAGACTTACTGTTAACATTATATTTTTCTTCTTCGCTTATTTTTATCATGTTTGCCCTTTGTGTGTCTATTTTATTTGTTGTTTCCTAAAATTAATTGTTTTTATTTTTTAATACCTATTTTGTTCCATTTCAGTATTTTTATTACTGCCTTTAACAAACCTGTTTACCTTTGCTACTTTATAACCTATTACTTAACCACTGAACTCGTTTTAAGTATTATTTTTCAATAAATTAGTATAAAATTTTAACAACATAATTTTCTTTATAATATAAAAGTTTGTGTATATAGAGCCTCCCTTACTCTTCATAATGAATATTTCAAAGCATTCAGTGCAATTGTCTATAAATATGTGAGTTATTCAAAGTTTTATAATAGTTATGTTTTGTATATTGCATTTTTATTTCAGGAGTGTATCTTTCAGACATACTGTCTTACTTTTTGATCTATTTCATGACAATCTTACCAGTGTTCAATTTGTAGTCCTTTGTGGATTGAATCTTCTAAAATAAATTTCAGATTCATTTTATTCATTGAATTATTTAAGTCCCCTTTACCTTTGGAAAAATTTGATGACTTTATCTATTAATTTGGAATTGATACTTGGTTTATCACCATCTTTTTTGTAGTTCCTTCAAATTGTGGAATGTGTTTTATATATCCCAAGTCATTGTTTTAAGTTAATACAAGATTATGAGTTATATCATTTTACTGGCTGTCTTATCCTGTGGTACTCCTTCCTATGCATCTCTGTTAATTCTTTTCCATTTAAGTGTTAAAAGATTATGTTTATAGGATTTTCAGGCCAAGTTTTATTGATTCCAGTTCATTCTTACCATTTAGTTCTGTAAATGGTCAATTTGTACTAATTTGCTCAATGGCCCATTAGTTGAATGACCATTTGTCTCAGCTTATTTCACCTCACAATTGAGTCATAGTTGAGTAGTTTTCATTTATTCTTTATGATGGAATATAAAAGAATGTTCAACTTAGCCTGCTGTAAATGTTGCTACTGAAGACCTGGAGACATAGAAAGCAGATGATTAAAAGTGATATGAAAAATTTGGGGATGAAAATGATACAAATCAATATTATTTTCATTATTTTGAAAGCATTCTTCTCGAATATATTCGCTAATCAGAACATAATCATGAAGTTTTTCAAATGCTTCAGAAGATATTTTCATTAATGTATTTATAAAATTATACCTTTGTGAAAAAATATGTTGTTCCCTTCAATTTATCCTGGTTCTTCTCAGTCCTTTCAACTTGAAACTCTAGAATTTCGGTGTTTAGTTACCAGTGTAGACAAATAACTGTTAGTTATAAAACTTTTCCTGAAGCCCAAGAGAAATAAGTCAAATTTAATATATTAAAAGTATAGGAAGGCAGGCCACTGCGCGGCCGTCCTCTCTGCCCTTCGCGCCCACTGCGGGCCCCTGCCCGGGGCTCTGGGGCGCGTTCCTGCCCTTGCCGCCTCCTCTGCCTCGGGTGGCTCCAAAACCCTGAACACATCTTTGTTCGTGCCGCTGACTGTGAAACCTCAGGGCCCCAGCGCCGATGGCGACGTCGGTGCCGAGCTCACGCGGCCTCTGGAAAAGAATGAAGTAAAGAAGATTTTAGATAAGTTTTATAAGAGGAAAGAAATTCAGAAACTGGGAGCTGATTATGGACTTGATGCTCGTCTCTTCCACCAAGCTTTCATAAGCTTTAGAAATTATATTATGCAATCTCATTCCTTGGATGTGGACATTCACATTGTTTTGAATGACATTTGCTTCAGTGCAGCTCATGTGGATGATTTATTTCCATTTTTCTTGAGACATGCCAAACAAATATTTCCCATGTTGGAATGTAAGGATGATCTACGTAAAATCAGTGACTTAAGATTACCACCAAACTGGTACCCAGAAGCCAGAGCCATACAGCGAAAGATAACATTTCATTCGGGTCCCACAAACAGCGAAAAAACTTACCATGCAATCCAGAAATACTTGTCAGCAAAATCTGGAGTATATTGTGGCCCTTTGAAATTATTGGCACATGAGATCTTCGAAAAGAGTAATGCTGCTGGTGTGCCATGTGACTTGGTGACAGGTGAAGAGCGTGTGACAGTTGAGACAGATGGGAAACAGGCTGCCCACGTTGCTTGTACTGTTGAAATGTGCAGTGTAATGACACCTTATGAAGTGGCCGTAATTGATGAAATTCAGATGATTCGAGATCCAGCCAGAGGATGGGCCTGGACCAGAGCACTTCTAGGACTGTGTGCTGAAGAAATCCATTTATGTGGAGAATCTGCTGCTATCGATCTCGTCACTGAGCTTATGTACACAACTGGGGAGGAAGTGGAGGTTCGAAACTATAAGAGGCTTACCCCCATTTCTGTGCTGGATCATGCACTGGAATCTTTAGATAACCTTCGGCCTGGGGACTGTGTTGTCTGTTTTAGCAAGAATGATATTTATTCTGTGAGTCGACAGATTGAAATTTGGGGCTTGGAATCGGCTGTTATATATGGCAGTCTTCCACCTGGGACCAAACTTGCTCAAGCAAAAAAGTTTAATGATCCCAATGATCCATGCAAAATTCTGGTTGCTCCAGATGCAATTGGCATGGGACTTAATTTGAGCATAAGGAGAATCATTTTTTACTCCCTTTTAAAGCCCAGTATCAATGAGAAGGGAGAGAAAGAAATAGAACCAATCACCACCTCTCAAGCCTTGCAGATTGCAGGCAGAGCGGGTAGATTCAGCTCACAGTACAAAGAAGGAGAGGTTACAACGATGAATCGGGAAGACCTTGGTTTATTAAAGGAGATTTTGATTAGGCCGGTGGATCCCATAAGGCAGGTCTTCATCCCACTGCTGAGCAGATTGAAATGTTTGCGTACCACCTCCCTGATACAACACTTTCTAATCTCATCGATATTTTTGTAGACTTCTCACAAGTTGATGGGCAGTATTTTGTCTGCAATATGGATGATTTTGAGTTTTCTGCAGAGTTGATCCAGCACATCCCATTAAGTCTCCGAGTGAGATATGTGTTCTGCACAGCCCCTATCAGCAAGAAGCAACCCTTTGTGTGCTCCTCACTGTTACAGTTTGCCAGGCAGTATAGCAGGAATGAGCCTCTAACTTTTGCATGGTTACGCCGATACATCAAATGGCCTCTACATCCACCTAAGAATATTAAAGACCTTATGGATCTTGAGGCTGTCCATGAGGTCTTGGATCTTTACCTGTGGCTAAGCTACCGATTCATGGATATGTTTCCAGATGCCAGCCTTATTCGAGACCTACAGAAAGAACTGGATGGCATTATACAAGATGGTGTTCACAACATCACCAAACTGATCAAAATTTCCGAGACACATAAGCTGTTGAATTTGGAGAGCTCATTAGCAGGGAGCCAGTCACGTTTGTCAGGAACCTTAAAGAGCCAAGCTAGAAGGGTGCGTGGCACCAAAACTACAGGGAGTAAAGCTGCTGAGCCGCCCGGCGCCAGCACTGGGGAGATTTCCCTCGCTTCCAGATTGGTGCAGCAAGGACTCCTCACTCCAGACATGTTGAAGCAGCTTGAAAAAGAGTGGTTGACACAACAGACTGAACACCACAGAGAGAGAGCAGAGTCTGGGACTTACTCAAAAGGGACAAGAAGAAAGAAGAAGGAACACAATTCTGATTAGTTTTTTTTTTTTTTTTTTTTTTTAAATAAAAATCTATTTTAAGTTCAAAAAAAAAAAGTATAGGAGTACTTACTTAAATCAATCATTCATGGATATTATGTAAAAATTATCTATTTGTTGATTTGGCTCATTCTAAATTTCTTTAACTTTCAATATTCCACATATTTTTTTCTATGAACAATTATCAGCCATTTTGTTTTCTTAAGAACACAGAAATAATTTATCACATATGGGTATATTTGCTATTTGACAACATGTATAATTCAATAAAAAAGAATAAATTGAAAGATAAGTTCGAAGTAACTAAAAAACTATATTTTGACTATTCTATTACCCCATTTACACACAGAAAATTCAATTTAGAATTTAAATATAAAAATATTTTTTTTCCTTTTTTAGATTTTTTTCTAACTAATTGCACATGACAGTAGAATGCCTTTTCATACATCATACATAAATAGAGTATAACTTCTCATTCTTCTGGTTGTACATGATATAGAATTACACAGGTAATCATAAATGAACATAGGGTAATAATGTCCAGTTCATTCTGTTATCCTTCCCAGCACCATACGCCCTCCCCTCTGTTCACACCCCTCCACCTAATCCAAAGTAACTCTATTTTTTCCCTAAACCTGACCTTATTGTGAATTATCATCTGTATATCAGAGAAATATTTGGCCTTTTTTCTTTTGGATTGGCTTATTTTGTTTTACATGATAGTTTTCAGGTCCATCCATTTACTGGCAAATGCCATAATTTCATTCTTCTTTATGCTGAGTAATATTCCAGTGTGCATATAAACCACATTTTCTTTATCTAGTCACCTATTGAAGGGCACCTAGGCTGGTTCCATAGTTTAGCTACTGTGAGTAGTACTGCTAGAAACATTGATGTGGCTGCAACACTGTAGTATAATGATTTTAAGTCCTTTGGGTATATGTCGAGGAGTGGGATAGCTGGGTCAAAAGGTGATTTCATTCCAAGTTTTCTAATGATCTCCATACTGCCTGCCAGAGTGGTTGCACTAGTCTGCAGTCCCACCAGCAATGTATGGGTGTAACTTTTCCCCCACTTACTCACCACCATTTATTGTTGCTTTTACTTTTGATAATTGCCATTCTGACTGGAGTGAGATGAAATCTCAGTGTAATTTTAATTTGCATTTCTCTAATTGCTGGAGATGTTAAAATTTTTTTCCCAAACAATGAAGACAAAATAAATAATCTTGAAAATAAAGTTGACAATTCAGAGATGTTAGGAAACTATGAACAGAACTTCCAAGAAATATGGGGTAACATAAAAAGACCAAATTTAAGATTTATTGGGATAGATGAAGGTACAGAGATATAAACCAAAGGAATTCACTATCTTTTCAATGAAATAACATCAGAAAATTTCCCAAACCTAAAGAATTAAATATAAAAATAATTTTAAAGAAATTTCATGTAATTATTTGGGACACTTTAAACAGGTTACCTAACACTGCTAATTTTAGTAAATTGATTGAAACATATTTTGAAAAGTATGCATTCACCAAAGATATTAAACCAAAGTAAATAAATAATAAATAATATATTTGGATATAACTGTTTGAGTAGGAATGATAGCCACTAAACCAAATTTAAAATAATTAGACAAAACTATTAATATAAATAGGCAAAACTATTAGATGGGTATGTGGAGTTTTGCAACCATATCCTCTCATCAGTAATGTGTCTAACTCTTTGGTATCAGCTAGAAATACACCAGGTGCATCTACTTTAGATGAAAACACTTTTGTCCTGACCAATATATTTATTCTCTCTTCAGACCCAGGTCTCAGGGATCCACCTGGTCTTGCTGACACTCAGTACCACACTTTTGTTAATAAGTCCCCAATAATTACTTTAGCGTGTAACTCTCAGTCTGCCTGAATCTTTTCTTTGAGTTCATGGCACATTGGTGCTGGTTTTTATACACTGGGACAAGATTGCAGAAGACTGAGGAAATGGTCAAGGCAAAAGAAGTTTTCAATGCGGGAAATCCTGGGTTGACCATCTGTCTTTGTGTGAGTAGGGGTAGCTGTGTGATAAATATCTGTGGCTCAGTATGTGAGTATGGGGATAATCCGAAATCACTACTACTGTTTCAACTGCAGTAAGGAAAAGTTTCCTGTTGCAAGGGAATGGACAATTTCTCTGGGCTAATCAGTTGACCCTTGACAGCTGTGGACAAGAGAATAAAGATTGTAAAAGAGAGAAAATTTGAGAGATACCTGTCAACCACTTGCTTAGGCTGTAACCTGCTAAGAAAGTAAATAAAGACACCAACCTAGGAAACGTAGCGCTTGTCATTTTGTGTGATTGAAGTGAAAAAAAAAAAAAAAAAAAAAACTGGGAATATATAACAGGCATGAGGTATTATCCTATCGTAATATAATGCAAGAAAGTGGAATACGTGGGAGAAGGGAGTGAGGCTAGAAGGCAGTGAGGAAGAACCTGAGATTAAAGTGATAAGGGGAAAGTATTTCACCCATCTGTGAGATTTGTTTCATCCAACTATTAACACATTGCAAAGCGAAGTCACAGAATATTCAAATGCAAGAGGGGGAACTTTCCATTGAATAAATTATGGCTGTTTGGGAATATACTGCTGCATAATTTCCAGATATTGCAAAACTATTTTGACAATTACATGGAGAACATCTGACTGTCTGGAAAGAAGGACTCTAAGACCTGAGAGGGAATGGCATTTCTCTAAGCATAAATGAAGATGGGAAAATGAGTAATATTATCACTCATTCAGCCTTTAGGCATTGCTTACAAAATGCCTGTTTGCTACAATAAGATCATTTCTTTATGCATAGGATCATCTTGGGCATGAGAATGGCTTGACCAAATAAAGATCTAGATAGGAATACCTGTGGAAAAGGTAGGGAACTCATGGTATTTTGCAGAAATTGTTCATGCAACAAGTGAATCAAGTGACTTATTCCCAGGTGTTTCAAGGACATGATAAAGTAATTTTATGGTAATAATAAAAAACTGTTACAAATTTTTTTTCAAAGAGAATATAGCTCAGTGACACAGTACCCTCCTAGCAAGGGTGAGACCTTTGGCTCCATCTTCACTACGGAAGGAAAAATAAAATAAAATAAAATAAAATAAAGCAAACAAAATGCCCTTATTAGGACTTGGATATGAGGTGCCCCTCAAAAGCTCAAGTGAAAGATAATGCATGAAAATTTAGAGGTGAAATGTTTGGGTTAGATTGGGTTATAAAAGTCTTAACTTAATCACTGAATTAATCTGCTGACAGCCATTAATCGGGCAGTAATTGCAGGCATATAGGGTGTGACTGGAGAAGATAGGTCATTGGATGTGTGCCTTTAGGTTTATATTATGTCTCTGGTGAGAAGAGCTCTTTCTGATTTATATTATATCTCTGCTTTCTGATTGCCATGTCCTGAGCTGCTTTTCTTCTGCCATGATATTCTGCTTTGCCTTGGGCCCAGAGCTATAAAGTTGGTCATCTACGAACTGAGACCTCTGAAACTGAGTGAAATAAACTTTTCTTCCTGTAATTGTACTTGTCACATCTTTTGGTCACAGCAACAAAAAATCTGACTAAAGCACCCCTGAAGATGGTTTGGTCCTGTTTATCCCTCCTCAACCTGATTGTTGGAGACAGAGTTCATGATGTAGATGAGGTCATTGCTAAGGTGGGAAAGACTGATGCAGGAAGTAAATAAAAGTTAGTACAAAGTGCAGGGTGGACATGTAGAGATTAGAGAGACTGTAAATTATTGAGGTAGGCTAGATTTTTGTGACCTGTCCACAATGCATTTAATAGCTCTGTATATCCAATGAAAAAGCTAGATAGTACTTGGAGAAAAATGACAGATTCATAGAACAAATTCATCTTTACTTGGAAGGAGAGATAATGGACATTGCTTTGGGGATATTTGCACTGTCCTACTCACTCTCATGGCATGGTAGCTTGGCTCGTCACTCTGTTCCCATTCCCTAAATATATTACAATGATAAAAGTACACTAATTGGTGAAGATTTTACGCTTTCATAGTACATAGTAGAATGACTATACACTCACTTATGCATATGGGGATGAACTGTCGATCACAATGATGGTCAAGGATCTGAACCATCTGTATTGTTCATGGGGGTGTTATGATCAATTAAGAGACATTTTATTCTTGGCTATTATGAGATAAAGCATGTACATTCTATATACCCATACATTAAAGGATTTATAGGCTTTTCTTTTTAAGGCTCCTAGGTTTTGGCAAGCTTTCATCTAGCTCAATGCTATGCCTATTATATCAGATGATTAGGAAAGGCAGTCACATGAAATTGGAATGTTCCCCAGAATTAAGCATTTGAAAAGACAAAGATACTAGTAGTTGAGGCACAGATTCTGTACACCCCTTTATCAGGCATGCTAGTACAGTTAGGAATCACTAGCATAATAATAGGCAAAAATTAGGTTCTCTGGCAACAAACAACAAAAACAAAGACAAAAATTACCTCTAGGCTTTTGATCATATATCTGTAAGGGATCTGAACCAGATAGACCCCATTTAGAACAGCGGTTTCTACCAGTGTACAGTGCCCTGCTATAAGTAGAGCCACTGACCAAGATTTTATTGATCATATTGCAAATTGGACTACCTGTGAAGGGGTGGATGGGTGGTTCATTTCAACAACATCAATCTCTTTTAGCTTAGGTCTCTAAGTGGCATGTCTGCTTACAACAATGTAACATTCTCCCCACAGTCTTTTGACTTCCAAGATGCAAACACTGTTGGGTTAGTTACCTACGAAGCTGCCTCACACCTCTAACGGCCATTCCATGTGCCAATGATCTCTCAAATACAAGAAGGGTGTTGCCTATACCTGAAAATGCTTTGTATATAGATGAGTCCAGCATGGGGAACTCAAATGGCTGGACTACTGTTGCAGTGCCATGTGCCACTGATGCCATCTTGTTTATGAGCAACCAATGGGAAGAACTAGTAGTGAGAGGGCAGGTAGAAAAACATGAGCCATGGCCACTTCTTGTTTTATGTAAAATTGGACAGCTTATCAAGGTCTTGTGTTGTGGAGGTTACAATGGCAAGTTAAACAAAAAGGACTAATCAAACTGCTAATGTTAAAGGTGTTTAAAATTTAATTGTGGGCTGTTTCTCCCTGTAGAGATGGCCCACATTGTCCCCTGAAAGAATATCCCTTGATTTACCTCATCTGAAGATGGTCAGGCTTGTCCCTTTAACATGTATTTCTTCCTTTACCCTGAAAGGTGTCTCCATTCCAAATGTAGATTTTGAAAATGAATTTAAGTAAAACAAAGTCATTCGGTTGGTCTCTCATCCAGTATGACAGAAATACTTATAAAAAGAGAAATTCTGGACATAGAAGCAGAAAGAGAGTATTACATGTACATGAAGGCAGAGATCAGGGTGATGTATCCACAATCTTGCAAAAGGCCAAAGATGGACAACTGAATGATACTAACTCTTGGAGAGGAGGAAGAAATGGACTCTCTCCCATAGTCCTCACAAAGAGCTGTGACTATACCATGTCTTGGATTTCTAGCCTCCAGTAAATTTATTCTGAGACAACGAACTTGTAGGACCATGTTGCAGAAATCCAAACCAACTAATGATGTCTGCATCAAGAAATATGTCTACTAGACAGAGGGAAGTGAAGGAAGGGAGGGAGTTTGGAGGTAAGAATGATAGTAGAATGAATTGGACATTATTACTCTATTTGCATATATGATTACATGACCTGTGTAATTCTACACTATGTACAACCAAAGAATGAGAAGTTATACTCCATTTATGTATAATGTGTCAAAATGCATTGTCATGTATAACTGATTAGAAGAAAGTTTTAAAAATTAATAAAAGAATGGAAAGCCCCTCCCCCACAAAAAAGAAATGTGTCTACCTTATCTAGAACATATGACTTATTGGTTGATAATTGGTTATGGTATTTTCTACTCTCTTATGACCCTTTCCATTCCTGTAAATTCATGAGTTATATACACTCTTTTATTTCTTATTTTACTTATTTAAGTACTCAATGTTTTTCTTGGTAAATTTGGCTAACATGGTTAATATGACCTAATATGGTAATCCTGAAGAATATTCCATATTCCCTTGTAAAAGCACATATTCTTTTGTTGCTGGGTGCAGTGTTCTGTACATGTCTGTTAGGTCTAGTTTAGAGTGTCTTCTATTTCCTTTTTTATCTTCAGTAAAGATGTTCTATTTATTATTGAGAGGATTTGATTTTCCAACCATCATCGAGAGCTTTCTACTTTGTCTTGTTTTGTAAATGTTTAATTCGTATGTTTTATGTCTACTTTTAGATGTTTATATGTTTATAATTATTATATCTTTTGGCTGAACTGGCTCCTTTGTCAATATGAAGTGCCCCTCTTTACCTCTTCTAATACTTCTTTTAAGTTGATCTATTTTGTTATTAGTAAAGCTTACTATTAACTATTTTAACTATTGTTATTAGTAAAGCTTACTACTTAACTATTTTGGTTACTATTTCTATTAAATAACTGCTTTTTTTCTTCTTTGTTGTTTCTTCTGTTTCTTGTTATTCCCTTATAATCATCACTTAGGTGACTCATATTTTGTTTTTCTATTCTATCAATCTTTCTTGTAATTGGTGAATTTAAGTTGTTTACATTTAAGGTGATTATTCATAATGAAGTATTTATTTCTGTCATATACAACTTTTCTCTGTATGTCTCACATATTCCTCAGTTTCTTTAGTACTGAACTCTTTATTTGATTTTATTTCAGTGTTATCATTTTAATTACTTTATCTTGTTTTCTATGTGTCCTTTAGTTTTTTTTAAATATTTACTATGGAGATTACAGTGAATGTTACAAATGTATAACGATCTACTTTCAGTAGACACCAATTTACCTCTAATGGAATATACAAACTTTGCCCCCGTTTTATTCCAGTAGCCTCATTTTATTTTTTAGTGTCAAAATTACATTATAATTTTGTGTAATTAACAAAATTTTATAATGTTTTGTACACTTGTTTTTAAATCACACAAGAAACAAATATTATGGACCCAAAATAGAATAACACTAGATACATATATCCATAAGTTACCTTTACCAGTGATTTTTATTTCATTGCCTACCTTCAATTAATCATCCTCATTTTTTAGGTTATCTTTTCATATCCATTAGCATATTTTTTAGTGCTAGTCTATGAAAATCTCTTAACTTTTATTTTACCTATATCTTAATCTCTCCTTCAAATATGAAGGGCACATTTTATGAGATATAGAATTCTTGGTTGAAAGTTTTTCATTTTAGCCTCATAAATATGTCACCCTTCTGTCTGTGGCCTCCATAGTCTCTAATGAGGACTTGGCTTTTAATCTTGTTGAGGATCCTTTTTATATGATGAGTTTCTTTTCATGTTATTTCTGAGATTCTTTTTGTCCTTGGCTTCCAAAATTTTAATATGATATATCATGGGATGAACCTTTGATTCTTTTTCCTCCTTGTAGTTTATTGAACTTCTTGAATATTTAAATTTATATCATCACATTAAAGTTTCTAGACATTGTTTCTTAAAATGTTGTGTCTCATCTCTAGGTTTCCTTCCCTTCCCTCCCTTCCTTTCTTCCTGCCTTCCTTCCTTCCTTCCATTTGTGAGATCCCTATAATACATGCTTTGATGTGTTTAATGAATCCCACAGTTTCCACAGACTCTATTCATTTTTCTTTAATCTTTATATTCTTCATATTAAATAATTTCAATTCTGATCTTCCAATTTAGTGATTATTTCTTCCATTTTAATTTTTAGTGAAAATACATTTATTTGATTTTTATTTCAATGATTGTGCTTTGCAGTACCAGAATTTTTACGTGGGTTTCTTTTTATACTCTCTGTATCTTTATACTTTACTGATATTTTACTTGTCCATATATCATGTTCCTGCTTTCCATTTGTCCTCTGTCCAAGGTTTCTTTGAGTTCATTGAGTATACTGAAGACAGTTAATTTCCTATGGTTTATTTTCAACTTCTTGTTATTCCTTAAGTGGGTAAGATCTTCTTATTTCTTTGTAGGCTTTGTAATTTTTGTTAAGAACTGGACCTGTTGTATATGGTAAAGTGCTGATTTTGGGAAATATTACTGTTAGCATTAGACAAAGGATATAGTGGTCCATTTGTTTGGTGATTTTTTCCACACAATTTTTCTCAAAACTATATTCTTTGTAATGTGTTTTCCCTGAATTTTCTGTGCAATTATCTCTGTGATCATCCAGTCACCTGGCAAAGATTTATTTAATACCTGTATCCATTTAAGAAAGAAAAGACAAAAAAATGCTCTACATGTTTGTAGATCCTACTCACTGCTATTTCAGAGGAAGTGATCCAGACCAGGGAAGTTAAAACAAGCTTCTTCCTTTATTCTTTGCCTCCACCCCCATGATCAAGAGCGATCAGTTTTCTACGCTGGCACAGTTGAGTAGCACAGTGAACATAGACCAGCATCTCCATGGCTACCTGCTACAGGGCATAGCAGTAGCTACCCAAAAAAGTCTATTTCACTAAAACTTGCCAGCCTCTTTCTTTACTATGTATAACCTTGAGTAGTATGTTATGCATAAATTTCAGTGTTTTGCTAAATTCAAGCATTCTGAAATATTCAAATGGTTTTGTCTAGTTCAATAGATGCTTGTGGAGGGTATGAGTCATGAAGCTTCATATTCTAATATCTTCCATGTTATCTTGTTATTATTCCCCACATTTTCTCCCCTGCTACCTCCATTAATGTAAAATTCACTTTTAACCAAGTACATTCTTCTCATTCTTCTACATGTTGTATTTTCTTTAACTGTATGAAGTTTCAAAGGGAAAAAGAGTAGATCTCTATCTGTTCAATACCAATTATTTTATAGAAACATTAGTTACCATAACTTCAAAATACTCTGCAGCTATTTTGACTTTCTTTTCTCACTGTTTTCATTTCCTTTTAAAACCTATGAAAAAAATGTTAATCATATATTTCCATGATGAGTAAACAACCCTGGGTGTTAATTGCAAGAAAAAGCATTAAACCCAAAAGAAACATAACACTTTTAAATTTTAAAAACTATTGCTTGCCACAATTCTTAGATAGTTTATACTTCATGAAGACCTGAATCAATCCCAGAGTTATTCTTGGATTTCTGTATCAAATTTCAAAGACTGATCTTAACTGAAACAAAGAGATGCAAACATAAAACTTTTCCACTAAGGACGATTGGTCTCCATCTTGTTCCTTAAAACTTTCTTCTCAGTCATAAGGTTATGTATTTGTTATACTGGTATTACAATGGGATTGTGCATGTTTGTAACTATGCATTTAATATCACATATAGTTGCAATAGTCAGTTTTCTGTCACTGTGAACAAAATACCTGACAAGAGCAATTTAATGAAGGAAATGTTTGATTTGGCTCATAGTGTCAGAGGTTCAGTCGATGGTCAGCCAATTCCATTGATCTGGGTCTGAGGAGAGGCAGAACATCATGGCAGAAGTGTGTGGTAGAAGAAAGCTATTCATCTTACGGCAATGAAGAAGCAGAGAGAAAGCAAGAAGTCATAGACAAAAATCTCCAAAGGCATGCCCCTTATGACCTACCTCCACAGCCATCTCCACTTACCTACAGTTACCACCAAGTAATTCATTCAAATATTTATGTCATCAAATGGATCAATCCACTTATTAGGTTATAGTCTCATAATCTAATCTTTTCATTTCTGAACCTTTTCACATTGTCTCAGACATAAGTTTTTCAAAGGACAACTAATGTCCAAATTATAACAATATTTAACAACAGAAAACATTTTAGATCTTACAAAGACAATGGTTTTTAAACATTTTTTAAGCAGTGGAATATTTTTACCACATAAAATTAACAAGTCTGTTTATATTTAAGTATCACATATGCATGTGTGTTTACATCTATGTGTGTGTCTCTGTGTGAAAATACAGGGCTCTTCTGATGACTCTTCTGAAGAACCTCTTCCTATAACTCCCTGAGTCACTGAGCCTTTTCAGGTTGTACTTGAGAAACTGCTGACTAGAACAAAAAAGAAATTGAAATTATTTAAATGATTTTCATATCTCCTTGAACAGTTAACACAAAAAATTGTAAGTGACTTATTCATAATTACAAATACATTAACAAACTAATTATGTTGTATTTACCATTCTGGTTTTGTTGGTTGAAGTTGTCTTTATATAGTTCTTGGTTTGATCAATTAGTTACAACCTGTTTGTGGTACAATGTTAGGTTATCAAAAATGATAGGAAGAGTGTTTTATTCCCATTATATAAATATCTGAAATATATGCTATACATATATCAAAATATTCATATTTAATCAACATATTAGCTTCAGACTGTTTTGTAGATTGCAAATAACAGAATCCAAGCTAATATAAGGGAGAAAAGCATTCAAAATATCTAATATCATTCAAACATAGTAATCTGAAATGACAAAAACAATAAACTTATCAAAACTTAGAACTCAGACTGTTCTTTTCTCATGTATTTTATTTTGCGTTCCTTTGATGTCTGTGCTTTAATTTAGTTAGTTTCCCAGCACCCATGGTTTCATTCTTATCTTTGTACACAGGCAAAACAAGCAAGTCATAGGATCTAGAAACGTATCACCTGTTCTTATCCTCAGCTCCAACAATCTGTCCCAAACCAATTTTAAATTTCCAAAAGAAACAATCTGACTGAACTTGTTCAGATGAAGTTGCTTTCCTTTGTCCAAACAAGTATGGCTAGGGAATTTACTATGAAGCCTAAATAAGATAGTTTATTAAAACTTCCTAAGTGAACACTAGGCAAAAAGCAACTCTTCTTCATTCTTACCACAACATGCACACCTGTGGTGAAGGACACCCATTATAACTCTAACTTACATGTTTATTCTAGGATGTACATGTAAATCCAGTATTCTAAATAGTCTGAGATAAAGGGAAATCCCAAAGGTATTACTTAATATGAAATATATATTCAGAGAAAAAAATCTCAACAAAGATCAAATATATGTTCACCATATCAAATTAATTTGTTAGAGCTAAGGTAATATTTAATCAATAATATTTACACTCCCTGAAATATCAAATGTAGATTTCATTCTTGCCTTGATTGTTTACTTTCTTACTCTTCATATTTTTTTGGATTTTGACTCATTATATTCAGGAAAGCTTAAGAATTTTAATTCAAAATAAGGTCTTCATACAGTATATACCACAGGCAGCATGCTATTTAAACATGGAGGGATTGCTAATTATATAAATGCTCAGAAGGGTGAGCCTGAATGAGAGAGTCAGTGCTGCTGCTCAACACTGCAGTGAGGTAATCCGAGCAATTTTGAAGGATAAAATTGGAGGACTCAGAACATTTGCAGCCTAAGGCAATGGCACATAGCAGCCACAACATTACCTTGCCTGGAAACCACAAAACAGTTTAAAGTGTCATTGTGGGAGTAGGGAAAAAAGTGCTTAGAAACATTTGATTTTTAATATTTCTGAGTACACAAAAGATAAAAAGTATTGAAATGTGACATTACCATATCTGAACCAATTTAATCTCTGTATTACAAAATCTCTTTGGGTTTTTATAAGGGAAACAATAGTGGAAATATCAAGGGAAAAGAGAATCACTTCTTTTACATGAGAACATTCTGAGACTTACAACGGAATATGTTTCCTCATTTAATTCAGAGACCCATAGTAACAGAGAAAAAGGCTATCTAATGGCTTCCTCTCAAATTTAATGGCATAGTTAATAAAATCACACCCAGTAAAAGATGCTATGAAGTCTTGCTCCTCTGAATTGCATTTTGTATCTCATTAGTCCATGGGGTTCAGTTGTACTTCTTTGGTATTTGTGACTTCAGTTTTTTCAGCTATTTGCTGGATCCATAACCTGTCACCCAAGAAGCTCTCTTAAAATGCAACTTAGCAGTCCTCACACTGCAGTATTTTATTGCTAATGGTTTAAATTAACTGCAGCAACTCTTAGCCCAACTCCCAAAAAAACCCCCAACATTGTTAAATTAGAGTCTCAACAACTTCATTTCTCATGGAACCTATGCATCAAATATATTCACAAAAAGCTGCTAAAAGACATTGAATAATTCAAATAACAGTGAAATTTTAACAGTGTACTATCACTGTCTTTCTTCTGTAAGCCAAACTTCAACAATAACAGCAACAAGAACAATATTAAAGTCCAGCCCACCTTGTTTCAATACTCAATCTGAGGTGTAATCTTGAGCATCACCTGGCAGAAAAACTGGGTATCTTCGTTTATTTTTAACTGAGAAAAAAACAATAAAAGTATTTTTAAGTGCAAACTGAGAAAAATATTGGGAAAGATGGAAAAGAGGTATTAAATTCATCTCCATGTTGATTATGGGAAAAAAGCCCAAGAACAATATTGATATTCATTCAAGAGATCAGTTTTATTTTCCTAGAGACAGATATGCCCGCTTTCAGAGACTGCAGTACATGGTTGGCATGGGAGAGACAATTTTTCCTCAGGAGAGGCCTATTAGGAGATGAGTTTATAATAGTCTAAGGTAAGACCTGGAAATCATACAAAGGTTTTTAACCAGCACCTGGAATCTTCAATTATGTAGGGAGAAAATGAAAATCAAAATAACACTAAATTTTATTTTCACACTGGTAGAACAGTGTGCCTGTTTCATTCCTAGGTCCCTAAGATTGCAGGAGTCTTTTGTTTGGAGCTCCCTGGAAAGTGAAGTGACCCAATGTCTGTTCTGATCCACTAGACCTGCACAAGTGCATGGGTACATGGAAAAAAAATGGAATGCTGCCTGTGCAATCTCTGATTTTAGCCTCTATGCTAGTAAGAAATTAAATGTTTGTTATTTTCTTTTTGAGCTTGCAGCTATCATTGGCTATTAATACACCTGAGATTTCTGCTTTCCTCAGTTCGGTCAAGCTTCTGACAAAGTTATATAAGTTTTCTTCAGAGTTATTAAAAAATATTATAAGTGAGTCAGTTACTCAGGTAAATTTCCTGTCTTCATTCAGCAGATATTGAAGGAGCACACCCTGTGGCCCATGCCACACTAACATACTAAGCATTGGGCTACAAAACAGAAGCAGCTGATGTGATGTTCTTACCTCTTTGGGGCAGTATAGAAATGACATTGCAAAGCAGGAAATGCTTTTAAACCCTAGAGAATGTTCCAAAAATATAACAGAGAAGTCAGAAAAATAGCGAAGGGTAATGTGGTGAGACTGCATAATTTTAATGAGAATACATGTCCCAAAGTTTTCCTCATTCGTAAAATAGATGATGGCATATATGAGTAAAAGAAATGCAGATCTCACCACTTTCTGCCCAGATGCAAGTCATACTATCACCATGGATTGGCTGACTTTAAACCTGAAAACACTTAAAAATCAGGGTGCTTTCCATTATTCTACAGTGTATACAACCAGCTGATCTTTTATTTAATGTGAAATTATGTTTGATCAAATTAAGCCTAGTTGAAGTAAAATAAAGAATTAAAAATGTGTTCTTGTGTGGAGAAGAGGGTATCTGGAATGAGATGAACTGATAGTAAAAGGCTGCCAGGGTGAAGCTGTCTTGGGAAGAATGGTGAGGAAACATTGGGTTACAGGCATCTAGAGAAGAGTCTGGAAGACAGAGAAACCAAAGGAAATTCATTACCATGAAAATTTAATAGGTCTTACAATTCTTATGGTAAATAAAACCAGTGTGAAATGTCAGTAACTGTTCTGAAATCTATAAACTCCTATACTCACAGGAGTTCAATATTCAATGTGAATTTTGCTCTGGTGATTACTTACATTCCTGTGTTGTACATAAATACGTAAATTATATACATGTATTCATAAATATTGAATGAGACATGTGGCTGCCACCATTTTGAGACAGCAGCCAGGCCCCGTAGGACCCCTGGCCGGACTGACTGAGCCCCATCTCCAGAATCCCTCAGCCCAATCGCTCACTCCCTGGCTCTGGGGCCCTCACATCGACTGACTGCTCCCTGCTGCCAGGACCCCCAGACCTACTGACTGCGCTCTAATCACCGGGACCCCAGATGGACTGACTGCACCTGGCCTCCAGGATCCCACAACCACACCAAACACACCCGACCTCCAGGACCCCTGCCAGACCAACTGCATCCCGTCTCCAGGACCTCCAGCTGACCACGTTCACCCCTGAGCTGCAGCTCCCCATTTGCCAACATATTTTGAAGCCAGAGCAGCCATCTTGGATAATCCTGGAAGCCGTAGCTCCGATCTTTGGGTGGGGCAAATCCCATCCTGAGATGCCTGCTGGAGGCATGAAGCTCATTGTCAGTACTTCTCATGCATCAGTCTACTGAACACTGGGAGGTTTCATTAGTATATGACTGCTATACTAATGTAGATTTTCTTTTTTCTCCTTTTTAAAAAAATTTAAGTTTTTATTTCTTTACTTTTCTTGCTGTCTTTTCCTTTTGTTTACCTGTTCCCTCAGAGTCTCTTTCTCCCCTTTTTTGCATGCTAACATCTCATTTCTTTTGATTACACTCTCACACTTTCTATTTTCTAGAACTTCTGTACATTCTTTTCTTAGCCCATTAACAGCCACATTCTACATCCCTCTACATCCTCTTTGTCCTCCATTAGAAACTTCAGACCTTATTGCAAACCTGTTTGTTTTACCAAAGATAATATTTGAACTCACTTTGTTTATTATGACAATTTTGTTATTGTCCCCACAGGGGCTATTTGGTCTAGGATTGCATAGTGTCTGATTTGGAGACTGCTAATATTGATCTCCCCTTAAAGAAAGGGTTTTGGAAACCTATAGGGCCACTATAAGCTAATAGGAGGAAATCTGCAATACCCCAGATCTGCAGCGCTAGAGGGGAAGATACATGAACAACATGAAAAAACAAGGGAAGAAAATGATCCACACAAATCTAGATTCTATAGTAATAGAATCCAATGACAGTATGTTAGAAGAAATGTCAGAAAAGGACTCCAGATTATACATGATTAAGATGATTCACGAAGCAAAGGATGAGATAAGAGAGCAAATGCAGGCAATGAATGATAATACCAATAAGCTGAAAGAGCACCTGCAGGAAGCAAAAGATCATTTCAACAAAGAGATACAGATTCTCAAAAAAAAAAAACCAAATGGAAATCCTTGAAATGAAGGAGACAATAAACCAAATAAAAAACTCAATGGAAAGCCTCACCAAAAGACTAGAAAAATTGGAAGACATAACTTCAGACAATGAAGACAAAATATTTAATCTTGAAAAGAAAGTGGCCCAAACAGAGAAGATGGTAAGAAATCATGAACAGAATCTCCAAGAACTATGGGACATCATGAAAAGACCAAATTTAAAAATTATTGGAATTGAGTAAGGCACAGAGATACAAACCAAAGGAATGAACAACCAATTCAATGAAATAATATCAGAAAATTTCCCAAACCTGAAGAATGAAATGGAATATCGAATACAAGAGACTTACAGAACACCAAATGCACAGAATCACAACAGATCCACACCAAGGCACATTATAATGAAAATGCCTAACATTCAAAATAAAGATAGGATTTTGAAGGCCACAAGAGAAAAGCATCAGATTACATATAGGGGGAGACCAATACGGATAGCAGCAAACTTCTCAACCCAGACTCTAAAAGCTGGAAGGGCCTGGACCAACATATTTCAAGCTCTGAAAGAACATGGTTGCCAGCCAAGAATCCCATACCCAGCAAAACTAACCTTCAGATTTGAAAATGAAATAAAAAATCCTTCCATGATAAAAGAAAGTTAAAAGAATTTACAAATAGAAAGCCTGAGCTACAGAATGTTCTCAACAAAATATTCCATGAGGAGGAAATGAAAAACAACAATGGAGGTCAGCAAAGGGAGGAACTACCTTAGAGAAAAAGCACTCAAAGGAGAAACCAAGCCAACTTAAAAATCAAAAATAAGCCAAATGACCAGAAATACAAATCATTTCTTAATAATAACCCTGAACGTTAATGGCCTAAACTCATCAATCAAAAGACATAGACTGGCAGAATGGATAAAAACGAAAGACCCAACAATATGCTGCCTGCAAGAGACTCATCTCATAGAAAAAGACGTCCACAGACTAAAGGTGAAAGGATGGGAAAAAACCTACCACGCACATGGACCCAGTAAAAAAGTGGGGGTTTCCATCCTTATATCAGATAAAGTGGACTTCAAGCCAAAGTTCGTCAGAAGGGATAAAGAAGGACATTTCATACTACTTAAGGGAACCATAAATCAGGAAGACATAACGATAGTAAACATTTATGCCCCAAACAATGGTGCATCCCTGTACATCAAACAAATCCTTCTCAATTTCAAGAATCACATAGACCACAACACAATAATTCTGGGCGACTTTAATGCACCACTGTTACCACTAGATAGATCCTCCAAACAAAATCCAACCAAAGAAATCATAGAACTTATATAATCAATAACCTAGACTTAATAGACACATATAGAATATTCCATCCATCAACGAGCGGATACACTTTCTTCTCAGCAGCATATGGAAGCTTCTCGAAAATAGACCATATGTTATGCCACAAAGCAGCCCTTCGGAAATGCAAAAAAATAGAGATACTGCCTTGTGTTCTATCAGATCATAATGGACTGAGAGTAGAAATCAATGACAAAATAAAAAAGGGAAATTACTCCAACACTTGGAGACTAAATAATATGCTATTGAATGAAACATGGATAACAAAAAACATCAGGGAGGAGATTAAAAAATTCTTAGAGGTCACTGAGAATGATGATACAACATATCAAAATCTCTGGGACACAATGAAAGCGGTACTAAGAGGAAAATTCATCGCATGGAGCACATTCCAGAAAAGAATGAAAAGTCAACAATTAAATGACCTTACATTACAGCTCAAAGCCCTAGAAAAAGAAGAACAGAATAACAGCAAAAGTAGTAGAAGACAGGAAATAATTAAAATCAGAGCTGAAATCAATGAAATTGAAACAGAAGAAAATATTTAAAAATGGACAAAACAAAAAGGTTCTTTGAGAAAGTAAACAAAATAGACAAACCCTTAGCCACACTAACAAAGAGAAGGGGACAGAAGACTCACATTACTAAAATACATAATGCAATAGGAAATATCACGACAGACACCACTGAGATACAGAACATAATGAGAAGCTACTTTGAAAATCTGTATTCCAACAAAATAGAAAGTACTGAAGACATTGACAAATTTCTAGAGACATATGCTCCTCCCAAACTGAACCAGGAGGACATACACGATTTAAACAGACCAATATCAAGCAATGAAATAGAAGAAGCCATTACAAATCTATCATCCAAGAAAAGCCCAGGACCAGACGGATTCTTAGCCGAGTTCTACAAGACCTTCAAAGAAGAACTCATTCCAATACTTCTCAAAGTATTCCAGGAAATAGAAAAGGAGGGTACCCTACCGAACTCATTCTATGAAGCTAATATCACCCTCATACCCAAACCAAGAAAAGACACATCAAGGAAAGAAAATTTTAGACCAATATCCTTGATGAATATAGATGCTAAGATCCTTAACAAAATACTGGCAAACTGTATCCAAAAACATATTAAGAAAATTGTGCACCACGATCAAGTGGGGTTCATCCCTGGAATGCAAGGATGGTTCAACTTTCATAAATCAATAAACATAATCCATCATGTTGATAGACTTAAGGATAAGAATCATATGGTTATTTCAATTGATGGAGAAAAAGCGTTCAACAAAATACAACACCCTTTCATGCTCAAAACACTAGAAAACATAGGGATAGTAGGAACATACCTCAACATTGTAAATGCTATTTATGCTAATCCCATGGCCAACATCATTCTTAATGGAGAAAAACTGAAACCATTCCCTTTAAAAACTGGAACAAGACAGGGATGTCCTCTTTCACCACTTCTATTCAACATTGTCCTCGAAACTCTAGCCAGAGCAATTAGGCAGACTAAAGAAATTAAAGGGATACAAATAGGAAAAGAAGAACTCAAACTATCCCTATTTGCTGATGACATGATTCTATATTTAGAGGATCCAAAAACCTCCTCCAGAAAACTTCTAGACCTCATCAATGAATTCAGCAAAATAGCAGGCTATAAAATCAACACACATAAATCTAAAGCATTTTTATATGCAAGCTGAAACAGCTGAAAGGGAAATGAGGAAAACAACTCCATTTGCAATAGCCTCAAAAAAAATAAAATACTTGGGCATCCATCTAACCAAAGAGGTAAAAGATATGAAAACTACAAAACATTGAAGAAAGAAATTAAGGAAGACCTTAGAAGATGGAAAGATCTCCCATGTTCTTGGATAGGCAGAATTAATATTGTCAAAATGGCCATACTACCAAAAGTGCTATACAGATTCAATGCAATTCCAATTAAAATCCCAATGACGTATCTCAGAGAAATAGAGCTAGCAATCATGAAATTCATCTGGAAGAATAAGAAACCCAGAACAGTTAAAGCAATCCTTAGCAGGAAGAATGAAACGGGGGTATCACAATACCAGAACTTCAACTATACTACAAAGCAATAGTAACAAAAACAGCATGGTATTGGCACCAAAATAGACAGGTAGATCAATGGTACAGAATAGAGGACATGGACACAAACCCAAATAAATACAATTATCTCATACTAGACAAAGGGGCCAAAAATATGCAATGGAGAAAAGAGAGCCTCTTCAACAAACGGTGCTGGGAAAACTGGAAATCCATATGCAACAGAATGAAACTAAACCCCTATCTCTCACCCTGCACAAAACTCAACTCACAATGGATGAAGGACCTTGAAATCAGACTAGAGACTCTGCATCTTATAGAAGAAAAAGTAGGTCCAACAAGGTGACATGATTCTATATTCACCTTGTTGGCTTAGGTTCAGACTTCCTTAACAGGACTCCCATAGCACAAGAAATAAAAGCAAGAATCAACAACTGGGATAGACTCAAACTAAATAGCTTTCTCTCAGCAAAGAAAACTATCAGCAATGCAAAGAGAGCCTACAGAGTGGGAGAATATCTTTGCCACTCATACTTCAGATAGAGCACTAATTTCCAGAATCTATAAAGAACTCAAAAAACTCTACACCAAGAATACAAATAACCCAATCAACAAATGGGCTAAGGAAATGAACAGACACTTCACAGAAGAAGATCTACAAGCAATCAACAAACATATGAAAAAATGTTCACCATCTTTAGTAATAAGAGAAATGCAACTCAAAACTACACTAAGATTCCATCTCACCCCAATTAGAATGGTGATTATCAAGAATACAAGCAACAATAGGTGTTGGAGAGGATGTGGGGAAAAAGGTACACTCATACATTGCTGGTGGGGCTGCAAATTAGTGCAGCCACTCTGGAAAGCAGTGTGGAGATTCCTTAGAAAACTTGGAATGGACCTACCATTTGACCCAGCTATCCCACTCCTTGGCCTATTCCCAAAGGACTTAAAATCTGCATACTACAGAGATACAGCCACATCAATGTTCATAGCTGCTCAATTCACAATAGTCAGATTGTGGAACCAACTTAGATGCCCTTCAATTGATGAACGGATAAAGAAACTGTGGTATATATATACAATGGAATATTACTCAGCTATAAAGAATAATAAAATTATGGCATTTGCAGGCAAATGGATGAAATTGGAGAATATCATGTTAAGTGAGATAAGCCAATCTAAAAAATCCAAAAGACAAATGATCTCACTGATAAGCGGATGATGACACGTAATGGGGGGTGGGAGGGGGGCAAGAATGGAGGAAGGAGGGCCTGTATAGAGGGAAAAGAGAGGTGGGAGGGGTGGGGGGGAAGGAAAAAAATAACGGAATGAATCAAACATCATTGCTCTATGTAAATGTATGAATATGCAAATGGTATGCTGTTACTCCATGTACAAACAGAAACAACATGTATCCCATTTGTTTACAATAAAAAATAAAAAAAATTTAAAAAATAAATAAATAAGAAAATAAAATAAATTAAAAAAATAAAAAGATTTGAACTAAAAAAATAAAAATAAAAATAAAATTAAAAATAAATAAATAAAAATATTAAATGAGTAGACACAAATTTACGATGAGATCCACTGAAATTGGCAATATCATACTTTTGCCTTAGTTTACTTAATAACATGGCAAAATCTCTAATTGTTGAGCCTTAACTTGCTGTATTCTCAGACTGAGATCCAAGAAAGTTTTCTGCAGTTATGTTTTTTGGTGGTTATATTGCCAACATTTGTAGTTCAGCCGTTATACACCAGCTCTCATAGACACTGTCAAAATAATAAGATGGTGAGAATGCCAAGTATATGTCTTAATATTCGAGACCCAAATCTGGCGCCTCAGCTGTGAGTATGTCATACAGAAAATGTGTCTATGGGATGATTCTGACTTGACAGAAGTCTTCCTGCTGCTTATCCATCACAACTTCAAAAAGCACTAGTCCACTCTAATGATATATTTCAAAATCCTAGGTTTACAGAAGCAGTTGGGATTTATTCTAATCTGAATTCTAAATAAGTGTGAAAATTTTATTTAATGACCAATGCCCTTAAATAATAATAAGACACAGGTGAAATTTTCATCAGTTACTACACCCTGGGGGAGTTATTTGAAATCATAATACACAAGGAAAAAATATTAGTATTATTTCAGATTCTTCCTCTCATGAAATGCATTTTCATGCAAATTTCATATAATGTTTAGATTAAAGCAGAGGTAATTACTTTTACATTATATTATAATGCAAGACATTTTCTTTAAACTGTTTATTTTTTTCTTGTTCACACCTTTTTAAAAAAATTTTGACAAATACCTGTATCCTGAACTATTCTCCCTTCTTTTCTTATATAAGGACTAAAACTAAAACTGTAATCTCACATGGATAAGTATGTGCATATATATATATATATATATATATATGTACATATATATGTTCATATTGATTTATAAATGTAGATTTGCATCATGGTATTGGGACTATCCTGACATAAATGGCTGTATTTTGTTTTTTGTATTTTCACAGGATGTGTGCATTCAATATTTTGCTTCACATTAATCATTACCCAAAACTTGATTCCTTCTTAGTATGTAATTATTCATATATGCAACATTTTAAACATTTGTATGGTACACTATTAGTCCCCTTTACCCTGAGTTTTCATTCTCATAAATAACACTCTGATGAACACCCTTGAATACAAACCTTAGCTTGCACCTCTGATTATTTGTTATGGTATTTCTAGGAAAAAATAAAAATCTTGATTAGTTAGTTAAAATGAATTGTTTGAGAGTCAAATAAAGTCTACTAAATAATTCAAAATGTTGTTGCATTTTATAATCTCCAAAAACGTTTATATGAGAACATTTATCTTCTCTAGTTTTCTAAGATGTTTGGAGTTTTCATGAGAAAAAAAAAGCAATAGTGGGACAGATGTATGTACTTTTTGATTGGTTCTTTTTAGTTATACATACCATTAGAATTTATTTAGACGTAATTAAAAAATGAGTTATAATTTGTTCTTATTCAGTCTCTAATACTTTTATTTTCCCTATCCTACTCCCTTTCCTTGTTCTCGTCCTTCTACTGTACTTATATTTCTGATATATATGTGTGTATACATATAATATATATGTTTATATATAATTTGTGTTTTGTGGATATATATTATACATGATGGTGAGATTCATTGTGTTATATTCATATATGTACTTAGGAAAGTTAGGTCAGATTAATTCAAATGTTCTTTCCTTATCTCATTCCTCCTCTATCCCTTTCATTTCCCTTCATACTCTCCACTGATCATTCTTTTAATTTTTTGCTCACCCTCCACCTTATTGTGGATTAATTTCCATGTATCGGAGAAAACATTCAACATTTATTTTGGGGGGACTGTCTTATTTAACTTAGCAGGATAATTCCAGTTACATCCATTTACTGGCAAATGGCAAAATGTCATTCTTCTTTATGGTTGAGAAATACTCCATGTGTATATATATACGTGTGTGTGTGTGTGTGTGTGTGTGTGTGTAATATACACACACACATATATATACATATTACACTTTTAAATCCATTCATGAAAGACACCTTGTTTGGTTCCACATTTTGGCTATTGTGAATTGTGCTGCTATAAACACAGATGTGACTGCATCATTATGGTATGCTAATTTAATATTTTTGGATATGTATCAAAGAGTGGGGCAGCTGGGTCATATGGCGGTTCCATTTTTAGCTTTCTGAAGAATGTCTGTACTGCTTTCCATGGTGGTTGATCTAATTTGCATTCCTCCACATCCTCACCAACATTTATTGCTATTTGTGTTCTTGATAATTGCCATTTTGACTAGAGTGAGATGAAATCTTAATACAGTTTGAGTTTACATTCCCCTGGTTTTAGAGATGCTGAATATTTTCTCACGTATTTGCTGACTATCTGTATTTTTTATTTTCAGAAGTATCTGTTTTGTTCTTTTGCCCATTTATTATTTTGTTTTCAGAGTTAAATTTCTTGAGTACTTTGTATATTCTGGATATTAATGCACTCTCTGAGGAGCAGGTAGCAAAGATTTTCTCCCATTCTGTAAATTCTCTCTTCGTGCTCTTAGTTGTTTCCTTTGCAGTTCAGAAGCTTTTCAATTTGATGCCATCCCATTTATTAAGTTTTTTTAAAAAATTTATTTCTTGAACTTTAGTAATCTTAGTAAGGAATTCAGTTCCTGTGCCAATATACTGAAATTTTGGACCTACATTTTCTTATAAAAGTTATAGGACTTCTGGTCTAATTCCCAGATCTTTCATCTTCTTTGAGTTGACTTTTGGGCAGGGTGAGAGACACAGGTTTTATTCTTCTACCTATGGGTTTCCATTTTTCCCAGCAACATTTCTTTAAAAAGCTATCTTCCCCAATGCATGATTTTGGCACCTTTGTCCAGTATGAGACAACTGCATTTTTATGGGTTTGTCTCTGTGTCTTCTATTCTCTTCCATTGGTCTTCAGGCCTGTTCTGGTGCCAGTATCATGCTGTTTTTTGTTATTATAGTTTTGAAGTATAATTTGAGGTCTGGTATTGTGGTGCCTCCTCATTTGCTTTTCTCACTAAGGATTGCTTTGGTTATTTTGGGTCTCATATTTTTTAAATGAATTTTTTAACTGCTTTTTCTATTTTTCTGTAAAGAATGTCATTGAAATTTTGATGGGAATTATATTGAATCATTATAGTACTTTTGGTAGTATGACCATTTTCACATATTAACTTTGCCTCTCCAAAAATATGGGAGGTTTTCATCTTCTAAAGTCTTATTCAATTTTTTTCTTTAATGTTACGTTGTTTTTATTGTCAAGGTTTTTCACTGCTTTTTTAAAAGAGATTCCCAAGGTTTTTTAGGATTTAGATTGAGAAATCAGTTCAAATCCAGATTTATTTACCTGTAAATAGGACCAGTCATTTTTCTTTTGTAGCTATTAAAATTGATCCTTATTCCATATGTTAGACATTTCTATTATAACCTGTCTTGGAGCAGATCTAGTCTAAATTTTTATGTTTGGAGTCTTATTTGCCTCTTTTATTTGAATTTCCATCTCATTTTTTAATGTTTTGAACATTTTCTGATATTATTTCATTATAAAGATTAGGTACCAATTCAAGATGGCGGACTAGAGGGTGGCTGCGTTTCGTGTTGCTCCAGGACTCAGGACTCAAGAAGACGAGATATAGAGAGCCTTGGGACCAACTCAAAGCAGCCGGGCGAGAGTCTCCCACTGGGCAGGCGTCCCGGATGGGGCAGGCGTCCCGGACGGGGCGGTAGCCCCGAAAGCAGGGATCTTTGCAAAGTAGAGCTACCGGCGAGACGCCCCTCCCCCTGCCGGAGCAGTGATCGCAGACAGCTGGGAGCATTGGAGAGATGGCTGTTCACCACAGCGATTGGACTCGGCGCAACCCACCAGGGCTCTGGGAGGCTGCCCAAAGGAGAAGGTGCTCGGTGAGCTGTTTGGACTGAAAGCGACCATCCCTGAACACAGAGGCTGCCCAGAGGAGAAGGAGAAATACGGGCTCGGCACGTCGCTTGGAATTGGAGCAGCTGCGCCAGGGCTCTGGGTGGCTATCCGGTGGAACAGCGTGGTGAGTGGTTTGGTCCCAGAGCATCCGCTCCTGAACACAGGGGGGTTGTCTGGAGAAGGAGGAGGAGCGTGGTGGGGTGCTTGGGCTCGAAGTGACTGCACCAGGGCTACGGGTGGCAGTCGGGACAAGAAGGTGCACAGTGAGTTCTTGGGACTCGTGACACACCAGATCTCTGGGTGACTGCCTGGTGGAGAAAGAGGTGCGTGGTGGGTCACTTGGTCTTAGAGCGACCACACGGAACAACAGGTGGCTGCCGGAGGATAAGGCGTGTGGCGGGTCACTGGGACTTGGAGCGATTGTAAGGGGCTCCAGGTGGCTGCTCAGAGGAGGGGCCACATAGCCTGCTCTGCGAAAAGTGCAGAGCAGGGTCCTAGACGGCTTCTTGGTGGAAGGGCCCCACAGACAAACTGAAGGGCGGAGCGAAGGCTCCAGGACTGCAGGCAGCTTCTCTGAGGAGAGGCAGCCTAAGGAGATTCGTTTGCGAAGGGTGAGGCTTCCAGGCCCAGGAGGTAGGTCCGGGTCCCTGGGAACATTGCAGAAGAAGGCTGCCCAGCCCAGGCGGTAGTTGTGAATTGATCAGAACCTCTGGGAGGAAAACCGACCAGCGAGACCTCCCCACTGGGTGAGTCCTCCGTGTCAGGTGAGGTTCTCCCAAAAGGACTGTAAAATCAGAGACACAGACCCAAACTGGCCTTGCATCAGCCCACATCCTACTTCCTGTTGGATGACCATTCATCAGCAAGTGAAGGTACCTCTGCCCACTAGCAGGGGATATACCCCACCGGAAGGCCACCTCCCCTAGGGAGTCAGCTTCCTTGTGGAGCACCGCATTATCAACTTCCTCCAAGACTTCAGGCTACTGAAGACTAAGAGGGGATATAATAGAAATCTTCAGGGATATTATAAGACAATAGAGGAAATCTGCAATATCACAGCGGTCAACTGATACCTGAACAATATGAGAAAACAAGGAAAGAAAATGCTGCAAACAAATCTAGATGTTACATCAATAAAACCCAACAACAGCATGGCAGAAGAAATGACAGAAAGGGAGTTCAGAATGTACATAATTAAAATGCTCAGGGAAGCAAATGACGAGATGCAAGAGCAAATGCAGGCACTGAATGATCGCACCAATCGACAGTTAAAAGAGCAAATACAGGAAGCAAAAGATCACTTCAATAAAGAGATAGAGATATTGAAAAAAAACCAAACAGAAATCCTTGAAATGAAGGAAACAATAAACCAAATTAAGAACTCCATAGAAAGCATAACCAATAGAATAGAACACCTGGAAGACAGAACATCAGACATTGAAGATAAAATATTTAACCTTGAAAACAAAGTTGAACAAACAGAGAAGATGGTAAGAAATCATGAACAGAATCTCCAAGAACTATGGGATATCATGAAGAGGCCAAATTTAAGAATTATTGGAATTGAGGAAGGCTTAGAGAAACAGACCAAAGGAATGAACAATCTATTCAATGAAATACTATCAGAAAATTTCCCAAATCTGAAGAATGAAATGGAAGATCAAGTACAAGAGGCTTATAGGACTCCAAATATACAAAATTACAACAGACTCACACCAAGGCACATTATAATGAAAATGCACAACATACAAAATAAAGACAGAATTTTAAAGGCCACAAGAGAGAGGAATCAAATTACATTCAGGGGGAAACCAATACGGATATCAGCAGATTTTTCAATCCAGACCCTAAAAGCTGGAAAGGCCTGGAACAACATTTTTCAAGCCCTGAAAGAAAATGGATGCCAACCAAGAATCTTATACCCAGCAAAACTTACCTTCAAATTTGATGATGAAATAAAATCCTTCCATGATAAACAAAAGCTAAAAGAATTTACAAAAAGAAAGCCAGCATTACAGAACATTCTCAGCAAAATATTCCACGAGGAAGAGATGAAAAACAAAGAAACAAATCAGCAACGGGAGGAACTATCCTAAAGGAATTGTCAAATAAAGGAAGAACCAAGTCGTCTCAAAATGAATAAATAAATAAATAAAATGAACCAAATGACCGGGAATACTAATCATATCTCAATAATAACCCTGAATATTAATGGCCTGAACTCATCAATCAAAAGACATAGACTGGCAGATTGGATCAAAAAGAAAGATCCAACAATATGTTGTCTGCAAGAGACTCACCTCGTAGAAAGAGATACCCACAGACTAAAGGTGAAAGGATGGGGGAAAACATACCATGCACATGGACTCAGCAAAAAAGCTGGGGTATCCATCCTCATTTCCGATAATGTGGACTTCAAGCCAAAGTTAGTCAGAAGGGATAAAGAAGGTCATTTCATACTGCTTAAGGGAAGCATAAATCAGCAAGATATAACAATCATAAACATCTATGCCCCAAACAGTGGCTCATCCATGTACGTCAAACAAATCCTTCTCAATTTCAGAAACCAAATAGACCATAACACAATAATACTAGGTGATTTTAACACGCCTCTCTCACCACTGGACAGATCTTCCAAACAAAAATTGAACAAAGAAACCATAGATCTCAATAACATAATCAATAATTTAGACTTAACGGACATTTATAGAATATACCATCCAACCAAGAGCGAATACACTTTCTTCTCAGCAGCACATGGATCCTTCTCTAAAATAGACCATATATTATGCCACAAAGCTAATGTTACCAAATACAAGAAGATAGAGACACTACCTTGTGTTCTATCAGATCATAATGGATTGAAGTTAGAAATAAATGAAAGAGTAAAAAACAGAAGCTACTCCAACACCTGGAGATTAAACAATATGCTATTACATGATGAATGGATAACAGAAGATATTAGGAAGGAAATTAAAAAATTCTTAGAGGTAAATGAGAACAAAGAAACATCATATCAAAATCTTTGGGACACTATGAAAGCAGTACTTAGAGGAAAATTTATTTCATGGAGCGCATTCAATAAAAGAAGTAAAAATCAACAAATAAACAACCTAACACTTCAGCTCAAAGCCCTAGAAAAAGAAGAACAGACCAACACCAAAAGTAGTAGAAGACAGGAAATAGTTAAACTCAGAGCTCAAATCAACGAAATTGAAACAAAAGAAACTATACAAAAATTGACAAAATAAATAGTTGGTTCTTTGAAAAAATAAACAAAATTGATAAACCCTTAGCCACTCTAACAAAGAGAAGACGAGAGAAAACCCAAATCACCAAAATTCGGAATGAACAAGGAAATATCACAATAGACACGATTGAAATACAAAACATAATTAGAAGCTATTTTGAAAATCTATATTCTAACCAAATAGAAAATTTCGAAGACATCAACAGGTTTCTAGAGACATATGAATTGCCTAAATTGAACGAGGAGGACATACACAATTTAAATAGAACAATTTCAAGTAATGAAGTAGAAGAGGTCATCAAAAGCCTACCAACAAAGAAAAGTCCAGGACCAGATGGGTTCTCAGCCGAGTTCTACAAAATCTTTAAAGAAGAGCTCATTCCAATACTTCTCAAAGTATTCCATGAAATAGAAGATGAGGGTACCCTCCCAAACTCATTCTATGAAACCAATATTACCCTGATACCCAAGCCAGACAGAGATAAATTGAGGAAAGAAAATTTCAGACCGAAATCATTAATGAACATTGACGCAAAAATTCTCAATAAAATTTTAGCAAATCGCATACAAAAATATATTAAGAAGATAGTGCACCACGATCAAATGGGTTTTATCCCAGGGATGCAAGGTTGGTTCAACATCCGGAAATCAATAAATGTAATTCACCATATCAATAGACTTAAAGTCAAGAATCACATGATTATTTCAATAGATGCAGAAAAAGCATTTGATAAAACACAACACCCTTTCATGCTCAAAACACTAGAAAAAATAGGGATAGTGGGAATATTTCTTAACATTTTAAAGGCCATCTATGCTAAGCCCATGGCTAATATCATTCTAAATGGTGAAAAACTGAAAGCATTCCCCCTAAAAACTGGAACAAGACAGGGATGCCCTCTTTCACCACTCCTATTCAATATTGTTCTTGAGACTCTAGCCAGAGCAATTAGGCAGACCAAGGAAATTAAAGGAATACGAATAGGAAAAGAAGAACTCAAACTATCCCTATTTGCGGATGATATTATTATATACTTAGAGGAACCAGGAAATTCCACCAGAAAACTGTTAGAACTCATAAGTGAATTCAGTAAAGTGGCAGGTTACAAGATCAATGCTCATAAATCCAATGCATTTTTATACATAAGTGAGGAATCCTCAGAAAGAGAAATTATGAAAACTACCCCATTCACCATAGCATCGAAAAAAATAAAATACTTGGGAATCAATCTCACACAAGAGGTAAAAGACCTCTACAATGAGAACTACAGAACACTAAAGAAAGAAATCGAAGGAAACCTTAGAAGATGGAAAGATCTCCCATGTTCTTGGATAGGCCGAATTAATATTGTCAAAATGGCCATACTACCAAATGTGCTATACAGATTCAATGCAATCCCAATTAAAATCCCAATGACATACCTTACAGAAATAGAGCAAGCAATCATGAAATTCATCTGGAAGAATAAGAAACCCAGAATAGCTAAAGCAATCCTTCACAGGAAAAATGAAGCAGGGGGTATCGCAATACCCGAACTTCAACTTTATTACAAAGCAATAGTAACAAAGACGGCATGGTACCGGTACCAAAATAGACAGGTAGATCAATGGTACAGAAAAGAGAACACAGACACAAACCCAAATAAATACAACTTTCTAATACTAGACAAAGGCGCCAAAAATATGCAATGGAGAAAAGATAGCCTCTTCAACAAATGGTGCTGGGAGAATTGGAAATCCATATGCAACAGAATGAAACTAAACCCATATCTCTCACCCTGCACAAAACTCAACTCAAAATGGATTAAGGACCTTGGAATCAGACCAGAGACTCTGCAGATTCTAGAAGAAAAAGTAGGTCCCGATCTTCAACATGTCGGGCTAGGACCAGACTTCCTCAACAGGACTCCCATAGGACAAGAAATAAAAGCAAGAATCAACCACTGGGATAGATTCAAACTAAAAAGCTTTCTCTCAGCAAAGGAAACTATCAGTAATGTGAAGAAAGAGCCTACAGAGTGGGAGAATATCTTTGCCAATCATACTTCAGATAGAGCACTAATTTCCAGAATCTATAAAGAACTCAAAAAACTCTACACCAAGAATACAAATAATCCAATCGACAAATGGGCTAAGGAAATGAACAGACACTTCACAGAAGAAGATGTACAAGCAATCAACAGATATATGAAAAAATGTTCAACATCTCTAGTAATAAGAGAAATGCAAATCAAAACTACCCTAAGATTCCATCTCACCCCAATTAGAATGGCGATTATCAAAAATACAAGCAACAGGTGTTGGCGAGGATGTGGGGAGAAAGGTACACTCATACATTACTGGTGGGGCTGCAAATTAGTGCAGCCACTCTGGAAAGCAGTGTGGAGATTCCTTAGAAAACTTGGAATGGACCCTCCATTTGACCCAGCTATCCCACTCCTTGGCCTATACCCAAAGGATCTAAAATCAGCATACTACAGAGATATAGCCACATCAATGTTCATAGCTGCTCAATTCACAATAGCCAGACTATGGAACCAACCTAGATGCCCTTCAATTGATGAGTGGATAAAGAAACTGTGGTATATATACACAATGGAATATTACTCAGCCATAAAGAATGACAAAATTATGGCATTTGCAGGCAAATGGATGAAATTGGAGAATATCATGCTAAGTGAGATAAGCCAATCTCAAAAAGACAAGGGACGAATGATATCGCTAATAAGTGGAGGATGACACATAAAGGGGGGGTGGGAAGGGTTAATGTTAGGGTTAGAGTTAGGGTTAGGGAGGGGGGCACGTATGGAGGAAGAAAGTACTGTATAGAGGGTAAAGAGGGGTGGGAGGGGTGGGGGGAAGGGAAAAAATAACAGAGTGAATCAAACAACATTACTGTATGTGGATTTATGATTACACAAATGGTATGCCTTTGCGCCATGTACAAACAGAGAGGCAACATGTATCCCATTTGTTTACAATAAAAAAAAAATTCTTTTCTTACCCCTAAAAAAAAAAAAAAAAAAAAAAAAAAAAAAAAAAAAAAAAGATTAGGTACCCCTTTAGCTTATATTTTAGAGCCTTCATCTATCCCAGTGATTCATATATTTGGTCTCTTAATGTTATCCTAGATTTCTCGAATATTTTATTCATGGTCTCTTAACATCTTCTTTTCATGATCAACTTTAATTTCAAGATTGTGTATTTTGTCTTTGAGACCTGAAATTCTGTCTTTAACGTGGTCAAATATATTGGTGATGCTTTCCATTGAATTTTTAATTTAGTTTATGGAGTCTTTCATGTTGAGGATTTCCATTTGGTTCCTTTTTAAAATCTATACCTCTTTATGGAAGTGATTTTTCACTTCCTATATTTTCTTTTTAATTTCACTCTCTATGTCCTCTTTCAGCTCATAAAACGTTTTAACTTTGAGCTTCTAAACTCTTTTTTCTGATGTTATCTCCTTTGTGGTGTCAATTGAGTTGGTCGTTAAAGCATTATGGGCTGTATGGGATATTTTTTGGTGGGGTGTGTACCCAGGATTGAACTCAGGAACACTCAACCACTGAGTCACATCCCCAGTCCTTTTATGCATTTTATTTTGAGACAGGGTCTCACTGAGTTGCTTAGTGCCTTGCTGTTTCTGAGGCTGGTTTTGAACTTATGATCCTCTTTCCTCAACCTCTCAAGCTGCTGGGATTAAAAGGCATGTGCCACTGCACCCACCTGGAATATTTTTTCTCTTTTTTTTCATATTTTTTGTCTACCCATCTATGGGTATGGTTCTTACTTCTTTTAATTGAGGAACTACTTCGTAAGCATCTTCTCTAAAAATCTTTGGGTTGAGTAAATATACAAATATTGATATTTTAAATCAATGTGTGACCTCTGTTGACCCCAATAGTATCACACTTTAAGAGAAGTCACTGGTCTCTAATTAGTATAATACCTTCAGACCCAAATCTTGTACACATCAATCTTACAAGGAATAAAAATTTGTTGCTTTTTTTTCTCCATGGTTACTCCAATCCAGGAATAAATTTGCAATAAAGTTCTCAAATAGGTCCAAAATTAGTTATTTTATTTAATAAAGTAACTATAACCTTAAATGAAGGCTAACAGGGGGGAAATAAAGATTGGTCATAAGGAAGAGGAAAGAAGAAAGTAAGAAAGAAAAAATATGAAAGAGTATTTCACAGCAAGGTAGAAAGGAGAAATAAATGGATAGTGAGCATTTGAAATAGCTACAGATGATGCAAGAGGATGAATATGGCAGAAGAGGAGCCAGGATAAACTAGAGGTAGAGAAACAAAGATAGGAAGGTGGATTCTGGTTAATGCTTGAAACCGTTATTTGAAATACATTCAAATGGATTAAAGACACACGTTGGCTATTCGGGTAACAGCTATCATTCAAATTAAAAAACTATTTATATTGTCAAAGTTGACATTAGAGTTATTAGTAATAAACCATCTCAAGGAGAAGAAAATTTGTGTTAAATCTGAGTTTGTATTTTGATGGGATTTGCGCATTTAGCAGATATCCATAATTCTTGGCTATGTATCTGTCCATAGTTGCAGGGACATAAGAGACAATTGACTAGGTGCTATGAACTTCCCACCATCTGATTCTGGTTTGTTACCTTGGGTCCTTCACTGCACCTAGTTTACAGTGTTGTGGATTATCTGTTTCAATTTTGTGCAGTAGTTCAGGATGTAGGGTTTGGGGTGTCCCTTTGATTGCTGTGGATTGTACCCGCTCCAGTCTACAGGATAATTTTTGTGGGGGTGAAGACTGTGGTGGCTATCTGTTAGTTCGGGAACTCTGGTTGGAGGTTTTTCCATGGGTGTTCTATGCAAAAATATTTCCCTAGTTACCACCATTCTCTGGGGTAGGGTAGTGAAAGGACTCAGGTGGTTCACTTGGGCTCTAGTTTCTACTGTCCAAGGTTGTAAATAGTGGGCATTGATTTCCTCCATTAACTATGACTGATACGAGCTCCTGCAGTATTCAAACAATGCCCTTTTATTCACTAGTTGTATCATGGGTCAGGCTGGGCACCAGTTAAGGTTGGGAACAGCCACTTCCTATTGCCTTGACTCTGGTAATTCTCTGCCTTAACTGAGAGATCTATATACTTTATATTTGAATTAACTTTGCTTTCTCAAATCAATTTTGTGTTTTCAGCAGAAAGTATAAGACCAAGAGATGAGAAGTAAGAAATTAAACCTTGGATTATTGATATTGTTTTTCAAAAAGATATTTAAAATTCTGTACTATTTGTGTTCAAATTAGAAAACATCCCTCATAAATGTCAGTGAGCATGCCTTCCAATTGCATCTACTTTAGCATTCTTATTAATATTTCTGGTCTTATTTTAAAACACCTATTCAAGGTATTTTTTATTTAATATAAATATACTAGGTGAACCAGAATATACTAAATCATATACATGGAATCAGAACATTAGAAATTTTGCGTCAATAGCTATAGATTTATTGAGACATGTCAGCCATGAAAAGTAGCAAGTAATAATTTATGCCAAATAAATCTTACTCATATTTCTTTAAAATTATTGTGAAGATAAATGATTATGCACAACTATGATGAACTGATTATTGCAGTCTCAGAAGTGTTTAAATTTTTGAGACTCATGTTTAAAATTATATTTAGAGTCCTTTACTGTATATATGTATATGTGTATGAATGTATATATGACATTTTGATTATATTATCAAAGGAAAAATAACAAAACCATGAATGAGACTATTTTAATTAATGTTGTATCTGTGTTAAATGACAAGAGATTACTGAAGCTAACAAATACTATAAATACTCTATCCTTTTTCAATAACTAAAGACATTTTTATGATATTGTCACTTTTTCCTAAGTAGTAGTACAGTATTACTTTGAAAGAGTAATCATTAACTACATAGCAATAAATTAATATAATATTCTCTATCTATACTATGTGAAAATATATATCCATATATACTAAGCAATATATACCTATATTACTATATACTTTGAAATATGTAACAGTCTATTTGTAGAACATTTTTAATCTCTGTACTGTTTATATAATTTGTTCTGTCACTTATGGAAGCTGTAAAACATGGAGAAAAAATAGAAAATGTTGACTGATGACAAGTGATCTTGAATTATATAAAGGAATCTAATTTTAAACCTCTAAAACATTTTAAGTTTTAATGAAATTTATCATACACTCTTCAGCCTATTGAGTTGAACATATTTGAATTTATATATCTTAGAAAGCATACAATATTCATTATGAATCTATGAAAAATATGTGGTTATTTAGATATAAAAGTAAAATTGATTGTATTCATTTATTTTTTAATTGAAATTTTACCATATAAAGTGATTAAGAATAGAAATATAAAATTTGCTGGTATTCCGTATTTTTTTTTTTTTTCAGAAAAATATTACCCAACATGGAATACGGGGCAAATGGAATAAGAATATCTTGTAAAATGTCATAAAGTGATTCTAATTAATATTGTGTGTAAGTGTATTAAAATGTAGTACACATAGACTAGCTGTAATTCCTATTTTGATACAGCTTCTAGGTGAAACTATATCAGGGTAATATGAGGGTGATGTCAGGATAAATATGAAATATAGAGGGGAAATAACAATGTGGGAAATGCCTATTGTAAGGATAATAAATTTCTCTTCCATAAAATCTTCATATTCTTACTCTTCTCAATCACACCTTTTCTGCCATTGTGATTAAATGTGCAGAAACACACAAGATTGATGGTAAACACAGACTTGGGTTTTCAGTTAGTCAAACAAGAAACCATAGAGTGCTTAAATAACATTCCCCAAATCAACACAAGTAGAGCACTTTGGTATCAATTTGATCAAAGAGAATTATTTATTTATTGAAATTTTCACTTATTTTAATTGCTCATTTTCTTTTCTTCTTAAGTGGAAAAGTTTTATAATATTGTTTATCAAATATGCATATTTTGAGCATTAATAGTAATAATATTATTAAAACAATAGAGATCTGGAATATGTTGTTTCTAATTGTAAACACTTTTCACATATTTAATACATTTTCAGTTCCTCAAAACTGTGAAATCATGTTAAAGTTTCACTTGTGAAGTATGGGACACAAGTATATCTATTTAATTAGGTAGACTCATATTACTTGATACTTTGGGGAACCAAGAGAATACTTAACATTGGACACTGCCTTTCATAACTTACAGATAAGTCTAAAGAATCATCCTTCTAAAGTGCACTGTTTTCTTACCAGGTGCCAGGCATTATTATGTATATTTCTTATTGGTTCTTTTTAGTTATACATGACAGTAGAATGCATTTTGACATAATTATACAAACATGGACTATATCTTGTTCTAATTCAGTGGAATAGAGAGGCACTTGCTTTTAGAAGATCACATGGTGATGTGTGAAGGTAGAGATGAAGGAAGAAAGAAATTAGGTTGGAAAATATGATCTGTGAGATAGTGAGAGAAATACAGATTAATAAGTGTGTAACCAGGCAATGTGTCATGATACACTCTATATACAAATAAGAGGTATCTTTATTTCATATGTAAGTGATCAGATCATAAAACCAAACCACACATGCTGGGTTCAGTAAAAAGGTGTCATGGGAATACTCCATTTTACTGGTTTTAAAGGTGAATTTCAGCAATCTTTATTCCCTCCAAGGTCTGATTACATCCATCTCTACTCTTATCCCAAGGTGATGTCTATTTGTTTTTGTTTCTTTAGGTGGAGTTTTTGTGTATGTAAATATTGATTTTTCTGTCCTTTTTGGCAGCAGAAGAGAAAGAGAATCTCAAACCCAGGTAAGTCCTCATGTTGCCTTGTTTCTACTATGGAGTTGCTGGTCTAATATCCACTGCTAACCACTGAGATCTTGATTTCTAGTCCATTTTGCCAGGGTTTCCCTGCTGAATCCATCATTGGTAAGCTCTGTATTTTGTACTTTTTATGTTTATTCAAGACTGGAGTAATCCCTCACTCATCTGGCCTCACCTCAGCTGGTCATTGGCACTCCAGGTATCAATTAGCTCTCACTATTGGTCTAGTCTATAACCCGGTCCTGTCTTCTGAAATAGTTTGGCTAACTCAATCCTTGACTTAGTTGACTTCATGCACCTTTGGTAGTTTTTTATTGGTGCTTATTTCTGTGTTGTCAATAGGGAACATTTGGGAAACATTTAGTCTAATTTATGTCACAGAAGAATCTAAAGGGTAACTCCAGAAAATTATTTGAATAGTTGCCTTTTACTATACAAAATTAATCCATACTGCTAAATTTCCATTAACTATAAAAAATCTATTTTGGTTTTCTGCTATATGAAGTGCTGTTTCTTCTTGGGAATAAATTATGTAGTACAACATTCCCTTGTTCTCTATATTTCTTACAATCCATGAAATACTTCCTTTCAACCCAAAGTAAGAGAATAAAGAGAAGGTGCTCCAGTATGCACTTACCAATTTTATTCCACCTTTGTTCTCTATTTCCTTCACAATTCTTTGGTCCAGAAAAAAAAATAATAATATCTCCTTCCCACTTCCTGTATTTTGACAAACCTTCTTAGGTAAATCTCTATTTTCATTCTTCAGATTTCATCTTTATATACTAGTGATAAGTAATACATTTTCTAAATCCATTTTCTCAGATATAATTTTTCCAGGTCGTGGTTTCTTCAAAGTTCTATTTTTAATATTAATGTCAAATAAATAATTACTTATTTTTATTTGCATTTCTACATAACATTTCTAGGGGTTCCTATAACTCTTTTCATTTTTGTCTCCATAATTCCAAATCACATGGATGTCTTGAATATACAGCAAAAATGTAGACAAAATGGAAAGGATAAAAACATAATTTAAAATGTAATCTCAAATACAATATGTTATTATTTAGATAAATTGGGTTAATGGTATACAGGACATTTATCTAATTCTACACTATTTCTTACCATAACTGGGAGAAACCTTATTTATTTATTTATTTTTTGGCTTAGAAGTTATGCAATTTGTTTTTGTTAATAGTAGTCCAAACAGAGAAAGACAGAAAATTTATACAAAGAAGGGGAAAAGATGCTGCTATAAGAAATAACAAGAAAAATTATACATGGCTTTGGAACCAGGCAATGGGTAGAGACCAGAAGAATTTTAGATGCATGCTAGAAAACCCTGCAACTCTACTGTGAATAGGCCTTAATCAGTGATCCTTGTAAGAGTCCAGAAGTAAAAAAGGGCTTATAAATTACCAATTGGTCAATACTAGAAAAAGAAAAATAGTAAAGATCACTCTGATCATTTATCAAATGAAATGAGGAATATGTTATTGGAACCTGGAGGGAAGTTTATCCTTGCTATAAAATGGAAAATAAATTGCCCCAGTTATGTTCATGATTCTGTTTCATGAAAGGCAGAACTTGCCTGGATCAAATAGGACATTTGATTCTGGAAATTTCTGAGCAAAGTGTTGAGTGTGGCATGTCCAAAATGTTTCTAGAAAAATTCAAACAGAAAGATATGATTTTAAAGTACAATGTATAATTAAAGGAAAGCAGAGCTTTAAATTTTGGAAAAAAATTTAAGCTGGCCCATATTTTAAAAAGAGAGAAAGCATATTCAGGAGAAAACACTGATGGTTACACCAAGGAACTATTCTATAAGGAAATTGGTGTGGACCACTCAGGTGATGTTCATCAAGAAAAAGGACAAATGACACTGAAAGCATTTTAGAGATTATGAGAACAGTCACTTCCATGGAAGTCTCATGGTATGTAGGTCTGTGGGAGAGAATGATTTCAATGAAAGGCTCATGTGCATCTACAAACCAGGAATGAGACCCTCAACAGGCATGAAATCTGCTGGCAACTTGATCTTCTCAGTATTCAGAACTGTGAGAAATAAATTTCCATTGTTAATAAATTACCCAGTGTGTGTGGTGGTCTGTATAGTAAACTGAAGGGAAAAAAGATGAGAAATATAAAAGACACTATAAAATTTCATATCTTTTATATTTATTTTATACATGATTCAAAATAGAAGTGGATTTTTATATGATTAATATTAAATATATAGACCTTAAAATAAGCAACATGTTATGCAAAATGTTGAAAGTTTTACTTTAAAGTAAAACATCATACAAGGAGACTTTCTATCACTATTTCTCCTCAAAAAATCTTAAAATATGTACTACCCAAAAAAGTATAAGAAGAAAGAATATATAAACAATAAAAAGAAATATAAACTAGGGCTTAAAGATATTATGATTTTGTTGTAGAAGTACCCATTCATTACAACCTAAATTATAATGAATAATGAGTTTCAGAAAGATACTGAAAGTTTGAAATGAAATTTTGCCTTTCTAAATGATAGAAATCAGGGGAACAGAATAATTATTTTAAAGATACCACTTACATCTGTATCAAAAATATCAAAAACGAACATATGTAAAAGCCATTTCTTAAATTCATTTCAGCATACAGAAAACAAAAAACAAACAAATGATCAAATAAAAAACCCTACAGATCCTGATGGCAGCAAGAGGACAACCTATGAAATTCTAGGTCCTTATTCTTCTATGGAAACATCAAACAAACATGCATCTTTACAATTTTTAAAATATGAATGATGCTTATGTTGGTAATGGCTTTATGATTTCTTGTACAACTATAGATATTAACACATTATAAAAATTTCTGTTTATGTGTTTTTTACTGAATGCCCAGCAGGCAGTTCACATCACATTAGTTTCTTTTTAATTTTGTCAATTTAGTCTCAAAAAAAAAAAAAAAAAAATGGAAAGTGAGAAAGAAGTGGCTGTTACAGATGTGAAGTTCACAGTTGGCTACCTGGAAAACTGCTTGTATTTATGGACCAAATCTAGAAATAGTAAGTAGTACCCAGAGAGCCTTATAAATTCCAGCAACTAGAGTTCTTGTGAACCAGCTAACTTCATACTGCATGATGACATTTTTTGTTGGGATTCTCTTACTTTGTTCTGGCAGTCATTTCAGTGGTTGCAAACTTAGACTAAAAACTTAATATCAGGAAAGTATAAGATGACTTCTGTAACCTTGAAGAAACCTTGACTGAATTTATCTCTCTATCATCATCTACATATGTCCACATATATCATATAAATCTGTCTAGGTACATGTATCATAAACAGCCTAAATGTGTTTGAAATTTATGTTGAAACCTAATCCCCAATATGGAAGTAAAAAGAGGTGGAATCTTTTGGGAAATAATTAAGTCATGAGTTTCCACCCTCATGAATAAGATTGGCTCCCTTCTATGGGACCAAAAGGGATCTGTCTCTCCCTTTTACATGTGAAGAAATGACATTCACCCGTTTTTCCATGTGAGGATGAAGCAGCAAGGAAGCATCAATGAAGCAGATATTAAACTATCAACCAGACATCAAATCTGCTGACCCCATTTCCAGTCTGTATAAATACGAGAAGTTTTTTGTTCATTAAATTACCTGGGCTAAGGTATTTTGTTGTAGCAGCAGAAACAGACTAAAATCAGGCTTATTATGTATGAGTGTTATGTCATATTTAAACAGGTTGAAATATTTGTAGAATGCTGTCTATTTGAAAAATCTTAGAAATTTCCATGAATATAAAAAGAAAAAAGAATTCATAGTCATGTGATCTTCTTACACAGAGGTTTTTTGTTATATGTTACTTTTTATACATGTATGAATGTATACTTTCTTGTATTTTTTTTCTTAATTGTTAAACTGAAATGTAAGTGATAATCATTGCATTTCAAAGGCTTCTTTATATCTATAAAAGGCAATGATGGCAGATTTAAGAGAAAACATGAAAATGTTAAAGCATAAGCTTCTAGAGCTGTTTTTTCTAAGAGAGATGTTTAATAATGTAACACAAAAGGCATCATCACATTCATTTTACTTGCAAGGGAATCCATCTTAAAGTAAGACTTAATCAAGAGTCATGGTGAAATATGATCACTCCACAGTTGTTTGAGGCAGCATGCAGAGTGCTGATAAAAGCATGGAAGAGTTTGGGGACACAGGGTTACCGTGGGTGTGTCATGCCCAGTGAATAAGCAATAGAGGTGGACATATTGATTACTGCACTTGAAACAGTAGGAATCTGAATCTTGGAATTGCAGAGCAGAGATATAAAAATCATAGGGAAAAAGTAATTACTATATTAAACAAGTTTTATTTTTGATTTCAGAATAAGACTATGAGACTAAAAAGGAATTAATTAAAAAGACCTGACATGAAAATGCCACCATTAATTTTTTAAAAGTGCCAAAAAAAGAGAGAACTGAATGCAGATTTGACAGAAATGGAAAAATAAATGTAAAAACATATAATAAATTTATTTTGAGTACAACCAGTTAAGTGTTTCATTCTCTTGAAGATGAATTAGAAAATACAAGAAATACATAAGAAATACATGGGAATAAAAGCATTATAACATTTTAGTGTGTTATAGATTTTTAAGTTTAAGAAATCTAGAATAAATGCTATGCAATTCATATATATATATACATATATATATACAATGTATATAATTCATGTATATATAGTATGACTTTCTCTGTCTTCCATAAATTCTTCGGAAAGAGAATTATTCATTAATTCATTATAATGTTTTAAATAGCCCAGTCCCTGAGTAATGTAGATGAGATTCCAGTACCCAGAAGAGGCACATGATGTAAAAAAAGATGTGATTTTCTTTTTAATATTATCTCAAAGTTTTTTGATGTGATTAAAATGTCGTCATGTTAGGTTACTGGCACCAGAGGTATATTTCTTAGTCCTTCCCAAAATATGTCATTAGAGAAGGTGCTAAAAGGTTTATCTTACCAAGGAAAAAAATCCTTTTGTTTAATTTGATGCATGAATCTTTTACTGCTATAATAATTCTGTACACTAGGAAGACTGCACATCCATTGAAAAACTCACTACAAAAGCAGATGTATTCTTTAGGAGAACAAAACTGTGAGCCATTAATACCCATTAACATATTTTTCAAGACTTTTATTTTATTGTTGTTCAGATTAATGAGATTTACTTTAGAAACACAGGACCTGTGGATTAGATGCTAGAACAGATGTGTATTTAAAGGGCGTTACCAAAAAGGCAGAATTATATGTCACCTACCATATAAAACAGTGCTCATCGAAGCCTTTAGCAGCTATGGTGCACAATGGCAAAAATGGTGTTTTAGTCTTTAAATAGACTTTTTTTAAAGAGTAGTTACAGGTTCACAACAAAACTGAGTAGAAAGTACAGAGAGTGACCATGTACCCTTTTCTGCCACCTCTATATATCCTCCCCCACTATCAATTTATTGCACCTGAGTGGTACTTTTGTTATAATCAACAAGCCTGCCATGATACATTATCTATCAAAGTCCATAGTTAAATTATTGTCCATTCTTGGTATTGTGCATTTTTTTAAATTTAATTTCACTTTATTCTCTTTAATTATACATTATTAACCAGTTGTTTAAGAAATAGGGATAAAGGAGTGACTTTCTCCTTTTGGAATGTCTATACCAGATTATGAATTAGAATCTGTGATATACCTTCAGCTAGCATAGCTTTGTATGTTTTACATGCCATTAGAAATTTTTTGAAGTGAGCTCTGACTTGAGAATTTGAAAATTGACTAATTATACCTAGGATTCTGGAAATTAATTTTATTTGAGGTATTAAAAAAATAAAAAAATATGCAAATAAGGGACCCTCATTGCCACAGGTTAGCAATGGGTTGAAATGAAGTAACTCTTCAGAGTTTGTATGGTACCTACATTGCCTAATTCTCTGTGGTTCCCACAATTTGTATTTTTTCTTTTATGTTTTTTTTCAATATATATTAGAACACAACTTTCCATCAAAAATAAAAAAAAACAAAGCTTTACTGTGATTTTTGTAATGCACAAATGTCTTAATACCTTTTTTTTTTTTTTTGCCTTCCTATGTATGGCAGCCATCTTTTATTTATGTCAATTTCAAATTTTCTAATTAAATGGAAAACACATTTGGTCTAGTTTATGAAAAAAGTCCATAAGAGAGAGAATCTATGATACATTTTCAAGAGTTATTTCTGCTGTGAGACCATGTAGCTTAAAGAGATTCTCTCTGGAAGCCTTTTATATATTAATAGTGTCATGGACTATCATTGTGGGTCAACTGAATTGAAGTAACAGAAATCACATTTTTTCCCAGTAGTTGATATTCAGAACAAGTACATTTTCCAAGGTTACACAGGTGTCCTTTCTTTTTTCTGAGAACTGTTTCCAAAGATGTCTCTTTCTGGCAAGTTAAGGCTTGAGAATTTGCTGTCCTGATGCTTTTAACATCAAACTAAGCCAACATTACAAGAAACTGAGCACATCTTCCATCAGTAGAAGGTATTAGTTAAAAATGAAACTCAATAGGTATTTGCTATAAATACATGAAAAGTAATAGTTGGAAATAGAATAGTTATTTCAAAGTGCATTTAATTTAAGCTGCTTGTAAGCCTTTTTAAATGCATTCTTGGTTTATTAGAGCTATCTTAATTGGAATTTTTTATATTCCTATATATGTTTATATATATATGAACATACCCTAATGGCAACCAAATTCCTGCCCATACATTTTCATATATATTCAATTACATAATCATATACCACAACTAAAACAAATTGTAAACATCCATCTCAAAAGAGAAATAACTATATACAAATTTATATCTATTTAAATATTTTCATGTAGATTTTGCATATATATTCATATTTGTATTCCTATATAGAAATAAAAATATTAAATCCACAAACTAACCCTATTTTTCTACATTAGTCCTACACCTACCAATATACCTCAAAGAAACCTCTGTACATATAAATCATAACATTTTACATGAATATACCATGAGGAAATGAGTTCATCAATTCACATTAAAAACCCATAGATATTTTATATATTGTCTTAGCTACTTTGCTTCTATGACTAAACAATCTGACAGGCACAATTATAGAGTAGGTAAGGTTTATTTGAAGACTCAAGGTTTCAGGGGTCTTAGTCCATAGATAGTCAGCTCCGTTCCCTTGAGGCTTGAGGTGAGGCAGAACATCATGGCAGGAGAGTGTGGCAGAGGAAAACAGCTCACATTGTGATAAGGAAGCAGAGAGAGAGATTTCACTTGGCAGACACAAATATATATGCTCCAAAGCCATGACCAATTCCTACCTCCACCAGTCACACCCTACCTGCCTCCAGTTACCATTCAGTTTATCCCATCAAGGATTAATTCACTGATTAGGTTAAGACTCTCAAAACCCAATCATTTCTCCTTTGAACCTTTTTACATTGTCTCATGTGTGAGCTTTTGGGGGACACCTCATATCCAAAGCATAATATATATATGTACTCATTTCACATATAACAATATTAATTACCTTTAAAATGTTCATAGATAAAAGCATACATACACATATACATAAATTTTGTATATGTATATACATATACATATACATATTTGTATATGTATACATATATTACCTCTATATTCATGTTTATATTCATATATATAAAGATATATGTTCCAAAGGTAACCCATCCCCTAAACCAAAGCTGTAACTCAGAACTAAACCTAATCCTCCCTATAATCATGAGCCTTTTAAGCAAAGATTATATTACTGCATAATCCATGTATATTTTCACATACATATTCTGTATATGCTTATATACATTCATATATATATATATATATATATATATATATATCTGTATGTGCCCTAATAGTAACTCAAGTCCTACCCATATATTTTCATATATGTTCAGTTACATAATTTTATCCCATATCTTACCAAAACTATAAATATCATCTCAAAAGAAAAATAACTATATACAAGTCCATATTCACTTAAATATTTTCATGTATATTTTTACATATATATTCACATTTGTATTCATATATATGGATAAGAATGTTCAAACCCAGTAGTACTGTGTTGTGGTCCATTTGATTCATGAATTTGAGAAGAGTTTGTTTGATGTACATAGATGCTCCACTGGGGGGGCATAAATATTTATGATTTTTGTCTTGTTGACATATAATTTCCTTAAGCAGTATGAAATGTCCTTCTTTGTCCCTTCTGACTTACTTTGGCTTGAAATTCACTTCCTAATATGAGGATAGAAAATTCTGCTTATCTACAGGATCCATGTGAATGATATGTTTATACCTATTTTTTATCTTCAGTCTGTGGATGTCTTTGGCCATTAGATGAGTCTCTTGAAGACAGCATATTGTTGGGACCTGTTTTATAATTCAATCTGCCAGTCTATGTCCTTTGATTGATGAGTTTAAGACATTAATGTTGAAGGTTATTATTGAGATATGATTTGTATTCCTGGTCATTTTGGTTTACTTCTAGTTTTTAATTTTAATTAGTTTATCTTTGATTGATTATTCCTTTAGTGCTGTTCCTCTCTTCACAAGTTTTCACTTTTTGTGTTCATTTCATCTTCATGGAATATTTTATTGAGAATATTCTGAAGTGCAGATTTTCTAGTTGTGAATTCTTTTAATTTTTGTTTATCATAGAAGGTTTTTTTTCATCTTCAAATCTGAAACTTAATTTTGCTGGACATAGGATTCTTGGTTGGCATAATTTTTTTCAGACCTTGGTATGTGTTATTCCAGGACCTCCTAGCTTTAAGGGTCTTGGTTGAGAAATCAGCTGAGATCCATATTGGTTTTCCCTTAAATGTAACTTGATGCTTTTCTCATAAAGGTTTCAAAATTCTATCCTTTTTCTGTATGCTATGCATGTTCATTATAATGTGCCTTGATGAGGGTCTGTTGTAATTTTGTACAATTGGGATCCTGTAAGCCTCTTGTATGATTGTCAATTTCATTCTTTAGATTTGGAAATTTTCTAATGATATTTCATTAAAAATATTGAGCATTCCTTTGGTTTGTATCTCCTCACCTTCATCTATTCTGATAAATCTTAAATTTGGTCTTTTCATGTTATTTCATGTTTCTTGGAAGTTGTTTTCATGGTTTCTTAACATGTTATCTCCATGGTCAACTCTATTTTAAAGATTAAATGTTTTGTCTTTATTGCCTGAGGTTCTATCTTCCAAGTGGTTTAGCCTATTGGTGATGCTTTCTATTGATTTTTTAAGTTTGGTTTATTTTTTCCTTCATTTCAAGGATTTTTTTATCAGAATCTTTATCTCTTTATTAAAGTGATCTTTTGCTACCTATATTTGCTCTCTTACATCACCATTTACTTCACAGATCAGTTTAACTATGTACATTCTAAACCCCTTCTCTGATATTTCTTTCCACTGTGGTGTTGATGGATTCTATTATTGAAGTATCTTGATTTGCTTGGGGCAGTTTGTTCCCTTGCTTTCTCATGTTGTTTGTGTGTCTACCCATTTAACAGTATGGATCTGAGGCACTAGAGCTTCTACCCTGTGGACTTATAGTGTCCCTGCAGGTTTCTAGTAAACCTTACTGTTTAGAGGGATACAAATAAAACAACAATGCAAACAATTTGAAGCATGAAACCAAATAGTTCTTATTATGACTTGTACAATGTTAATTATCACAATAAGCAGAAATACTATCAGTTATTGCCTATAACAAAAACAGTAAGTTTGCAAAGGGTTTATATTTTCAATTTGTGGACAGGGAGAGAACAGAAGTGATATAGAATGTGATGATTATGAGGAAGAAGGGGGGCTGGGAATATAGCTCAGTTGGCAGGGTGCTTGCCTGGCATACATAAGGCCCTGGGTTCAAAAAAAAAAGAAAAAAAAAAAAGAGGGAGAAGGAGAGAAGACAGAAGTGAAAGATTAAAGGAAGAGTAAAAGAACAATAGAGATTGACTGTTAGCAGAAGAAACTAGAGAATCAAGGGAAACAGGAGAAAAACATATGTACAGTAAATTTTTTTATAAAAATAAAACTAAAATATACTAATCGAACATCTTAGTTCACATAAAACTAATTCTTGTAAAATAAGTGACTTAAAAATGCTTTCACCTTTATATATATATCTATAAACACTAACTTTAAAAAATATAAATAAATAGAGGTAAGATAAGGCAAACAGGAAAAGGGAAATGGGGACAGAGGAAAGGAGAGAAATGGGGAAATTGGTGATTAAAGTGGAGCAAATTATATTGTATGATTGTATGAATATGTCAAAATGAACTCAATATGAAGTATAACTATAATACAGTAATAAAACAAGCTAATTTTTAAAAAAAATGCTAGAAATAAGAAAAAACAAAACCAAACAGGAAACTGTATAATGTCCATGTACCATTAAGGTCACAATTAAACACTGAAGAAGAAATTTAAAAAAAAAAAAAAAAAGAAAGAAAAAAATCTTTAAAGTTAAAGAATTCTTTCCTTTGGAGTTCAAAATATTCTCAGCTTCTCTTCTCAGCTGTTTTAGGTGGGATCTTCTGTAGTGTGATGCTCCACCCTCCGGATTCCTGGAGCGAGAGAAGCAATCGCATAAGTGGAGTTCTTGGAGGCAGGTTGAGGCTTACGCAGGCTCCAGGTTCTTCACTAAATGCTAATTGGTCTGGAAATTTTAAATCAGCACATCTAGCACCTAGTATTTGCTGGTCCATCTGAAAGACTTTACCCCAGAGATCTCCGCTGGGTTCCACTCATGTAGTCGGGGAGCAAATTCTTATACCCAATGTCACCTGCAGACCCCTGGTCTCAGCTTCAGTCTCCAAACAATTTCTCCTGTCCCCATACTTCCAAGTTCCCAGCTACATGCGTCTCTCCCAGCAAGTCCTGCAAGCAATCAGACTGGAGGGGTAGGGGTAGAGCCAGGTGAGTTTTCTCAGTCAGTTGTCCCCTGTATAAATCTCTCTCCATGTTTGATTTTCTTCTGGTCATTTAAGCACACTTTATGTCATGTAGCCTGTGTTTACTGGGCCTATATTTCCAGCCAAACTTGGGTTTGCCAGGAATTGACTTTCTCCATTGCCAGCCCCCAAGTGGAAGCTGTAAAATGGTTACTTCCTTTGTCCTCCTCATGACACCTGGAGAGATGGTGGTTTCTATACCCACACATGGATATCATGGAGTAAGTCCTTCAGGTTACTTGGGCAAAGTCCTTGGTCTCTAAATGCTCTCTACCCAGACAGTCCTAGGTTCAAACACAACTCCCTAGAGGTGGAAAGAGATACCATGTGCCCAAATAGCCTTGAGGCATCAGCTTCTTGAAGGAGGAAGAATTACTCGGCAATTGATAAGTCTCTAGTCAGGCCAACTTCCCCCAGCCTCTTGTTTCTTGTTTACCTTGAAGAACTCCTACTCACCATAAATCCCCTTGATGTGTTTCACTATAAATAAAGCATTCACGGGCTTTTCCCCTTTATTAAGATTAGATCCATCAGGTCTTTTCCAACCATCAAGCCCCATCTTTCAATATATTTCTTGTGTTTTTTGTCTTTATTTCTTAATACTACTTTTCCAGTCTTTTATTTTTATTTCCAGTTGGCCCACACCTCCTTAGGGATTACTTGTTCTTTCCCCACATAGGGACATTGTGAGAATATGACAGAAATAAATCATCTGTCTTATTGTAACACTGGGAAGAAGTGCCTGAATGCTTCAATTACTTTCTAAAAGAAAATATTTTTTTTTATTTCACAATGTACAAAAAATTATACACATACATTAGAAATTTTACTTTAAGTTTGAATTTTGACCTTTTCCCAGTCTACTAACTTATGCTGTAAGACTTGTCCTGATGCTGGGCATCTTTGGTAACCCACAGTTCCCAGTCAACTACCTGATCATAAGCATCAACAAATGATACTCTGAATTATACTGTGTAGACACATTTTTTTTTTTTTTGGATACAGGTATTTGATTTTAAAATACATGAAACATTCAATAATTTATTATAAAATCACCTTTTTTGATGATTTTTCTCAACTACAGACTAAGTGTTCTGAGCACATTTAAAGAATCCAAAGCTAAGCTATGATTTCTAGTAGGTTCAGTATATTAAATGTATTTGTGAGTTAATTCTTTCAAATTGCAATGGGTTTATTGGAAATCAATCCCATCATAAGTTGAAGTAAGTAGGTATGTGTGCGTGCGGGTGTGTGTAAGTGTATGTGTGTGTATACCCTCCCTATTTTTTCATATACACACATATATGAAAATTTCCAAAAATGTACCTATTCCAGAGTATAAAGAAAAAGATAAAAAGGAGAAAAATGTTTCAATTTTTCAATGTCAGAAATGGTTTCTAGGAATCATGTTTTTAAATTTCTATTTCAATAATTCACGTCTTTGCATCAGAACTATGTAGTTTGCATTTACAAATTCCGATCTCATATAATTATTATGATGGCCCTTGATTTATACGGTAAGCTACTACTCTATTTTAATTCAGATTCCCTTCTTTAGTTTCTCACTTGAGCAAACAATGAAAACAACAGAATACACTGGTATATACTTATGGGATAACTTGTGATTTTCTTTCTTTTGAAATGTATTTTTCATGAGTTTTATAAAGACTTTTGAAGTTACTGTCATTTGAACTATGATTTTTTCTTTTTTTAATCCTTTGGTTTGGTGCCTGGAGAAAGAGCTTCAAAATAGTGACAAAAAAATTAAAAGGATCTCTGAAAGATTTGGTGTTTTTAAATATTTCTAATTCTCTTAAGGCTACAAAATGTAGTTACAAAGTAAAGGCACTGTCTTTTATTCCCATAATTATCAACAAGCAGTGAAATAGTGAATGCAAATAAATACTTTTCAGTCGTGATTTTAGAATACACTCCTTGATTAATTTTTATGGTCTGTGCCATTCTTTTTCTTTTTCTTTTGTTGCATTATGTAGTAGCTACCAGCATTTTGTGTTTTGTGATTATTATGATTAAAATTATATTTGTATGTTTATTTCCTGAAAAGTGATGTCTTCTACCATCATTGGTGCTTATGAACAACTTGCTATGTTTAAATGAGGAAGTAATGATTAATATGTCTTGAAATTTTGCTGCATCTTCACCCTCAAATTGATACATTTAATTTACACTATTGATCACTTGGAAAATTAGTAACTTAACTTTTTAAATTTTTTTTTTATTTTTTACAGACTGCATTTTGATTCATTATACACAAATGGTGTATTTCGTAAACTTTTTACAAATAATGAAACATAATAACATTTCGTTAATTCAAATACCTTTAGGGTGTACGAGGTTAAAGACTGGGTAATGAACTTTTGGAAGAGGAAAGCAGCATATTTAAAGGTGTCAGTGTCATTGAGGGACAGGTCTTAAGTGTGAGGCCAGTGTTAAAGTCCCTTGGGAACAGTCTCAATGTTGACTGACAGACTGGCCTCTGCTGTAGGATTCCTGTTGTTCCCAGTTACTCAGAATCTCTCATTTCCTTTTCACTATCTGAGCTTATTCTCCAGTTTCTCACTCTTTCTGATATGTCTCCCAAATAGCAACTTTTCTTGAAAATTAGTAATTATCTTCTTATGGCCTACCAAAGCCAAAGTCAAAAAAGGAAGCATTCTGTCAGACAAACCAATCTTTGTATTCTTCCATTTATAATGTTATATATATTTAAAAACATACACAAAAATATAATGAATAATCTTTACTGACAAAAAATTCCTTAAAGTGGCATAGTAATGGTAAGTAAAACTAGAGTACTACTGATAAGTCAGAATGAATATTTAAAGTTCTTTTTCACCGAGTGGCATATGCACATGAACTTTGTTTTTGATGCCTGTAATGTTTAAAGTTCTAGTAATATTTCTATGTGTGAATTAATGAACTACAAGTGTTGTACTCAGCAGACAACTCTACTAACATTTCTATGATACTACTAGAAAAAAGCAATGGGAGAAGGCTTACCTTTGCCATTAAATGAAAAAACAGCCAGTCATCACTCTCAGCAGATTAAAAAAAATCTAGAAAATTATTTTTATAGTTGAGATGAAATTCCCATATCATAAACATAACCATTTTAAAGTGAATAATACTTCAGTGCCATTTTATATGATTGCAATGTTGTATAACCACAACTTCTATCTAGTTGCAAGACATTGTCATCATACAAAAGAGAACATGATACACATGAAGCAATTTCTATTCCTCCAGGCCTCCATTGCATGGGATTCACCTGTTGGCATTCTCTCTCAATGCCTATACCTATTCTGGTTATTTAATGTGAGTGGAATTTTATAATATATGACCCCTTGTGCCTGACTGTTGTGAGTGACAAATGAATCTTGCTTTGAACTCCATAGCCTAGAATGGCTAGCTGGCCTTTTGGGTTTCTCTCAGTACAGTGCGGCTGAAATACATGCCCATTTGCAGGTGGCCACTGTTAATGGGGCAGATTCCATGCCTGGCATGGAATTTTTGAGTTCCATAGCTTTGAACTTAGATGCCTGCTAGCCATGGGTGAAAGGGATACCAGTGTGCCTAAACAGCCTGGAGGCACCAGCTGCCTGAAGGAGGAAGAATTACTGTGCAAGTGATAAGGCTCCAGTCAGACCAACTTCCCCACAGCCATGCCCTTATTGCTGAACTTAAAGAATGCTTCTTGACAATATAAATCCCTTTGACGTGCTTCCCGTTAAATAAAGAATTTACAAGTCTTTTTCCTCTGTTAGAGGTCGAATTCATTATGTCTAATATACCTACCAGCCACCCACTGTGAAATGATTTTTCTGGTTTTTCTTTCATATTTTTTCAGACTTTTAATTTCTCAGCTGGCTCACGCCTCCATGTGGTCATCTGATCCCTCCTTATGCAGGACACAACAGCACCTGATATATTTTACTTGGCATGATTTTTCTGACTTCATGTACATTGTAGCAGGTAAGAATTTAGAACAGTTCTATCACTAAACAGTTTCGGTGCTATCATGTACAACTAATTAGAACAAATAAAATAAAATAAAATAAAGGCATTCTACTGTCATCTACAACTAATTGGAACAAATAATTTTTTTTAAATTTGTAAAAAAAGAATTACTGTATCATCCTGAAATTCCATTCCTATATATATCCCAAAAAGTATTTAAAACTGGAAGTAAAATAAATTCATATGCGCAAATATTCATAGCAGTATTATTCACAATATTTACAATATGAAAACAATACAAATGTCCATCAATGGCTAGTTGTTAACCACTGTGCTGCATTCCTGGATGCTTACAGTTGTTATTTGCAAAGATAAAATGTATGTGAGTTTTAAGTTGATGTGTAACAATTTAGCACAAAATTAAAAGCAACATGCATTTATCATCTCAGTTTCTCTAGGTCAGGAGTTCAGGCACACTTTGTCTAGCCTATGCTAAAGGCTTCACAAGACTAAAACTGAGGTGGTAACCAGGTTTGAGTATCATCTTTGACTTTATTGGGCAAAGATCTGCGTCTAAGCTCACACAGTCGTTGGAAGAATTCTGTTCCTTGTGGGTGTCCAATTGAGGACTTGATTTTCTTATTATTTGCTGGAGAATTTTTACTGTCAACTAGAAGTCAACTTCAGCTTCTAGAGGATGTTTGCAGTTTCTAGTCATTAAAGGTCTCTCATAAAAAGAAATCCCTTGATTCTGAAAGGTCAAGGGACAGAGAGACTCCAGAAAGATGGACTTTACAATCTCACTTGAGTTAAGCACAGACTCACCTACATACAATCACCAACCCCATCCTTTTTGACAATGTATTTCTTGGACATAAGTTACAAATGATACACATATTCAGATGTTGGGGGTTCACACAGGTCATGAATGCTGGGAGGCAGGGATCATCAGCGGCACTCTTAAGAGTCTGTTTGCAATACAACTGAATGCAGGTGCTTCCGTGAAGTTCTGACTTGTGTCTTGGCTAGAGAGCACCATTCTGAAATACAATTTGAACTCTGTCAGGAATGTGATACTTTGATAATTCAGTTACATCATTTATAAGAATGAAAACATCACAGATACAGATTACAAAATATGATACATGTAAAAACAATTTATATCTAGTGTACATATAATAAAAAGGAACCCAAAAATACTGGACAAATTCTATTACACACATATCTCAAGTTGAATTTATACTTTGCATCTTATTTTTTGTTTTCTGTATGTCTCATGATTTTGTTGTTCCTCTATTCTCTTCTGTTGATCTATTTTTGCATTTAGTGAATATTTTTATTGCAGTACTTCAATTTTTGAATACTTTTGTCACTATAATTTTTTAGTTATTTTCTTCATATTTGGCCCATGATATGTTCTTCAGACCCTAACTTATCATAATTGTCTTCAAGTTTATACTGACTTAATCCAATGAGAGACAGAAATGCTATCGTGCATGCCCTGTTACCCCTTCATCCTTTTGGTTTCATTTATGCTACAAATATTTATCTATATATGTTAAAAACCCAAAAATACTCTATACTTTTAAGGAAACTGAGTTGAGTAAAGATATGCTTTTACAGTCGACTCTAATAGCTTCTTAAATATTAAACAATGTGGATAGTAAAAGTTCTCTTTTCATCATCTATTCACCAAAAGATTAAAGTTTTAAATTTTAATTGAATTGTTAACATTAAAAATGTTGATTAACTTTTTTAATTATAAAAGAATACAACTTTTCTTTTTCCTTTTGTGAATTGTATTTTTGACAGTCTGCATAAAATTTGTTACCAATTTCAAGGTAACCTTAATTTTCTTTTTTGATGTGTTCTAGTAGTTAAAAAGTTTGCAGTCAACATGTTGGTCCAGTTGGGGTTAATATTTGTGAAAGGTGTAAGGTCTCTATCTAGACTGAGTTTTTTGTTTTGTTTTGTTTTGTATGTGAATATCCAGGTGTTTTGGCACCATTTGCTTAAATGCTCACAATTGCTTTGATCCTTCATTAAAAATCACTGGGTCTATTTCTGGGCTCATTATTTCATTTCCTGGGTCTACTTTTTTAACATCCTTTCAATAAATTTAGGGTGTTTGCAGCTGTGCTCACTTAAGTTTTTGTGTAAAATTTTCCTTCAAAGTAATGCATTCGTCTAGTTTTATGGATGAATTAATGCTGGTCCTAGCATAAGCAAAGTTAAGCTCCCCCTGGTTCCTAGTTTCTGAACACTTTCTAGAGAACTGGTCATTTTTTATATTTTAAATATTTGGTAAGCTAATCTAGTGAAAGTACTTTGGTCTAATGCCTTCTATTTCAAAAAGTTTTTACTTGTTGATTCAATTTACTTAATATCTAGTGGGTATTCTGGAAAAAAATAACCACTGTCTCTATGTTCTTAGGACAATTTGTAGCAATATTAAGTGATTAAAATTAAAACTAAGGTGAGTGTTACAGAGCTCCTCACACAATCCTTCTGGAAATACTGTCCCTTCCAATGTAGTTTTTATTAGGGACACTATTTTATGTATTAATCCAAAAACATGCCAAAGTTTCAGAGTCTCATAAAGCATTTTTAAATGCTCAAAAATATAGCTTAAATTTTAGAATAATTTTTCTACTGTAAATTTTTAAGTCACATTATATATACATATATATCACAGTGCTTTTCAAAGAAGAAAGGAGTATAATTTTTTAAACTCATCACTGAGGCATTTGACAGGTTTTCTCTTTACTTCAAATTTATTTCTGAAATGTGCTACTTGTACCAAAATTTTGATATTTTAGTATACTTTTTGAAAACATTGGTGTTAATATATGAAAAAATTTGACATTATATTACTATTTATATATTATCTAAATAGTTTTCTGTAGCATTCTTGTGATTTTTCTTTTGTTGATTTTTCTCACAAATGACCTCTTTTGAGCCTAACCAGAAAACACTAATGCTAAGCCACAACTGTTTTGTAAGATGCCTAAACATCTAACAAAGATTAATTTGATCAGCACATGAATTTATTAAAATTCTTATGAGGAAGATCTGATAAGGAGGCACTTTGAAGGAAAACGAAATAAGAACCAAACCAAAAGAAAGCAAAGAAGAAAGAACTGTGAAATATCTTTCGCAATCCTCCCTTTCTCCAACACACAGGCACACACTAAAGTTGTTCCAGTCTCTAGAATGAAGCATCTCTGGAAACTTTTACAGTACTGTAAATCCAATTTAAACAAACATATGACTTTTATCTTTTAACCTTTTATTTTCCTGATTCGTTATAAATGTTTCATTTATTTCTCAGAGTTTTTATTCATAACTATTTTTAACCTGGTCTCTAACAGGAGATAAGTGAAAGTAAATACAAACATATATAAAAATTATAGGAAAAAATAGAGTTTGTGTTAAATTATTTGCCTGTTAGAAGAGTAATAAGAAACAAATTTCAATTGTTTTTGCTACTATAACAATAGCATCAAAATATTTTACTAACATTACTAAATGACCTTAGCATATTTGTTCTTAAAATCTTCTATAATAAAGTATCTCAAATTGGATGACTTAACCAACAACTTATTGTCCCCCAGTTGTGGAAGATAGAATTCTGAAGGCCAGCAGGATCAGTTCCTTTCGAGACCTGAAAAGGAGATTTCTTTCCACAATCTACTCTCGTCTTTCTCCTTATTATTCCTTGTCTCAATGTCCAAATTCCCCTTTTGTTTAAGGGCATGGTCATATTGGATGAGGGCCCACCTTAAAGACCTCAACTTTTCTTGATCATCTGCAAAATCCATATTTGAAATAAAAAATCACACTGCCAGATACTGGGGGTTGGATTGGCAGCATCGTTTGGGAAGGTAGTTTCACTCATATTACCTAGGAATGAAACTTCATTATCAAAGGTCAATTAGTATTAACTATGAGACAGTAAAAAGGAAAAGAAAAACAAATGTTCTTCTCTGTAATGACTCATGTGTTGGAATCTGTGTACTTTTTCTGTAATCAAAAACTGTATTTAGAGCTGGGCAAGATGGAACATGCCTGTAATCCCAGAGGCTCAGAGGCTCAGGAGGCTGAGGCAGGAGGATCACAAGTTTAAAGCCAGCCTCAGCAAAAGTGAGGCACTAAGCAACTCACTGAGACTCTGTCTCTAAATAAAATGTAATTTTTATCAATTCCAAGATGTGCGTTTTTCATATTTTACATGTCAAGCCCTGATGCGAACTAAAAACTGTGACAATTTATAATTATAATTGCAAGACTTTTTCTTCCATTAGTGAAATACAGAATGTCTTAATTAGATGATTTTTCACTCCACGAAATACTACTGTGTAAATTCTCTTCTAGTATAAACTAAACCAGTATCATCATGTGCAACTTGTTCTTATTCAAGTCATCCATTTTCCTACTTTGATTCTATGATGTAAATATGGTTTACTCCTAAAAGTGCATGTGTTGGGAACTTGGTACACTATGTGGAAGTGTTGAGGTAATAGAATCTTTAAGAGGTGGTCTTAGTGCACAGTAGATTATTAGGTCATAGAGGCTCCACTCTCACAAATGGATCAATGCTGTCTTTGGAGATTGGATCAGATCTGGTAGAAGTGGATTAGTTCCTCTGAGACTGGGTTATAAATAACCCTAATTATACCCCTCATCTCTTTTCCCCACATGATCCTGTCACTGTGGTGTCTACCTCATGGCCCTAATCAAAGTCAAACAGATGTCAGTGCAATGCTCTTGAATTTCTAACACTGTTACCTAAATCAACTTTTTCTCTTTCTCAGGTTCAGTTGTTTTGTTATAGCAACACAAAATGAACTGAAATATTTGCCCAGCTTATTTTAGCAGCATTTAATATTTTCAGGGAGAGGAGAAATATTATTTTACAGAGATAGAAGAAATCTGCATGTCATATAATATTTTGATTGAAAATAAACTTGTGTTAACCAGGAATATAATCAATAATCATAACTCAAAGTTTTATTTTTATTTTTATTTTTTCGTGGTGCTGGGAATTGAACGCAGGGCTTTGTGTATGGGAGGCAAGCACTCTACCAACTGAGCTATATACCCAGTCCCCAAAGTTTTAATTTTTTAATCTTTTTTCTTTGATCTCAAAACCCCAGTCTCCAGAAGTAATTTCATTTTATTAAACTAAATTAAGTTCTACAGTGTTCCAACTCTTACTGAATGGATAATACTAGCACTGTCATCATACATTACTCATTATGCAAATTCTCCTTAAACAAGCTTATAGATTGCTAATTCTTCAGCATTGCACACATCATTCTCCTCTTGAAAATACTTAAATTGATGTAAAGTATTTGGAAATGCGTTTTCTTAATCTATGTAACACGTCAACCAGGTGCTATCTGCCAAGTTTCACTTTCAAGTCAGAATGGTAGATAATCTTTGTATGTAAAATTCTTTCCAGTAAAAATCTTAGGCAAAATATGGATAGACATGGAATTACAATTTTCAGTATGTTCATTAGCATTAATTTTCATTGACAAACACATACACGTTTATTTTGTTTAATTCTGGAAGGCACATCCTAAGAGACTTGATATATGAAAAGGTCAGGTCAGGTTTAGTCAATACTTTTCTCCTGGGGACACTTTGTTCTTAGTTAAGTGGAGAACAGTAAGGCCAAGGGCAATCTAATTTTTTTGTTTATTGCTATATTTGTTTTTGGAGGATATCTCTATGGATGATTGATGATCGGCTATAGTCCCATTTTTATTTGAGCCTGGGAATTTTAATTAGTCCTTTGAGTTTTTAGCCAATTGTCTTCTGGCAATTCAATGTACATGTCTGGGGGCATCCACTTCAACACCAACTTATTATGTACTGAAATTCTTCTCCCTAATTAATCCACATAGTTTTAAATAATTAACTTCCTGCTAACATGAAGTTTTATTTTTAGAGTATCTTAAATTTGTCTTTTATTGTTATTTTGATGGCATGATTTAAGCTTTGCTAACTATAGTTCCAATGTATCAAGCTTCATTATTATTTTATTAGATATTATATTATGTCATGCTTTATTGTTCAGTTTGTATAATTTCCCATTATGATATATTTGCATAGAATAATACATATTATCTCATATAAGAAAGATAATTTTGAGACACTCATAAACAATTATACAAATATCAATAGCAACATATTTGAAGTGATACTATTATTATAAATGTAAGATAAGAAAACAGAATTACAGCTTGTCATAGACAATTTCTGGTGAGAAAGTGCCTGAAAAAGAAGGTAAGTACTAATTCATGATTTTAAAAGTTTCTAGAAATTATTAGTGTGGTTAGTTCACTAAGAAAAATAATCACAGGATATATTTAGTCAGTTTAACATACCATTCTACTAGTCACTGAATGCTGTTCTGGATGAAGATGTGATTCCTCAAAAGAGCATAATTAGTTGAATCAGTCTCCAACTTTGGATTAGATAAATTAGGGAACAGCAAAGCTGCTGTGTCTACTGTAACAGCTGTACTGGAGACATCAACTGTGCATCAGTCAGATGCATCATCCCAGACGTAGGGGAGAGGAAACTCCCCTAAACACACACACACACACACACACACACACACACACACACACCCCAACACACCCACATACACAATACTGAGTCTCAGGTGGATAGTTGCAGGCAATGTTTTCCTTATTTAAATAATGCCTTTTGATGCTAAATTACACATCTAAGTCTTTCTTAGAAATAGCATATAAAGCAACATGTCATAATTCTGGACAGCAAGAACATCTGATATATGAGTATATTCTGTCAGGGGACAATGTTGGGAAGAGAGACAAATTAGGAATTTATATCACACGTCTTCATTTGTGCCACAAGAACCAGTTAATCATTGATATTCCTCTTAATTATTTTTTTCTTTAAGTGTGTATGAATCAAGGTTCTCTAGGGAAATAAAACTAGTGAGAAATTATATATAAATAGTCCTCCCTTATTCTCTATAGGACATTGGTTCCAGAAATTCCCATGGATACCAAAATCTGGAATTCTTAACACCATTATATAAACTGATAGAAGTATTTATATATAATCTATGCACATCTTCCCATACACTTTAAATCATCTCTGTATTAATTAAAATAATTAATACAATGTAAATGTTGCACAAATAATCATTTTACTATAGTTATTCAGATAATACTAATAAGAAAAAAGTCTGCATATATTTAGTACAGAAAAAAATATTAAATATTTTCTATCCATGGTTGACCAAATCCACAGATCCAAAACCTGTGGATACAGAGGGTTGACTGTGTGTGTGTGTGTGTGTGTGTGTGTGTGTGCATGTGTGTCTGACGTAAATGTGCCAGGTGCCAAGTCCAAAATCTATAAAGAGCTGGCTGTCAGGCCAGAAACTTCTGGCCAGAAATTTATATTGCAGTCTTGAAGCATTTCTCCTCAGGGAAATTTCAGTTTTATAATTAAGACTTTTTCACCAGTTGGATGAAACCAGGATTACAGAAGGTAAACTACTTTACTTAAAGTCAATTTGTTGTAGGCATTATCCATATCAGTAAAAGGCCTTTGTAGGAGCACCAAGATTAGTGTTTAATTGAGAAACCGGATACTATAACCTCACCAAGTTGACACATAAAACCAATATAGTTTTTCATCCCTTGTCAGTTTGGTGCCCATACATATCCCCATAAATCACATTTGGTGTACAGATAAAGATAATTACAAAAGGTGTACTTACATACCTTTCCTGCTTATGACTGAAAACTTGTTAACCCTTTCCCTACAATAGGTTCCAAATTTTAGGGGTGAGATTTATACTTCTGATAATTCTGTAAGTAAAATAATATGAAGTATAGTTAAATATTATAATTCTTTTCTTTACCTAATAAGGAAATAAGAATGGGAATAAAATTTTAAAAATTGAGATAATATACATATATATAAAATTGACTATTATATATATATATATTATATATATATAATTACACACACATTAATAACAAAATAAGAACCACTTGTAACAATTGCCAAATTATAGTCCTTAACTCCTCAACTAGGAACTTGGGCATAGCTGGTATTTAGAAGGTTGTTCTAAATACCCTTTAGGTTGTTCTACTACCCTTTCCATATTTGCTTTGCCATGAACAAGCACCTCCACTGGAGTGTGAGTGAGTTATTCATTACTATAATGACATATCTGAGATAATTAAGCTATAAAAGGAATAAGTTAATTTTGACTCACAGCTTTAGAGGTTCAGTCCATGATTGGCCCTCTTGCTTTGGGTCTATGGTAAGGAAGCATGTCCTGGTAAGAGTAGAAGGCAAAGAAAACCTACTCACCTCCTCACTAACAAGCAAAAGAGAGCAAGAGAGAGACCAGGGTGCCACAGACTTCTTTAAAGTACTTCCAATGACCTAAGGACTTCCTATTAGGCCTTACACCTCAAATGTTCCAAGATGTTACCTCTGAGAGCATGCCTACAGTGACTTACTTCCAAATAGACCACACTTCCTAAAATTTCCACCACCTTCCAATTTTTAGTTGTTTTATCTTCTTAAGTACCTCTTGACTGTAAAAAGGCTGTCCTCAGATTTTTTAAACAAGTTTGACAATTGTGAGGAATACCGGTTATGTACTTTTGTAGAATGTTCTTCAATTGGAAGTTGCTTGAGGATCTCCTGATGATTTGACTGAGATTATGAGTTTAGGGGAGGAAGACCAAAGAGGTAAAGTGATAGACTCATCAAGAGTATATCATGAATATGACTTTTTATCAACATGACTTATCAATATGTTCATGCTAACTTGGATCACAGACTGAAGCTGTGTTTGTCAGTTTTCTCCTCTGTAAAGTTATTTTTCCCCTTTTCATACTGTACACTTCAAAATAAAATGCCCAGACCCACTTAAGGAATGAAGAATTATTCCCCATGTTCTTGAAGGTGAAGCATCTACATAAATTATTTGGAATTCTTCTGCACAGGGATTTTTCCATTGTTCCCTATTTATTTATTTATTCATTGTGCTTTTATTTCAGAATGAATTCATTGATATTTATTTATATTTTGAGTTATAATCCTGTTTTATTTTGGCACTCAAGTTCTTCCATCTTTGGTTCTTTGAAGCTTCAGTTATTTTCCCGTGTCTCTTTGACATAACCAAATTTTGTTAAGGTTTCTTTTTTTTGCTTCTGTGGTGTCTTGATCTTTAAGACTCCTTAAGCTGACAAAGCAAGGAAATAGATGTATGTGTACTAAGAAGTATCTGGTTAATCATATCTGGTTTTCCATTGTGTCCACCTGTATCTGCATTAAGCTAAGCATGAATTCACCTATTTCCAATTTTAATCTATTCACATGAGTTTTCTAGTCTTTTCACCGTGCTTGTCTGAAACTTACCACTTAAAAAGTGAGAAATCAAGTTCCCGTTATCTAAAATTCATTTCAACACTCGATTCTGTAATTCCTACTGGTTTCAGAATTGCCAGCCTGTAGCTTTGTAAGAGTAGCAATGTATAATACGGTGTTATGCTCTATTTTGATCATCTTTAGTCTTGTAGTTTCCTCTCATTTCAGATGTTACTTGAGTTTACACCTTTTCCACTATCTTGCTAAATTTGCTAATTTCATATATGTATAGTACATTTAGATCATTTTTTCAGTCTGCATTACATCCTGGGAACAAGGCCCCCTAAAAGTGATTTGAAAAAATTTACATATATTAAGGTTTGTTCTTCATGTTGCAAAACTCTATGGGTTTGGGAGGCATCTTATCATTTACCATATTTCACCACACATTCATCACCACTACATTAATGTATATTCATGAGCGTTCAATGCATCCTAATCTTACACAAAAGACAGTTTAGTAATGAATGATTTTCAAGTATTACTGGTACAGTTTTCTAAAGCTACATGTAATGTTTACATCCCAATTTTTGATAAAAAAAAAGTTGGCATAAAATCTGCAATGACTATGCAATGAAATTCTGTATGTACCATTCAAGTGTCATATAGAATAGTTTCTTGCCCTAAAAAATTCCATTTTCTATCTTTTCTAGCTCCAAACCCCACCCTGAACTCCAGGCAACCATCTATTTATATTACCTAGATTGATCGATCATTTACAGAATATCATATAAACTGAATCATGTAGTATACAGCCTCTTCATGCTGTCTTCTTTCTCATAGCAATGAATTTTTAAGATTTATCCATGAATATCTTTTTTAAGACTCAAAATCTTTTTATCATTGAATAATATTCCAGTTGCCACAGTTCCCTTCTGGCTTCCTCAGCTTTGAAGAACATTTTGCTTGCTCTCTGATTTGGCCAGTAATGGATAAATCTGCTATAAATATTTATATGCAGTTTGAGTGTGTGTGTATACGCATTTTTAAATCAATTGAGTAAATACCTAGAGGTGTGATTTTTGGATTGTATGGTAAGAAATATGTTTAGATTTTGTAAGGAACTGCAAAGCTCACTTCCAAAGTAGCTGTAAAATTTTGCATTCCAATTTTCAAAAAATAAGAATTCCTATTGCTTTTCCTTCTTATCAGCAAGTGCTATCATATTCTTTTAATTTCAGACACCCTTTTAGGTGTACAGTAGCATTTCTTTGTCATTTTATTTTGTGTTTAATAACCAATGATCTTCTATATCCTTTCATATAATTATTTTTCACTATTTTATAACCATTGACAAAGTGTTCAAAGATTTACTAGTTAAATGTAATATTTTATTGTTGAGTTAAGCATGCTTTATATATTTTGGATATGGATCTTTATCACATATGTTTTATAAATTTCTTATCTTTTTCTTCTCAACAGTGCTTTACATAGAGCTGAAATACTAATATTAATATTTAAAAATGTAAATCCTATTATTGCCTTCTTTTTAATATGTGTATTTTTACTTAAAATAGAGCACATAATAAGATGTAGATTTCAAATATTTTTCAAACTCTTTAGTATTTTATTATCTTTTCCCACATTTTGTATATATTTCCATTATATTTTTGAATATCATGAAACTATATAATGCAATCTATGGGGTTCTCATTCATAACAACAAACAATTTATTAAGCAAAGAGTACCTGCTTGACCATTTATTTAGTTCATAAAATATGAATATGGATCTCCAATTCAAATTTTTATGTTCCTACTACAGACATCATTTAAAATATATTATTATCAATGACATGACTGAACAAAAAATTATTGTTTTTCCTATTGATTTAATTAAATTTCAAAAATATCACTTTCAAAATATTTCTAGCTGGGCGTAGTGGTGCAGGACTGTAACCCCAGCAGCTTGAGAGGCTGAGGTAGGAGGATCTTGAGTTCAAAGCCAGTCTCAGCAAAAGTGAGGTGCTAATCAACTCAAGTGAGACCCTGTCTCTAAGTAAAATACAAAAAGGGCTGGGGATGTGGGTCAGTGGTTGAGTGCTCTGAGTTCAATCCCCAGTACCACAACCTCCTCCAAAAAATTCTAAGCAGGATTTTTTGTACTGGGAGACGACAAATTTCTTAGAAGTTTTTACAATGTCTGATTCATAACCTCACTATAAATATAATTCTGACATGTATAGTTACCAAAATAAATAATATCTTAAAATGATATTTAGAAAATTTTCAACACTGAACTAGAATATGCTTAACTGAGTAAACCTTCAAGTAGAGTTTTTCAGTTGCAGCAACCCATCTAGAAAACCCTGTTATCACGCTAGCTTTAAAAAGAACAACAGGAAATCATCTGTTAAGATTACCCTATTTTCAAAATCTCAGATATGTCTGTGTGTTCCTAAAGGTAACATTTAAACTCACTCTTTATTCCCGTACTGCATACTACAGATTTTCACTGTATGTATGATTAAGTTGTGTGACTGTAAGAGCTGAGAGACTTCTAGTAGATATAATTACTGTGCTTGACAAGACTTGAAGAGTTAAAAAATGTCACAGTACTATAACCTTGGGTAGTAATTCTGACATCACAAGTGCTTCCTGTGAGACAGAGTGAATGAAGGCTTACACACAAATTACAGAAAGCAATTGAAGGCTAGACTGAACTCTTCACTGGAGTGATAACAGCCTCTGCCAGTGATTTTTGTAATGCTTCAATTACTTACATTTCAATTATACTTTCTCTCTAATACTAGCTCTCCATCCCATTAAACATACATTCAATAACTTTCCTTTTCTTATTAACCATGCACTAGAAATAAGCAAAATATTTTCTCATGAGCAAGTATAACTAAGATGATTGTGGACCTAAGTGATACTTATATTTATAGGAGTATTTCTAATCAGTTGCATACTCATTCTGGTACTGAATAGCTAGCTATATTCTTTCTTTAAATTTTTTTTTTTATTTTTACACACTGCATTGTGATTCAGTGTACTCAAATGGGGTGCCTCTTTTTGTTTCTTTGGTTGTGCATGATGGAGAATCATACCATTCATGTAATTATACATGTACATAGGATAATGATGTCTGTCTCTTATTTCACCATTTTTCATACCCCTGCCCCCTCCTCCCTCTCATTTCCCTCTATGTAATCTATGTAATCTAAAGTTCCTCCATTCTTCTCTCATCCCACTCTCCACCCCCATATTCTTCAGGAAAAAAATATTTATAAAGATTTTTTTTTCAAATGAAGTAGTTATATCAGTTTAGAGTTAGCAAGATATGTCCAAAGTTCTTTGTCCTGCAAAGCAAATGACAAAAACACCCAGACAAGATCACAGTGATGGTCTAAAAATATTAAGAAAACAAGCTCAAATTTTCCATTACCATTTATTTCATATTTCTTGCTGTATGTATAAAATTCATTATTCTTGTTGTTTAAAATGTAAGGCATTATCTAGTTTACATACCTATAACATGTGATTGCAGATATTATATGCTTAGAAAAACATTCTCTAACCTCTCTTTCTTAAGAGTAGTTCTAGAATCACCTGAGTCTGTATTTCTTTAGAGTGCTTTAATATAAAGACACTATTTCCTCATCTCCACTGAATCAGAAATAGGTACTAAAGCTTTTCAGATCTGATCTATTTTACTACTCTTTGCAACTTATATAAAATAGAGTTTTGAAACAACTGACCTAACAACCCTGCATTGAGAGTGTATTGCTTTTAAACCTAAATTAGGTAGTGCAAGTGTTACTTCATGTGTTAATTCATGTTATTATATTTCAAAAGTTACTGAAGTAGGTTCTAATTTAAAAGTAAAATGACTCCTTCACTTATTATTTCTTATGGTTGAATGTTTGGAGTCTGCTGAATATAAAACCTTGATATCTTTTTTTATAACCTTTCCATATTATCCTTAATTCATAGTCACAGGCATAAGCAAAGACAGCATCTTCCCCAGCAACTGTGTCATTTTTGAAAATGACTATATAGTCAGTGTATGCTAAGCTCAATAAAATTTTCTTCTGATTTTCATTTTAATAAATATACTATTTTCTTAATGAAGCCCACTCCCCTAAAATTACCTTACAGACATACATTTTATAAAAATATTGAGATGATATACTTAAATGTGCATAATCTGTGATATATAAACTCTACATGAATAAAATTTATTCAATAAATGATCTCTGAACATTGTGTGAGCTCAGTATTCTCAATTTCATCTGTTATTTCATAGGCTAAAAGCACAGTTTACATAAATTGAATATTAATTTAATGGTTTTATTGTTTGATAAAATATATATTACCTAAATATGTTTGGATTTTGCTAAATATAAGAAAAATATTTCTATATAATCCACAATGCATGAAATTTTCTTCATCAAAACATTCTGAAGGGTCGGTGGTTTATGCTTTTAATATTTTAATTTAATTTTGCTTAACATAGAATTAATCAATCTTTTCAAAATGATAGAAAACAATTTATCTTTCCAACAGAATATTTCTACCAGTGACACCAATTGATTCCATGCTAATTTTTATTTTACAGTGTCCCACTTTAAGCTCTCAATTCTGAATGAGTGAACTGTATGTAGCTAAAAAAAAGAATGACTTAAGCTAATACCAGTTTTAATGACCAGAATCCAAGAGAAGGTCAAGAACAAAAATTCTCTCTACATATGGATTTACCAAAAAAACCCCAGTCATTTCTAGGGTAGAAAAGAAACAGTGCATAGGGTTGAGTTGAAGTAAGGGGGCCAAATTAGACCATGGTGTGGAATCTAGAAAATGTCAATGCAGAACTCGTCAAAGGAACATTTTAAAATGTATGATATTAACACCTAAAAGATGGTTACAATAGAAGGCAGGAGGAAGGAAGCTGGTAATTTAAGCAAGGAGTCAAAATCCAAGTCTTTGTAATAGTGCCTAAAATTTCAAATTGTCAGGTTGAAATAAGGTTTTTATACTAATCATCAGTGGTTAAGTGTTTCGATGGTGAGCAATATTTTTATGAGATCTTGAAAGGTGGTTATCTTACACTAAGAGTTTTCAGTCTCATAAAAATCAGTCTGTAGCCATGTGTGACGACTCATACCTACTATTCCTGCTGCTCAGGAAGCTGAGTAAGGAGGATGACAAGCTCAAAGTCAGCCTCAGCAACTTAGCAAGGCCAAAAGCAACTTAGTGAGACCCTGTCTCAAAATTAGAAGAAGAGGTTAGGGATATGGTTCAGTGGTTAAATGCCCCTGGGTTTAATCCCTCGTACTATTTAAATAAATAGATAGATAGAGAAAATTTGTCTCTAAATATAAATAATGAACAAGCCTAATCTTTCTTTAAAAAAAAAATCCTGTTCCCAATTATCACCTCAGTAATTTAGCATATATTTAAGACATAAACATACATAAAGTTGTATTACTTTTAGATTTATAATTCTAAATAAAAATCACTGGGGCTGGGCATGGTAGTTAACACATAAAATTCCAGTGGCTGGGGAGGCTGAGGCAGGAGGATCTCAAGTTCAAAGCCAACCTCAGCAACATTGAAGTGCTAAGCAAGTCAGTGAGACCCTGTCTTTAAATAAAATACAAAAAAGGAATGGGAATGTGACTCAGTGGTTGAGTGTCCCTGAGTTCAATCCCTGGCATCAAAAAAAGAAAATGTCATTGGGGATATGGCAAAACTGTTTTGTGAAAATGATAGATATGTCTAAGACCTTGAACAATTTCAAAAATAGATAAAACCTACACAGGTAATCAAAACAAAACGAAACTGTATAGAAGAATCTTGAAAATCCAACATAAAAGTGCCAGATTCCAATAGAATTTTTATTTACTGAGAGATTGATCAAAAAAATATAGAAAAATTAGTAACGAAAATCACCAAACATTAGCTAATGAATTCATAAAGAAATTTGCAAACATATAATAAACAATAATTATACAGCTAGTCATAAAGTAAATCCCAATAAATATAGAGAATTGGTACTACAAATTACCCATTATTTATGCATTATTATTTAAGGAAATAAATTAATACCAAAATATAAAAATCCCTTATTTTTGAAAAATTTCATATGATTCAATTAAGCCATGGCTAAAGAAGAATTAATGGATGTAAAGGAAAATAAATTGAACAGAAATGAAAACAAAAGGTAAAAATAATGCTAAAGAAAAATTTAAAACCTCAGAAGTTTAATCCAATTCTATCTTAATTAATTCCTGAAAAAAATGTTAATTTTAAAAAATAAGGTATTATTCAATTTAATTTTCAGTGGTCTTGCAGATGTTTTATAAAATATCCAAATTTATGTATTACTGCACAATTTTGCCTATATGAAAAATAAAGATATGTACTATCAGAAATGTTTTGGTATATCATTGAAGCTACTATAAGAAAGACCATTTCTCCCAATTCAATTATTATATTCCATTAATTTAAAATTCATCCTGATTTCAAAAATGTTAGAGTTCTTAACACAGAAGGATCTTCAACTGATAAAACACAATGTATTCACAGTATTTGGAAGCCATCGTCTTGCTTTTTAATTCTTTTAAATTCAGAGGAAATAAGTTTTGTTTGTCAGGAAGCAAAATGTCTAGCCAAACACCCACAATGAACAATACTAACAAAGATAGTATGTATCAGATTTAAAGAAAGATCAAATAAAATTTACAGTATTTTTGTGAAAAGGATAATAATGAAATAATTGATATTTAAATGCAAAATTACTAATTAGCAGTAAAGATACATACTTTTGGTAGCTGACAAATGAAGAAAATAATTGCAAAGAAATAATAGGAAATTCTTTTGCACAAGTTCATTATTTTTTTGGAAATTTATGCCTGATATTGGATATCATCTTACACTTGCATTTTAATGTTTAACCCATAAGATATTATCATATCTAGTGAATTGAACATTTGTAACTACTTATCTGTCATCCATTTTGTTCTCTCTGCTTCTAAGCAACATTCATGCGTTTCTTTTGAAAACAGCTGTTTCCATGCTGTAGTACAACAATACACGCATGAATACTAAGTCTAGCTACTGACAGCTCTCTCTAAATAGGGATTGATTTGATATAGTTTATGCTATATGATTCTCAGAATTCAATTGTCAACACTTAGCTCTTACAATATTAAATTTGTCTAAGTTAAATAATTTATACAAATATTACCTTAAAATTATATTTATTTTATTTTAGTAAGTTGATTTTTTAAACTAACATCTGGATTTGTTCTATATTATTTATAGAAATTATATGACTTTTCTAATTAGATTTATAGTATTTTTTTTTTTTGTAAACAAATGGGATACATGTTATTTCTCTGTACATGGAGCCAAGGCATACCATTTGTGTAATCACAGATTTACACAGGGTAATGTTGTTTGATTCATTCTGTTATTTTTTTTCCTTCCCTCCCACCCCTCTTTTCCCTCTATACAGTCCTTCCTTCCTCCTTTCTTGCCCCCCTCCCTAATCCTAACACTAACCCTAACACTAACCCCTCCCACCCCTCATTATGTGTCATCATCCGCTTATCAGCGAGATCATTCGTCCTTTGTTTTTTTGAGATTGGCTTATCTCACTTAGCATGATATTCTCCAATTTCATCCATTTGCCTGAAAATGCCATAATTTTATCATTCTTCATGGCTGAGTAATATTCCATTGTATATATATGCCACTGTTTCTTTATCCATTCATCAATTGAAGGACATCTAGGTTGGTTCCACAATCTGCTTTTGTGAATTGAGCAGCTATGAACATAGATGTGGCTGCATCTCTGTAGTATGCTAATTTTAAGTCCTTTGGGTATAGGCCAAGGAGTGGGAATAGCTGGGTCAAATGGTGGTTCCATTCCAAGCTTTCTGAGGAATCTCCATACTGCTTTCCAGAGTGGCTTCACTAATTTGCAACCCCACCAGCAATGTATGAGTGTACCTTTTTCCCCACACCCTCGCCAACACCTATTGTTGCTAGTGTTCTTGATAATCGCCATTCTAATTGGGGTGAGATGGAATCTTAGGGTAGTTTTGATTTGCATTTCTCTTATTACTAGAGATGTTGAACATTTTTTCATATATCTGTTGATTGCTTGTAGATCTTCTTCTGTGAAGTGTCTGTTCATTTCCTTAGCCCATTTGTTGATTGGATTATTTGTATTCTTGGTGTAGAGTTTTTTGAGTTCTTTATACATTCTGGAAATTAGTGCTCTCTCTGAAGTATGAGTGGCAAAGATTTTCTCCCACTGTGTAGGCTCTCTCTTCACATTACTGATAGTTTCCTTTGCTGAGAGAAAGCTTTTTAGTTTGAATCTATCCCAGTTGTTGATTCTTGCTTTTATTTCTTGTGCTATGGGAGGCCTCTTAAGGAACTGTGATCCTAAGCCAACAAGTTGAAGATTTGGACCTTCTTTTTCTTCTATAAGATGCAAGGTCTCTGGTCTGCTTCCAAGGTCCTTGATCCATTTTGAGTTGATTTTTGTGCAGGGTGAGAGATAGGGGTTTAATTTCATTCTGTTGCATATGGATTTCCATTTTTCCCAGCACCGTTTGTTGAAGAGGCTCTCTTTTCTCCATTGCATATTTTTGGCCCCTTTGTCTAGTATGAGAAAATTGTATTTATTTGGGTTTGTGTCCATGTCCTCTATTCTGTACCATTGATCTACCTGTCTATTTTGGTACCAATACCATGCCGTTTTTGTTACTATTGCTTTGTAATAGAGTTGAAGATCTGGTATTGCGATACCCCCTGCTTTGCTCTTTCTACTGAGGGTTGCTTTAGCTATTCTGGGTTTCTTAGTCTTCCAGATGAATTTCATAATTGCTTGCTCTATTTCTGTAAGGTACACCATTGGGATTTTAATTGGAATTGCATTGAATCTGTATAGCACTTTTGGTAGTATGGCCATTTTGACAATATTAATTTTGCCTATCCAAGAACATGGAAGATCTTTCCATCTTCTAAGGTTTTCTTTAATTTCTTTCTTTAGTGTTCTATAGTTCTCATTGTAGAGGTCTTTCACCTCTTTTGTGAGATAGATTCCCAAGTATTTTATTTTCTTCCATGCTATTGTGAATGGGGTAGTTTTCCTAACTTCTCTTTCTGAAGATTCATCACTTATGTATAAAAATGCATTCGATTTGTGAACATTGATGTTATAACCTGCTACTTTACTGAATTCAATTATGAGTTCTAACAGTTTTCTGGTGGAATTTCCAGGTTCCTCTAAATATATAATCATGTCATCAGCGAACACGGTTTGTTTGAGTTCTTCTTTTCCAATGTGTATCCCTTTAATTTCTTTGGTTTGTCTAATTGCTCTGGCTAGAGTCTCAAAAACGAGGTTGAATAGAAGTGGTGAAAGAGGGCATCCCTGACTTGTTCCAGTTTTTAGGGGGAATGCTTTCAGTTTTTCATCATTTAGAATGACTTGGCCGTGGGCTTAGCGTAGATGGCCTTTACAATATTAAGGAGTGTTCCCACTATCCCCATTTTTTCTAGTGTTTTGAGCATGAAGGGATGCTGTATTTTATCGAATGCTTTTTCTGCATCTATTGAAATAATAATGTGATTCTTAACTTTTAGTCTGTTGATATGGTGAATGACATTTATTGATTTCCAGATGTTGAACCAACATTGCATCCCTGGGATAAAACCAACTTGATCGTGGTGCGCTATCTTTTTAATATATTTTTGGATGCAATTTACTAAAATTTTGTTGAGAATTTTTATGTCAATGCTCATTAAGCATATTGGTCTGCAATTTTCTTTCCTTGATGTGTCTCTGTTTGGTATAGATATCAGGGTGATATTGGCTTCATAGAATGAGTTTGGGAGGGTTCCCTCCTCTTCTATTTCATGGAATACTTTGAGGAGTATTGGAATGAGCTCTTTAAAGGTTTTGTAGAACTTGGCTGAGAATCCATCTGGTCCTGGACTTTTCTGTGTTGGTAGACTTTTGATGACCTCTTCTATTTCATTGCTTAAAATTGATTTATTTAAGTTGTGTATATCCTCCTCATTCAGTTTAGGTAATTCATATGTCTCTAGAAACTTGTTGATGTCTTCGAGGTTTTCCGTTTTGTTGGAATATAGATTTTCAAAATAGCTTCTAATTATGTTTTGTATTTCACTAATGTCTGTTGTGATATTTCCTTGTTCATTCCAAATTTCAGTAAATTGACTTTTCTCCCTCTCTCTCTTTGTTAAAATGGCTAAGGATTTATCAATTTTGTTTATTTTTTTCAAGGAACCAACTATTTATTTTGTTAATTTTTCCGATTGTTTCTTTTGTTTCAATTTTGTTGTTTTCGGCTCTGATTTTAACTATTTCCTGTCTTGTACTACTTTTGGTGTTGCTCTGTTCTTTTTCTAGGAATTTGAGCTGTAGTGTTAGGTCAATTATTTGTTGATTTTTTTCTTCTTTTATTGAATGTGCTCTATGAAATAAATTTTCCTCTAAGTACTGCTTTCATAGTGTCCCAGAGATTTTGATATGATGTGTCTTTGTTCTCGTTTACTTTTAAGAATTTTTTTTATTTCCCTCCTGATGTCTTCTGTTATCCCTTCATCATATAATAGTGTATTATTTAATCTCCAGGTATTGGAGAAGTTTCTGTTTTTTATTCTGTCATTTATTTCTAATTTCAATCCATTATGATCTGATACAATACAAGGTATTATCTCTATTTTCTTGTATTTGCTAACAGTAGCTTTGTGGCATAAAACATGGTCTATTTTAGAGAAGAATCCATGTGCTGCTGAGAAGAAAGTTTATTCATTCTTTTTTGGATGGTATATTCTATATATGTCTGTTAAGTCTAAATTGTTGATTTTGTTACTGACATCTATGATTTCTTTATTCAATTTTTGTTTGTAAGATCTATCCAGTGGTGAGAGAGGTGTGTTAAAATCGTCTAGTATTATTGTGTTGTAGTCTATTTGATTTCTGGAATTAAGAAGTATTTGTTTGACGTACATGGATGAGCCAATGTTTGAGGCATAGATGTTTATGATTGTTATGTCTTGCTGATTTATGCTTCCCTTAAGCAGTATGAAATATCCTTCTTTATCCCTTCTGACTAGTTTTGGCTTGAAGCCCACATTATCTGAAATGAGGATGGATACTCCAGCTTTTTTGCTGTGTCCGTGTGCATGGTATGTTTTTTCCCATCCTTTCACCTTTAGTCTGTGGGTATCTCTTTCTATCAGATGAGTCTTTTGCAGGCAGAATATTGTTGGATTTTTCTTTTTAATCTAATCTGCCAGTCTATGTTTTTTGATTGATGAGTTCAGGCCATTAACATTCAGGGTTATTATTGTGATATGATTTGTATTCCCAGTCATTTGACTCATTTTTGTTTTTTTGACATGATTTGGTTTCTCCTTTATTTGGCTATTCCTTTAGGCTAGTTCCTCCTGTTGCTAATTTCCATCGTTGTTTTTCATCTCTTCCTAATGGAATATTTTGCTGAGAATGTTCTGTAATGCTGGCTTTCTTTTTGTAAATTCCTTTAGCTTTTGTTTATTATGGAAGGATCTTATTTCATTGTCAAATCTGAAAGTAACTTTTGCTTGCTATAAGATTCTTTGTTGGCATTTGTTTTCTTTCAGGGCTTGGTAAATGTTGTTCCAGGCCCTTCTAACTTTTAGGGTCTGGATTGAAAAATCTGTTGATATTCTTATTGGTTTCCCCCTGAAAGTAATTTGATTCTTTTCTCTCGTGACCTTTAAAATTCTGTCTTTATTTTGTATGTTAGGTATTTTCATAATAATGTGCCTTGGTATGGGTCTGTTGTAATTTTGTATATTTGGAGTCCTATAAGCCTCTTGGTTTTCCATTTCATTCTTCAGATTTGGGAAATTTTCTGATATTATTTCATTGAATAGATTGTTCATTCCTTTGGTTTGTTTCTCTTAGCCTTCCTCAATCCTAATAATTCTTAAATTTGGCCTTTTCATGATATCCCATAATTCTTATAGATTCTGTTCATGATTTCTTGCCATCTTCTCTGTTTGGTCAACTTTGTTTTCAAGGTTAAATAGTTTGTCTTCAATGTCTGAGGTTCTGTCTTCCAGGTGTTCTATCCTATTGGTTATGCTTTCTATGGAGTTTTTAACTTGGTTTATTGTTTTCTTCATTTTAAGGATTTCTGTTTGTTTTTCTGCTTTTTTTTTCTTTATTGAAATGATCTCTTGCTTTCCGTATTTGCTCTTTTAACTATTGATTGGTGTGATCATTTAACCTGCATTTGCTCTTTTATCTCCTCCTTCAATGCCTGCATTTGCTCTTTCATCTCCTCGTTTGCTTCCCTGATTGTTTTAATTATGTACATTCTGAACTCCCTTTCTGACATTTCTTCTGCTGTGCTGTCATTGGGTTTATTGATATATTATTTAGGTTTGTTTGGAACATTTTCTTCCCTTATTTTCTCATATTGGTCAGATATCAGTGGGACTCTGAGATATTGCAGATTTCCTCTATTGGCTTATAGTGTCCCTGTAGATTTCCAGTACATCACCCCCCAGCCTTCAGTAGCCTGAATTCTGGGAGGAACTTGATAATGCAGTGCTTCCAAAGAAAGCTGCCCCTAGCCTGCTCCTGGTTCCAGGCCTTGGAGCTGGCTCTGTGCGGAAAGGCTGTCACTGGGCTGTCTGCTCCAAGAAGCTGGCTGTGAAAGGAGCCTGCTGCCAGAGTGAGCAGGGCTGCCTGGGGAAGACTCTAGCTGCCTGCCCTGCTCTGAGAAGCTGCCCCTGTCCAAACCTGCCACCCGACCGAGCTTCAACCAGTGTGGGAGACTCACCCCATTGCTCTATGTTAGTCGGAGTCTCTCAAAGCCTTCCCATCTCGAATCCTGGGTTCTGGAGCGGTAGGAGATGCAGTTACCCTCTAGTCCGCCATCCTGGATTGCCCCGTGGAAGGAGCCTGACGCCAGAGGGAGCATGGTTGCTTGGAGAAGTCTCTGGCTGTCCTGCCCTGGTCCCAGAGGCTGCCTGTGGGCCGGAGCTCGCCGCTGGCTCCAGACATGGTGCTAGCTTTGTGCAGAAAGTCTCTCACTGGGCAGCCTGCTCTGAGAAGCTGGCCGTGAAAGGAGCAGGGCTGCTTGGGGAAGGCCCTGTCCTGGTCCCTGAAGCTGCCTGTGGGCCGGAGCTCACCGCTGGCTCTGGGACCCGGAGCTGGCTCTGTGTAGAAAGCAGATTTATAGTTTTAATTGTTATTTCTAAAGGGTTTTTGTTTCTACCAATGTTTCTGAGTAAATTATGTTTATTGAAATTTGAATGTAATATATTTATACTATTGATACATAATTTCCTTGACCCTTCACATGTTATCTTTGAATAGAGTACTGAAATAAATTAGCTATTATTTTATTTAGAATTAATTTTTCTATATATGCAAATTAAATTAGTCTATATTTTTACCTTTCTTAGGTTTTTATTTTTTGTCGTCTTGATCAATTTTGGTGCTACAGTGATCCTAATAAAAATATTGGCAATTTTGCATGTTCTTTGGTTAATATTTATGTTTTAAAACAGAAGAAATACAAATATCTTAAAAATTAGAAAATGGTACTGAGAAGTAGGGTCATTGCTGTGACTAAACTGTCTATAGGGTTTCAAATTTTCAGGAGCTTTTTGGACTTGGTGGGAGGAAGTTTGAGATGTTTAGCAGTGCAAACTGAAAATGATTTAAATTGATATAAGTAGAGCTTAATGACTCTGGTGGGAGCTCAACAGACCAGAATGCCAATAGGACCATGGACAGTGAAGAAAGGATTCAAGAAATTTCAGAAGAGGACTCTATTGGAACTTGAACTAGAGGGCATTCCTGTTATGTTCTGACTGAGAACTAGTCTGCATTTTGCCCATGTCCTGAGACTTTCTGTGAGGCTGATTTTAAAAGTGATTGACTTCTTAATCTGATGGAAGAATCGTCAAGGCAGCATAGCATTCAGGAAGTGGCATGGTATTGCTGGTGGCTTTTAGCCAAGTTTGTTGTGATATTCAGGAGCAGAAAGCAAATCAAAAAAATTTGAAACTCTTGCACTTGAAATGTGGGAGTAAAACTGGTGCTAAAAAATGTTGCAGTTGTTAAAGACATTATTGCCACTAAAGAAATGCTAAAGACCACACCCATCTCAAACTTGAGGGAGTAAAATTGATAATTCTCTTGAGAAGGCCTATTCTTGTACAAGGGGGCCTCGTTAGTTCCTTCAACATGCTCAGTCATTAAGGCATTCCCAAGGTGATGCAGTCAGGGTCGTTGGACACCAGGCTACTGCTCATGATGGTGGCAGATCTTGGAATCAGTCACATGATGAAGGTTCTGCAGGAATGCTGGATGCTGGAATTAGGGGTCATGTAAGCTTCCACCAGGATTTCAGAGGAAGGACTGGGAGGTCAGGTAATGTGCAGCAGGGTCAGAGTGTCTGAAAGCAGCCCCTGAGAGAGGGTGATGTGTAGAGATATGAGGAAGAAGCTAAAGCTGCAATGGAGACCCCGGAAATTAAGAAATACAAGTAATGTGGGACATTATTCATGGAAAGCTGCAAGAATTGAGCAAAAAGAAAGGCCACTTAGGCTTCAACCACATGGTCACAAGGGTGGAGCTACACAAGCCCTTTGGAGTGAACATCACAATGTCATATGTTCCAGCTGTTGGGTATAGAGCTATAGGACTTGTTTGCCCAGCTGGATTTCGGTCTTGCTTTGGTCCTATCCCTTCTTTAAATGCCCCTAATTTTGTTAGTGGAAATATTTACTTGGTACCATTATATATTTGATACATTTTGTTATGGTTGGAATGTGAGGAGTTCCCCAAAGGCTTCTATTAGACCAAGCAGGAAGGTTCAGAGGAGAAATGATTGTTTTGTAAGAGTCTTAACCCAATCAGTGAATTAATCCCTGATGGGATGAATTGAACTGGTAGTGTGTGACTGGAGGAGGTGGGAATTGGGGTGTGGTTATTGGGTATATATTTTGTGTCTGGATAGTGAAGTCTTTCTCTCTCTTTCTCTGTTTCCTTCTGCCATGCTCTTCTGCCATGATGTTTTGCCTCACCTCAAACTCCAAAGAAGGAGCTGAACTTCTATGGACTAAGGCCTCTGAAACCATGATCCCTTGAATATACTTTTCCTCCTTTATAATTGTGCTGGTCAGATCATTTAGTCAAAGCAGCAAAAAAGTTGACTAAAACAGAAATTGGTACAAAAAAGTTGGATCATTGCTGTGACTAATCTGACCAATCTAATTTTGGAGCTTTTGGAATTGGTGGGAGGAATTTTGAAATGTATAGCAGTGCAATCTGGAAATGCTTTTGCTTGTTGTAAGCAGAGATTAATGGCTGATTCTGGTGAGAGCTCAGAAGATGAGAATGTCAATAGCACTGTGATCAGTGAAGTCTTGACTTGAGAGGTCTCAGAAAAGGAGAACTCTATTGGAATTTGGTGTAGAGGTCATTCATGTTATGTTCTGGCTGAGAAGTTGTCTGCATTTTGCCCATGTCCTGAGATTTTCTGTGAGGCTGATTTTAGAAGTGATGTACTTCTTAATCTGGCAGAAGAAATGTCTAGGTAGCATAGCATTCAAACAGTGGTATGAATATTGCTGGAGGTTTATAGTCAAGTTTATTGTGAAAATCAGGAGCAGAAAGATTTGGAAAGCATAGACTTGAAAGATAGGAATAAAACCGGGGCTAAGGAAGCAACTGTTGTTAAAGATAACACTATCTCTAAAAAAATTGCTAAAGACTTTGCCTAGAGATGGTAAGATGGCTTGAGGGCATCTCAGGACCTGGAAGACCACACCCATCTCAAACTCAAGGTAGTAAAGGTGAAAATTCTCTTGAGAAGAGACAAGTGGGACACCCTTCTTGCACAAGGGGCCCTAAGAAGTTTTTTCAAAGTGCTCAGCCACCAATACCCTCAGAGGCTGCTGAAGCAAGGGCCCCTGGAGGCTTGGCTACAGTTCAAGATGATGGCAGACGTTGGCATGAACCATGTAATACTGGTTCTGCAGGAATGCAGGATGCTGGAGTTAGGGGATCATGGAGGCTTTCACCAAGATTTCAAAGGAAGGTCTGGGAGGCCAGGCAAAGAACAAAAGGATTAGAGTCCCTGTGGGCACCCCCTGAGAAGTCAGTGTGGAGGTGTGAGGAGGAAGCTGAAACTGCAGTGGAAACCCCTGAGATTAAGAAGTGCCAGTAACATGGGACATCATCCTAGGAAAGGTTCAGGAAAGAGCATAGACAAGCCAACAGAAAGGCCCCTTGGGTTTCAACAATCAAGGCCACAGGGGTGGAACTACACAACTCTTTGGAGAGGACATCATGCCACGTACTCCAGATGCTGGACACAAAATAGGATCTATTTGCCAAGTTGAAATTACATCTTGCTTTGGTCCAATCCCTTTCTATGTCCTTAATTTTGTAAATGGAAATGTTGGATATATGTAAATTGATTTTAATTTTATGAGAGGTCACAATGAGAGAGCCTCAAAGACTTTGGACGTGAACTCTGAGAAAACTTAGAACTGTTGAGACTATGGGGACTCTTGGAAATGGACTAAATGTAGTTTGCATTGTCAGATGACTATGAGCTTTGGGGGGGCCCAGTGGAGGAATGTTATGGTTTAGATTTGAGAAGTCCCCTAAAAACTCATGTGAGACAATGCAGGAAGGTTCAGAGAAGAAATGATTGAATTGTAAGGGTCTTAACCGCATCAATGAATTAATTCCTGATAGGATTAATTGTAGTGGTAAAGTGTGGCTGGAGGAGGTGGGAATTGGGGTGTGGCTATGGGGTATATATTTTGTATCTGGAGAGTGAAGTCTCTCTCTCTCTCTCTCTCTCTCTCTCTCTCTCCCCCCTTCCTGATGGTGAGCTGATTCCCTCTGCCAACACTTTTCCATCTTGATATTCTGCCTCACCTTGAGCCCTGAGGAATGGAGCTGGCCTGCTATAGACTAAGACCTCTGAAAGTGTGAGCCCTCAAATAAACCTTTCCTCCTCTATAATTATGCTGGTCAGATTATTTAGTCACAGCAGTGAAAAAGCTGATGAAAACACTTGTAAATTGCCTTTAATTTTATAGGAGCTCACAATGCAAGATTGCCTTGAGATGCAGAGAAGACTTTGGACTTAAACTTTGAGCAATCTCAGAACTGTTGAGACTATAGGGACTCTTGAGAATAGACTGAATGCATTTTACATTGTCAGATGAGTGTGAACTTTTGGAAGTCACAGGAGGGATGTTATGGTCTCGATGTGAAATGTCTCCCAAAAGCTCACATGTGAGAAAATGCAAGAAGGTTGAGAGAAGAAATGATTGCACTAAAAGAGACTTAACTCAATCGTGAATGAATTAACTGATGGGATTGAGTGGTAACTGAAGGCAGGTGGGGTGTGGATAGAGGAGATGGGTCATTGGGGCATGGCTTTTGGGTATATATATTTTGTATCTAACAAGTGGAATCTCTATCTCTCTCCTTCCTGATCATGATGTGAACGACTTCCCTCTGCCCCGCTCTTCCACAATGATGTTCAGCATCACCTCAAGCCCCAAGGAATAGAGTCTGTTGTCTATGGAAGTAGACCTCTGATCCATGAGCAACCAAATAAAGTTTTGCTCCACTACAGTTGTTCTTGTAAGTTCTTTTAGTTGCAGCAGTGAAAAAGTTGACTAATACATAAGTCATACTTTCTTCACTTTTCCATGAATTTAGGCTATTTTATTTTTCAGACAATATTTCTAACAGAATTGATTTTGACACTTTATACTTTGCTAGAAAATTAACTAATTTGCCTGTATTTTAAAGTGCTCAAACTGAGGCATTAATGATAGTCTTATCTTTAAATATATTCAGTATCTTAGTTTCTTAAAAAAAATTAGGTAAAGTGTTTTACTTTTTCTTTTCATTCAAATGTTACAAACTGTTATATGTTCTAGTGTTAGGAAATAAAATTTTAAAAACCGTTTGACCTTTCCAATATTTAAGTTGTTTTGATTCATTATTTTAAGATACTTTTATTATCTGTTCCTGATTTGTAATCTTAGTTTGACATTTTCACTTTTATCTAAATTGAATGATTTCCACATGTATTTTAAGAATTTATTACTTCAAAAAATAACTTATTAGAGCTTAATGCACATGTTTTGTAAATAAATATATTATTAAAGCTCTTTGTGTCCTAATTTACCTTAAGCTGTTAATTATATGTGTTTTTATGTACTATTTATTCTTTACATTGCTTTCTAGATAACTTAAATCAAATAGTTACTTTTCTTTCTCGATTTAATAGCTAGATATAAAATGTTCCTTTTTTGCACAGTTCGTAGATTTAAGATTCTTTTTTAATTTTACAGTTTCTATATTGTCATTAGAAATTGTGATCTAGAAAAGTATTATTACTTTCTTTGTGGCCAAGTAAAATTTAATTTTTCAAATGTCCTGTGATAAAACAGAAAGACAATTAAAAATTACTCAGTAATTACTGACATACAAAGCACAACCCTAGCTCAGGTCTTATAAATGTAACCTCTTTTTTGGAATCCTTTGTGCCATGATAAATCTATAAAACTTAAAAAATTGCACTAATTTTTGCAGAGTCAAACCCTCAAGAATGGGGTACATAAGTTCCTACTACTGCAATATATCCAGTACATAATTCTTTCTTTTGAAAACATGCTGTAGAAAAATAGAGGGGAATATCAAGTACAGTGGAGAAACAACAAATAATACCCTAGCTTGATGATCAAGGTCAATATCAAAGTGAACACTCATGTTCATAACATAATCACTGGTACAACACAGCATATGTACCTGTGATGAAGATGGCACTTTATCTCTGTAGTCCAACTCCCACAGACCCACACACATAGTCCATTCAGAATTTTTTTTTTAATTAGAAAAACTCCAATAGGGAGCATCCTGAAGAATACCTCATTAGTACTCTCGAAAGACTCATCACAGATTTTGAAATTGTCACAACCAACATGATCCTCACAAGATATGAAAACTAAGCATAATGTGATTCCTTGGGTTGGATAGTGGAACAGAAAAAAGACATAACTTAGAACTAAGAAAATATAAATAAAGCATGCAATTTAAATAATCATGATGAATCAATGTTATTTTATTCATTATAAGAAATATATATTATTACATTAATATCTGAATAAGGACACCTGAGTAGGGCATAAAAGTCCTCTTTGCACTATGCTTCCAACTTTTCTGTACCTATAAAATTATTTCATATTTAAATATTTTTTAAAATTAACACCTATTATTAAAAAGTTAAATGTTAAAACAAAGTTTTATGCTTATTTTTTAAATTCATCTTTACTGGCACTGACTTCTGTGGTCTATATTTTCTATAAGTACTAATGGGGGTCAGCCTAACAGAGTTTAAAGAAAAAAAATGAAATTTAATAATAATATTGTTAAAACATCTTTGTTACGTGGATTGATGAGAAAATTTGCTTAAACTTCCCTAATAAAGTATTAATACTCTTGAGACCCATTCATAGTTATTTCTGCAAGAGCACCTGTTTGAATTTGACAGAAGCATGTACATCTACAAGGTAATTTCATGAATCAATTAATAATGACATTCACAATATTAATAATAGAGGTCACAAAATTTTAAGCACCTACTACATATCGCATTTTCACTGAGGATATATGAAGATTATGTACAAAGAAACCAGACAGTGAATCTACCAAATTATGTGGCAAAATCTTCCAAGGTAAGGAACTGAAAAAAAAAAAATTAATACCTGACTGCATTAGACAGCTTTTCATCATGTTGACCAAAATAGTTGACAAGAAAAATATAGAAAAGAAAAAGTTAATTTTCTTATCACAATTTCAGAAATTTAGTACATGGTTATCTAATCTCTCTCTCTCTGGACACAAAGTAAGAGAGAGTATCATGACAGAAGAATATGGTGGAGAAGAGATGCTCTATTAATGGCAAGAGGTCTCACAATTTCTATTCTATTTACTTCACCTCCTATATTAACACAGGAGCTTTTGGGGGACCTTTCATACCTGAACCATAAGATTCTTCCCCCAGATCCAAGAAGCTTGTGTTCACCTCACAATGCAAAATGCATTTAACCCTTCTCCAAGAGTCCTCATAGTCTAAAAGTATCAGAATTGCCCAAAATTCCAACTCCAAAGTTTTATGTGAAACGCAATGTAAATTCTTGGTTATGAGCCCCTGTATGTATCATAAGCAAGTTATATATATCCAAAATTAAATGGCACAGAGTAAACATACCCATTTCAAAATGGAGGAGTAGGGGCATAGGAAGAAGAGACAAAGCCAAAACAAGATTGAAACCCATCCAGGATTATAGGTCCCACTGTTCTTTGAACATAATATATAACACATGATAGTGATAGGTGCTTTGTAAAGTGCTTGGAAGTCCAATCCCTTTGGTATTGTCAATTGTAGACCAAATGGACTCTCTTTTAGCCTGACTATTTCCACAACCAGAAACATTTCTTAGCAAATAGTTCACATAACAGTTATAACTTAATTCCTGGTGTCTCCGTTTTATCTTCAGCTTCATCTTAATAGCTTAATCCATTGACCTCACAGGAGAAGTCATAGATTCTGAACCTGGAATGTGCACATTGCCTGGCCTTCTAGATCTTCCTTTGAAATCTGAACAAAAAATGTCCTTATCCCCTTAATTATAGCATTCCAATTTCTACAGAACCAGCACCACATGGATGATGCAAAGGTCCACTGCCAGCTTTGCAATATCTGAATTCTCTGAAATAATGGTTGGATCATACATGGATAAGCATGGCTAACAACTTTCTAGGTCTTCTTGTGAGAACAAGGTACCCCAGAAACTCTTTCCAAATATATATTTTTAATACACCCTTGTCCCTGAAATAGGTGTGGTATTGAAAGTTCTTGAGATGTGCTCAGCCCTCTTTCCAATTGTCTCTGAGCAAAAAGTACTTAGCATCTCTTTAGGGACTACAATTTCTTTAGCATCTATACCTTCTTATGCCTCAGTTTCACATGCAGATTTTTTGCCAAAATGCAAGTGTTTAAGAATCTTCAGCTTTGCTTTTTGCTCCCAATTTTCATAGTAAGTTAGACTAAAATCTGCCAGCAATAGTCAAATGCTGTGTTATCTTGAAATGTTTTCTAGTAGGTTAATTACCCAAATGTATTTAAATTTAGTCTCACACAAAGTCTCAGGACATGTGCAAAATATAGACAATGTCTTTGCCAGATGTAACACGAATGGCCCCTAGTCCTATTCCCAGTATAATCCTTACTTCCCTGTGAAACCTAAAGAGCAGTCTGTATTATCCACATTCTCATCATCTGAGCTCTCACCAGAATTATCCATTAAAAACCCCTCTTATAACAATTGTAAAGTTTCTGCTCACATCTCTGAATGTTTTAGAATTCCTTCTGCAAACAATTTCCAAATGTTTCTGTACCACATGATAAGGTAAGCCACAGCAATTACCCCACTCTTGGTACCAATTTCTGTCTTAGTCAGCTTTTTGTTGCAGCAACCAAAATTTGCAATAAGAACAACTTAGAGAATGAAAAGTATATTTTGAGCTCATGGTTTCAGAGATTTATTTCATAATCAGTCAACTTAGTAGCTCTGGGTCCAAAGTGAGGCAGAATATCATGGCATAAGGACATGTTGAAGGAATGCTGCTTCACTCATGGTGACCAGGAAGCAGAGATGGTGGATTAATGGAGCTACAAGGAAGATGAACTCTTCCATGGTGTGCCCCAAGTCCATTTCCTCCACCATGTCCCACCTGCCTACAGTTACTACTCAGTTCATTCAAACTAGAATGCACTGATTATATTAGAACTCTCATAATATAATCATTTCAACTCCTACTTTAACACAGGAGCTTGTGGCGGACATATAATATCTAAACTATAGAACTGACATCATTAAATTGTATTATTTATCTCTATATCTAGGCTGCATCCAAGATGATGGACTAGAGGGAGGCTGCGTTCCTTGTCACTTTATAACTTGGGTTTCGAGCAGAGGATATCTCTTTCTTGGTGAGGCAGTTTTTCTGCTTATCGATCCCCTGCTGTTTACCCCATTTGTCTACTGCAATCACCTGCAGTATCAACTACTTTTTGAGTGCAGATTGCTCACGGTTTGGTGCCTACCATCTGCCATTTGCCTGCCTCTTGCCTGTCCATCACCTACCTTTCACTTACCCATCAAACACCACTCAAGGTTCACCCACCAATTATCTGACAGCAGCCAGCAGACTTACCACAGATCTATAGTGGAGCACCAGCTGCCTGCTGTTGCCTGGAAGTTCACTGCAGTCACCAAACTGCAGGTTTGGTTACATGTGGCTGTTGCCATTTTGAGACAATAGCCAGGACCTGTAAGATCCCTGACCAGACTGACTGAGCCCCTTCTCCAGGACCCTTCAGCCCTACTGACCACTCCCTGGTTCTGGGGCCCTCAGACTGACTGACTGCTCCCCACCATCAGGATCCCCCAGACTGAATGACTGTGCCTTACCACCAGGACCTCCCGCTGACCACGCCCACACACTGTACTGCAGATCCCCATTTGCCAACACATTTGGAAGCCAGAGCAACCACTTTTAATTATCCTGGAAGCTGTATCTCCCATCTTTAGTTGGGGCAAATATAATCCTGAGACACCTGCTGGAGACTGGAAGGTTTGAATACTATATGACTGTTAAAGTGTAGATTTTTTTCTCCTTCTTGAAAAATTTTAAGTTTTTACTTCTTTACTCTCCTTGCTTTATTTTCCTTTTGTTTACCTGTTCTCTCAGAGTCTCTTTCTCCCTTTTTGAATGCTAACAATCAGCTTCTTTTGATTACACTTTCACTCTTTGTACAATCTAGAACTTCTATATACTCTTTTCTTATCCCATTATCACCTACATCCTACACCTCTCCCCATCCTCTTTGTCCTCCATTAGAAACTGCAAATCTTATTGCAAATCTATTTCTTATACTGTAGATAATAATTGAAATCATTCTGTTTATTATGAAAATATTGTTAATATCCTCAGAGGAGCTATTTGGTTTAGGGTTGCATGTTGTCTGTACTGGCCACTGCTAATACTGATCTCCACACTTAAAGAAAAGGTTTTGGAAACCTATAGGGTCACTATAAGCCTATAGGGAGGAAACTGCAATACCCCAGATCTACACTGTTAGGGGGGAAGATATAAAAACAACATGAAAATACAAGGGAATAAAATGATCCAAACAAACCTAGATTCTATAGCAATAGAATGCAGTGACAGTGTGGTAGAAGAAATGTTAGAAAGGAGTTCAGAATATACATAATTAAAATCATTTGTGAAGCATAGGATGAGATACAAAAGCAATGCAGGCAATGAATGATCACACAAATAAGCAGTTGAATGAGCAACTGCAGGAATCAAAAGATCATTTCTACAAAGAGAGATTCTCAAAAAAAAAAAAGGAAATCCTTGAAATGAAGGAAACAATAAACCAAATAAACAACTCAATGGAAAGCATCACCAAAAGACTAGACCACTTGGAAGACAGAACCTCAGAGAATGAAGACAAAATATTTAATCTTGAAAATAAAGTCGCCCAAATAGAGAAGATGGTAAGAAATCATGAACAGAACCTCCAAGAATTATGGGACATCATGAAAAGACCAAATTTAAGAATTATTGGGATTGAGGAAGGCACAGAGATACAAATCAAAGGAATGAACAACCTATTCAGTGAAATAATATCAGAAAATATCCAAACCTGAAGAATAAAATGGAAAATCAAATACAAGAGGCTTACAGAACACCAAATGCACAATGTATCTATATCTTTGCAGGACAATACAAGCAGAAGTGGAATGCAACATAAACATGTACCTATCATGCTTGGTCTCCATAGTTGTTTGAGTTATAGAAAATATTTTTTAGTTTGAAAAAGAATCAATTATTTTTCTTCAATACAATGCCTTGTTATGACTTTTTTGGTAAAATATGCAATAATATTTCAAAGACTAAATAAGTAAAAGCAAGGGCAATGTCAACAACAACAACAACAAAAAAAACCTATTTGGCACATTCTTCTTTACCACAAAAGTCAAATGAAATGCCTGAAGAAATCTAACAAATAACAAACTGTAAATAGTCACACCTGAGCACAGTTTTCTATTCTTGAATAGAATTATGTAGAAAAATAATTAAATTCATAACTCATGAAGTGTTTTATTTTTAAGTTTTACAGGTCTGAGATAAAATACAAAGAGTGGTTTGAAATTAATGGAAACAATTTTGTTTGAATTTATTTTTAACTTGATACATAGAAATTAGCATAAATGTGGTGACCAGAGAGGTAGGGGAGAGATATTTCTACACTAGAAGTCAACTGAAAGAAATGTATCTAGAATAAAGATGTGATCAACTCAACAAATGTTGCTGTTATAGATATTGCTCATTTTATTTGAGCCTAAGAATTCACCAGAGAGGAAACATAGTTATTGCTGGAAAACTTGATGAGGTGTCATTTTGTGGATACTTTGTGGAGGTGTGTTCAAGAGGAATAGAAGGTGAGGAAGTAGAGAGAGCAAATTCAGTCAAATATTTCTGGAGTTATGATCTAAAGACTGAGAAATAATTCTAATACCTGGGATTTCATCTAAGGAGAAATGAGATATCTTTAAAGAAAGAAATATTTTCATGTTTCTTTGTGTTTCTTTGAGCAGAATTAAGAAGAAAGGGTTAACAGGGAAAAGAAAGAATAACTGGACAGAAGAAAGATGAGTGAGGGGAAAGGGGAGACACGTTCAGTAGGCGATGAGAAAACTCGGTCTCTGAGAGAGTGGGACAGTTTGCAGCAAAACATGGGCTATGAGTAAGGGATAGTCACTATACCTCATAATGTGAAAATGAGAACGTTCTTCGTTTTTATTTTTCAGTCAAGTTTGAAGCATGAACATGGCTGACAATGAGAAGGAGAGAAAGAACATGAAAGTTTGAAAATGGAGATGTGATCAAGTAATTGAATGATATTTGATAGTAAATTTTCTTTAGGAATGAAGGCAGACAGTTTGAAACGTTTTTAGGCCTACTTGAGATACTTGGTTAAGGTTTAAAATAAGATCATCCACCATCTTTGTTCCCCTCATCCCCACCATATTGATCTGCTTTTCCTGTGTAGCGAATTGGCAGAGAGGCCAAATAGAGTTACTCTGTCAGTTTGATAGAATAATAAAGAGATCACAGTGATAAAGCATGTGAGAAAGAGATGAAAGTATACAAGAAAATGAAAATAGTGATGCAATATGAAATATGAGAGAAAAGAAAGAGCATGAGGGAATGGAAGGATGAAGAAAGGTCCTAAGGAGGTCAAACAACTTTTGTTTTGTACTTACTAACAAAAAGACACTGGAAAAACTAGTTGTGTATAATTAGGGATACGAAAAATGACAAATTTATATAAAGCACTCTTATTGATAATGACAGGATAAGCATGACACTAAACTCTTGAAATAGCTCTTATTTCAAATTAGAATGATATTTGTATTTTTTATATCACAAATATAATGAATGAAGAGTTTTGGAGATATAATCAATTGTTTAGTTAAGAGAAATATATATCTGCCACTACAAAAAAAGTAATAATTTATAGCATTCCATCCCAGATGCTTGGTGAAATTTTGGTTTAAAAGATTATTCAAGGCACCCGCCCAACCACCACCCCCACTCCACCACAAAGGGACCTCGGCACACCTGCCCACCCCTGCACCTGTGCTGTGGCTCCCCAGCTTCTTTGGAGGCTGATGCATACATTTTGAAGTATTCCTGAAGGCATGGCCACCATTTTGGAGGAGCAGCTCCATTCATGTTACACCTACAGGAGACTGGAGGCCCTTTGACAGGTACCTCTATTTACTCACTTACATCCTACACCCCTTCCCATCCTCTTAGTTCACCACTAGAAATAGTGTAAATAGTAATCAAACTCATCCTGTTTATTACAATAATGTTAAAGTCTTCATAGGGGCTATCTGGTTCAGGGCTGCATTTTCTTTCTATTGGGTGCTGCTAATGTTGACCTCCCCCTCAAAGAAGAGGTACTGGAACACTGCAGGGTTACTATAAGCCTGCAGGGGGGAAATGTTAGTACCTCAGATCTTCACTGCTAGAGGGGAACATACAGAAATAATATGAAAAAAAAAAAAAAAAAAAACAGGGAAAGAAAGTGTCCCTAACAAACCAAGATGCTATTGTGATAGAATCCGATGACAGCATGACAGAGAAAGGACAGAAAAAAAGTTTAGAATCTGCATAATTAAAATGATTCAAGAAGCAAAAGATGAGATAAGAGAGCAAATGCAGGTAATACATGATCACTCCAATAAACAGTTAAAAGAGCAAATACAGGAAGCAAAAGAGCATTTCAATAGAGATAGAGATTCTGAAAAAAAGAAAACAAACAAACAGAAATACTCGAAGTGAAAGAAACATTAAACCAGATTAAAAACTCTGGAAAGCATCACCAACCGAATAGGTCTTGTGGAAGACAGAATCTCAGACAATGAAGACAAAATATTTAATCTTGAAAATAAAGTTGACCAAACTGAGAAGATGGTAAGAAATCATGAACAGAACCTCCAAGAGTTATGGGATATCATTAAAAGACCAAATTTAAGAATTACTGGAATTAAGGAAGGCACAGAGATACAAACCAAAGGAATGAACAACCTCTTCAATGAAATAATATCAGAAAATTTCCCAAACCTGAAGAATGAAATGGAAAATCAAATGCAAGAGGCTTACAGAACACCAGGTGCACAAAATTACAACAGATTCACACCAAGGCACATTATAATGGAATTATCTCACATACAAAATAAAGACAGGATTTTAAAGGCTGTGAGAGGAAAGCATCAGATTACATGTAAGGGGAAACCAATATGAGTATCAGCAGATTTTTCAGCCCAGACACTAAACTCAGGAAGGGTCTGGAATAATATATTGGAAGCTCTGAAAGAACATGGATGCCAACCAAGTTTCCGATATCCAGCAAAAGTAAAATTCAGATTGGACAATGAAATAAAATCTTTCCATGACAAACTAAAGTTAAAAGACTTGATAAATAGAAAGCCTTATAGAACATTCTCAGCAAAATATTTCATAAGGAGGAAGTGAAAAACAACAATACAAGTCAGCAAAGGAAGGAACTACCCTAAAGGAAAAGCCAATAAAAGCAGAAACCAAGTCAAGTTAAAAACTAAAAATAAGCCAAAATGACCAGAAGTAAAATCACATCACAATAATAACCCTGAATATTAGTGGTCTAAACTCATTAATTGAAAGACATAGGCCGGCACACTGGATTAAAAAGAAAGACCCAACAATATGCTGCCTTCCAGAGACTCATCTCATAGAAAAAGACATCCACAGAATAAATGTGAAAAGATGGGAAAAAACATACCATGCACATGGACCCAGAAAAAAGCAGGGGTCTCCATCCTCATATCACACAAAGTAGGTTTTATACCTAAGTTAGTCAGAAGGGATAAAGAAGAACATTTCATACTGCTTCATGGAACCATAAACCAGCAAGTAATAAGGACTTTAAATATTTATGCCCCAAACACTGGAGCATCTATGTACATCAAACAAACCCTTCTTAATTTTAAGAAATAAATGTACTAAAACACAATAATAGTGGGGGACTTTAGGACACCACTCTCACCACGGATAGATCCTCCAAACAAAAATTGAACAGAGAAATTATAGAACTAAACAATACAATCAATGATATAGACTTGATATCTATAAAGTATTTCATCCATCATCGAGGGAATATACTTTCTTCTCAGCAGCTCATGGATCCTTCTCCAAAATAGACCATATGCTATGCAACAAAGAAGTCAGTAGTAAATACAAAAATAGAGATACTACCTTGTATGCTATCAGATTATAATGGAATGCAATTAAAAATCAACAATAAAATAACAAACACAACTACTCCTACATCTGGAGACTAAATAATGTGCTATTGAATGATGCAATGATACAGAAGACATCAGGGAAGAAGTAAAATATTTCTTGGAGATAAATGAGAACAATGGCATGACATATCAATATCTCTGGGACACTCTGACAGTAGTACTAAGAGGAAAGTTCATTGCATTGATCTCATACATTAAAAAAGCAAAAGTCAACAAATAAATGACCTAACATTACATCTCAAAGTCCTAGAAAAAGAGGAACAGATAAATACCAAAAATAGAAGATGGGAAATAATTAAAATCAGAACTGAAATCAATAAAATTGAAACAGAAACAATTAAAAAATTGACAAAACAAAAAATTGATTCTTTAAAAAAGTAAACAAAATTGATAAACCCTTAACCACACTAATGAAGAGAAGAGAGAAAACTCAAATTACTAGAATTTGTGATGAAAAAGGAAAAATCATGACAGACACCATTGAAATACATAACATAATTAGAAGCTACTTTGAAAATCTATACTCCAACAAAATAGAAAATATCGAAGACATTGATAAATTTTTAGAGACATGTGATCCTCCCAAACTGAATCAGGAAGATGTACACAGGTTAAACAGATCAATTTCAAGCACTGAAGTAGAAGAAGGCATCAAAAGCCTACCAAACAAGAAAAGCCCAGGATGAGATGCAGTCTTAGTCGAATTCTACAAGACCTTTAACAAGAACTAATACCAATACACCTCAAAGTATTCCAGGAAATAGAAAGGGTGGGAACCCATACAAATTCATTCTATGAAGATAGTATCACTCTGATAACAAAACCAGACAAAGACTCATCAAGGAAAGAAAACTTGAGATGAATAATTCTGATGAATATAGATTAAAATATCCTTAACAAAATACTGGCAAATTGCATACAAAATCATATTAAAAAGATAATGCACCTTGATCAAGTGGGATTCATCCCAGGGATGCAAGGTTGGTTCAACATCCAGAAATCAATAAATGTAATTCAACACATCAACAGACATAAAGTTAAGAATCATATAATTATATCAATAGATGCTGAGAAAGCAATTGTTCTTCCTTAAAACACTAGAAAAAATAGGGACAGTAAGAACATACCTCATCATTATAAAGGCTATCTATGCTAAGTCCACAGCCAACATCGTTCTTAATGGAGAAAAACTGAAAGCATCCCCTCTAAAAACTGGAACAAGACAGGGATGCCCTCTTTCACCACTTCTATTCAACGTTATCCTTGAAACACTAGCAAGAGCAATTAGAGAGACCAAAGAAATTAAAGGGATACAAATAGGAAAGAAGAACTCAAGTTGTCATTATTTGCCAATGACATGATTCTATATTTAGAGGACCCAAAAAACCCCACTAGAAAACATCTTGAATTCATAAATGAATTTGGCAAAGTAGCAGGATATAAAATCAATAAACATAAATCAAATCATTTCTATTCAAAAGTGATGAATCCTCTGAAAGAGAAATCAGGAACACCACTCCATTCACAATAGCCTCAAAAAAAAAAAAAAAAAAAAAAAAAAAAGAACCCTTGGGAATCAATTTAGCAAAAGAGGAAGAGGTGAAAGACCTCTACAATGAAAACTACAGAACACTTAAGGAAGAATTAAGAAAACCTTCGAAGATATAAGAAAACTTTAGAAGATGGAAAGATCTCCCATATTCTTGGTAGGCAGAATTAATATTGTCAAAATTTCCATACTACCAAAGGTCCTATACAGATTCAATGCAATTTCAATTAAAAATCCAATGACATTTCTCATAGAAATAGAGAAAGCAATCATGAACTTCACCTGGAAGAATAAGAGACCTCGAATAGCCAAAACAATCCTGAGCAGGAAAAGTATAGCAGGAGGTATCACAATACCAAACCTTAAATTATACTACAGATCAATAGTAACAAAAACAGCATGGTAGTGGCACCAAAATAGACAGGCAGACCAATGGTACCTAATAGAAGACACATAGAAGAACCCACATAAATAGAGTTACGTCGTACTAGAGAAAGGAACCAAAAACATACAATGGAGAAAAGATAGCCTCTTCAACAAATGGTGCTGGGAAAACTGAAAATCCATATGCAGTAAAATGAAATTACACCTCTGTCTCTCACCTGCACAAAACACAACTCAAAATGGATCAATGACATAGGAATTAGACAAGGGCCCTGCACCAAATAGAAGACAAAGTAGGCCCGAATCTTCATCATGTTGGCTTAGGATCAGACTTCCTTAACAAGACTCCCAAAGCACAAGAAATCAAAGCAAGAATCAACAAATGGGATGGACTCAAACTAAGAAGCTTCTTCTCAGCAAAGGATACAATCAACCATGTGAAAAGAGAGCCTACAGAGTGGGAGAAAATCTTTTCCACATGTACTTCAGAGAGAGCACTTATCTCCAAAATTTATAAAGAACTAACAAAACTTTACACCAAAAATACAAAGAACCTAATCAATAAATGGGTCAAGGAACTGGACAGACACTTTACAGAAGAAGACATACAGAAGATTAATAAATATATGAAAAAGTGTTCAACATATCTAGTAATTAGAGGACTGCATATAGAACAGCTCTAAGATTTCATTTTACTCCACTTAGAATGACTATCATCAAGAACACAAACAATAAGAGATGTTGGCATGCATGTGGGGAAAAGTGCACACTCTACATTGCGGTGGAATTGCAATTGGTGCAGTCACTCTGGAAAGCATTGTGGAGATTCCTCAGAAAACTTGGAATGGACCCACCTTTTGACTCAGTTATCCAATTCCTCATTTTATAACCAAATGACTTAAAATTAGCATAATATAGTAACACTGCCATATAAATATTTATAGCAGCTCAATTCACAATAGCTAGATTGTAGAACCAAACTAGATGCCCTTCAACAGATGAATGGACAAAGAAACTGTCGTATATATACACAATGAAATATTATTCAGCCATAAAGGAAAATGATATTATGGCATTTGCAGATAAATATGAATGGAAATGGAGAATATCATGCAAAGTGGAATAAGCCTGTGCCTAAAAACCAAAGGCCAAATGTTTTCCCTGATAACTGGTTGATGAGATATAATGGGGGTGGGGAGATAGGGGGTGAGAGAAGAATGGAGGAACATTAGATTATGAAGAGGGAAATGAGGAAGGGTATGAAAAATGGTGGAATGAGGCAGACATCATTAGCCTATGTACTTGTATGATTACAAGAATGGTATGAATCTAGATCATGCACAACAATATAAATGAAAAGATGTATCCCATTTGTGAACAATGAATCAAAAGACTGCAGTCTGTAATAATAAAAAATAAAAAATAAAATAAAAAATATATAGACTTAGTTTCCTTCAACACTTTTATCTTCAGATTTTTTATTTTGTTAAATGAGAGGATGTATGTAAAGTCCTTAGCATGGAATCTGGCCATATAATGAAACCTCATTAAATATCTGTTAATTTATATCAAGAAAAAATTGGTATAAACTAAACAAAATTGCAATGTGAACTGTGATGGTCCCAATGCCTTCTTTCCTCCTCTGTAGATACTCCAAGTAGGTATGAATTATATGAATGTCTTGGATACAAAGTTTATTAAAAGTGGAAACTGAGCTGTTGTGAAACTTTTAATTGATCAAGATGTCAACTTGATTCAGCAATACCACTGAACAGCATAAATCTGTTTTTTTTTTAAATCAATAATAATTTTATTTTTATCATGTCAATAATGATTAAAAAGTCAAGAAAATAACTCTTTGGGGAAATTTTCAACATGAAATATTTCAGATTCACATTACTAAATATGAAATGCTTAAATGGTAATGATATGCTGAGAAAAATTGCAATTTTTTATTAGCACTAAGTGAATTATACTGGAACCTAGCAAAGGTTTTTGTTACATAATATATTATGAGTAAAGCATTTCTCTAACACCTTTGAAGAGTCATTTTGTCATCTTAAGTATTTTTTAATTCATTTTTATTGTAAAAAAATGAGATATAACTTGTTTCTCTGTTTGTACATGAAGTAGAGGCATACTATTTGTGTAATCATACATTTACCTGGGTAAGAGTTTTGATACATTCTGTTATTTTTTTTTCTTACCCCCCCTCCCCTCCCACATCTGATCTTTCTATACAGACCCTCCTTCCTCCATTCTTGCTCCCCTCCACCCTCCATTATGTGTCATTATGCGCTTATCAGCAAGATCACTCTTACTTTGCTTTTTTGAGATTGGCTTATCTCACTTAGCATGACATTCTCCAATTTCATCCATTTGCCTGCAAATACCAAAATTTTATTACTTTTTATGGCTGAGTAATATTCTATTTTGTGTGTGTGTATATATATATACACACATATATCACAGTTTCTTTATCCATTCATCAATTGAAGGGCATCTAGTTTGGTTCCACAATCTGGCTATTGTGAATTAAGCGGCTATGAACATTGTTGTGGTTGTATCTCTGTAGTATGTTGATTTTAAGTCCTTTGGGTATAGGCCAAGGAGTGGGATACTGGGTCAAATGGTGGTTCCATGCCAAGTTTTCTAAGGAATCTCAACACTACTTTCCAGAGTGGCTGCACTAATTTGAAACCCCACCAGAAATGAATGAGTGTACCTTTTCCCCACATCCTCACCAAAACCTATTGTTGCTAGTATTCTTGATAATCACCATTCTAATTGCGATAAGATGGAATCTTAGGATAGATTTGATTTGCATTTCTCTTATTACTAGAGGCATTGAACATTTTTTAATATATCTGTTGATTCCTTGTACATCTTCTTCTGTGATGTGTCTGTTCATTTCCTTAGCCCATTTGTTGATTGGATTATTTGTATTCTTGGTGTAGAGCTTTTTGAATTCTTTGTATATTCTGGAAATTAGTGCTCTATCTGAAGTATGAGTGACAAAGATTTTCTCCCACTATGTAGACTCTCTCTTCACATTACTGGTAGTTTCCTTTGCTGAGAGAAAGCTATTTAGTTTGAACCTATCCCAGTTATTGATTTTTTATTTTATTTCTTGTGCAATGAGAGTCCTGTTAAGGAAGTCTGATCCTGGGCCGACATATTGAAGATTTGGACCCACTTTTTCTTCTATAAGATGCAGGGTCTCCAGTCTGACGTCCTTGATCCATTTTGAGTTGATTTTTGTGCAGGGTGAGAGATAGGGGTTTAATTTCATTCTGTTGCATATGGATTTCCAGTTTTCCCAGCACCATTTGTTGAAGAGGCTATCTTTTCTCCATTGCATATTTTTGGCACCTTTGTCTAGTATGAGAAAACTGTATTTATTTGGGTTTGTGTCCATGTCCTCTATTCTGTACCATTGATCTACTTGTCTATTTTGGTGCCAATATCATGCCGTTATTGTTACTATTGCTTTGTAGTATAGTTGAAGGTCTGGTATTGTGATACCCCCTGCTTCACTCTTCCTGCTAAGAATTTCTTTAGCTATTCTGGGTTTCTTGTTCTTCCAAATGAATTTCATGATTGCTTGCTCTATTTCTGTGAGATACGTCATTGGGATTTTAATTGGAATTGTGTTGAATCTGTATAGCACTTTTGGTAGTATGGCCATTTTGATAATATTAATTCTGCCTATCCAAGAACATGGAAGATCTTTCCATCTTCTAAGGTTTTCTTTAATTTCTTTCTTTAGTGTTCTGTAGTTCTTGTGGTAGAGGTCTTTCACCTCTTGTTAGATTGATTCCCAAGTATTTTATTTTTTTCAAAGCTATTGTGAACGGGGTAGTTTTTCTAATTTCTCTTTCTGAAGATTCATCACGTATGTATAAAAATTCATTGGATTTATGAGCATTCATCTTATAACCTGCTACTTTACTGAATTCACTTATGAGTTCTAGAAGTTTTCTGGTGGAATTTCCTGGTTCCTCTAAATATATAATCATGTCATCAGCAAATAGGGATAGTTTGAGTTCTTCTTTTCCTACTCATATCCCTTTAATTTCCTTGGTCTGTCTAATTGCTCAGCTAGAGTTTCAAGGACAACGTTGAATAGAAGTGGTAAAAGAGGGCATCCCTGCCTTGTTGCAGTCTTTAGGGGGAATGCTTTCCATTTTTCACCATTAGAATGATATTGGCCATGGGCTTAGCGCAGAGGCCTTTAACAATGTTAAGAAATGTTTCCACTGTCCCTATTTTTCCTAGTGTTTTGAGCAAGAAGGGATGCTGTATTTTATCAAATACTTTTTCTTCATCTATCAAAATAATCATGTGATTTTGGACTTTAAGTCTGTTGATACAGTGAAATACATGTATTGATTTCCGGATGTTGAACCAATCTTGCATCCCTGGGATAAAACCCACTTGATCATGGAGCACTACCTTTTTAATATATTTTTGTATGCGATTTGCTAAAATTTTGTTGAGAATTTTTGCGTCAATGTTCACTAAGGCTATTGGTCTGAAATTTTCTTTCCTTGATGTGTCTGTTTAGGTATCAGGATGATACTGGCTTCATAGAATGAGTTTGGGAGGGTTACCTCCTCTTCTAGTTCATGAAATACTTTGAGAAGTATTAGAATGAGCTCTTCTTTAAAGGTTTTGTAGAACTCAGGTGAGAACCCATCTGGTCCCGGACTTTTCTTTGTTGGTAGGCTTTTGATGACTTCTTCTATTTCATTACTTGAAATTGATCTATGTAAATTGTGTATGTCCTCCTGGTTGAGTTTAGGTAATTCATATGTCTTTAGAAACCTGTTGATATCTTCTAGATTTTCTATTTTGTTGGAGTATAGATTTTCAAAATAGCTTCTAATTATGTTTTGTATTTCACTCATGTCTGTTGTGATATTTCTTTGTTCATTCTGAATTTTAGTAATTTGGGTTTTCTCTTTCCTTCTCTTTGTTTGTGTGCCTAAATGCTTATTAATTGTTTATTTTTTCAAAGAACCAACTATTTATTTTGTCAATTTTTTCTATTGCTTCTTTTGTTTCAATTTCATGATTTCAGCTCTGATTTTAACTATTTCCTGTCTTTTACTACTTTTGGCGTTGCTCTGTTCTTTTTCTAGGACTTTGAGCCGTAGTGTTAGGTCATTTATTTGTTGATTTTTTCTTTTTTTATTGAATGCCCTCTATGAAATAAATTTTCCTCTAAGTACTGCTTTCATGGTGTCCCAGAGATTTTGATATGATATTTCTTTGTTCTCATTTACCTCTAAGAATTTTTTAATTTCCTTCCTGATGTCTTCTGTTATCCATTCATCATACAATAGTGTATTATTTAATCTCCAGGTGTTGGAGTAGTTTCTGTTTTTTACTCTGTCATTTATTTCTAATTTCAATCCATTATGATCTGATAGAATATAAGGTATTATTTCTATCTTCTTGTACTTGCTAACATTCGCTTTGTGGCATAGAATATGGTCTATTTTAGAGAAGGATCCATGTGCTGCTGAGAAGAAAGTGTATGCTCTTTGTTGGATGGTATATTCTATATATGTTCATTAAGTCTAAATTATTGATTGTGTTATTGAGATCTATGGTTTCTTTGTTCAATATTTGTTTGGAGGATCTGTCCAGTGGTGAGAGTGGTGTGTTAAAATCACCTAGTATGATTGTATTGTGGTCTATTTGATTTCTGGAATTAAGAAGGATGAGCCACTGTTTGGGCCATAGGTATTTATGATTGTTATGTGTTGCTGATTTATGCTTCCCTTAAGCAGTATGAAATGTCCTTCTTTATCCCTTCTGACTAACTTTGGCTTGAAGTCCACATTATCTGATATGAGGATGGATACTCCGGCTTTTTTGCTATGTCCATGTGCATGGTATGTTTTTTCCCATCCTTTCACCTTTAGTCTGTGGGTATCTCTTTCTATCAGATGAGTCTTTTGCAGGCAGAATATTGTTGGATTTTTCTTTTTAATCCAATCTGCCAGTCTATGTCTTTTGATTGATGAGTTCAGGCCATTAACATTCAGGGTTATTTTTGAGATATGTTTTGTATTCCCTGTCATATCTTTTTTTTTTTTTTTTGACACAACTTGGTTTCTCCTTTGGCTGTTCCTTTAGGGTAGTTCCTCCCTTTGCTGATTTACATCATTTTTTTCATCTCTTGCTCATGGAATATTTTGCTGAGAATGTTCTGGAATGTTGGCTTTCTTTTAGTAAATTCTTTTAGCTTTTGTTTATCATGGAAGGATTTTATTTCATTGTCAAATCTGAAGGTAAGTTTTCCTGGGTATAAGATTCTTGGTTGGCGTCTATTTTCTTTCAGGGCTTGAAAAATGTTGTTCCAGGCCCTTCTAGCTTTTAGCATTTGGATTGCAAAATCTGCTGATATCCTCATTGGTTTCCCCCTGAATGTAATTTGATTCTTTTCTCTCACAACCTTTAAAATTCTGTCTTTATTTTATGTTATGTATTTTTATTATAATGTGCCTTGGTGTGTGTTGTTGTAATTTTGTGTATTTGGAGTCTTATAAGTCTCTTGTACTTGATTTTCCATTTCATTCTTCAGATATGGGAAATTTTCTGATATTATTTCATTGAATAGATCATTCATTCCTTTGCTTTGTTTCTCTGTGCCTTCCTCAATCCCAATAATTCTTAAATTTGACCTTTTCATGATATCCCATAATTCTTGTAGATTCTTTTCATAATTTCTTACCATCTTCTCTATTTGGTCACTTTGTTTTCAAGATTAAATATTTTGTCTTCAATGTCTGAGTTTCTGCCTTCCAGGTGTTCTATCCTACTGGTTATGCTTTCTATGGAGTTTTTAATTTGGTTTATTGTTTCCTTCATTTCAAGGGTTTCTGTTTGTTTTTTTCAGGATCTCTAACTCTTTATTGAAATGATCTTTTGCTTCCTTTATTTGCTTTTTTAACTGGTGAGTGGTGCAACCATTCAAAGCCTGCATTTTTTCTTTCATCTCATCTTTTGCTTCTCTGATCATTTTAATTATGTATATGCTGAGCTCCCTTTCTGACATTTCTTCTTCCATGCTGTCATTGGATATTTTTGATGTAGCATGTAGGTTTGTTTGGAACATTTCCTTCCCTTGTTTTCTCCTATTGCTCAGATATCTACCCCTCTAGTAGTGAAACTCTGGGATATTGCAGACTTCCTCTAATGACTAATATTGTCTCTGTAGATTTCCAATAACTCACCTCTTAGTCTTCAGTAGCCTGAAGTCTTGGAGGAACTTGATAATGCAGTGCTCCACTAGGAAGTTGCCCCTCTATGGGTGGTGGCCTTCAGGTGGATTATATTCCCTGTCAGTGGGCAGAGGTGCCTCCACTTGTTGGCTGATGGTCAGCCAAAGGGGGAACTAGACTACAGACTGGGGCACGTGTGATCTGGGCCTGTGTCTCTGGTTCTACTACCCTACTGGGAAAGCCTTGCCCAGCGAGGAAGACTCACCCAGTGGGGAAGTTTTGCTGGGAAGCTCTCCTCTGAGCAGTTCCCTTCAGTCCAGAACTACCACCTGGACTGGGAAGCCCTGCTCTGTAAAGTTCCCAGGGGTCTTGATCTATCGCCTGAGCTGGGGAGCCTGTCCTTGTGAGGGTCTCCCACTCTGAGCAGCCTTCCTCTGCTATGTTCTCTGGGGACTGGAGCCACCACCTGGGCCTCAGACCCTTACTCTGTTGAAGTCTCTCGCTCTGAGGCCCTCATCTGCAATGCTCCCGGTTGACTGGGTTCTCGGCTCCAGCAGGGGAGTCTCACTGGGCCACTCTACTCCATGAAATTCCCTGCATTTTGGGACTACAGCCCCATCCAGGGAGGCTGACCAGTGGGAGAGACTCACCCAGTGGCTCTGAGTTGGTCCTGCTTCCTTCACATATCTTCAAAATTCCAGTGTGAGGCACACTTAAGAGATCCTTGTTTTTGAATACTTTAAAATTAAGACTGCAGAATGATATGGCAAGATTACAAGATATCTAGAAAGGAATATTTACCAAAAATAATTATTTATGTTAACATTTTTGTCCTTTCTCTAGAGGCAGAATAGATTCATCTTGATCCATAGCAGTGCATGTATGTTTTAGAGTCACATTTTTCTTCAGGCATTTCTTCCTCCAGTCACCCTACTTTTTTTTTTTGTTTGAAACAGTAATCTGGATTATTATTGATTATATTTAATTAGTGATACGTTTTAAAGGATTTAAAAATATTGTCTGATAAAAAATGTTATAACAGAAGCAGAATTCTAAATTTGTCCACTGCATCTTCCGCAACACCATTGTTTTCATCTCAAGTGGATCTTTGAATAAGCATGAAAATATTGCATACATATTTCCCACAAGGTAACCCCAATTTGTGTTCCACTTTCTACTCCAATTCTTTGCTTTTCTTACTAAAAAAATGGACTTGAATGAGTTGGCTATACTCAAATTTCATGTCTCTAATGATAGTAAAATTCAAGATTAGGGTATGGTTCATTCTATCTCTTGCTTAAAAAAAAAACTATATTTTTCATCAATCAATATTTATTTTCTTATATTTATGTTTCTATATCACTATATATGAGGTAGAGGTATATAAAGACAGATTCACACACACACACCTACACACACACACACACACACACACACACACACCTTTTTAGGTATGGGATTCTAAAAAGCACAAAACTGCCTTGGATCAACTAGTACCAAGTGCAAAGAGACTTATTTGAAGAATCTTGGAAATAGTAAATTAATTAAATGAAGTTCAGACTCAGACAATGATGAATAACAGATAAAAAAAATTATAGTTGAAAGTACAACAGGTGGTAACAGGCAGAAAATGCAACTTTAAGGAATAATTATCTAAAGGAATACCTAAGGGAGTATGATGGATGGAGTTATATACGCAAGAGCTTTCCAAAAACGTCTTGATAAGACAGATACTACTATTACTACTTAGCAATAGAACCAGTACTCAAATCCATCCATTCAATAGTCACTCAACAAATATTCATTGAGCAATGGTCTATGAGGGCATTGTCCTTTGTGTGAAAACCCAGTCCCTACTCTCATTTATTGTACATATTATTTGACTTTTATTCCCAGAAATTTGCTGTCAGAATATGACTCAGTAAGACGCATGGAGAGCACTGTAAGTTTAATACGCACCAAGTATAAAGAAATACATGTTTTTAAACATTACATTGCATTTTTCAAAAGAAAAGTTTTATTTTATTTTATTTTATTTTTTTTTTACTTTTCAAAAATATTTAATAACATAACATACAAATGGGCTCTCATTTCCCATTTTCTACTAATAGTCTTCCTCCCTGCAGCTCCCACCTTCAGTGAGAGGAAGCTGAGGGTCTGGCGCAAACGGCTTCTCATCAAAACAGTTCACCCCATAGTCCAGCGTGGGAAGGGAATAGAAGTGCACGTTCCTTTGAGGACACACGTCCAACAGGTAAGAGGCAGAGTGGTGAAGCCGGGGAGCTAGGTTGCGGAGGGGTGGAGTAACGGGTCTCTCCCTAAAGGTGGGAATTGGGAGTGGGGATCTGATCCGGCGCTGTGGCGTCCGCATAGACAAGGGCTGCTCTGGGACGACCAGAGCAGGTTGACGCAGAACAGGGGACCCTGCGGGGGAGCTGCTTCCTCTGGAGGCATAACCCTCCCCTTCAGAGGCGTCTGACTCCCACGTCGAATCCGGAATGTCCACTTTAAAGTCAGGGTTGATAATAGCCTCGGGAGGGGCTATGGTGATAGCCGCATTCAAACCACAAAGCCGCCTCTTGTTTATCCAATAGAGGTGTGGAGAGTAAGTAAAGCTGGCAGCCTTCATCACCTCTGCCCACTGCTGGGCACGCCTCTCCCGCCGCACCTTCTTTCTCCAATGGAGACACATCATGCAGCAGAGGATTAGCACAGAACACAGCCCCATGCAACCGAAGTAGAGGTAGGTCCATGTGCCTGAAAGGCCAAAGTCCTCCTCCTTGGAATCCATGAGGGTGAGCGTTGTTACCAGGCCTATGGCTCTGGAAACAATGAACTCACCCACTAATCCTGACACCAATGGGAGTCATCGGAAGGCTCCACCCCCATTGTTACATAAAGAAGTTGTCACCGGGTTCTGAGCACTGGAAATTCCATTTTACTATTGCATATTCACTTTTCAAAGAACACAGTTTGCCTAAAGGGGAAAAATCACTAGTGACTAAGATGATATATGTCATTAAAACAAGCAAAACATAAAACAAAAAAGCTTGAAGTCAATGGAAAGCTCTCTTATGGTATATTACTGCATGTTTTAAGGTCATAGCAACTTTGTTGAGTGTTTGTTGGATTAACTAAATAGCGTTTTCAATGATCAATTCACATGTTTTCTCTAGAAAAAATAGATTTTATGACAGTATTTATCAAGAATCACAAATTGCATTCCCAAACATATAGGCCTCTGAAACAGAGTCTATCTCAGTTATCATTTTATATGACAATTTATAAGTGAAGTAACTATCGCTGTGGCAGGATGCTAGTTTTCAAAGTATAGTCCACTTATTTATTCATTGTATTGATAATATGGGTTTCAGTAAGAACAGAAATCAAAGGGTTACAAAATATTCCATTGCCTAAAACTCTCTGTGGATGTTGGCAAGATAGGTTTTCTTTTATCAGGAATACTAGGAAATTACCTTGAAGCATACCCTCATTGTATGACCCCTATGTAAAATGTATGGTGGTCCATCCATTTATGTATCCCCTAATAGGTTTAGCTGAAATCCTTTAATATGACAGGTACACAGATAATTAGGAACTCCTTCTTACTTGAAAACTTCCTTCGTATTGGCTCACCCTTGAATATATATCATTATATTGATTCTTCTGCTTATCTCTGTTTTATGACAGAGCTACTGAGTATGAACTGTGTCAATGATTGATTACTTCACTGAGATGTTGGACCTCAATGAGGCAGTGAAAATCTGTTCTAGGTAAAGAAGTCATGCATACTTACATGTTTGGTTCAAGTTTCATTATCTGAAACAGTGCTACTCTAAGTTAGTTCCAGGAACTGGGTCCAAGCAGAAAAATGCTTCATGATATTGGTTTAGGATTAGATTTCTTTAACAAGACTCCCAAAGCACAAGAAATCAAAGCAAGAATCAGTAAATGGGATAGACTCAAAGTAAAAAGTTTTTTCTCAGCAAAGGATACAATTAATAATGTGAAAAGAGAGCCTACAGAGTGGGAGAAAATCTTTTCCAAACACACTTCGGATAGAGCACTAATCTCCAAAATTTATAAAGAACTTAACAAAACTTTACACCCAAAATACAAAGAAGCCCTTCAATAAATGGGCCAAGGAACTGGACAGACACTTTACAGAAGAAGACATACAGGAGATTAATAAGCATACGAGAAAGTGTTCAACATCTCTAGTAATTAGATAAATGCAAATTAAAACCAGCCTAAGATTTCATCTTACTCCTATTAGAATGGCTATTATCAAGAATACAAACAATTATAGATGTTGGTGTGGATGTGGGGAAAAAGATACAATTTTACATTATTGGTGGAGTTGCAAATTGGTGCAGCTACTCTGGAAAGCAGTGTGGAGAATCCTTGGAAAACTTGAAATGGACCCACCTTTTGACCCCGTTATCCCACTCCTCAGTTTATACCCAAAGGACATGAAATTAGCATACTACAGTAATACAGCCACATGGATGTTTATAGCAGTTCAATTTACAGTAGTTAGATTGTGGAACCAACCTAAATGCCCTTCAACAGATGAATGGATAAAGAAACTGGGGTATATATACATGATGGAATATTATTCAGCAGTAAAGAAGAATAATATTATGACATTTGCAAATAAATGTATGAAATTGGAGAATAGCATACTAAGTGAAATAAACCAATCCCAAAAAAACAAAGGCGGATTATTTTCCCTGTTACAAGAATGATGATACATAATGGGAGTGGAGGAGGTCTTTGAGAGAAGAATGAAGGACCTTAACATAGAGAGAAATGAGAGGGAGTTGGTGTATGAATAATGGTGGAATGAGACAGACATCATTACCCTATGTACATGAATGTTTACACAAATGGTATGAATCTACATCATGTACAACCATAGAAACAATATGATGTACCCCATTTGTGTACAATGAATAAAAATAGTCTGTAAAAAAATAAATAAATAAAATAAAAGGAAAATTTTAAAATAATGATTATTCAAATAACAGTGAGTTATATCGATACAAGTCATTTATTTTGCAGTTGTGGCTGGTAAGTTTTTGAAACCTAAATTACAGTATGTTTATAGCTTACAAATAGTTAATATTCTATATTTTAAAGGCTAAAACATATTTTATCAATAATAAATACAGAAAATTTTATGTATGATTCTTAACTTTATTCCTTTTCTTTTGGATTAACATCAACAGGTGATGCCTAAATGAATGTTTCAAAGAAAGTAAATTTTATATGGAAATCTTTCATAAAAAGTTTTTCTCTATTGACATAATTGTTTTTAATTTTCCATTTAATTAAATTATATTTAGTATATCCTAATTATTGAGAAAGATTAAGATACTTAAAACAAAACTAAGAAAAAGATCATCACTAATATATTTTCTGATTATATAAATTGAATAATTTGTTGAAAAAAATGAGTAAACATATTAATCCCAATTAAATCGTTTTTCCTGCCTTTTAAGGAATTTTTAGATTTTATTTATTTAATCTTTCATTCCATTTTTTAATTATATATTCCTAGAAATTCTGTTAAGTGTATTTCAGACCTCATGGGTGACTTCATTGTTTATTTTAACTTCTATTTAATAATTTTCACACATCTATTAGTTTGATGTTTCCCAGTAGAAAACTGTGTCCTAAAGTAAAGTGCCATAACTTTAGTTATTACAAACAAGAGTTCTAGTGAAATGTCTGAATAAAAAGTTGCACTACAGCTCAGTAGCATAAAGCATTTCTTCATCCAAGATTTTGTGGGTCAGGAATTTCAATAGATCAAGGGTCAACTTGACTGCCATATAATCTGTGGAAACTTAAACTGAAAGATTCAAGCTAAAAGTTTGGAGCTGGAATTATTGGAAATCTTAATCACTCTTGTCTGGTGAATGAAACTGCCTGGAGACTAATGGCAATTGTAGCTATTCATCAGAATCCCTATACTTGATACGTCCTTCTTAAAGGGGAATAAGGACAATAACATACCATGTCACTGAATATGACATATATCTGTTAAAGAAAAAAAAAATTGCCCATATTAAACCAACAATGAGAGTGTATCTGGACTGGATTTTCTGGACACATGTTATGTTGAAGGAATTTGGACCAGTTAGCATTATCTGTAAGAACGCTTTTGTGTGCATGCCAAATTCCAAATGAACCAAATGGTCCAAAGCAACCGGAGGAGTTGATACTGCTTCTGTAACCTAACCTGTTAAACCCATACTATCAGGTAACTGTTGCAGATCGTAACACCGTGGAGAAGTTTCTGTTCAGGAGCCTGCCTAGACAAACCATCATGAGAATAGGATGCACTACTTTTTGATGAAGCACTGGGAGTCTGCATGAAACAGAAATGCACCTTTACAGTCCATCAGCACTGGACTTTTAGATGAAACACCTACCCAGTCTGTAAGCATTTCTGGATTTCCCCTCAAAGCATTTCTCAATTAACGCTTTATTACATATCCCATCTTTGGGTGTTTTTGTTGGTTTCTTGGCAACCTGTCCCTCTTCCCTAGCACAAATGGATTGTGAATGTTACTCTTGATGTCTCTGAATATTCTGGGTTTAACCACTGTGTGATGACTGAACCAGGGTGGTAAGTATTCCAGATAAAGGCTGAATCAGGTAAGCCGCACTATCTTTTATCCCTACTTAGAGAAGGTATACAAAATCACTTCTTAATCCTATTCATAAAATCCATAACAAAATTCTACTGGGCTCAAGGAAAGATGAAATATACCATCTCTTGTAAAGAGAAGTAAAATGCAACTTTGATGGAATAAGAAACATCACTGTGGACATTTTTGGAAAATGCAATTTGCCATAATTAATCTTTTTAATGATGTTTTTTCTTTTTTTCATATAACGGGGATTGAACTCAGGGACATTCAAACACTGAGTCACATTCCCAGCCCTTGTTTTGTATTTTGTTTGGAGACAGAGTCTCGCTGAGTTGCCTAATGCCTCTCTTTTGCTGAGGCTGGCTTTGAACTTGTGATTTTCCTGACTCAGGCTCCTGAGCATCTGGGATTATAGGTGTGCATCACTGGATCCAGCTCACGAATTTGTTTTTAAGAAGAGAAAATAATCAAGTTGGTAGGTGGAAGGCATTAATGAGTGAGGCATCACCATTTTATTAACTTGAGACACAATAGAGAATTTTTTTATGCTAGTTACAATGACCCAGAAAGATGAGAAAAATCTGATAGCAGAGAAGAAATTAATATAAAAATGAAGCTATTAGAAACCAAACAAGATGATCCAAAGCCAAGAGGAAAAGTTAACTTTTGAAAGGGTGAGTTTTTATTCTTCATTCTAATACTAGGAAACAGAGCAAATGTGATTATAGTTACAGATATTCTTTATTCATTTAATGAACACTAATATTAGTTTATTATATATCACTCTGATTTAAGTGGTACGTGTGTATTAACTGAACTCTTGCAATAACCCTAGAAAGGGCCTTCCTATTTCCCTGATAGGAAACTGAGAAACAGAAAATAAAAACAAATGTTTTGTTAAAGATTACACAGCTGACTATAGGCAGAATTGGGATTCCACAGTAATAGAAGTTTGATTCCTAATGTAGAGTATAGTGGCTTCAGTTATAAACCAGAGTTTCAGTATAATGCTGATGCAAAAAATTCCAATGGCCTCACCCTGGTAAATGAACTCCAGAAACAGGCTTGCACTAGGCTAAACCTATTTTCTTAGATTTGTTGAAGAAAAGAAAAGTAAATTTCCAAGTGAACTTTTAAAAGATTTATAATAAAAAGTTGACATCTAAGAGCATCTTGAACATATTGCTGAATGGAGCAGATACAATGTAATATTTATTAGATAATATAAGCAGAAATATGTTGGAATGCACTTTACATCTGGTCCCATTCATTTTCCACCACAGAGGTTGGACAAAGAACTTCATTACACAGTGTGGCAAAGTTTCCACCTGAGAGAAGCTTGTGTGGAAAGTAGGTAGGTGGATCTAAAAGACTAAGGGAATAACCAAGTGTGGGTCGCGCTGTGTTACATACATATAGGTTAGTCTACAATGGACTGTTGCACTTCTCTTTTCTCTAAGTAAGTAGAAATATATCAAGGCAACTTGGAGGCTTGGGAGTGTGAATGCTCAGGTCTAGGTTCTGCACACTGAGGCCTAGAAGACTTTATCTAAAAGATAAAGTCAGGACTAGCATCTGACATGCAGAGAGATACATTTGAGTTGACCTGCCAAAGGAGGAAAGAGATGACCCTGTAGATCATCTAGACTTGTCTATAACTGAGATATCATCAGAAAACAAAAGACTACATTTAGACATGACTTGAGTTATGTAAAATGTGAAAACAATTCTATTAAGTGTTGTAATTGATTAATGCTAAAGTTCAATCTGAGCCATATGATAATGAAATTAAAGACACTAGTTAATGTGTTTTAAGATAGTCTTAGCTTATATCTAGTTTTTTGAGAGGAGAGTAGTAGGATTTTTGTCAATTTGATATGATTAATTAACAAAGGTCCAATGCATTAATTGCATTTGTAAGAGAGTGTTATATCATAAAATCCAATATTTGCAAACAAGGAAAAAGAAATATGAAAACAATGATGAACAATGGAAGAAGCAGTTTAGTATTTCTAGTGCTGTGAATCCATTTTGGTACCATTTTTCTCCCTGAAAATTCACAATCCTTAATTTAAAATAATTAGTTAAGATTATTTCCAGTGATAATCTTCTAATTTATAATGTCATAATTCTTTTGTCTTGTTTGAACACCAAACCCTAGTGCGTTAGCTGTGAATGTATTATATTCATATACAGCTAATGGCCTTAATGATCATAAGTAGAAAGTTGCTTTTTCAAGAGAAAGTTACTCAAGGGAATTAACTTGCTCCAGATCAATGGTAAATTTGAAGTGAAAGTAGTATGGCCAATGTAAAGGACAAGCATAGCTATGCTTGAAAGGTTCATCTCTCAGCTGTCCTTCCAGGCTTGTAATTGGTCCCATTTCTAATTGTCTCTAAACCCAAAGGGATTTGTTAGAGTGCATATGACTAATTCTTAAACTATTAAACCAGTAAATGACTTATTTTAATAGAGATCAGATTAAGGTAAAAAGGCATAGTCTCCTTTCACAATTTCCTCAATTGCTTAATGTTAGAAAAGAACATTTTTTTCAGAGACTGAATGTTTCTTGGTCATTTTCATATACAAGCAGAGGATACAGTGGAATGAGAACTTTTGTGATTGATCCTAGTTCAACAACTAGGACAACAGCAGTGGATCCCCAGTGGTCTGAACACAAGAGGCAGGATGTCTTTTTTCCAACATGGGTCTTCACATGTGCTTTTAGCAAAAGCATTTTTTGCCCTTGGATTTTATTATCAACTTTAGGCTTTTGTTCTTTAGTGGAAAAGACAGCAAATGGTGTAGCATTGGTCCATCCCTCATCCCGCCCTGCATACTAAAGAAACTTCTTTTATATTCTTTCTTTCCCCATCTCTTTTGGTAGAATCCAGTAGGTTCTCTAAAGTGAAGGGCCTATACAAATTTCCATTGGGTCAAATGGTGGTTCCAGTCCAAGTTTTCTGAGGAATCTCCATACTGTTTTCCAGAGTGATTGCACCATTTTGCATTCCCACCAGCAATGTATGTACATTTTCCCCACATTCTTGATAACTGCCATTCTGACTGGTGTCAGATAAAGTCTTAGTTTTGATTTGCATTTCTCTAATCACAAGAGATGATGAACAATTTTTCATATGTTTGTTGATCAATTGTATTTCTTCTTTTGTGAAGTGTCTGCTTTTGTTTATATGAGGAAACTTGCATATGAACTTTGAACAAAGCTTTATCTGCAGAAATCATAGAGCCCTTTTAGTAATAATGCTAATTGGTAGGAATACTAAAATTAAGAGCTGAGAATTATATTCTACGTCGACTGAAAATAGATTTCATTTAATAAAACATTTTGACTAAAGAACCTTGTTTCTTTAATATAGTACTGATAAATAGACAAATTTTATATTTTATAGTAAAATGTTTTATTTTTCCATAAACCTCTACTATACAAAGTTTTATAAAACATAACAAAAGATAAAACTGAATTAAAGGCTAAATATTGATTGGCATAGTTCACCAACAACAGAAATGCCTTCCAGTATACTACTGATAAAGGAAGTTGATCATGAAAATATAATTTATTAAACACATTTATTAAACACTATTTATTAGACAGCATGATAGATTTTAAACATTTATCACATTTAAGTGCTCAGATCTTCCCTATAATATGATCCATAAGATCATTATCAAGCTCTCTATCTTGTAGATAATGAACCATTTTTCTTGCTGGTTAAGATAATGAACATCACACAGATATTTTCCATATGATTTAAATTAATTTATTACCTATTTAATTAATAATTAAATAATTAAATTCCAAACTTGGAAAAAGCTAGTGTTGACATATGTTAACAAATGCGCCACAATGTTAAAAAAAGCAGTGGTCAAGGGCTAAAAGGAATAATTATTGTTTTAAAGACCAGTACATAATGAATCTGACAATATGGTATGAGTACATCTTTACTTTTTTAATCATGTGTCTTTGATGGTCAAGTTGGGGTAGAAAACTATGAGATAACCCCTATTATATTAGTAATAAGTAGACTTGGAAGAATAGGATCACAGAAATATGATGTGATGAATGTTAAACTATTCACAAATTATGTTCATAGTGGTAATGCTCAGTAAAAACTGGAATAAAGCTATTTAGAGATAGTAAAATTGTTGGATAGATACACAAATAAAACAACAACAAATACACCTAGTGCTCCTGGGATCAGCATTCAATTAAAGATCTCAGCAGATCCTTCAGTATCATCTCTCTCTCTCTCTCTCTCTCTCTCTCTCTCTCTCTCTCTCTCTCTCTCTCTCTCTCTCTCATACACATACACACACACACACACACACACACACACACACACACACACTATTAAGAGTCAAGATTAGAATCACATCTATTGTACTGTGTTGGTCAAGATTTCTTTTTCATTTGTTTAAATTGCTTATTACTTTTAGTTTGCAATCATAAGAAAGAAATTAGAACTTTATCTATTTTCTGTTTTAACACATGGAATCTTATGCACCTCCAAACTTCTGAAACAATATTTTTGAGAGAAAATGAAATTATTTTTCTTGGTAAATTTCTCCAAATATTTCCACCTTCATGGCAACCAGTTCAATTAACCTAAATGCTATGATTCTGACTAAAATGTAAGTCTGAGGAATAGGGTCACAGGATAATCCCTTCATTGGAGAAGGAATAAAGATTGCGTTTTTAGGGTATTATATAGCTGGTATTTAGCAGTTGTGTTACTATAGGCTTGAGTATGGTACTCTTCATAAATCTTAATATTTCAAGTCAAAATTACACAGTAAAATTGCAAATTCACTTGAAGTTGTTAGTTTAGAATTGCTGACATTGGAATAGTTCAGGAAGATTCAATTTTTGTGCATGTGTCTACTCTTCTCTTCTCTGAATTTCTGCAGTCTACCTTGGACTAGTGTTCTAATCTTTCCAGAAACATTTTCTCTGTCTTTTTAAATTTTGTTTGTTATTATACTAGTATTTTTCTATTTCTTTTTAGCCTATTTTCACCAAGGGAATACTCCTACTTAACTGAAGTTAAGAGTTAGATGGTGGGTTAAGAAGTGTTATTAGAAGTATTCAAAATATACCAAAAAGCAACTTATAAGGATGAGAAAGCATCAACTGCAAAAGTGTGATACCTGCATCTTCAGTGAGGCCCAGCAGAGCACATTTTGTTTACAACCTAGGCACTAATTCTTATGCCCCTCTGAAAACCTGCATAGGCAGTTAGAGAACTTCATTTGTTTCCACTACAGAGAAAGGAAGAGACTTATTGAGGTAAAAGCATTCAATTTCTCAAAGTAGTTGCTAGACTGAAATTAGAAATCCAGTTTCTAACTCAGAACTGCAACCTTGGTAGATTTCCTCTTGGATGCACGGGCTGTTTCTATCTGAACTTCTCCCTTTTGATGTCTGCAGCAGTTGTAAATTCAAAATAAGATAAGAAATATTTACCTGACAAGGAAACAAGACTAAGAATCAGATTCACCTCTAGAAGCAACCTATTGAAGCGCTTATTTTGGGTTTTGAGCAGAGCTGTGAGCCTCTGCTTCCAGTAACTCCTTGTAGAATGACCTTCATGCCAAAATTTCAGGGGTGTTGAGAACATCAGTCTGGTACTATAATCATTAAATTCTTCCTCTGGAGTGCACTTCATATGAAGGATATTCAAGTGTAGGACAGACTTTCTATTCCTAATGACTTTGAAGTTTCAGCTTTATATTTTCGGATAAGATAAAATAGAGACAGGAAGAAGTAAACAAGAGTTTACTATGCAGAAAGGATCTAACTTTGCTCCAGGCTATTTTCTTCTGAGAGGTATACCAGAAGACAATGAATCTATATGAATCTATAATACATAATCTGGTGATAGGACTTATTCACATTTTAAAAAAAAATACATATCTTACGATTATAGGACTGAGAAAAATCTTTAAAAATTCCCTTTGCTATAATTAGGTGAAATATAATCTAATTGTTCACTCATCATAAGTTTACACATATTACCCACTTAGAAGAAACCACAAGCCTTTCTTGTGCAGATTTTAAAGCACAGACTCAACATGTTTTATAAAATGACATCAAATTTAATTTCAAGTTTTTTTCCCATTGTTTACTTGGCAGACTTTGCTCTCGGCATACTGATTAGAGACATTAATTGTTATAATATCACATCCACTCCTTTATTTTCTGTTTTCTATTTTCCTCCTTCACCAAGTTATCTTTTCATATTAAGCCCTATCCCAATACTTTTATCTATTTAAATTTTACATGTACAAATTTTCCTCATGTAATAATAATAATAATCTACCAATTGTATAAAACAGTTATTAATGGTTGCCATTTTATACATTGCTTCTTTTAAGAAGCAAAATAATCTTGTATATTAGTGTTATTCATTTACTTGTAGATTATAAACTTCATGAAGGCACTGGAAGTACTCAGTAAATTTTGAAGGAAAAATTTCCATTTTACATATGAATGCTTTGGCAAAGGCAAAAGAGCTCGTGACAGAGTGAAATCTGGCAATGTGAAAAGGTTTTGAATCAGTGGGTTTCTGGAGTAACCCCTTAACCAAGAAATACCAAAAATTATGTGAGATATAATTTTACATTATCATAACAATATCTCTAAAAATAGTATATTTCTTTTTTACAGGCCAGAACACTGAGCTTCTTAAGGCTAATTACAAAGTGATATAATCAAAATTTGTAAGAGTAATCAGATCCCAAAATTTAATAAATATATATTTTTAATTCGATGTTTCCCATCTCACAATGTAATGCACATTTACAAAATACCCTGTAGTATTTAGAATTTTCATCCAAAATCTTCTTTCCTATCTCTGATTATTTTTTTTTTTTTTTTTTTGCCTAAATATCTAAAAATTAAGTTTGGACAAAGATACATTGAAAAATAAAATAAACTGTCAAATAAACCATCGATTGCTTTTCATGGCATAGTGATTACATCAAATCAGCTGAAGAGTTTATAACATTGATGATAATAAAAAAGGGTTATTATGACAGAGAAATGATATTAAATAGCAAAAAATCAATTTGGCAGCAACTCAGAGATACAATCTGGGTCTTTTCCAATCATATGTAGAGTACATTTTTATGGCATTTGATATATTTTGTGACAATTATCTTTGTTATTGTATCATCTGAATGAAAGACATTTCTTTCTGTTGTCATGATGCAAATTTCCTTAGTGAGCAATTAGGTTGATTTGCTGGTTATACCCTTTTGCTAAGTGATGACAAATGGTAAATTAGGTTCAGTAAGGAAATTGGCAGCAACTACATTGTGTCTTACTCTATAGCTGAGATAATCAAGCAATATATTGTTGAGAAAACAGCTAAACCATCGTGTTTAAAGGATAAATATCTCAGCAGCCTTAGCATTGATGTTTTTATCAAGTAGTTTTTAATTTGTGAAATTAAAGTCTTTGAATAATAACATGATATGGGTAAAATCTGTTCCATTGTCATTGATAATTTCTGAAATCTATCAGTATAAAAGTTTATAGATCTAAGAAACTCCATTCTATGATAACTGCTGGCCCCATATTTACAAATACAGATTTAAGGAACTGTATATCAACTGATATTTCATCAACTAGAAACCTCAGTTAATTGGTATGAATGCAATTGTATTGCATTATATATTGCTGTAAAACACCATAAAATAATTTAAATTAAGAAATACAAGGTACAGGGAGAATTTACAATGCATTCTTCAAAACTGAGACAAGTTTGAATTTGTGTTTTGTAAAGCTGAAGAATCAAATACTTTTTTCCTGTGTTATTCTCTGAAAGTAGAACAGTAGCTTTTCCTACAATATAGTAATCCTTCCTCCAATGGCATTGTCTACCATGAAATTAAAGTTAGCACCTACTTGAATATTTATCTTTCAAAATCTTCAGTGTTATGTACTGCAAATTCAAATATCCCCTACACGTGAACCATTAAAAATATACAATATATACAGTGGTAAACTTTGTTCTTTACTTGAACTATAAATTGAGTCACATTATTATTTCTTATTAGATCATTAGAGTGATAAATAGTAGTTAGGTTTATTTTGACAGAATCATACATGCATGGAATTTGATTTACTCCATATCAGGCCCTGGTGTCTCTTCCTTTCCCTCCTAGCTTCTCACCCCCTATTTTCCTTCCTTTACTCTACTGATAATTTTTTCTATCATTTACTTGATTGGTGCATCATACATATATGTAAAGGTAGAATTAACAATGGTGTATGAATACGGTGGAGTTTGTTAAATTCATTCCCCATTTCCTATGCGTCACACTTGCCTCTCAATCTCCTTCTACTCCACTGATCTTTTTTATATCTTTGTGATATCTGAGCTCTCCCCTTTTTCCCCTTATCATGTTCTAACTTCTGCATATGAGATAAAACATTTGACCCTTAATTTTCTAAGTCTGGTTTATTTAACTCAGCATTATGTTTTCCATTTCCATCCATTTACCAGTAAATGTCATAATTTCTTTCTTTGTTAGGACTGAGTAAAACTTTTTTGTGTATATATGCTACATTTTCATAATAATTTGGCTATTGTTACTTGTGCTACTATAAACATTGATGTAGCTATATCACTATAGTATGCTTATTTTAGTTTTTTTGAATAAATACCAAGAAGTGGGAGAGCTGGGTCATGTGGGGGTTCTATTTCTAGTTTTTTGAAGAATCTGTACTACTTTTCAGAAAGGTTGTGCTAATTTGCAGTGCCACCAAAAATGTATGAGTGTACCTTTTTCTTAATTTTCTTGCCAACATTACTTTTCATATTCTTGATAATTTCCTTTCTGACTAGAGTGAGATGAAATCTTGTGTTGTGTTTTTTTGTATTTCCATGAATGCTAGACATGTTGACTTTTTAAAATATTTTTTGGGGCATTTGTGCTTCTTCTTCTGAGAAATGGCTCTTTAGTTCTTTTGCCCAGTTATTGATTGGTTTTGTTGTTGTTGTTAAACTTTTTGAGTTCTTTATGTATTCTAGATATTAATCCCCTGTCAGAGAAGCAGCTGGTGAAGATTTTCATCAATTCTGTAGGCTCTCTTTTCACACTCTTGTTCCTTTGCTGTGCAGAAACTTTATAATTTGATACTATTCCAGATATTGATTCTTGGTGCTGTTGGAGCTTTAGGGACCTTGTTAAGGAAGCACCAATACACACCAATATGATGTGGCTATATCATTATAGAGAGCTGACCCTATGTTTTCTTCTAGTGGTTAGAAAATTTCTGGTCTACTTCCTAAGTCTTTATACACTTTAATTGACTTTGTGTGGGGCAAGAGAGGTGGATTCAGCTTCATTCTTCTACATATGTATACCCAGTCTTTCCCGCACCATTTGTTAAAAAGCTGTCTTTACTCCAGTATATATTTTTGGTACATCTGTGAAATGTCAGATGATTTTAAGTATGGGGGTTGGTCTCTGTGGCTTCCATCCTATTCTGTCAGGAGTGGCGAATGAATTACTGTTTTTTTTTTTAACCATCCCAAGGAAAAGGCAATGCCTTTTTCCGGAGAACTCTCCGTGGAAATGCTCCAATTGAGACTGCTCAGTGGCTGGTGAGGCCCTGTTCAATGGGTGTTCTGTGCAGCTCACAGAATTTATTGGTTCATGGTCTCGAGTTCAAACACCAGTAGCCCAGAGGTAGTAGAGATACAGGCACATGCTGATAAGCTTGAATTGAGCTGTTCCTGATCAAAACCTCATTTTTATTTATCTTGAAGAAGTTTTCTCACAGTAAATCCTTTTGATGTTTAGATCTATATAAACATGAGAAGGCTGTTCATGGCCAATCTTTCTCCCATCAGGAGTTTGTTTGGTCCACCAAGCCCCGCTTTCCTCTATATTTGTGTATGTTTGTCTTCTTTCCAATCCTTTTGGCATCCGTGTTCAGAAAACTGAAAATATGCCATGTGAGTCATGGCACTATTGCAATGGTCTTCTATGGATGGATATCTATTTTGAAGCCAATACCATGCTGTTCTTTGTTACTAGCTCCACAGTGTAATTGGAGATCAGGTATTGTGATGCCTCCAACTTCACTATTCTTGGTCAGGATTACTTTTGTTATTATGGGTCTCTTATTCTTCCAAATGAATTTTAGAACTGCTTTTTCTAATTCTATGAATAATGTCATTGGTATATTAATAGGGACTGCCCTGAATCTGCTTATTGCTTTTCATAGTATGGCAATTCTGACAATATGAATACTGCCTATCCAAAAACATGGTAAGTTTTTCCCATCTTCTAAGGTTTTCTTTAATTTTTTGCTTCAGTGTTCTATAGTTTACATTCTTGAGCTGTTTCATCCCTTGGTTACATTAATTCCCAAGTACTGTATTATATTTTTTTGAGGTTACTTTGAATGAGATAATTTCCCTTATTTCTTTCTCAGCAGAATCATTGTTGGAGTGTAGGAAATGTATTCATTTGCAAATGTTGAACTTGTATCCTTCCACTTTGCTGAAATCTTTTATCAGCTCTAGATATCTTCTGGTGAAGGATTTTGGGCCTTCTAGATAAGATCATGTCATCATCACACAAAGATTATTTGTCTTCTTATTTTCCTATTTGTATCCTTTTAATATCTTTCTGTTGCTTGATTGTACTTAGTAGAATTCCAAGAGTCATATTGAATAGAAGTGGTAAGAGTGACATCCTTGTCTTATTCCTGATTTTAGAATAAATGATTTTATTTCTTTCCCTTAAATATGATGTTAATTTTGAGATTATCATATATATCCTGTATAGTGTGAGATAAGTTTGCTCCATCTCTAGTTAATTCAGCATTTTTAAGATGAATGGGTGCTGGATCTTATCAAAGAACTTTTCTGCATATGTTGAGATGATCATACGATTCTTGTCCTTAAATCTATTTATGTGGTTTGTTACATTTACTGATTTATGTATACTGGACCATCCTTCCATCCTTCAAATGGAACCCACTTGATCATGGTATTTTCTTGATGTGTTTTTGAATGTAGTTTGCTAGTATTTTTTTAAAGGACTTTTTCTTCTATGTTCAGTGGAGATATTGGTATGAAATGTTCTTTGATGTGTTTCTTCTGGTTTCAGGATTCAGGATTATAAAGGCTTCACCAAATGTATCAAATGTATCTGGGAGTGTTCCCTCCCTTTCATGTGCACGGAACGATTTGAGAAAGACTGGTGTTAATTATTCTTTAAAGGTTTGGTAGAAATCAGCTGAGACTCCAATTTCTCTAGCAATGGACTTTTCTTTTTTGAAAGACTTTCAATTGCTGTTTCAGTTTCTTTGCTTGGCATTGGTTGTTCAGAATTTCTATACCTTCCTAGTTTGATTTGGGAAGGTCATATAGATCTAGAAATTTGTCTATGCCTTCTTGATTTTACAATTTATTGGAGTTGAAATTTTCAAAATAGTTTCTAATGATCCTCTGCATTTCAGGAGTGTCAGAGGTGCTGCTTTCTTTTGAAAATCTAATTTTGTTTTTTTTTTTCAGTCTCTGTCTCTCTCTTTCATTGATTTGGCTAAGGGTTCATCTATCTTATTTATATTTTTGTAGAACAAATTTTTGTTGCTTTAATCCTGTGTATTTTTTAAATTCTCAATTTCACTAATTTTGATTCTGATAGTGACCATTTTCTGTCTTCTACTGATATTGGAAATAGTTTGTTCTTTCTTTTCTATGGCTTGAGGTGGAGTATATGCTTATTTATTATGGGTCTATTTCTTTAATGTAAGCTCTCAATGCTAAAATTTTCCTCCTAGAACTTCTTTAATACTGTTCCAGAGATTATGATATATTGCATATCTGTTCTCATTTGTTTCTAAGAATTTCTTGATTTCTTCTCTCATTTTTCTTTGATCTATTCTTCATTTAAAAGTATGTTTCAATCTCCATGTGATTTATATTATTTTTCTTGCTGTTGATTTCAAATTTCATTACATTGTTATCTAATATATCATGGGGCTCATCAATTTTTTATTTTGTATTAACTAAGACTTACATTGTGACCTAGAATATGTTCTACTTTGAAAAAGGTTCCATAAGCTGCTGAGAAGAAAGTAAATTCAGTTGTTTTAGTGTGAAATGTTCTGTAGATGCCTATTAGTTCTATTTGATTTGGTGTATTATTTAAGTGAGAAATATTTTTATTAATTTTCTTTGGATAGCCTGCCTGTTAGTGATAAGGTCATCTTGAAATCACCCACGATTATTGCATTGGGCCTATGTGGAACTTAATGTTAAGAATTGTTTTATGGTTGTTTTTGTTGTTTTGTGTTATTGGGTGCCCTTATTTTGGGTGCATATATATTTCTATTGGAATGACTTCTTGTTGCACTTTTCTTTATTGCCAATAAAAATTGAACTTCTTTGTCTCTTCTGAATAAATTTTTCCTGAAATCTGCTTTGTCACATATGAGAATAACTATTTCCTCTTGTTTTGGACTTCATTTGCATGGAGTATTTTTTCCATTATTTTATTTTTAGCCTATGAGTGTCTTTGCCTAGAGGGTGAATCTCTTGCAAACAGCATATAGTTGGATCTTGTTTTGAACCATGCTGCTTATTTATGTCTTTTAATTGGGTAGTTGATATCATTTACCTACTATGTTATTACAGATATGTGTTTGTAATTTTCTGTCATATTTTTGTATTTGCTACATTTAATTTTGTCTTTATTTACAAATAGTGGGTAGATCTTCTGGGGATGTTCATCTATTAGGGAGTTCGGGGACTAGTTTTTGGTTCTTTTATGTGCAGTATCTTTTAGAGTGTTCTATGTAGTGCTGGCTAAGTAGTTGTGAATACTTTTAGTAGCCCTGCCATGGAAATTTTTATTTCCACATCAATTTTGAAAGATAGTTTTGCTGGATGTTACAATCTTGACTGGCAATTTTTTATTTTATTTTTATCTTAGAGCCTTAAATTTTTCATTCCAAACTCTCTTTGATTTTAGGGCCTCAATTGAAAAGTCAGAAGTGAGTCTTACTGGTTCACCTCTAAAGGTGATCTGACATTTTTCTGTTGAAGCTTTTAATATTCTTTCCTTATTTTCTATGTTAGGCATTTTTTATCTTAGAGAAGTTCTGTTCTGATCCTATTTGGGAGGTGGGTATTTTTCCTGTATGTGTATGTTCATCTCATTCCAAATACTGAAAAATTGTCTGTTATCATTTCATTGAAGATATTTTAATGCTTTTAGCAGTGTCTACTGTTCTCTTCATACTAACGACTCTTAGGTTCGATTTTTTGATGTTGTCCCAGGGCTCTTGTATATTCTGATCCTGGTCTTTTTTTTTTCTTTATGTTTCATACCGATGATTCATGTTCATATGCACTGCCTTCAAAGTTTGAAATTCTGTTACAGAGGCTAAAATTTTATTTTCTGTGCAAAATATCTGTTTCTGATGCTTTCAAGTGAATTTTTAATTTGATCATGTCTTTCATTTCCAGGTGTACTGATCGGTTTCTTTTAATATCTCTATTTCTTTATTGAAATGGTCTTTCATCTCCTGTATTTCCTGATTTAATTTGTTCCTTAGATCTTCTTTTAATTTATTGAGCATTTTAATAATCAGGATTTTAAAAATCTTTCTCTGGAATTTTTTCCACTTCTGTGTCCATGGGATACTTTGTTGGAGGATTATAAATTTTAGGAGGAGATTTGTTTGTTTTCTCAAGTTTTTAGAGGTCTTTGATTTGTGCATCAGTTGAGGTATATTCCCCTTCTTCTTTTATGTGTGTCCTTTTGTAGTTCTCTTATATGAGATTTCTTTCTGTTTTTGATACAGGAGTAGATGTTCAGGAGTAAGACCTGAGCTCCCTCTCTGGTTGTTCTTCCTTGCACCATGGCTAATATTTCCTATTCTATGTGATGATTTATTATTGAGGCTTGTGTGGGACTAATGTGAATGAGGTGAGAGTAACTGTTTATTTGGCTGAGTTGTGTTGTAGGTCAGTGCCAGAATCTTAAACTTGAAGGATTCCCATTATTTTCCAGCTCCTTTTACAGAAAGGGGAATGAGGAATAGCAAATATGTTAGCAACAGATATGCAGTCTTAAGATAAATATCTGGTGACTACTTTTATATCTATAACACTAATTACCACCTGTATAGGAAGTGAGGGGTCAGCATTTAACATCAGTGCCAATAATCAACCACAGGGAATAGATCAGGCACTAAACAGCTGGTGTCTACTCCATCGTGCGCTATATTAGTAATCAAAACATGAGTGTTGTAAGAATTACATAAGCAAAATTATCTATTAGTGGGGTTATAGGTTAGTAAAGGAAGAGAAAGTAGAATAGAAAGGCAAAAAAATGTTGAAATATTTAAAAAGGGAACAGAGAGGCATGAGATAGATATCAATAGCAAATATAAAGAAGAAGAGTAAAAAATAACTAGGAGTATTAAAATAATGACACAGAGGAAGAGGAAATAGGAAAATTTTCCTTTTGGTGGGGGAATGAGAGTGAAGAAAGGGCAATAAGAGAAACAAAGTCCAAGGTAAAAACATACAAACAAATCAAACATACCTTTACTCCACCTCTAGCAAACAGGTAAATAAAAAGTAATTTATATGGAAAGCAAAAATTTATTAATATTCATATATTTCATATCTATCCATGAAGTGAGAATGCATTCTCCCAAACACACACAGAATGAAAAAAATTAAACAGTAATCAAATCAAATAAAATTAAATTAGAAAAAAATAAAATATGGAGGAATAAAGTATTTGGGGGAAACATGGGGGGGAAAATGATAGAAACCTTTAATAAAAGGCTTTTTTCCTACTGAGGCAGGCAAAACTATTGACAAGAATGCATTTTCATTCTTTGCATTTATTCTTGAGTTCTGTAACCCTTGGTTCAAGGGCCCAAGTTGATTAATCCAATGTCTTTGTGTTGTTCACTTAGCTGCCAGCCATTGTGGTGAGGAGTCAGAGTGGGTTGTAGTAGCTCTCAGCTTCCTTTCTCCAAGCATAGGGTAGAAAAGACTGGGGATTGATGAAAAATTGTGTATCCTACAACAGGGGTGCTGGCCTAGGGTTATAAATTGGAAGTTCTCAAAGTTGAGTTTTGGTGTTGGTTGACATTGGGAACTTTGTCAGCTGGCATTTGTAATTTGATTCACACCACCTGTTACTCGGGTGATGCTGATCTCTGCCAGATGTCTGGGTCTCAGGGACCTACTTTTAGGGTGTATGTTCTAAACCTTTATGGGTTTCACATTCACTACTATGGATGTGAACTACCCAGGATTAGAGGTGAACTGCAAATTCTCCCGTCAGGACATTGTTGGCATCTTCCAATAGCTTTTGTGGGGTGCCAGCAACAAAGGGAGCACTCCCCCCCATCCCCCTTGGTATCCATAGGCACAATTATCTTTGCATTTATTCCAATCACACTGGTCCAGGCACACTCTGGGGCCTACAAAGGAGACTATTAGCTTAATTGGCAACTTGTTTTATGAGTTCCCAATCTGCTGTCTCTGCTTGTGGCCACACAGTACTTATAAATGATTCCCAAGCCACTGACCCCAGTTCTCAATGAATTATCTGCCTATGGACTGAGGAGATTTGGTGCTTTTCACTCAACAAATTCCAACACTGACTCTGCATGCATTAGCATCAGTCTCTCTCTCTATCCCACAAATATTTTTTCCCTCTGGTTTCTTCTCTCTCTGCCTGTGCTCCCCTACTCCTCAGCAACCATGACTGCCAAGGCTATTGTCAACCAAGTTGGTGCTTCTGTAACATTTTTTTCATATTATGTTGGAAGTTTCCACTCTCTGTGTGTCTGGTTTCTTTTACTGTCCGGTATTGAATTTCAGTGAGTTCTCTTAAGAGCACTTCTCTAAGGAGTATTCTTCCTACTTTTTAAATCTGCAGCTAAGGGACTACTAAAAAATAACCCTTACTCTAATCTGCCATCTTCTCTCTTTAACCATATTGTTACTTTTAATTGATAATATATTCATCTTTTCAAATATCGTCTCTTATAATCCCCCTTCAGTGCTATAAGACAAAAAGTATTGAAACCTCAATAATAATCCTTAGACCCTCAAAAGATTCAGAATCACAGAATTCTATTTATTCTCAATTGCTCCAATTTTGAGAATGCTTGTGTTGTCAAACTCAGGATTTTCATCTTCCGGTTGAACTTTGAAGACACTGGTATTCTGTTTCACCGTTACACGTCTTCCTTGCGTTGACTAATATCCCAATTCTATATTACATCACTTTATTAAAAATGGTTTTCCTCCATAGCTCATTATACTTTTACATCTAGACATTTACATATATATACATGTATATATATCCTAATTAATTTTATAATTGCCATTTCTTTTATGACAATTTACCTAAGAATTTCATAGTGTCGATTTTCTGATTAAAATTTATAGACAGCTATTTCTCCCAGACATAAAACATGTTCTATTCTGTAATGTTCAAGATATATCTTCCCAAAGATTGCCTATCTTAGTTTACCTATGGCCTATTTCATTATAATTGCCATTCTATACATGAATAAACTAGTATAAGCAGAGCTTGGAAGTGAACTCAGACTGACTCCAAGTCTAGTCCTCTTTGAAAGTCATTAGTTATCTCTCATGGCCATTGTTTATATTTTAGCAGTGCAATAGAAATCTGGCAGTAAATGTCATGATTGTTGCACTGATTATGAGTTTACAAATAAGTTATATTCTTTTTTAAGAGATCTTAATGAGGCAATCATCAGGTAACACTAACCATTGATTAATTTACATGTTATTCTAATTATATCATATCATTTGGTCAGATCTGGAGGCTTTCAATGATGAAAAAGGCATTACTTGTATTTAAAATATCTATATCTATGTCAAATAGACATTTCCTTTATTTGAAACATCTATGTTTATGAATTAATAGCAGAATTGCAAAACAATGGAACAAAATGACAATATGTAATATAAAATACCAATTGTAATGTATATCAATACTCAGTTTACAACAAGAAAGTTAAATAGATAACTAATGAAAACTTCATGAAATCATCATCAATAGAACTGTCTCAGACAGTTGAAATGTGTTATGGACAAGCCTTGAAAATGGGAACATAACCAGGATCAGAGTCACATAGTGACTATATACCCCAATTTTCCCATAAAAGTCTTTATGTGACTCATTTTTTCATTCCTACTTTCATAGCAAAGTAGTCTTTAAAAAATCATAGAATGCTGTAGACCTTATATATAGCTTCTATCCTTTCTATCTAGTGACCAAGAAAAATGTTAGCTTTTTTGAATTGGTGTTCCTTAAGAACAGAGTCCATCAGTTCACTTTATAATACAGAAATGGTACATTACCACCTCTGAGTCTTGGTTTCACTTTTGTCCTAACTACTTTTATGATAACAAACACTGAAAATTATCACAACACCTTTTAGTTTAATAGGGAGAAAGATGATAAAGCTGTAGTTGTTCCATTAGGCTGTATTCAAAATTACTTACATTATCTTACATGATAATTCCACTTTCCATTTGTTGAGTCCATAAAGTGGACTACTTTTCTTTCAATATAATATATCAATATAAATGAAAAAAATTAGTTGCAATATTTGAGAATTGTATTAGATGTTCATACTCTTCACTATATAAATCTAAATTAATCAAAATTAATGTTTCAGAGCTGGGGATGTCTCAGCTGTAGATTTCTTGCATAGGATGCAAGAAGCTTTACATTCAATCCTCAGCACTTCCAAAAACAAAAAGAGAAAGAGAAAGAAAGAAAGAAGAAAGAAAAGAAAGAAAATGTTTCTAGTGATTTATAGTGATATATTAAAATGAACTTTTATTCAGAGAAGACCTCTAATATTTTAGTATAACTTAGTACATAAACAAAACTATTAAATAAATGTAATTTTTTTGAACATACAAGGAGTTTTTTATCACCACTCAAAATAATTCAGTTTACTAACTACATTTTTATTTAAAGAATGTTCTGAAACAACATCCTAAATATTACAAAAATAAAAGTATCGACTTACATGTGAAATTCTATATTGGAAATATAACAGCTGTATTGATGTATCTAAAACTACTAAATATTTTTCCAACAGCATATATCAACAAATTCTCAGAAGAATAGCATGTGTCTTCAGTTGAATGAGTACTATGGTTTGGATGTGAGGTCTCCCACAAAAGCTCATGTGTGAGACAACTCAAGGTTTAGAGGAGACGTGACTGGATTATGAGAGCCTTACCCAATCAGTGAATTAATCCCCTTATAGGATTAACTGAGTGGTAAATGAAGGTGGGTAGGGTGTGGCTGGAGGAGGTAGGTCATTGGGCACATGCCTTTGGGGATATATATTTGGTAAGCAAAGCTTAATCTCCTTCTCCCTGCTTTCTGATCATCATGTGAGCTGATTCCCCCTACCACACTCTTCCACCATGATGTTCTGCCTCACATGGAGCCCTAAGGAATGGAGCCAGCTTTCTATGGACGGAGACCTCTGAAACTGTGAGCCTCTCAATAAACTTTTTGTCCCCTAAAATTATTCTTGTTAGGTCTTTTAGTCACAGCAGTGAAAAAGCTGAATTAAAAAATGAGCAAATCCTTTCCAATGTACACCTCTTAAAACATAAGAATCTTCAAATTTAATATAACTTGGCTTGAATGAATGTAGTATCTGAGTTTAATATGGGTTTTAATTTCACCTTAGCTTTAAACGTTTGAAATATTCCTTTCAAAATTAGCAGTTGTAGAAAAAATCTCTACAACATTTACCATAAAGTCTCCATGTTGAAAATCATTAGAGAATGAACCATAGAAAATGAAAGATTTGAAAGAGAGATTTGATGATATGATCATTGAAACTGTGAGAGTAAATTAGTTATTGATGTAGAAAGTATGCAGTATGTAAGGAAGGGGAGATGGAATGAAATTAAAAATAAACAAACAACAACAACATCAAAAACAGAAACCAAAGAAAGAAAAAGGGAGGTCAGGAGGGACAAAGGAAAACCGATCTACAGTTAATCTCTGCCTTTCACTACTCTGGAAAAAATGCAAACTACCATGATTTCTTGTCTCTTCTTTCTGAAATATCCATTCATTTTCAGAGTTTAGCTTTTCTCTTTGTTCTTATTACCCTTTGTTAGGGTCCTAATGAGGGTATATTTGCTATTTATTGCTGCATAACAAGAAAGACACAGAATAGATTAAAACAAAGCTTTTATTACTGCATTGTATCTGTGCATGAGTGTAGGCACAGGTCATCAGGCCTCTGCAAGGTTGAAGTAGAGGTGGCAACCAGGGCTGCAGTCTTTTGTGAACTTGGAAGGCTCTGCTTCCAAGCTTCCGAGGTTGTTGATAGCATCCAGTTCTTTTTTTCCTGTCAAACTGAGTCTTAGTAGTTTTTCTAGCTGTAAGGTAGAACTACTTATGGTTCCTTTTTAACATTGACTCTTTCAGAACTCTTAATGGATAATAAGGGCTATGATGTATATGAACATATATGATACATATACATTTTTATGAAAATATAGTTCACTATTTGCAGAGTGCTTATATACTGATTTTAAATTAAAATATCAACATAACTGAGGGATGATTTAGAGATTTGTCTATATTTCTAATAGGACATAAATAATAAAATTTGGCTTGTAATATTTTCCAGTCTTTTTAGTAATTTATTTTATGAACCCAAAATAATACATATTAAAATTGTTATATGCATTTTTGAAAGCATGCAAAAATTCTAAACTAATATATACACTATCTAGAATGCTATTTCTGTGGTCTATATAAAATAAGCAAGTACTGAATCTTCAGCAAATTCATTTTCCCCTGGATATCAATTCACAAATAAATAATTCATAAACATTCAATATAATTGAAGGATTTATTACATCCTAGGTAAATTTCCACTTGGTCTCTTAAAATATTATTAACTTATAAAATAATTTTAATGACATAGGAGTCCCATTTAATGTTTTGAGACACATATTGTATTTGCTAAATTATAAAAAAAAAAAAAAACTGAAAGACTAAACAGTAGAAGGAAAGGAGGCCAACATCACACCTAAATATTTATTTTCTCAAAACTGCAGCTTTTGCTTTAAGTTTGCAAGATTTATACTTATTGGGAGCATGAAAACCATTAATGCCAAGTATGATTGGTTTTTGGGTTCCTTTTCCCTTGTAGCTTGATGATCTGCTTTGTTTTCTTTAACTATGGTGTGGTGACTGGTTATTTGCACTATTTCTGTTATAAACTGAGTTAGCCTCTTGGCCTTTTCTAACTAATAATTTGTCTTTTTGCCTCTCAAGTGTGTTTTTCCTCTGCATAAAGTACTTAGGATTTATCATGGTGCTTATTTATTTATGTTCTTGCTTTTGAAAAATGCAGAAGATAGCATAAGGATTCCATCAGCTTATATAAGAAAATTTATAAAAACACTATTATCTAGAACTAGTAAATAGCACAAAACACCACAAAGCTTTGTAACACAAATTAAAGCTAACAGCATAGTAACACACAGTATAGAATCTAGAATATTTTGAACTAACAGAATGTTACAAATGTATCCAATCATAGGAACCCTTATTTTTCCTCCTTAAGATATAGCCTACATAACATATGCATTGAGATCAAATTTATGTCATGGATATCTTCTGCATTTTTATTCTTTTATAATTTTCCAACCTTAAATTGTCTGTCATCAAGCACTATATGCAAGATCACTATGCTTTTGTAGACACTTACTAAAAATACAAGGTATTCTACATTTCTAATAGGAGTTTTGAAATATCTTCTGTCAATGTATTTATACCTTTCCTTTCTAGTTTTAATGTTCCTTTAAAAAAGAAGCTAATTACTGGCTTATACAGGACACAGAGGATTTTAAACAGATTGTACTACCCTATGAAATTATTTTAAATAATATGAAGCTTCTTGTACTTATTACAGAACTATCAGCTTGTGATTATTCAGAAGAAAACTATAAGGATAGACTGCTCCAGAAGGGCTTCTTAATGAAATACAGCATCTCCTTGAGGAATATGTAACACTAAGCAAGTTAATGGAATTAAATATAGCATAAATCTTTTAAGTATATCAATATGTTTGAATGCAAGCACATCTATGTGTATGTGTATGTGCCATTATAATAACTTAAACAAAATAAATTACTGAACTCTCACTGATTGCACAGATAATGAAGGTATATGATTTTGTCATTGATGTGAGGCCGAGGGCAAAGAATAATTAGATTGGCATGGTGTTTCTCCTGATTCAGGATTTGTAGGGTCCTTGGAGAACATTGGTAACAACCTCTCAGAAACACTGATTACAAAACAAGATGGTCTGCATATTAACTACAGATTTTGACCCAAGAGGATCAAAAAAAAATCTATAGGTATTACAAAAACAAAACTAGGTAGAGGGGAGTGCTGGGAGGGAAAGGGGTATGGGGGTAGAAAGGATAGTAGAGTGAAATAGACATTATTACCTCATGTACCTATGTGACTGCATGATGATGTGATCCTAAATATGTACAATCAAAAAATTGAGAAATTAGACTCCATTTATGTATGACCTATCAAAATGTATAAATGCATTCTACTGCCATGTACCAGTAATTAGACCAAATTTAAAAATTGATGAAAAAAAAATAGAGAGAGAAATCAAGAATGATTTTGGGATGGGGAAGTCAAGCAATTGTGTTTGAATATAACGATTAAGATGCCCCAGAGTTAAAGCAAGTTACGTTGCTGTCATCAGAAGGTAGAAGCAATGATGAAATCAATTACATCACTCTTCACTTAACAACTTACTAGTTTTCTGAGTAGAAATGTGAATTGTTAAAAGTGAGATTTTTAGCAGTGTATGCTATCAGTGTTGATCCATGGTGACTAAGTCTTATTTACATTAAAATTGAAAGAATCCATTTTAAGAATAAAGAATTTTTTAAAATCTTACAGGTACAAAAACATTCATTTTGCTCATAAATTACCAAATTAAGAAAGAAACTGTAAACATTGAAGAAAAAAGAAAAAGAGCAAACGAACTGAATGGGGCTTGCTTCGCACTTCAGCTCTGCAGTATTACTTCATCCTCATATTACGCCATACCCAGTGGAGGGTATTCTTTTCATCATACTCAGGGGCTCATTAGAGCGTGGGATTTTTGGTCCCTTTCTTCAGAAGAAAAGAATACTTCATTCGAATCATGCTACTTAGATTTCTAAGGAATGCTTGCTCCACTTAGCAAAAGGAGAGTGAGATTTTATAGGCCTAAAACAGAAGAAAAATAGAGCAATGATCTGATTAGCTGCAGGGAGGCATTTTCTTTGTTTGGGCACTGTGATTGGCTGAGGCTCCACTCTTTGTAATTGGCTCAAACTCAGCACATAGAAACTCAGAATACTTAGATACTGTCAGCTTAATGACTTCTTATTTATTTGCCAACCACAAAAATAAAATATTTCCAGAGCCAAAGAAGAGGTGCATTGGAAACTGCCATCTGACAATGCAGTGTTTCAGAGATAGATATTTAATATCTATGCGTTCTTCACTAATCAGTAACAAAATTTGGTTTTGGGTTAAGATCTGCTCTAATAATTCAGCCTCTTGCAACACCACATTTGCAAGCAGCAGTACTCAGCAAGAAGATTATAAGGAAGCAGTCCTTATCTACAGCAACAATAAAAATCATAAACATTGGAAAAGATTGTAATATAAAATACATAACACATATAATCAACCCATAAATCTTTCTTGACATATGTAAGACTTGAGTAAAATGTGAAATAAAGAAATTTCTAGAATGAGAAAATGTAGCACTAGAAAAATATAACCTCATGGTAGGTTATGTAGACATTGATGGAATCCCATTAAAACTCTGTGCTTAGTGTTAATTTTATCTTGAAACACCTGTTATGAATACAAATAAGAAACACGATACAGATATATAATAAAAACATTTGTGAAAAATAATTCTTACTCTTTCCTGAAGAACTATCAAAACCTGGCAAGACACTGGCTATGAGAGTCGTATCCAGCTAATATTTTCAATGCAATGACCAGAAAAAGATACTATTTCAGGAAGTAGTAGAGATGGTGATCTAGAAAACTAACCAGTGACATTAAAGAAGGCTATTGTCAATTGCCAAATCTAAGTAAAATTGTGAGGTATAAGATTAAAAGTAAAAATAAAATACAAAAAACAAGGTGCTTGTAAAAATAATCTCATGAATGTTTTCACACCAATATCATAGGATGTTCTGTCAGTGTTGACAGTGTGCCTTAGAATTACTTAGACCCTCTAACAGAAGAGGGTTATTCAGGCAAAATATAGACAACTCAGGTTTCTGTTTTTCTGGAAATCCACAAACTGGGCTATTTGGATTTATTTTCTTTACCTTAACAGATGAATGTACATCTTTCTTTGAATGTATCAAATAGAAAAGGATTTATTTGATCAGCCCTTTTAAAATATATGGATGCCTTGGGGAGATAAGTTTTTTTTCTTTAAAGAATGACTTTCCTTAATATATTCTCAATGCCCAACAAAAGTCCTAAAACTTAACTGGAGAAAAGTAAATCAATATTCTCTTAAATGAATGCATGAAAGGCAAATAAGTAAGTTATGATTACTATCTGATTCTAGTGATAAACACTATCTTATATTTCATTCTTACTGTAACATTTAAGCATAAAGAGAAAACTTACATTAATTAATTAGCTGTTTGAGGTTACTCCAGTTTCAACCCTATGGCTATTTGGTGTTTAAAAAAAACATAATTTGATTAAAAAGCTTTAATATTATGGATAAAACAGAACAAAATGAACCAATAAATTCACTAAAACTGATTTTAAAATATAAAATAACATGATAAAAGAAAAATCCAAACTTATGTGCATGAAAGATAATACTTATTAAATAATCTTATTAATACTGGTTAAAAATTTGACAAAATTAATTAAATAATATCTCAGTAGTTAACAAATAGCATTCCAATTGCAAGGTGGATTACATTTTAACAAAAATAGAATTAAATTAATTGCTATAGTTCTCAAGTGTTTGGATGAAATGTGGAAAGCTACAGATGATATAAAGGAAAACAAAAATTTTACACGTATATTTTGCAACATTTGCTCTATTTATTTTGTTATATAATTAATGAAAAAAACTTAAAAATCATAAAAAATTTATAATGGTAAATATATTGGCACAAAAATACTGAAAATAGGATGTTTTATATTTATATATTAGAAGATATATGAAAGAATTATAATATGAACTTCATAATTAATCACAATTAAACATATGTGCAAGGTAAATAAGATGAAAATAAGAAGTAAAATGATTAATTGGTAAACCTACAAGGAAAATGTGTATAAATGTATCCAGAATGTTAGCTAAAATAATAGCTATTATTAAACACTAATAATGTCTCTGTGAAATTATATCATGTCAGAACTTGTTTATGGAATATAGGTAGAAGAGAGGAAATATTGTCAATAATTTTGTAAGGATATTTTAAAATATTATTCAAATATTCTGAATATTTTGATAAAGAGATAAATGAAACATTGAGACATTTTTCCTGAAAATAACAGATACTGTTGTTATCAGCTCGATTATCATCTCAAGTTCTTATAAACAGTCAAAGCAGAAAATCTATTTCTCTCTTGTGAGAACATATCCTTTTTTCTCTGTCTTACTTTTGGCTAAAGTCTCCGCAAATTCGTTTGAAAAATTGGTGTGTCAGTATTACACTTCAATTCTTTGGGCTACTGCTATAAAAGGACAGGTAATTTTCTCAGAGAAATGAAGGAGTCTGGCAGTACTTGCCATACCAATGTTTAATTGAGAAAACATTAAGTGTTTCAAAATAGAAGTCTCTGGTCTAGGTTATCATAAGGATTAAGCGAAACAGAGAACATATACCAGAGTTGTTGATACAGTTAGCTATTTTAACCAAATATGCCATGGCTTTCATTTGCTTTGCACTCTTCTCTTAGGTTAAGTTCCTTGGAGAATGTCCAGAAATGGAGATTTGTATGTAGAAAATTTATCAAGATGTACTTTTCTTATCAACATATATGAAGGTACCTAAAAAGGATGCTTGAGCAAAGAAAAGGAGAACTATGAAGCCCTATAAGAGACATCTCATGAGTTTGAGATCTGGTATGACTTTTCATAGTGATCCTTCCCTAAATAAATAATTCTAGGTCAGTGCAGGAGGCTTCTGTAATGGGAATGTGATTTTGAGTAAATCGGCTCATTTCTGCTGAAGGCAATCTCTGCACAGGGCTTCAGCTGGGAGACAGTGGCAGTTCTCATAACAGCTGGAGAAGTATATACCTCAATCCCAACAAGAGCATCTGGGTAGTGCACCAGTGCATTGACTTCAAGCCACATTTTGTATTTATGGTTCATTTACTTTGTATCAGAAACATCTTCAGTATTCTGTGCATTTTCTTTGTAATAAACCTACAACAGAAAAAAACAGTTAATGACATCAATTATAATCCAAATATTTGAACATGGTCTTAGGGCCACATTGCTGATATTCTAATGTTATTCACTTTAAAAATGTATTCTCCCTTGGCTAGCATTTTTGGTGAGTTAGGTTACATTTCTGATTGTATGACCTAGAACCTCATTTCTGAGTGCTTTGAACCCATGATTACAGGCTCTTCTTAGTCCATCACTGAGACACTGGCCCACTTACCATGAAAAATAGGCAAAGGAATTCCCAGAGATACAAAAGTGTATCACCTGGATGCCAACTTTCCCCTTGCCTCTATTGTTTAACAATGACCTACCTACTAGGATAATTGTGATGATTATCTGTTAAATTAGCTAGGTTAAGGAATATCCAGATAGTTGGAAAAACATTATTTCTAAGTGTCTCCATGATGGTGTTTCAGAAGAGATCAGCATTTGAGTCAGTGTCCTGAGTGGAGAATATCTATTTGTACCAATGTGGGCAAAGGTCATGCAATCTACTGAGAATTAAAAGGGACAGAAAGGGTGAATTTGCTCTCTCATATGAAACTGGGACACCATCTTCTTCCATTGAGCTTAGGAACTTCAGGTTCTCAGAAGTTCAGATTTTGGGACTTATACCACTGCTCCCACCCCCTTTTTGTCTGTAACCCCATTCTCAGGCTATTGGCTTTGGATTGAAAGTTGCTCCACCATCTTCCCTGGTTCTCAAGTCTTTGTTCCTAAACAGAATTAACACCACAAGCTTCCATGAGTATCCAGCTTTACAGACAGCATATTATGGACCTTCTCAACCCCCATAATTATGTTAGTCAATTTCCATTGTAAGTTTCCTCTCTATCTTTGCATCTCCTTAGTTTTGATTCTGAAGAAACATCACTAATACAAATATTGATTTTCCCCTTATTGAAGTAATCAAATGGCAGATTAATATTTATTGGGGTACTGGTACCTAGTGAAAACATTCTTTGACTGGAACTAGAATTTCTAAATTTATAGTGCTCAGTGTTATGGTGAGATATATATGAGATACATACATATAAATTTTCTGAAATGAACCATGGAGTATGATAATAATTGTGAACATCCTTACTCCACTTCTTGATTCTTGTTTCCTAGAGAAACAGAATTATATCTTGATCCATGGTTTAAGGTGTATTCTGTGTCCTAGTGTATAGTACTCCATCATTGCATAGTCTCATTTTCAAGAGAGTAGCTCAATTGCACTTTTCAGAGAACACTTTCTCATTCTATGAAGGTCAATGTTTTAGATGATACTGAGTATGTTTAGGCCAGGAGACCTCAGATTTATACTGCTGTACTTACTTTGGCATAAAGTAGTCCCTTGGGCCAGGTGGAGTGGTGAATGCCTGTAACCCCAGTGGTCTGGGAGACTGAGGCAGTATGATTACAAATTCAAAGCCAACCTCAGCAACTAAGCAACGCCCTGAGCAACTTATTAAGATCCTTTCTCAAAATAAATAATAAAAAGGACTTGGGATGTGACTTAATCATTTAGGGCCTCTGGATTCACTCACTGTTAAAAAAAAAAAGTCCCTTTGTTCCTTGGTTTTTTTATATTATGAGGGATTTTATGTATTGGGAAATGTTATGAGGGATTTTATGTCAGTGAATTCAACTCTCTGTAAGACTTTTGTTATTGGTTTTGGCTGAGGTCCTGTGAGTGAAAAAGAAAAGTCATTTGTTTCAGTCAGTTTTTTCAGCTCTGTGACCAAAAGATCTGACAAGAACAATTTCGGAGGAGAAAAAGTTTATTTGGCATTGAAGGATCAGAGGTCTTAGTCCATAGACCACTGATCCCATTGCTGTTGGCCCTAGGAAAGGCACAACATCATGGCAGAGCGAATAAGTTCTAGTCATCAATCAGTAATCAGAGGGAGGTCTGCTAACCAGTGACAAAATATAAACTCAAAAGCCTTGCCCCCAGTGACTCTTCTCCTTTGACCACACCCAACATGCCTATATTTACTGCCTGCTTAATCTATCTGTGGAATAATGCACTAATTAGATTAAAGTTAATCATTTCACCTCTAAACTTTCATGCATTGTCTTACATACAAGTTTTTGAGGAACACCTCATATCTAAATCATAATATCATTATTGAAATGTATGTCAATTCTAGTCAAGATGAATAGTTGTACCATTAAGGGTAGAAGAGCTCTAGTGTGATCCACTTTTAATCAATTAACTAGAAAATCTCTCTAGAGAAACTGTATCAGATGCTGTGTTAGACTAACTTTGATAAATTGTAGTCTATGAGAACTGCCTTTATCAGTTCTCTAAAATAGCCATAATAAAATATCACAGACCAGGTGGTTTAAACAAGAATGCTAATTTTCTCACTGTTCTTTGGATTAGAAGTCTAAGATCAAGGTATTTTTAAGTTCTGTTCCTTCTGAAGTCTGTCCTCGACTTGCAGATGGCTGCCTTCTTGCTACCTCTTCGTGTGACTGCTCTTCTCTGCAAACATACCTTTGGTATCTTTCTCTGATATTTATATTTTTTCTACTCTTGCAACATTTGCATGTAATTATTATAGTTTCTGAAAATTGTTTATGATATATGTTGTCTAGATATCATTTTTGCATTGTTTGTTGTGAGATTTTGTATTTGAACATTTACAGTAATATTTCATTTTTACATTTTTTATAAATTACAAGTAGCTAATGAGTTCTTATGATAATTTTTATTGCATTTGTTCTTTTTCCTATGTATGGTTCAATAAAATCTTGTACATTTTTTCCTGGATGATGGAGTAAATTATGAAACAGACATTATTTACAAATTAAACAAGTGTATTTTGGTTTAAGTTTTGATTTAATAGTATTAACCTGTTATAGTCCTCTAATCCCTAGTAACTTTTGATTTTAATTTTAGATATTACAAATAGTACAATTTTAGGAAGGATGTAAAATCATGTCCAAAGATATGAAAAATTAATTTTAAAGAAGTTCCCAAAGCATAAGCACTATTTTTCATAGTCATTCTCTATTCTGAACAATTAAAGTATAAGATAATAGATTCTTCATGTGAATGACCCATGAAAGACCACATTATCCTTGTGATATGCTTCAGTGATATATGCAAACTATACTCCCAACAGAGAGGCATGCAGATGAATAGATTGTCTGACATATTAATATTGCAAATACCTTCAATTTGCTCTCAAAATGAGAGTAAGGGACCCAAAAATTTCATGAATTTTCACGCCTTTGTTCATGGTCATAGGTTTAATATTTTTAATCAAAATTTTCATTTCTTCTTTTTAGATATACATGAGAATAGAGTGTATTTTGACATATTAAACATACATGGAGTATATCTTATTCTAATTAAGATCCTAATCTTGTGGACTTACATGATGTTGAGATTCACTATGATGTATTTATATATCAACATAGAAAATTTATGTCTGATTCATTCCACTCTTTCCTTTACCTATCCTCCTCCCTTCCCTTCATTCCTCTTTGTCTAATCCACTGAACTTCTATCCCTCTGTCCCTTGTTGTGTGTTTGCATCTACATATCAGAGAATTTTACACAGATTTAATTTTTTGAACCTAATTTACATTAACTAGAAATATTTGATCTTTTTTAACATTTTGGTAAAATTTTAGGTTAAAGACTTAAACCTCTTGACATTTAAAGTCATGTCAGGGAAAAGTAAAGTCTTAATTGTCAACAACGTATAGCTAAGGCAATGTCAAAATTCTAAACATTTGAAGAATGATAGAAATGTAGTTCTAAATTGGAATAAATACTGGTAAAATTACCATATTCATAGTTTCAATGACGAAATATGTTACCATTTTTATTTTATAAATACAATTGACCCACAGGAAATATTCAAAACCTATAGCTTCAGTTTCAGGCAAGAAATATAATGAAATTTAAATGAAAAATTGGGATTTTTTAAATTTCAGATTTAAGGTTCAAAAATTTAAAATTATTACAGAGAATTGCACAGCTTAGCATATATATTATTTTGTATCTGCTTAAATTCAAGGTAAATTTATGCTTTAATTTTTTTACCAATGAGACAGTTAGGGCTCATAATAATCTTAAAACAATATAATAAATAATCTGTGTTCAGCATTATATGGCTCCCAAAACTTTTGACATAAACCGATGTCTCTTGCATTGATACTTTTAGGGCAGGGTCTACTTTGCACATGTATGATGAGGGTAACTGGTGACTTCTAACCTCATTATGTAAAAGTTATGAGAGAGAGTGTGTGCTCTTCTTCATGGACTTGAGAACAAAATAGTGACTGAATAAACTAAGAGAAGAATGATACAAGATAAAATTGACAATAAATTAATCATATTGATCAGCATATTTTTATTGTCCAGACATAAAATGGTTTGTATAGACTGTATAATGCAGTAATTTGAAATTATAATGAGCTTTTTAGCCAAACAAACCTCAGATTAACTCTGATACACATGGCCTAAACTGTACTGCATTGGGCAAATCACTTATTTCCTCATGTATTAGATAGATATGGCATTAGTAACTACACCATACATTATTTGTGAAAATAAATTTGATGGAACCCATGAGGTACTTGTGGCTACTATACACTATTTAGTAACCATTCCTCATTTAGCACATATTTAGTGTTTGATACTTGTCAAAATATATTAGTGTTAGCACTATTGTCACTTTTCAGATATTCTTCCATTTATATCAGCATGATTTTGAATTTAGTTGTGCTCATATATTCAGAGAAAACAAGTTGAAAGAGACAGGTGTATGAAGGTCTTTCGTGTCAATGAATTACAGAGATGGTTGTATAATTCTTGTAACACAGAGAAGAGTTATCTGAGATGAGAAAAAATACATTTCATGAACCAGTTAATAATTTTTGAACATATAATAAACTATAGACACTTAATTTCTGAAGAAATCAAATTAGTTCATGTTTTGCTGCCATAGGATTTATAGTCTGTGGATAGAAAGTGACAAGAAAAGAATTAAAATGCATAATAATATATTCAGATGCCATAAGAGCACAGGATAGAATCAAAAGTTGGATGCCTGGTCAGGAAAGAGTTCAAGAAAAAATGAAAAGGATAAGGTTTTGTTCAGACAGGGAAAAAAAAAAACCTATGAAGTGCAGATAAGGCTATAAGAGCTGAAATGTCTAGAGTCAAGGCAGAAGATGTGTTTTGCAAAAATTTGGCATAATTGATAAAGTGAGACCAGTTCATATGTGATCTGAAATGTGGAGAAGGAGAGTCTGTAGACATTGACTTGTCAAAATAGAAATTGGAGAAAGGAATTGAAACAAAAATTGTTTGGCGAAATGTATGAGCATCATGTTACAGACAACCTCTATCATTTAAAAAATGTACATTTATATGATTCTCAAAGGAAAAAGGAAGTCTACTTTTCTCTTTTCTAGCTTTGTGATTTCCTTAAAGAGAAGACACCTGAAAGTCATGTCCATCCTACAAAGTCACATTTTGTCAGCTATGTCTATCCATGTAAAAGTAACAATGAGTCTTTTCTTCAAATGACACCCTTCTCTAGGTCATCGTCCTGTAGCCTGAATGCATGGTGTGTGTGTGTGTATGTGTGAATTATCCAGTTAATGATAATCTCTTTGATATGTGAAATGAAACATTCGTTTTTATTTTTGCAGGCTGAATTTTGATTCTTCGTTACACTTAATCTTTCTGAAATAAGAGTTGTCTGATTTCCTTCTTGAATATCAATAAATTTGACTTTTCCAGCTTTGTGTCTTATGTGGAACACATTAACACCCTTCCTCTTTCCTTTTTTATCCTCATATGTCATAGGGACTTTAAAAAATATGTATCTCATTACTATCATCACACCTTTATGAACATAAACAGGAACAAAAGAACTCTATCAGAAATGTGAGTAGAAGTATTTAAGGTAAACATTTCTCTAAAAAAAACCCTACAGATATTAGTTGAGATCACATATTCATAGCATCTGTATCATGAGGATACAATTATATAACTTAAAAATAGTATTGAAAGAATAGGAAGAATTTGCATTTCTCTTAGAAAAAATAATATTATCCCACTGTTTCAGTACTTCAATTTGTAGATAGAAAGGCAGCATGGGACCACCTTAGTCAGTTTTGTGTTGCAATTACAGAATGAACGATACTGGGTGATTTATAAAAACATTTATTTATTTATTACAGTCTTTTTCTGATCATCATGTGAGCTGCTTCCCTTCACCACACTCTTCCACCATGATGTTCTGCCTCACCTTGAGTCCTGAGGAATGGAGCCAGCCTTCTATGGACTGAGACCTCTGAAACTGTGAGCTCCTCAATAAACTTTTTGTCCAAGACTGAGGTGTCTGCATCTAAAGAGGGCCTTCTTGTTGTGTCATTTCCTTATAGAAGAATGACAGATTAGAGAGCAGGCATAAGACACACACACACACACACACACACACACACACACACACACACAGAGAGGAAGTGCACCAAATTAGTTTTTGTAACAAACACTCTTGATAATCAATCCACTTTTGCAATAATAACATTAACACACTTATGAGGCAGAATTCTTGTGACCTAATCACCTCTTCAATGTCCAACCTGTCAACACTTTGGGGATTAAATTTCAAACACATGAATTTGGGGCAATGAATTCAACCTACGACAGTTTCCTTTCATCATACAGGAAGCACCCCTTCCTGTTCTATGTTGAGCCTGGCAGGGTCCCCACTCGGATACCAGCAGAACTGTATGTGCTTCTCACTTTACAAAGTGATTTCTTCGCTCATTGTAATCAGCTGAAAGAGATCCCATGTTTTAGTGTCTCTTAGAAAAAAATATGGATTATAAACATTGATGTGGCTGTTTCACTGTAGTATGCTGATTTTAAGCCCTTGGGATATATACGGAGGAATGAAATAAGTCAGCCCCAAAAACCAAAAGCTGAATGTTCTCTCTGATATATAGGTCCTAACACAAGGTAAGGGGAAGCAAGGAAGAATGAAAGTTCATTTGATTAGGGGCAAGAAGGGAAGGGAGAGAGACAGGAATAGGAAAAATCGTAGAATGAATCAGACATAACTTTCCTATGTTCTCATATGAATACATGACCAGTGTAACTCTACATTATGTACAACCACAAGAATGGGATCCTAATTAGAATAAGTTATACTTCATGTATATATAACATGTCAAAATACACTCTACTGTCATGTATATCTAAAAATAACAAATTTAAAAAAAAAGAAAATTATGGGTTATTTTTCTTATGGACATAAAAAAGTCAAATGAGGAGAAATCTAACTAAAAATTGTAGGAAATGTGGGAAAAGTGTTACTTGAATAAACAGAGACATAATCTTATTAAGTTTTTAAATTAAAACATTAAAAATACAAAAAAACTGAAAAAGTTTTAATTTTTAAATTCAGTTCATACTGATCTTTTTCACATTTTGTTTAATATTCTGTAAAGTGTCAGCAACAAATTTATTTTATATGAACATCTGCAATATATTTACTTTCTAAAGTAATTATAATTTTTACACTATATTTTATCTTATTGCTATTATGTAGTTTAATTTAATTGAAACACAAAAATACATATCACTTCAGAGAAATTATTTCAATTGTAAAACTGCAAACTCGAAAATTACTTTACTACAAGCAATGTTGCATATTTTACATGGAAGAAAAACAGGAAGAAAATAAGTGCTTTTCAAGAATATAACTTTGTTCTAAAATATATGAATGAATGTTCTAATGAATTTTCAATTCTATTTCTACTTTGTAGAAATTGATACTTTATGTCTTCAAAATTTGTTTCCTTCTGTCTTGTTTCATTTTTTACGGGATGTATAAAAACCCAGATTATTTTACTTGAATTTCATGTTTTTGCTTTTTAATGGTAAGGAATTAAAATGTGAGTTAGATAGTTACTTTACATATTGAGACTCATTGAAAGTTAACATATTATTTCTGTTAATCTGCAGTATTGTCTCAAATATTGCCCAGTAAAAACAAATTGTGGACTACTCAAGCAGATTATGGGGAGATGGAGAAATCATTGACTTAGATACCTAGTAAAAATCAGGTTGATCTGTCATCCAGAATTGTATTTGGGGACTTTAATTTTGTTAGATATAGTGCTTTCCATAAATTCTTGTTGGAGGACATTCACTTTATTATTTAGTGGTTTGAGAACCCAATTAGTAATTCAATAGATTCAGTAAGTATGAGATTGACAGAAAGGAACTGAAAATCCTGCAGATTTTTAATATTTGTAAATATAGGCCATAGTATTTTCTTCCCTATTATGAGAGAAAATAAGTGACCAGGACATTTTATTTTTATTAATCTGAATATCTATCTATAAATTATTTTACTAAATATTTACCCTCACCTGTCAATAAGATTAAGTTTTCTGTCATTTGAAACTTTCTCTGGACAACAATTTTATAATTCCCTTTGTCTTTTTTTCCCAAATATAATACAATTTGATGACCTTTCTAAAAAGTCATCATAAACCCATAATTAAGTTTTAAATATTACTTTCAACATTTGGAGGAAATCTACTTATACTCCTTTACTTATTAATCTTTATATTACTACGCTCTTTAAATTACTCCTGAAATTACATCGGTGTGTATTTACTTTATTTGCCAAATAATTCTTTCTCTGAGACCTATTTAATGACCTTTAATTTTAAGATAAATAAAGAAATTACCAAAAGAAAAATAAAAGCAGTTCAATGGAGAAAAATATTGAGGCTTCTTGATCTAAACATTTAGATATTATTAATTAGATTTATGTCTGAAAATTCAAGAGGTATTATTATTAATATTATTATTATTACTATTATTATTATTATTTATCCACTCTTTACTCACTAGAGACTTCCGTAGATGATGGGTCTTATGTTTTAAGAATAAAATATTGAAGAAGACACAGATTCTGTCAGTAATCTTGAAGAGGGACACTGAATAAGAAATGGGAAAATCCCATTTTAGTAAAGTTAGTACATCAATAAATTTAAAAGAGTCTAGTGGAGGGTATCTTCTTGGGAGAAGATTCTTGCCCAAGGTTCAGGGATAAAGGAAAATTCAAGCGGGAATACAGTAAATATTAAGATATTAATGAATGATCTCACTGATAAGCAGATGATGACATATAATGGGGGATGGGAGGGGTTAGCGTTAGGGTTAGGGTAAGGTTTAGGGTTAGGGTTAAGGAGGGTGGCAAGAATGGAGGAAGGAAGGAATGTATAGAGGGAAAAGAGGGGTGGGAGGGATGGGGAGAAGGGAAAAATATAACAGAATGAATCAAACAACATTACCCTATGTAAATTTATGATTACACAAATAAAAAAAAAAAGATATTAATGTACTAATTAAAAGGTGACTAAGTTAAATAGGCATAGAAATGAGGAGAAGAATCCCAAGCACAGGGAATATCAGATGCCAATTCTCATAGATGAAAGAAACATTTCATGGTTTCTACAGAAACCGAGAAATTTGCTTGTCTGCAATGTAGACCACAAAGTGGGAGGGTAAGAAATACAGAGCAGAGATCTGGGCTGGTGATACAATTGTGAAAATTCTTAGGAAGTTTTAAGACTCTGAATAAATAAACCTTTCCATTCTTTCCTTAAAGGTACAACAAACTGGAATAAGAATCAGATCGTTGTGAATGAAAGTTCAACCTTTTCACTGTTAAAGCTGAAGCATATGGCCGACAGTGGTCTTACAAATACTGAATGCATGAAATAAGCAAAGGCTGCCTCCATTCTCTGTTAGCATTCCAAGTCCATAGACTTCCCCCATGGGGAAGATCTGCTACAAGACACTAGACTATATTGCTTATTGCTTAGAGTAAGCGGATCCTCAAAAGAAGGAGCCAATGCAAATTCAGTAGATTTCTCCAAATCATCAATTATATAAGTTTCTTCCTTCTATTTTGGACAAAAAAGAGACCAAAATATTGTTTTAATATAATAAAAGTTTCTCCAAAGTGCAGAAGATATGTATTAAACTCTTAGTAGTAAAAATGAGCTTGTTGATGGTAATTCACACTATGGAAGTTCCAGATACAGAGAGAAAGTCAAATAAGAACAGGGAGAACCTAAGTGTAGAGTGTTTCAGTGGACAAGCACTTAGCATGGACTAATGGACAGCCTTCAGAAAGTGTGAGAACCTCATATTTGTGTATCTCTAGTGCCTAAGATAATACACTTCTTTCATTTCATTCCCTGAAGACATTAGTGTGTTTATGACACTGGGAAAGGAACTCATATTAATACCTGCTACAATTTTATTTATCTTTGATTTATCTATATGATTTAGCAAATATTTATTTGTCTGCTATGCTTTAGAAACAGAAATTAGTTCTTAAAAATTATATATATTATATATGTGTACATATATATGTGTGTGTGTGTATGTGTATGAATTATATGGGTCATAAAGATGTAAACATGTTCTCTCTCACTGAGCCAGTTAAATGGGGATTCAGAATAAAAATAAATAGTGTTTTAAATATCATGATGAGGTGTACAATATGCTGGGCAATCACAGGGGCAGAGAAGACCATCTAGTACTTCAAATAGGGTATTTTCCTAGAGGAATTAACTTCTAAGGCCAAAGCATAAATTAGTTCAGTTTGAGGAAATTATGAAAAAAAAAAAAAAAAGGCAGTATGGTGCAGAGAAATATCTTAAACAAAAGGAATAAAAGATGAAATAGTCTGGTTTCTGTGTAGGAATCAAAAATTAGTAATTAGCACTTTGGCTCCAGAATCTTTTCTAATAAATCTTCTGTGACAGCAGAATTTTAGCATCAAGGATGGTAGAGTACCCTAGAGTTGGTAAATGCAGCTGGCAACCATCATTTAACCTTAGACTAAATTGGAAAAAAAATAAAAGGTGTGGGGGGGGGTAAATTGCTGTATCCTGGAAACAAAACTATGGCAGAGAGGAACTATGTGATTACAGAGAGGGGTGACACGTCCAACTCACCACCAACCTTCAGGAAGGGGACAAGAGAATAAGTGCCTCATTCTCTCACTCTGATCTCCTTTCTCATAAGTGACTCTTATTGGTAAACCTCTATAGGAGTCAGATGACTTGGAACTCTGCTCCTGCAATCTGCAGAAATGAGACTTTCAACACACAGAACATATTGGACATTTGTGAATAGTAGCCATGGAGGGATAAAAATCATATTCTCTACATGAGGCAACATTCATCAAACAGTTTACCTTCACTCTACTGTGACACTGTTTTCCCTCAGGAGGAGCTAATTCCTATACCCTGTCCAGTCCTCTAGCACCTAAACCTGAAAAAATAAAAAGTGCATTTTGACTTCCAATATTCAGGGAAAGAAGAATACGCAAAATAAGGTTGACTTGCAGCTGATCTATAGTGCCTATATGTTTCCACAGTTTTGTTTTAATAACTTTGGCAAACATAGCATGAAATGATATATTAGTGATTTGTTTTGGCATACATAAAGTTCTGAAACTCCCCTAGAGGTATGAGAACATCATTTACAGAAAATGTACAGATTGATGATTTGCACTTGGTTTAATAGATTATCCAATCTGGTTTTGGCTATGTGACTAATGGAGTATTGAAAACTAGACAAACACCCCCAGTAAACCTCAAGCTCAGATTTCCTGACACCAAGATATATCATGGTTTGTGATAATGAGATGGAAGCATGTCATGAGAGAATGAGAGATCTTGAATACATTTGTCTGTTTTGATGTCTGGGACCTCCTCGATGTTTGCCTGTATATTCTTTTGTATAGCTTACCTCTATTATAGCTTCATTTGAGTATACTTTGTGTAGTCAGATGAGATATTTCAGCAATCCAACTCAAAATAGACACAAAGTAATTGTTGACATGACATATAATAAGTAATCATTAAAATGTTTTTTTCTTGAATAAATAAATAAGTAAAATAACAAATAAGTGAAAAAGTGCCAACTATTTTGTACAGATAATTTGTGCACAAATGAAGTGGCTTCAGTGAAACTCATGGTGAAATTTCTTCATATTAGCATTTAGGTGATTATAAATCCATTTGCTTGTTCATTTATTTTAAGGAACTCTTATCTATATCAAATATTATAAAAAGAATTGTGGCATTGAATTTTTAAAAATTTATTTATATATGCTACAGTAAAATTTCTATGTAGAAGAAACCAAAAAAATATTTAAAGGTGCATAAAAATAATGTGACTCATCTGTCTTTGTTACTGTTTATATAAGTTAATGTCAGATTAAATCAGGATTCTGATTATTAACTCTCACATAACATCATGCTCAAAATATTTCCTCCACCAGTTACCAGGTTGACATATAGTCTGTTTAAGGCTGGTTGCCAATCTCAGTTAAGTTCATTCAATGATCCCCATGCATCTTCTCCACCATTCATTCTTTCATCTCTTTAAAAAAGTACTGCATGCCCACCCATAAACTATGTGCTGGCTCATGAAAATGAAAGGCATAATATGTTTTGGATATAAACATAAGGAAGAACCATTAAATAATTAGGCCTGCTTCAACATATTAGATCCTTCTGTTTAATAATAGCTGGGGGTGTGGGTCAAACACACTTTTGGGTGGAGCGCAATCACCAATGTGCCTAAATGCCTGGCTGAGTTCAACTCCCCTCCTGTGTGTGCACATTGAGTTCTCAGACACTCACTGTGTGTCTTTCTTCTCTTTTTTGTGGGGAGGGGTGTATCCGGGATTGGACTAAGGGGCACTCAATCACTGAGCCACATCCCCAGCCCTATTTTGTATTTTATTTAGAGACAGTGTCTCACTGAGTTTTTTAGTGCCTCACTTTTACTGAGACTGGCTTTGAACTCGAGATTCTCCTGCCTCAGCCTCCTGAGTTGCTAGGATTACAGGTGTAGATCACCAGGCTCAGTGTCTTTCTTCTCTTCACTTTCCTAATATACTTGTTAAAGGAGAGGTAATTTAAAACATTTCTCAAGACAAATATTGCCATAGAAATTAGCACAATCTGTTCATACCTTTATTATGAATTTCTATTTTCAATATTTTCTCTTATGCATTACACATATATTTCCAAAGAATTTTGTTAACAAATTTTTTCTTTATTATTTGTTTAATTAAGTGTGATCTGACAAAGAATTCCTTCAATTTCTGAATTGTAAGTAACATAGCACCTGCCAAATTTAATATAAAATGAAGGTTAAGGATGGTACCCAGAAGTAGAACTAAAACAAGGAGTAAAGACGTGAAAAATATCTGCCAGAGAAGTAGCCAGAAAAAAATAGCCAGACGAGATTTAGTAAACAGACAGACATCTAACTCAGGATTTGAAGAGTAGGAGCTTAAATACCATTGGTAGAGAAAAAGATCCTTTGGATATACTTTGTTTCCTATAGACAGGTATTTAGATACATTTAAAGAAGAGAATAAAATTTCTGAAAGTATTCCCAAGTGACTTCAATCTGCTGGGAAATGAGTTGCACAGTATTAAAAGTATCTGTATGTGTATATATATATATAACTTAGAGTCCATTTCATATTCAAAGAAAATACTGCCTCAAGATATATATATAATTAATAACATCTGGCCTTTGCTTTGGTTCCTGCTTGGTGTCATGCTGTAACAAATTCAAAGAAAAAGGGTCCTACTTCTCTCTGCATAAATCTGAAAAAATACATCTATGGAATTTCATGTAGGCCTAATGCCTGAATCACATGCTTGGCTTATTGAACTATTATTCTAAATATAATTTGATATTTGAAATAGAACTAACTTGAGAAAAATGCTAGAATGTACTTCGTGTAAAAATCTTCAGTGAAAATATGTAGTCAGGGTAACCATAAAACCACAAAACTGATATCTTGATTTATATAATACTTGACCACAAGATGCCAATAAATTGCCCAAATATAATATACTGTATTATATAAATATTATAATATAAGAATCTAATTTTACCATAAGGTCTAATGTTGAATTTATCACTATATTTCTAAAAGAACCATAAAGATAATCAAAAATAGGTCTCTAATAGTCATAACCTCAATTTTTTCATATTATCTGGACATGTGGGTATAAATTCCATTCAAATGTCCTTAAATTATTTATGTGAGTGTGTCAAACATCTGTGGTATATCCAATACTTTGGTTCCAACAAAGTATTTCATTAGAAAGTGAAAAGCAAATTATGAAAGCACAAATAAGAGGCACTGTTTTAATCAGCTTTTTTGCTGCTGGAACTAAAAATCCTGACCAAACCCAATTTAAGAGGTTAAAAAGTGTATTTGATGCTCACGGTTTCAGAGGTCTCAGTCCATATATGGCCAATTGCGTTGTTCTGGACCCAAGGTGAGGTAGAAAATCATGTATGAAGGGTATGACACAGGAAAGCAGCTCAGGACATAACCTTCAGGAAGCAGAGAGAGCTCCACTCATCATGGTTGAAATATAAACCACAAAGGTACACCCATCACCACTGACCTATTTCCTCAGTCACCTTACCTGCCTACAGTTACCACCCAGTTAATCCATATCAGTGGATTAATGCACCAATTAGGTCAAGGCTTTTATGACCCAACCATTTAACCTCTAAACTTTCTCACATTATCTTGCACATTAGCTTTTGGGGGATACCTCCTATCTAAATATTAACAGAAACCAAACCTTAGTAGTGTTGGCACCCAGTTGAAGGAATGAGTCAGTAAGCAAAGGTATTTCTGAGAGAAGAATTAACCAGTATAAAGACAAGAGGCAAGGATGAGTCTAATAGATTTAGGAAACTGAACACTTGATGCAGAGTAAATATTTACTAAATATGTGTCATCGTTATTATTATTTAGTTTTTATTAAAATAATTTTTGTTACCTTCGAGGGTACCTTATGAGAGAAAGAGAGAGCTCTGACTAGAACAATAATTGAAGGGAGTTAATAGCGGACTATGAGAATTGTGCATATTTTTATAGATTCTATGGAGCAACTAAAGAGATATGTATGGGTGGTGAATTGATCAGATGTAGAATTGCAGAAGACTGTCATAACAGAAAATACTAGGGTAAAACAGATTGTTGGAGTTTTATTGTAGCAATCTAAAAAATAATTGCCAACAGAGAAAATAGAGAGAAGAGTATATGGTTTAACTTTTTGTGAGAAATGAAAGAAAAAGTAGACCAAGAAATCCTTAGTGATTTTCAGAAATCACATTTGTATAGAGGAAGAATATAGAAACTGAGAGAGAAAATGGTTAGGGGAAAAGATGCTACATTAGACTTGAACATGTTAATTATGAAGTAAGTGTGCAACTTCTAAGTGAAGTATTAGGGATATAGATATATAGATATGACACACATTCTGTTAATCTGCAGCATGTAGATTGTGGTTGAAGACAGGGATGTGGCCATAGCACCTACAGAGATGGGGTAGATGGAAATTACTAGGAAGACTGAAAGCTGCCTCTCCTGAATACTAATATTTTCTTACAGTAGTCAGAGAAAACTGAAATCATATGTGTGTGCTTGCACACACACACACACACACACACACACAAGCTAGAGGAAGTAACAGGGAAAAAAAAAAAAAAAAGAGGAAAACTACTCCCTCAAAGACTATATAAGAACATTCTGAGGAAGATGGGGTGAGTATTCTCAAATACTGCAGGGACAAATTACACCAGAAAGTGTTCACTGGATAGAACAAAGAACAAAAAGAAGCAGTTTCATGGTAAGTGTAGTTTCCTTGGATCAGTGGGACTGAAACTCAGTTTTCAATGAGTTGAGGATTAAATTCTGTGTGAAGAAATGGACAGAGATAGTGTAAACTAGCTTTTGGAAAAGGTTAGAAGGAAAAGCCCATCTTTTTCTCATGGTACACATTTTTAGTTACTAATGGTTATTCCTCCAAGGTGAACATCAGTGAGTCCTTGAGAAATGAATGAAATGTTGAAATTATTAGATTTTTAAGTTGAGGTATTATTTATGATTTAAAATTAATAGGAAATAATAAAAGCATTCTATTTTAACAGAAGGGGTATAAAGAATCATGATTATCTTAGGAAAGTAAATATAGGAGGCATACATACTTGATGGAAGTAATGAGTTTGGTTTTTGACATGTCTGTCACATATGCAGGTGAGAACATCTGGTTGGAAGGTGGTGGTAGAGATGAGGTATTGAAAGATTGGTCAGTGGTGGATAGATGTGAATTCCTACCAGATAAAATATCATTTTTATGATTCACAATATTTAACTTTGCCAAGGAGATAAGAGATAAGGCTCAAATGAGTAATTGATAATTAACTCCAGATGGGGATCCAATAACCTAAAGAAAAAGGAGCCTTCTTAAGTGAAGACAGTGATAGCTATTTGAAATCCATTTACCAAAGGTGACAAAGATTTTCTAATTGACGCCAAGGTGGTTGTATGTACTGAGATTGTTGGTATATTGATGGTAATTATTACTATGAAAATAGATAAGAAGATATAGATTAAAATGAAATACAACATAGAAAGTAAGAATGCCGTAGACGAAGTCCAGAACCCTGGAAAACTAATGTATAAGGATAAATAGTGATAAAACGTTCAGGCAAGAAATGATCAGAGATAGGAAGAAAACCAGTACCAAATAATTTCTAGGAAACAAGTGATCTTGGATCCATGACTGTGATGAGATTTGACATCCATTTGAAATAGCATTTTCCATTTAACTTAGTCCATAGTAATCCTTCCTCTTCCTCCACTTTTCAAGTTAGGTGATTTTTTCGGGCCCAGAAAGCTCTTTGCTGCCCCCTTCTGATTTTTGCTTGCTATAACCATTGCAAATTAGAATTGTGAATTTGGGTTATCTTAAAAATCCAAAGCCTTGCAACTCATACTTATCTTACCACTAGGGGCCTAATGTCTTGCACTGGATTCCTCCAAAATCTGTAATTCTGTTGGGACATCTCAGTGAACTAGGATAAGCTACTCTCCTTCTTTTCTAATTCTATCAATTTTTAATTACTAATGGTTATTGCTTAAAAGGTTAATATCAATTTTTGTGTGACATGAACAAACCATGAGATCATTAAAGTTCTAGTAAAATCTGAAATCAGTCTAATAGTAGAAGCCTGGTGCCTATATACTTGGAGAGAGCTCTGGATATCTGAGTGTCCTTGAATTTTCATATATTCCATAATCTAATTTTGTCTAGTTCTTAAAAATGAGATTCTGGACTGGGGTTGTGGCTCAGTGGCAGAGTGCTTGCCTAGCATGTGTGACACCTTGAGTTCCATCCTCAGCACCACATAAAAATAATAAAGGTGTTTTGTCCATCTACAATTTTAAAAAAATTTAAAATGAGATTCTGCCTTGAGTTTATACTCAGCAGTTTAAAAACTGAACTATCTGATGTTAGGTACCCTGTTATGCACTTCCAAATTACCTTGCATATCAAGACTGCAACATAATTGTTTTCTTAATCACCAGTCTTTCATGCTAGGCCTTAAGTTATAGATGGTATCAGTCCTAGGCAATCCTATTTGCAACCCTATTCCTTGTGCACAAGAGATGTCTAGTAAATACTAAGCTTCCATATCATTTCTTAGTGAATTAAGGGATAAATAAATTAGGTTAAATATACATCTTAAATCCTAGACCCTTTTTCTGACATGACATCACATCTGTTTTTAAAAATTGAATAGTAATTGTGATGTTGCATATCAGACTCCAGGGGTTATTTAATATCAGAGTACCTTGTCTCTAAACTGAAATCTAAGCTTCAAAAAACTCAAAATTTCAGTGTTTTGTCATACATAGAAATTTGAACTTCAGCTCATTTTCAAAGAGCTGGTACTCACCTTGGTTAGTTCCTTTTCCATATCTACTCAGTTTACAACCCCTCCTCCTCCCTTTGGTCTTGGTGGCATGGTCCTAGCATTCCTTATATCTGAGCAGATTTTTAAAACAAGTTTGCTCTTATAACAATGTAACAGCCTGCTCTACCTTGTCCCTGGAATGTTTATTTTTACACTATTTCCACCTCTATTTCTAATTTCATATTTTCTGGACCTTCTGTTGTGCACATGCTACTTTTCCTGAACAGCCTGAGTCTTGCCTATTCCTATCTTCTGCTATCACATGTCCATGTTCAAATAATAGTTATCCTCTCTCTCTCTCTCTCTCTCTCTTTCTGAGTATGTGTGTGTGTGTGTGTGCACGCGCACGCATGTAGAGAGAATCTCAAATGAGCATAATCTAAATTCCTTTCTTAATCAATTGATATTTAAGGAATAATGTGCCCTTGGCTGAAGATCTTGTGAAGGCAATGAGACTCTCGTTGAAGCCTTTGATTGCGTGACCCTCAACAAACAGAAGGCAGAGAAAATAGGAACATGAGACACTGAAAAAATAAATCAATAATTATTTCTGAAATATCCTAGAAAAGGATAATATGTGACTAATTCTCTTTTTTCTCTTCATGGTGTAATTCTAATGCCATTACTAATACTGCCATTATTACTAGCAAGCACTTGTGCATCAAATAGTGTGCAGTTGGTTACATTTATACAAACACAAATCATGTATCAATGTCTTTCTCATGTATGCACACACAAAAAATTATGGCATTATAGAGAGAAAGAGAAAAGATCTTGCTGAAAATCAATAACATAGGAAGTAGCGGACTGAGGTTTTCATCCATAAACAAATAGAAAACTCAAAGTTTTGTAGAACCGTATTCTGATGTTTGAGGAAACAGCTTGGAATCAGGGAAAGGGGCCTACATGGGATTCGAGGACTATGCTACACTTTTCACAGTGGCTGATTCATGTTTACTGCATTTTCAGTCTTTGTAACTTAGACACACACTACAAATAGTGGTGTATTTTTGTTTGCTTTATATGTATTGATTTCATAATAAAAAATTTTGAAAAGAATCAGTATTCATCTTGGCAACAAGATAAACCTACTTGGCAGTTTTAATTGATACAATATAAATTAGTAAACAAAATACAAGGGTCCACTTTTAATGATAGGCCTGTAAACCTAACATTTTAGATTACGCCACAGGAGATTTATTAAAATGCAATATGGTACTTTAAAACTGCAGATTTATAAATATGATAACCTGAAATTCACTTTTCCAAAAGTGATATATCATGTAAATGCCACATACATTTTGTCATTTTTTAATAAGGTGCTAGGAAAAATCTGATAAAAATAATAGAAACTGGCATCTCAAAGCAATTATTTATAATCCAGAGATCTTAACTAAATTAACCAATGAGAATAAGTGATTCATGGAATGTTTGATCAAAAAACAAATTTAGAAATTATTTAGTTCTTGGAAAATGCACAATTACAGTCAATGCAGAGGGTAAAATTAAACGCCATTAAAACACTATTTGCGGGGGCACCTGGCTCTCCTTGCAGTGCTTGACAGAGTTCCACTCAAGGATGATTGCAGAGACTCATCCTAAAAGGATTGTAGCCAGATGTATGCCTCCCTAACTTGGATGTTATTCTGTGGAGTTTTCCTAATAATATATTACTCACTTCAGTCTGAGGATCTTGCTAGAGGTGATGGGAATAATTCTACAAATTTCCAGAAAAACATCACGGAGACAAAACACATGTTGAAACCCTGTGATGTTAACCTCACTACCGGAGAATATTTTTATTATGCTAAAAATCAAACACTGCATTTACTGGCACAGCCAGAACCTGTTGGGGCACAGAAATTTATATATAACAATGTTTCCCCAAGTTCTAAGCACAAAGCACCTCCCACAGTAGCTACTAGACTAGCTTATTTTATCTATGGCAAGCCCTGGTACCCCCCTAAAGGCAAGCCCTTAGAGAAGGTAGATATAGATCTCCCCCTGTCTCCTACAGGGTGGTTTAATCCAGATGATGGTTTTGTTAATGTGTGGTGGTAAGGTAAAAGTATAAGGTTTCACAACATTCCTTCCTTCCTACAAAGAATATGTCACCCCTATAATAAACGTTGGTACATAATAACCATTGGGACTGCTGCCCTCCTGTAACCCTAACTCAGCAATTTAGATATTAACCAGAAGGACCTAGTAGAGATGGTCACATGACATTATTTTTCTATCGCTTTACCGCAAAAATAATAAAAATAGTCTTAGGTCATATAGAGTTTAGATATTAAGGAAATAAACATTGTATTAGCTCATTGATGTAGTTAGATATGCTTAAAATAATTGTGATTAAGTAAGGATAATCTGTAAGGTTACTGTTTTCTCATAATCTTTGGGTAAAAACAATTTCTGCCTATGCTTTGGAAACTTCTTTGATTTTATTAATCATAAGCCTGTCATCATAGCCTGAAGAAAAATGTATATAAACCCAGCCTTCCCCAGAATAAAGTGGGATTGATTGCACCAGAACTAGAGTCTGTGTCTTTCATTCTCCATCCATCGCAGACGCTGTCTCCCCGCGCCCTGTTTACCAGTGTGGAACCCATGGACTCCTGCTAGGGCTGGACCCCGGCAACTATTAGTAGATACATTTGAGCATCATTTCATATGTTAATTGGCCACTAGTATTTATTCACTTGCTACAGTTTATATGTGTTATCTACTTGTTCTATTTTAATTTTTAATTATTTAAAAAAGAAGTGCTTTTTATATTTTGAATACTGTTATCCCCCCAAAAAAATAATCTCCCTCATAATCATTCTGTGAATGTACAGATTCTTTTGGCTATGCTGGGTCACTGATTCTCTACATCCCATGTCTTCTACTTTTTGGGTGATGATTTCATCTGGGAAGTTCATATCCCCCGAGACTTAGTCAGAAATGAGAGACGTTAGATAAATATTTAAGAATGTGACTGCACAAAAATATATGATTGGATAAATATATGATTATTATGATATTTACATCATTTTCTTATGCTTTTGTCACAAAAACTTAGGTCTATATTTTTATGCCACAAATGATTAAAACAAAGGAATTTTCCCACATCACACAAATATTCAGAATAATCTTGGGAACTTTGATGAAGGCTTCAGAGTCAAAGTTCATAGCTATGTTAAATAGTCACCACCTATTGTACCAAGGTGATTTTTGCAGAGTACATGTGGAATGGAAATGGCCTGGAGGATCATGAAAGGTGCTGCTGTGGGATCTTAAGTGAATTTTTGATACAAGGGGAATGAAATATCATACCTGCAAGAAGACCTTTTCCTTATGTGAGAAAGTGCTTAGCTGCTGACTGGCCTCTACTGGATGTGATCCCTTTGGTATGAGAGGAATAGAAACAAGAAACAAGTGTGCATACTGTGAATAGAATGAGATTATCAAAAACATGTACAAGATCAAAGCAAGATTTTCAAGTAAGATAACAATATAACAATATTAACTTCATTAGCATTAGATCATAGTGGTTCAGAAATGGAATTTTAGTCCATTATATTAATCATGTAGGAAATAACCTGTAAAAAATAAAAAAGGGGCTATGGAGGTTCCTTAAAAGATGAAGGGGGGCTGGGGATGTAGCTTGGGGGCTGGGGATGTAGCTCAGTTGGTAGAGTGCTTGCCTCATAAGCACAAGGCCCTGGGTTCAATTCCCAGCACTGCAAAAAAAAAAAAAAAAAAAAAAAAAAGATGAAAAATATTAATATTTTATTTCATTGTGTATATATACCACATTTTAATTTTTGCTATATACCTAGGATGATTCCAGGTCATATCTATTATAAATAGTATCATAATAATTATGGCCATGCTGTTGGTGTAAATACCATGCAACAAAATTATCCCACTGTTGTAGTTTAGATATAAGGTGTCCCCTTGAGACAATGCAAGGACTTTCAGAGGTGGAATTATGAGATTGTGGGAGGTGTAACCCAACCAGTACATTACCCCAGTGATACAGATTAACTAGGAGGTAACTGTAGGCATGTAGTATGTGGATGCAGGAAAGAGGTCACTGTGGGTATGACTTTGGAGTTTATATTTTGTTGCTGGAGAACGGAGCTCTCACTCTGCTTCCTGACCATCATGTTCTGAGCTCTTTCTCTGCTACACTCTTTCACTTTGGTGTTCTACCTCATCTCAGCCCCAGAGCTATGTAGTCAGTCAATCATGGACTGAACCTCTGAAACTATGTGTCAAAATAAACCTTTCCTCCTCTAATTTTTCTTGTAAGGTCTTTTGGTCGCAGTGATAAAAAAGTAAACTAAAACCCTCAGATGGAAATGAAGTCAATATGTTGAAGAGACATCACACTGCCCTGTTCATTGCAGTACTATTCACAATTGTCAGGATATGGAATTCAATGGGAAAAAAATGTCCATGTAAGTGTCCATCTCTGGATGAATGAATAAAGAAAACATACACACACACACACACACACACACACACACACACGAATGCTATTCAGTCATAAAAAGATGAATCCTGTCATTTGCAATCATATGAATGATCCTGGAGTACTTTGTTAAATGATGTGAACCAGGCATACATATTCTTGCTCATATGTTGAGTCTGCAAATGTTGATCTCATAGAAATTGAGAGTAGAGTAGTGTTTCCTAGCAGCTGAGGAGCGCATGGGGAGAAGGAATGGGGGCAGGTTGGTCAATGAGTACAATGTTTCTGTTAGATAGGGACACTAAGTTTTCATGTTCCATTGCACAAGGGTTGACTATACTTTATACCAATGCATTCTATATTTCAAAATAGGTAGAAGGAAGGATTTTAATGCTATGAGCACACCAAAAAGAAAAAAGAAACCAATGTGTTTAATAGATATGCTAATTATCCTAATTTGATTATTACACAATGTATATACATTATAAAATGTTTCATTATACAATAAAATATCACACTATGTGTGGATATGTTCCCACACATAGTTATTATGTATTCATCAAAAAAATTTTTTTAAAAATTATAGTGAACAGTTAATGTCGTCTGAACAAGTGTCATAAACTAAACCGAGTCATTTATATGATATTTTGCTCAGTAGCCAACCCTTACTCAAGCTAAATATAATTCAAAGTTTTTAGTTTCAGGAAAACTAGGGACCTCTCTATATAAACATGCTTTTATACTATTTGCAGCTTTTGCTTCAAATTTGAAGCTTCAATTTTGTACTTAGTGCAAACATAATGGAATATGGTGTGTATCATACCATTTTTCTAGAAATATGCCTATGACTTCTCAGTAATTCACAGTAAATATGGTAAGATAGCATATGTATATAGGATAAACAGCAATCTTACTGTTGAGGATGACATTTGAAAACAAAATGTTGGGGATCACTCCACAAAGTATGTTTTAAGCAAACAATAAAGTAATAAGAGAAGCACCAATCCTTATTTTATGAGCATGAACCTTAAGTGTATTTCACACACCTAGACATTAAAAACCTGCAGACAAATGCTATTTCATGTTATCATTTTATCAGTGGACATTATATGTACATGTGTACTTTGTTTCACTCATATTTAAGTAGTATTTCAGAAACTAAATAGGAATGAGTATTTAAACACTTGTTTCTGAAGAAGTAGTGTTTTTTACTAATAATTAACAATAATGCTTTTACTAATGAAAGTGATAATGATAAATATGATAATAACATTGTCTTTTATGGGATGTTTAAAATGTAATAGATATTGCACTAAGATATTTATATATTTTATCACTTATATTTAAAATTATAATTTATGAACCCCTTGAAATTAATGCAAGTATTTTTTTACTTATATGATAAAATTCAAAACCCTATAAAACAGAAAAACAATTAATGACAATTATAAATTTTTATTATTACATAATTATTTTCATAAATGTAGTTACCAAATGTTACCTTTCTAAGTTGTACTTGTACTTGAACTCTAGGTCTTGAACATTTTGTTGTGATGGAGAAATGTCATAGGATATGGGGAGTATATTTGGTCTGACAATATATTGATGATCCTTTGTCTCCCATTACCAAAAGAACTGAACAAGAGGTAAGGAGATTTCAACAGTTTATCCCTACATAGGAAACACACGCCGCAAATCATGTGTTAACATAATTCATTAAGATTTTAGTAACCACAATTCACTGCAATAAATGCAGATTTCCTCACAGAGATTTAAAAAAAAAAACATACTTGATATTTAATGTTTTATATCATGTACAAAATATAAAGAATTTAAAAAAAAATGTTGTAAGTCATTAACAGCCCAGTTTTGAACTTAAAAGGAACTTACTAGGTCAGGTGTAGTAATAGAAGTCTTTTTGTGGCTCTTAGTCAGATAGTTCTTTGTCTAAAGGTGAGTTACTCTCTATGTTGTAACTGGTGACATTTGTTTACCAAGCATGAAAGAATAGTATAGAAATAGTATTTGTGAATCTGAATTAAGAGACATCACTCATTGATCATTTACCACTAAACTTAAACTACAAACACAAGCATGTCAACTGAATTCTATTGGAATAAAAATAATACGTGAGTTTTGTCCAAACCCCCAAAATATTTTGAACAGATTTTCTATTTTAACAGAGAGTCAATTAAGGCACATCCTATTTTTTCTTCCTTTGAATTTTTTTTTTAATTTTTATTTTTCATATTTTTAGTTCACTAGTAATAATAATTTTCTTATAGGAAAAAATAACCTCTTCAGCTAACAAGAAGGGCACAGGTCCAAAGGAAAGAAGTCACCAGAGTGTGCCTTATTGCAACCCTCTGAGCTCTATATAGAATTTTTTTCTTCTTCTTTTAAGTTCTCAGAACCAGCAGAACAGATTTTAAAATAGTCTATCTCCAACTGTCTCCTTGTTTGGGCCCCTGGATGATTTCTCTATGTGAAATTTTCTTTTATCTTTTTTCAGGTGAAAGGTTTACTTGTAGGTTTTCTACAAATGAAACCAACTAAAACCTCCTAAGCTCAGAAATGAAGCTTAGAATCTTTTTGAAGGAGGTTGGCTGGTCATAGCTGCTCAGCTAGAGGGCTCACACTGAGGATCTACCACCCACCACTTGAACAAGGGGCAGGTGCCAATTAAAAAGGAGCCAAGCAGGTAGTAGGCAGGTAAGCAATGAGAGGCCTTTCCCTTTGCTCTGCCAAATAGACACGACCTGCCAAGGAAGCACATCAGAGGTAACTCCGATGCTTCTTTTCACAGGCTATCAGAAGACATTGGGCCAGAACTAAACATACATGGTCAGCTTTGCCTGGTACCCAGCTTTGCCTGGGTACCTTGAATTATTCTTATTTTGCCCTTCCTAAAGTGGTGTGTGTATCTTCTTTAAGACTTCTTCCAGCTTAACAAAGCACTAATCAGTTTTTTTCTTCCTTTCTCATTAAAACCTATTATCAATGAAAAAGATTATGTATTCATTTACATTAGGACAAAAAGTATAGATAAGCCTTAGTCTTTTTCATAGTCATTTGTCATTTCATATGTAATATAGTCTGAAGCGCATTTAAATGATAGTCTATCCCCAACAGCAACAAAATTGAGGACAATAGTTTGGAAATTTTGTGAATTCTCAGTATTTTTAACATTTAAGAGTTATTGATTTCTTACCTCTATAAATCACATACATCCACATATACATAGTACTAAGTAGTGGTATGTGGGGGATTGGGTGTGCACGTGTGTGTTAATGTAAGTGTGCACACATGTAATACTGGTGGTGGTGGTTGTAAGATGAGAAATTAGAAATTTCTTTTGGTAAAAATAATTCTTAATAAATTGATGACATAATAAATATGGCATTTCTTCTAGGTAATTTCCTTATGTCTTTCTCTATAAATTCTCATTGTCTTTCATCCCAGGCAGTATGATATATTAGATATCCTAAATGATCTTCCCACTGAAAGCACCTAGAAGATCTCAATAAAATATTATTTTAAAAAAATTTAACTGGAAAGTTGATCTGGCAGGAAAATAGGAAATTCTGAAAGGTCAAGAACAAAGAAGGTAGGAATGTTGGACGGTGAACAGGAGGCAAGCATATGGTCAAGGTGGCTTTTGCCCTGAGGGTCTCTCACAAATGCTTCTGAGCAGTTACACAGGGTCAGGTAATCGAAAGGCTCACAGCACTCCACAGGCTACACTCAAAAAGCCTTCGATAAAGGTAAACTATGTAGTCCAGAAAGAGGAAGAAAGCACAGGTAGCATCAGAAAGGGCAAGGTGTGAAGACAAAGTCCAGGGCTCCTATCTTAGCTGCAGGATTTGCATTTCGTTTTGAGATTAGTAATCACTAAAGGGATGACCTAGGTCTCCGGAGAGCCTTTGTCTCACCAAGGAGAACAGTACTTCATCCTCCTCTATTAATGCAACCAAAACCAGCCTACATTACTCTCCTCAATGGCAGACATCATGAAAACCAAGTGCAAACTCAGGCCATTCACTTTCTGTAGGTGATGCTGAAAAGCTGGGGCAGCTGTTTTCTAGTCTGCCTCTAATCCTAGCCCAGAACTACATTCATTATTCATTATTGAAGTTTACTCTGCCTTGGCCAAAGTGTCCAAAAAGGTTCCATAGGCCTCTGGAAATAATCACTGGCTTGAAACAGATTAACTGAAATTAATCCAATACTTAACAGAAATCACAAATTTTTGAGGGACCTATGGAATTGACTTTTTATTTGAAGAGAAAAAGTATATTCTTTGTGGGGCATTCTAATGAATTCCAAATAGAATAAATGAAAGCAAATCTATATTTCTTATGAAATATAGATAGGAAAGAAAAAAAAATAATAAAAACATAAATGGAAAATATTGATTATGTAGAAGGGGAAGAAAAGACAACAATTTTCTGACTTTTCAATGTCAATAATGATAATCAAAGTAGCAGTACTATATATATATATGTACTATACATATATATATATATGTAGATGTATATACACTAGAGATTGAACCCAGGGGCACATTACCATGAACCATTGCCCTAGTCTTTTTTATATTTCATTTTATTTTTAAGTTACAAAGGCTGGCTTTGAACTTGCAACCCTCCTGAATCAGCTTCTGGAGTAAAAATCATTTTGATAGGCTAAGAGAATATGGCTTCTAATTTAGATTTGTAACTAGCAAAATTCTTTCAGGAAAGAGACTGATATGTCAACACTTAAATAAGTAAAAATTGAACAAACATTTATATTGCTAGATATTCTAAATAAAAAATTCCAAGGAACAGATTTTAGAAAAGATTGAAAACCAGAAAGACTCAGACAAAAGGGTTGAAATGTAAAAACAATAATTACTGAAGATAACAATAAATATGCTGGCCATTCAAAATACTGACTTTCCAAATATGTTTATCAAATTTTGTGTTTAAAAATTCAAACTAGAATGCATAATTATAGTATGTTTAAGGTGAGGAAACTTGTCAGGTTGGTAGTAATGATAATTTCACAGATATCATTGTTCTATTAATTAGGTCTAGATGGTGAATGTGTAACAGTTTGCTCTTTTGGTGGGGGTACTGGGAATTGAACTCAGGGACACTCAACCACTGAGCCACATCCTCAGCCCTTTTTTGTATTTCATTTCAAGACTGGGTCTCACTGAGTTGCTTAGTGCCTCATTGTTGCTGAGGCTGACTTAGAATTCATGATTCTCCTGCCTTGGCCTCCAAAACCACTGTCCCCATGCCCAGCAAATATTTACTCTTTATTGAAACATTTTATAGTAAACATACAGATTATATACATGGGATTGTGGTACTAAATCAAAAACATAAAATGATCTGTTTCTTTAGTCTTAGCTGAACATTTTTCCTGTTCTCTACTGGTAGAATCTTTGCTTCCTATGGTTTTTCCTAGCAACAGTCAGATATAATCAAATGCCATGGAATTCGAATGTCTCCCATGGTATCTGCTTGCTGAAATAAAATTATTCTACTGCTTCCTTATCGATATTTCACATCTCTGCTGCAGGGTCAGAGACTTTCATTCTCATAAATCTATGAAGAGACAGTATATTTCTTTAAATGCATATAGAAGTGGAAATGACTTGTCATTTATCTTTTCTTCAGAACAAGCTTTATTTGGAGAAGAAAAGTAAGATCTCCCTAAATACCTCAAAGGATGTTAGAGACCAAAGATTTTTGCGGGGTAGGGGTAGGATTGGACTAGAATAAGAAGGAAGCGACAGAAAAACGGAAACAATTTTACACAGGATACAAACTTTTAAGTTTTTTTCTGTAGCTTACTACATCTGTAATCTTTAAAATGTGCCAGTCACTGAACCTTAAAGCTCTGCATCCTAGCTGCTTAGGAATAAAGCTTGCTATGTTATCTTAACATAATCATTTTATTTTTCAAATGACAGAGAAAGTCTAGATTTAATGCCTTTATGAAAAGAGAAATAATCTTTCCAATTGTAGTTCTTTTTTTTTTTTTTTTTTCTTTTCTTAGCTGGTAGCATCATTCTATTGCATGAGTACCAGGGAGATAAATGATTAGTTTGCATATTATAGATGGTTAAAGCATCTTTTGCTTGTCAGATCCACAATAATTCCCATAGTAATGTCACCTCGTATTATTAATTTACCTTTCAAAAAGACAAAGATACCACATATACTAAACACAAAGCTAAAGTGACAGAGTCCTTTTTGCAACCCAAATAAATATATCACTGTCATTTAGCAATCCTCTGTGTGCAGTTGAATTTTTTTCCTGTACCACTAGGAAGTTAAAAGAGGGCAAAAATAGACAGCTCATTGACTTCCCATGCATATATCTATACCACTTTAATCTTGAACATAAAAGGTCAAGCATAAAATTATTTGCTTGGAGCAGCTGTCCTCAGAGATTTGAATTAACATAGATGGAGAGTACCACAAGGAAAAAAAGTTAATTTTATCTTAATTGGATTAAGCCAGGACCCATCTATACTGAGGGAATGAGGTTACAAAAGACTAGAATCTGCTGGGTTGACAGAAAAGGATTAATTCATTGGCTAGCGTCAAGTTGTTGACTAATAACATATTGATCGTATCTATAAAATATGCAGAATGTCTGTCAGGAGGAAAGACACTTTGGAATTGAAGATTGCTAGCATATCTGACATGATCAAACTTAGATTAATATTGTTAAGAAGCTGTGAGTGAGCTGCATATTACTTTAGCAAACATCAAAATTTTCTACACACGTCTGGGATTGACCATCATAAACAGTAGCAGTACTTGCCAGTCAGAGGGAAGTGACTGATTTGTATAGCTGCTTCTCCCTCCACCCCTTCTTTTCTTTAATGTGTTCCAGCAGACGTATTGAACTACCACAGTTTAATCCCAGTGGAGCCTGCAGGTGGTATTGTCCTTGCAAGGAGGAGTTATTAAATTCTTAAGGTCACCATAAAAAAGGTTCCATTAAATTGAGTTAATAAAAACATTGAGCAAAGAGCACAGATGTCAAAGCTTTGGGAATTGGAATGTCTCTCCTGGTATCAGATTAAAACAATAATTTAAATCCATCAGAGGACGAAGAAGATAAAAATTCTGCATTCTTTAATAAAATGTGAAAATTTTGCACCTAATACACATGTGTATATCTGAACATTTATTTAGGACCCTCACTTATTTAGAGGTTTTGTGGGTTATTTTCCCATCTTTTTCTTTTTTTTTTAATTGAGACTGACTTTTTAAAACACTAAGACACCTAGGAAATAGCATCCTGATAGTAAACATCAAAAGAATTTTTGAGAAAATTTGTGTGAAAACTGAAATTTTTTTTTCTGTTTTAAGAAAGATACAAAAGAGAAAACCATGACACTTGATTTAGGAGGACTTGGTACATTCTTGGAGGGGATATATGAGTGTGCATTAGGAAACAGTCTTTAGTACAGAGTAGGAATGATGCAACTGCTAAGATTCTTCATTGTACAACCTATTCACAAAACTGTACTAAGGGCATAGCAAACAGAACTACAGTGATCCCCCCAAGGTACTTCACTTGTCTGTGAATTGACAATAGCCTATTCCCTTTGGAAGAGGAAACAGTAATTATTAGTTTGATAGTATTGTGATAAACATTCTAGAAACTAATCAGAACCTAATTTACCTAATTACTGAATTTTAACTACATGAATTTTCAGGAAAAAAAAAGTAATCATGTGAAGACAAGGAGTTTTAAATTCAATTTAACAAGCATATTCTAGAAGTGACCACTGTTTCTTAACTAAAATTTAATGTCCCAAATTTTGCGGGCACAGACATGTAAACAAGGGGTGTGTGTGTGTGTTTATATATTCACATATATACTTCTTAGATTCCCCTGCATTCTTCAGTGGTGTGACTGTATTTTTCTTCAGATCTGGCTACATCATTCTGGGACCCCAGAGTAACATGAAAAGTTGAGGGGATGAGGATGAAGGAAATGGTATGTTAAATCCGCAGGAAAGAAACCCCATTTCAGACAGCAGTATCTGTTTCTTTTTCTCAACTTAGTAGTGTTTTTGTATTTGCTAATTAATGTTCTAAATAAAGACAACCAAAATTTTAATTATTAATGTAAATTTTACTGCATATTGTAAGGGATCCCACGAAAACCACGCGGGACATGGGAAATTACACAAGGGAGTTTAAGCAAACGGAGTGTCTCCCTACAGGGTAAGAGAGAAAATGAGAGGAAAAGAAAGGGAAAGAGAAAGGGTGCCAGCAAGAAAGAGTGTGAAAAGCGCGGAGGAGAAAGTAAGCAAGTGTGTAGGAGAGAAAAGCAAGAGAGAAGATGGCGGGGTAGCTACCGTGAGGCAGTTGAATTCTGCCGGGCTAACAGGGGACCAATAACGGAGAAGGATACTTGCAAGCTGACTGATAAACCAATAGCTAGTTAGGATGTTCACAGATTGACAAGTGGTTGGGAGGCGGGGAAAATGGCTGCACCAGAAAGGGCAGGGAGAGCAGCTTTGTATTACACATATAGCTTTCAAAGAAAATATAAGAACACTAAATGCCTATGAATTTTCTTCAGATACACAATTCATAACATACATGTGTTTCGTTCTTATCAGAACAATAGAAACACTACACAAAATTAATTCAATTGCTTTTATTTTACTTCTGACATGACAGTACTGTTTGTATTTGCCTTACTAATGGTAAGGGAAGGCTGAAATGAAACTCTAGGTTGCGCTTTCCTTCCTTTTTTCTTCTATGTCCTCATTTTCAGCCTAAGCAAATATAAAGAAACAACACCAGTGAGAAAGAATAAGATAAGTTTCATTGATTGGTCAGTTTCTTGAAATACCATGGTCTTCGTTCTGCATTCAACTGAAGTCCTGGTTCAAATGAGAACCTTGGCCACCCCACTTTCTCAGTCTCAGAAGTACATGCTTCCTTATTTAAATTTGCCTTGAGTCTTGCTAAACTCCACTAATCAAGGGTCCACTCTAATTACATGTAGCAAAAAACTGCATATGAAGAGTTCATCAAGTAATGATGTACTCATACTGTATTCATTTCTTTTTCTCATAGACATGCTCAATTGCTTCATGAAACTTGATTATCAAAGTCCAAAGTGGAGAAAGTGTTAAGTATTTTTTTTTTTTTTAAATGTCAGAAGAGCGCTGAACCAAACACATGGGACTTCTAAGCATGTGGTCCTTTGTGACACATGCCCATGGAGCTGCTTTGGTCTTAAAAGAAGTGAGTGGTAGTGCCATGTGTCATGTTAGCCTGTCTTGAGACATCAGACATACTTTTATGACAATCTTTACTATTTCCATGGTGACATTAAAATAAATTAGACAAATGTGACACTGTATACTACAGATGAAGATGAATGAAGAGTATGAAATGAGCACCACCTTCAATACTAGAAAGCTCATGAAGAACAGATTTGTCTGGCAATACAGACTTCTGTACTGGGGCATTTTATGAGATGGAAAATCATGAATTACATAGGGTTTATTTTGGGGAGAGGTACTAAGGCATTGAACTCAGGAGAACTCAACCACTGAGTCACATCCCCAGCCCTATTTTATATTTTATTTAGATACAGTGTCTCACTGAGTTACTTAGGTGTTGCTGAAGCTGACTTTGAACTCGCAATCCTCCTGCCTAAGCCTCCCAAGCCACTGGGATTGCAGGCATGCAATACCCAGCCCATTTTACATAGGTTTTGGGAATAGATGCTCTATATCTAGTTCAAAGAAGTTGTAGAAAAATCTTGGGGGATATTTAACATGCTACCAACAACTGGATTAGCACACTTGATCTGATGGTCAAGAAGTAGATTAGTAGATGGAGAAAATCCTTTAAAAAGTCTGTGATATTTAGTTGAAGAATCTAACTGTCCCAAGGTGCCCCCCCACAGAGAAGAAGCCAAGGGAAAATCATTGGCCACATTTATTCCCTTCTCCCAATCACCTGCCAGGTCTTCTAGTGACTGAACCAATTTAGAAACACAAAGCAAGGGAACCAGATGATACAATATACATCGACCATAATGTAGTGAAAAGGTGAAGGGTGGAAGGTAACTATGAAAGGAAAATGAAGAAAGATATCCAGCATATTCTACCCTTTGGTCCTCAATACCAATATTATCTATCATTCATCAAAGATAATTTCCATCAGTAAGGAAGCACAAGTTTGCCAGCCTGCTCTATTGTCATAGCATGTTATCAGTATGATCAATGTGCTAGCATTCCTTAAGAAAATCTCAAAATGCTAACCATCACTAGTGTTATTTACTGGAGAAAAGGCATTAAGTTGAGGGATGAAAAGAGCTTCATAATATACAACTATTATGTTCCTTGGTTTTGTAGCATTTTTGGTAGCCTAATTAGGTAATCACTGCTTAATTATTTTTATATGTTTCCTCTCCTACCAGGCAGTCAGATGATCCTGATTTTTCTTCCTCATGAGTGATCCAACAATTTATTCTTATAGGAAATTAATGCAAGTATGTGGCCAAGTCTTTACTGGGTTTCTAAGTTTTCCACTGACCAGGCATATAAGGCAAGTGATTATTAAACAGTGTGCAGGCAAATAACATGATTTCCCTCCTTTCCCTTACTTGGTTGCAATGACCCAACTCCCCCAAGCAGTTGAACTATAATCATAAATTCATCACCGAAATCTAATATAGACAGATTGAGTACTCAGCAGTGGTGGAGACAACGAGAGTCACGCAGAGGAAAAGGTCATATTTTTGAGTATATATTTTTCATTCCTGTGACCATTATTTTGTGCTTGGTCTTGTTAAATTAGAATCTGGATGACTATGAAGATGGCTTATTTGGCAATTAAAATCCTCTGATGGCTTTATATGGGATGAGATAGCATATCTTCAAAACTTGGACCATTCAGAAAATTCTTTTATAAGACTCTCCCTTAAATATCCTTGCTACTGATTTTCTTATTGTGATTTATCCAAAATAAACCAGAATCCAAGTTTTGACCATCTGGCCATCCCATTAGACAACTTCATGAGAAGCAATGTCAATCTTTATACTTCTCTCTACACTAATTGGATAACTAGTATATGCCACCCAATCTTATCACTTCATTCCTTGAATTTATTACTCATATTTACTTTAAACTTTGCATCCTGAAAATGCCAAAATATGCAATATCTAGAATCCCTTTTGTTGTGTTTCTATCTAATAGGCTGTGGTGATATCTTATTACTCCTTAGAATATTCATTCATTCATTCTTTCTCTTACCTGGCAGATAGGCTTAGCAAAGAAAATATTTCAATCTCTGATTATATTAATCAAAACTGGGCTTTAATTCTTGCTAGGGATGATTAAAGTTACTTATATTTTATGTTTTATACACAGTGATTAACACTTAGGGAAAAATAACCCAGCACATCAGGAAAAGCAGTCAAATTTTTGCTCCTAGAATGTGTGGCAAATCAGAAGCAAAGCAAGTAATACCGCCACTTGTACACAAACTACAGTATAAAATGCTGTGCTAAAAAGAAAATTTCTACAATAAAGACTCTTTTGCATAATAGGAAAAAATGAGAAATGTGTGGCAGACATGGAGTCATAGAAGATTTGAAATCATCACAGACAAGGATTTTAAAGACAACATGGCATATGATCCTGACTTCTGGCAGGAATTTCCTTTTCTATTTTCTTTTAGGACCTGACTTCCAGGAGGAGCTCCCTTTTCTTTTATCTACATGGGAAGTGAGCCTTGTAGCATACGTTCTCTTGGGAGCTTAATAGCTTTTCTTTCTTTTTTTTTTTTTTTTTAATTTTTTTAAAATTTATTTATTTTTTTATTGTAAACAAATGGGATACATGTTGTTTCTCTGTTTGTACATGGCGTAAAGGCATACCATTTGTGTAATCATAAATTTACATAGAGTAATGTTGTTTGATTCATTCTGTTATTTTTCCCTTCCCCCCACCCCTCCCACCCCTCTTTTCCCTCTATACAGTCCTTCCTTCCTCCATACTTGCCCCCCTCCCTAACCCTAACTCTAACCCTAACACTAACCCTTCCCTCCCCCCCCATTATGTGTCATCCTCCACTTATTAGCGATATCATTCATCCTTTGGCTTTTTGAGATTGGCTTATCTCACTTAGCATGGCTTAGTAGCTTTTCGATCTTCTGCCTGAGGATGAAATTCTGACTCCAAGATTGTGTACTGGAAACTACAGAATTTTTCAGAAAATTCTTAAAGTTATTTCCCAAATTTTTATCGAAAACACATGCTTCTCTTCTCTTTGCTTCTACTCTGTTCTTTGCTTAAGTTACTAGAGCCAAAATTCTTGTCTGGATGTAGTTATAACACAAGGATACAGGAAGCAATGTGGCAGATAAAATAAGTTTGTGATATATTTCTTTCAAAGTGACTAAGGAACACTTAAACAAGGGTTCAGGTACCCCTGGGCTATACACACCTGGAACTGAGAAGAAACATTTCAGATGAGGAGAAAGATTTGTTAGAGTGAGTAAAAGCTCCATTATTCAAGTTGTTTAATGTGAATAATTCATTCAAAACAATTGAATATTGTGATAAGAGGAGTGGAAGAATATAATCATCTAAACTATAAAGACATTATTAGAATAAAAAATCAAACGGTATGAGGCTGAATATTTTTCAAAAATTGTTACTTTCTTCTCAATGCACTAAAGCTTTTGATTTTAACAGATATTCTTTGTGAATCATAAACATTAATTTTCTAACAGATATGATTTTATCTCCACGATAGTTTTGTTCATTTTAGGCAGCAGCTACAAGAGATAAATTAAAAAAAAAAATAAAATAAAGATCCTGGTTACCAGCTATTATACTAAAAGAAAAAATTAGCTGTGGAGGCAGGCTTATAATGACTGACAGAAAGGTATAGTATTTTGTTCAAAACTTTGAAAAGCTGAGTAAATGGACTCAATATTCAGCCCTAAGACATATGATGAGTACCATGTGACAGAGTTTTTTAGTCATATAATTATGTAAGAATTTATCCCCAAACTCTATAATTTGAAGAAAATTAAGATAGTTCTCATTTTGGAAAACACTGTACAGCTATAAAAATGACCACACTAACTGACACCTTGAAACATTATCTTTCTTTTTTATTAGTTCATTATAGTTTTACATAACATTAGGATTCATTTGACATAATTATAATTGCATAGAGTATAATTTACTCTAATTCAGTCCTTCTTACTTCCCCTTTCCCTCTCTTCCTCCTTAATCCTCTTGCCTTTCCTTATTCTACTGATCTTTCTCCTATTTATTTATAGTTTTTAAAATCCTTCATTATGGATATACATTGAAGTGAATTCACTGTGGTATATTCATACACATACACAGGAAATTTTGGTCTTATTAATCCCACTGTTTCTCCCTTTTCCTGTCCCTCCTCACTCCTCCTCAATCCTTTTCCTCTAATACACTGGTTTCTCTACTATTTCCATAGAATCCTTATCCCCCATTTTATTTTTCTTTCTTACTTTGGTCTAGCTTCTGCATATGAGAGGAAACATTCAACATTGGACTTTCTGTGTCTGGCTTATTTCACTTAGCATGATGTTCAACAATTCTACCCCTTACCAGCAAATGCCCTAATTTTATTCATTTTTATGACTAAGTAAAACTCCATTTTTTATGTATGCCACATTTTCTTTATCTATTTACCTAAAGAAGAAATACAAATGGCCAATAAATATATGAAAAAATGTTCAACATCTCTAGCAATCAGGGAAATGCAAATCAAAGCTACACAGATTTCTTCTCATTCAAATCAGAATGGCAATTATCAAGAACACAAATAATATTAACTGTTGGTGAGGATGTGGACAAAAGGAAACACTCATTAATTTTGGTAGAACTGCAAATTAATGCAATCACTCTGGAAAGCAGTATGAAGATTTCTCAAAAAACTAAGAATGCAACCAGCATATGACCCAGCTACAAGGATGCAGCAGCATAACCTTAATAATCAATGGAGAAAATAATAATTTTTCAGTGACCTTTAAATTTTTTTTTGTCCAAACGTCAAAGTCTCTTATTGTGGTTATAAATGTAAAGTGAATTTAAAAAATGAAAGTGACTTTTAGGACTGAGGACATAGCTCAGAGGTAGAGAGAGTGCTTGCCTAGTAAATGTGAGGCCCTGGGTTCAATACCAAGCACCACAAAAAATAAATAAATAAATAAGTAAATAAATGCAAAGATCAATACACATAGACTTAAAAAATAAAAGTGTATTATCTGTTTGTAAAACCAAAATATTCAAGTAGTTCAATAACATTTTTCTTATCCAATAACCATTTTTTATATGCCATTAACAAATCACCATACTTTTTCTGAGTGTGGATACACTTATAACATTTTATTCTTTTTCTTTTAATATTATGATATACCTTTAAGAGATACTTTAATGTGAAATATTTTGCTGACATTACTTTTTCTAGGGAGTCTCTATCCTTTTCATCACAATCACTTTTTGTCTGTATGTTGTCAAGTTTATTCCCACTAAGATCCACTGGCTACCTCCATAGAGTTTTTAAATGACAGTAGTGTCAACACTCCCATGTAAGCTATTTTTTTCTTTAACTCCATTACACTTGGATTTAATCCTATAATTATTTTCACAGTAAAGAAAATTTATCCAGTTTTTAAAATGTCACAGGGATTTATCACTAGCAGACAAAGATGCAACACAACTCCTTGCTTTGTTATCTGTGAATAACTGAGTAATGGAGGTGCTGATATCAATCAGTGACAAACTTTGATAAAAGTGACTAAATTAATGCTGAACATGTTATGCCTTCCTTATTTACATAGATATTTATGGACACATGAACTAGCAGTAAAATCTATATGATATGTATTTACTTCTATTTCATATAGCATGGTTGCTGAATTTAGAAGAGTGTTCTTGGGAGACTAGTTTTATTTAACTAAGCTGCAGTTACTGATATTTGTGTATATTGGACTCCTACAAAATGAGGACTAACTGTGTTGTCGCCAGATTTTTGTGCTGTGCAAAAGCATGATTAGCCCAGCACAGTGGTGCAGGCCTGTAATTTCAGCAGCTCAGGAGGCTGAGGCAGGAGGATCACAGTTCAAAGCCAACCTCAGCAACCACAAGGCACTAAGCAACTCAGGCAGACCCTGTCTCTAAATAAAATACAAAATAGGGCTGGGGATGTGGTTCAGTGGTTGAGTGCCCACGAGTTCAATTCCTGTTATCCACACCCCAAAAATGTAATGCATGATTAGCTTAGCTTTCTTGTCTATTCTTTCTCTTGAGGTTGCAGTGAAGATATTGACTTGAGCTATGTTCACTGGAAGGCTTGAGTGTGTAAATGGATATTCATTTGCCAGTTGGGTCTGTTTTTTGCAAGAAGATTCAGTTCTTCCACACGTGGATACTCCTTAGAATTCCTTGAAAGTCCTCATGATGTGTCATAAGAATATTATAAGAATAAATAATAGGAGGGAGAGAAAGAGAGAGAGGTGGAAACCACAAGGTCTTTTATGATCTACTCTAAGAAGCTATACACCATGCTTTCCACCACATCATATTGGTTGCAAAAGTTAGCTCTTTTCAGTATGGAAGGAAAGTCCAGGTCATTGAGGACTGAATCCACACACAGAAATGGAGAATTTAGAAGGTAGCAAAAAGAAAATAATAATAAAAGTAAAAAATTAGCAAAAACAAACACTTAAATCTCAGATGGGCTGAGGCAGAGATCATTTTTATTTTTATATATTAACACTCCCCTACTGCATTAAGGAGGCAGAAATCCATCTTTATTGTAGACATTTAGTATAGTAAACTTGACTAATATTTTTTACTCCTACCTCTCTCTCTCTCTCTCTCTCTCTCTCTCTCTCTCTCTCTCTCTCTCTCTTTCACGTACACACACACACTAAGTTTTAAGGCTCCTCAACTCAAACAAAATATTCATCTTTTTATATATAGAATATAAATTAAATTAAGACAGCATATAAGCCCTGCCTAATGGATGCTTTTTATTGTGCATTACAATTGTGCAGGAAAATCTTACTTTTTAAATTTTTTTTTTATTTTTACAGACTGCATTTTGATTCATTATACACAAATGAGGTACATCTTTTCATTTCTATGGTTGTGCACGATGTAGATTCATACCATTTGTGTAATCATACATGTACATAGGGTGATGATATCTGTCTCATTTCACCACTTTTCATACCCCCCATTTCCCTCTTACATAATCTAAAGTTCCTCCATTCTTCTCTCACCTGCTAACTCCCATCTTACTTTTAAGACAGTCCAGCTGTTAGCATAATGCTGATGATTTCATGCTCTTCAATTGTTTAATAAAGGTCAATGTATTTTCTGGCAAGGTAATTTTTAATACATAAAATTGAGAAAAAATGCAAAAATAAGAGTGCATTTACTTCTCTATAAGAATTATATGAACTACATGTATGCAAAAGTATGTATTCCACATATATTCATCAGTGTTGGTCATTGATTTTGCTTTTTATTATGAAAATCAGCAACATGAAAAACCATTTGCTCAAGATGTTTTGATTTGCCAAAGTTGAGTACCTTCTTTATATAATAATGATATTTTATGCCCCTCATTTTGCACATTGCCTAAAAATGCCATATTTTTGTTTTGAATCAATAGTATTTTTATTTTCTAATGTATAATACTACTATCTTTACATATTAAGATATAAAAACCCTATTTCTAATGGTGAATGTGTCTTAACTATGTAGGAGGACTTTATTTAGTGTTTTTAGTCTTGTGAAAGAGTAGATTTTTCCAATTTCTGTGTACTAACAAATATTAATCTATGTAAATATTTACCTTTTGTATCATTCTTACAAAATTAATTTCAGGATTATTAATAAATATTGATGCATTCATATAATTATTTTATGACTATTTGTTATTAAAATCTTAATGCGGACAGAATGAATATTGATAAGTGACTTTCATTTGGCACATAAGCTTATTAACATTTTTACAATATTAACCATTTTCCTCACAAATTAGTTTGGTCACAACCTAAAGCAGTGTTTCTCCATGACCTAATTTTTAAATAATTTAGCAATAAATGTAGTTATTAATCTTTATCTGAGCTGTATGTTCTATTCCAATTTTGCACGTTTATAATTATTGTTAGCTGTTTTTTTTTTTTTTTTTTTTAAATCAGTGGTTTCCTAAATTAGTTCTGGGTTTAATGCACTTTGTAGGTATAATTGGCAACCTGCAATTGCCACATTTGAAGAGTGCTGAAAGTGAAAATCAGTGATGCTTCTCCTTTACAAATGTGTCACTGATCTTGAAATACTCACTGTTAAATTTTTTTCAGGGCTCCCTTATATCCTTAAGATAAACTCTTTTAACTTATATTTTATTATGTAAAATGTTAGAACATTTTTTGTTGTTTTAAACTATATTGTTTTAATAAATTACATTTCTAAAGATATATTCTGGTGATATTATTGCACTTTGTAAGAATTTATGGGTAGGCAAAGGCAGTACTTAGCGAACAGTTTCTCAGGGAACTATAGCATTTAATCAGAATTTTTAGCTGCTCATGTGCACATGTAGTGCCTGTATGAGAGTAAGTACAAGAAAAATGAACAACTTGACTTTGTTATGAAAATAAAGAAAAAGAAAGGAAAATAGAGATATATATATACGAACATACACACAAATATACATATACATATATATCTTATTTTATTCTGACAGGATGATGATAAGAACTCCAAATATAAAAGACAGTGGCACTTACGAATGAAGATTTGCAGATCCAGAAATACACAACCTCGTTTGCACAATGGCTCTGGCAATAGAATACCCTCCCTTTGCTACCAACTATCTCTACTGTTGTACACTTTTGAAACCAAGAAAACTGCAAATATGTTGTTACATGTTAGGAATATCATAACTAGCATCACACTGAAGATGCGAAACACTACAGTTTTATTAAAAGTTAGATTTATAGTTTTGATAAGCATGAATTATCTCCATTTCCATGCTTCTGTAAAAACTGTTGACCTGTCATGCTTACCAATGGTATACCTTGCCATTTCAAACTAACATCCAGAGAATATCTTGGGGTAAGAAAGCAGGAATTATTCCATGAGGATCTTCTGGGACAGTTATTCTGCCTTAATAGAGAGATAATTTCAAATTGTTTTTGTTTTTGTTTTGTTTTGGCTTGACTTTTTGTTTTGTCTTATTTTGTTTTATCTTGTTAAGGGCTAGTAGAATTATCAGACCCCTAAGCAGACAAACTGAAGCAGTTGAATTACTGGATGGGAAGATAGAATGATTTTTTTCTGCCAATGAAGAGAAAATTACTAATTATGAGACCAATCATAAAAAAGCAGAATGCCCAAGCAATATTTGACTTACTCAGTTTTCTTAAAACTATGTTCCATGTTTGAAAGTCTTTAAATTCAATGAACTAAGTTACCAAGACATAGGATGTTTTCCAATTTATTTTCTTTGATAAATTACAGTTATGTGATGGTTTAAAAATGAGGTGTTTCCCCAAAAAGTTCATTGTAGGCTGTACAAAAATGTTCAAAGGAAAAGTTATTAGATTATGATAGCAATAACCTGATCAGTGTATTAATCAATTCACAGATTAATAATTTGAATCAATTACTGGGTGAAAACTGTAGTCACATGAGGTGTGTCTAGAGGAAGTAGGTTACTGGGATCATGCTCTTGGGGAATATGTTTTGTTTTCTGACTATTATAAGTCAAGCCGCCTTCCTCAGCCATGATGTTCTGCCTTACCTAAGGCCCAGAGGAACAGAGGTGGCCAACAATGGTATGAATCTCAGAAACTGTAACCTTATAACAAACATTTCCTCTTCTAAGTTGTTCTTATCAGGTATTTCAGTCACATCAACAAAAAACTGACTAACACAGAAATTCATACTGAGAAAAAGATAGTTCCTATAAATAATCTGACCATGTCATTCAGAAGTCCTTGGTCCTGGATTGTAGAAGGAATTTGGGAAGTTTAGAGATAAGGTCTGAAGAAGCCGTAGAATGTTTTAAACAAAGCTCAATGGCCAGTTTTGGTGTGAACTCAGTAAACAAGAATGTCATTAGGAATACAAACAGTAAAATCTGTGCTCATAAGGTTTCAAAGGGAAATGAGAACCATACTGGGAATTAGACTAGAGGCCATACATGTTACATTCCAGAAAAGAACTTGTTGTCATTTTTTTCCATGTTCAGACACATTTTTGTTAGGCTGAATTTAAATGTAAAGGACTAATTAATCCAGCAGAGTAAATTTCAAGGCAGCACAGCATACAGACAGACAGTAGCATAGCTGTTGCATTTTTTTAGCCAAGTCTACTGTAATAATCAGGAGCAGAAGGAAAAGCAAAAGGATTTTAAAAACTTACGATTTGGCCAGAGAAGCATATGTAAAATTGGGGCAAAAGAAGGTGTGATTACTGAAGAAATTATTCCAATAAAGAAAAATTAAGTAAGTTGCACACAATGAGAAAGATGCCTTGAGGACATGTCAGGAATCCACAAGACTATACCTATGGTATAAAATTGAAAACTACTTTGAGAATGATTATGGGGGCACTCTGCTCCTTGCATAGTGGTGCCTAGAAAGTCGTACCCTCAGAATTTGCTTCACCATGCTCCGCCATCCAGGTACCCAAGGGCCACTGTATCCCTGGTCCAAGGAGGCTTGGCTCCTGCTTTTAGTTAGTTACAGTTCTTGACATCGTCCACATAGTGCTGATTCTGCAGGAATATAGTATGTTGAAATTAATGGATCATGGAAATCCCACTGAAATTTCAAAGAAAGGCCTGGGAGGCCAGGAAGAGTGTAGCAGGGTTGTAATTCTTATACGGAGCCCATGAGAATACAATGCATGTAGATGTGAGAATGACACTGAAGCCTGAATGGAGACCCCTAGAATTAAGACTTGCCAGCATGGTGGAACATCTGCTGAGTAGAACTGGTTACAGACAAAGCCAGCCTCAGAGGGAAGTCATGTGGGCTGCAGCCAGAAAGGCCTTAGAGGCAGCACTTAACAAACCCTTTGAAGATCACATCTCACCACCATGTGCCTCAGATGCCTGTCTTGGAGCTTCTGGGAGTATTGTTTGGCTGAGCTTTGGTCTTGTTTGAGCCCCCATTCCTTCTTTTTGTAATGGTAATGTTTACTCTTTGCCTGGTACAAAGTACATACATAATTTGTTTTTGATTTTAAGAGGCTTAAAGACAGGAGTTTGCCTTGAGTCTTGGATAAGACTTTGAATTTGGACTTTTGGCATTTCTGAAATTGTTAAGACTATGAGAACTTTTGGAGATGGACTGAATACACTTTGCATTGTGAAATGTGCATGAGCTTTTGGGGGCTACAGGTGAAATGTTATGGTTCAGAAATAAGATGTCTTCCAAAAAGCTCATGTTAGATAATGCAGGAATATTCAGAGGTGAAATAATTAGATTATGAAGTTGTAAACTAGTCAGTACATTAATCCATTATTGGATTAACAATTTGAATACTTTACTGGGTATTAACTGGGCAGGTGGTGTGACTGAAGGGAGTAAGCCACTGGGGTCTTGACCTTGGGGAATATCTTTGTCCCTGGATCCTCTTTGTCTTTCTGCTTCCTGGCTGCCATGAGCTGAATAACTTTTCTCCCTATACCTTCTGTCTTGATGTTCTGACTTACCTCAGCCCCAGAGCAATACAGCCTGCTGACTATGAACTGAAACTCTTAAACAATGAAGCCAAAATGAATTTTTTTCTCCTTTAAGTTGCTCTGGTCTAGTATTTTGGTCACAGTAATGAAAAACTAACACAAGTTACCATAGATGGCAAAATTAAAAGGAGAAACAAATCTTTAATTTATGTGAGATTTGATTCTTACAATAAAAAGAAAATGGCCACAATTCCACATATCTGTTGTGTGCTGTCTTTTGTTAGGGGGACAAAAAAAGAAAGAAAAATAAAGGGGTGGTCTTTAAAGTAAATTATTTCTTAAAAAAATTATTGAATTGGTGTTATGGTGAGAGGGAATTGCTCAGAGTGTGTTATAAAAGATGAGATATATCATATTTTGGTATATGTTATTAGTTAAATTTGGAGGCTTCTGAAAAAACTATGTAAGTTATTTGGATTTTTATCTTATACTTTAGGCAAAGATGAATCTGACAAATCCTGACATTCATTTTGTGTGCTTTCTAACATCCTTCATTGGTTTGGGAAAGTTCACATGATTCACTATTGAAGCAACAGCTGTACATTTACAAGATTCTTTAGGAAGTGAAGTTCTAACACTGTTTATAATAATTATAGATAATTAGTAGCATGGGGAAATTATTTACCTAATTTAGACAAATGTTAGGCAAGCTCTGAAAAATGATTTTTCCTTTACTATTTCTATATATTTAATGAGATTCTAATCTGGGATTCCACATGAGCTATCTTCTCTTTGCTTGTCTTTCCTTTCTCTAAAGTTTTTTGTACATAAAGCCTGGGAGTGTTTTTTTTTTTTTTTTTTTTTTTTTTTTTGTCTGACAGACTGTGCTCTTGTTTTGATGATAAGAATGATCATTAGAATTTGAAAATTTAGAGCTGATTTTCGAAGAGTTCAGGAAATATTTTTAAATTCCTTGGTAAAAAGTAAAATACAACTTTCAAATTTGTGGGTACATCATTTTTATCACATTTGGTATGACAAAATGTAAAGCATAAGAAAATGAAGTTAATGGAAGAACAAAACACAAGTATAACTAAGTGAAACCTCATTCATATACAGCATGAAGTGATATACGGTAACTGGAAATGAGATGATTATTAAGATAAATTAATTCAAAATGGACAAAATTTTTTCTTCCTGATTCTTTTAAGTACATAGTAACCATGTATTGTGCTGCTTTGCTACCAGTACTCATGTAAACAGACTTACTTCTGGTATCTGGACCTTGGTTTTGCCTTTGAGGGAATGATATTATTGGAGATAATAGCATGCATAATAAAGGATGAGGCATCTCCCTTTGTTCTCTGTGACTTTTATTTTACTCAACAATGAATTGGTCATTCAATTGAAAATGTACAATTTCATAGTGTATGTATTATTTCCTAGCTAATTTGCAATGCACCAGAAATGCTATGTAACTAACAAACCAAAATCTACCCTGAACATTAGAAAGATATTTCTAATTTATAAGAAATTTAAGTAAAGAAAAAGGAAATTCAAGATGGAATTTATTCTCACAGGTTTTAAAACTAGACTTCAGTTGTATGTAATTTTCAGGACAAAATCTTGGTTCAATAATTGTTAGTGGTGGTAGGAACAGGGAGAGTGTTGCATAGAGGATAAAATAAGACTACATAAACCTTATCCCACATTTTTACTCTTTCTAAACTTTAGTCCCTGTTGGGCAGAGTGGCATAAGCCAGTAATCCCAGCTGCTTGGGAAACTGAGGCAAAAGGACTCTCAAAGCCAGTCTCAGTAAATTAGAACATAGTGAGACCCCATCTCAAAATTTAAAAAGTTGAAAAGGGCAGGGATGTAGCTCAGTGACTAAGTGCCTTAGGGTTCAATCTCTAGTACCCAAAAGTAAATAAATAAATAAATATAAGAAGATAGAAAAGAAAACCAAAAACTTTAGTCCTTTCCAGTATGGTATGAAAAGGAGCTTCTACCTCCATAGAATTGAGAGAGTCTTAGAAAATGAAATCTTGAGCAAAGTCTGTTCACAGATAAAAGGATCATTAATATGGAAAACTGATGGTTTTCCTGGGCTTATTCCTACCAAGAGTGCTTTCAATGGACTCTACCATTGTCTTTTCCCATTGTTTGTAGCATCTAGGGCCTGGGATGAAGAAGTCAGAAATTGAAAATCTCAGGTAGAAGATTTAAAGGGGAAAAATGAGACATGAAATCTTATTTTCTCAAAATCTTCTGAGGCTCAGCTACCAGAATTTCTGGGTGTTTCTCCTCACCATGAGAGAATTAGGCAATTTGTTAATATCCCTTTACTTTTCAAGCTATTCTGAATCAAGAGTAAAAAAAAAAAATGATTTAAATTTGTATTTCAGTTTATACAAGACAGTTTTTAAATTTATAGTCTTATCTTCAGTTTTTTCACTGCAGAGTATGCTTTTGATATACATAAAAAGAATTCATTTTTATTAATCTACTTGAAATAAAAAAAGAAACAGTATGAAACAGGTTAGAAGTTATTTCCCAAATCTCAAACCAAAGAGGCAAAATGTTCTTAATATCCAAGTTTTCTGATCCTTTCTTCATATAGTTGTTTTTATTTGCTCATGTTATTTCCCATATGATTTTCTTTGACTATTCCTTTGATCTTTTTTGGATATCTTTAAATGCAATGAGAAAAGAAAAACCCTGAGGCATTTTTTTTTTCAAAAACATTTTTGTTTAAATGAATATATCGTGTAAAACACTGTAATTTAATAAGTACTTATGTTGCATGGAGAAGGCAACCATTAAATTACTAATGACAACATATGGCAGGTGCCTTAAAGCTCTAGGGTGACAACAAAAACATATGACTTCAGCTCATTATAAGTATTTTCTAAGATCCTCTTAATGGCCATAGTAATTAAAATTTACCAATATTTGTGAAAATGCCAGCTGACTTGAATATATGCTTTGCATTTTAAATTTACATAAAATATGCATTTCAAGAATCCAAAATGCCTTATCTCTGTCTTAACCATATATATGTACATTAATTTACAAATATCTTAGAACCTAAAACCCTTTCTTACCAAGCTACTATTTCTCATTTTTATATAGACATTTTAACCTTGTGTCTCAAAATTTCTGATTAGTAATATACACTGTGTGGTTTGTGTGGGCAATCTGCTGGAATAAAGTAATAATTAGCATTATGAAAATGCATTAAATCAGATCAACAAGACATCTCAGTTTCCAGATCACATAGTACTACTGGTAACAACACTGTGATTAAAAAAAAAAATGTTTGCTGCATTAAAATACAAATAAAAATCTAATAATACATATTATTAATTTAATTCTGGAATCTCAAAATCAGGGAAGAAAACTTTCTAAGGGTAATTGAATTTTTTCTTTAAACCTTTCATGTTAGATACTAGAGGTTATCAGATACCCTTGAGAAAAGTTATTTTTAAAAAATATAATTTTAAATTCATGACAACATAAACACTTGAAATTGCCTTTCAAGTAAGGGTTTAGTTTTATTTGTTTAATCAATGAAAGGTTTATGAGACTCTTAGAGGGCTATATGAAGCTAGAAACTTTTTTAAGAAAAGGGAAAAAATATGTAATATTCTAAGAAAAATGCTTTTCACAATTTGACAAAACTTGTAAAACTTCTTATAAATTATAGGTCAAAGTGTATCATATTAAACTATAAAATGTCTTAAAATATCATATAAAATGTTAAATCTTAATCTGAGCTTAATTTGCTTTTGAAACAAGTCATATTCATTACAGTTCAGTACAGGAGAAGTTTTCTCTTGACATTTTGTTGTTTTTGTGCTCTGCTTTTTAACAGAAAAGAGTACCTATAAAATCTGAGATTACTCTGGATACATTGAGTTTGAAAATAGATTGTCTGCAGTGCTACCTGCATAAACCCAGACAGAGAGGGTATAACCACATCGGTAGTCCACAATCAGAATGGCAGTGACAAGGCCCTGGGATCCTAGGTTTAGCTAGTTAGCCTGATTCTTAATAAAAATGAACTTCTGTTTAGACTGAACACTGAGTCCAGTCTAGCAACTTCTATCCACAATTCAAAGCCCTTATTTGATACCAAAACATCAAACAAACAGCAGAGTGTTTCAGTCTGGGTAAATGGGAACACATTGCAAATGCAAATCTAATAATACAAAAAGGCAGGAATTTAATGAATGAAATGATATTTGAGAAACTACAGTGACTGCCTCTTCAATTCCCAAGAATAATAAGAGTAAAAAATGAGTGCTATTGATACTAAGGAGTGATAAACTAAAGAGAGATGTCAACAGAGTTCCTTGTTACATAGTAGAAGCAAAAAGTATGACGCACTTGCCAGGCTGAAGTAGGAGTCATGGAGAAGTGGAGTGGGAGGTGGAGGGAGAAAGGATAAATACTCTGGCCCTGGCTTCCTCTCAATAAAAGCATCCTGACTTCCGCTACCACTTACCTGAAAGAGCAGAACTAGCTGACATCTAACTTGACAGCACACAATTCTCATCATTAACCAAAATAACAAAGACATTGAAAAATAATTCTTAACTTTCCAGACTACCGTCTAGAGAAAAGTTCACTAGAGATTAACAGAAGTGAGGATAATTGATGCTAAATGCCAGATTATTATACTCAACATATTCCATCTGTTCTGCTGCTCAGAATTCAACTTCCAGACAACAGCATGCTTTCAACCAGCACCAGCGAAGATATCTCTTAGAAAATAAAAAAAAAAAGGTAATCATCTCTTCAAAATGGAAATACTTATATTAATTAATTATTTCTTTCTTCTGGGTGAATTTCATTCCTCTTCCAGTTTAGTTGCATGTTGGGGTCTTAAGCCCCCTTGCTCTTCTCGACCAGCGACAAGGGAAGGGGACACTCCCCAACAAGGCCAAACTGGCCAACTGATCGCCTGCAGCACACAGCCTTCCAGACAGAGGACAATCAAGATGAGTCAGGGAGATCAGTCACAGCAGGAACTAGTTTGTTGAGGAAGTCACACAGCTTTTATGTCGGGTGGAGGCTAGGTGGGAACCAATCAGCTTAAAGATCAGCAAGACCCAGAGGGGTTCACGCAGGTGAGAGTCCCATAGGACTATATGGCAAGCATGCGCTGCTCACGTTCACAGAACTGTTGTTAACCAATCCCTGACGGTGGTCGGATTTTTCATCATTAACCTTTGAAACCACCTTTGAGGCCTTGATCTTGCTCACCCGCCAGGGAGTGACGAGTCAGCCTGAGTTAGTTAACGTGTCATTAGTTCCAACAGTTGCAGTTCCCTTTTGATGTTCTGAAACTTCAAGCCAAAGTTATGAAGCTATGACTAACTTCAGTCATAATGTATTTAAAGTAATAGCTGAAACAGAGATGGGTAAAAAAAATGGCATAAACACAGATATGTGAGAAAAAATGGATAATATCACTGAATCACTGCTGATAGGTAAATTTTTCCATTACTCTTTGCTAATTCTCTTTGTCCTCTGCACTTCAGCTGTTTTAGTTAATGGGCATGTATATAATGGTCACCCTTTCTAATTAAATAATGAGAACATTCAAAGCTGAAACTGGATATTGTTTTTCTTTCTTTTCCTCCTCCCCTTGTTTCTTTGTTTGGATTTAAAATACCTTAAAGTCGGGACACATTTTGAGAGGCCAATCCTTATAAATTGACAGTTCTACTTGTCACTGCTGCTCCAATATGATTATTTCTAGGTCTACCACTAGAAATCCAACAACTTCAGTATGAAGATTCCTTTCCCTTGAATGGAGTTGTAATGATGCAAGAAAACATTCTTGATAGATGTCAATATAATGCATAGTAATAGTTTTAAACACTTTTTCCTTGGTCAATAAATGTCTTTTTCTTCATGGTCAACTGACCGTGAGTCCATATATGTGGGTTAGGGAAAGTTTGCAGCACATCTTGAGCTAGTGTACTACATGAGTAATCTAGTCACACTCCCTGAGCCTTTGGCTTCTCTCATGTCCTGATATCTACTACTTCCACCCAATGTTGTAAGCTGCATACACTTCCTTTGATGTCTTAGTTGTTTGCATAGCATCTACTTCATTATAAGCAGCTCATAATGAAACACAAAAACTTGTAGTAAGTTACTTGTTCAGGTATCCAGTCTTTAGCAGAATCCACAAAAAAAGTTAAGATCTATTTTTCAGAAATGAAATATTTGTTTAGCATAAATTGGTGGTTTCCACAAAATTATAAAATTCAAAACTTCCACTGTAAACTAAATATCCAAAAGATACTTCTGTCTCTTTTCTTCAAGTCATGATTTAGTATGATATAGTTAAATTTGCATAAGATAGCAAATACCAAATCCATTGCTGGTTGTCAGTTAATTGAACACATTCACTTCACTTTGCTTTTATGTATACATGATATTGTATATAATACCATTGGAAGTTTTCGTACCATTATTTGTTCTGTTAGCTTTTTCATCATTGTAACCCAACGACCTAACAAGAACAAGATAATGGAGGGATTTATTTTGGCTCATGGTTTCAGAGGTTCAGTCATGACTGGTCAACTCCATACTCTGGGGTTGAGATGAGGCACAGCATGTGGAAGGACATGATGGAGAAAATCAGCTCTCATAGCCTAAGTTCTATGAATTAGGCAACCAAAAAAAGTCCATTCAAGAGGATCAAACTACACTCAACATGCAGACATGTGTGTATGACATAGAGGATTATCATAGTGAACTACTGAGATTGTTGTCTTGCACTTACCTCTATCACAAATGGATGGTTGAATAGACAACATAGTCACTATTAACTTTATTTCTTTTGGAAAGACATGATCATATGTGCATCTAAAATGAGGCTGTTGCACAGAGTATTTTAAAATTTCCTTCTAGCATAAATTTCCTATTTTCTCTGAGTTTATGTCATTTATCACCATACCAACTTATTTTCACATAACAAAATGTGTGTATGTGAGCTTAGAACAAACTCCATCAGTGTGCAGTGAAGACTAGCATGCATCACTAAGAAAGGGAAACTGCAACTTGTGGTGAGCCTCAGAAGAACGAGTAGTTCACAAGTGTATCCACTGACCTTCCAAAATAAAAGTACCCAAGATTAAAGAAAATAATATTTTGGGGTATAGAATTTTTATTAAGGGTCACAGAAGTGAAGGAGAGGAGAATGACAGAGAACCTATACATCTTTGGAAAGAAGAAGTTGATGGAAAAGCCAAAGTTACAATTTGGAAAACCATGGACTATAAAAAGAAGCATCTGAAATATCAAATAAAGTACCCCCTGAGGTGTGTGAGACCATGCAAGAACTTTCAGAGGGGGGATGGTTTGATTGTGTTGACTGTGAGAGTTATAATCTAATTAGTTAATTAATTCACTAATATGGATTAATTTGGTGGTAACTTTAGGCAGGTAGTGGGTGGATGGAGTAGGTGAGTCACTGGAGTCATAGCTTGGGATTTCATGTAAGTCCCTAAAAGGAGAGCATTTTTTATTTGTTCTAATTAGTTATACATGATGGTATAATGCATTTTGACATATCATAAAGAAATGGAGTAAAAAGGAGAACATATTGAGCATTTTTATTTGCAAAAAAATTAATGCATACATAAGACAAAGAGGGAAAGGACCAAGAATACTAAGAATGTGTTACAATGAAAAAATTCTCTTTGTAATCTTCACAAATGAAATAAAGATTATAGAAGTAACACAGTTTTTAAAATACAGTACTATAAAGTCCTCATAAGTAAAAATAAAATTTAGTATTTGAATCACAGATTATATAGGGCTTCCTCTTTATATGGTTGCTATTTTCTTACATTCCTAGTTGAAATATATCATACTTTTACTTATTTCCTCAAATGTCAAACACTTCCTACTCTGTCTCCTTTCTCAGCCGAACATCTTGTTTCCCAGTTCACGAAATGATTTTAGTGATCAAATTAAACTCTGGAGAAAGTGAAGGTCCATCTAGAAAAAGAGTAGGATCTCAGAATTAGAATGGGGATATCTTTGTATAATTGACGCACATTAAAACCACCTTGTCAACCTACCTGACTGTATATGCATACTTTGCAATGGACAACAAGAATGCATTTCCAGATTACACAAAAGTTCCTCCTGCCTGTTCTGCATTATACTACTTTCTACTCCACTACATCTTTCTCTTTGTCTTATATTCACTCTTCATTCATTGTTTCGCTTTTCTATTCTTTTCTGAAGTATTATTGATATTCTCTATATTAGATAACTTCTTTTCATTCTCTCTTGAATTCAGTATTCTGATTTTGAAATCAATACTCCACCAACAAAATTTTTCTCAATGCTACTAATCGATGGAGACTTCTCTCTCTTTGCTTGCACTATCAGCAACAATAGATACATTTAGGCATTCTCACCTCTTCTACTTTCTGGATTCCATAATTTCTCATCTTTTAAGCCACTCCTTTTTCGTCACCTTTTCTGGGTTTTCCTTTACTCTTGACTTTGATATGGTGTAGTGTCCCAGTATAACTGAACTTCTCTTTTTCATTATACAGTTTCCCTGAGAACATTTAGACATTATGTTTTTCATAATACTTACTGAGATGAAATTCATATAAAATTCATCAAACTAATGTGAACTTATTTTTTTAGTATAGTCACAGAATTTTAGTCATCACCACCACAATTTTTTAAAATTTTATTTTTATTTTTTAAAATTTTTTATTTGTTCTAATTAGTTTTACATGACAGTGGAATGCATTTATGAATTTTGATAAATCATACATAAACAGTATAATTTCTCATTTTTCTGATTGTACATATTGTAGGATCACATCAGTCTTGCAGTCATATATGTACATGAGGTAATAATGTCTGTTTCACTCAACTATCCTTCCTGTCTCCATACCCCTTTCCCTCCCTTCACTCTACCTAATCTAAAGTAACTCTATTCTTCCCTAGCACCAACCACCCCCCGCATATTGTGACTAAGCGTCTGCATATCAGAAAATACATTCTGTTTTTGGTTTTATGGGTTTGACTTATTTCGCTTAGCTGGATAAAACATTTTGGTTGCTCTCAAAGAAACCCACATAAATTAGCAATCATTTATCATTACTTTCTCCTTCCCCAACCTTTATTTTTCCATTCTGGAAATTCATTATAAACATTATCAAATAGAGGGTCTTTTCTATTTGACTTCTTTCAATGAGAAAAACATTTTCTCATTGAAATATTCACCCATGTTGTAGCACATATTCATGCTTCATTCTTTTTAAGTTGAAAAATATTCTGTTGAATAGATATACCACATTTAGCTCAACCATTCATCACCTGAAATATAATTGGGGCTATTGCAAATAATACAGTGATAAAACATGAGGGCATATAATTGCATTTTTCATGAGTATATACCCAGGCGTGAAATGCTTAAGCATCATAAGGTAGGTAATACTCAACATTTTAAGAAGCTGAAAATCTGTCTCCAAAATGGTGGTATTATTTTACATTTCCAAAAGTAATGAATGGAGCATTCTCTGGTTTTCACTAATATTTTTTATTGCTTTTCTTTTTGATATTATCCCTCTTCATAGGAATAAAGTGACATCTCATTATGGTTTTAGTTGTATTTGCATTTTCCCACTGACCAATGATTCTTAGTGTGCTTTCTTGTGTTAATTGGACACTTCACTCATTTATCTTCTTTGGGGAAATGTTAATTCATATATTCATACTCAATCCATTTAGTTGCTGAATTATAAAAGTTCTTTATACACTTTAAATACAAGCCTCTTGACAGATACATCATTGGCAAACATCTTTTTATTTTATTATTGTATCTTTGAGAACACAAATGTTGTTTTCTAAAATTTTTATTTTTCTCCTACTTTTCCTTTTCAACCTTCCTTGTCACCTTCTTTTCGTTGTTACTTTTATTTTAGTGTTACAAATAAAGAGATCCTTCCTAACTCAAGGACATGAAGATTTGCTTCTATGTTTCTACTCAAAGTTTTATAGATTAATTCTTACATATAAGTCTATGATCCATTGAGTTCACTTCTGTGTATGGTTGAGATACATGTTCAAATTCATTCTTTGGAATATGAGTTTCCAGTGGTTAAAAAATAATATTTTCCTGATGAATGGTCTTGGTACTCATGCTAAAAATTACTTAACCATAAATTTAAGATTTTACCTCTAGACTCTCAGTTCTTTGGCACTGATATATGAGACTGACCTTATGCCAGTACCCAATGTCTAGATTACTTTTGCTGTATGGTAAGCTTCTAAATGAGAAGTGTGATCCTTGACCACTATTCTTTTTTTAGATAGTTATGGATATTCCAAGTCACTTTATATTTCTGTAGAAAATTTATATTTCTGGATTATAGAACATTTTTAATCAATTTTATTCAGACGAAATTTATATACCACAGAAGTCACCCAAGTAATGTGAGAAGTTCATTTTTTTGTGTATTCACAGAATAATATAATTATTGCTACCACTGTTTTGGTTTGTATGTGAGGAGTTCCCCCAATCTCACCTGTGAGACAATGTGAGAGGGTTCAGAGTGGAAATGATTGTGTTATGATAGCCTTAACCCAATCAGTAAAAATCACTTCATGGGATTAACTGGTTGATAATTGAAGGCAGGTGTGGTGTGGTTGGAGGAGGTGGGGCATTGGGGGGCATAGATTTGATTATATATTTGTATTGGCAAATGGAGTTCTTTCTCTCAGCTTTCTGATCATCCTGTGAGCTGCTTCCCTCTGCTACACTCCTCTGCCGTGATGTCCTGCCTCACTTTGAACTCTAAGCAATGGAGCCAGATGTCTTTGGACTGAGACTTCTGAAACCATGTGCACCCCCAAAACTTTTCTCTTCTACAATTGTTCTCGAGGGGTCTTTTAGTTACAGCAGTGAAAAAACTGATGAAAACAACCACTGTCTAAGCTACTGAGGTAATGGTAGCCCCCCAAAATCATGTTACCTAATAATTATTTTCTATATCTTTTCCTTTACCCAAGCTCTGATTGAAACTATGGCTCAATTCAGAGAGTATTGGCATCTTAGCAATGTTAAATTTGTCAGTCTGTGAAACCTGGATGTCTTTCCATTTGTTTAAATATGTTTTTACATTTCTTTTAGCAGTGTTTTGTCATTATAGTATGTACATCTTATACTGCTTTTATTAGTACTATCTTTTGAGTATGTGTCTGAATACCATAGGAATTGAATTTGTTTCTTCTTAATTTTATTCTCACATTAATCCTTATAAGTCTCTAAACATACAAGTGGTTCTGTTTATTTTGTATCCTAAATTTTTGAACATTATTATGAGTTTTAAAGTTTACCTAATGAATAAATTAGAATTTCTTTATACAGAGTGATACTGTCTCTGAATAGAGATAACCTTAGTTCTACATTTCTAATCCTTATACATTTTTGTTTCTTCTTCTACTTTAATTGCCATGACCAAATCCTTCACTACAATGTTGAATAGAAATATTGAGGAGAAAAAAAAAAAAAAACAAAAAAAAAAAACAAAACAAAAAAAAAAACCTTTATATTGCTTTAGCTCTAAAAAAAAAAAAAATTCAGTCTTTTATCATTAATAATAATGTTAGACTAGACCCTTATCTCACACCCTACACAAAATTCAACTCAAAATCTTACTGAAAGCTTGATCCTTGTCCCCAGCACCAATCCAGTAAAGAGGTCATGGCTTTGAGAAAAAGGAAAAAAGTTTTACCGCTTTGCTGGTAAAGAAGAAACACAAGGGACCCCTGTCCCAATGTGATTCTGTCCTTCAGCAGGAACAGGAACTTTTAAAAGGTGATTCGAAAGCTACATTTCATGTGTTCTCTGTTGGAGTGGAATTCACTTCTTAAATTGGAAGACAGTCAATTCTGAGATTTTCTGCTACCATTCCCAAAGTCTGGATTACTTCCTTTCAATGGAGGTGGGGGGTATACACAAGGACAGATAAATCTGCCTAAAATGGGGAAGAAAGATAATTGTGTTTCCCCTGAGATTAGGGAGGGGGAGAGATTAGGGAGGAGTGGGGAGAGAGGAAGAGAAAGAAACATGTGCATTTTAAATATAAGACGCAGTGGCAGAGCAGCAAGGGCTGTATTCAAGGCGAACGGTGGACCACTGTCATAAAAATAATTCAAAGACCTGAGAATTAGACCAGAAGCTATTCAACTCCCAGAAGAAAACATAAGGTCTACACTCCAGCATACAGGTACAGGCAATGACTTTCTCAATACTGTCACAGTGGTTCACTTTATGCTTTGAATACAGCCCTTGCTGCTCTGTCACTGTGACTTATTTTTAAAAAGATGTATCTCTATTTCTGTCTCCCTATTCTCTTCTCCTCCCTAATCTCAGCAAATCAAAACTACACTGAGATTTCATCTCACAGCAGTCAAATGGCAGTCATCAAGCATACAAAGAATAATAAATGCTAGAGAGGATGTGGAGATAAAAGGATACTTTTACACTGTTGATGGAATTGTAAATTAGTGTGACCACGAAGGAATTTAGTATAGAGGTTCCTCAAAAGACTAGGCATGTCATCATCCCCTTATCAGCGAGATCATTCGTCCTTTAGTTTTTGGAGATTGGCTTATCTCACTTGGCATGATATTCTCCAATTTCATCCATTTGCCTGGGGTGGGGGGGAAGGAAAAAAAATAACAACATTACTCTATGTAAATTTATGATCACACAAATGGTATGCCTTTACTCCATGTACAAACAGAGAAACAACATGTATCCCATTTGTTTACTATAAGATATAAAGCCACCTTTCTCTCCCGTGAGAGGAATTTCCCACCTCCCAACGACCTGTCAATCTTCGTTTCCCCGCCTCTCCGGTTACAGGAATTTCCTGTCCTCCCCACCGCCTGTCAATCTGCGTTAGCCCGCCTCTCACTTTACAGGACTTTCCCGCTTATTTGCTTCCTGCCTCCAGCATTATGTCCTAATATGTCATTGGTCCATCAGTCAGTCTGTAAGAATTCTCCTCCGAGATTGGTTCCTCTCAGCCCGCCAAATTCCTATGTCTGAGAAGAACCATGCGCCGTCTTTCTTCTTGCCTTTCCCCCTTCCCCCGTGCAGACATGAATTCGTGTGTGCAAATAAACGGTTCCTTGTATGAGACCTGTATCTGTGGAGCGTTTCTGGGAGCTAGCGACGAAACATAACTGTGTGTCTCTTTTTCTCAACTTAACATTTACAATAAAAAAATTAAAAATAAAAAAAAAGACTAGGCATGTAAACATCATGTGAACCAGTTATACTACTTCTCAGTATTGATTCTAAAGAATTAAACTCATCATACCACAGTGACACGTGCATAACCATGTTTATAGCAGCAAAATTCACAATAGTCAGACTGTGGAGCCAGCCTAGGAGTCCATCAACAGATGAATGGATAAAGAAAATATGGAGTATATACACAATGGAGTTTTATTCAGTCATAAAGAAAAATAAAATGATGTTATTTGCAGGAAAATGGATAGAACTAGAGACCATTATGTTAAGTGAAATAAGTCAAACTGAGAAGGTCAAGGGCTTTCGACTTTCTGTCATATGCAGAAGCGAGAGGAAAAAGGAAAAGAAAGATGGGGTCAGATCTCATGAAAATTAAAGGGAAAAAAGGGGAAAAAAATCAAGAAACTAGGAAGTAAGGAGGGAGAGATTTTGTGGAGAGTGATATTGGCCAAAAGATATTGTTAATTCTGTGAGTGTATGAATATGTAACAACAATTCCAATCATTATGTACAACTATAATATAACAATAAAAATGTGGAAAAATCTTTGCCTTAGCAGGGAATGATAAAATGAAAAATAAGTAATATGAAAATTAAAAAAAAATAATGTTAGTTATGTTTTTATAACTGACCTATATTTAATTGAGGAAGTTCCCACTATTATAACTTTAACTTTGTTGAATGTTTTAAAATGAAAGTTGTAATTTTGTCAAATGTTTTTTTATCTATTGAGACACCCAATTGCTTTTGTTTTCCTTGATTTTTTAATGTAATGCATTATATTGATTAATTTTTATATATTAAATTAATATTTCATTCCTGGAAAATTTCCCATCTGGTCACAATAATGAATCAATTTTACATTGTGGCTTAATTCAGTTTGCTTGTATTTTGTAAAGAGATTTTACTTCTCCAATTATGAGAAGTATTGCTCAGTAGTTTTCTTTTCTACTGATATCTTTGCTTTTGCTACTAGGGTAATTGTAACATCCTAGAATAAACGTGGATATCTTCTTTCCTCTTTTACTGATTTTGAAGGTTTGATATGTTAGAAATAATGAGAAGCCATAAGAATCAAACACATGCTCAAAAGTGGCTGGGCAAGGCAAAACTTTACTTCTGACAAAAGTGCATGCTTGCTAGGTGTAAGATCCCACGAAAACCACGCCAGACACGGGAAATCACATAAGGAATTTTATTAAGCAAACAGAGTGTCTCCCTGCAGGGTAAGAGAGAAAATGAGAGGAAAAGAAAGGGAATAAGAAAGGGTGCAGGCTAGAGAGAGTGTGAAAGCCAGGAGGATAGAGAAAGTGAGTAGGAAAGAGAGAAAGATGAGGAAAGATGACGGGGTAGCTACAGTAAAGCTGTTGAATTCCGCCGGGCTAACGGGGGACCAATATCGGAGAAGGATACTTGCAAGCTGACTGATGAATCAATAGCTAGCTAGGATGTTCACAGATTGACAGTAGTTTGGAGGCAGGGAAAATGGCTGCACCGGAAAGGTCAGGGGGAGCAGCTTTGTACATTACACTAGGGAACCCGATTACAAGCACGCCTGGGTGGGCATTCTACCTGCTTATGTCTGGAACCTAATGTAGCACTAATGCCCTTCACTGATTGGAGGAGTTCTGGGGAACAATCCACACAATTGGCTTATTTTAGAATTAAGGCCAGCAAATGGAAAGTGCTACAACTGAACCAACTAAGGCTGAATACAACATTTTGAAAATGAACCACCAAACTTTATATTTTCACAGGTATTAAGTTCTTTTAAAATTGTTGAGTAAATTTTTCAGTAAAGTCATCTGGTCCTGGTCTTTTTGGAATGATTTGTTTTATTGTTGCTGTTGCTATCAGTTGAATTTTGATATGGATTGCATTCCGTCTGTAGATTACTTTGGGTCGGATGGGAGTATTTATTATTTATTCATTATTAACAGTTTTTATTATTCCAAACCTTTAACATGGGATTTATTTCATCTTATTTATGTATTCTTCAATCTCTTATATTAATGTTTTTCTGTTTTTGGTGAACAGAATTTTACCTTTGTATTTAAATTTAATGCTATCTTATTCTTTTACATGCTATCATTAGATTACTTCATTTTTGCTGAATAGAAATGCTTTTTACTTTTATTCATTAACTTTTTTATCCTATAGCTTCACTAGGTTTAGTTACTAGTTTTCATAATTGTTTTGGTGGAATTTTTAGTGTTTTATATACCTGAGATCTTGTTATCTTCAAACAAATTTTATTTCTTTGTTTTCAATTTAGATGACTTTCATTTCTTTCTCTTGCCTAATGGTTCTAGCTAGACCTTCCAATGCTATCTTAAATGGAAGTGGTAGTATAACAGTGGTTCACTTTATGCTTTGAATATAGCCCTTGCTTCTCTGCAACTTATGTTTAAAATGGACATGGTTTCTTTCTCTTCCTCTTTCCCTGCTCCTCCCTTAATCTCTCCTCTTCCCTAATCTCAGGGGAAACATAATTACCTTTCTTCCCCATTTTAGGGAGATTTATCTGTCCTTGAGCACACATCACCATAAGAATGATGCAATCCAGACTTTGGGAATGGAACCAGAAGATCTCTGATTTGACAGTCTTCCAAAGAAACAAGTGAATCACAACTCCAACAGAGAACACATGGAATGTAGCCTTTGAATCACCTCTTTAAAAGTCCCTGTTCCTGCTGAAGGGCAGAATCATAGCCGTTGGAACAAGAGTCCCCTGTGTTTCTATTTTGCTAGCAAAGCAATAAACCTTCCTTTTCCTTTTTCTCAAAACTGTGTCCTTGTTACTGGATTGGCACTGGGGACAAGGACCTAGCTTTCATTAACAATGATAGTGGAAATTCTTATTTTCTTCCTGGTCTTTGAGAAAAGGATTTTAACTTCTTACAGTTGAGTACAATTTTAAGTATGGACTTGTTAAATATGGCTTTTATTGTGGTGAGGTACAGACCTTCTTTACCTAAATCATACAGTGTTTTTATCATAAAAGGTTGGACTTTGTTGAGTGCATTTTCTGTGTCTTTGGAGGTTATCACACGCTTTTTTTTTTTCCCCTTTTTTCTGTATCATATATATTGACCTGCATATGCTTAACAAGTCCTACAACCCAGGGATACGTTTCACTGGAAAAGTGAAAACCCTTTTAATATTCAGTTCAATCCAGTTTTCGAGTGCTTTGTTGAGGATTTTTGCATCTAGGTTTATCAAGAATATAGGCCTATAATTTTCTTTTCTTGTAATGTTCTTGTCTGACTTTGGTATCAAAGTAATGCTGATCTCATCAAATGAGTTTGAAAGGTATTCCTCCTCTTCAATATTTTGGAGTAACTTGAGAAAGATTGCTACTATCACCCCAAATGTTTGGTAAAATTCATCAGTGAAGTCTTTGGGGCCTAGGTCCCTCCCTCTTTCTCTGTTTCTCTCTCTCTCTCTCTCTCTTTCTCTCTCTCAGTTACTAATTGAACCACATTGCTTGTCATAGGCTCTTCTTATTGGCTATTTTTCTCCTTTTGTGTCTATTTCAGTACTTGTGTTTTCTCTAAGAAGCTATTCATTTTGTCTGATTTATCTGATTGGCTTTTATTCCCCCCACATATTATCTCCTCCTATGGTACACTATATTATCCTTCTTATTTCTATAAGGTCAGCTTTGTAATTTATTCCATGGGTATAATGTAGCCACCTCTACACTTACTCTTCTCCAGGCTGAACTTAGTTTTAGGTCAAATCGTACAGCCACGACTCTCTTGAAGACACAGATTTTCTATTTAAGAAACCACAGGTTGTGCTAGATATGACTGCTCTGGGAACAATGCTTTTCAAGTGGTTAGATCTTTCTGTAACAGTGGTCCACTTAATACTTTGAATATAGCCCTTGCTACTCTGCCTCTGTGACTTATTTTTTAAATGGACATATTTATTTCTCCTCCTCTCTCTCTCTTTCTCCTCTTCCCTAATCTCTTCTCCTCCCCAATCTCAGGGAAATTGGAGGTTTCTTTCTTTTCCTGAGCAATGTTATTTATCCTTAAGCACACAAGTGCCACAGGAATGAAGTAATTCAGATGTTAAGGATGGCACCAGAACAACTCAGATTTTGGGATTATCTCCCAAATTAACAAGTGAATTATAATATCAGACAGCACACGTGGAATGTGGTTTTAAACACCTCTTTAAAAGTCCCTGCTCCCCTTGATGGGCAGAATCACTGCCTCTGGGACAGGAGGAGTCGCCTGTGTTTTTCTTTGCTAGCAAAGCAATAAAACTTCTTTTTCCTTTTTCTCAAAATTGTGTTGTCATTATTGGATTGACATCAGAGACAAGGATCAAACTTTTGGTAACATTTCCACTGGTTGCAATATTTCAATGGTCTATTTGATTCTGAAGACGGAGGTAGAAAGTGTATTTCAATAGTCCCAAGTTAAAGAGTCATAGATTCCGTTGCCTTAATTAAGTCCATTAGTTTCTCTTAGATATATGTTTTTATTTTTTTTTTTCCTGTGGCTTTGACATTTAGATTTTTTAAATGAATTTTGGGTGTTTTGCAGCAAATTTTATTTTAGAGGACATTTAGTGATGTCTCACTATGTCCTTCTGAAAATCAATCTGAGTCAGGGGAAATTGGCTCTGACTCATGGCTATTGTGAAGATAAAGAATTTTATTGAAAATAATTTAAAATATGAGATTACAAGATTTCAACAATATCTAATAAAAAGGAATTAGATAATCATCAGTGTGAAGAAAAATAATTCTATGACAATTAGATTCTAGGTAGGACATATAACAATTAAATCATGGTGAATGAACAAAATGATAAAATTCTCTCTATAAAATACTAAGATGATCACAAATGTTTGGATCCTTGAATTATTCCATTAAATGTCTAAACTTATCATTGACATCTTTATAGGTAAATACAAAGTTATCCTAAAGTTGAAGACATCAGTTTTCTAAGGCACATGATTAATTAATGCTGCTTTGATTCTTGGTTTAATAATTCATTTGCCTATCAATGCCACTATAAAATCCCAGAAGGTTTTTACAAAATTTGCAATGAGCTAGAGTTAGCAAGTGCTATTAAGAGAATATGCAAGTTTCCTTTACAAAATGCCAGAAGTTGATTGTGGATCAACTGGGGAAGACCTATGAGATCCTTCTAGTGTACACAAAAGGAATGAATCCATAATTAAATTACATTTAATCACAGATGGTTATTTTACAGCAGGTGCTCAGCTTTGAGTGTAGCTCTGGACTATTTTTGTTCCAATATGGTGTTTAATTTTGGTTGGTTATCTGGCAATATTTTATGATTAGAAACTGTTTATTTTGTGGTTGAAAATATTTTATGAGTATATAAATTATTCTTGTATATAAAAACTCTCATATAAAATTTGTGATCATATACGCTGTGTTGTTTAGTATTTAAAACACCTCCTGGTAAAACAGTTTAAATATTTTCATATTCATAATTTTTTTTATTAGGAAATAATTGTTGTTCAAAGGTATCAGCATAATTATATGAAACAGCAGCCAAATTTAAAGAATATGAATTGTTCAAAAAACTTGTTAGTCCTGTGTCAAGTCCTTTATCAATAGAAGTGTCATCTTTCACTTTCAAACAGTTAATAAGGTAAGAAAAATTCATCCAAGTATTGAAAACAGGTAGAAGTTATTGCAATGTTTAAGTAAAGGAATGAGAAATAGATTATATAGCTTTTAATCATTAAAATTAACACAACCATTCAGTAAGTAATAATTTTGCTCAGCAATGCAGTTCTCTCTTTAGAATCCGAGTGCATGTACTTCAGGGTCCAATTATTAAACTTTTATTAAATGCAAGCTGATTAGTGAAATGCAAGTAATCACTTTTTTAGTTTCAGAATTTTATTGTGGACCTATTAATATTTTACGTTCTTATAGGCAGCCATTAATTTTCTTGAACTCTCTACATATGCCTCTGCTAGCTCTTAGTTTGTAGTAAGGAATTGAACATCCCTATCCCTAATTGGTTTGGCATTGCTTTCTGGCACAATTGCTTTAAATCTGTTATTTTCTTGATAATCCAAATAGGTGTTTTCTCTTTCAATAGGAGAAACACACACACACACACACACACTCAAATGAGGACTAAAATGAAGAATGTCATCTTTTGCACTCCATTGTAGGAGCTGAGCCTTCTTCGGATTTTTGGAAGAAAATTGTAATACCTCTTTCTAGGCAAGAAAATGTATGGGATGATGAAGGCGGCATTATGCTTTAGGCCTGAGAACACCACTGGCATAAGTGGCAATTTGATTAAACTGGATTTGAATAAGTAGAAACAAAGGAATTATGTTTATGATCAGAAGAAAAACATTTAGAAACTGCAGGGGTAAAGTGAAAAATTCATGGTAATGATAAAAATGTTTCAACTCAAGAATCTGCCAAGAAAAGAAAAGTTCAATACCCACAGTTTGACCTCTGAACTCCTTTCTCAAAATGAGCACTCTTATCCCAGCTAACATGAATCATGACTGTTCTAGTACATCCTCTATTGTTTTTCCACCTCCCTTACCATTTAGCCTTTGCACTTATTTTTCCTTCTTTCTGGAATGACTATTCCTTCCTTCAATTTCTCCCTGCTTCCTCTATTCCCAACTAGGTAAACAATATTTCTAAATCCTTGATTGGGTAAGTTATACTCTTCATCAGCTAAGCCTTCCTAGACTCCTTTCATATCTAAGATTCAATTGTGATGTTCCTATGTTACTTTAAAAACTCCCAATATTTATAATTGTTATGGTTTAGACATGAGGTGGCCCCCCTCAAAGCTGCTGAGTGAGACAATGCAAAAAAGTTTAGAAATAAAATGGTTGGGTTATATAAGTTTTCACATAATCAGTGCTTTAATACCCTGATAAGGATTAGTTGGGTGGTAAATGCAGGCAGATAGGGTGTGACTGGAGGTGGATGGTCATTGGGAACATGCCTTTGGGATATATATTTTGTCCATGGTAAGAGGAGTCTGTCTCTCTCTACTTCCTGGTGCCACGTCTTGAACCACTTTCTTCTACCACACTTTTCCAACCAAAATGTTCTGCCTCACCTCTATCTCAGAGCAGTGAAGCTGGCCATCTGTGGACTGAGAACTTTGAAACCATGAGTCCCAAAATAAACATTTCTTCCTTTAATTGTTCTTGTCAAGGCTTTTGATCACAGTGGTGAAAATGCTGATTAAAACTCTAATATTATAGTTTTGTTTTGTCTCTGTTCTTTTTTATCCAATCAGCTGTATACTCTTAGTCTAAGTTGTTATTACAGCATCAGATCCCTAGTACCCAACAAGGTGCCTATCACATAGGTACTGAGCAACTTTTTTTTTTCCCCAAGTAAAAGTGGTGTAACAGGCAACAATTTTGCCGCTTAGGAGATTTTTAAATAATAATGTTTTATTTGCTTCCTATCCTTGAAGACAAGATAAATATGAGATAAGGACACACATTATTGATTGAAGAATAGCTACCATTTGAAAAACTGCAGGTATGTGATCAGTACTAGCTATGTTTCACTACAGAAGAACTGATTTTTCTTTTATCAGAGAAAACCATGACAATTCTATTGAATCCTTGACAGGTATATGGAAATAAAAATATTATGCACATACTCATTTAAATTATATAAAAAATTTTAGAAAATTTCCACTTGTCCACCTCATATCTAATGATTAATGCATGGCCTATGTCATTTAAAAAGCTAGTCAGAGTGGTCATTTATTATTATTTTTATTATTTATTCATTATTATGAATCTACATACTAGAAATATCAGTTTCACACATGAGTTTTACAGTTTAGATTTTAAGAGTAAAAGTCTCACTTTAGATTTTAAAAGATTTAATATGAAAAAGTAATCACTATACCAGTATGAATTCTATGCATCTATAAATCTTATGCAAAAACAAGTAGATCCAATGAGGTCTGACAGCATCAATTTTACATGACCTACATTAAAATCATAGCAGTAAGCAATAATCTTTGGAGACAAATATTATATTTCCTAAAAAGCTACCATGGCAACGATTTCTGGTTAGTCAAAATGGTATTTATATATTTATAGAGTGTGTTTTCTAGAAGGTGTCCACCTGTGTAGATCCATAACCCTATGCAGCAGAAGGACATAGAATGGTTGTGCAGAACTCTGGTCCCCAAGGGTTTACAGGTGAGTACACCAACATTCTAGGCTACAGAGCAGATCACTGTTGCTAAATTGGATGCAAATAACTTACTTTTAATTATTTGTTTAATTATTATTAACTTTAGATCTACTTCCTAACACAAAACTCAAACAATTCAAAAATTAAAAGCTGTATTTGTTTTTAAAGTGAGCTACTTATTTTTATACATGAGAAAACTAAAGATCTCGAGTTTTAATCTCTTAAATGTAATACTCCTAATCCTTCCTACAGAAACCCTAAGAGGAAAGAAATTTTTACTAATTTTTAATGGAAAGCTCAAAAATTGGTGGTGCAATAGACAAATGTTAAACTGAGAGGTTTTTTTGGTTGTTGTTGAAGAGATTGAGCAAAATACCAAAGAATAAGGAAATTAGGATGAACCCTCTTTTCTTTATTGCTTTAAGAGGGAAAATCAGGCATGCACCCCTCCACTGATCACTCATCCTTTTGTTCATAAACTTGCCTCCCTGGTGTGGGGAGTGATTCTCAAGCTCATGTGTTACTGGATGTTACTGCTTTTTCACTGTTCTGTTTCTTATCTAAGAGAAATCCTTTTCCATGCCCATATCTTTAATAGGAGTAGAAAAATAAGAGAATCAGAGCTAGTCATACTTTTTAAGTATTGTTAAAAAAATTCCTTTAGGAAAATGGACAAACATATTATAATGTTTCTGTTGGGATATATTAAGTGAGTTTCCTGGGGTATGGGGAAAGAATGGAAAATAAAATAAAAAAAGAAATCCTATTTTTTTTTTTCGCATAAATCGCTACAAAATTAGATGAAAACTGTCAAAGAAAAGAGCATAAAGAAACAAATATAAGTAAACTTAGATGCAAGAAAGAGAATAAATCCCGTCAAACATGAGATTAGTATTGTGAAATGTAATCTCATGAAAGTCTTATAGGGATCTGAAAAGAAATACTAGGAATAACGACTATCTAAAGGTAGCTTTAGAAGTCTGACAGCAGAGATATTATATAAATATTGTATATATTTATAAAACTGAGCATTAAAATAGTTTTGATATAGAATTAAATCTCAGAAAGTTTTGACTGGTTATAAAGTAAAATATACATGTGAAAAACTTGAATCATACACATATATTACAGTCTTTGAAAATGACTATAACAAATAGTCACTAGCCATAACAAATCCCTGACCCAAATTAGAAACCTGAAAATGGGACAGACAAGAAAAGATGGTGGGCAGCTGATTTCTTAATTAACAGAGTTGGGAAGCAGACAATGATTCTGTCAAGGAAGGGAAAACATGTTGAAGAGATTGAGATGATGTTTGGGAAAATATCTGAGTAATCCCAACATTTAACTAAAAGCAGGTATTTTCAAATCAACAGGAATAGGTTAAGCTCCAACTGTACAACTAAGAACTCTAAGTTCTAAGGTATGTGGTAAACAAAATACATCACTCCTGAAGAATCACTGTCTGTCTCTCTACGTGTGTGTCTTTTGCTGTCTGTTTTCTCTCCTTACTTTCTCTCCCTCTTTCCCTCTCTCACTATCTCTCTTTCTGTCTGTCTCTCTGTGTGTGCGTGTGTAAGCTTGTGTTTATAATTGAGGCTTTAGGTGTAGGACTTCTTGAGATAACCTGTAGAGAAAATGAAGATAAGAGATATGATTCAACTCCAAGGGCTCTGCTTGGGGCTCTAACATTGGAGGGATAAAAAAAAAAAAAAAAAAAAATAGAAAACAGAACTGATTCAAAGGGATTGAAAGGAGAAAGGGTGGATGGGAGAAGGCCAAGGCCAGAGAGGGAGAGTATGGGAGTAAGCACTTAGGAAAGTAAGAGAGACAGAAGATATGGGGAAGGTTAGTTGATGACAAGTTCATAAAATCCTCATTGAAGTAAGCTTAAGGGGGGGGGGGGAGAGGAAATAATGGATATATGCAATTTACTCAAGTGCATGTTTTTACTGTAAAATGAGCAGAAAAATGCAATACAAGTGGAGAGTAGGGCCATGTGCTTTTTTTGCCTGTTTGTTAAATTTTTCAAGTTACATCAAAGTATATTTTTATGCTGATGAAATAAGCCAGTCACAGGGGTAAAAATGATGAAGCAGGACAGAGCAAGAATGGACCTGGAAATGAAATCCTTCTGTGAATTCCAAGTTATGGGTTTTCTGCCAAAGTAAGAGTGTGGTTTATACATAACCAGGAGCAGAAACGAAGGCAAAGCATACCTCACATGCACAGCACCCAAAAATGAATTCTACAGCCCTACATTATGTTAACATGCAAATCACTAATGACATTTGAAGAATAAAAGTTGACTTTTACAAACACACACACCCCAAAACAACAAAAAGCAGATTAAAGACAAACATCTGAAATTTTGTACAGTAAATTGCTATTGCCAAATTTCTATTGGCTATGATATCAAAAACATAAATATAAAAAAGTATGAATAAAATTGGTCTGTAGCAAAATAAAAGGCCTACACACCAAAGGAAACAACAGACAGACTGCAAAGGCAACATACAGAATGAGAGAAAATATTAGCATACCATAGATCTGATGGGGAGGGTTAATATCCAAAATACATAAAAAATTCATACAACTTGGCAAAAATTAAAATAAAATAAAAAAAAATACAACTGAGCAAATTACCTGAATTTTTCCTCTTAAAAAGATATACATAGACAATAGGAACAAGAAAAGGTACTCAGTGTAAGAAAAATGCAGCTCAGTTCGGGTTCCAAGTCAGCTCAGACTCTTGAATGCAGGGGAGCAAGCACTCTGGGGTATCCAGTCTGAGTCACTGCCCCAATAAATGCACCCGAAAACCATTCTAGATGCAGGAACTCAGGCAAGAGATTTTATTAGGCAGATGACCACAGTGCCCGCTCCCAGGGGTGAGACAGAGAGAGAGAGAGAGAGAGAATGACGGGGAGCTTCTCTTAAGTAGTGGAATTTTGTGGGCTAATGACCGTAGGGCCAGTTGCTGACGAGGAAGTTCACGGGTTAATGATCGGACCAATGGCTGCTGAGATTGTTCCCAGGCTATGATCTGGGTTGCAAAATGATGTGTGTGGAGGGGGCCAGAATAATGGCAGCAGCAAAAGGGTAGATCTGATGCCAATACACGGTGTCAATAATCATGAGGTTAATGCTAATTAAAATCACAGTGAAATGTCATCTCACACATTTTAGGATGACAATTGTACAGCAAATAATAATGAAACAAACCAAGAATTGATGAGGATGTGGAACAAATGGAACTCTTGTGCACTGTTGCTGGGAATTTAAAGTGCTGTAGCTGCCATGGAAAATACTATGGAGGTTTCTAAAACAATTAAAAACAGTGCCACAATACAATTCAGAAATCCTAAAATATCCCCAAATCTTACTATACATGAAAAAGAATAGAATTCAGGATCTCAGGGGGTATTTACGGAAGGAAGGAAGGAAGGAAGGAAGGAAGGAAGGAAGGAAGGAAGGAAGGAAGGAAGGAAGGAAGGAAGGAAGGAAGGAAGGAAGGAGAAGTAAAGGAGGGGAAGAAGGGTAGATGGAAGGGAGGAAAGAGAAGAGAAGAGAAAAGAAAAGAAAAGAAAAGAAAAGAAAAGAAAAGAAAAGAGAAAAGAAGAGAAGAGAAAACCATGAGAAGGACTTTCTGATCGCCAGGTCAGAATGTCTACACAGTGAAACCCCTTTTAGGATGGTTCTCCTTCCCTGATTCTCACTGAAACTGTGGAGACCTGCAGATATTTTTTTCTCCTCCCCTGGCTCCCTGAACAGAATTCAAGTCTCCTTTCTGCTCAGGCTGCATTTTCTTGAAATCACCTGGGTTCTCTTATGAGACCCTGGAGGGGAGCTTTCTCTCCATCACCAAGCAGGCCACATCTGGTGCTGTCTCAGACCACTTCTTTTATCATTCTCTTATTATTCAAAGAATAAGCATTTCTGGGCTTCACCTGGTCACCAGTTTGCTGTGTTGCACTACTGTGAGTTACATGACTCTTGCTTTGTTGTGCAACCTCACCAATTGATTTGTTTCAATCTTGGGGAATAGCAGGTACATGCTGGTTACCTGTAGTCTGTCATTTCTCAATCTCCAACATCATTCAACTCAGTTTGCAATGTAAGTATACATATGACTTGATTATACAAAAGAATATATTCAAAATTTACTTTAACTATTACAGGAGCCAAGTTTCTAAGATGATTATTTAGAGTCATGAGATAATAAAGAACTATGGTCCCTTTTCACTAATAAAATCTTGGCAGTTAATTTGGTTATGAAGGAAAGAATGGGGATTGAGGGGACGATCAAATTATATTGATTATGAGTCCCTCATTGTGAACAGGCGTTCAAAGTATGCCCTATTCAAGCTTAACTCTAAGAGGCATAGTTTGGGACATTTCAGATGGTCTAATAGTAAATGCTTTCTCCAGACTCCTCTGAGGTGATTCCATTCCCATTCCCACTGCATTCAACATAAAATGAATGACTATATAAAGGGATACTATAATGTGTTATCAGACCTAAACCAGGACAGTTCAGGTTACCCTATGTATAGCAAAGAGACAAGTAGGTAGAATAATCATAATATATAATGTTCAGGACTTGGTTTATACATGACTTTCCGTAAAACACAGCAGTCACTCATTTCCCATTAAAAATTCATGATGTACTTTTGATAATTACAAATTACCTGAATATAGCCAAATTTACATAATGTATCATCCCTAGCCAAGAGGGGAAAATGACTATATTATAAGCTCTTGTGCTTTTCCAAGTTCACTCAAAATTTCTTTGGAAGTTCATCTTCTCTAAGACTAATTATAGTCCTCTGTAGTATCAAACTTAAGTAAATTTACTCGATAATCTTCTACATTTAACTGATACTCAGTATGCATATTGTTTAAGTTAAATTTAACATATCCTGATGTTTAAATTTTTTAAACATCAGTCAAGACAGCATTTTTTCCCTCATTATTATATTGTATAAGAAAAAAATGTTGCATTTATGTGGATACTATGTATTCAATGTATTATGGTATATTAAGACATTCGATGACTAGTGAACTTAAGAAAATGTAAATAGGTGAGACACAGAGACCTGAACAAGTTGGAGCTAGAGTTGTAGTCTATTTTAATGGAAGTGTACCCACTAAATATTCAACAGATCCAAATAGTCATGATACAAACAAATAAATATATGGTAATTCTGGATGGCAAAGAATTTGGAGAACAGATTTGCATTTACTTTGGAATTCAGTATGGTTGTGTCATTTTACAGCAGAAATGTATTCTGGGAAATGAGTTTTTAGGTGATTTCATCATCATATGAATAGCATGGAGCATACTTACACAAATTAATATGCCTTTGACATCACTAAGCAATAGCATTTTATCATCCTACCCTCAGATAGGTGGTGAAGCATTGACTGAAACACCATGATGTGGTGTGTGATTATATACTTATTTGATAAATTTATATGAAATAATCTTTTAATCTATAGTAGATAGATAATCCCTATCCTCTTCATCATAGAAATAAATATTTTACAAGAATGGAAGAGTTGAGAATGATATATAGTATAAATTAAATATATATGCTAACATAAACTGATTTAATCTTATTTAGTCCATTGGCCAATAATTGACAAATAATTCACATATTATCTTTAAATGTGTTTCAGAACTAAACTGAGTACTGATAATAATGTTGTAAAACTTTTTACTTTAATGAAAGGACAAAAATCAAGGATAAAAAAAAATCATAGAACTACAAATATATCTTATATTATTCTAAATTTAGGAATGTTGCTCCCTGTGAGGCAACAAGGTCCGATGTACCTCCTCAGGGCCCGCCTGAGGAGAATACGGGTCGAGCAGGATGATGAGTGTCGGTGGCAAAGGAAACGCACCAGAGCCAGGAGGTCTGTCAGCACACAAGGCACAGCAGGAATCTCGAGGAAATCACACAGCTTTTATGTAGGGTGGAGGCTAGGCGGGAACCAATCAACTTAAAGGTCAGCAAGGCATGGGGGGGTTCACGCAGGTGAGAGTCCCATAGGACTATATGGCAAACACCAGCTGATCACGTTTGCGGAACTGTTGTTAACCAATCCCTGACGCATGAACCTTTTTTTTTTTTTTTTTTTTTTTTAATTTTTTTTTTTTATTTTTTTTTTTTTTGTAAACAAATGGGATACATGTTGTTTCTCTGTTTGTGCATGGCGTAAAGGCATACCATTTGTGTAATCATAAATTTACATAGAGTAATGTTGTTTGATTCATTCTGTTATTTTTTCCCTTCCCCCCACCCCTCCCACCCCTCTTTACCCTCTATACAGTCCTTCCTTCCTCCATACTTGCCCCCCTCCCTAACCCTAACTCTAACCCTAACACTAACCCTTCCCTCCCCCTCATTATGTGTCATCCTCCACTTATTAATGATATCATTCATCCTTTGGCTTTTTGAGATTGGCTTATCTCACTTAGCATGATATTCTCCAATTTCATCCATTTGCCTGCAAATGCCATAATTTTATCATTCTTTATGGCTGAGTAATATTGCATTGTATATATATACCACAGTTTCTTTATCCACTCATCAATTGAAGGGCATCTAGGTTGGTTCCACAGTCTGGCTATTGTGAATTGAGCAGCTATGAACATTGAAGTGGCTGTATCTCTGTAGTATGCTGATTTTAAGTCCTTTGGGTATAGGCCAAGGAGTGGGATAGCTGGGTCAAATGGAAGGTCCATTCCAAGTTTCTAAGGAATCTCCACACTGCTTTCCAGAGTGGCTGCACTAATTTGCAGCCCCACCAGCAATGTATGAGTGTACCTTTCTCCCCACATCCTCACCAACACCTGTTGTTGCTCGTATTCTTGATAATCGCCATGCTAATTGGGGTGAGATGGAATCTTAGGGTGGTTTTGATTTGCATTTCTCTTATTACTAGAGATGTTGAAAATTTTTCCATATGTTTGTTGATTGCTTGTAGATCTTCTTCTGTGAAGTGTCTATTCATTTCCTTAGCCCATTTATCGACTGGATTATTTGAATTCTTGGAGTAGAGTTTTTTGAGATCTTTATAGATTCTGGAGATTAGTGCTCTATCTGAAGTATGATTGGCAAAGATATTCTCCCACTCTGCAGGCTCTTTCTTCACATTGCTGATAGTTTCCTTTGCTGAGAGAAAGCTTTTTAGTTTGAATCTATCCCAGTGGTTGATTCTAGCTTTTATTTCTTGTGCTATGGGAGTCCTGTTAAGGAAGTCTGATCCTAGACCAACAAGGTGAAGATTTGGACCTACTTTTTCTTCTATAATCTGCAGGGTCTCTGGTCTGATTCCAAGGTCCTTAATCCATTTTGAGTTTAGTTTCGTGCATGGTGAGAGATATGGGTTTAGTTTCATTCTGTTGCATATGGATTTCCAATTCTCCCAGCACCATTTGTTGAAGAGGCTATCTTTTCTCCATTGCATATTTTTGGCCCCTTTGTCCACTATGAGAAAATTGTATTTATTTGGGTTTGTGTCCGTGTCCTCTATTCTGTACCATTGATCTACCTTTCTATTTTGATACCAATACCATGCCGTTTTTGTGACTATTGCTTTGTAGTAGAGTTGAAGATCTGGTATTGCAATACCCCCTGTTTCACTCTTCCTGCGAAGGATTGCTTTAGCTATTCTGGGTTTCTTATTCTTCCAGATGAATTTCATAATTGCTTGCTCTATTTCTGTAAGGTACGTCATTGGGATTTTAATTGGAATTGCATTGAATTTGTATAGCACTTTAGGTAGTATGGCCATTTTGACAATATTAATTCTTCCTATCCAAGAACATGGAAGATCTTTTCATCTTCTAAGGTGTTCTTTAATTTCTTTCTTTAGTGTTGTATAGTTCTCATTGTAGAGGTCTTTCACCTCTTTTGTGAGATTGATTCCCAAGTATTTTATTTTTTCGCTGCTATTGTGAATGGGGTAGTTTTCCTAATTTCTCTTTCTGAAGATTCATCACTTATGTATAAAAATGCGTTGGATTTATGGGCATTGATCTTGTAACCTGCTACTTTACTGAATTCACTTATGAGTTCTAAGAGTTTTCTGGTGGAATTTCCAGGTTCCTCTAAATATATAATCATGTCATCAGCGAACAGGGATAGTTTGAGTTCTTCTTTTCCTATTCGTATTCCTTTAATTTCCTTGGTTTGTCTAATTGCTCTGGCCAGAGTCTCAAGAACGATGTTGAATAGAAGTGGTGAAAGAGGGCATCCCTGCCTTGTTCCCGTTTTTAGGGGGAATGCTTTCAGTTTTTCACCATTTAGAATGATATTAGCCATGGGCTTAGCATAAATGGCCTTTACAATGTTAAGGAATGTTCCCACTATCCCTATTTTTTCTAGTGTTTTGAGCATGAAGGGGTGCTGTATTTTATCAAATGCTTTTTCTGCCTCTATTGAAATAATCATGTGATTCTTGACTTTAAGTCTATTAATATGGTGAATTACGTTTATTGACTCCCTGATGTTGAACCAACCTTGCATTTCTGGGATGAAACCCATTTGATCATGGTGCACTATCTTTTTAATATGTTTTTGTATGCGATTTGCTAAAATTTTGTTGAGAATTTTTGCGTCGATGTTCATTAAGGATATTGGTCTGAAATTTTCTTTCCTTGATGAGTCTCTGTCTGGTTTAGGTATCAGTGTGATATTGGCTTCATAGAATGAGTTTGGGAGGGTTCCCACCTCTTCTATTTTATGGAATACTTTGAGAAGTATTGGAATGAGCTCTTCTTTAAAGGTTTTGTAGAACTCGGCTGAGAACCCATCTGGTCCTGGACTTTTCTTTGTTGGTAGGTTTTTGATGACTTCTTCCATTTCAGTACTTGAAATTGGTCTATTTAAATTGTGCATGTCCTCCTCGTTCAGTTGAGGCAATTCATATGTCTCTAGAAACCTGTTGATGTCTTCGAAATTTTCTATTTTGTTGGAGTATAGATTTTCAAAATAGCTTCTAATTATGTTTTGTATTTCAATCCTGTCTGTTGTGATATTTCCTTGTTCATTCCGAATTTTAGTGATTTGGGTTTTCTCTCGTCTTCTCTTTGTTAGTGTGGCTAAAGGTTTATCAATTTTGTTTATTTTTTCAAAGAACCAACTATTTATTTTTTCAATTTTTTGTATTGTTTCTTTTGTTTCAATTTCATTGATTTCAGCTCTGAGTTTAACTATTTCCTGTCTTCTACTACTTTTGGTGCTGTTCTGTTCTTCTTTTTCTAGGGCTTTGAGCTGTAGTGTTAGGTCGTTTATTTGTTGAGTTTTATTTCTTTTATTAAATGCGCTCCATGAAATAAATTTCCCTCTAAGTACTGCTTTCATAGTGTCCCAGAGATTTTGATATGATGTTTCTTTGTTCTCATTTACCTCTAAGAATTTTTTAATTTCCTTCCTAATATCTTCTGTTATCCATTCATCATATAATAGCACATTGTTTAATCTCCAGGTGTTGGAATAGTTTCTGTGTTTTACTCTTTCATTTATTTCTAACTTCAATCCATTATGATCTGATAGAATACATGCTAGTGTCTCTATCTTCTTGTATTTGCTAACATTAGCTTTGTGGCATAATATATGGTCTATTTTAGAGAAGGATCCATGTGCTGCTGAGAAGAAAGTGTATTCGCTCTTGGTTGGATGGTATATTCTATAAATGTCCGTTAAGTCTAAATTATTGATTGTGTTATTGAGATCCGTGGTTTCTTTGTTCAATTTTTGTCTGGAAGATCTGTCCAGTGGTGAGAGAGGCGTGTTAAAATCACCTAGTATTATTGTGTTATGGTCTATTTGGTTTCTGAAATTGAGAAGGATTTGTTTGACATACATGGATGAGCCACTGTTTGGGGCATAGATGTTTATGATTGTTATATCTTGCTGATTTATGCTTCCCTTAAGACGTATGACATGTCCTTCTTTATCCCTTCTGACTAACTTTGGCTTGAAGTCCACATTATCGGAAATGAGGATGGATACTCCAGCTTTTTTGCTGAGTCCATGTGCATGGTATGTTTCTCCCCATCCTTTCACCTTTAGTCTATGGGTATCTTTTTCTATGAGGTGAGTCTCTTGCAGGCAACATATTGTTGGATCTTTCTTTTTAATCCAGTCTGCCAGTCTATGTCTTTTGATTGATGAATTCGGGCCATTAACATTCAGGGTTATTATAGAGAAATGATTTGGTTTCTCTGTCATTTGGTTCATTTTTTAAATTTTGTTTATTTATTTGTTTGACACAACTTGTTTCCTCCTTTATTTGACAATTCCTTTAGGATAATTCCTCCCTTTGCTGATTTGCCTCTTTGTTTTTCATCTCTTCCTCATGGAATATTTTGCTGAGAATGTTCTGTAATGGTGGCTTTGTTTTTGTAAATTCTTTTAGCTTTTGTTTATCATGGAAGGATTTTATTTCATCGTCAAATTTGAAGGTAAGTTTTGCTGGGTATAAGATTCTTGGTTGGCATCCATTTTCTTTCAGGGCTTGAAAAATGTTGTTCCAGGCCCTTCTAGCTTTTAGGGTCTGGATTGAAAAATCTGCTGATATCCGTATTGGTTTCCCCCTGAATGTAATTTGGTTCTTTTCTCTCACAGCCTTTAAAATTCTGTCTTTATTTTGTATGTTCGGTATTTTCATTATAATGTGCCTTGGTGTGGGTCTGTTGTAATTTTGTGTATTTGGAGTCCTATAAGCATCTTGAACTTGATTTTCCATTTCATTCTTCAGATTTGGGAAATTTTCTGATATTATTTCATTGAATAAATTGTTCATTCTTTTTGCTAGACCTTCCTCAATCCCGATAATTCTTAAATTTGGCCTTTTCATGATATCCCATAGTTCTTGTAGATTCTGTTCATGATTTCTTACCATCTTCTCTGTTTGTTCAACTTTGTTTTCAAGGTTAAATATTTTGTCTTCAATGTCTGAGGTTCTGTCTTCCAGGTGTTCTATCCTATTGGATATGCTTTCTATGGAGTTCTTAATTTGGTTTATTGTTTCCTTCATGTCAAGGATTTTTGTTTGTTTTTTTTTCAATATCTCTAACTCTTCATTGAAATGATCTTTTGCTTCCTGTATTTGCTCTTTTAACTGTCGATTGGTGCAATCATTCAATGCTTGCATTTGCTCTTTCATCTCATCATTTGCTTCTCTGATTATTTTAATTATGTACATTTTGAACTCCTTTTCTGTCATTTCTTCTGCCATGCTGTCATTGGGTTTTATTGATGTAACATCTAGATTTGTTTGCAGCATTTTCCTTCCTTGTTTTCTCATATTGTTCAGGTATCAGTGGACCGCTGAGATATTGCAGATTTCCTCTATTGACTTACAATGTCCCTGAAGATTTCTATATATATCCCCCCTTAGCCTTCAGTAGGCTGAAGTCTTGGAGGAAGTTGATAATGCGGTGCTCCACAAGGAAGCTGCCTCTCTAGGAGTGGTGTCCTTCAGGTGGGGTATAATCCCTGCTAGTGGGCAGAGGTGCCTCCACTTGTTGACCAATGGTCATCCAAAGGGGACCTAGGCTGTGGGCTGAGGCAAGGCCTGTTTGGGCCTGAGTCTCTTGTTTTACCGTCCTTGTGGGGGAACCTCACCCAGCAGGGAAGACTCACCTGGTGGGGAGGTCTCGCTGGTCAGTTCCCTCCTAGAGGTTCCCCTCAATTTACAGCTACCGCCTGGGCTGGGCTGCCTTCCTCTGCAAAGTTCCCAGGGGCCCGGCCCTGCCTCCTGGGCCTGGGAGCCTCACCCTTTGCAGATCAATCTCCTTAGGCTGCCCCTCCTCAGAGAATCTGCCCGCAGGCCTGGAACCTTCGCTCCATCCTACACCTGTCTCTGTGCGGTTCTTCCACCCACAAGCCTCCTAGATCCTGGGACCCTGCTCTGCACCTAATCGCCTGGCTATGCGGCCCCTCCTCTGAGCAGCCACCTGAGGCCCCGAACAATCGCCTTGAATCCCAGAGACCCGCCACAGGCCTCTTCCTCCAGACAGCCACCCAGTATTCTGGTGTGGTCACTAGGAGTCCAAGAAACTCACTTCGAGTCTCCTCCTCCCACCAACCACCCGTAGCCCTGGGCAATCACTCACTCCAAGTCGAAGTGACCCTCCCCTTTCCTCCTCCTTCTCCAGATAACTCCCCGGGTATTCAGGAGCGGTCGCTCTGAGTGGCTCTGAATCCACGTGACCCGCTGCACGGGTCCTCTGGGCAACCGCCCGGAGCTCTGGTGCGGCCACTCAAGACCATGCGACCCACCACGCTTCTCCTCCAGGCAGCCCCCCTGTGTTCAGGAGCTGTCACTTTAAGTCCAAACAACTCACCACTCGCCTTCTCCTCTGAGCAGCCACCTGGAGCGCTAATGCAGTCACTGCGAGTCCAAACGACCCGCCGCGCTCCTCCTCTTCCTCCTCCTACTCCTCCGGGCAGGCCCCGGGGTTCAGAAGTGGTCTGAGTTCAAGCAGCTCGCCACGCAGCCCCTTCTCTGGCAACCGCCTGTAGCTCTGATGTAGTCACCCCGAATCCAAGCGGCCGCGCTCCTCTTCCTCCTCCTAGTCCTCAGGGCAGGCCCTGGTGTTCAGAAGCGTCATTCTGAGTCCAAACAGCTCGCCGTGCAGCTTCTCCTCTGGCAACCGCCTGTAGCTCTGGTGCAGTCACTCCGAATCCAAGTGGCCACGTTCCTCCTCCTCCTCCTCAGGGCAGGCCCCGGTGTTCTGAGTCATCACCTCCCCTGGGCTCTCCTCGCCACTCCTCCCCTGGGCAGCCACCGGAGCCCCAGTGGTTGCTCCGAGTCCCAGCGCTGTGCCAAGCGGCCTCCTTTACGGCACTCCCAGTTGTCCTCGTTCACTGCTCCAGCGGGGGGAGGGGTGTCTCGCCGGCAGCTCTACTTCACAAAGTTCCCTGCTTTCCGGGACCACCGTCCCATCCGGGATGCCTTCCCAATGGGTGAGAGTCACCCGGCTGCTTTGAGTTGGTCCCAAGTGTCTCAATATCTCCTCTTTTGAATCCTGAGTCCTGGAGCAACATGAAATGCAGCCACCCTCTAGGCCGCCATCTTGAAACTTCCCGCATTAACCTTTGAAATCGCCTTTGAAACCTTGATCTTGCTCACTCGCCAGGGAGTAAGGAGTCAGCCTGAGTTAGTTAATGTGTCATTAGTCCCAACATAGAAACTTTTAATTTTTATCAAACTTAAAATAAGCATCTAAGAAAGATAACTTAGAGCCAACCCAAGTTTTCCTAGTTTATCAAATAAAGCAAGTTAGCTGTTGTATGCATATGATTTATTTAGCATGTAATTTATTATTAGGTAGTACATTGTATACAGTTGTATTGTGATACAGTGTGTATTAGACAACGCAGACAGCCATGATAAAAGCACATAGACTGGATTACTTAAATAATGGATGTTTATCTTGTCACAGTTTCGGAAAATGGAAATCAAAGATTAGGTTCCCAGCAAGGTCAGTTTCTGTAAGGGTTATTTCTGGATCCCAGATGGCTATTTTCTCTCCCCATATCTTCATTAAGAGAGAAAGTAAGAGTTTGCAAGATCAATCTTTTGGGTGTCTCTTTTCATAAAGTCAGCAATGTCATCATGAAGGCCCTCCTTCATGAGTTCATCTAAACCTAATTACCTACCAAAGGCACCATCTCTAATACCTTCACATTAGAAGACTTTGACATGAATTTTAAAGGGACAAAATTCCATCCATAACACTATATGTATAGCTCATATGTAAGGTTACCATAAATACATCCTCCAAATTAGAATGTTTTTGAGCAAGAAATGTGTGGTATTGATAATCACAGAGGAAACAGTTGTAAATTTTTTTCAGGCAAAGAGCTGAGATCATTCTTTCCTAAGTTATTTCACTGTGCATAAGGACAGAAATCATATTTTTAAGTTAGTACTTCCACTGAAATTTATGCTTGACTGCCTAAAGTACTTAGCACTATTAGTTTAATATCTATGTTTTGCATATAGTACAGAAAGATAAAGGGAAATGGAACATAAATTGAGTATTTTTTAGGCATTGTGCTGAGTGTTATAAAAAATATCAAGTGCAGATATGGATCATTTTCTACTTAAGAGGTGATGCAGAAAATAAACATACGACACATTGGGTAAGACTACGGATTATGAGAATAAGCTGTGTGGATTTAAATCACAGCTCCACTTCTACTAAAATCACAGTTCCACTTCTACTACTACTGTGTGACACTTTTTCAACATACTGTATAAACTTGATCACCTTTTCCGTATTTCATTCTTATCATCTCTAACATATGTGGATAGTAAAAGTAGTCACATCCTAAGAATAAATATATACTGTTTCTGTATGTACACGTGTGTTTGCATTTTAGATGCCCTAGCACATGTAGTAGATAAGTGTTTCCTATAAATACTGGATAAGTGTTTATTTTGTTTTCTATTATCCCAGAGATCACTGTGGTTGATTTTACATATTTATTTAACTTATAAATAATATAAATTTATTTCTCAAGGTTCTGGAAGCTGAGAGGTTCAAAATCAAGGTGATGTCAGGTTTGATGGCAAGTGAAAGCTTGTTCTCTGCTTCCAGCATGGCTCCTTGAACATTATGTCCTCACAAGGTGGAAGAGCAATTTATGAGAATGTCACACTTATGACTTCATCACTTCCTGAAGAACTTACTTCTTAATACTATCATGTTAGCAATTTTCAAGATTTGAATTTTGGAAGATACAGACCATTCTTTCATTCCATATGGTGAATCTCCCTCAAATTAGGCTCCGTGGTAAAAAAGTTTTTGACAAGTCAAGAGTTGTGGTGCACACCTGAGTCCAGCTACTCAGGAGCATCTTAGGAAGACCCTGTCTCAAATTTTAAAAAGTTTTATAAAGGGCTCAGAAGGTAGCTCAGAGTTAGAATATTCCTGGACTCAATCTCCAGTATTGCAAAACCAAATAAAACAACAAACAAACAAACAAAAAAAAAAAACAACTTGACAGAGGCTTTCCTCCTACTCCAATTGCATGTCCTGTGATAGAACATATCACATGACGAGCACATCTTTGTTGCTTTAAGTCATTGAGGCTTTAGGATTGTTATTGCAGTATTGCCTGGCCTAGTCTTCTAGTTACAGACATATTTATAAATTTCTCAGTGCAACAAGAGATATTAAAATATCTAGGTTATCATGTGACTTGATTTTATTTATTTATTTATTTTTAGATTTTACTTCACTAATGGTACAAGTTGCTGTTTTTGCACACTAAAAATGTGCAATGAAAATATTATTTCTAGGAGGATTATAATTAAATATGCTTAATTATTCAAATTATTTTATCTTTAATTTTTATATTTAAAAGACTATCCTTTTTTGCTTTTATTAGTTTATTATAGCTGTATATAATAGTTGAATTCATCTTGACATAATCCTACATGCATAAAATTTAATTACCATTTCAGTCCCTGGTGCCCTCTTCTTCTTCTGCCCCCCTTTCCCTCTACTGGTTTATCTTCCACTCATTTATTTATTTTTAATTGGTGCTTTATAGATATACATAAAATAAGAATTAACTGGGGTATATTTATACATGCACATAGCATAATTTTGTCAAATTAATTATGTATCTCCTCCATTTTTCCATCCCTCCTCTCATCCCTCTGTTTTCCCTCCACTGATCATCCTTAGGAATTCCCTTAGTTTTGATTATAAAGAGATTTTGTCTTGCTCCTATCATATGGGCAATTACCAAGAATACTAATAATAATAAATGCTGGTGAGGATGTGGGGAAAAGGTACATTAATACATTGTTAGTGAAATTGCATATTAGCAAAACCACTCTGGAAAGCAGTATGGAGATTCCTCAAAAACAGCAAGAGTGGAATCACCATATGACCCACCTATTCCACTGCTGTATATTTATCCAAAAGAAATGAAATCAATATACTATAGTGATACAGCCACATCAATGTTTATAGCACAACAACGTATAATAGCCCAGTTATGGGACCAATCCAGATGCCCTTCAATAGATGAATGGATTAAGAAAATGTGGTATATATACATAATGGTGTTTTACTTAGCCATAAAGAAAAATGAAAATAGGGTATTTGCTCAAAAGTGGTTAAAACTGGAAAAAAAAAAAAAAAAAAAACATCATCATAAGTGAAATAAGACAGACTCAGAAAATCGATGATGAAATGTCTCAGAAAAAAAGGTTCAGGGATTGTGGATATCTTAAATGGCTTTCTTAAGTCTTCTAAGAAGGAAACAATTAATTTTAAAAGTAAACTTACTTGTTTTTAATTGTGATAGAGCATGCAGAATATAAAATTTGCTATTTTACCCATTTTTTAGAATTTATTGATTCTTTCTAGTTATATATAGTATTAGGATACTTTTTAACATAATCACAAAGGCATGGAATATACTACTACAATGTTGTGCACTCATATTCATAAATATCATATTTGTTTTATTTTGTTTTAATTCATAGTACTGCTAACCAGAGTTGATTTTGGGGTCATTATCTATAAGTGATCTGGCTTTAGAAGAAAAGATGACACAATTAATGTCTTAAAAATCTGAATTAGAAAGTATATATGGATTTTAGAAAAATAACCTAATACATAAATTTCATATTTTAGCATAATGTATTAATAGCATTGTCATACCATCCTTTGACAAAGAAATTATGTTTCTTTGTGGAAATTTTATAAATATGCATATATATGTATACACACACTAATTAAAAATATGTTAGTCTTTGGGTAAAATTATTGCTTTCTATTCATATAATCTAAATCTATTTATTTATAGATAGTTTCACATATGGCTGAGTGAAATGCTACTTTCACAACAGATTATATGAACAGGAGAGAGAGATTTTATATAGAAACTTTATAGATGTAGATCTGTTTCTTCAAAATAAGAATTGATTCTGTTCTGTATGACCTCAGATTCATCTAATGAAATCAGAGCAGCTAACCACATGTGGACTTTCAAGTGTTGAAGTTTTCAAAGCCTTGGGCATTGTGATTAAATGTGTGCTTTTGTGTGATATGTATATACTATGATGTACAAATTGGGACAAATATGTTATATAGGGAAAACTGAAGATCTTTTTAAGCTTAGGAAAAGGAGATTTTAAAATGGTAAAAAGTGAAAATGCTGTAAGCTAAGAGAAAAATTTTGCATATCCATTCTATTTAAACTGTTTACTGAACATTTATTACATGCCAATCATTGGACCCTGATTGTGTTTATCACTGGGCAGAGTCCTATAACATATACTATGAACACATTTTTGGGAAAAACACTATATTAGTAATACTACTTAAAAACTGGAAATAAGTCAAAGATACTAAATATATAATATTTCTATGAAAATGCTTTTTTAAAGTAATTTAAAATAGAAGATAGACCTATTTTTAAATGTAGAATACTGCTATTTAGATGTTCATATTACCAGACTTTTGTTCCTGGGGCAAAGTAATAAGAAAACAAATAAATTGCAAACAATTAGCTCCTATCATGAAAAGCCTTTGAGAAAAACAATATAAAATATATTTAGAACAAAGAATTAAAATACATTCAGAATTAAACGGTAAGAATGCTCCAGGAGCAGAATAATAAGAATGTTAATGTTAACTAGGAATATTTTAAAAATAAACAAATGGTATGATGCAGCAAGTGCCATAATGGGACTTGTAAAAATGAGAGTCCTCTGTAAATTAATTTACATACTTAATCCACTTGAGTTAAAAAGCATGAGATTTTCTTAGAAATTGATAAAATGACTTAAAAGAATATGAGGTATAATAAAAATGTAAAACCAGCCAGAAAAAAGTTTTAATTCTAAACATGTTTCACTTAACTGTATTGTGCATAGTGAGAAATGCACATATGCATCGGCCCTGATCTTCTCTCTTGTGCTGTCATTTCCATCTTTTTTCTTTTTAGTTTCCATTGGAGTTTTTTTTCATTTGCTCTGTCTTCCATGTTATGACTTTTAGCTGCGTCTATGGTCACTATATTATTCAACAAATCTGTTGGTTCTTTAATTTCAAATACTATGCTTGATTTTAAATGTTTTCCTTAATATCTAGAATGATCTTTGGTTCTTTTTTATAGTATATTGTAATGGTGAGCCACCTAATCCTTTCCTTTATTTTTCTTCTGTTTTCTACTCTCTTGAGCATAGATATCATAACAATCTTATAATCCTGTTTGCTAGTTCCAAACTATATACAATGGAGTTCTACTCAGCATAAAAAAAAGAATCAACTTATGGCATTTGTTGGTAAATGGATGGAAATGGAGAATATCATGCTAATGAAATTAGCCAAGCTGAGAATCTCAAAGGTCAAGTGTTATCTCTCATTTGCGGAAGTTAGAGTAATACAAAGGAAAGGGAGAGGGAAAGATAGATAACATAAAGAACCAATTAACTACATAGTGATGGACAAGTGAAAGGAAGTCTAGTAGAGGAGAGGAAGGAGAGTGGAGGGAGGACAGGAAGGAAAGAGAGTGGCAAAAGAGGGGAATCCTGAACTGAAATGGAATTCCATGCACTTATGGGTTTGTCAGGATGAACCCGACTATGTATAACTATAAAATAATAATAATAATAATAATAATAATAAAAAACAGAACAAAAATTATTAATATTACTTTTCTTTACACAATTTTTTCTGGGGTATTGGTTACACAGTCTGTTCTCTTTGTATGTAAAGTAATTTTACTATTAGGCAACATATATAAAAAGTATGCTTTTTTATATGTTAATGTATGTCTAGGACCCAGATGATATTCTGTTCTGCCAGAATTTTCACTGTTCTCAGACTGAATAGTAGTGTGGACACAAAGGAATCTTGAACATGATTCAAGGAGTCTTGAATGAGAAATCTTGAAAAGGATTGAGCTGCCTCAGGGCTGGCTGCAGTGGTAACATGTTTCTGCTTCTCTCACTGAAACCTGGATTCCAGGGTTTGCTCCCTGAGGCCTTTGCTTAGATTCTAAGAGACTTCATTGTGCCCTGAACCAGTGGTTCTCACGGAATCTTAGAATTTGAAAAATGTGTTAAAGTGATTACTCATCCTGTTTTTGAAGTGGCATGTATCCTGGCAGATCTTTTATTTCAGTTATTACTAGGATGTAGATAATTTTACTGTGTGCCTTTTTATAAACCTTTGGCCTTACCCTCCTATCTTCCAAATAGGTCCTATACTCAGTAAACCCCTTCTTTGGGAAAGCTGGTAGGTATCCACAGAAAAAAATAGAATTAATTATTGCCAGCTTGCATCAAAACAGTTTTTTTCTCTCCAGAAATTTTCACCATCTACTCCTCATTATTTATACTGTGCTCCATGATCCTTTTCATAATATAATTTTTCTAATTAATCCAGCTTTTGTTGGTTCTGGTTGTGAAAACAGCAGTTTTAGCCTGCCATGATGTACTGTAGTTTTGCAAGAAAGAGCACTTACTGCACTAAAAGATCAAACACTGTAATAATAATAGACTCCATGTTAACTAAGGAAGGGAAGGCCTATATTCTGTCTGTTCTTTTCCCAAGGTTATTCCTTCAGTCATTAAGAAATAACTGTGGGATTCATAAGTTCACTTTACCTTTGTTATTTAGTTCTTCCCTCAACACTAAATCTGGATGCTGCCATACTTTTGTTTTAAAAAAAACACTCATTTGTTATTTCCGTCAGATTCCAGACTGATACTACCTACTTCTACAGACTTCGTCCCCATTTGGGACGTAGGTTCTTCTTAATCCTCCAAATATAATTAAATCAATGTATTGAAGTTTAAAATACTTTAATAATGATTTGAGATTTGATTAAAACAAAAACATGACAAACCACAGAAGTAATATTTGAGCCACAACTACTTATGACTATTTCCTGCATCCATGACTTAACCTTCTGTATGATATTTCTTATTAAATACTTTCTTTTCTCAGATTTTTTTTCAACCTGTTTTATTTTATTTTAATACAGAATTTCACTGAGCAGCTTGGTGCCTGGCTAAATAGCTGAGGCTGGTTTTAAACTTGCAGTCCGCCTGCCCCAGTCTCCTGAGCAGTTGGAATTACAGGCATGCATCATGAGCCTGGCTTCAGCTTTGTAAAATCTAACACCTACTCCAGCGATTTCAGACTCAGTGAGAGTTTGTAGTTCTTTCTCAACTGCTAAAGAACATTTTCCTGGTGTGCATATTTTACTTGAGATGTTATTTTACCTATAACAACTTGCATTATTAGTCATGAAAGATGTATTTTCCCTTTAGATACTCATTTGGAATAGTATTCCGTTTTTAATATAGCATAGTCAAATTTCTAATTGAAAAGTCCCCAAAATGATCATTTTATAATAAAAAGAACATTCATAAGTCATCCTTAGAAAGTAAAGAAGACTATTGAAGTTCTCCAAGATATTGAGTCCAGTTTTAGATCTACAGATTTAGACACACCTTGTACATAAATTTTTGGTGAATTCTCTTAAGTTCCCCATTAATATGTGTTTCACAGGTGGAAATAGGATTGAAAGATAAAACTCTTTATAAATGAAAGTTAATAGAAAACATAATATTTTCCAAAATGTCATTTGTTTACATTCTTTTAATATGAGGATTATCATGCATCACACAATAGACAATATTATGGAAATTCTTTTTAATGGGTTAATTTGAAAAATACACTGGAATTTTATTATTATCATTGAATCTTTTTGATTCAAAGTTTAAAAAAATGTATTAATACATGTCTAATGATTTGTGATATTTAGGTATATTTAAGTTATTCTGTAACTTCTGAAAAATATATTTAATTAAGTTTTCTATGGTTTGTATATATATTTTATCATTTCATTGTTGTAAAACAAAATTTGTTGTTATTGTGTGTATGTATATTTTCATTTAGGTTTAAAAATTTTAATAGAATATTAGGAAACTTAAGAAATTTCATAAAATCTTTTGAAAAAATCAGAGTGAAGTAAAGATCAAAACTTTATACATATGGTATAACATGAATTTCTTTACATATTTAGTCAATTGTGCAATTGCAGAGCATTAAATAATACTATCTTTACTTAGTGGTTATGATACCATCTTTACCAAGGACTTAATTATTTTTGTACACACCTGGATCTAAACTGTCCTATACAAGGATTTTTCTATACTATTAATGGTAATACTTTTTTATTTTATTTATGAAATATATCATATAGAACAGAGGAGGAAAATACATTATAAATTAAATATGCAGCACAAACATTATTTCCTATTTTAATATCTGGAAGGTAATAAACTACTATTATGCTTTTCCAAAGTTATGTTAGCTTTATCAACTTATTCTTCTGCTACTTTAACTTTAGATTATTATTTATTTTTATTTCCAAGAAATTGTTACACTAGATTTTCAGATTAACATGAGAAAAACAGATATTCTCCATCTTTCTGGTATTCAGTGTTAACTATTATGACCAAGTAATGAGTTGTGATGTAGAAGAATTCTGGAATTGTTGGCTCACTCCATTGCCTTAGTTTTGGGAAGATTTAAGTTTTCTCAGACATGTATATATCAGACATTGCTATTACAAACATTTCAAATAAAGTTTAACCCTATTTTTAGAAAGTTGATCCTACCTATGATTTCCACACAATCACGAAGGGGGTGGGAGTGACAGCAGTTAGAATTCACATATTTGTAGTTTATATTTTGTTTAAACAAGTTATGGAGAGAACTGTTATTATGGTTTGGATGTGAAGGGTTCCCCAAAAGCTCATGTGTGACACAATGCAAGAAGGATCAGAGGAGAAATGATTGGGTTGTAAGGGTCTTAACAAATCATTGAATTAATCCCCTGATAGGGATTAATTGAGTTTTAACTGAAGTGGTAGGGTATGGTTGGAGGAGATGGGAATTGGGGTGTGGCTATGGGCATATATTTTGTATCTGGCAAGCAGAGATATCTCTCTCTGCTTCCTATGTGAGTGGTTTCCCTCTGCCACACCCTTCCACCATGATGTCTTGCCTCACCTGGAGCTGGCCTTCTATGAACTAAGACCTGTGGAACTGTGAGCCCCCAAATAAACTTTTCCTCCCTTAAAATTGTTCTGGTCAGATCTTTTAGTCACAGCAATGAAAGAACTGACTAGAACAACTGGGATTTGGCATTATACAAACATTTTGTGCGTAAGGAGACCTAATAAAAGGAATCTTATCTACAATTTAAAATCAGTCTCTAAAATTCCCTTATTTGCACTTTGAAATTTCTTTCTGAAATTTTCAGTTATCTCCTTAAAGGCCAGCTAGTTGGTCTTGCCTGTTGTTACTGTACGCTGTATTTTTCATAGATGCGGGAAGTTATCCTGTAGCAAAATGCAATCCTGTAATCCCAGTGGCTTGGGAGGCTGAGGCAGGAGGATCCTGAGTTCAAAGGCAACCTCAGTAAAAGTGAGGTGCTAGGCAACTCAGTGAGACCCTGTGTCTAAATAAAATACAGAATAGGGCTAGGATTGTGGCTTAGTGGTTGAGGGGCCCTGAGTTCAATCCCCAGTATCAAAACAAAAAATTAAAAAAAGATAATTAGAATTCAGTTTTTTGAAAAAGTCTTCATCCCATGTGTTTAATCTCCAAATGTACTTTTACTTTATCTCATTCTTGTTTTATTTAGAAAAAAACTGAAATGTTCCTATGCATTATCATCATGTTGTAAACAACCTCCAAGTTCAAGTTCTTTTTTTTTTCTCTTGCTGATATATACATATTTTTCAGAACTCATGGCTTTCACATGTTTGCTTTCTATTAATGAAAACTTATAAAATTCCCCTCTGATCCAGTATATTTATTTTCTGATCAATAGCATACAAGTAATAATTGTAATCTAAGTCCTATTTTTTTGTTTTTTCATTAAACAGTGCTTTCTTCCCAAAGTTAAAAAACATGTACATGTTACTGCAGGTGATAAATATGGATTATAAGATTGCTTGGAGATGATATTGTTAGGAGACTAAATATTTATGTTGGTGCTGTAATACTTCTGGTTCATGGAAATCAATATTAAGACTAAAGGAACACCAGCATCCCCAGGCACTATAGTAACCTGTCATTATCCTGAATCAGTTGCTTTTCCTCTCTACCTCTCTGTCCTCATTCAAACTTCTGCACACTTTATTCATTCTATTTTTCTATCAGTGTCACGAATTCCACTCACCCCTGGCTTCTGTTTATTGTCTTATATTTTCCCCTAGTTTTACTCCTTCACTTTGAATCCTTTGGCAGTATGGCTCATGATCTATTCAGTCTCTTCCATTGAGCAATTTAGAAAATTTATATTTGGAACAGATCCCACGTTGGATCAGTGATTATCAAAATGTGGACTCTCGGGGTGGGGATATAGCTCAGTTGTTAGAGTGCTTGTCTTGCAAGCACAAGGCCCTGGGTTTGATCCCCAGCATCGCAAAAAAAAAAAAAAAAAAAAAAAAAAAAAAAAAAATGTGGACTCTCAATGGCCCCTGAGATACTTTCGGTGAGTCTCCACACTCAAAACAGTTGTTCTAATAATAATGAGCTGCTATTTCACTTTTCACTGTATTGACACCAGCACTGATGGTTCAAAAACACAATGAGTGCTAGGGCCTTTATGTGAGTGAAAGCAATGACAGCAAGCCATGTTAGTATGGATATGGGTACTAATAGTATTCTTTGCAGCTATGCTTTCTTATGAAATGAAAAGTTTCTCTTTCACTTGAAAAAATGACCTTTAAAATATATCAGTAATTATCAATATTATTAAGTACTACCTACTACATGCAGATATTAAAAATTAGCAAAGTAGAAATTATTTATAAGACACTGCTGCTGTGTTCTAATTTTTATTGATTTTCTGTACATTGTATCCTGGAATACATTTCTCTTGCAGATCTATGGGAGAAGGTCCTCTAATCGTTGGCATAGCCTCCCTCCAATGCCAGTGCACGGTCACTTGATTTGCTTTGTGAGCACTGTTCCTCTGTGCCTACTCATATTTCCATGAATGTGTAAAATTCAAGTCACATCAAAAGCCAAATGCTGAAATTCAGCTAAATGTACCTAAGTATTGATCTTTGATATACTCTTCTCAAAATGGACAAACAACATGGTAGACTTTTATCAGCTTTAGTCTCTCTTGCCAAAAAAAAGCAGACCTAACAGAGGCATGTTGACCAAGCTGATTTTCTCCCTGCTGGCAGCACCATGTTCCTGAAGCTGTGCTTCTCAATAGACAAAGACTGGATTCCCTTCTTCCTGCTCCCTGGAACTCCTGCTGTAACTAGATCTGAGAATGGTGACATCCAAAGCCCTAAAAATAAATTCACTTCTTCGGTTAGCCTGAGCGATTTTCTATTTCTTGTAATCAATACCCCTAAAGTGATAGACTCTGCTTGCTCTCAACAGCAACTTGAAATGTTATGACAATGATGTGTCTCACTTTAAAGGCCTGATTTACAGCATCATAAAGGGTGTGAACACAATCTGTAATAGATATCTTATAGACTTCTGGCTAGGCGCCCAAGCTACAAAAAACAGTTTTGATGAAACAGAAGGGAGAGGAGATAATGGGTCTAGATTGCTTGCTGAAATCTTATTTATCTACTTATTGGGAAGAGTTCATAGTGAGAGTGATAAGATATTTTTACAAACAGCAGAGAATCTCTGGGGGTTACATGCATTTGGCCCTGCAGGACTCAGGGATGTTTTATCACCTTAGCTAAATGAAAATATTAGCAAATGTTCCAGAGAAGAGTGTTGTTGGAAATAAGGCACCCTAACAGCAAAGCTATTAAATTCAATGCATATGGGTTTGTTTCTAATTAGTCTTCATAAATACCTACGTCCTAGAAGTTAGCAGAATTAATTAATTGCTAATTTGGAAGTATCTAAAACTATTTAAGAGAAAAGCTGATTAAGCTGCCTTTAAAATATGCTGGCTATTTCTCTCTAGTCTCCTTGACTGTTAGGTCTTTGTAAAGAAAACAATCAACTCATTCACCACTGCAATTCAACTTGATAAAGTAAATATTCAATAATATGCTGCTGAATGGATTCTGGACAAGCTTGAATACTAGACTTCTGTTCAGTCTAGTGCCATGGCAAGTTTTGTCTGTCTCATAAATAAATTTCAAATCTATGTACTGTTCTGGTTTTAACAAAATCAACTTTACCTTATACAGACTTCTGCAGTATTTTAAATATTTTAAAATATTTTTGCTTTCCTGCAATCTATCATCATTACTAGAGCAATAATAATTTAAAAACTCAAATATGATTATGATAATTCCCTAAATATAAACCTTCAGAACTTTATCAATTTACTAGAACAAAAACAAAGTTTATTGTATGACAAATAAAGGTCTGTTCTGTGTCCTCTGGAAGCTTTCCTTCATGCCACTTTTGACATTACTCTTTATACACAGATTCCTGAGGGATCATGGGGTGATCCTTCCTGCTTTTTGCCCCTTCAAAATGCTGTTCTCATCCTCTTTCAGTAGTGAACACCATTTCTTCTTTCAGATTTCAGTGCAAACAACTGTTCCTCATAATCTTCTATATAGATATAAAATTATGACACTTTATTTACATTTTTCTCCACAATGCTTGTTACAGTTGGCAACTGCATGCTCATGTGGTGATTATTTCTGATGCTTGTCATATTCAGAAGAATTTAGGATCACGTCCATTTCTGTTCATCATTATACATCTCCATCATTGTGTAGTACTTTGCATATAAAAATACCGATTTTCAAAAAAATTTTAATTTGTTCTAATTATTTACACATGACAGCAGAATGCATTTTGACACATTGTACACAAATTGTACAAATTGCACAATTTCTCTTTCTTCTGTACATGATACAGCGTCACACCAGTTGTGCAATCATACATGTATACAGGGTGATAATGTCCATCTCATTCCACCATCCTTCCCATCCCAACACCCCCTCTCCCTGCCTTACTCCCCTCTACAAAATCCTAAGTTCCCCTATTCTTCCTAACCTCCCCTCCCCCCGGTCATGGAGCAGCATCTAATTTTCAAAAAAAAATTAGACCTTTGCATTTTAGGAATTGACTTATTTCACTTAGCCTCATATTCTCCAGTTCCATCCATTCACCTGAAAATGCCATAATTTCATTTCTTCTTTAAGACTGAATAATATTACATTGTGTATACCTAACACAGTTTCTTTATCCATTCATCAGTTGAAGGGCATCTAGGTTGGTTCCACAATCTAGTTATTGTGGATTAAGCTGCTATAAACATTATTGTGACTGTGTCACAGTAGTATACTGATTTTAAGTACTTGGGAGTGCTTAAAACAAGGAGTGGGATAGCTGGGTCAAATTGTGGTTCTATTTCAAGTTTTCTGAGATGTCTCTATACTGCGTTCCATAGTGGTTGCACCAATTTGCATTCCCACCAGCAATGTATGAGTATACCTCTTTTTCCACATCCTCAACAACACTTATATTCTTGATAATTGTCATTCTGACTAGAGTGAGATGAAATCATAGAGTAGTTTTGATTTGCATTTGCATTTCTCTATTGATGGATTGTATTTCTTCTTCTGTGAAGTGTCTGTCCAGTTCCTTAACCCATTTATTGATTTGGCTATTTGTTTTTTGGTGTTAAGTTTTTTGAGTTCTTTATATAATCTGGAGATTAGTGCTTTATCTGAAGTGCATGTATTTTCTCCCATTCTGTAGGATCTCAGTTCAGGTTATTGATTGTTTCCCTTGCTGAGTGGAAGCTTTTTAGTTTGAATCCATCCCATTAATTGATTCTTTATTTTACTTCTTGAGCTTTAGGAGTCTTGTTAAGGAAGTGAAGTTCTAAGCTGACATAATAAAGATTGGAGTCTACTTTTTCTTCTACTAGGTACAGGGTCTCTGTTTTAGTACCTAAGTCTTTAATCCACTTTAAGATGGTTTTTGTGCAGGGTGAGAGATAGGAGTTTAATTTCATTTTGCTATATATAGATTTCCAGTTTTCCCAACACCATTTGTTGAAGAGACTATCTTTGCTCCAATGAATGCTTCTGGTGTCTGTCAAGTCTGAGATAACCGTATTTATGTGGGTATGTCTCTGTGTCTTCTATTCTGTACTCTTGGTCTACATACCTATTTTGGTGCCAATACCATGCCGTTTTTGTTGTTATTGCTCTGTTGTATAGTTTAAGGTCTGCTATTGTGATGCTTCCTGCTTCACTCTTCTTGCTAAGTATTACTTTGGCAATTCTGGGGCCTCTTATTTTTCCAAGTGAATTTCATGATTGCTTTTTCTAGTTCTATGAAGAATGTCATTAGGATTTTAATAGAAATTGCATTAAATCTGTATAATTCTTTTGGTAGTATGGTCATTTTGACAATGTTATTTCTGCCTAATCAAGATCATGGAGGTTCTTTCCATCTTCTTATGTCTTCTTCAATTTCTTTTCTTAGTGTTTTGGAACTTTCAAGAATCATGAATAACATGAAAAGACCAAATTTAAGATTTATAGGGATACATGAAGGCATGGAAATACAAACCAAAGGAATGCACAATCTTTTCAATGATATATCAGAAAGCTTCCCAAATCTAAACCATGATATGGAAAATCAATTATAAAAGGCTTACAGAACCCCAAATGTACAAAATTAGAGCAGACCCACACTGAGGCACATTATAATGAGAAAAAGGATAGAATTTTAAAGGCTATGAGAGAAAAATATTATGTAGAGGGGACACCAATTCAAATCTCAGTTCATTTCTCAACCCAGACCTCAATGCTAGAAGGTCCTGGAATAATATATATCAAACTCCAAAAGAAAATGGATACCTACCAAGAATTTCAGCAAACTAAGCTTCAGATTTGCAGATGAAATAAAAACCTTCCATGATAAACAAAAGTTAAAAGAATTCATAGCAACAAAGCCTGCACTACACAACATTCTAGCAAAATATTACATGTGGAGGAAATGAAAACATAAAACAAAACAAAAGAGTGAAAACCAGCAAAAGGAGGAACTACACTAAAGGAAAAATCAAAGGAGAAATTATGTCTCGTTAAAAATCTAAAATAAACCAAAGTGACTGGGAATTACATATCACATCTCAATAACCCTGAATGTTAATGGCCTAAACTCATCAATCAAAAGACATAGACTGGCAGATTGGATTAAAATAAAAGACTCAACAATATGCTGTGTTCAAGAGACTCACTTCATCCACAGACTGAAGGTGAAACAATGGGAAGAAAGATATCACTGCCATGGACTGCATAAACAAGCAGAGCTTTCCATCCTCATATCAGAGAAATTGGACAGCAAGCCAAAGTTAGTCAGAGGATAAAGAAAGACATTTCATACTGCTTAAGGGAATCATGCATGAACAAGACATAACAATCATAAATATTCATGCTGCAAACAATGGAGCATCTCTGTACATCAAACAAACCTGTCTCAGTATATAATTATTAACTGAAAGAATTAATGAAAGAACAACCCTCGTACATGTGTCAACAGAATTAAACATTGCAAATAGATTTCCTGAAAGGAAAAGCTGCTTGAGTGTGAGAACCAAAAAGTAAGCAACCTCAAATTTCTTCTCCATTATTGACCTACATATGCCTCCAGGGTAGAGATTTTATGAACATTTTTTCCCTTTATTTGGGATAAATGTGCCTTGAACTGGATGAACTGCTAATAGCTCCTTAATGATAAAGATTCACCTGATCTTGCATCTTTTTGAAAAATTTCCTCCCAGGATTTCCAGAGGAGTTATCATGTCTTCTAGGGATTTTTCCAAATAGTATAAATTTAGCATCAATTATATGAGACTAGATATATGAACAGAATTCAAAACTTTCATAGTACTGTCTAAGATTTATTATTATCTTCAATACAAATGTTGAACATTGAATTCAGGCAGTAAAGAAAGAAGTCACATTTTAATGGCCATGTAGAATTTATATGGTGAATTTTACTAAAAGGATTATGATAAATATGAATTCCACTCAAAAATATTTTGAAGGAAAATTGTCCTAAATGACCATCATAAGATTTGGAATAGAATGCAAAAGTGGAGGCAATATTTAATATAATGTCTTTGAAAGACTTTTTACCTTTATAAGATTTGTCTCCAGCTGTTTGGAGGGGAAAATATACTATATATCTTGTTTTAATTTGTCTAAAGATCAAAGTTAAGAAAGATAAAGGATAAAGTACCATTTCTTAGTAAAGGAAACTAAGGAGACATAATGATTAAACATTCAATTGTGAGAAAAAATGATAAAAGACATATTATTGAGCAATATGCTATGCTAACACAATTACTATTATATAGTATTACATAGTGTAGTATTAGATAGTATTAGATGAGCTCTACATTTGCCAATTTTGAGCAGCATAGTGTGATCATGTAAGAGAATATCTTGACTGTGGTAATAAGCATTTAAGAAAGATCTAGTTACATACAGATATGAGTAGAAAGGACAGGGGAGGAAGGGGAAAAAGGAGTGTAGGAAGAAAGAAAAAAAGTAAAATGACACCAACAATTGGCTAATCTGGGTGAGTAATAGTATTATGGAATTCTTGCAACATTTCTATAAATGTAGTTATTTATATACATATATCAACAAATGCAAATAATGCATAGCAGCATATCCATCTAATGGTATGTGCATGATGATGACAGTCCTCAATAAGTGGGTTTTTCATGTTCTTTCTCTTTATTTTCTGATATGTGGATGCTAATTTGCACTATGAGGGTGGGGGCTAGGGAAGAAGAGAAATACTTTGAATTAGGAAGAGGGGAGCAAAGGGAGGGAAGGGGATATGGGGGTGGGAAGGACAGTAGAATGAATTGACACTAAAAAAGAAAAATAAATTATGCCTGCACTAATTTACCAAATGTACCTATCAAACCCAAAGCACTATTAAATATTACCTACAAATTTTAGACCATAATTATTTTTGCTCCTACCCTTTTGTGTTTGAATATTTATTTTAAGGCTATCATATAAACATACCATAACTACACAAAATAATGTAAAATGATTTTATTAAAATGGAATTTCTTCATAACTGGCAACTAGTTATAATTAATTAACCAGTTAATGTTAAATCAAATTATTTATTGGATTAGTTTCAAAACTACATCAAAGAATAATAAGCAAAGCTTTTTGTTGAAGTTTAGGAGTTTATAGGCAATTTCCCATGGACTTTCTATGTAATTTCATGAAACTTAGTAGTCTTTAGTAGTAGATATATACACAAATGTACGATGATACTTTTGGAGGCAACATAGACAAAACCATTGGGTAGTTTACTACTTGTTTTTTAACTACTGATCTCAAAGTAATAATTCTCAATACTTAGGGGATGTCTCCATGCCAGTTATATGCTAAATTACTTCCAGGACTTCATTATTTCTGTTCCTCCCACTTTATTTGTTCTGTTCTTAATGAGGAATTTGAGATTCATGGTAGTTTTGAAAAATATGGCAAGAAAGATTTTAACCTTATCATTGGGGTCAGCATTCCAATAGTGTTCATTATGTCAAGGAAAATATTCTACCAGTTTTCTGTCTCAAAGTTATATTTTCCAAAACTATTTTTCAACTTTCCATTCTCAAAGACATATACATTTTTTGTGCATGTTCAGGTTTTAGACTTATTTTGTAAAAAATATGTTCTATTTAGATATACATGAGAGTAGAGTGTTTTCTGACATACATCTATTGATTTTAGTGCACAAAATATTTTCTGACAGATTGTGAATACAGGTATATTTTTGATATATTAGGCATTTTAAATGGAATTTAATTAGTTTTTAAACTTTGAACTTTAATATTTCATATGCATTCCTCATCCAAGGGACTTGAAAGAATGGGCCAAACAATACTACTTGGTATATAACTCTTTATTCAAGACTTAAATTCTGCATACTATAGTGATGCAGCCACATCAATGTTTATAGCAGCTCAACTCACAATAGCTAACTTATGGAACCAACCTAGGTACACTTCAACTGATGAATGGATAAAGAAAATGAGGTATATAAACACAATGGAATATTACTCAGTATTAAAGAAGAATGAAATTATGGCATTTGCAGGTATATGGATGAGGCTAAGTGAAATAAGTCAATTCCAAAAACCCAAAGGCCGAATGTTTTCTCTGATATATGGATGCTAATTCACACCATGGGGGTGAGGGCTAGGGAAGAATAGAGATACTTTGAATTAGGAAGAGGGGAGAAAAAGGAGGGAAGGGAATATGGAGGCAGGTAGGACAGTAGAGTGAATGGAACCTTGATAACCTATGTGCATATATGATTACATGACCAGTGTGATCCTAAATCCTATACAACCAGAAGAATGAGAAGTTACACTCCATACACGTATGTGTCAGAACTCATTCTACTGTCATGTATAACTAATTAGAACACATTTTTTTTTAAAAAATTACTATACAAAAAGCCAAGTACCAGATGGCTTCACTAATGATTCTATTTTCTTCCTACTTTCAGTTTTTTCCATCAATTTTAGTGCTTTTATTACTGCATTATAGTTATATGCAAAAATAGGGTTTATTTTGACATAATTATACAGCATGGAATTAATTTGTTCCATTTCATTCCCCAGTATTTCTTCTTTACCTCCCATCCTCTTTTATTGTATTTGGCTTCCTCTACTCTAGTGTTCTTCCTTCTATAGATTTTAAAAAATATACATAAATATGGAAACTTAGAAAAATAATCAAAACAAAAAAACAAAAAAAAAACCCTTTATTTGATGAGTAATTATTACTGTCTTTTCTCTTTAAAGTTTTCTAATTAGTTATACATGACAGTATAATGCATTTTGACACATTGTACAAATGGAGCATAACTTCACCTTCCTCTGACTGTACGTGGTGCTGAGTTAAACCAGCAATGTAATCATGCATATATATATAAGGTAATGTCCGTCCTTCACATCCCCCCCCCCCCCCTCCTCACCTCTCCCCTCACTTTCCTCTGCACAGTCCAAAGTTTCTTCATTCTTCACTACCCCCTGTCCCCACTATGGATCAGCATTCCCATATCAAACAACATATTCGGCCTTTGGTTTTTTTGGGATTTGCTTATTTCATTTAGCATAATATTCTCTAGTTCCATGCATTTACCTGCTAAAATTTTATTTTCTCTAAGACTGAGTAATATTGCAGGATACATATGTGCCATATTTCATTTATCCATCCATCTATTCATTCTAGGTTAGTTCCATAATTCAGCTATTGTGAACTGAGCAGCTATAAATATTATTGTGGCTGTGTCACTATAGTATGCTAATTTTAAGTCCTTGGGGTATAAACCAAGGAGTCGGAGAGCTGGTCAAATGGTGGTTCCATTCCAAGTTTTCTGAAGAATCTCCATATTGTTTTCCATAGCGGTTACACCAATTTGCAGTCCCACCAGCAATGTCTGGTGTACCTTTTTCCCCCACATCCTCACCAATACTTATTGTTGCTTGTATTCTTGATAATGGTCATTCTGACTAGAGTGAGATGAAATCTTAGAGTAGCTTTGCTTTGCATTTTTCTAATTGCTAGAGATCATGAACACATGTTTTTTTCATATGATTATTGATCAATTGTATTTCTTTTTCTGTGAAGTGCCTGTTCAGTTCCTTAGACCATTTATTGATCTAGTTATTTGTTTTTTTGGTGTTGTTTTTTTGAGTTCTTCATATATCCTGAAGATTAGTGCTCTATCATAGCTGTGTATGGTCAAGATTTTCTCCCATTCAGTAGACTCTCTGTTCAGATTATTGATTGTTTCTCTTGCTGAGTGAAAGGTTTTTTAGTTTAAATTCATTCCATTAATTGATTCTTAATTTTACTTCTTGCATTTTTAGGAGTCTTGTTAAGGAAGATGTCCTAAGTCAACACAATGAAGATTTGGGCCTACTTTTTCTTCTGTTAGGCACAGGGTCTCTATTCTAGTGCCTAAGTCTTTAATCCAATTTGAGCTGATTTTTAGCAGGGTGAGAGAGGATAATTTCATTTTGTTACATATGGATTTCCAGTTTTCTAACCACCATTTGTTGAAGAGGCTATCTTTTCTCCAATATATGTTTTTGGTGTCTTTGTCTAGTATGAGATAACTGTATTTATGTAGAATACAGGAAATATAATCAGAGCTAAAGTCAATGAAATTGAGATAAAAGAAACAATTGAAAAAACTGACCAAAAAGTTGATTCTTTGAAAAATTAAGTAAAATTGATAAACCCTTAGCTATACTAATGAAGAGAGAGAGAAAACTCAAATTATTAAAATTTGTGACAAAAAGGAAATATGATGGACACTATTGAAGACCAGAAGATAATTAGAGACTCTTCTGAAAATCTATACTCAAATAAAAAAGAAAATCTTGATTACATCAACAAATTTCTTGAGACATATGATCTACCCAAACTTAAGTTGGAGGACATGCACAATTTAAACAAATTAATTTCAAGAAATGAAATAGAAGACACCATCAAAAGCCTCTCAAACAAGAAAAATCCAGGACCAGACAGATTCTCAGCCAAGTTCTATAAGACCTTCAAAGAAGAATTAACACCAATAATCCTCAAAGTATTCCATGAACTAGAAAAGGAGGGATCCTTCCAAACTCATTCTATGAGGCTAGTATCTCCCTGATACTAAAACCAGACAAAAACACATCAAGGAAATCAACTTCAGACCAATATCCCTGATGAACATAGGTGTAAAAATTCTCAATAAAATTCTCAATCTCATACTAAAACCTATTAAAAAGATAGTATACCCTGATCAAGTGGGGTTCATCCCAGGGTTGTAAGGTAGGTTCAACATATGGAAATCAATATATATCATACATCACATCAATAGACTTAAAGACAAGAATCATATGGTTATCTGAAAAGATGCAGAAAAAGCATTTGACAAAATATAGTACCTCTTGATGTTCAAAACACTAGGAAAACTAGAGATAGTAGGAACATACTTCAACATTGTAAAAGATATCTATGCTAAGCTCAAGGCCAACATCATTCTAAATGAAGAAAAACTGAAAGCATTCCTCTAAAAACTGGACCAAGTCAGGGATACCCTCTTTTACCACTTCCATTCAATATCGTCCTTGAAACTCTAGCCAGGGTGATTAGACAGGAGAAAGAAATTAAAGGGATATAAATAGGAAAAGAAGAACTCAAACTATCACTATTTTCTGATGACATGATTCAATATTTAGAAGATCCAAAAAATTCCACCAGAAAACTTCTAGAACTTATAAATGAATTCATCAAAGTAGCTGGATATAATATCAATAGCCATAAATCAAATGCATTTCTATATGTAAGTGATGAATCCTCTGAATGAGAAATTAGGAAAACTACCCCATTCACAATAGCATCAAAAAAACAAATTGGGGAATCAATATAACGAAAGAGGTGAAAGACCTCTACAATGAAAATTACAGAATACTACATAAAGAAGTTGAAGAAGAACTTAGAAGATGGAAAGACATCCCATGCTCTTGGGCAAGCAGAATTAATATTGTCAAAATGGCCATACTACCAAAAGCATTACACAGATTTAATGCAACTCCTATTAAAATCCCAATGACATTCATCATAAACTAGAAAAAGCAATCATGAAATTCATTTGGAAAAATAACTCAGAATAGTCAAAGCAATGCTTAACAAGAAGAGTGAAACAAGAGGCATCACAGTGACAGACCTTAACTACAGAACAATAATAACACAAATGGCATGGTGTTGGCACCAAAATAGACACGTAGACCAATGGTACAAAATAGAAGACATACCAACAAATCTACATAAGTATTACTGTCTTTTTAAATATTAATCTTCTAAATGAAAGTTAAATGCTTCTTGAAATTTATAGTATTTACATCCAGTAAAAATATTTAAAACCATATTTCAAATGTTTTTGAGATTCAAGTAATACTTTAAAGTTTATATGTAATACTTATTGTTAATTTTTATAATAATAAATTTCTCACATGTTAAAGTGGCTAGAATTTTTTGGGACAGTGTAACAGAAAAAAGGAAATGATACAGAGAAAGACCTATAGAAATCTGCAGCAAACAGGTAATTTTTAGTCTTTGTTTAAATACCAGAAAGGATAAATAGCATAAAATTTTGTAAGATCAAGCATAAAAGAGCAGGTAGATCAAAAATGAGCATTGGGAAATTATAAGCACAAAATTTTTGGAAGTTACACAGGAATGAGGGTCATTTGATTTTCATGAACCAGAGTAGAGAGAACATATTAAATATACCAAGTATTAGTTGGGCTGAATAAATACTTAGGGCTACTCTTGATTCATTGTGTGTGACAAAGCTTAAGCCATAAAATAATCAAGGTGTTCTTCAAGTGATTCCCTGATGAAAAACCTCAATACTTTATAAGTAAAAAATTTAAAAACCCTATCATTCAAATCTATAAAATTCACAATGTCCAAAATTTCCAAAATGGTAGAAATGAGAATAAGTCAAAGATGTAACCAGTAATCAGAGGGAAAACATAAATGAAAATAGACTCATAAAGGAAAACAGTAATAAAAAAGACAGGAATATTGACAACTATCATAATCGTGGCCAGATGCTCAGTACTTTAAAGAAAGCAGGATATAATATGGAATGAAATTATGACCTGGGGCTGTAGCCCCATGGTAGAGCACCTCAAATCTCAGCATCATGTTAAAAAAAAAAAAAAAAAAAAAAAAAGTACTATGTCTATCTACAACTTAAAAAATAAAGTAAAATAAAATAAAATAAAATAAATGGGACATTTAAAAAGTTGCCTAATGGAATTACTGGAGATGCAAAATAAAGTATTCTCAGAGGAAATTTTTTGTAAGGCAACAATATGGTCTAGAAGAAAATATTTATCTGAAGATAGTCCAATATATATGGTGCAAATAAGACAAAATTTATAAAAAGAGTAAAGACACATAAAAAAAGAGACCATATACATTTCTATTCAGTATTTTGTTATTTAAGCAATTTTAGGGAAAGAAGTAAAGTTTTGAAAAAATAATGAAAATTTCTCCCAATATTATGTTAAAAACCTGTAAATAAAATGAATTATAATTAGGAAAAATTCAAACAAATTCAAATCACATTAGTTCACATGATAGTTAAGTGTATGAAAACCAGTAATATAAGAAAAAAAAAATTAAACCAGATTAAAAAAAGACACATCACTTATAGAAGGACAAAAATAAATGAGTGCCAACCTCTTAGCTTGAACTCTTAAAGCTAGAAGACAATGAAATAACATCCTTAAAATAAGGGGAAAGGAAAAAAAAAAACCTAGAATTCTATATTAAGTAAAAATATCTGTCAATATAAAGCAATGATTTCTATTTTTCAACAACAAAAGCTGAGAGAACGTGGTTCTAGCAAACCTGCAATAGTAGAAATGTTCAAGAATATTCTTTACGTGGAAGAAAAAATACAAAATGTGACTTGAATATATTCACAAAATGAAAAAGAATAAAAATCCTTATCATCATCATCATCATCATCATCATCATCATCATCACCATCATCATTCCAGTGATTCAAGATTTATTTCAATTTAAAAAGCCAGTAAGTGAATTTCACCTCATTAAGAGAATAAAAGCAAAATACACTTTTTCACCATTTGATATAATTCAGTAATTATTCAAGGTTAAACAATAATAAGATTATGAAAAGCAAATATGTTGCTTAACTCATAATAGATTATCTATGGAAAACCAGGAGACATTACCTTAAATGGAAGGTTGAATGACAAAATGTCTCCTCCCTAATATCTATGCACATTTCTATTCAACAGTATAGCAGATATGTAAGCAATGCAATAGGACTGAAAAATAAATAAAATGCTTACAAATTGGAAATTAAAAGGTAAAAATTTCTTCTCAGACAATATAATCACATTTATAGAAAATCTGAAGCATCCAAAAAAGTACTTGAACTAATAAGCTTATATAGCATTTTCTTAGAATACAATGGTATTATTCAATTTCAATTTTAATTCTATGTAATATATACCCTGTTAATTAAGAAATTGAGATTTTTTGTGAGGTTTACTGGTTATTTATTTTCTTTTATGACTTTTGATATTTTGTCTACTTATTTTTATTCTCATTAATGAGTTGCAAGATTCTTCATATATTCTAGAGATGTCTGTCATATTGTGTCATCTTCCAACTAGCAAAAAAGCACGGTTTTAATCTTGATATAGAGCAACAACAATATTTTTGTATGGTTGGTAGGTTTGAGTTCTGTGTAAAAATATTCTGCCTACTTAAAGGATTTTATTTTTGTTTTCTTCTAGAGTTTTCCTAGGCTTAACTTTAGTTTTAAGACTTATGGTATATTTCAAGATAATGTTTTGACTGTCATTTGAAATAAACATTGCTATATATTAAAATCTTCAGTTGCTATAACACCATTTGGCTTTCTTCATTGAATTTTTTTACATTGTTATTTAAAAATCAGTTAACTTTTACATGTGGTCTTATACTGGATTTTTATTTTGCTGTAGTAGCACCATGTCTTGATATCATATAACCAAACCCCTAAGGTATGTGATTTGAGATATATTACTTTTAAATTTATAGTAAACAATATAGCATGACATGAACAGAAAATTAAATACATCATAAATAACAAGTGTCCAAAGGAGCCATTCCCAATTATCTAACCTCCTTCTACTAGGTCCTAATCAACCTCCTAAAGTTTCCTCCACTTTCCAATGGTGTCACAGACTGGGGACAAAACTTTCAAAATCTTCAAGGTATATCTCAGGTTCAAAATAAAGGAAACAGTATATTTATTTAGGGTATTTTTTGAATCTTTTAAAATTTCTATGACAATACTGTGCACTTCTCAATGTGAGATTCTTACAGTATTTTTAACTTTCTTTCTAGTATTTAGGCTATCATATGATGTTTTACTTTCTTGAATTTTGTTTCACTTTCTAATTGTTGAATGCTAGTATATAGATTTTAAATCACTCAGTTGGAGCTGTAGATATAACAAGTTGCTGGTTGGAAAAAGTTGGATCTATAAAGGAAAAGGCTGTGTTGTGAGCAGTTTAACCACAGAAGTGACTCTGCTTTTGCTAGGAATGTTGTCCAAAGTAAGGAGGGAAGGATTGATGAGTTCAGGCCATTAACATTCAGGGTTATTATTGTGATATGATTTGTATTCCCAGTCATTTGACTCATTTTTGTTTTTTGACATGATTTGGTTTCTCCTTTATTCGGCTATTCCTTTAGGCTAGTTTCTCCCGTTGCTGATTTGCGTTGTTGTTTTTCATCTCTTCCTCAGGCAATATTTTGCTGAGAATGTTCTGCAATGCTGGCTTTCTTTTTGTAAATTCTTTTAGCTTTTGTTTATCATGGAAGGATTTTATTTCATCGTCAAATTTGAAGGTAAGTTTTGCTGGGTATAAGATTCTTGGTTGGCATCCATTTTCTTTCAGGGCTTGAAAAATGTTGTTCCAGGCCCTTCTAGCTTTTAGGGTCTGGATTGAAAAATCTGCTGATATCCGTATTGGTTTCCCCCTGAATGTAATTTGGATCTTTTCTCTCACAGCCTTTAAAATTCTGTCTTTATTTTGTATGTTAGGTATTTTCATAATAATGTGCCTTGGTGTGGGTTTGTTGTAATTTTGTAAATTTGGAGTCCTATAAGTCTCTTGTACTGTGCCATGAAGAATGATAAAATTATGGCATTTGCAGGCAAATGGATGAAATTGGAGAATATCATACTAAGTGAGATAAGCCAATCTCAAAAAACTAAAGGACAAAAGATCTAGCTGATAAGCGGATGAGGCCATATAATGGGGGGTAGGAGGGGTTAGCGTTAGGGTTAGGGTTAGGTTTAGGGTTAGGGATAAGGAGGGTGGTAAGAATGGAGGAAGGAAGGACTGTATAGAGGGAAAAGAGGGTTGGGAGGGGTAGGGGGAAGGGAAAAAATAACAATGAATCAAACAACATTGTCCTATGTAAATTTATGATTACACAAATGGTATGCCTTGAATCCACGTACAAATAGAGAAACAACATGTATCCCATTTGTTTAAATAAAAAAAAAAATGCTTGTCTGCCCAACCCAGTATATACACTACCAACTGAGGCATAACAATCCAGCACACCACCCACTCCTCCCGGATCTTTTTAATTTCTCAGCAGAATCTCAAGTGGAATGTTCTAGGAGAGGCCTGGCTTTAATTTTAAGAGATAAAGAGAGCCAAGTGCTGGAGAAATGTATTATCCCAGTTTTCAAACCCTTTTCTCCTTATTCTCCCAAGACTCCCACCTGCCTCTCTCCCAGCCCCTCCCAGTCTACACCCGTGCAGTCCAGACCCCACCTGAGGCAGCCCTCCTTTCCCACACACACACATACAAAAAAAAAAAAAAAAAAAAAAAGGGGGGAAGGAATGGTGCATACTTCATGGCCACATGCGGAAAGTGATAAGGAACACATCTGAGCTCAACTATGTGAACTTTGCTTCACTGTGATTGAGCTGACTGTCATTATTGCTGAGTTCCTAGCTCTAGCTGTCAATAGCATAGATCAATTTTCATTCAAAATATGACTTTCTTTTCTGGGAAGATCAGACATTTACCTGACAGCAGGTTGATTACAATGACCATTTTATCCTGGAGAAATCCATGATTTGTTTTCATTGAAAAACCTCTTTAGCTGGGTATGGATTTGCTTGCCCTGCACTTTCAGTCATTGATATCCTGGTAGAAGGCAATATGTTGAGTTTGTACAAGAACTAAAATCACATAAAATGAAATGCAGTTTAGGGTTTACCCCACTGGAATTATTGGTTTACCATATACTTTATTATAAAGAATTAAGTTGCTTGCTCCTGTGGTAGGTTGGTGAAATAGTTTATTGAAGTCTTATTCATATTACTAAATAGAGTTAATATTCTGAGATGTGAGGATGCTCTCTAGAATGTGGCACATTCCTGATCCAGAGCTTCATGCATATTCTTTCTTCCATAGTTGCAATTTATTCATCCAAACTCTTCTTACTGCCAAACTCAGCACTCCATTTGAAGCATTTTTGCTTTCCATTCCTGGGAGGATTAGAAGGTACAGTTGACAACTACATCACTCCAGTAGTAGACCAATAAAACATAAAATAGGAAAAAAAATAAGAGAAAAAAGAAAAGACAATTAGGGGACTACTCCAGAGGGATTAACATAAGAATAATAGAAAATGAAGGCAATGCAATAACCAATGAAATAAATTTTTTTCAAGTTTTTTTTTAAATAAATGAACTATATGAGTTTTCAAATTGGAAGGACCTTCTTAGATGCATCATAATTTATGAAGATAGATCAATAAAACATTAAATTACAAAACAAAATATGTTTAGAGCAAAAAATAAGTCCTTAATTAATTCCAGAAAATGGAAATGATTAGGTTCTCATAATAGGTCAGTAATCAGGATGGCTACAGAAATCTCAAAATATCTTGGTGTGAATCTACATCATGTACAACCATAGAAACGAAATGTTGTACCCCATTTGTGTACAATGAATCAAAATGCTGTCTGTAAAAACAAATTTTTTTTTAAAAGTACACAAAAATACAGGTGATTCTCTCTCTCTCTCTCTCTCTCTCTCTCTCTTTCTCTCTTTCTCTCCATCTCTGTCTCTGTCTCTCTTTCTCTCTCACACACACACAAACACACTGATTTTTCGATTTAATTCCACTTAAAATAGACTTTGCCTTAAGGATGAAAAGAAAGATATCTCTCATATAATTGAATCTTGTGGAATAGAGAAAGGGAAGGTCGACTAGGTCTTGCAACCTCACTTGTACTTCTCAGTCATTCTGAATCAGAATTAAGATTTATCCTTTTACATTTTAGTTAAATGAGTCAAAATCAGTATTCTTAAAGTCATTTGTGTTTTCTGTTAATTATAAGTAAAGTAATTCTAAATTATGTAAGAATTTTTTGTTTAAGGCAACTCAGACTGAGTTAATGTTATGATGCATATTCTAAAACAATAATAAATTATAATGTTAATAGAATATAAGGAATCTGAGAAATGATAGCCTGGTTTAGTAACAATATGCTAAGATATAAGGTGATGAAATGTGTTTCATCTTTATGAGCAAGCACGTAGAATGATAGGTGTGGAAAATAATGTTAATTTATGGCGTGCTTATATGTGAGGCACTAGGATGGTTTTATTTTTCTACAGACAACAACTTATTAAACCCTCAAAATGAAACTATAAGGTAAGTAGTATTAAAAATATCACAACATTAATATAGAGCAATATTAAAAAAATAGAAATCTATTGCCATAAAATTATTGCTGTTATAAAATGGTAACCAAAGTGTTCTGCAGTGGAAATGTATTTTTATATCTACTGAGTTCATGTGTAGTGTCAAATTGATGTAGCAATTGAAAAGATTTTAAGTCACTGTTAACTAAGTGATATCAAAGTGTCCTTTTGTCAAAACAAAAAGAGCTATCTTATGAGGCAGGATTGTGGAAATATTCAGTGTCTGAATTCCATTTTCTTAAAATATTAAAGCATGTAAACTAGCAAATTATTTTACATAAGTTGGGGAAATAGAATGAGGACATCTTCCATTTGAAGAATCTAATGTTATCTAGTAATTGTTTTGAATGATCAGGAAATGAAATATTTGTTAATATCATTGTTTACTTTGGGAAATTATTCAATACAAGAGCTAAACCCCTTGAAATCCTATAAGTACTTCAGACATTTTGTTATTTATATTTTTTATCTAACTAATACAAAGGATCTAAGGTTTTGGTATTGTCTGATTTTCAGATGAAAAATTGAAGCAATTTATACAAGCCCCAAAACTTGTAGAACTGCTATTTGAATTAAAGATTTCTTAAATATTTTTAGTCTTACCCATAGTTGTGGCTAAGGAAGCTGTGAACAATCCATTAATAGAATAAATCATTTATCATAATAATGATTTTTACCTAAGAAGAGTCCTGATAGAATTTAGAATTTTATTTCTTATGTGACAAGTAATATAGCCAAGGGAATAAAAAATTTCACACACACACACACACACACACACACACACATACACATTCTTATGGAGGAGATCACAAACATATGAGTAAACATGTAGATATACTATATATCATTTATTTTATTTATTGAAGCATCAAATATATATATTAAACATACGCATGTATATTATATACATTAAGTATGTATATATTCCAGATAATATGCCTTATTTCTGGAAATATATGTTTTTAATTTTTTTACATCTTAAAAATATCTCATTGAGCTTTCAAAAGTTCCCATTCTTCAATTATAAGCACTTTGAGGAGTTTTGGATGATAAAGTATTAGATTTCATCCATTCTGAAATGACCAAAGTCTAGTTTAATAAAAGAAAAAAAAATCTGTAATTTCAAAATTTGAAGTGTAATTTTTTAGCTACTCTAGATATGTTTTAGGAGGAAAAAAATGCTATGAATCATCAGCCTAGTTATGGTAATGTTAGAGCTTGGTTTAGCTGCAGCGTTTATTCTCTGTCTGGTGACATTTTTAATAATTACACAGATCTGGCAATGCTGCTTATATAACAATTGACCATAAATTATGGTTAGACCAACAGTTTTGGAATCTGATGACGCTTTTAATTTACTGATCCTGTTGTCATTAGTGTAAAGTAGGTGGTAAGGTGAAAAGCGGGTCAGGGTTAACTCTTTCAGATGTTAAAATTCTGCCCATAACCATAGCAGACAATTACCCTTCATAAATGATTACTGGCGGTGTTTTAACAAGAGTGACATCTGCTGGTCCACATATGCAGTTAGAGTACTTCATATTTATAATCATTTGCAATAGCCTAGCTTTATTCTGCAGATGGCAAATCAGCTGAGTTTATAATTACAAAGGACAATATTTAACATCAGAGAATTCTTATTCAGTGATTTTGAATTTCTAGTTAAAACAAAATGACAACATTTCTTTGCTTTTTGTTGTGACATTTTATTTGCAATTTCTTAATGTGTTTTGCCCTGGAAATGCTAGATTCCTTTTTGTTTGCTTGAACACAGGCTCCTTATGGTTTACCAATTTTATAAAATTTTAGTTTTAGTAGTTGATTGTTATATTCCAAGACTATTTAAATTGAATGAAAATATTAAAATATTTTTTGGCATTATAATTTCAATAACCACACAAAAAGAACAATTGTGCATTGTAATCTTGGCCGCATGTGTGTGTGTGTGTGTGTGTGTGTGTGTGTGTGTGTCTATCTGCATGCTTGCACATGTATGAGACTGAGACCAAAAGAGATTATTTTCATGTCACTTGAATCAGTATTTCATCTCAGCTGAGTCAGTATTCAAATACAGTACCTTGTGTTTAAACAATTATATACTTTATAAGTGTTTGCTTTTGTGTTGGTAATCGTGACCAAATGATGTCTGTTAAAACAATTAATATTTTTGGACATGCATTTTTACACTTACAGTGGTTATTATGGAGTTATATTATTAATTAATGAAAATATCTTTTAATTTATAAAGAGGTAAAACTCTTATGAGGAGAATATACAAGTAAATACTTAACAAGAAAAACACTAGCTACATTAAAAAAGAAATTAGTACTATTTATATCTTGGGGTAAATAATTTAAGCATGTATTCCTACACAAAATTATAGGAGTAAATATATATAAGACTTTTTATTAGAGCATTATAGTTACACATAGTAGTTGGGTTCATTTTGACAAAATCATACATGCAAGGAATTTGACATACTTAATTTCAGTCCCGTTCCCTATACCTTTATTTCCCCTCCTCCCTTTCACATTCTCCTTCCTTTCACTCAATTATGTATTTAATTTTGATTGTTGCTTCCTATATATACATATGGATGAATTTCCCTGTGATATATTTATATATGTGATTTTATTCAATTCATTCTGCATTTCCTTCCCTTTCCTGTTCCTCCTCCTTCCCTGCGATCTCTTTTCTATTCCACCAATGTTCTATATGTATTTATGATATCTGATCTCCCCTTTTATCCCTTATTTTACTCTAGCTTTCACATAAGAGAAAAAACATTTGACCCTTAATTTTAAGAGTCTTATTTATTTCACTTAGTGTGATGGTCTCCTTTTCTCTTCATGTTCCTGCAAATGCTATAATTTCATTCATCTTTAATGCAGTGTAAAACTCCATTTTGTATATATACCACAAATTCTTAATCCATTCATCTATTGATAAGCACTTGGACTGGTTCCATAACTTGGATATTGTAAATTGCGTGCTATAAACATTGATGTGCCTGTGTCACTATAGTATGCTAATTATAGTTCTTTTGGATAAATACCAAGGAGTGAGATACTTAGGTCTTATGGTGGTTCCATTCCTAGGTTTTTGAGAAACCTACATCTGCTTTCCAGAGTGGTTTTACTAATTGCAGTCCCATCAAAAGATGAATGAGTGTACTCCCCCACCCCACACATTCTTACCAGCATTTATTATTTGGATTCTTGATAACTGCCATTCTGATTGGAGTGAGATGAAATCTTAGTGTAGCTTTGATTTGCAAATCCTTGATAGCTTGAGATGTCAAACATTTTTATTTTTTGTACATGTGTTGGATATTCCTGTTTCTTCTTTTGAGAAGTGTCTGTTCAGTTTTTTTTTTTTTTTTGACAATTTATTTATTGGGTTATTTGGGTTTTTTTTTTTTGTTAAGTATTTTTGAGTTCTTTATATACTCTGTATATTAATCCCCTGTCAGAGCCAAGACCCCGTAGATGGCAAAAACTTTTTCCCATTCTGTAGGCTTTCTCTTCACTTATTTCCTTTGCTGTGCAGAAGATTTTTCAATTTGTTGGCATCCCACTTATTGATTCTGAGTTTTATTTCTGGAGCATTTGGGTTCATGTTAAGGAAACTGGTGTCTGATACAATGTGAAAGAGAGCTGACTGTATTTTCTTGCAGCAGTTGCAAGGTTTCTGGTCTAATTCCTAGGGTTTTGATACAGTTTGATTTGACTTTGGTGCTAGTTGAGCAATATGAATCTAGTTTCATACTTCTATACATGAATATCCAGTTTCCCCAACTCCATTTGTTAAAAAGACTATCTTTTATCCAATATACATAATAGATTTTTGAGAAATTTTATGAAAATGATAGACTAATAAGATTGTGCAATTTATTTTCACCCCTTTTATACTGTAAGATGAATAAGCATCACTATTATTTTTGTATATTACAAACAATATAATTTATCAGTTAATACAACTGTCATTTAAACGGAAATGTATAACACACTAAGAGCAAATATAGCATCTCAAAAAATCTTTACTTCCATATTTCACTTTCTTGATTTTTGCTTGTATGCTACTCCATTTCTATTAATCTAAAATTCACATTGGAAACTTTATTGAAAAGGGAAGTTAAAGATTTGTATTATATTCTTAAGTCTATTTTTAATTATGAGATAATGTTTCATTCTCTATTTTTTTACCTGTTAAGTTTATAATATGTATTGCTTAAGTCTAAATTTCATGCAAGTCTCAATTTTTATAAGAAAATGTGTTTTGCACACTACAAATACATTTAGATGTTGATAGTCCTTAGTAGATTTCATATCTTCATACATTTTTTTCATTCATTCTTCAAAATAACATTGTGAGTAAATACAGCTATGAAAAATAAAAGTATGTCATGTATAACTGCATGACAAACTCAGATTAAACATCTAAGTGATAGAAATAAAAAGTCCATAAAAAGTGATAGAAATAAACCCAAGTAATTCTGTCTCTAAAGCTAGAAAGCCATGTGGAAAACTTTCTTTTTAATATAAGCTTAATCAAATATATGTAAATAGAACAAAAAGTGAATCAAATGACATTTGAAAAATTTTTCTTCAATAAAATAAATATTGTATTCTACATCAGAAAAAAAATCATCACATTATAAAAATTCCATATTTTAAAATATGTTCTCAATATCACCAAAGAGAGTGACTAAATATTTCAGTTTTGTTTTTTAAAATGAAACCGACCTCCAGCAATGCCTAACATTTATCTATAAGCAAACATGAGCTTGAATTAAAAATTCAAGAGTTAAAAAAAGTCTTTTACTTTCATATCAAAAACAAATATCATATTAGAAACATAATATGATACAGACTTGCCATGCTAACTGTAAATTTGTTTTCTCTTTAGGTAATTAAGTGAAAAAATGTCTAATAACTTAAGAAGCTACAATTAACAATGAGATTTAGTTTCTTATACTTAGGGAACAATTCAAATTAATTTTGTGTTAGCTGGAGGGTAAAAAATGCCTGTCATTTCCTTCAGGTTATGTCACCAGGGAGGATTTTGGCAACCAGTCGTTCATTTACAGTGTTCTACCTCAGGGGGGAATAAAGAACATCATGTGATGTGTGACTAGCATGAAAGTGGTCAGTTTCAGACATATTTTTTTAATTTATTATAATTTTTTCTCATTATAAAACACCTAATTTATGGGCTAGGGATGTATTTCAGTGATAGAGTGCTTGCCTCCTGTGCTCGCGGCTCTGCATTCAATCCTCAGTATTGCAGAAAGCAAACAGATAAATAAAATGCCTTATTTATTTCCCTTCCGATTAAAATAACTGGGGTAATACTTTGTAGGCATTTCAATCCAAAAGTTTAATATCATCATAGGTTAATGCTAACCATTGTGATGTATATTGATATGGATGGATACATATATATATATATATATATATATATATATATAAACATAAAGTGGCATATTGACTTGAAATTTTTGAAGTGTTTTAAAAATATAAAGAAAATTTATGATAGCACCATAACTATATTTTCTTACAGCTCCCATCTATAACTATCTGGGACATACTTAGCTTGATCAAGCCCATTCAAAGGGAAGGAATAAGGGTGCAGGTTTCTTCAAACACTTTTAAAAAAAAAAAAATTGTTTTAGATCTTGGCAGACCTTTATTTTATTCATTTGTTTATATGTGGTACTGAAAATCTGACCCAGTGCCTCATACACGCTAGGCAAGTGCTTTACCATGGAGCCACAACCCCAGTCCAAAACACTTGTTTTTTAAATCTAATTTTTAAACCATTCTTTTTGAAGTTTTTGTACTATTTTACATTAACATCTTTCCTTATTCCTTCTTCCTACATTTGTAATACATCTGGTCAGGAATACATGTTTGCTATTCTTGACACATAGAAAGGATTTTACTTCAAACATATTTGCAATCTTCTACTGACCAAACAACTTGAGTCTTGCTTTCCATAATATTTTTCTTGAGACATGTTTGTAGCTGGAACTCTGCCTCATTCATTAAAATTCTTAGAAATTAGTTTATCAATATCTTTCCTTTTTAATTCGTTGAATATATGATCAATAATGTATTTACCTAGACATGGTAAAAACAAAACAAAACAGTATTTTATTCCAGAATGGTCTTACTTTGGCTAATTCTCTGATGTAGGCCAAAATTTCTGGTGTCATTCTTACAAGGTTAACTTCATGGGACTCATTAAATTAAGAATTCATGAGGTCTGTGCTCTTAAATAGAAGGCCATTTATAGTAGAACAAATGTTGAAGATACTTGGTGTAGCCCTTCCTTGTACCTAAACCTTCAACTTCCTTGCTTGATCCTAAAGTCAGGAAACTGCACAAATAACTCTTCTGTTTTCAGAAGTGGGTCATAAAATGCCATCATAGTAACTTATTAGTCCCATCATAACACAAATTTGCCTTTAAACTGTATGATTTTCTGATGCTCACTTATTCACATCTGAAGAGAGAAGTATTTAAAACTCAGTTTTTAGACTCATGTTACAAGAGTGTATCAGAGTTCATTTATAAGCAAAACAAAAGTATCTCTGACTGATTTTGGTAGACAAGAAATTAATTAAAAGGACATTGAACAATTGATGGGACTTTACAGTTTATGGAAACTTGAAGGAGTTTAAAGGAAGCATAACAACAAGGAAGGATGCAGAGATTAACACTCAGAACTATTTCATGTGGTAATCTGTTGTGATCTTGCAAGTACTAACTACTGCTGTGAACCACTTGACATGGTTAGCAGGTAAGACCGAATGTTGCCGCTAGCATGGACAACTGCCTTCACTGCCTGTGGACTGTCTTGATTCACTTGCAGTTTTACCAGACATGCTACTTATATTCTTGATTCTTTGATTCCATGGTCATGTAAGGGTGAGTCAGATTACTACTAGTGGATCCTGGGTAAATGTATCAAGAAGATCTGGAAAAATGAGTATTTACTATTTTTATAATTTAGAGTGAAAAACAACTTTATCCCAACAACATAAAAAAAAGAGGGGAATTCTCAGTCAAGAAGTAAACTCAAATGCTGTAATGCTACATAGAATGACACATGTTTACTACAGGCTAGGGAATGAAATGGCAGACCATTCTAAATAAGAGTATCTTGAATTATCACTTAGCTAGGAGCTGCCATAAAAAGTAGCCTGACTCAAATAGAACTTTGGTATAAATGAGAAAGTAAGTCTTATGTGATTAAATCACTAAGATTTTTATCATTGTTACTGTAACATTTGTTACTACAGCATAGCTTAGCATATGCTGATTAAGAGTGTAATACAGTTTAGCATAACAAAAAATGTGAATACTGTTTACTGTTTTGGTAATTGGTATAAGAATGTAGATGTAAGAATCTAGATAGAATGAAATTCATGTTAAGCAGTGACAAAATGCAGTGGAAAAACAGTTGGCAAAATTAGCAATCATTTTCTTTTGCATAGAAGATCACGTGCATCTTCAACCTACAGGTAGACAATCAAAAGGATATGAATCTCAGTCATACAAAATGTTTGAATAAAGTTTCTGCAGTAAATCATATATGCTGTATTAATAAATTATTTTGCACAGTTTCAAATCCTATATTTCCCTCTTTTAAAGATGTACTATGCATATTTACTTATTCAACACTGAAAATTTCACCTTTACAAAATGTTTAACCAGGTGTATCTCAACACTAAAAATATAATCTAAATTAATGTCTCAACAAAGTCATCTTCTGCAGAAGCTACTTAGGAAATACTGTGCTCATGAGGAATATCTAATATATAAGGGAAAGAGCAAGGATTGCTGCTACTCTCACCAACAAGCTCTTGATTAATATATTTGACCCTTGAAATCTTCTGGATCCAATATCCCAGAGAAATTTAGGGAAAAAAATAAATCCTAAGTGGAGTGTATGGCTGAATGGCACAAACAAAGTGATGCAAAATTGTTGAGTGCAGTGACAGAGGATGGAAGAGCTGAGATCAGGGGTCTCTGATGCCCTCATGGCTATGGCTTGCCCTATTCCTGGGAATGTTTCTGTCCTGGGAATGTTTTCTGTGCAAGGGCACAGGATGCCCAGCTACTGTAGCACTGATCTGCATGAAGAGGCTCTGTGCAAGAACCCTATCAGTTCTAACCTTGATCTCAGGCACACAGCTCCTGGGAAGAAAGTAATTCTTATGCTAGACAACCACAATGTTTCACCAGCTCTGCTTCTCCAGTTCATGTCTGCCTTACAGTAACTTTAAACAATGGACTTTCTTGAGAGCTACACAAAGCTCCTAACATTACACTTAGCAACTATGGATTGCAACTGTGGAAAAGTTACATAGGATGTCCTAGTTTCTGTAACTTTCCTGAATACAAAGAATAATGGTTGCATGGTCTTTAACCTAATAATGTGACATATATAAATAAAGATTGCTGGTATAACTCTTTAGACCTGCATCTCCATCAGAGAGCAGGCTCCACCTGATCCCAGCTTAATCTTCAAGATCTGTGTCTGTGAATCTTTATTTTCCAATCCCCTTTCACCCCTTGCTGGACTGACAGTTTGGTCCTGCTGGTGGCAACAAAAATGTCTACCCTCTCTCCCTTTCAAAATAAGTAATGCTCAATAATACTTTCAGAGAAATCTTTCTTGGGATTTCAGAGAGGCATCCCATACAGACAGTCATGGACAGACAAATAGCTGTTCAGAAGAAGCAAAGTTCTGAATTAAACGCAAAAAAAAAATTGATGTTACTGTTCTAATAGTTGATAATCAGACACAGTATTCATGACTCACATAAAAAGATGCTCTCAGATAAAGACCTCAGCAAATGTATTAAAACACCTTATGTAAATACATTTTTATTTCCCTTTGTAATTAAGAAAACATAACTAACAGAGCTTAGAAGAAATCTAAGAAAAAGTCAAACCTGAAATTTCTAATGGGAAATTGTATCACAGAATTAATTTAAAATAGAACTGAGCTCTTTTCTCCTGAGGGCAAGAAAAATAGGAATCCTGGCTTAAAATATATTTTCTATTTCCAACTTCAAAGTTCCAACTTTTAAATAAAAAGCAACTTTTTGGTTAAATATCCTGTTTCTATCATGTATTTTAAAATATTAAAATATTATTCATGTAACCTACTGAAATTGCTGAGGTACTTTTTAACATTTTACCCTAGTGATTTCTAATGGGAAATTTAAATACCTACTGAGGCAAGAAAAGAAATATTTAGGGAACTGTGCATGGCAGTTGATTGATTACAGTGGCCAAAGCTAGGAGTTCTAAATTAAGAGACACACATGAGTTCAACCATTCATCTGAACAAAGAGAAAAAAAATCTATAGAAAAGAAAACATTGTAATTCAACAAAATGGCCACAGGTAGTTAAACCAATAATTTGAAAGTATAATGCTGGCAAATGCAGTTGTTTTCTCTTAAGATTAAAGAGATTCAATAGCTCTACAACTTATTCTGAAAGTATGGAGATTTTTAACTTTAAAAAAAGAATAAGCTTACTTTTCTTTAGCATTGTGAATCAATAGAACTTTGTGACTTTGTACACAGGTATGTTAACAGACTGGGAGGAGGAAAGCACAGAAAAGAGGGAGAGTTTGAGGTGATCTGAAATTATTTTTTCTTACGTTCAAAAGTACATATTGTGCATCCCTGTGCAAGGCACTGTTTTAGTGAAGAGGGAATGTACTGGTGACCTAGGCTGAGAAATTAAGGAAAACATCAGGCAGTGATATCTGGTTCTGTAGAATCACGGTGAAGGAAAATTTTGAGAAGATGGTGTCTGAGGTGAGACCTCAATGACAAGAAAGAGGCAGCCACACAGAAATGGGGAAAGAACATGATCAGTAGAGACATCAGCTACTTCAAACTTCTTTAATGGACAGGATCAGATGACATGGAATTTTACAAGTGAGGCAAGGGTGTGATTGTATTAGACTGAAGGTCATTGTATGGAAGCAGAATAATTGTATGATGTGATGAGTGTCTTAAGACTGCTGCTATTGTTCTTTGAATATGTCTTGTTGAGGGACATGAACTGATAGGACACCACTGTGATCCTCAAGTGGCCTGCAATATGCCACTGTGTCATGTTCATGGTACCAAGTGGTTGTTCCACACACATCAATGTCTTCTGGCATTTTTATTAGAAATTATTAAAGAAGTTTATCTACAAGCGGGAGAAGTTATGCAGAGTGCACTTTGTCAAAGAGAGCATATCTGGGGCATGACTGAATCTTGGTTGAATCTGCCTCCAAATTACAGGTTTCTCCACCCTCCTCTATTACTGGAGCACAACTCCTTCAGATTGTGTTAAGACTTAATCACCTAATACTCACAGATGGATTTACCTGGTGGAATACAAGCTGTAGAGAATAGAGGGGTAAATGTCTTCAACTTGTTGATTAAAATATAATGTCTAATTAAGAATTAGTTTTTCTTTTAATTTACCAACTTTGACTCTGTGATGGTAAATTTTATATATTGACTTTATTTGGCAATGAAGTACTCAGATACTTGAATGAGAAATTACTGTGGGTATTTTGTGAGGGTGATTTTGGGATGATATTAACTTTTAAATTAGTAGGTTGAGTAAAATAGATATCCTTTGGATTCCTAATGAGCATCCCTGTTCCTGGGAATGTTTCTGTCCTGGGAATGTTTTCTGTGCAAGGGCACAGGATGCCTAGTTACTGTAGCAATGATCTGCATGAGGAGGCTCTGTGTAAGAACCCTATCAGTTCTAACCTTGATTTCCATCAGTTCTCCATGATCTCCAATCAGTTCATGACCTGAGCGCAACAAAAGAGTATCTTCTCTCAAACAGGAGAATCCCTGTATTTTGACAGCCTCTAGAACATACATTTTTACTGGTTTTACAGTAGCGTCAGCCTTTATATTCTGCAACATTGATTCTGAAAATTTAAAGTTGGCAACTTCTGTAATCATGTGAGCCAATTCTTAATAGTAAACATCCATGTCCATCTATATCCACATATTTTAAGGTTCTTTTTTTCTGTAGTACCCTGACTGATATAGCTTTCATAAAAGTAAGCATATATGTATATCTGATTAAATAATTCTGTTAAATCGGAGGAACAACAAAGAACAGAGTTTTACAAATCCACACAGAAAATTTCTCCAGAAACTCTGATAAGGTTACAACCTTGTGTACACATACCACTATCTAGGGATAATTTGACAGAATGTTCTCTTGGAAATTTATGTCCCTAAAGGCATGAAAGTTCTTTCTAGGACCATGTGTATTTCCATGTGAGGGGAAATGTGTGTTCATTTGATATATTATATATTTGCCTAGAATAGAGAATATACTAAAATAAAATAAACAAATGAAACTGACTTTTATGAAAGATAAATGAAATTTATAAAGGTCTAGTTTCCTCAGTCATAAAAATAAAATGAACCTAAGTTGCTAGTATTAGGAATGAAAATGGAGACATCACCTTATTTACAAAAGATTTCAAAAGGACAAAATAATGAACAAATTTTATTCAGATATATTCTAAAACTTAGAGGAAATGGATACAAAATAAAAATTAAGAAACTTAAAAGTTACAAAATAGAGATGAAAAGAAAAAGAAAATCTGAACAGGTTTATGAGAAGTAATAAATTTAATTATGCATTAAAAGTCATCCTTAAAAACTGACACAAATGGCATCACTGGAGAATTCTTTCAAATATTTAAAAAATAAATAATATGAATATTATATAAATTCTCTCAGATGAGTGTACACTTTCGAATTAATTATATAAGGTCAAGATTATACAAAAACAAATTAAACAGTATTCATAAGAAAACTGCACACTAATATAGTTCATGAATATTAACATAAATATTTTAAATAAAAATTTAACCAACTGAATTCAGGGATTATATTTAGTAAAAATGATAAATTATTACACTTGGAATAAGTATATTTGAATAGTTATTTTAATATTAAAAAATACACTTAACATCATTAGTAAACTAAAAAAGGCAAATTATATGCTAATCTCAGTAGATGAACATAAAACATTTTTTTTAAAGACTTACCATTCATGCTTGGTAGAACTTTCAGGAAAATAATAGAAGATATTTCCTTGACCACCTGAAGAGTGCCTCTAAAAAACCTGCAGTTAATACAGTAATTTAAAGGTGAAAGTCTGATTTACTCCTTAAGTGACAAACAAGGCAAGGATATTTGCTCTCATCACTTGCATTTTTAATGGAGGTTTCAGTACAAAAGGGCAAGAAAAAAATCAAAGATTGTAGCAAAATTAAATTTATTTTCCTTTTTAATTTTGAACATTATAACCATTTAAATCAATATTTTAAATATTCTATGAAGATCTGTAATTAATAAATTAATTTAGCAAGCTTAAAAATATGAGGTCAAGATAAAAAATGAATAGTATTTCTAGGTACTAGTATTGAATTAAATAATTGAATGAAATTTTAATGATTTCCATCTATAATAACATCCGAAAATAATATACATAAGAATAAATTTTAAAGATTATATCCTGATGAAGAAATCTGTAACACTTCAGAAGTTATCTGTAACTTTTTTCTAGTACTGCTCAGTATATTTTTCTAGGATCTGATGGAATGAATTACAGGATTGCCTCCTTGGCTTTTAGCAAAATATATGTTGCTGCAAACCACCCCCCCCAAAAAAAATTAGCAAAATAATTTGACATATACTTACTAAATGTTATAAAACACTTTTAAAAGGATTATTAAATACCCTTAAAAGTCGATGTATTATGCTCCAGGATTAAAAGTCTCAATGTTGTTAAGATGACTATTCTCCCAAGTTGCACTATAGATAAAATCAAAAGCAACGAAAAATTTTGAGAAAGGTACTAAGAGTATGTGTTGGAGGATTGGAGATAACCTCGTCAGATTTTCTGTTTCTTCTCATGTTTGTTTTGATAACTTTTCAATAAATGATGCTGGCTAAGTGAGAGTCCACATAAATAAAAGAATAAAACTGGATCTCTCTCTCTCATCAGCTCCCAAAAACAACTCAAAAATTGATTAAAAACTTTATTCCACTCTTGGATATTTATCCAAAAGAAGTGAAATCAGTATGTTGGAGAAACATCTGTATCGACATGTTTATTGCAGTACTATTTCAATATCCAAGAGTTAAAATCAACTTAACTATTCATCAGTTGATGAATACAGAAAAAGCAAATATATATATACACACACACACACACAATGGGATACTATTTAGACTTAAGGAAAACGAAATGCTGTCATTCCTGACAACATGGATAGAACTGGAAGTCAATATGTTAAATTAAATAAATCAGGCACATAAAAAAACAGGTACTACATAATACTACTATTGTGGAATCTAAAGAAAGATGATCTCATAGGAGTTGAGAATATAATTGTTATTAGAGACTGGAGAATAGTGTAGAGGAAGGATGGAGAAAGGTTGATCAATGCTTACAAAGTTACATTTAGGTAGAAGGAAGATATTCTTTTTTGAGAGAGAGAGAAGGGTACCAGGGATTGAACGCAGGGGCATTCAACCATTGAGCCACATCCCCAGCCCTATTTTGTATTTTATTTAGAAACAGGATCTCATCGAGTTGCTTAGAACCTCACTTTTGCTGAGGCTGGCTTTGAACTCCCTATCCTCCTGCTTCGATCTCCAAACCACTAGGATTACAGGTGTGCACCACCGTGCCCAGCAGATGTTCTTAAGTAGTATGTACTGTATATTTATAAATGATAGAGGAATTTTGAATGTGTTTACTATAAAAAGATGATAAATGCTTGAGGAGTTAGGTATGTTCAATCTGATTTAAACTTATACAACGATAAATATATTGAAATAGTAAATGGCATCCCATTCATATGTACCTTTTTTAGTTATATATCAGTTGAATTAAAAAAGCTAAATAAAAATATACATATTTCTTAAAAGTTAGTAATACATATATCTCAATAGAAAGGGAAAACATTAAACACATAAATAATCAAATATATGTAATCATTCAATAAATACACAAATAAATGCTCAATATCATCAGAAAACTTGAAACTAAAATTATAGTGAGACACCTTGTTATATACTATAGAATGGCCAAAACTAAAATCGCCTACAGTTAATGAAGATATAAAGCAAAATAATCATGAGATATTACTAGTGAGAGTGTGACATTTTATAACCACTTTGAAAGCATTTGATAATATCTTAAAACATATATTTATTGTGACAGCCATTAAACTCTCAAAGAAAGACCTAAGAGACATGCAAATGTATAACCACACAGATACTTGTAAACAAATATTCAGATTAATGTTATTTATGATACAATATGAGGAGAAACAAATATTCATCAACATTTGTGACTAAACAAATTTTGAAATATTGAGAAAATGGAATTATTCCCAGCAAAAGAAATGAAAACTTCCTGATAAAAACAAAAATAATGAGTTTGCAAAGCATTACGATGTGTGAAAGAAAATTGACCTAAAAACAGTACATTCTCTATGATTCTCTCTCTCTATATATAATACTACAATAGTAAATCTAAAGTTTATTATTAGACATCAGATCAGTGGCTGCCTAGACTAGGCATGTTAGAAGGCATTTCTATAAAGTAATAAAAGGGAGTTTTTCAGAATGCATAGCTTGGATGAGATGTTTAGAATTTTGTACATTTGTCAAAAATTAATGAACCATATGCTTTTAGCAGGTACATTATGTCTAAAGCTATTTCTATTCAATGTAATTTCTTTGTTTTTTAAAATGACTATTGGAAGGTCAACCCAATATTTGCCAATATATAAGGGAAATATTGCCTAATTTATTATTTTTCCTTGATCAAAAATTATTTTCTGTTTCCCATTCATTTTGTTCAAAAATGATTCTGCAAAAAGGTTTCTCTATTGTAAGGAAGGGAAAAAGAAACAATTGCAAAATACTTTAGCATTATGAGTGAATTGAGTAGCCTGTATACATGAACAGTAACATAAGTCTTGTTATGACTTGGAAAATAGGCATGACTGTGAATATTTGAATACATCTGTTGAATGTATAATGATATGAAAAGCTATGGAAACTATTTTTATCACATCCAATTCAGAGTTATAAATGAGCACAGTCAACATAGTTGTATGGTTTCTTGTATAATTATAATTCCTGTCCTTTACACATCTATCACCTCTTATAATCCATGACTTTTTCACAGACATAGCTCTATCAACTTGTCAGTTTGCATTCAGTACTTCAGGATAAACGATTTAATGATTACACTTTATATATCTGATTATCATCTCAATTGTTTGCATAAATAAGTTCTGATGTGAATGAAGTGCAGGCATACATTTGTAGATTGTTTTGTTATGACGAGTCTGAGAAATAGTTGAAGTTGTATTGTTATATCAATATCTTTGTATGCAAGCAGAACAAATCGCAGGTACAGACTAGATTGTAGTGCCAGTCAGTTTCCTGAATCTGGAATGGTTGTGGTATGCTCACTGATCTGTATTCAGTTGGCAGAAGTTAATCTAGGGGGAAAAAGTCTAAATATCAACAAAATGTGTTTCTGGTTAGATAATAGAACATTGGTGGAGCTGATCAGTTGGCAGTCTTCCAATTCTGGGTCTGTCTCACACCTGCTTCATCTATTTGTTTTATGTGGTCTCTGGTTTACACACTGTCATATTTAGAAAAACCAAACTGTTCCTGTAATCTAATTGCCAATGCTGATTTCTTGATTTAGTTTAAGACATTCCAATGAATAATGCCAAAATTTCTCACATAAAGTGGAACCTTTTGCGAGGACATGCAATACAATTATGAATGTGCCAATTTTTCAACAAAACTGTCCTCTCTAAAGAAGCATATAGGTATTTACTCTGTTATAACCTAGACTTGATTCAATGGGTCTGAACACTAAAATTCAGCTGGTGCAAGGTAGCAGAAGAAACTAGACAATCTAGGTCATATCTGTGATATTTGGAGGATGTAATTTTTTTGTCATTTTACAAGATGTAAGATAACATTTCAGTATCAAGTAAGGTATTAATATCTTTTCAACTAAATAATTTATTTTAAATTACAAGTTACAAACTTTAAAAGCAATAAATACTTCATCTTTAACTTTCATAATTATAAGAGTTCATGTTAATTGTGTCTGTTATGTTATATCAAATTTAAAAATAACCAATACATTTCAAACTTTGTCACAACAGTTTATAATAATTTGTTTTCTTCTATAAATTGAATAGCTGATTTGAGTTCTGTAGAGATCTCAAAGAAAATAATATTAAATATTAAAGCATCATTCATTACATTCCTAAATATAGATCTGATCTATGTGTGTGTGTGTGATGTGTGTGCATATGTGTGTTATGGGTACTTGGGATTGAACTCAAGGGCACTCAACCATTGAGCCACATCCCCAGTCCTTTTTGTATTTTATTTAGAGACAGGGTCTCATTGAGTTGCTTATAGCCTCACTTTTGCTGTGGCTGCCTTTGAACTTGTGATTCTCCTGCCATAGCCTCCAGAGATGCTGGGATTACAGGTGTGTGTCACCATGCCCAGCATGATCTCTGTGTTAATCTGAAAATTTCTCTTTCTTAAATTAGCAATAAAATTAAGGGGAAATCATTAAAAAACTTAATTTTTGAAAAGAAGGAGGAAAATACATAAAAATAGGCAATTCAACAATTGCTTATTCCTTTCACTCTAGACTCTCACTCCTAGAATTTTGATTTATTACATTAAGAGGGTACTTTAGAATGCTACATTATACTGTTGAATTCTAGAGATAAAAATGTGAATGAGACATGATAAGTGTGTTTCATTTGATGAATGACACATTAATGGGTGTTATTCATATGAAATGGTAAGTAGAATCATAATAGATTTCCATAGAGTGCTATAGTAACATAAAGGAGGTGAAAATTTCCAAATGCCACACAATAAAATAGTTCCAGAGGAATTTTTAAAGAATGAGAGGAAAAGAAATACAATGCAGTTCGCAAAAACAGCATGAGAAAATGTTGAAATATTTGAAATGACAATACATACTAGTAGTATGAGAAACTATTAGTACTATGGTATCATCAAGTTTCTATCTTTGAACTGTTCTGCAATTTTTAATGTGCAACTGACATAATCAAAGCCTGGGTAGTACTTGCTCATTTTAAATCTCAAAATCAAAACATTTATGAGAATTAACCAAGATTGTATATCTAATGAATTGAAAACTGAGGACTCAAAACTCTTTTTTTAACAAATACTTTAAGCTATAACACCTACTTTTGTAGCTGTCCAAACTGAACACTTATTTAAATGCACAGATTAAAAAATTAGTATGTACATTTATCAAGGTCATAGTAATATACTGAAATTTTATTTATTTTGCTGAAATCACACACACAGTACTCATTTACTTCACTAAGCAGTTATGTACATGCACATTGGCATTTTTGGCCTTTGGAATTCTTTGCAAAACAGTAGCAAAAAGCAATTCCCTGAATATTAATAATCACATGTCACACCCATTCTTAGAGTAAAGCTTTACCTAACTTGCTTCCATTTGTCTTCATTTGGCCTCTGATTGTATAATCTCATCTTACACTCCTATTAGAAAAGCAATTCCTTCTTCTCCACTGTCAAACAACAATGCTGGAACAGTTCAGAAGTCAAGGTGATCCTTGTGTTAAAAATGAAACTGACTCAGTGTTTTTGATTGAATTTCTAATTGTTCAGCTGATTTAATGTCCTCTGGGATGCTTTAGCATTTCTGACCAAACATTTGGCTTTGTCTCAAATGACTATATTTGAGTTTAGAGAATGGGAGAAAAATTGGGAATTACTTCTCCGTGTGATACTATTTGAACTGCAACTGACTGGCTGCTGAAAGATAAGGGAAGTAGTTGTCAACAAGATTTAAAGTTACTGTCAAGTTTACACAGACACGCTGAAAAGGTTGTGGGAAGAACGTGGTTTTGTTGAAATTAAGTACCAACAACTACTGGACCATGGAAATGCACACTGGTTATCATTAATGTCTGACATCTGCCTCTTCTTTGAGATGTGTTTGTTGTTTTTCTTGTCAGAAATAAAGTGCCTTACAGTATGATCTTCATCAATTTTCTTTGAAATAAGGTATCTATTTAATAAGAGTGTATTTTCTTTGTTAACTATTTTGTTTACTGAAAATCATGAAGAGTTAGGCTGCAGAACAATAAACTATTGTGCTTTCTTTCAATGTGAAATGATGTAGCTTAAAGTGGTAATATAAATTTAAAGTGTATATAAACAGATAACTCATGGGAACACACTGAAAAGGTATTCATAAATGATCTTCATATGTTGGATCATTTCAGCTTCCTCTTGACATAATGAGAGTATGAAAGGTGGTGGACAGCAAAAAAAATCTTTAAGAATTAAAAAGAAACAGATGCTTAATATTTCACTTAACTAATAAATTCTCACTGAATTTTAAAAATATCACAACAGATTTTAGATTAAATGTGAAAAAGACATTTTGTACCATCTACCTTATAAGGGCTTATGACTTAGTAGTGGAAGAGGATCTTTTTTTCTTTCTGGTAACATTTTAACATTTGGCATGTATTATACAAAAACAGACCATTGCTAGCTTTCATAAAGAAACACAGTGCTCACCTTCTGACATATCTGCATCATAAACTGATTGCTAAGATAAGCAAATGATCAGACTTTCATTATGATGGTTTTTATTTTAAAAGTATGGCCCATGATTTACAAAGTCAGACATACTTATGTATTGATCCTTGAAAATTTTCCAGAATTTTTGAATTTTCTAAGAAAAACACTTATTTGCAGGAAGTCCTACATTTATTACTAAATTGTTTCTTTCACATCCTTTTTTAATCTTGTCTCCCTTTATATGACTAAGTACTGTTCCATAGTCTCTCCAAGTAGATAACTACCTTTATACCTCTACTACACAGATCATAAGTGTTATCTTTCTATACATTAGGCTTTCCTTTCCCCAATTTCAAATTCAGTAATTACAGGATATTTTATCACTATGAATATAACTCTAATCTGGATGTTGTTAACTTTCCAATATTTACTATCCTCATATCAGTCAAAATATCTTATACCTGAAATACAATAATAACTTCACAAAAATGTTGCTATGTGAGAAATGTGAGTACAGTACTTTTGCCCAATTATCTACAATAGTATCTAGCACATAGAAGATATTCAACTAGTTGAGAGAGCAAAATTATAATAAAACATTACTCTGCAATACTACCTATGTAACACCAATTTAGAGCACTCAAATATCAAATAAAATTGAAAGATATTTGAAATTCCTTTTGACTCTTTGAAGAAAATACTAATAAGCATGGATGATGTTAGAGTTGTCTGTTAACAAATTAGCTTCCACCTCTCGTTTTATACAAAAAATAGTCTTAAACAAATAAAAGGTAAATGATATAGATTTATTCATCAAGTATCCCCAAAGAGGCCAGGTCATCCTAATAAGCAACTGTATATACAGAGTACATATACAAACTGTGAAAACATGCCTATAGCCAGCAGTTCATGAATATAGACATTGCTCAATTCCTGTAGGAAAACAAATTTTTATAGAGTTACTGGAAAACTTTTTAAAGGTTAAGGTTTTGATATATGAAATTTGAGGCTTCAAGTCTGGATGAATACAGCAGAGACTTAACTCCAGTTGTGTAAAATACTTCGCTAACATCAAAATTACCTGTATCTTCTTATGAAGAGCATTTGTCCCCTGCATTGCTATCCATTTGACCCTAGTGTACTGTCATACCTGCAAAGCGATCAGAACACAGCCTATGTGTTTTTACAGTAGCAAAAGAGAGAGATAGTGGCCTGATGTGTAGTTATCAAATAACCAAAGTGTTTTGAGCAAAGCATAATTTTGATGTTGTTCTCTGAATATCTTCTTGTATAGATAGAGAAGATAAGGGTGAAAGGCATTAAGATGGAAAACATTTTCCCTTTCTTTTCCTATTATAAACTAAATGCAATAGAGACCAATCTGTTGAAGGGCATCTAGGCTGGTTCCACAATCTAGCTATTGTGAATTGAGCTGCTATGAACATTGATGTGGCTGCATCACTGTAGTATGCTGACTTTAAGTCCTTTGAATATAAATCAAGGAGTGGGATAACTAGGTCAAAATGTGGGTTCATTTCAAGTTTTCTGAGGAATCTCCATACTGCTTTCCAGAGTGACTGCACCAATTTGCAACTCCATCAACAATGTACAAGTGTGCCTTTTCCCCCACATCCACGCCATCATCTATTATTGTTTGTGTTCTTGATACTAGACATTCTAATTGGAGTAAGATGATATCTTAGAACTATTTTAATTTGCATTTCTCTAATTACTAGAGGTGTTGAACACTTTTTCATATGTTCATATGAAACATATGTTTATTAATCACCTTATATCTTCTTCTTTAATGTGTCTGTCCAGTTCCTTGGCCCAGTTATTGATTGGGTTCTTTGTATTTTTGGTGTAAAGTTTTGTAAGTTCCTTATAAATTTTGGAGATTAGTGCTGTACCTGAAGTGTGTGTGGAAAAAATTTTCTCTCACTCTGTATGCTCTCTTTTCACATTGTATCCTTTGTTGAGAAAAAGCGCCCTTCAACAGATGAATGGATGAAGAAACTATGGTATATATACACAACGGTATTCAGCCATAAAGAAGAATAATATTATGGTACTTGCAGATAAATGGATGGAATTGGATAATATCATGCTAAGTGAAATAAACCAATCCCCAAAAAAACAAAGACCAAATGTTTTCCCTGTTAAGTGGATGATGATATATAATGGGGGTGGAGTGGGTGGTGGATAAGAGAAGAATGGAGGAACTTTAGTAGAGGGAAATGAGAGGGGGTGGGGGTATGAAAAATGGTGGAATGAGACAGATATCTTTGCCCTATATACACGTATGCTTACATGAATGGTATAAATCTACATAATGCACAACCATAGCAATGAAAATTTGCATCCCATATGTGTACAATGAATAAAAATGCAGTCTGTAAAAAAAAATAAAATAAAAAGAAATAGAGATCAATGACAATGCAATTTGATTCTATGTACACTGACTACACTTTTAGAATCATTTCTTACCCACTAGAATAGGTATAATAAACAAGACAGGCAATAATGGGTGTTGTTGAGGAGAAGAAACTGGAAACCTAACATATTGATTGACGGAGCCTGAATTATTGCAGCCACTTTGTAAATATTTGGAGAGTTTTCTTTTCTTTTTAATGTGTTAAATAAGGCATTAGAAGTTTATTCCTAGGTAGTTTACTAAAAGTTTCCTCCTTTTACCTATCAAAGACAAAAAGAAAAAAAAAAAAAAGAAAGAAAAGAAAAGCAGGAAAAAAATAACAACAGTGCATGTACCACAAAGATTGAAATGTGAACATCTATAGCAGTGTTATTTATAAGAGCCCAAAATTTGAAAGAAAATCATGAGATATACCAATACAAGATATTAATACTTGAAAATAAAATAGAAGAAATTTCAGGTAAATGTCAAAGTAGACAAACTTCCCATCACGGTTTTAAGTGAAAGAAGTCAGCTCCAAAAGATCACCTATAGCCTGATGTCATATAAAATGAAATACATAGGTAAGACAAACCTCAGGGGCAGAAAGCAGAGGGTCAATATTATGTTTGTAACTTATTTCTCGATGTGTGCATTAGACTATAACTAAAATACTTTTATTCACAAGCTTCTGTTTCATGGTGTATTCCAGAAAAGTTATAGAATTTCAGTACATAGAATTTCTAAAACTTTATCAGTTTATTATCTTGTAGGAAATTTATAGGAACAAATAATAAAATAGCAAATGCTGTCTGTTAATATAGAAATAAAAATACAATAAGCGTGCTAAAATATACAAAATGGTTGACAAAAGCATCACTTGGTAAAGGATGTTATTATGAGCTACTGCTTTTAGTTCTTCAGTGTTCTGTACTTTGATTTAAATGTCACTCATTTAAGAAAGACAAATATGATCTCTGCTCACAATTGTCATATGAAGACATCAGGGCAGAATGACATTATAACTTCAAGAAATTATCTCTAAAATAATGTACATTTGTTTTCTTAAAAGACAGAAAATATATACATAATATCATATGTCAGATTTCTTCATTAATCAGAAAAATAATAAGCTTATTTTTTTAGTATTAGTTAATATTATTATTAGCACTGAGTTTTAATAAACAATTGCTCTCAGACTTCCCTTTTGTTTATTTTGTAAATGTGTATGGGTTCTCCTGTTTTGTTCCTGATTTGGAAGATTTGTTTCTTTGCTTTTTTCATTTTTTGGTCTTATTAAAGAGCATAAATTCATTAATAGTGCTTTATTGACATTCCTTTTTTGAGTTTCAATTTTTATGCTTTCACCCACTTACTTCTACTTGTATGGACTTATGTTGCTATTCTTTTTGTAGTTTTGTAAGGGATGAAAATATATTGTTGATTTGATTGCTACTTCATTTCTAATGTGCACATTTAGTGCTAAAAATGACCCTCTTGGCATTGCTTTAGCTGCATTCTCAATAATTTGATATGAAATGTTTTCATTAGAATCTGATCTTTGCACTTTCTATTTATATTTGTCCTTCTTGACCAATAAATTATTAAGCATATGTTATTTAATTACCAAGTGAGGCAATGCTGGTTTTAATCCTTTTAAGTTTGTTGAGATCCCTCTTATAAACTATCATAGGATGTCGTCTTATTGAATGTTCGTGAGTGCTTGAAAAATTGTTTATTCTGTTGTTTCATAGAATGGTCTATGTACATTACATAGATCATTTTAGTTTATTGTTCTTTTAGGGCTCCTGTTTCCTTCTCATTTTCTATATATTACACCATCAGACCATCAATAGCCTTGTGATGGGGGTGTTAAAGATCCAACTGTTGCGGGGGCACCTGGCTCTCCTTGCAGTGCTTGACAGAGTTCCACTCAAGGATGATTGCAGAGACTCATCCTAAAAGGATTGTAGCCAGATGTATGCCTCCCTAGCTTGGATGTTATTCTGTGGAGTTTTCCTAATAATATATTACTCACTTCAGTCTGAGGATCTTGCTAGAGATGATGGGAATAATTCTACAAATTTCCAGAAAAACATCACGGAGACAAAACACATGTTGAAACCCTGTGATGTTAACCTCACTACAGGAGAATGTTTTTATTATGTTAAAAATCAAACACTGCATTTACTGGCACAGCCAGAACCTGTTGGGGCACAGAAATTTATATATAACAATGTTTCCCCAAGTTCTAAGCACAAAGCACCTCCCACAGTAGCTACTAGAAGTGGACTAGCTTATTTTATCAATGGCAAGCCCTGGTACCCCCCCTAAAGGCAAGCCCTTAGAGAAGGTAGATATAGATCTCCCCCGTCTCCTACAGGGTGGTTTAATCCAGATGATGGTTTTGTTTATGTGTGGTGGTAAGGTAAAAGAATAAGGTTTCACAACATTCCTTCCTTCCTACAAAGAATATGTCACCCCTATAATAAATGTTGGTACAGAATAACCATTGGGACCGCTGCCCTCCTGTAGCCCTTAACTCAGCAATTTAGATATTAACCAGAAGGACCTAGTAGAGATGGTCACATGAGATTATTTGTCTATCGCTTTACCGCAAAAATAATAAAAATAGTCTTAGGTCATATAGAGTTTAGATATTAAGGAAATAAACATTGTATTAGCTCATTGACATAATTAGATATTCTTAAAATAATTGTGATTTAGTAAGGATAATCTGTACGGTTACTGTTTTCTCATAATCTTTGGGTAAAAACAATTTCTGCCTATGCTTTGGAAACTTCTTTGATTTTATTAATCGTAAGTCTGTCATCAAAGCCTGAAGAAAAATGTATATAAACCCAGCCTTCCCCAGAATAAAGTGGGATTGATTGCACCAGAACTAGAGTCTGTGTCTTTCACTCTCCATCCATCGCCGACGCTGTCTCCCCACACCCGTTTGCCAGTGTGGAACCCATGGACACCTGCTAGGGCTGGACCCCGGCAAACTGTGGTTGCTAATAGTATATTTGTATGTTTTTAGTCCTAGCAACATTTGTTTTATGTACCTTGTGGTTCTGTTGCTGGATAGGCACACATTTAGTGTTATTATATATTTCTTTTCTATTGACATCATTATGTCATGTCTCACTTTATCTTCAGTAAACTTGCTTTGAAGTTTATTCCAATATTTTCATTTCCACCTACAATTAAATATAACTTCTGTTTGGTATATCTATTTTCTATTCTTCCAAGAGCATTTAATTTTTTTAAAAATTTATTTTTACTGTACACAAATGGGATACATACTGTTTCTCTGTTTGTACATGAAGTAAAGGCAGACCATTAGTGTAATCATACTTTTACATAGGATAATAGTGTTTGATTCATTCTGTTATTTTTTCCTCCCGCCACCCCTCCCACCCCTCTTTTCCCTCTCTCTACACAGTTCCTCTTTCCTCCATTCTTACCTCCTTCCCACCCCCCACTGTGTGTCATCATCCACTGATCAGGGAGATCATTCATCCTTTGGATTTTTGAGATTAGCTTATCTTACTTAGCATGATATTCTCCAGTTTCATCCATTTGCCTGCAAATGCCATAATTTTATTATTTTTTATGGCTGAGTAATATTCCATTGTGTGTGTATATATATGTATATATATATATACACACCACAGTTTCTTTATCCATTCATCAATTGAAGGGCATCTAGGTTGGTTCCACAATCTGGCTATTGTGAATTGAGCAGCTGTGAACATTGATGTGACTGTATCTCTGTAGTATGCTGATTTTAAGTCCTTTGGGTATAGGCCAAGGAATGGGATAGCTGGGTCAAATGGTGGTTCCATTCCAAGTTATCTAAGGAATCTCCACACTGCTTTCCAGAGTGGATGCACTAATTTGCAGCAAGAGCATTTAATTTTAAGTGTACATTTTATAATCAACATATTGTTGGATCCTATTTTTAATCCACTCTCAATCTTTACTTTTTAATTGATATTTTAGAGCATTTGAATTAATGGTAGTTATTACTGTATTAGAAATTAGTTTTTCATTATATTCTTTATTTTTTCATTTATTTTCTGTGTCTCCCTTACCTTGTATTCTTGTGTATTGCTTGCCGTTTTTTTATTTTATTATTACTTTTTTTTAACTAGGACTTTGCCCTGGGTTATTTGTAGTGGATTTAAGTGTTTTGCTTTGTATAGTTTTCTTAGTTGTGACTCCTAGTCATTTAATGTTAATATGGTTATCAGTCTACTGGCATCAACATGTATCCCTTAATGCAGTGAGAATGGCTCATCTCTAGATTTTTTTAAATCATTCTTACTTTCAAATATTATTATCATAAGAATAAGGTAGTTTTGAATTATCAAATATCTTTAGAAAAATTATAATGTGAAGAATAGTCTTTTATTTACCCATATTTGTGTTCTTTCTAGTTTTTTCATTCTGTTCTGAAACTTCAAGAGCATTCCATTTATCAAATCTTTTCTGTTTAAATAACTTCTACTAGTTACTTTTCAAATTCTACGAAGTCTACCAATTCTATTAGCTTTTCTTTCTTTTATTTTTAGTTGGAGAGGGACACAATATCTTTGTTTTATTCATTTATTTTGATGTGGTGCTGAGGATCGAACACAGTGCCTCACATGTACTAGGAGGTGCTCTACCACTGAGTTACAACCATGAGATAACGTATTTCCTCATCATTCATGAAAAAAAAGTAGTCCTGATGAATATATAAATTTGTGAGTATTCACACCAAAAAAGGTAGACCGATGGTATAGTATAGAAGACACAGAGACACACCCACATAAATACAGTTATTTCATACTAGACAAAGGTGACAAAAATATAGATTGGAGAAAAGATAGCTTATTCAAAAGAATGGTGCTGAGAAAACTAGAAATCCATATTCAGCAAAATGAAATTAAACTCCTATCTCTCACCCTGCACAAAACTCAGCTCAAAGTTGATCAAGGACTTAGGCATTAGAACAGAGACCCTGAGCCTACTAGAGGAAAAAGTAGGCCCAAATATGTATCATGCAGTCTTAGGAACTGAATTCCTTAAGACAAGAAGGAAAATCAATAAATGAGGTTGAGTCAAACAAAAAACCTTCTACACAGCAAAGGAACGATTAAGAAGGTAAAGAGAGAGCTTACTGAATGGGAGAGTCTTTGCCACCTGCATCTCAGATACAGCCTCAATTTCCAGGATATACAAATAACTCAGAAAACTTGACACCAAAAAACAAATAACCCAATCAATAATGAGCTTATTAAGTGCACAGACACTTCACAGAAGAAATACAAATGGTCAAGAAACATGTGAATAACGTCAAACATCTCTAGCAATTGCAGAAATGCAAATTAAAACTACACTGAGATTTCATCTCGCTCCAGTCAGAATGGCAATCATCAAGAATAAAAGCAACAAAAATGTTGGCCAGGATGTGGGGAAAAATGTATACACACACACGTGTTAGTAGTACAGCAAATTGGAAAAATTTGGAACCACTTTGGAAAGCAGTATGGAGAGTCCTCAGAAAACTTGGAATGGAACTACCATTTGACCCAGTTATGCCACTCCTCAGTTTATACTCAAAGGACTTAAAATCAGTGTACTATAGTGATACATCAATGTTTATAGCAGTTCAATTCACAATGCTAAATTATGGAACCAACCTAGGTGCCCTTCAACAGATGAATGGGTAAAGAAAATGTGGTATATATACAATATGAAATATTACTTAGCCATAAAAAAGAACAAAATTATGTAATTTGCCAGTAAATGGATACTAAGTGAAGTAACTCAATCCCCCAAAACCATAGGCTGAATGTTTTCTCTGATATGTGATACTAATTCATATTAAGTGTGCGGCGGGGTGGGGCAGTTAGGGAAGGATAGGAGTACTTTGGATTAGACAAAATGGGAAAGAAGAGAATGAAAGGGGAGTGGGAATAGGAAAGATAGTAGAATGAATCAGACATTATGTATAATATGTCAAAATGCATTCTATTATCATGTATAAATAATTAGAACAAATAAAAATAAATAAAATTTATGGTAGATCTTTTTTTCTTTGTACACTTGATAAATGTGCCACTGTCTATAGCTTCCATGTCTTCAAACAAGAAAGTCACTTACATTCAAGTAATTTATCTGTGAGTATAGTATCATTTCTTTCTGGTTGCTGTTAAGGCGTTGACTTTGCAGCCTTAGGATGCTCAATTACGATGTATCATACCATACATTTCTTTTGGTTGTCTTATTGAGATTTGTTCATTACCTGTAATCTGGTACTTCATTTTTTTTTTTTTTTTTTTTTTGCAATATTTGGGAGGTTTTAAACAATTATTTCTTAGACTATTCTATCAGTTCCACTCTTCCCTTGTCTCTTTGGAGTCATATGGATGTTTGATTTTCTTTCATTGTTCCACAGGTCCTTGAGACTATGCTGCTTTTATGTATTTCTTTTTCCAGTTCATTGTACCTCTGTTATTTAGACCAGGTAAACATTTATTTTTCTTCTGTTCATTGACTCTATCTTCTATTTTCTGTACACTATTCTTCAGACAATCCATCAAGTTTGTTTGTTCAAATTTTTGATGTTGTAGTTGTTTTCAGTTATATAATTTCATTTTTTATAATTTGTCTCTGCTTAATTTTTCAATTATTTTTGTTTAAAGAGAATATATAATTGTCTATTGAATCATGTTTATGATGCCTGCTTTAAAATCTTTGTCAGATCCCTTAACTGATCTTCTTGTTGGCATAAGTTGATTGCTCTTTCTTATTTAAATTTTGTTTCTTTGGATCAAAGAAAGGTGATATTTTTGTTGTACTCTAGATATTTTATCTAATATAGAAGGAGATTTTAGAATATTTAAGGCATTTCTTGAGCCAGTCAGCATCCTCTTTAGGTCTTGGCCATTTTATTGGCTATTGTTCCAATCACAATGTCACTAAGTTTTTTAGGTATTATTTTCTGCTTTGTGTATTTCATGCCAGAGGACTTTTTAGTTTCCTTGCAGTATTGCTGGAGGAAATGGAAAAAGTTTCACTAGGTTGAGGTGCTAATAACCTTTGATAGAAGAATGGAATCTCCACTCATGGGGACAAGGAGTACTTCATATGTATGGAATCATTGTAGCAGAATCTCCCTCATGGTTGCTACTGACCCTTGTTTCTCTGGTTATGAAGGAAATATTAGACCTAATAAGAAAGGAGAATATTTCTCCAAATGACCTTTTATTAGTATATTTTCTGGTTGATCTTTTCGACTCTTCCTGGCTTATTTGGTGTTGTCAGATGGACTCATGTGATCTGGAGCGGTAGTGAGGGGACAAAGGAAGAAAACTACATATGTTCCTTTGCTTGCGAGTTGAGTCTGGAAATATCAAACCCAGTGTGATTTTTCGGTTGGGTGGGAAGTTGTAGGAAACCCATGTTGTTGTTTTCCAGATCTGGAAGGATCTGCATCTTTCTTTCTACTCCTTTTCAAATTTGTATTTTCTTCTCTGTTTACTAAGATTCTGGGTGCACTTCATAGGGTGAAGTGGGGAGGGATGAGTTTATGACGTGTTATAGGAATAATAAATCTCCATTATTCATTTTTGAGCCTACATTTTATGCCAAACCTTACAATCTAGTAGCAAATATTATTATGCTAATGTTTTGATACTTTCTGAAACAGATTTTCAGAATTCAAACACCTAATATACTAAATTTTGAACAAGTTCAGACGTTCTAGAATAAATAACCTTAAGGAAGAACTAAAGTCATGGAGTTAGTCAGATACGATAGGGAGTGAAAGGATGCTCCAAACAGTGGGACCATCATGTGAAAAAGCTTGGAAGTAATCATCCAAGATGGGTGAAAGGAAATGTAAGTAGCAAGTTTAATATTTTTTATAAAATCCAATATGCTGTTTTATGCACCTTTATTTTATTTATTATGCTTATTAATAATATATCAATTAAAATAAATTTAATTTAAAAATCAATGTAGTTGGTAGTGTGAAGAGGATGTAGTGGGAAAAAACACTGGATATCCTTAAACTACTAGGTAACTAGGAATGGTTTTCATAAAAGGAATGCTAAGTATTTTGCAAAATCATTTTTAAAGTCACAACAACTACTCCAACAGGTGAAAAGAGAAGTGGACAGATGTAGATAATAACAGCATTTTGTCTTGTATCAGAAAACTTATATCCTAATGGGTAGTAGGGAATATTCACTTATTTTGTAATATGGTCCATCAAGACCTTCATAATTGAGAGACTGCTTCTACTAAGTCAGAGTAGATTCCATATCATTAGCATTTCAGTCACTATTCCCTGCCTGTCTTCTGAAAGAAAATATCCTGCCCAGCTGCAACTCTTCTTCAAGGCAGACAATCCAGAGCTGGTGTTGGGTATGGTGTTTGGAGTCTGCTAAATGATCAACAGTAATGCCTTTCTAAACACACAACTAAGCATTTACTTTAAACAGAGTAGTTCTTCTTACATTAAATTTGATCATGAATATTAATGGGCCTAAAGATAGCATTTTTTTCCAAGTAAAAATGTTAAGACCAGTAAAATAACACTAGGAACAAAATATTGAATATTCAGCAGGCTAACCGTTTAACAATGCTATGTCTAGGCCACATTCTGTCTTTTATTTGTGTAGTCCATGACTAGAGTTTTAAATTTCAGGGCAAAGAACAATTTTTATGCTCTTTGGAATTAATTGGCCATTAAGGAGGTTACAGACACAGCAGTTTCTGCTGAAGCAGGGTGGATCAAACCCAATCTATATTTGTTTAATGAACACTATACATGGTGTCACACCACTTGATTTTTCAAATGTTTCAAGGATGAACTCTACAATTTACGACATATTTTGAGTGGAAAAATGTTAAAAAGAAGAGAGACAAAAGGAGAAAAATTGATGTAATATACTTCATGGGCACTCATTTTTTTTATTAGTGTGTTAGATTATTTATGATGTAGAAATGAATCCTTACACAAAAAAATTACCCTTAATTTACAGATAAACAAATATGTCTAGATCAATGAGCTATTAATACCTGTAGTATGTGATTTGAATCTACAATCTAATCTAACTGTAAAATTCATACATTTTTTATTATACCATACATTCATATAAATCAATTTACCATACCATTTGTACTCCATATATGTATGTGTTTCAGATTTTAAAGGAGAGTGAATATACAAAATATTTTTAATGTATTTTCAAAAGCACCCTCTAGACAGAACTTACTAGAATTATAAGGCCATCTTGTAGAATAAATAGGATTAGAGGAAAAGGATTAATCAAAACTCACTATTTACACTTACCATTTGTTCCTCTCTGTATTTTATAAACTAAGATATTCATTGCTGTGAATTAAATTAAAAGGGTATCACCATATATGAAAAATATATTATGCCACTTCTGTGAAGTGCGACATGCAATAGAAATCTTGAGAAGAGAGAGATCCATGTACATGGACATATCAAGCTTCACAAAGGAGGTGATGGTTACACTGGACCTTAAAGATAGTGAGAGACAGGCAAAATGACCACAAGACTGGGATCCTAATGAGAATAAGATACATGCCGTTTGTATGTCAAAATATACTCTACTCTCATGCATACCTAAAAAAACAAATAATAAAAAAGAAATAGGCAAAATGAAAAAGTCTTATCTCTGGAGTAATAATAGGGTTTGGAATGCATGGGTGTATTTGGAATGGATAAGCAAGTGCTAGAAAACTACAAACTAAGGTTTACGATGTACTCTTCTTCTCTTTCAACTATAGCCCCTCATTTCACTGGTTTTGGGCTCAACCTGAGTCCAGAGTTCTACTTTAACATGTGCTGGGCTTGCAGGTTGGGTCTTTGCTGAGAGACAGTAAGCTTTACAATCGATCTATACTATGTCTTTTCCTCCCCCCAGACCCCATTATTTGAACATTTTCATATTGTTTCTATGTTTGGTAATGAAACTGTTGAATAATACATTTGAATTATTTTTGTCTGTATGTCATTGCTCCATAGATATTTTAATTGTCTTGTTCTTAGGGCTGGGGATATAGCTCAGTCAGTAGAGTGCTTGCCTGGCAAGCACAAGGCCCTGGGTTCAATCCCCAGCACCGCAAAAAAAAAAAAAACTGGAGTTCTTGAGTGGAAATTTTCCTGATAACTGTGGGTCTATCTGCTAATGACCCTCTCAAATGCTGAATGGCATAATGAAACTATTCAGGAGTCATTTAACTCTTCCTGTTTAAATCACCTGGTTTTGCCTGCCTGTCACGTTATATAGGCACAAATACTGCTTCATTGTCTATTATAGTTTACCATATCTATTAATGCTACTAACATCAGCCATATCTCAGGATTGGAAGTTTTACCTGCTGATATAGAATCTTAATACATGCAACTTATATGGTAGAATTAAATTTCCTTTCAACGTTAATTTTTACAGTTAAACTGTAAATTAAGAATTAGTAGTTTTGTATTACAGACTCAAAAAAATGAAGGAACAGATTCACAGAAAAGTATACTTTAAATATTAATGTTTCTATGTTGGGACTAATGACACTAATGACTAACTCAGGCTGACTCTTTACTCCCTGGCAGGTGAGCAAGATCAAGTTCTCAAAGGCGGTTTTAAAGGTTGATGAAGATAAATCAGACCACCGTCAGGAATTGGTTAACAACAGTTCTGCAAACGTGATCAGCTTGTGCTTGCCATATAGTCCTATGGGACTCTCACCTGTGTGAACACCCCCATGCCTTGCTGACCTTTTAGCTGATTGGTTCCTGCCTAGCCCCCACCCTACATAAAAGCTGTGTGACTTCCTCAGTAAACGAGTTCCTGCTGTGATTGGTCTCCCTGACGCGTCTGATTGTCCTCCACCTGGAGGGCTGGGTGTAGGCGGTCAGTTGGCCCCACCTATCCCGGTCTGACCTTGTTGGGGAGTGTCCCCTTCCCTTGCCACTGGTAGAGAAAAGCAAGGGGACTTAAGACCCCAACATTTCTATAATCTGGTTCATTTCACTCTGCCTTGAAATTATAGATGAATGTGCTCTTTGCCACATTTCAGAATCACTCACCTCAATGGAAGAATATAGTACTTTCATCTGTGAGATTTTCTATTTTTTCTTTAGACTAGCTATTATTCAGGTGACCTAAAGCACTATTGTTGTTATAAAAAGAAAAAAAGAATGTACACACAAGTAAGACACATGATAGATTTGTCTGGTAAAATTTTGCACAATGGATAATTGGCGGGGTGCTGGAGCTGGCTTGTATCAACTGTCGAGTGCCATTTTATCATCTCTTCCAAGTTGTCATTTATTGGCATTTCAAGGGTATCTTGAAATAGGTATCTTGTAACATTATTCACACAACAGATATTGGCAAAGGCGGTCTTTTCTTTTCACAAAAGTGATCATTTAAAATTTACTAGCATCCCAGTATATTGGAGTGTGTTATGGTGAATGTTAAGAACAATAAAGAGTTATGTGGCAGATACCAAGATATCAATAAAAACTAAGAATAGAGTGGGGTAAAAATTGAAAAAAAAAAAAGAACAGAAATGCAGGTAAAGTATTATCCAAATAAAGAATTTATAAAATTATTAATTAACTTTCTAAATTTAGGAACATTATAAGGAGTCAAAATGGAGATAAATGTATAAGTTAGCTCTAACTTAATAACTAGTCAATGACTTATGAACATGTTAGTACTCTTATTATAGCTATGATCTTTATAGGTGCTATATTGTATTCTATGTTCAGAAGACAGTTTATGTTAAGACCAACATGTACTTTGATGGTAGAACAGCAGTGTCCTTAGAACAGACAGACAAGAGAGGCTGTGGTGTTTGTCCCAACAAGGCCATGCATTTTACAAACACATGAAAATCTACATATGGATTTGAAAATATGTGCACATTTCTGTTATTGAATATCCAGGAGGACTCAGATTTTCGCAGACATCGATTTTTCTTTGCTTATGGTAATGCCTTAACTTTGGAAAACTCTAAATGTTATGCCTTATGTGCTCAAAATAGGAGGACTTGTGAATTTTGCTACTGCCAATATGGACAATAGAAACTGCTGGGGAGTAAAGATGATTAAAATAAAGGTCTGAATATTAGTGACGGTTGGATGTGTTCCTAGTTTTTCCCTTGTCAATTATGTCTCATACAATAAGTGAAATAGCATGTCCCTTTGTATGGATTTAAATTTCCTCAGAATGCCATTTCTTTTTACCTGAAGGACTTCCTTTAATGTTTCCTTTAATAAAGTTTTTCTGGATGTCAATTCTTTCTGCTTTCAGATGTGTGAATACTGATTTATGTTTTGTTGCCCATGGAGGAATCTGTTTTCTTTGTTCTTCTGTACCTAATGTGGTATTCTGTTTTTTGTTTGTTTGTTTGTTTTTTTTCCTTCCCCTTTTGGTTAGCTTTTAGGTTTTAAGCACAAATTTTAAGCCATTTAAACATGATAAGCCTAGGTGCAGTTTTCCTTACTTTTCTAGGGCTTAATGTCAATGTTGGTCTAGATTTCTTCAAATTGGCTAATGCTATTATTTATAAGTGCATTTTTTTCCTGCCTCATATGCTACTCTCTCTTTCTCTCTCTCTCTCTCAGAAGTTCCAAAAATTTGTATACTGAGCTACTAAAAGTTGTACCATATCTCACCAATGCTCATTTTACTTTTAGATTTATCCTCTTGGTATATTGTTTAGATAGGATCTACTGCCAAGACTGAATTCACCAGACCTCCTGTAGCATTATCTGTTGGCTGTTGGTTCCATCCCATGAAATTCCCATCCACAGACATACCATCTTTATCTCTAGATGTTTGTATTGGATATATTTTTTTTTAACTTCAGTGTCTCTTCTTAAATATGATTAGTTTTTCTTTGATCTTCTTGACTCTTTGTATATAGTTAGAATTGCTTTTTTAATGACCTTTTCAATACTATACCATCTCTTTCGTTCCTCAATTGTTATTATTGTAGATTTTATTTTCTCTTCTTTATGTATTTTTGTACTTCATTTTATTCATGGTAATTTTCAAGTAAGCATCAGATATTGTGAATTTTTGGGTAACCTGAGTGCTGACTACTTTTTATTCTTAAATTTATTTTATGTGTTCACTTTAATCTAATATTCAGTTAATATATTTGAACAAGACACTTTTGGAGTTTATTTTAAGCTTTATTAGGCAAAGTCAGACTAACATTTAGTAAGAAGTTTTCCAGTTCTGAGACAAAATCATTACGAGTATTCTACCTGATCCCACCCTACGCCCACCATACATCTTGTTCTCTTTCTCTGTCTATGGCATGTAGAAACAGCAAGTCTTCTTTTAATTTTGAGAATAGTACCTTCTAATCCATAGAAATTTTCTTTTCTTAGCCTCAGGTAGTTTTCTCACAAGGTTTAGTGGTCAATACTTAGCATAAAAATCAAATTGGCCCTCTCTGGATCTACAGAGATTCATCTCTGTGTAGATCATTTCTCTCTGGTACTCTGCCTTCTAAACTATACAAGCCTTGATCTACCTTGTCTCTCAGGCTCAGCTCCCCAAGTGAAAAGTCCACTGATCTCTCTATGGACATGCTGTACTCTGCAGTGTGAACTGGAGACAGTAACCTAGGGAAACCTTGGGTTCCCCTAACTGGATTTCCACCTTCTCCTTCATTGTCTTTTGCTGCCTGATGCATCAAAATCAGTACTTCACATATTTTGTCAGTTATCTTACACATGAGCACACATATTATCCCTGTTATTTCACCCTGGTCCAGATTATATGTATGATTTTTCTCTGCATTTTTTCACAGCTTTATTACATTTTAAAAGTTCCGCCATCCACATGTTTCATGAATTTTAAAGACATTATTTGGCTCATGTTAGGTTTCTTTTCTCTTTTATGTTACAAATGGTATATTATGTGCATATATATATATATATATATATATAGCACATATATACTATATATATTTGTATTATTCTAATTAGTTATAATCATTACTAAAATGCTATCTTTATAATTATATATATATTCAAATATGTATTAATAAAGTGTCATAGATCAGATTATTATAAACATATTATTGGACACGGTGGTCTACAACTTACTTTTTTCATTTAATAAATATCCTGGAATGCTTATTATAAATATTTTTCATGCCAATGTTTACAAAGCTACTAAATTCTTTTAAAAAACTACATCTTTAAAAAAAGTTATTGGTTCTTTTTTGTTATACATGACAGTAGAGTCCATTTTGATTTAATTATAGAAGCATGGACTATGTCTTACTCTAATTAGGACCCCAGTCTTGCGGATGTACATGATGGTGTGATTCATTGCGGTGTATTCATACATAAACATAGGAAAGTTATGTCAGATTCATTTCTCTGTCTTTATTGTCTTATCCTCTCTCCCTTACCATCATTCTCTTTTGTCTAATCTACTGAACAATCCCCCGCTCACTTATTGTGGGTTAGCTTCCACATATTTGAGAAAACATAACACCTCACTAGGTGAAAGTTATTAGCTTATTAGCAATTTCAATTTCTCTGAAAAACTGTGCTGACATTTACACAATTACTTCTCCTAGGACCCCAGAACCCCTATAAAGAGTCAGGTTATATGAAGATGTTTAGAACTACTCTGATATAGTGATATTAGTATCTAATCACCAGACATACAAAATATTTTAGTATAAAATTGCATTTCCTCAAATTACGTCTACAATATTTTTCATTCTCCTAAAAGAATTAACCTAGCTAGAACACAGGAACTAGGCTTCTTTAGAAGTTCTTTCCATGAATGGGATTAAGTAGAAGATACATTGCTTCTCTTGTGTTAATAGATGAATTGTAATTTGTATTTTTTACCTCTGCCTTGTGTATAATTTGAACCCATGAAGATCTGTGATTGAGTTTGCATTGGTTTTACAGGTTTTTTGGTTATAAATAAGCTCTTTTCCCACATTTTATCAATTATTGATCTGCATCTGGATAGGTGGGGGTAGCAAAAAGCAAAATTCCACAACTCTTGACTGAGGTCCGTGGTTCATAACACATTTTATTTGTGAAGAAAACAGTTAGATGAGTGTTTGTGGATCAAACCTATATAGCAGAAAGCAAATCTTTGTAACTCATGGGACCTAAGAATCTTTGAAATGATGCTGAATTCATAGCCAACATGTGTAATATATTCATCAGTCACTTGTTCATGTTTAGTCTTTCTCTATTGCTTTAGTTAAGTTTCACAGGATAGAATGCAACATACCCAAGCATGAATAAGATACTTCTGGAGAAATTCTTACTAAAATGATTGATCATAGCTGGAATAGTGCACTTAGTTTTTGAAACTCTACCTATCTTATTTAACTGTTTTCTTTGAACATAGGTAATAATCCATGTAAAGATGGGTCATAAATCTCAAGTTGACTCTGGATATTTTTATTACTAGTCTGACTCAGTCACTTCCTTACTCACTTGTACATCACATGATACAAAATACTCTATTACCCTTGCTCCATCTGGGAATTTTATAGTTACATTAAAGTGACTGATATAAATGAACTCAAATGATCAAAAATATGTGCTTACTGGGTAAGTTGGTGTTACAGAAATCCAGATGTTTACATTTGTATATCCTAACTCAGAAAATCATTTTGTAAAAGAAAATGCATTTTTATGTAATGCTTTTTTCATTGATTATTGTTTCTTATTAAGCAACTTAGTGGAACTATTCCCATTTATATAAGGGTTATCTGACCATTAATGTGGAACATTTGACATGTGCTCAACGTGTTAATGAAAGTTATCACTGACACAGCATTTTCCAAGAGCTGTAAAATACAGAACACAGAAAACTGATTAGTCACCGTGACAGAATGAACACTGGCAAATGACTTTTCTTTGCATACCATTTAAAAAAATCAATTAAATGAATGCATAGTGATCAATATTATTTAATGTAGAAAAACAAAGAAAAAGAGCTCAGTTCTGCTAGTAACTGCCTCCTAAATTTTTTCCCTTTTTGCTTGGCAATCTTGGGAGAAGGGACTTAGAAAAAAAATGGAATAAAGGTCACCTTCAACTGCAAGAATTGCCCTTTTACTGCTTTTCAGAAGCCTGATACTATCAAATTCAATACACAATGAAAAGGTACATCATTGGACTACTGTGATATTTTATAAATAAAATTTGAAAATTGCCTTCCAACAATAAGCTAAAATAGGGAGTATTTCATTGTGTCCTTCACTTTTCTCTTACATACAATTTATTATTGTTTTTTCTAGTTTTGTGGTTGCTTGTAAAATGTCAAACCTAGCATTCAATATTATTTTTGAAACCTATGAATGCCACATAGCAAGATATTGGATCTGTTTAAAAACTCCTGATGCAAATTAATTTTATAATTGTGCATGTTTTTGAGGAACCCAAAATAATAGTTTTTTCACTTTTATTATGATATGTAATTATACAAAATGCTATTCAGGAACTAAATATATACCTGTTCTTTAAGGAACAGTATTATAAGAAATTATGCAGAAGGTATTTTATTTGGTGTTTTCAGTTAGAATAATACATATTTGAATATTTTTGAACAATTGACCTTGGAGCTACTTTTGTAGTAGTAAAATCATTTGATGAAGGATACTATAATTTATTTCTGAATAACTAAGAGAAAAGAAAATGATTAAAGAAACAAAACCACTATTTGCCTTTATATTATTACAATAACAAGAAGCCAAGGTCTAACTTGGAGATAAGTAAATAAGCTCTTTTTTGACTTATCTCACTTATCTTTAGTCTTCTCTTTTGATTTGTTAAAAGTAACCTTTGGTTTTAAAGATTTCAACCCAATGTTGCTTTCCAAGAAACTCCCTACATTTTTATGAATGATAGATAAAGGACTTTCATTCATGCTATCTTGTGACATAGTCTTATAACATTATGTACACTTTCTCCATAATACTTGATATAATCTGTAAATCTATTTTTATGATTATTGGATTTATGTCCAACTATTCACTAATATGAATGTATCATGAAAGAAGGAATGAATTTAGTTTTGTTTACCATTATCATGTTCATTATCAAAAAAATGTCAAAAGTGTAACAAATACCTATTGATTGATTATATTAATTAATGCATAAAGTATCCAACACTTATATCTATTGTGAAAAATTTGTGCCCAAGGATTAGACTCACCTTCTGATGTACATATTATCTTTGCTTGCTTCAGTAGACTAGTCCATTAAAGCATGAGCATAGGTAAGTTTTAAAATTATATTTGTCCTTAAAGAAGTATTCATATTCCATAGTTAACTTCCACTGATTCATTAATTGGTCACTTAGCAACACTTCAGTTATTTCTAACCCATATTATATTATTCACATACATTTTCTCTCAGATGAATTCATTGTATTATATTCAGATTATTCAATCATTTCATGATCATTTGTTAGGTGCCCACAGTGTAGCCTGTACTACAGAACATTCTAAAGCAAAATATTTCATGAGGAGGAAATGAAAAACAACAATGTAAGTCAGCAAAGAAAGGAACTATCCTAAAGGAAAAGCCAAAGGAGGGAACTCTTCCAAACTCATTCTATGAAGCTAGTATCACCCTGATACCAAAACCAGACAAAGATGTATCAAGGAAAGAAAACTTTAGACCAATATCCCTAATGAACATAGATGCAAAAATCCTTAACAAAATTCTGGAAAATTGCATATGAAAAGATATCAAAAAGGTAGTGCACCATGATCAAATGGGGTTCACCCCACGGAAGCAAGTTTGGTTCAACAATAGACTTAGAGTTAAGAATCATATGAGTATTTCAATAGGTGATGAGAAAGCATTTGATAAAAATACAGCACCAGTTCATGCTCAAAATACTAGAAAAAATAAGGAAAGTAGGAACATAACTCAACATTGTAAAGACTATCTAAGCTAAGCACAAGGCCAACATCATTCTAAACAGAGAAAAACTGAAAGCATCCCCTCTAAAAACTGGAACAAGAGAAGGATGCCCTCTTTCACCACTTCTATTCAGCATCTTCCTTGAAACACTAACCATACTAATTAGACAGACCAAAGAAATTAAAGGGATATGAATAGGAAAAGAACTCAAGTTGTCAGTATTTGCTGATGACATGATTCTATATTTAGATGATCCAAAAAACTCCAGTAGAAAACTTCAAGAATTCATAACTGAATTCAGCAAAGTATCAGCATATAAAATCAGTATACATAAATCTAATGCATTTCTATTCATAAGTTATAAATCCTCTGAAAGAGAAATTAGGAAAACCCCTCCATTCACAATAGCCTCAAAAAAAAAAAAAAAAAAAAAAAACCAAACTTGGGAATCAATCTAACAAAAGAGTTGAAAGACCTCTACAATGAAAACTACAAAACACTAAAGAAAGAAATTGCAGAAAACCTTAAAAGATGGAAATATCTCCCATGATCTTGGAGAGACAGAATTAATATTTTCAAAATGGCCATTCTACCAAAGACAATATACAGATTCAATGCAATTCCAATTAAAATCCCAATGACATTCCTCATAGAAATAGAAAAAGCAATCATGAACTTCATCTGAAAGAATAAGAGACCTCATATAGCCAAAATGATCCTGAGCAGAAAAAGTGAAGCAGGAGGTATCACAATACTAGAACCTAAACTGTACTCGAGAGCAATAGTGAAAAAAACAGCATGGTACTGACACCAAAATAGACAGGCAGACCAATGGTACAGAATGGAAGACACAGAGACAAACCCATATAAATAGAATTACCACATGCTAGACAAAGGTGCCAAAAACCTACAATGGAGAAAAGATAGTCTGTTCAACAAATGGTGCTGGCAAAACTGGAAATTCATATGCAGTAAAATGAAATTAAACTTCTACCTCTCACCCTGCACAAAATTCAACTCAAAATGGATCAAGGATTTAGGAATTAGACTAGAAATCCTGCACCAAATAGAAAACAAAGTAGGCCCAAATCTTCATGATGTTGGCTTAGGATCAGACTTCCTTAACAAGACTCCAAAAACACAAGAAATCAAAGCAAGAATCAATCAATGGGATGAATTTAAACCAAAAAGTTTTTTCTCAGCAAAGAATACAATCAAGAATGTGAAAAGAAAGCCTACAGAGTGGGAGAAAATCTTTTCCACAGGCACTTCAGATAGAGCACTAAACTCCAAAATTTTTAAAGAACTTACAAAACTTTACACCCAAAATACAGAGAACCCAATCAATAAATGGTCCAAGGAACTGGACAGACACTTTACAGAAGAAGATATACATGTGATTAATAAATATATGAAAAAGTATTCAACAACTCTAGTAATTAGAGGAATGCAAATTAAAACAAATCTAAAGTTTCATTTTACTCCAATTAGAATGGTTATTATCAAGAATACAAACAATAATAGATGTTGGTGTGGATGTAGGGAAAAAGGCACACTTCTACATTGCTGATTGAGTTGCAAATTGGTGCAGCCACTCTGGAAAACAGTGTGGAGAATCCTCGGAAAACTTGGAATGGACCTACCTTTTGACCTACTTACCCACTCCTCGGTTTATACCCAAAGGACTTAAAATTATCATACTACAGTAACACAGCCGCATCAATGTTTATAGCTGCTCAATTGACAATAGTTATATTGTGGAACCAACCTAGATGCCCTTCAATAGATGAAAGGAAAAAAAACTGTGGTATATATACACAATGGAATATTATTCAGTCATAAAGGAGAATGATATTATGGCATTTACAGATAAATATGGATGGAATTGGAATATATAATGCTAAGTAAAATAAATCAGTCCCAAAAGACCAAATATTTTCCCTAACAACTGCTTGGTGATATGTAATGGGGGTGGGGATATATGGGGTGAGAGAAGAATGGAGGAACATTAGATTATGCAGAGGGAAATGAGGAGGGGTATGAAAAATGGTGGAATGAGACAGACATCATTAGCCTATGTACTTGTATGATTACAAGAATGATATGAATCTACATCATGCACAACAATAGAAAAAAATGATGTATCCCATTATGTATAATAAATCAAAATGCAGTCTGTAATAATAAAAAATAAAATAAAAAATATATAGACTTAGTTTCCTTCAACACTTTTATCTTCAGATTTTTAATTTCTTAAATAAGAGGATGTATGTAAAGCCCTTAGCATGGAACCTGGGCATATAATGAAATCTCAATAACTATTTTAATTTATACCAAGAAAAAAATTGGTTAAAACTTAACAAAACCTTGCAATGTGAATTGTGATGGTCCCAATGCCTTCTTTACTCCTCTGACAGACACTCCAAGTAGGTATGAATTATTTGAGTCTCTTGGATACAAAGTTCATTAAGAGTGAAAACTGAACTGTTGTGAAACCTTTAATTGATCAAGGTGTCAATTTGATTCAGCAATACCACTGAACAACATAAATCTTTACTGCTTGCTTCACATATCTTCAAAGTTCCAGTGTGAGAAACACTTAAAAGATCCTTGTTTTTGAATACTTTAAAATTAAGACTGCAGAAATAAATGATCTTATGACAGGGCAGGATTACAAGACGTCTAGAAAGGAACAGTTACCAAAAATAATTATTTCTTATGTTAACATTTATGTCTTTTCCCTAGAATCAGAGTAGATTCATTTTGAACCAAAGCAGTGCGTATATGTTTTAGAGTCACATTTTTCTTCAGCCTTTTCTTTCCCCAGTCACCCTACTTTTTTGTATTTGAAACAGTAATCTGGACTATTATTGATTATATTTAATTAGTGATACTTTTTAAAGAATTTAAAAATATTGTCTAATACAAAAATATCATAATAGAAGCAGGATTCTGAATTTGTCCACTGCATCTTCGGGCTACACTGTTGTTTTCATCTCCAAGTGGATCTTTGAATCAGCATGAAAATACTGCATGCATATTTCCCACAAGGTAACCCCAATTTGCGTTCCACTTTCTACTCCAATTCTTTGCTTTTTTTCACTAAAAATGGACTTAAATGCGTTGGCTATACTCAAATTTCATGTCTCTAACGATAGTAAAATTCAAGATTAGGATACAGTTCATTTTATCCCTTGCTTGTTGATTTTTCCTAAATCAACATTTATTTTCTTATACCTATATTTATATATATTGGTATATATGAGGTAGCGATATATAAAGAGAGATTCGCACACATGCACACATACACACACACACACACACACACATACACACACATACACACACCTTTTTATGTACGGGATTCTAGAAAACACAAAACTGCCTTGGATCAAGTAAGTACCAAGTCAAAGAGATTTCTTTGAAGAATCTTGGAGATAGTAAAGTAAATTAATTATATGAAGTTCACAGACTCAGACAATGATGTATAACAGATAAAAAAAATGTTAGCTTAAAGTACCACAGGCAGAACATGGAATTTTATAGAACAATTATGTAAAGGAATGCCTAAGCGGGGCTGAAGTTGTGGCTCAGTGGTAGAGCGCTTGCCTAGCTCATGTGAAGCACTGGGTTGGATCCTCGGCATCAAATAAAGATAAATAAATAAAATGAAGGTCCATCAACAACCAAAAAAAGGAATACCTAAGGGAGTATGATAGATTTATATATGCAAGAGTTGCCCAAAACATTTCGATAAGACAGATATTACTATTACTACTTACCAATAGAACCAGTATTCAAACCCATCCGTTCATTAGTCACTCAAAAAATATTCATTGAGCAATGTTCTATGAGGGCATTGTCCTTTGTGTGAAAACCAAGTCCCTATCCTCATTGATTGTACATATTGATTTTTATTCCTAGAAATATACTGCCACAATATGACTAGGTAAGGAGCATGGATACCACGATACCACTGTAAATTTAATAAGCACCAAGAATAAATACGTTTTTAAATATTACATTGCAATTTTTAAAAGAAAAGCTTTATTTATTTATTTATTTATTTATTTATTTATTTTTACTTTTCGAAAACCTTTAACAACATAAGTGGGCTGTCATTTCCCATTTTCCAATATTAGTCCTCGCCCCTGAAGCTCCCACCTTCGGAGGGAGGAAGCTGAGGGTCTGGCGCAAAAGGCTTCTCATCGAAACAGTTCACCCCATAGTCCAGCGTGGGAAGGGAATAGAAGTGCACGTTCCTTTGAGGACACACGTCCAACAGGTAGGAGGCAGAGTGGTGAAGCCGCGGAGCTAGGTTGCGGAGGGGTGGGGTAACGGGTCTCTCCCAAAAGGTGGGAATCGGGAGTGGGGATCTGATGCGGCGCTGTGGCGTCCTATTAAACAGGGGCTGCTCGGGGACCACCAGAGCAGGTTGGTGCAGGCCAGGGGACTCCGTGTAGGGGCTTCTTCCTCTGGAGGCATAACCGTCGCCTTCAGAGGTGTCTGACCCCCACATCGAATCCGGAATGTCCACTTTAAAGTCAGGGTTGGTAGCAGCCTCCGGAGGGGCTATGGTGATAGCCGCATTCAAACCGCAACGCCGCCTATTGTTTATCCAATAGAGGTGTGGACAGTACGTGAAGCTGGCAGCCTTCATCACCTCTGCCCACTGCTGGGCACGCCTCTCCCGCCGCACCTTCTTTCTCCAATGGAGAAACACCATGCAGCAGATTGTTAGCACAGAACATAGCCCCATGCATCCAAAGTAGAGGAGGATCCAAGTGCCTGAAAGGCCAAAGTCCTCCTCCTGTGAATCCATGAGGGTGAGCGTTGTTACCAGGCCTATGGCTCTGGAAACTATGAACTCATCCACTAATCCGGACACCAGAGGGAGTCATCGGAAGGCCCCAGCCCCATTGTTACGTAAAGAAGTTGTCACCGGGTTCTGAGCACTGGAAATTCCATTTTAATATGGCATATTCACTTTTCAAAGAACACAGTTTACCTAAAGGGGAAAAATCACTAGTGAATAAGATGATTCATGCCATTAAAACAAACATAAAATAAAATCAAAAAGCTTGAAGTCAGTGGAAAGCTCTCTTTTGGTATATTGTTGAATGTTTTAAGGTCATAACAACTTTGTATGTGTTGGATTGACTAAATAGTGTTTTTAATGCTCAATTCACATGTTTTCTCTAGAAAAAATAGATTTTATGACAGTATTTATTGAGTCACAAATTGCATTCCCAAACATATAGGCCTCTGAAACAGAACCTATCTCAGTTATCATTTTATGTGACAAATTATAAGTGAAGTAACTGTCACTGTGGCACGATGCTAGTTTTCAAAATATTTTCTACTTATTTATTCATTGTATTGATAATATGGGTTTCAATAAGAAAAGAAATCAAAGGATTACAAAATATTCCAGTGCCTAAATCTCTCTGTGGATATTGGCAAGATAGGTTTTCTTTTATCAGGAATACTAGGAAATTACTTTGAAGCATACCCTCAATGTATGACCTCTATGAAAAATGTATGCTAGTTCATCTGTTTATATATCCCTTGTTAATAGGTTTAGCTAAAAGCCTTTAATATGACAGGTACAGAAATAATTAGGAACACCTTCTTACTTAAAAACTTCCTTAGTACTGCCTTACCATTGAATATATCTCTTTATATTGATTCTTTTGCTTATCTCTGTTTTATTACAGAACTACTGAGTAGGAACTCTGACAATAATTGATTACTTGACTGAAATGTTGTTGGCCCTCAATGAGGAAGTGAAAATCTATTCTAGGTAAAGAAGTCAGTCAAGCATACACAGATCCTTGGTTCAAGTTTCATCATCTAAAACAGTGCTACTCTAAGTCAGTTCCAGGAATTGGGCCCAAGCAGCAAAATGCTATTGCCGATTATGTAGGTACAAGTGCAGTAATGGAGAATAAGAATTGAAAACCACTCTCATGACATACAAGTGCAGTCACTCAACTTTCCTTTACATTCGGGCCTAGGTTTCAAGTCAAATGTGACAACTTGTTAAAATTCTAGGTCCATCATCAACTAAAGTGAATAAAAAGTCTGAGAATATTTACCACTATTGTGTTTCTATTACTAAAAATATTTGTATAAATTACAGAGACATTAATGAACGACTGAAATGTTTTCTTGGAAATGTTAGTGAATCTGAAACATTGTAGGCAACGTCATTCCTCTTTTCCACTGATCTCATGGATTGACAGACTAAGGAACTGGGCAATTACATGAAGAACAACTTTGCTTTTCAAGACACTTTTAGATTTATTAAAAATATTTAGAGATGTATGGAATTCAATGTATCCTGTACCCAGCTTCTCCTTTCATTAATATCATGCATTGGGTTGGTATACTACTTGTAATAAATGAATCAATAGTCTTTCAAAATTAATAACTAAAATCCTTGTTGTATTCAGAGTTCACATTTTTACCTAGTTTATTTTTATGGTTTAGGATCCCTTCCTCGGTAATATGTTATTTATAACTTTCATATCTTCTTAGTTTCCTTTTGGCTGTGACAGTTTCAAAGATTTCCATCTTTTTTTCTTTCTCATAACTTAGATGTTTTTGAGGAGTACAGCTCAGAAATTTTATAGAATATTCCTTTAATGGGGATTGTCTGATATTTTTCTCATGGTCATCATAAAACCCTGTGTTTTAAAAAAAGTAAAAACACAGAAGCATTTTCATTTTATTGTATCAAGGATACATATTATTAACGGGACTTACCACCATTTGATATTCACCTGGTGAGGAAGGGTCTGTCAAGTTGGTCCATTGTGAAGTTACTTATTTTCCTTCCTTGTATCTACTGCCCTTTTTGTAAAGGAGTACTATGAACAACCCACACTTAAAACTGGCATTATACTCCCCAATGTGAGAGAGAATTTCTTCATGAATTATGTCTCCTTTCCCCTATTTGTTTTTAGTCAATCATTTAGATACATCATATGAATTCACAGAGAGATGTATATTCAGGTCATAATCAATTATTACTTATGTATATATTTTTATTTGTTCTCTTTAGATATACACGACAGTAAGTGTATTATAACATATTGTGAATATATGGAGTGTAACTTATTCTAATAGTATAGTATCCTATTCTGTGGTTGTACATGATGTGTAGTTACCCTGGTTGTGTATTCATTAATTCTGTCTTTCCTATTCCTGTCTCCCTCCTCCCTTCATTCCCCTTTGTCTAATCCAATGACCTTGTATTCTCCCTGTCTCCACCCTCCCTTGTTTTAGGTTAGCATTCACACATCAGAGAGAACGTTTGCCCTTTGGATTGTTGGGACTGGCTTGATTCACTTAGCGTGATATTCTCCATTTCCTTCCATTTAACAGCAAATGCCATAATTTCATTCTTCTTTATGATTGAGTAATATTTCATTATATATATGTCATACTTTCTCTATCCTTTCATCTGCTGAAGGACACCTAGGTTGGTTCCATTTCTTGGCTATTGTGAATTGAACTGCTATAAATCATATTTATATGTTGGCTGCATCATTGTAGAATGCTGATTTTAAGTCCTTTGGGTATAAACCAAAGAGTGGTATTCAAAAATGGTGGTGGGAAAACTGGAAATCCATATGTAGTAGAATTAAATTGAACCCCTAACTTTCACCCTACACAAAACTCATAGTGGATCAAGGACCTATGCATTACACCAGAGACCGTGTACATACTAGAAAATAATGTAGGCCCAACTCTCCCTCCTGTTGGCATAGGAACCTATTCCCTAATAAGATGCCTAACAGTGTGAGTAGTAAAATCAAAGAATCAATAAGTGGGATGGTATCAAACTAATACGCTTCTTCAGAGCAAAAGAAACAATCAAGAATGTGAAGAGAGAGCCTACAGAATGGGACAACATCTTTGCCACCTACACTTCAGATAGATCGTTAATCTCCAGGCTTGTACAAACACAAAAAACTTAATACAAAATAAATAAATAAATATACTGTCAAAGGAGCTGACCAGGCTCTTTGCAGAAGAATAATTATGATTGATCAACAAATATATAAAGAAATGTTCAACATCTCTAGCAATTAGAGAATTGCAAATTAAAACTACACTGAGATTCCATCTAACTCCAGTCATAATGGCAATTTTCAAGAATACAAGTACCAAGAATCAAAGTGAATGTTGGTGAGGATGTGGGGAAAAGGTTCACTCATGCATTGCTATTGGGACTGCCTATTGTTGCAACCACTATGGAATTCAGTATGGAGAGTCCTCAGAACACGTGGAATGGAACCACCAATTGACTAAGTTATTACCTAATTTTTTGCTCAAATATTCTGGCTTAGTCAATGGAGCTCTATCTGTTGGCTTCTGTGTCCCTTGGACATACTCCATCACTGAGGTATTGCTTTTTCTCCTAATAACTTCTGAAATTCTGGCACCAAAGGTTTCTGCAGACTCATTTTTCATAGTTTCTTATACATGGTTTCTGATTCATAGAATTATTCCTTTCCACATGTATCTCTGGTTCCTCTCAATGGATAATGAATGGTATTAGAATCTAAAATATGGTTGCTATATGTGTCCATTGTGCTTGGTTTGCCATTGCTTCTAAGTGACCTCTACTGACAAAACAAGGCAAATGATTAGTGTGGACTAACCTTTGTATAAATGTAGCCCTGCAGATATGCCTATGTATGTACATTAAGCTAAACGTGAGTTCATATTGATGTCTCCAAATCTATTTCAGTACAATATGGGTGTTCTAGCTTCCTTCCCTGATTATTTGTAACTTCCCACTCCACCTGTCAGGACTTTCACTCTTTACATAATTTTCAATTACTGTATGCATGTATGTATAATGATTTCAATATTGTTAACCTGTATCTCAGTGGTGTATAAATTTGTCAATAAGAATGCATTTCTAAAGTACAGCTTCTTTTATCTTTAGTTTTAGAAATTGTAATCATTTTCAAGTTACTTATATAAGCACCTTTTCTCCCCTTTAATGTTGTGTACATTTATGATTACATGAACGGTGTGAATCTACATAATGCACAACCATAGAAATGAAATGATGTACCCCATTTGTGTACAATGAATCAAAATGCATTCTGTAAAAATTAAAAAAATTAAAATACATAAGATATGCAGTGAATTTCTAACTTTCTCTTTAATTGCACTGTCTTCTCACTTTAATAATTATTTGTTGATGCTTTGTGTGACAGGCACTTTGCTAGTATTCGCGTACAAAAGTGGCTTAATACAGTGTTCATATAGTTTACAGTTTAGTATGGTAGAGATTACCTATATAAATGGCATCTCACTGTAGGGGTGGGGCACTACAAAAGAGGGATACCAAAGCATATAATGAAGTATTTGACTTAGCAAATGGGCAAAAAAGCCTTTCCTGAGAAAGTTGTAATTTAGTTGAGATCGGAGTGTTAGCATCAACCAAATGAAGATAAAATGATAAATGATAAACATTCCTTAGCGAGGGAACAGCATGAATATAATTACCCTAGCAAAGAAGGATGTGGTATTTGGGAAGCCAAAAAAACTAGAGCAGGGAGCAGATAGAACACCTCAAGGGGAAGTCTGACATATGTAAGAGACAAACTCTTCAGATTGTTGAACACTGGAATGAGATATCAGTACATTTAGAGTTTTGTAGACCCAATTAACAGTAGGAAACCACGAGTGATTTTCAAATAGGTGCTAACTGTGGGTATACAGTTGTAAATGATAGTGAGTATATGAAATATGATTAATTTTGCATGACAGATAAACAGTTACATTTGCAGAATAGGAATGGATTAAAGAGTGGAAGAGGCTAATGCATAAAACAAATATTTGATTGGTAAATAAAATTGGTTATGTCCAAAAGATTTAGATTAGCTTGGCAGGGCATGGGAAGAAGGAACGATTGAAAAATTATGAGTTTCTTTAAAAGTTAAAATCAGTACAACGTGGATGTGGAGATAATACTATAGGAGGTTTCCAGAATTTACTTTTGTTTCTTTGTTTTTTTTAATGGTACTCGAGATTGAATATGGGGGCACTAAACCACTAAGCCACATTTCCAACACTTTTTTATATTTTGTTTGGAGACAGGGTCTTTGCTGAGTTGCTGAGATTGGCTTTGAACTAGCAATCCTCCTGCCTTGGCCTCCTGAGACGCTGGGATTCCAGGCCTGCACCAAAGTGCCCAGACAGAATTTAGTTTGAAACTCTGTGTCTACCTTTAGTATTTCACATTGTTGACCATCTTTCCCACAAGAATCATGTTTTAATTCTAAAATACTGCTGATTGTTATTTCAAAATTTTTCTATACTCTTAAGCAAAAAATCCCCATAATGTTACATCATTTGTAGTGATTTCTGTGACTCCCTGTCAGGGTTCGCTTTTGTTTTGTGGCAATTCTTCTTAACCACTTGGTTTTTCTCTGAGGCACTATGCATTTGTTCAAATCTTCAGCTTATCTTGCTTTTTTCATCCTTCTACTTCCCATTGTTTCTATCTTTCAAGTTCTTAATGCTTGGTTCAAATATCAGCTTTAATTGTGAGTCCAAATGTGACTCATTTCAGAAAATTTATTTTATCACTCTATTTCCACTTGACATCCACTCTATGCACCTATAGCCCTTGCAGCCTCAGAAGAACACTGTGTGTGTGTGTGTGTGTGTGTGTGTGTGGTATAGCTCAACTTGGAACCCTTTACATCTTTTAATTCTACCATGAATTATGAAATTTAAGAAAGTAAACAATTTTCATTACTCAGTAAATAAATGTAGTGAGTTATTAATATGTGCATTTTATGTATTTTTATTCTCTGCTATTCATTCAAATATTTATTTCATTATCAGTTCAATTTTGTTATATAATTTCCACTTCTATTGATGTTTAGAGAGGTTCAAAGGATTGCCTAAGCTGAAATTTTTAATACATCAGGATGAAATTTAATTACTTTTTTTTTTTTTTTTTTGGCTGGATTTCAAAACTTGTGCTCTTTTTATAAGAATAGTTTAAGAAAAGAAAAAAAAAAAGATTTTAACCCTGTGTGCATTTAGATAGACCAAATTAATTTTATTCAACAATAATTATCAATCAGTATTTTAGTCATTGTACATAATAGATCTTTGATCAGAAATTGAAATATAATAATTTAATTTTAGAATTTTTAAAATACATTTTAAAAATATTTCACAGACTTGCCCACATATAAACAGCTGAAACAAATCAATTCTTAATATGAACATTGATGGTCATATAGCAATGGAGAGGACTGAAAAGTGTAAGTCTAAAAGTATATTATATTACATATAATATATTTACTATACTGGGGACAGAACCCCAGGGCCTTATGGATGCTAGGCAAGTGCTCTACCACTGAACTACTTCCCCAGTCCCTGATAAATACATTAAAAAAAATAAATACGCAAAACCCCAATACCAGGGTTTTAATAAATAATTACTAATAGTTAAGCTCAATTCTAAACGTTTTTCAGAAGTCTAGTGGGATCATAGTTATATTTTTAACCTAAAACCTGGTTGATCAGATTTTTAAAAAATTGTTTTAATTTGAGAACCACTGTTCTAGAATAAGAAGATTATGGAATAAGTGCTTGGCTTCCTGACTATGTGCAAACATTGGAGTGTGAAATAGTTGTATTTTTCTGTTACAGACCATGCCACTGTCATTGGCAGTTCAGAATGTTCATTCAGTTTTTAGCCAGACTTCACATAAGGAATATTAAAGATGAAAAAAAAAAAAAAAAAAAAAAAAAAAGAAAGAAAAGAAAAGAAAGAAAGAAAGGCCATGTATTGAAAGAATGTGTCATGCTTTATTCTGCCAGAGTCTGACTAGACTCTGACAGACATACTTATCTATCCAGGTCTTTGAAAGAAGCACAGGTATTTATCTCTATAAAACTCCAATAACAGAAACAGCCTGTAACCTTTGAGAGAGGCCTGGGGAGACATGAACATATAAGATGTCCCCCTCCCTCACTGCTCAATAAGTAAAAATGTATTCTTTGGAAGTTTCACTGAGTCTATTACTGACACACAATAGAGTTTTAAAAATATTTCACAGAAACTCCAATATATAAATTCAACAGCTGAAATGAAGCATTAATGGAGAGAGCTTAAAATAATGTGTACAAAATATGTTGCATATGATTAAATACATCAATCGACTAATATGTTATGAATATAGATAAGGAAATGTTTCTTTTTAAATTGACTTAAAACTATAAGTTTTCTTTTAGTTTTTGTTCTTTCTTAAATATTTATGTATAATTTCTTTTATATAAAAAAGTTAAATAACAACAGCAAATTTGGTGTACATCCTTTTTGTTTCTCTTTATAGATTCAGAAGATTGTTTCATATTCTGTTACATCATCTGTACCAACCATTTATAAATTAAGTGCATTGAATACTTAGAACATCTTCAAATGTGATATTCATATATAATATGATATAGGTTCTGAGATTAGTGTTGACATATTAATTAATTTAATACATTTAATTGTATCCATCTAATATTAAATATAACCTATGTTTCTACAATAGTAATATACATTAAAAACATAAATCTCATTTTATCTATATGCAAATATGTGCTGCAAAATACTTAAGTGTATATCTTTGATCTATGAATGACTAAATATAGGTATATAAGTAATTTCAATTTATTATTTGATACATGTCCTTAGAACACAAGTTTGGCTAAATTGAAGGGTATATTCAAAGTACTTTAATGCTTAAAATATTTTTTGCCTAGCATTTTTAAGGAACTATTTGGTTGTGAAGACATTTCTCTGAAAACTATATCCCGTATATGACCTCCTGTCAAGGAGGAGATGACACCCCTTAAAATTTTGTGTTCTTTAGTAAAATATTAGGTCTGCTATTGTGATGTCTCCCATTTTGCCTTTTTCTCTAAGGATTGATTTTGCTCTTCTGGATTTCTTATTTATTCAAATGAATTTCATGACTGTTTTTTCTACTTCCATGAAGAATGTCATTGGAATTTTGATGGGAATTGCATTGAATCTTTATAACTCTTTTGATAGTATGGTCATTTTGATAATATTAATTCTTCCTATCCAAGAACATGGGAGGTTTTTCCATCTTCTAAGTTCTCCCTCACTTTCTTTCTTCAGTGTTCTGTAGTTTTCATTGTAGAGGTCTTTCACCTCATTTGTTAAATTGATTCTCAAGTATTTTTTTAAGGTATTGTGAATGGAATGATTTTTCTAATTTTTCTTTCAGCTGATTTGTCATTGGAGTATAGGAACACAATTAATTTATGAATGTTAATTTTGTATTCTGCTAATTTGTTGAATCCATTTATGAATTCTAGAAGTTTTCTGGTGGAATTTTTGAGTCTTCAAAATATAGGATCATATCGTCATCAAGCAGAGTAAGTTTCAGTTCCTTTTTTCCTACTCATATTCTTTTAATTTCTTTCTTTTGCCCAAATGCTCTGGCTAGAGATTGGAGGACTTTGTTGAATAAAAATGGTTAAAGATGGCACCCCTGTCTTGTTCCTGTTTTTAGAGAAAATGCTCTCAGTTTTTCACTGTTTAGAATTACATCAACCTTAGGTTCGTCATATATAGCTTTTACAAAGTTGAGGTGTGATTCCTTTATCCCTGTTTTTTTCTGGTGTCTTAATCATGAATAGATGTTTTATTTTGTCAAATGCCTTTTCTGCATCTATTAAGATAATCATGTGATTCTTGTCTTTAAGTCTATTGATGTAATAAATAATATTTATTGATTTCCTTATGTTGAACCAACCTTGCGTCTCTGGAATGAAACCCACTTGATCATGGCGCATTATCCTTTTAATATATTTTTGTATGTAATTTGCCAGTATTTTACTGAAAATTTTTGCATCTATGTTCATCAAGCATATTGGTCTGAAGTTTTCTTTCTTTGACGTGTCTTTGGTTTTGGTATCAGAGTGATATTGACTTCATAGAATGAGTTTGGAAGAGTTCCCTCATTTTCTATTTCATGGAATAATTTGTGAAAGATTGGTATTAGTTACTTTTTAAGGGTCTGTAGAACTCGGCAGAGAATCATTCTGATCCTGGGTTTTTCTTTGTTGGAGGGTTAATGTCTTATTCAATCTCATAATTTGAAGATTATCTGTGTAAATTTTCTACCTCCTCCTGGTTCAATCTGGATATACTACAACACAATCCTCCCCAAACGAGCATGACATTGGCATCAAAACAAGCAAGAAGACCAATGGACCAGAATAGAAGACAAAGAGACAAACCCACAAAATTAGTTGTACTGGGCAAAGATGCCAAAATCATACATTGGAGAAAAGATAGACTCTTCAACAAATCATGCTGTGAAAACTGGAAATTCATATGTAGCAAAATAAAATTTAATCTGTATCTCTCACTGTGCACAAAACTCAAAGTAGATCAATTGCCTATGTGTTAGACCAGAAGCCCTGCATATACCAGATGAAAATGTAGGCCCAACACTCCAATATATCAGCTCAGAAACTTACTTCCTTAACAAGACTCCTAAACTGCAAGAAGTAAAATCAATATTCAATAAATGGGATGGCATTAACTAAAAAGCTTCTTATAATCAAAGGAAAAATTCAAGAACATGTAGAAAGAGCCTATGAAATGGGAGAAAATCTTTGCCAACTGTATCTCAGATAGAACATCAATCTCTAGGATATATAAAGAACTCAAAAACACCAAAAAACACACAATAACCCAATCAATAAATGGGCTAAAAAAACTGAACAGACACTTCACTGAAGAAGAAATACAAATGATCAACAAATAAATGAAAAAAATGCAAATTAAAACTACACTGAGGTTCTTGCTCATTCCAGCCATAATGGCAATTATCAAGAATATAAATAACAATAAATTTTGGCAAGGATATGTGGAAAAAGGTAAACTCATACATTGCTAGTGGGACTGCAAATTGATGCAACCACTCTGGAAAACGGTAGGGAGATTTCTCAGAAAGGTTGGAATGGAACTACCATTTGACCCAGTTATCCCACTCCTTGGTATATACCCAAAGGACATAAAATCAGCATACTATAATGATATGGCCACATCAATGTTTATAGCAGCTCAATTCACATTATCTAACATACAGAACTAACTTAGGAGCCCTTCAACAGATGAATAGATTAAAAAAACCTATATATACAGCATGGAATATTACTCAGCCATAAAAAAGAATGAAAGTATGGCATTTGCTGGTAAATGGATGGAAGTGGATAATATCATGATAAGTGAAATAAGCCAATCCCCAAAACCCGAAGGTCAAGTGCTCTTTCTAATAAGCAGATACTAACACGCAACAAGGGGAAGAGGTGACAGAAAAAATAGAAATTTAGTAGATTGAATAATGGGGAATGTAGGGAAGGGTTGGAGGATAGGAAAAGGAAAGAGAGCAGAATGAATCTGACGTAATTTTCCCATGTACATATATGAAAAGGACACGTGAATTCTGCCATCATGAATATCCATAAGAATGGGTTCCTAACTAGAATAAGATATATTCCATGCTTGTATAATTATATCCAAATGAATTCTTCTGCCATTTATAACTAAAAATGACTAATAAACTTTTAAAAAGTTTGGATTCCTAGTTCAGGTGTTTTTATAGTTGTTTTTAATGCTCTATTTTTTTATTTAAATTTTTTAATTAATTTGTTGTGCATGAAAGTGGAATGCATTTATACATTTTGATATACATAAATGGAGTGCAATCTCTCATTTTTCTGATTTTACATACTGTAGGATCACATCGGTCATGCAGTCGTATATATGAGGTAATAATGTCTGTTTTAAGGTTATTTCAACATATTTGATTGTCTTTTTCTTGCCTGTATAAAGGCTTCAATTGCCTTTGTAAGTGAAGAAAGTAGCAGTTCAGCAATTAAAGAATAGATGATAGTTACTTGCCTAATAGAACTTAATAGAGGAAGACTAACCTAAAATGGAAAACAAATAGAAAGGAAAGAGTGAGAAGAAAACAAATTCATCAAAAAAGAGAAGTCATAGGGACAGACATTATGAAAGCAAGAAAAAAAAAATAATGGAGGGGGGGAATAACACAAATGGAATGAGTCCATTTAACAGAATATTTTCAAAGAGGAAAGTATCTATAAATCTGACAAAAGCAACCTGTTAATTTATATTGCTTTGTTTTATTAACCTATATATGGATATTTCCTTGATTACAATCCCCCAGACTCTCTCTTCCCAGAGCATACAGGTATCACATTGGTATTTATTTCATTTCAATTTATTATTTACACAACTTTTAAATGTACTTTTCTTCCCAGGATCTTGTCAATTTCATTAAGATTTGGCATGACCATTTGCCTATGTCTGCTTCTATTTCCAGTGCTTTTGACCAATTGTTCAAATCATCCTGTCTATTGCAATATCCTGAAGTATTTTTTTCTATTAGATTCATCATTTCATGGCTTTTATTTTGTCATGAATTCATTTTGATTTGATTTTTCCAACTGGCGAGAGGTGGGGACCAGGTTTCATTCCTCTGTACATGGATTCTTATTTTTCCCAGCATCACTTGTGAAAACAAAACAAAACAAAACACACCTGTCCTTTCCCCAATCATGTTTTCAGAACCTTTGTTGAAAATTAGTTGACTGCAGACCGTGGATTTCTTTCAAGGCACTTTTCTCTGTTTAATTAGTTTATGTGCTTTTGTATTAAACCAAAAAGCTTTTTCACAGCAAAGTCCTCATAGAGTGAAGAGATAACCTACAGAAGGGAAGAGAATATTTGCCAACCATACATCTGACAAGGGCTGATATCCACAATATACAGGGAAATACAAAATACCAACAGCAAAAAAAAAAAAAAAAAAAAAAATAATCTAATTTAATATGGACATTATCTAAATAGTTACTTCTGAAGAGAAAGACTTCCAAATAACCAATGGGTATAATCACTAATCATCACTGAAATGCATATCAAAATCACAATTAGCTAATACCTCATTTCAGTAAGAAAGGCTATTATAAAAAAGACATAAAATTAATACTGATTATAGGAATGCAAATTAGTGTAGTCATGAAGAGTGGTTATGAGGATTTTCTTTTAAAATTAAAAAGGGAACTGTGGTTTTTGCACAAAGGAAATGAAATTAAATGTTAAGAAATCTGCACTACCATGTTTATTGCAGCACTATTCACAACAGCAATAAAATGGAAAACCCCTCACTGTCCTTAAATTGATAAAGAAAATATGGTATGTGTACACAGTGGAATGCTGCTCAGCCATAACAAAGAATAAAATCCTGTCATTTGTGGCCACAAGGATGGAACTGGAGATCAGTATGTTAAAAGAAATGAGACAGGCATAGAAAGAAAAGAACTGCATGATCTCATTCATACATGTTCTTCTAGAAGCGGAGAGCAGAGTGATGATTACCAGAGGCTGGGGAGAGAAGGAGTGGGAAGGGATTGGGAAAAGTCATCAATGAGTACTATGTTAAAGATAGGAGTAAGAAGTTCTGATGTACGATTGCTAGTATGGAGACTATCAATAATAAAGCAATATTGCATACTTCAGAAAGATACAAGGAAGGATTCTGAATGTTTTCATTACCAAGAAATGATAAATTGTTTCTATTGTAACTCATCAATGTGTGTAGTTTCTTTTATATTGTTTGAAAAATATTAATTCAATCAATCAATAATGAGAGCTAATTCTCTTACCTCCAAGTTTTTAAAGAAGTGTAAGAAACTATCTTCCAAAAGTGTCAACCAGCAAACACAGAGCCTGACTGAATTGACCAGCTTCTCTCCCAGTGCCAACCCAGTACTTTTCCACTACCTTTTAAAGTCTGGCTCAGTGGCACTGAGGTCAGCGTCTTTCACTTGTTGTATTACCCTTGACCACTATTTCCAACCGGTCCCGTTCCATTTTTCTCTGACAAACATTAGAGATATTATAAATTGTAGACATAGTCAAAAGTAATATAGAGAGGGTAAAATTTCTTTGTCTTTTATTTATTTTTTTTTGTCCTTTTGTAAGTCCTCCTTCCTTCCTTCCTCCCCTTTTTCCTTATTAAGAGAATTTGGCATCATATGTGTGTGTGTGTGTTTAAGTGACTCTGGTGAAGAATGATGATTGACTCAGTTCTGCCAAATCCTTCTGCAAGAGACTGGAGGTTAATCTTCAAAATTATCCTTTTACAATTTCAAATTCTAATACAACTGACAGGTTTTTCTGGGCAACCCTTCTATTCTAAGGTACCACGGAAGTAATACAGATATTGAATAACATCAGAGTATTACCCCTATAATTGCAAAAGGGGAGGAAAATAAATGTATATAATAATTAAATAATACTTTATTTTCTAACAGTACTTTGAAATGACTTTTAAAAAATGACTTCTTATTAATTTTATCTTCAAAGTAATCTCACTTTGCCTAATTATATGTTCTTAAGATTATTTAGATCAAACTAATCTCTTTATATTTTTCTCTTCCTGATCCGTTTATTTTAACCCTTATTTTCTATATTTCATAGCCTTCCCCAGACTCAATGTTTTCTTAAGAACAGTCTCTGTCAACCCCTGGGAGATTAGTACTCCCTGAACTTTATTTTCATCCTGAGTAACTGTACCAAGACTCAAACTATAATTTATGTTGAACAGTGTGCCTAAACCAGTACACCCTGTTGACATGAGTTCAGAAGCTATTTTTTAGCTTCATGAAAGTGCAGTACCAGATTTCCTATATAAAATTTCTATTAAATATATGTGATTTCTTAAGAAAAAAGTAGGCAAAATCAAACTAATTTGCATTGATATTATCTAAGTATTTTAGGCAGATTTTTGGTGCTGTGACTTAAAGACCTGACAGAACAATTGCAGAGGAGGAGAAGTTTATTTGGGGACTCATGGTTTCAGAGGTCTCAGTAGATAGACAGCAGGCTCCATTCCTCAGGGCTGAAGGCGGTTGCTGAGTATCACAGAGGAAGGGTATGGAGGAAGGAAGCAGCTTGCATGATGATCAGAAAACAGAGACAGTCTCCACTTGCCTGATACAAATATGTACTCCAAAGCTACACTCCCAATGCCTACCTCCTACAGCAACACTGCACTTGCCTTCAGTTACCACTTAATTAATCCCATCAAGTGGCTAATTCATCGATTGGGTTAAGGTTCTCATAACCCAATCATTTCTTCTCTGAGCCTGCTTGCATTGTCTCACACGTGAGCTTTTGGGAACACTTCACATCCAAACCATAATATTAAGTAATTATGATGGATAGTTATTTCCTTTTCATAATTGATGAGTGACTATTATAAGTGTACTAGCTTTTTCTTAGTTTGTCAAATAAAAAGATATATGTTAGTATAATCAGTGTGTCAAATTTATTTTTCCCAATAATAAAAAATTAACAAATAAAACTCTGCAATCTATTTTAATTCTTGGTTTCTTCAAAGAGATCACATTATTAAAAATTAACACTTCCTTATTAGTTCAATTTACTTTTACTGCTTCTTTTCCACTTCCAGTAACATATTAATAAATCATAAAATTAAATCTATTTTTCAAGTTTTCTTTTTATATAAATTGAAATTTATCCCAATGATTTGTTTTCATTATAAACAATTCTATTTTATGTCCCCTTATGTACAAAAGCTTGACACAAATACTCCTAATTTCCCTTTACATTTTAATTGAGCTATTTATTTTAGACACTACTATCACTAATAATTTTATTTCATTATATTCAAAAAGATTTTCTTCTGTATTTTAGGGTACTACATCTTACATTAATTCAACTTTCTATAGTGAATTCTTAAAAAATCATGTTTTTATTAGTGTGTTATAATTTTGCATACTTGTGGGATTAATTTTGACATATTCATGAATGCATACAACATAATTAGCCCCATTTCAATACCCAGTACTACTGTCTTCCCGTCCCTCTTCCCTACCTGTGATTCCTATGTTGGTCTCCCTTGTATTAATTTATGTTTTCTTATTTTGGGGGAATAAGGGATTAAACTCAGGGGCACTTGACCAGTGAGCCACATCCCCAGCCCTATTTTGTATTTTATTTAGAGACAGGGTCTCACTGAGTTGCTTAGTGCCTCATGTTTTCTGAGCCTGGCATTGAACTCAAAATCCTTCTGCCTCAGCCTCCTGAGCCCGGCTTAATTTATGTTTTTTAATTGGTGCATTATAGTGATACATGAAAGCAGAATTAATTGTAGTACAATTTGGTTAATGTCATTCTGTAGTTCCTCCCCTTTCCCATCACTCTTCCTGTCACCTCAACTTCCTTACCTTATTCTACTGTTTTCCTATTTACATGAGATACTCCCTTTAAAAAATATGTATATACATATGCATATATGTATATGTATAGATCTATATAATTTCTCTCTAACTTCCCATAGGAGAGAAAATATTGAACCCTTAATTTTCAATGTCTGACTCAGTTCATTTAACATGATGAACTTCATTTCCACCCATTTACTAGCAAATGAATAATTTCACTCTTCCTTATGACTGAGTAAAATTCCATTGTGTATGTACACCACATTTTCTGTATCCCTTCATTTATTGAGGAACCAGGGCCAGTTCCATAACTTTATTATTGTGAATGGTGCTATTATAAACATTGGTATGAAAGCAAGACTATAGTTTACTGATTTTAGTTCATTGAGTTAAATAATAAGGAGTAGATATCAGGGTCAAATTGTAGTCCACTCTTTTGAGGAATCTCCATACGAATTTCCAAAACAGTTGTACTCATTCTGTCCTATCATCAATGCATAAGCATTCCTTATCCACCTCATCCTCACCAGCATTTGTTGCTATTTTTATTCTTTATGATTTCCATTCTAACTGAAGTGAGAGGAAATTACTATGAAGTTTTAATTGGTATTTTCCTGATTGTGAATAGCGTTTTCAAGTATTGGCACTTTTTATTTCCTCTTTTGACAGGTATCTGTTCCATTCATTGCCCATTTTGTTGATTGTTTTTTCCCCTCTTTGGTGTTCCTTTTTTTTAGTTCTTTATATATTGTGGACATTAGTTTCCTGTTAGAATAGTAGCTGGCAAAGATTTTCTCCCATTCCATATGCTTTCTTTTCATTCCCTTTTTTCCCTTTCTGTACAGAAGTTTTTAATTTGAAACCATCCAAATTATTGATTCTTGTTTTTATTCCTGTTTTAAGAGTCATAGTCATTGAATCAGGACCTACACAATATGTTGGGGTGTTGAAGTCTTCTTCTAGCACTTACAGTATTTTCAGCCTAATTCCTGGGTAGTTTTTGTTTCTGTTTTTTTAAACTGAACTTTTTCTACCTCATTATAACTCTACCTCCCCACACCAACACCATTAATGATACAAGGATACTCAGTGGTGATAGATTGAGAAACTTTGTGATGGAATTGAGGAAATGTTCTGTGTGTTAATTTGATAAAATCAGATGGTAGAATTCCTTTTTTCCCCCCTATTCCCCTCTCCCTCCCTTCCCTTCATTCCCCTTCATCTAATCCAATGAACTTCCATTCTCCACTACCCCCCTTATTGTGTATTAACATCTGCATATCAGAGAGAACATTTGGCCTTTAGTTTTTTGGGTCTGGCTTATTTCACTTAGTATGATACTTTCCAGTTCCATCCATTCACTTGCTAATGCCATTATTCCATTATTCTTTATGACTGAGTAATGTTCCATTGTGTATATATACCACATTTTCTTTGTCCATTCATCCTCTGAAGGACAAGTAGGTTGTTTTCATAGCTTGGCTATTGTGAGTTACAATGATGTGGCTGTGTTAATGTAGTATGTTGATTTTAAGTCCTTTGGGTATAGACCAAGGAGTGTGATAACTGTCAAATGGTGGTTCCAAGTTTTCTAAGGAATCTCCATTCTGCTCTTCATAGTAGTTGCACCAATTTTCAGTCCCATCAGCAATGAATGAGAGCAACTTTCTCCCCACATCCTTGCCTAAATTTATTGTTACTTGTATTCTTGATAATTGCCATTCTGACTGGAGTGAGAAGGAATCTCAAGGTAGTTTTAATTTGCATTCCACTAATTGCTGTAAATGTTCAACATTTTTCTATATATTGTCGAATACTAATATTTCTTCTGTGAAGTGTTTTTTCCATTCCTGTGTTCATTTATATATTGGGTTATTTATTTTTCTGGAGTTAGTTTTTTGAATTCTTTGTATATTCTGGAAATTAATGCCTTATCTGAGGTACAGGTAGTAAAGAGTTTCTCCCATTTTGTAGGATCACTGTTCACATTCCTGATTGTTTTCTTTGCTGTGAAGAAGATTTTCAGTTTGATACCATCCCATTTATTGATTCTTGAGTTTACTTCTTGTGCTTTAGGAGTCTTATTGAGAAAGTCTGTGCCTAAGCTGACAAGATGGAGAGTTGGACCTACTTTTTCTTCTAGTAAGCTCAGGTTCTCTGGTATAATGACTAGTTCCTTGCTCTACTTAGAGTTGAATTTTGTGCAGGGTGAGAGATAGGGGTTCAATTTCATTTTATTATGTATGGATTTCCAGTTTTCCCAGCACCATTTGTTGAAGAGGCTATCTTTTCTCCAATGTGTGTTTATGACACCTTTGTCTAGAATGAGATAAATTATTTATTTGGGTGTGTCTCTTTGTCTTCTGTTCTGTTCCATTGGTCTTCATCTTTGTTTTGGTGCCAATACCATGCTGTTTTTGTTACTATAGCTCATAGTATGATTTGTGGTATGGTATTGTGATGCCTCCTTCATCCCTTTTTGAGCTAAAGATTGCTTTGAGTATTATGGGTCTCTTATTTTTCAAATGAATTTCATGATTGCTTTTTCTATTTCTGTGAAGAACATAATTGGGATCTTAATAGGAATCACATTAAAGATGTATAGCACTTTTGATAATATGGCAATTTTTATAATACAACTTATGCTTATCCAGAAAAATGGGAGATCTTTCCATTATCTGAGTTCTTCTTTATGGTGTTGTGAAGAATACTAAAGAAAGAAATTTCTAGATTTTGATTTACTTTGAGATAATTTATTGAAAAGTGAAAAATAGGGATCTATCTTAATTCTCCTGCATATGGATATCCAGTTTTCCTCATATCATTTGTTTAAACAGTTGTCTTTTCTCTAATATATATTTTTGGCACCTTTATCCCCATCAGATGATGGTATCTACATGGATTTGTATTTTTGTCATCTAGTATGTTTCATTGGTCTTTATTTGTTTTTATGTCAATACTCTGTCATACAAAATTTAAATAAATATTTAAAACATGGTTTTATTATTATTTTTTATTTAGCTTTTAATTTTTTACAGACTGCATTTTTATTCATTGTACACAAATGGGGTACATCATTTCATTTCTGTGGTTGTACACAATGTAGATTCATACCATTCATGTTATCATACATGTACATAGGATAATGATGTCTGTCTCATTCCATCATTTTTCATACACCGCTCCCTCTCATTTCATTCTTCATATTCTAAAGTTCCCCCATTTTTCTTTCATTCCCTAACCCCCCACCCCCATTATGTATCATTCTCCACTTATCAGGGAAAACATTTGGCCTTTGGATTTTTGGGCTTGGCTTATTTCACTTAGCATGATGGTCTCCAATTCCATCCATATATTTGGTTATTTTTAATTTATGATATTTTAACAGTACTGTGATTAAAGTTTTATTACTTGTGAGTTGGCAACTTTAGATCAATAGCTCTCAGAAAAAAAAATCATGTTTTATAGATTTAGAATGTAAAAACTAATATCTGTAAAAAAAATGGAGAAATTTTCAGCACTGAAAACTTTATTAAGATACTGAAACAAAATAAGAAAAAGTTAATATTGCAACGATAATAATATGATTAACCACCATAATGTTTAACTGGTATTGAGAAATTTTATAAGAACTTTGTATATTTCCATTTACTTAATCCTAAAATAACACTATAAGTTATGTCCCCATCACACAAATATGAATGCATATGCACAAATACTTAACTTTATATTTATATACTCTTAATATAAGACATAAATCTAATGTAAAGATTGAAAGGCTGGGAGGTAGTTTAGTGATATAGGACTTTTGACTATCATGTGCAATGCCCTGGGATTCAATTCTCACAGGTGATCCTGAGAAATAAATACTACACTTGTGTTTTATGTATGTGTGTGCATGTGTGCTTTACCTTCTTAATATACTTAGCTGCCTTTAGGTTGAATTGTTCGCTCTTATATCTGGGGTTAAAATACATGATTTTCTATATTTTTACATTTTCATAATTTGAAAAACAATGTTTCAAATGAAGTCAGAAGCTGGGCTTTATTTGTATCTTAAAAAAGCAAGATAGCACAGTAATATCCAAGATTAATTAGTCAATAAGAACACCATTCAAATATGCATCTATTACTTTGTAATTCATTCAATGACTTATGCAAGTTACCAAGATCTTGAACAGTATGTTTTTTTTTTTTTTTTTCTTTTTAAATAAAGGCCTCAGAACTTTGTGGGTATTGTGAATTTTACATAAAGCAATTTTATTAAAAAATCAGTACTATAGAAAAGAATTATTTATGAAGATTATGTATTTTTCTCCTTATTCCTTACTTGGAAAGTTAAAAACTTTGTAGTAATCAAAAATATTTTTGCTTCCTTAGTTATTTCTGAGTGACATTATATATCTAAAGTGTTAGAGATGGTGTTACAGAAACGATTTATTTTTTCATTAATGAATATAAAATACTGATGTATGCAGGTGCTCAGGTAAGACAAATGTGACACCTAGCTTGAGTGTCAAATATGAATAAATGAATGGGCATTTTGGATTTAAAGGGAAGGTTGAAATAATTGGAAGTAATTTCATTTGGGGAATATTTTAAGTAGAAGTTCAAATATTTTCAGTAATCTCTCTTTTTAATGTCATAACTATGTCTACTTTTCTGTAGTAAATAATATAACAATGCTGGAAGAAAGCCTGGTCTTTTTAATAGGTTCTGACTGGTAATATCTATGATTTTTAAACATTTTTTTTAATGTCATAGTTACTGTGGTGTTTTCAATTCCCTGGGAGCTTGCATCACTTAGTCTAACAGGGTGATTTGGGTGACACAGATGAAAACAATGTCATTTGAAATGGAGATTTTTTTGGTCACAGAAGATCATCTTGACCTAAAGAGGTAATGAAGGTTGATGTCTGTCACCTGAAGAATCTATCATACTTTTTCAATGGAGTCCCAATAAAGATTTGGGACTCAAGTCTCAGATAAGCCATTCTGGTGGACACTCCATGTAAGTAGATATCATCAAACGTCAATGCCAGTGACATCATGCCATCAATACCCCACAGAGGGAAAATAACCAGAAGGTCGACATTTGCAACTTTCTAAGATTTTGTTTTATATGCCTCTATTCTTGATTAACTTTAATCTTGTCTCATCATAATAAAATTTATCCATAAGCACAACAGCTTACAGTGAGCTTTTCAAGTCCTGCTAGTGAATTATTAAATTCAAAAGTAAGCTGAAGATTCATTCAAATTTGCAAATGGTGTTAGAAGTGAGAATAGTCTTTGAATTTTTCCCCAACTTTTCAAAATGTCAATTTTATTTTTTTAACACCTAGTGAGAAACATAACCAACAAAAACGTTCAAGTTTTGTAGTCTGTGGTAACAATCAGTTGGATACTCAAAAGATCCATTTCTTCCATGTCTTACTGTTAAACATTCCTCATTGTGTCTGAGGAATGAAAATCACTATGTGATTGGGTTTTGTCATTGGACTCTAAAGAGACATATTGTCTCATTGTCAAGCCTTAGTTGAACATGAAATAGTCTTTTCAAAGTACTTCTCACATTTTACCCAGATTTAACCAGATGCCAGCAAGGTAACCTTAAAATTAAAGATGGGAGATTCTATGTATCACCTGTGGCAGTATGAAAGCTGCCTACTGTTTATGAGCAACAACCACCTGACAAGAAATGACTGGTGAGTGAACAGTATCTGTTTATGTTATTAAATAAGATTTTGGGTTCTGTTTTCTACCTCTCAAAATGTGACCTAACAAGACTAATCCATCATATATGAATAAACCACAATGAATCTCACATAGTGTACATCCACAAAGCTGGGATCCTAGTTAGAATAAGATATTCTCCATGTTTGTATAAAGATGTCAATACAGACTATACTGTCATATATAACTAAAAAGGACAAATAAAAATAATTAACAAAAAAAAAACATTCAGACAATATAGAGCAAATGATCAAACTTTGTTTCTTAGTAAAAAATTCAGGGAAAGGTATACTGAGGGACATAGCTTGAGTCAGAGAATGCCTTTCAATCCCTATCTCCAAGAAGACAGTACCATATGAAGTCACATTAACACAGAGGAACTATAGTAATTATACAGACAAGAGAGGAAGACCTTAAAAATGGATGTGGTGCAGCTAATCCTATCTGTTTCTGCCAAAGGAGAATTTGAAACTTCAAGCTTGATTCTATGAAGTTCTTCTTGCTACTAAAATTTGTGTCTACTGTGAATGCTCCATTCAATATGTAAAGCACACAACATATAAATTCAATCTATAGACAAATGCATTACTCAGGTAAATAATATTTTTTATATGTATATACATGAAACCTAGGACACCTACATGTTAATTGTCTACTCTTACCTGAATTGATTGCCTTCAATGGCATTTGTGTAGCAAAGTAAAATTTAATCAAAAATAAAAGCCAAGATTGATCCAATCAACCTGCTTAGTCTGTATGGGGCACTTTGGGTCAAAGTGGGATTTTCAAATATAATTAAATCCAGCAGTTTTGTGTGTTGTAAGTTTAGAGTTTACATAATGCCCTACCTATGGTCTTGATTTTTCTTCCCCTCAGTATTGAACTTACTTATTGTTTTTATTTGTTTAGTAACATTTAATCCTGGAGAGAAGCCAGATATTGCAGTATTTGCTCCTAAGGTAAAAAGCTTTATTAAAATAATTACAAATAAATAGATTCTGAAAATTCTACTAAATGTTCAGTAATATGTTTTGTATCTTTCCAGAACTTATTCACAAATGTATACAAAACTGCCTCAAAAATGTTGATTGTTTTTAATAATATATGGAGTTGACAAAAATAATTTTAATATTGATCTTCATATATGAGTCTAATTCTATGTTCATTGTTCTCATAAATATGAATTGCTTAATTCTGCAAAGTAGGTATTATTAGTCAGACATTAGTAATGAGGAAACTAAAGCTCACAGAGATTGTGAAATTTTCTGCCTTCATACATGTAGTGAAAATAAATTCAAAATCCTGTAATCTGAATTTAAGTGTTTAGTATGGCATGATTTTTTAAAAGTGAATTTAGATAAAACTACAATTTTTAGGATTAGGGGAAATTATTTAAAAAGAGGGTTGCATCCGTATATCTCAAAATAATGTTTTTCTCAAAAATGAATGTCATTTCACTGCTTTGGGGAGGAAGATAACTGAATTGCTAGAAAATGTGAATATTCATTTGACAGATGGATGTCTATTTTAATGGAGATATTTTGCTATCATAATGTATTAGGATAAAAGGCACTTGTTACATTAATTTTGAACAATTCTTGAATAATATTGAGACACTGGAACTCAATTTAATATGTATTTAGGTGATGCATTATAGAATGACATTTTATTTTGGCAAATGTACTAAAGAAATAATACTCGAAATAAATTACTGAAGTCTACCAGCTCCATAACCACTGTTTGAAGTTATTATTATCTTTGCACTTGAATTCTCCACAGAATATAATAGTAACTATGATTTATTGATGGATTCTTTCATAATTCACTCTTTTCATCCACTCTTTGTCTGCTCAGACTGCCATAACATAATATCACAAACTGGGTGGCTTAAACAGGAGACATTTATTTCCTTACACTTCTCAAGGCTAAAAATCTCAAATCAAGTTCCAGGCAAACTCCTAACTTGTAGATTTCTCCCTTCACATTGTATTTTATGCTGTTTCCCTGTGATCATCAAAAGATGCAACAAAGGTTCTAGTGTCTTCTTTTTCTAAGTATGCCACATACCCACCCTGTGGGATAAGGGTCTCTTATAACTTTATTTAACCTAATTACTTTCTTAAAGTCTAGGTCTACTAATATAGTTACATTCAGGGTTATGGATTTAACATATGGATTGTGCATTCATGATGTTCATTGAATATTTTTGAGCACCTAGGATATGCTAAGCTATGTGTGAGATATCATATATATGTATATATATACTTAAAAGTAGTAAGTAACACACAATAATATGAAAAATTTTGATTCAGTTGAAGGTCAGGAAGAATGTCTCCAAGGACAGAGAAGGAATGAAAAAAGCTTGGAAAACATTAAGTCTTAAATCTTTGTCGAGATTTGTAGTGGGTTATAACATTCAGTTTAGTGTTAGTACACTAGGAGGTTGGTACAATGATAAGATCACCTAAGGATGCATTTCTCAAAATGTGTCCCCATTGTTAGGCAATCTGTGACTACATGCTATGTGAACAAGTAACTAGGCTCATAAAACTTAGAAGTTAATGGCCTCACATCTAAATTTGGACAGCATGTTAAAAGTGCAGGAAAGTCCAAAAAATTATATATGAAGACCTAAGGGGAGAGAACAGACTAAAAAAAAAAAAAAAAAAATAGGATGCTTAGTACTGAAACAGCTTAGTACTTAGTACTCAAACAGCTCTAACATTTAGAAAAACAAATGGGGATACAGAATGAAACCAAATGGAGGAGCCAGAAAGACAGGAGGAAATCCATCCCATTGTGTTGTCAGGGAAATAAAAAAAAAAAAGAAAAAAGAATTTTAAACTCTTTTGGTTTCCATTAAGAGGCCAATAAATTGACAAATAAATCATTGTCTTGTTTTTGTCAACAAATAGTTTTGTCAATCTTTGTACACTACAAAATTTGTGTGTTTTATCCTCCTAATATCTCTCTTAAGGACATGTAAAATTGTTTTCTTGCAACCTAGAATAAAAGGCAGATCTGAAAATTACACTTTATACTTTATTCTGTCTTACTCTAAAATCCTTACCTTTGACCAGCACCATATTTTGCCAAAATGATAAATGTTTAAACCATGTTATATTGAGTTATCATCTATGTTTTGTATATTTTAGAAGGGAAAACTCTCCAAACAATGGGTTAGAGTAAACTGAAAAGCAGGCAAAGGAGACAAAAAAATATAACATCCTGCTCATTGTCCACGCCAGCTTTTGGTTGTTTCTTCTGTTCCCAGGTAGCATTTGGTGATGCCTTCACCGTTTCATGCATTTGTCCTTTGACTCTAGAGTTTTGGTTGTTCAAGCAGAAATATAATGATAAGCTGTCTTTTCTAGATGTTACATTTTGAATGTGTAGAGAAATTTCTATTGCTAAATTATAACATTAATGCCACTGATATGTTCAAGAAATTAGGTCAATAGATGTCCTATTAAAAATGAGAAAATGGCATTCCTTCATTATAATTAAAATTTCACCAATAGTCTAGATCAAATTGCTGTGTTTGTATATTTGAGAAAGGAAAATTAAACACTTCTTTTCTAAAAAGATGTGTCTATTCTGGTCAAAGACCCTTACATATTTTGAATTCACTTCGTGGGAAAACCAGAGATGTTCAAGGACATTTTGTAGATAGATTATTTTTTGCATTTTTAACAGAAATCATGCCTGTGTGTCAAATGCCTTTTAATAATTTTACTTGATGATAAAATGATATAGTGGTGTAAGTTGTCTATCTTATTATTACTAGATATAGATACTTGAGGACATTCAAGTTCCTTGGTTGTGCTACCAAGAAAGAATTATTGCAGTATGTTAAAATATTATAATGATGGTATTGGGTATAAATCTTATATTTCGTGTTATAATCTTTTTTTTTTCCACCTGGAAAATTGGATAACAGGTCAAGATCTTATGGCTATTCTGAGCTTTGAAGAGATCACACACAACTGCACACATGCACACACACAGTACACAGCATGCCAGAGGTATGGTGGGAAACTCCAATTATGCAAATAGATAAATGAGATAATTGCAGATTTTGTAATTCTAGTTCTAAACTATAAATTAGTTGAGTATGTCTGGGCAGTAAAAGACCATGAGGAAATTACTTTGATTGATGGGAAAAGAATGATTCTCTATAAAGGAAACATTTTTGCTTAAAAATAGAGAAATGCAGAATTATTTGAGAAGAGAAAAGCATTCCTTAAAAACTCATGGTGACAGAAAGGGCCTACAAATTTAGAATAAAAAAATCAAATTTATGTTCCTTTATATTTACTTCAGAAGTTGTGTTCATAACTTTGAAGTACATCAAATTGGTAAGGATGTATGTTTTGTTCAACTATAAGTTTTGTCAGTGTAAGTTCAGTGCCATGAACACCAGTTACCTAGAGTCAGTGACTAGTTCAGTTTAACCACTGTTGTTTCTTCCACAGGTGAATAAATGGAGATAGAGAAAATAAAAAAAAAAGTTTATTTAAGAATCTTTGCAAAGGAATAATGTAACAGATGCTGAAGAAACTAAAGAAACCTGAAGAAGACTAGAGGTCAAAGGATAGAAAGTTCTCTGGATGTCAAAAGTTATTCTAAGAGTGAATAAGTGAATCCATTCTCAAAGAAAAAAAAAATGTCTAATTACAAAGTGACTCTTTTGTTCACGTCTTATTTTGGTGATTTGAACTACAAAACTTATCTATAGAGAAAACTAAAGCAACAAATATCCCTTTAGTGATAGAGATTACCAGATTCTCAAGAGGAAAAAGTGTGTGTAAATATTAAGAGTATGTGTGCATAGTTTGAAAGTGGCAACCAATAGTCAAACAGCATTTGACAAACTATAAGGACACAAGGTCACCACTGTCCTAAAGATGGAGATATGAGGATGTTTGAGAAAGACAGGGGATGTGCTGTTTCACTACTACATAAGTCAGTGTTCTCAAGAGCAATAGAACGAGTTGGAGGAGAGAGAAAGATGCAGAGTGAGCAAGCAAGAGAGAGAGAGAGAGAGAGAAAGAGAGAGAGAGAGAGCGAGAGCATCAGAGAGACTGAGACAGGTAGGAGGAGATTTATTATTATAAAGATAGGTTCATCTAGTTATAAAGACTGGGAAGTTTGATGCTCTGTCATCTGCAACCCAGCAAGCCAGTGGTGCAATTCAGTGTGAATCTGAAAGTTTGGGAACCAGGATTTCTAAGATTGGAGAGCAGGAGAAGATGGATGTCTCAGTTCAAAGAGAAAGAAAATAATTTTCCCTTCATCCACCTTTTTGTTGTATTCAGACTTTGAGATTGAATGAGTTCTGCCCACATTTATGAAGGTGCAAATTCTTAACTCATCTACTAATTCAAATGCTAACTTCTGGAAACAGCATTAATCATTTATTAGTTCTCTGGGCATCCCTGAGCCCACTCAAGTTAATATGTAAAATTAAACATACACCTACCCTTAATTTTGCTTCCCTCAGAGGTACATTACTGAATTGAATGTGTTTATTCAACAGTTTACTTTTGTAAACTGGCACTTCTCAGTCTTAGAAAGACCAAAGACAAAAATAACAGAACAATTTTTTTTAAGTGGACATGATAAAATCTTAGAAATAACTGAAAACTTTTGAAAAGAATAAAAAGAAAACTGACAGGGAAAAAAGTGAATAAAGAGAAACAAAAACAATGTAGTGAACGCACGGGAATGAGTGATATATTTATAAAACATAAGAGAAAAGGCATGAGAGGAAACATGTTAGATAAAGATAAAAGGAAACAAGGAAATCTGGTACTAGGAAAGCAAAGTGACATTTGGTTAAGTAGATACTTTTGTGTCTAAAGAAACACAGATTTTTTTAAATGTGGTCTAAAAAATATATTAGCATGACTAATGAGGTTAGCCCTTTTAGAAGCAAGAACGTTCTGTAGCATTGCATAAACTGAAATATTTTGCAAAAGACATTAAATGCACATTCACACAAATATGCAGGTAAACTTTTATTTTTAATTTTAGATTACATTGCTTACTGAAAATCCAGCTGCTCTGACCTAACTGAATCTAGTAATTCTTGCAACACCAGAAAAATCTTAACATCTGTTGGTATTTTAAACTCTATTCTGACCTCAGTTGCTTAGATTTTATTTTAGTGTAAAAAAAATCATGTCATTTGGGGAATAGCTAGTTTTATCTCATGCTAAAAACCAGAGTCACCTCAAGATGACATTTCTTCTTTCCTCTGACCCATTCCCCTTTTTCTTTCTCAAAACCACAAAAATCAAAAGAAACACTGAAATTGCCTTTCTTTGTGTTTCCCCACTTGCTGTCTTAGTGCTGTTTAAAACAGTGACCTTGGAATTCTAAAAATCTAAAAGAAAGTGGAGAAAACTTTCCAACTGGTATTGTTTGATGTTTTCAGACCAACACATTGAAGACAGAATCTTGAACTAATTGAAAAACTCCACAGGCTCCACTTTTTTGTGTAATGAACTTAATTAAATGACCCATTACGATGATCAGAGTGAATATAGTTCAGCACTAGAAATCCCCAAGTGTGTCTCTCTACTTCTCTAAAATGAAATACAGCAAGCCACACACTATTGTGTGCTGAAGTTGATTTTGGTGAAAATTGTAATCCCTTTCTCACTACATGGTATTTCAGCTGTGGAGAAAGTGAATAAGTGACCCTCTCACGTGATTTGAAGCGTTAGTCACAATCTCTTACCCTGATTTAGCACCAGAAAATGTCTTTCAAGGAATTCATTCTTAATATGCATGTGCAATAATTGTTTCTCTGTTGATTTACATAGCAAATATTCTAAATTTTGGTCACACGACTGGCCCTCTTCTATCTCCTGGAGATGTGGCACTGGGAACATGGGTTCAGAGCTGTTATAGAGCTTATATTCACATATACATGTTGATATTAGCAGGAGAATGTCATTAATTAATGCCAATAAAAAACTAGCATAAGTAGTGTCAGAGAACTTCCGGGGTACTACATATTCTAAAAGATTTTATTCTAGTCATGACAAACCAGGAAGGTTTATAAAAACATAGCAGGATTAAAGTATGAGTATATGTATTGACAAGAATTCTCCCACAGGCAGGATCACTGCGACTGCATAGTGTTTATCATATTAGGGACCGTGAACTTGTAGAATTAGAGAAAGCACTATTGATTAAATTGCAATAGAAAGTAAAATATAAATTTGAAAGATGAATGACTATAAAATACCAAAAAATCTATAGCAAAAGAATTGTAGCTCTCTTCCAAGTCTGGGCAGAAATATGTAGGTTATGCTAAGTTAAACATTGTCCCAGAACATAGAAGATAATCAAAAATTGATGTGTCATAGCAAGAATGAAAGAAACAAAAAATTCAGAGAGCTTTATATCATATGCAATTTTTTTCCCTTTTCATTTACCAGCGAAAGAGGTGAAAAACCACAATGAAATTGTATGACAGAGATTATAATATTATCATTTATGTTATTATAAAGACAGGGAATTCTTGTAAATTATCTCTCCAGAACAGGACCAAAAAAAAAAAAAAAAAAAAAATGAGAGTAAAGATTATGGGAACTGAGTAACTGAGTATAGGTCAGGTGATCAATGATGAGATGGCACTGTTGAGATTTTCAGTGGTCTGCATGCTGTTCTCAATACTGCATCTAAAAGACTTCATTTTTCTTTTAAAATTTACCTGTGTTTCTGTCTATAACTAGGTCCTAAAGTACTAAAGGTAGCAACAAAAAAACTTTGATATGCAAGTGAGAGCAAAGGAAAAAAATGAATTTCATTAACTCAAAAACAGTATTGAGAGATGGCTATGGCAAAAGCATATACTCAAAGCAAATGATTCAAGTTTGAGAAGAGTTAATCTGTTGGTATAGAATGGCAGCTACCTTATTTTAGAATGATTATTTCTTGTGACAATTATATATGGATTTATTAACTATTGAAGAGTCCATATTAAAATTATGTCATTTAAAATATTTAAGTGAAGGATGTAGTATTGCTTAGATATACATCTAGATTAAAAAAATGTTTTTATCATTTCTGTTAATTAAATTATGTCATATGTTATAAAATTTCCAATGTTAAAAATGTGAAATATTAAACTTTAAGACCAATAGGTATTCAATGAAATTATTAAATTCTTGGTGAGTTTTCTAATTTACTTACTTATTGCATGATTATTTAAAGTCTTTTTTTTTTTTTTTTTTTACCCCTATCTTATTCTAAATACAGCAAGAATCAGTAATGCTTACAAAAAGAAGAGGGCTTACAGAGAACTAGGAAAGTATCAAAATAAGGCACAGCCTGTTATTGTCACAGATCCTTATTAGGCTATTAGGCAATAGCGTTCTTCCTGGAAGGCACAAGTTGGAAATCTGATTACCCTAAGGTTTAAAACGTGGCTCTGAAGATAATGTCAAATGACCAGGATAATGAACTTGCAATGGATTCCCTTAACTGGAGTCAATGGCAATGAGTGAGTGACAACATTAAGCCTAGATTACAGCCTTCTGGAGTCCAGATGTCCCCTACTGCTCATAGGGATCTGTGAAGGCACTGTGTGAAGCATGGGCCGGCTGGCCCTCTGGTTTGGAGTGCATATGAAAAAACAAGGGCACACAGCCTAGAAACCAAACTTCATATAAATTAACTAAAATAATCATTTTGCAAATAACAGTAGGTAAACTGGATAATGTAGCAGGTTCTAAGTCGAAAGTCTTGAAGAGGTTTCCTGAACTGCAGACTTGAGTTTCACCAGGTCTTCATTGAGAGACACTCCACAAGATGATGACAATGACGATAATGACCAGAACGTTGATCCCTATTGCCCACATCTTGCAATTCTTCCACCAATATTTTCTCTTCAACTTGGCAGCACTTGTCTCAAATTGAGAAGCTCCTGCCTGCAATGCATCTGCGCGGTCATCTAGCTCAGAGAGCTTCTGATCTCTTTCTAACACCTTGTCCACATTGACTCTCATTATGTCCACAACCTCAGCTACTTGGTTCTGTATCTGCAGAATTCTCCGATTGCTGCCAGTGGCAGCACTGGAACCTGCAAGGGGCACCTGCAAACATTTTGGTGGCAGGCGAGGGTCCTTATTTAAACTCTTCATGTTTCCTTTGCCTGCATAATGAAAGATTGTCAAACCGATTTTATAATGTTCACTCAAAATAGCAATGATTCAAAGTACGTTTCATCTCTCCAAAATTTAAACCATAGTGAAAGCAAACATCTCCTATTTGACCACTGGCAGCTGTATATGAAAGTTTATATTTGTCATGTGAGGGGTGACATTATCACATGAACAGAAATAGATCACATCACTTTTTATCCAGTGATGCTTTTGTCAAATTAGTTTAGCTAAAGTGCAAGGCAGATCCATGCACATGTTAAGGGATCCTTCCATTATGATGTAACATAATTAATACTCATTTACTCCTAAAATAATGAAAAAGTCAAGCATGGTCATTACATATTTTGAGAAAAATGAGCATTATTTTGAGAAAATGAGCATAAATGTTAAAACTTACTATATCATGATGCTATAGATCATTCCCAAAGAAGTGGAAGAGTGATAGATGTGGATTAGTTTACTTAGTTCATGCTTTATGACAGAATTATCATTATTTTATATCTGTTACCCAGAAAATACCAACATGATATTAGGAAAATAAATTCTACATCAACAACTTTAGTTCAAGTAGTTAATATTTATAACTACTTGATATATAAAGGATTTTTAAAGAAAATACTTATCCATAATTTATAAATAGAACATAGAATGGATTGTTTTATCTATTTCCCTTACCTGAAAATTGTTTCTTTTTTAATTCATTGTTTTGTACCATAAACATATGTTGCACAGAAAATTCTGCCTTTTACTTATTTTTCACACTAAAAGGAAATTTCTCTTATTTTTTCTGCTAAGCATTTTTCACATATATGAAAGAAATTATTTAATTTCAAACATTTTGTACATCATAAAGATTTTTATCTTATTAAAAGAAGTTACTTTTCCAATATAGCATATAATAGAATATGAATTCAGGTTGTCTGACTCAAATCCAAAACTTTTGGACTTCCTCTTCTATCTCTGGTAGAGTAGCTAAATCAGACCAATGCATCTATATGAAGAAGTAAAAAAAATGAAACTTCAAACTAAAAATAAAAATGAATGACCACCCTAGATGTCCTTCAATAGATGAATAGATAAAGAAATTGTGGTATACACAATGGAATATTGTTCAGCTATTAAGCAGAATAAAATTATGACATTTGCAGATAAAAGGATGGAAATGGAGAATATCATGCTAAGTAAAATAAGCCAATCCCAAAAAACCAAAGGCCAAATGTTTTCCCTGATAAGTAGATGATGATACATAATGGGAGTGGGTAGGTTGGGGGCAAGAGAAGAAAGGAGGAACTTTAGATTATGTAGAGGGAAGTGGATAGTTTTGAATTGTTGGTGAGATAAGTATGGGAATTGTCTTATAATTCCTTATGGACTACGAATTTTGATTCATTCAACAAATATGTTTTAAGCACTGTGAATATGGAGACTATGAAGTGTTTTTAACTGAGGAGTTTGGTGAGCAGTAGATACCTTGAGGCATTTCAGTAAATAAGTAGGGATTTGGGGCATTTGCAAGTGTCTTCTCTTAGAAATAGAGTTCCTCATATTTGTCCACATGCAGTTAGACTTTCCCTGAAAGTCTTGTTCATACTTCTATCACCTGCATTAGCATATTTTAATTGTATTACATGCCCCACTCACTCCTTCTTCCAACTTCTACCAGGGTGTGCACATGTAGAAGTGAACATGTCATTTTATTCATTTAAATATTCACTGAATTAATAAAGATTTTTTCAAAATCATAGCACAAGCAAACGATTTCACAAAGGAATGAAATCTAAGCCAATTATCATCTGATATAGACACTGAATATGTAGAGGACATTCTAAGGAAAGAAAAATACCAAGAACTAAGATGCCAGCGTGTGAGGTATATGGTAAATCTTAGCACTGAGCAAAGTTTGAGTTTCTTATAAGGCTGTAATGCACTGTATGTTTTTGGAAAAAAAAATAGAAATTTTATTTTATTTTTATCTATGTTGTAACTCCCCAGTAGATCATGTACTGAACATTGTGTTTATGTAAACTCTATTTTGTTTTTGTGTTGAAAATGAAGTGATTAAAATACTTATTACTTTATAATAAAGAATTGTGTGTCAAATAATATATAACTTTTCCAGGCAGATTCAGAATTTTTTGTCATGTCACCAAATGCTCATCACAGACAATAGTGCTATCATCATTCTATGGCACAGATATCAAAGTGTTCATTGGTGCATGTGTGTGTGTTTTAACTAAAGGGGTATTAACTTTTTTTATGTGTGCAATGTTAGTGAGGATTTATCGCTTATAAAAAAAATCTGTCACTGATATTTCAAAATATAGGATTACTAAACATGCCCTCTGTTTGATTTGAAGATTGTACATTGTTTACTGTAAATTTTCTATTTTAATCAGAAATCTAACATGTTGTTAAGAATAATTAAAACTCAGACACAATAGTGTAACTTAGTATGACTTTTAAAAATTTACACATGTGTTTAGGTAGTTTGTGTGTGTGTTTGTGTAAATGAATGCTTTCTTGCTCCTTAAAATTAAAGTGTTATTTTTCTAATGATCTGACAACCCACATAAATCCCAAACTGTTTTTATGGAGCTTTTCCATTATTTTTGTTGTTGTTGTTGTTGCTTGCTAATTACTTTTCTTGCCCAATTTCATTTGCAGTTTGAATAAATAAACTGTTACTTTCTGCCTGCGGGTTACTAGAGGGATAGTCAATATGAAGCTGTAATAAAATCATAAATTTCTTTGAACAGGCAATTTCCAACTTATACTTCCACAGAGGGTTTTTAAATTTCTACTGTTAGAGAAACAACTTTATGGAACTGGCAAAGTCTTATGCTAATTTATGAAGTTTGAATTCATGGAGATGAAATGAAATGATTAGTTGTTGCATTTTAACATTGCAAAGAATGATTTCAACAATAAAATGATATATAAATATATATGTGATATATATGTTTTGTGATATATGTGCTTCCCAAATTCAGTGAATATGAGAATTAGCTTTGGTAGTGACCACTTAACTGTATGTTAGTGATGCGTCATCCAAGTCAAAACTTTGATGAACTTGGTTAATTTTCATAATTAGTCAAAATTATTTTTCTTGTTTCCTTACATTATAGTTCAACTGAACAGTAAACTAGCAGAGATTATTCATTTTCGTAAACAAATTCAGTCCTTGGGTTTTCTTTCATAAAATGCCAAGTAAACCTTAGTTCTAGGAGAATTTGACTACTGTTGAAATAAAAAATATACATATGTAAAATCCTATTTGCAATTTGATAAAATATATTCAGTGCTAATTTAATATTAAAATTGAAAATCCCTTTGTGAAAATTATTTCTAATTTGTACTTGCAGGTTTTTTAGTGATATCTGCCTTTAAATCTTCAACTTTACAAAGAGATATATGAATCACAAATATAATTTTGCATCAGTAATTGTGGAATATTCATTAACACAGTTATTCATAATTAATTTCTTTGAAAAAATGAAATACATGAAACCTTCAAATAAAACTGACTTTTGAACTATACACACATATTTCCTAGTTATGTGCATATTTAATTCTAGAATGTTCTAAAATATTTTATAAGTAACTTTTTTTGAGATACTAAGGCAAACTACAGATGACCAGATTCTCTGAAATGTTAATAAATACTGACTTTTGTTCTGTGATTGTTTAAGGTCAGGAAAAGGACACATACTAACTTTTGAAGTAGATACGGAGTGATGGCCTTTTTTTTTTTTTTTGAAATTCTCTATTAATTGCAACATGGAAGTGATCATGTCCTAGATATTCTCCTTATTCAACAGTTTGGAAATATTGCATAAACTTTTGCTAAGACTCCCTACTGGTTCTGATTTTTAATAACATTAAAGTGCACGTAAGTTTAGCATTTTTCATTTACATGAGAGAAAAGAAGAAGGAGGGTTTCCATAGCCTATTAGTATTAGAAGATGTTTATGGAGAAGGGTCATACTCCTGGGGTCATTGTTCTAAAAACTTTTGCATAATTAGGATAAAATTTGCATAAACAGGAAATTTTAGATGCTCATCTGAAATAAGCCAGTTGAGGTCATTTGAACAATTTTACTGTGATGAGCATCAAGGGGCTGGCTCTAGGAATGAGCATAAGCTTGTGTAGATTATAATGAAAAAATTAAGAATTGAGAAGAAACACAAAACTCTATACAATATTTTTCTTAAAAAAATAGAGAGTTATAGAAAAATAAATGAATGGTAGACGTAAACATTAAAAGACAAGCAAGAAGTAAAGGGAAATAACTGTAGAGAAGTATTTTTTGAGAAATAATTATGTCAGTAACAGGAAAATAAAACAAAATATATAAAGTTCAATTTTTCTCTGAAATAATTCAGTATTGTCTAGTGAAGTTTACCAAATATAGAATAATTTTCCAAATAACTATGCAAATTTCAAGTATATGAAATAAATAGTAGATAATTTGGATTTATAGGTCAACTCCCAAAATTATTTTTAAAATATTCTCATCTTCACTGCATTTGGAAAGATAATTTGGATGTAATCAATTGAGTTTTAACAATGTGCTTTTTCATGTAACTTAAAAATAAATTAGACACAAAGTTCTCATTTAATACAGTTAAAAAAATAAAAATCTTTGAGTAATACTGTTATTCCAAATAAATTAAAATACTCTTTTGAAGCTTCATGTTAATAAGATCACTTAAATGGAAATTCCAATTTATCAGTCCTCACAATAAAGGTAATTCATGTTGTAAAAACATACATTTGCAAAAACATATTCTAGGAACCTTTTTAAACTGCTCTACAGAAGAAAAAGAAATATGTGAAGAAGACACCATAACTTGGAAAGAGTCTGGAGATGTGTAGAGAAACTACTACCATTTTTTGAAAAATGTCTGTTTTTGAACTTTATTATTTTTTAATATTTAAAATTGGTTAAATGTCTATCGGTTACCTAAAAGGTGTCAAGAGGAAAGTTGGGAAACCTAACTAATCTCATATGGCATGTAACAAATGCTTCACTAGAAACAAACTCCTGAGAACTAGCAGGGAAATTTGGGAGTCCACGTTTTAACCATGGGTCTTGGCAGCAGCGTCCTATGCAAAGGACGACAGCGGAGGAGGAAATGTTCGGAGTTGTTATAGGCAGAATGACGACTCCGCAATGATGCCCACGTTTTAACTCCCTGGAATTGAGAATATGTTAGGTTATATAGCGAGAGGGAATAATTGATTTTCCCAAATTATGCTGATGAGATTGTGTAATCACAAGTATTAGAAGCGCAAGAGGGTACCATGCCAAAAGGTCACAGGGAAATGTGAATACCAAAGAAGGGTCCAAGAGAGACAATGCAGCTCACTATAAAGATTGAGGAGGCCTTGACCCCAGGAGCATGGGTGGCTGCCAGAAGCCAGAAAAGTCAAGGAAATGGATTTTGGCTACGTGTATGAAGGAGAAGTTCCAGAAGGAAACGCAGTCCTGCTGACACCTGATTTCAACTCAATAAGGTCATGTCAAAGTCTGAACATGCAGAACTGTAAGATTATAAATTTCTGCTGTATTAAGCCAGTGATTTTGTGATGATTTGTTTCAAAATAATATGATGATTACAAAAGTCGTTACTATTTTTTAAAAATCATTTTGATTTTGAGCTTTCACATACACATAAACACAAAGCTTGAGATATAGACACACAGTTTAATACTTACTCATAAAGAGAGCATTACCAATAGTCAGGTCAAGAAACTGACTAATGCTGCAAGCCCCTCCTTCATGCCTCTTTAATCACATCTCCCTCCTTGTTTCTTATAGAGCGTAATAATAAATTCACAGTCTTTATTAGAGTGATTCTTATGATTTGGTCTGCTGTTGAGGGCCATCTTGGACAAGATGGCACCTGGCAGTGAGCCAAAGCGCACTGGCTACCAAAGTAAGGAAGTACCCAAAAAGGCTGCTGCTGTTACTAGTTCCTTGGAGACTTATGACGTGTTTAGCGCCAGGCTCAAGGATTGACTATCTAATATCATGCCACGGGTGGACAGCTGGTGATTCATAAAGTGTAATGCTGGCACCCCTCTGTATGCTCTCCTGCATGAGAGAAAGCTTTACTATAATTGCCTGATTAGCTAGGAGCCTGGGGGAGGAGAGAGGGAGAGAGAGGAAGAAGGAAGATAGAGAACAAAGGAGACAGAAAACAGGGAGGACACAATAAATCTCGCCAAACTAAAGATTAATGGTGTCTCCTTTCTCCACGCCGGTTCTGCTGGACGGAAAAATCTGCTTTTCAATTTTATCTTTTTTTTTTTTTTTCTTTTTTTGTGGTGCTGGGGATTGAACCCAGGGCCTTGTGCTTGCAAGGCAAGCACTCTACCAACTGAGCTATCTCCCCAGCCCTTCAATTTTATCTTAACAGAATTTACCTAAGATAATTTTGTTGTAACACATATGTTGTAAAACGCATATGACATGTTTTACTTTGTGAATTTTCCTTGTGTTGTACTCCAATTTGACTTAATTTCATGATTTATCAATGGTATTGTCAATGGACACTGAGTTAATTCAAATTAGGGAATGACCATCTGATAGAAATATTGTTCACACAAGCATCAGTGCATAAATTTATGAATTGCAGTGGGTTATTTAGTAAAAAGTGAAATTTCTTCAGGTTTTCATAGAACTCACATGATAAGTATAGCACAGGCAGTATCTCTTTTTCAGTGAGCTAATTTGAGTATTTTGTTTTGTTTTAAAATTATGAGTGCTTATTATTGTTTGCCTGTGTGTGATTTTATGTGTATTTACACTGCTTGAAAATCATGAGTCTCAAGTTTGAGACTAAAAGTTTATGTTTTTCATCAGTTTTGAAACAATTTTCAGCCTTCTTTTCTTTCAGTTACCATATCTGACTCATACCTGTTTTCCTTCTGGTTGCAGGGATAAAATCTCACACAACTGTGACCTTGAATTTATATGGCATATGCCCCCTAAATGGTTTTTATAGTCTTTTCTTTATCTTGACCTAATTTCCATTTTATATTCTTAAACTATCAGGTATGACAACCGACTTCTGCATTGTTATGTCCAAAAGGCTGTTACTTATTTACTTCTTACTGGAACATTTATTTACTTCTTGTTCCAATTTTAGTTCTATTATTTCAATTTTATCCTTTTAAAAGATGTCTTGTCAAGTGTTGTCATCTTTAGGAAAGGCATATCAATTATAATTATTGTAGACCATGTCTATAATTGCAGTATCTAGATGACACTAAGCACTGTTTCTGTTTTCTATTTTGTCTCCTCATTTTTTATCTTTTAATCCTATTTCTTGGCATGTGTTTCACTGACTTTTATTGCATGCTAGATGCTGTCTATGGCTGTAAAGATGCTGTTTAATATTAAGAACCTCAAAAACTGATTTAATTTTCCATCTGGCAAATGAGTATGAGCCAATCACTTTGTTCCCATGAAGAGGTTAGGTAAATCAAGTCTAGAGCTATATTGTTTTGATTTTGCTTTGATAGTCCCTCAAAACCAAATGGCAAATTTTCCAAATATCACAAACTGTTGTTTTTTAAACTTATATTTTAGCGTTTAATTCATCACTACATATTTAAGTTTTTCATGCACTTAAGGATTTAAAAAATATTTTACATTTTATTTACAGTAGTAGGCTAGTTCTTAATAACTTAACTATCTGCTCAGAGTACGCATTGTTAAATTATTTCTGCCTCTCTCTCTCTTTCTGATGTTCACAAACCTTAGCATACATGCGTATTTATTTTTGATCTTGCTCATTTTTTTCTTTTTTTTAATCTGTTCTAATTAGTTGTACATGACAGTAGAATGCATTTATACATTTTGATGTATCATATATAAGTGGACAGTAATTTCTCATTTTTCTGATTGTAGACATTGTAGGATCACATCGGTCATTCAGTCATATATGTACATGAGGCATTAAAATCTGTTTCACTCTATTATCCTTCCTACCCCCATACCCCTTCCCCTCCCTTCACTCCCCTCTACCTAATCTAAAGTAACTCTGTTCTTCCCTAGCCACCACTCCCTTACTATAAATTAGCATTTGCATATCAGAGAAAACATTTGGCCTTTGGTTTTGGGGGTTCGGTTTATTTTGCTTAGCATGATATTCTCCAACTCCATCCATTTACGGAATGGATGAAGAAAATGTGATCTTGCTCATTTTTTATTCAATCTTAAAGTAGACATTTAAAATGAATCTAACAATATAGGCATATATCCTTATAAGCCTATACTATAATCCATGCAAGTAGGATTTCTCAGTTTACTGAAAATATGTGTAACAATTTGGAATACTCTCCAGATTCCTCCATGTTGTTACAAATGACAAGATTTCATGCTTTCTTCCAGATGAATCTCAACCCGTTGTGCATATTTGTCATATTTTCTTTATCCATTCACCCATGTCCTGGCTATTAACAATAATACTATAATAAACATGGGAATATAGGTGTCCTTTTGATATGTTGATTTTATTCCTTGGGGTCTATACCCAATCGTAGAATCACTGGATCATATGGCAGTTCTCTGTTTGGTTTTTTGAGGAACCTCCATATAGTTTCCCACCAACAATATGTAAGTTGCTCTCTTTCCAGATCCTCACCAGCATCTGTTATTTTTTTGTCTTATTGATTACAGTCACTCTAACTGGCTAATTTGTTGTACAAATTAATGATTAATTGTATTGAGCATTTTTTCATCTATCTGTTGGTCATTTATATGTCTTCTATTGAGAAATGTCTCTTCAGATCTTCAGTAAATTGTTTAAATAATAGAAATAGAACACTACATCATATTATTACTAAGTGGAATCTTAAGCAAAATGTTCATCTTGTAAAAGTTGAGAGAAAAATAGCGATTACCATAGACTGGAGTGAGTAGGGGAAGGAAAGAATTTGGAGAGGTTGAAATTCTGGTGTTCTATGGCACAGCAGAATGAATATAATTAAAAACAATGTGTTATGTATCTCAAAAGTGAAGATGTTGAATGTAAAAATAAAGAAAGTATGAAAGGTGGTGAATATGCTAATTTTCCTAAGCTCATTGCTGCCCAATATATACATGAATAGAAACATCATATTGTACCTCATAAATATGTACAAATATGTCTACCAAAAATTTATAAATTTAGAATATTTTTATAATATAGCACAAACTTAAAAATTCACAGTTTACAAGTTATGAAAATGGTAGTAATGTTCAAAAGCATTAGTGTTTGCTCTAATAATTTCCTCAGTAAGAGTTCTGTGGTATAATATGTTTTGAAAAAAATAAAGAAAAATTATTGTGTTCCAATGAAGCTAGGGAAGTCTCCCTCCTCAGTGTTAAATATAAGAGGTCTTGGAAAGTAGATTTCCCAATTCAATCATCTATATTCTATGGCTAATTTTATACTAGATATAACTATGCATACCAGTAATCCCATGTCTGAGAAAAAAATGCATACATAGTGTTCAAACATTATTCAATTTAAGTCCTAAAAGTACAGTGACTACATTTTACAAGTTTATAAAATCGATATTTATTTCATCTGCTATATATATATATATAAAGAGCTATAAAAAGAAAAAAGAAAAAAGAAAAAAAATAAAGAGCTATATATATATATTTACATATATATAAAGAGCTACGAAAATATCTTTTTCAAATTTCAGTACATACTCGGTTTGTTGAATCCTTATTCACCTTGGAGACTACTTTTTCAATTTGTCACATTTTCTGAAAGCTCAAAGTCTCATAACTGGATCCTGGAGGAAAACAACAGTTTTAGGTGCCTTTACGTGTATAAATCAGAAATTTATAAGAAGTTACTGTAATTTTGTCTAATATTTACATCAATTAAAGTTCATATTCACTTGTAATATATATCTCAAAATATGAACAAATATCATCGTAAACATTGTAAATACTAAATACCAAAGTATATATACATAATCATACTGATAATTTCTTTTAAGAAGCCACTCAGTTGCTTAATATTCCTAAGAGGTTAGTTTTCAAGTTCACATGTATTCCTGTAGTGCACAGAGGCAGCACGCAGGAGCTGTGAATAACTAGAGAGGTTGAAATGCCTCATAATCGATACTTGTTTATAGGACACCAGTGACTTTCCGCTCAAGATTTAAGAATTGGATATCTCATCAAGAATAATTCACCACTGATCAATGTGTTACTGATGTAATAACATGACCTTGATCCTTGAACCAGATCATGATTGCAAAATAATTAATCCTATTCAGTTAGTCCACATTAGTGGTGATAGATGATATCATTTATCAAGACAATGAGAAGTAATTTCAGAACTTTTTTTTTATCATATCATTAACCCCTCTGATACCTTAAGTAAAGGCGATTTGTTCTGGTAGTTTTTACTATGTCTAGAAAGAGGTTTATAATCATTGTTCTGTTCTGCCTACATTTTATATAAGCCTTGGGAATATTCTACCTGTGAGATTTCATTTCTACTGTAATATTACAAAACAATGAATTAATGTGCACTTGGCCTGCTTGACAATCTCAGGTCAGGATCATCTATGACTTTATCATGTTACCAAAATGGGTTTTCATTCATGGTAGAATTTAAAATTTTTATATTTAAAACAGATTTTCTATAATTATTAACCTATTACCACTCAATGGGCAGTCCTCTGTGAAGCAGAAAACCAATCCTTATTCCCATTCTTTGGAATTGGCCCTATCTCAAATTTTGATACAGATTTGTTCCCTTGAAAACTGGTATATATTCCAAAAGATTGCATGACTGTACCCCAAATTCCATGTAATGCAATTTCTGGAAACATATGGCAGGAGATAACAAAAAGGAAATACGTAATTCTGGATTCTTGAAAACTTTGTGGTGGACTGATTGCACAGTGTATCAGGGTCTGAGGACTGTGTTCTGAAACTAATTCACTTTCCTTGCTTTGTACTACTGTGAGCTGAGTAGATATTCTCTCGTTGTTGATTGCATTATTTACCATTGTGTAATTCATTCTAAAAAGAACTCAAAGTATACTTGCTACATCAAATCACATCATTCATTTAAATTGTTTTCTCCTTCTTTATAAGAACCTTAGAAGCAGTGGATTGTAGTAATCATACCCTTTACTTGAGGAACATAAATACCATTCTGGAATAGTTTATTTACTCTCCTTCATCCCAATTTCTCACTCCGATTAATCTCCTCCACCATAGGTAATGATGAGAATATCTTTATTTTTCCTCTTAACATATACATGATCTGTGGTTACATATGTCATTATGTTCTTTTTCAAATAGTGTATTTTCAAGTTGTATTTGCTTTTTTATGTTCACAATTGCTACATTGCTTCTAATGTTTCATGGTACCTCTGTGATGCTTATCTAGTATATAACACTTGTTTACTCTTTAAGCAATAAGCATCACATTTATCTAGAAATTCTTATTTCCTGAAATAATAATGAAATGAGCATCATCACGCATGTTCCCTCACATGTGAGAATTCTTTGAAATGATCATGCTGGAGCAGAATTGCTTTATCATATCATTTTCTTGTACCTGATTTGACTAATTATCCATGGTGACAATTTGTTACCCAGAATGGTTGTACCATATACCTCACATGAGCAGTGTGTAAGGAAGCATGAGGATTCCTCCATAACTATATCCTACATCATTATTTGCATTATTTAGCTTTCTAATTTCGTCTTTCTTCATATAAAGTAATATCTGGTTTTGTTCTTTTTTTATTTCTGACATTACAACTAGATCGAAGATTAAATACTTGCTAGAATTCCATTTGCTCTCCTGATACTGTTTCATCACATCCTCTACAAAATAGTTTAGTGGGATATATGTAATATATTTGTTTTGTTTTATTTTAGGAAAAGAGTGTTACTGATTTTTGTGAGTTCATTATATTCTACTATATTTATGCACTTTGCCCAAGACATTCTTCACTGAAGAGATTTAATTTTTAGTTATCATGTTTGTGTTTTATTAGCTTCATGTCTTACATTTTTCTCATTTTAAAATTGAAGACCTTTTTCATGTTGGCTCATTCCATTTGCCACCATATAGTGGGGTAATACTTTAATCATGTATCTTTACTATTGTAATTGAATTCCTATCTTTTTATTGATCATAGTATTTTTATGCTGTTATGTCTTCTTTAGTGCAATCTATGTGTTTTTATAATATTTTGTTTTAGTTGTAGGTGGACACAATACCTTTATTTCATTTATATGTGGTGCTGAGGATTGAACCCAGGGCCTCACACAGGCTAGGTGAGTGCTCTACCACTGAGCCACAACCCCAGCCCCAATCTATATATTTTTGAGAACAAGGACTCGGTGTTACTTACAACTATATTCCCAGTGACTTGAAGATGGCCTGCCAAATAAGAATTTCTCAAAAATTATTTATTGAAACAATGCATTTGGAGGTGTGATACTAAAAATTAGGAGAGATGCTTGAGCAGGAAAGAATCCAAAATGAGTCACTTGCTAGTGAAATGGGTAGATGGAGTCTGTGATAAATCTCACCCTCTGTACAGATATCAGTTAAACTATTAGTTATTTCATCATCATTTGCTTTCTTCATGGTTTCCCCAAACTTGTTTCCTCCTATTTATCTACTATCACACCTTTCAGACTTTACCACTCATTCTTATTTAAGGAACAGCAACTATTGTGAGCAGTAAAATGAAGTCTAAGGTGATTAAGTCAGTCTATCAATCTATTTCTTAAAGTACATTTCTAAAATTGACTTATGGGAAAAATTTTAAATTTTATTCCCTCTTAATACAGTTCAAATTTTTCCCATTTTTTTTTTTAACTTCATGAAAAACAGATTGCAGTTTTAGTGAGATTCTGAAGATTTAGGTTTTAGACATTTTGGAGTTCAAGAAATACAAGACAAAGTAGACCCAAATCTTCATGATGTTGGCTTAGAATCAGAATTCCTTAACAAGACCCCAAAGCACAAGAAATCAAAGCAAAAATAAATCAATGGGATGGATTCAAACTAAAAAACTTTTTCTCAGCAAAGGAAACAATAATATGAAAAGAGAGCCTACAAAGTAGGAGAAAATCTTTTCCACATGCTCTTCAGATAGAGCACTTAGCTCCAAAATTTTTAAAGAACTTACAAAACTTTACACCAAAAATACAAAGAACCCAATCAATAAATGGGTCAAGGAACTGGACAGGCACTTTATAGAAGAAGATATACAGGCAATTAACAAATATATGAAAAAGTGTTCAACATCTCTAGTAACTAGAGAAATGCAAATTAAAACAACTCTAAGATTTCAACTTACTCCAATTAGAATGGCTATTATCAAGAATACAAACAATAATAGATGTTGGTGAGGATGTGGGGAAAAAGGCACACTTTTACTTTGCTTGTGGAGTTGCAAATTGGTGCAGCCACTCTGGAAATCAGTGTGGAGAATTCTTAGAAAAATTGGAATTAACCCACCTTTTGACCCACTTATCCCACTCCTTGGTTTATACCCAAAGGACTTAAAATTATCATGCTACAGTGATGCAGCCACATTAATGTTTATAGCAGCTCAAATCACAATAGCTAAATTGGGGAACCAAACTAGATGCCCTTCAACAAATGAATGGATAAAGAAACTGTGGTATATATACATAGTGGCACATTTTTCAGCCATAAAGAATAATATTATGGCATTTGCAGATAAATGGATGGAATTTGAGAATATCATGCTAAGTGAAATAAGCCAGTCCCCAAAATCCAAAGGTTAAATGTTTTCACTGATAATTGGATGATGATATATAATGGGAGTTCGGGGGGTGGGGAGATGAGAGAAGAATGGAGGAACTTTATGACGAGGAAAATGAGGGAGGTGTGTGAAAAATGGTGGAATGAGATAGACATCATCACCCTATGTACTTGTATGATTACGGGAATGATATGAATCTACATCATGCATAACCATAGAAACAAAATGATGTACCCCATTAGTGTACAATGAATCAAAAGGCAGTTCTGTAAAAATAAAAAAAAAGAAATATAGTCTTAGTTTTCTTAAACACTTTTATCTTCAGATTTTAACTTTCTTAAATGAGAGGATGTATGTAAAGCCCTTAGCATGGAACCTGTGCATATAATGAAAGCTCAATAAATATGTTAATTTATAGAAAGAAAAAATAGGTAAAAACTAAACTAAACCTTGCTATGTGAATTGTGATGGTCCCAAAGCCTTCTTTTCTCCACTGTCAGGTACACCGAGAAGGTATGAATTATATGAGTCTCTTGGATACAAAGTTCATTAAGAGTGAAAACTGAGCTGTTGTGAAACCTTTAATTGATCAAGATGTCAACCTGACTCATGCAATGCCATTGAACAACATAAATCTTTACAGTTTGCTTCACATATTGTATATATATCTTCAAAGTTCCAATGTGAGGCACACATAAAAGAGCCTTGTTTTTGAATAGTCTAAAATTAAGACTGCAGAAATAAATGATTTTATGACATGGCAGAATTACAAGATGTCTAGAAAGGAATAGTTACCATAAATAATTATTTCTTATGTTAACATTTATGTCCTTTCCCTAGAAGCAGAATAGATTCATTTTGACCGTAGCAGAGCGTATATGTTTTAGAGTCACATTTTTCTTCAGACATTTCTTCCTGCAGTCACCCTATTTTTTTTTTCATTTAAAACAGTAGACTATAATTGATTATATTTAATTGTTGATACTTTTTAAAGGATTTAAAAATATTGTCTAATACTAAAATGTCACGACAGAAGCAGGATTCTGAATTTGTCCACTGCATTTTTGGCAACACCATTGTTTTCATCTCAAGTGGTCTTTGAATCAGCATGAAAATATATCATGAATATTTTCCACAAGGTAACTCCATGTTGTTTTCCACTTTCTATTCCAATTCTTTGCTTTTCTTACTAAAAAATAAACTTGAATGAGTTGGCTACACTCAAATTTCAAGTCTCTAAAGATAGTAAAATTCAAGATTAGAATACAGTTCTTCCTATCCCTTGCTTAAAAAAAATCTAAATTTTTCCTAAATCAATATTTATTTTGTACATCTATATCTATATGTATTACTATATATGAGGTAGTGATATATAAAGATAGATTCACACACAAACCCACCCACACATACACACATATACACACACTTTTTTAGGTATGGGATTCTAAAAAAACGCAAAACTGCCTTGGATCAACTAAGTACCAAGTGCAAAGAGATTTCCTTGAAGAATCTTGGAGACAGTAAAGCAAATTAATTATATGAAGTTCACAGACTCAGACAATGATGTATAACAGATAAAAAATGATAGTTGAAAGTACCACAGGCAGTAACAACAGAACTTGCAACTTTATAGAACATTATCTAAAGGAATACCTAAGGGAGTATGATGGATCGAGTTATATACGCAAGAGCTGCCCAAAACATTTCGATAAGACAGATATTACTATTATTACTTACCAATAGAACCAGTATTCAATCCCATCCATTCATTAGTCACTCAACAAATATTCATTGAGCAATGTTCTATGAGGGCATTGTCCTTTGTGTGAAAACCAAGTCCCTATCCTCATTTATTGTACATATTAATTGATTTTTATTCCTAGAAATATACTGCCACAACATGACTAGGTAAGGAGCATGGACAGCACTGTAAGTTTAATAAGCACCAAGAATAAAGAAATATGTAAGTTCTTAACATTACATTGCATTTTTTAAAAGAAAAGATTTATTTTATTTTTTATTTTATTTTTTACTTTTTGAAAATCTTTAACAACATAACATACAAATGGGCTCTCATTTCCCATTTTCTACGAATAGTCTTCCTCCCTGCAGCTCCCACCTTCAGTGAGAGGAAGCTGAGGGTCTGGCGCAAAAGGCTTCTCATCGAAACAGTTCACCCCATAGTCCAGCGTGGGAAGGGAATAGAAGTGCACGTTCCTTTGAGGACACACGTCCAACAGGTAGGAGGCAGAGTGGTGAAGCCGCGGAGCTAGGTTGCGGAGGGGTGGGGTAACGGGTCTCTCCCTAAAGGTGGGAATTGGGAGTGGGGATCTGATGCGGCGCTGTGGCGTCCTATTAAACAGGGGCTGCTCGGGGACCACCAGAGCAGGTTGGTGCAGGCCAGGGGACTCCGTGTAGGGGCTTCTTCCTCTGGAGGCATAACCGTCGCCTTCAGAGGTGTCTGACCCCCACATCGAATCCGGAATGTCCACTTTAAAGTCAGGGTTGGTAGCAGCCTCCGGAGGGGCTATGGTGATAGCCGCATTCAAACCGCAACGCCGCCTATTGTTTATCCAATAGAGGTGTGGACAGTACGTGAAGCTGGCAGCCTTCATCACCTCTGCCCACTGCTGGGCACGCCTCTCCCGCCGCACCTTCTTTCTCCAATGGAGAAACACCATGCAGCAGATTGTTAGCACAGAACATAGCCCCATGCATCCAAAGTAGAGGAGGATCCAAGTGCCTGAAAGGCCAAAGTCCTCCTCCTGCGAATCCATGAGGGTGAGCGTTGTTACCAGGCCTATGGCTCTGGAAACTATGAACTCATCCACTAATCCGGACACCAGAGGGAGTCATCGGAAGGCCCCAGCCCCATTGTTACGTAAAGAAGTTGTCACCGGGTTCTGAGCACTGGAAATTCCATTTTAATATGGCATATTCACTTTTCAAAGAACACAGTTTGCCTAAACGGGAGAAATCACTAGTGAATAAGATGATTTATGTCATTAAAACAAACATAAAATAAAATAAAAAAGCTTGAAGTCAATGGAAAGCTCTCTTATGGCATATAATTGAATGTTTCAAGGTAATAACTTTGTGAGTATGTGTTGGATTGACTAAATAGTGTTTTTAATGCTCAATTCACATGTTTTCTCTAGAAAAAATAGATTTTATGACAGTAGTTATCAAGAATCACAAATTGCATTCCCAAACATATAGGCCTCTGAAACAGAATCTATCTCAGTTATCATTTTATGTGATAAATTATAAGTGAAGTAACTGTCACTGTGGCACGATACTAGTTTTCAAAGTATTTTCTACTTATTTATTCATTGTATTGATAATATGGGTTTCAATAAGAAAAGAAATCAAAGGATTACAAAATATTCCAGTGCCTAAAACTCTCTGTGGATATTGGCAAGATAGGTTTTCTTTTATCAGGAATACTAGGAAATTACTTTGAAGCATACCCTCAATGTATGATCTCTATGAAAAATGTATGCTGGTTCATCTATTTACGTATCACTTGTTAATAGGTTTACCTGAAAGTCTTTAATATGACAGATATAGAAATAATTAGGAATGCCTTCTTTCTTGAAAACTTCCTTAGTACTGCCTTACCATTGAATATATATTTTATATTGATTATTCTCCTTATCTTTGTTTTATAACAGAGCTACAGAGTAGGAACTCTGTCAGTAATTGACTACTTGACTGAAATGTTGTTGGCCCTCAATGAGTCAGTGAAAATCTATTCTAGGTAAAGAAGTCAGTCAAACATACATAGATCCTTGGTTCAAGTTTCATCATCTAAAACAGTGCTACTCTAAGTCAGTTCCAGGAACTGGGCCCAAGCAGCAAAATGCTGTTGCTGATTATGTAGGTACAAGTGCAGTAATTGAGAATAAGAATTGAAAACCATTCTCATGACATACAAGTACAGTCACTCAACTTTCCTTTACATTCAGGCCTAGGTTTCAAGTCAAATGTGACAACTTGTTAAAATTCTAGGTCCACAATCAACTACAGTGAATAAAAAATCTGAGAATATCTACCACTATTGTGTTTCTATTAATAAAAATGTTTGTATAAAATTTCAGAGACATTAATAAATGACTGAAATGTTTTCTTGAAAATGTTAGTGAATCTGTAACATTGTAGGCAACGTCATTCCTCTTTTCCACTGATCTCATGGATTGACAGACTAAGAAACTGGGCAATTACATGAAGAACAACTTTGCTTTTCAAGACACTTTTAGATTTATTAAAAATATTTAGAGATGTATGGAATTCAATGTATCCTGTACCCAGCTTCTCCTTTCATTAATATCATGCATTGGGTTGGTATACTACTTGTAATAAATGAACCAATAGTCTTTCAAAATTAATAATTAAAATCCTTGCTGTATTCAGAGTTCACATTTTTACCTAGTTTATTTTTATGGTTTAGGATCCCTTCCTCGGTAATATGTTACTTATAATTTTCATATCTTCTTGGCTTCCTTTTGGCTGTGACAGTTTCAAAGATTTCCATCTTTTTTTTTTTCTTTCTCATAACTTAGATGTTTTTGAGGAGTACAGCTCAGAAATTTTATAGAATATTCCTTTAATGGGGATTGTCTGATATTTTTCTCATGGTCATCATAAAACCCTGTGTTTTAAAAAGGAAAAACACAGAAGCATTTTCATTTTATTGTATCAAGGATACATATTATTAACGAGACTTACCACCATTTGATATTCACCTGGTGAGGAAGGGTCTGTCAAGTTTTTCCATTGTGAAGTTACTTATTTTCCTTCCTTGTACCTACTGCCCTTTTTGTAAAGCAGTACTACAAGCAACCCACACTTGAAACTAGCATTATGCTCCCCAATGTGAGAGAGAATTTCTTCATGAATTATGTCTCCTTTCCCCTATTTGTTTTTAGTCAATCATTTAGATACATCATATGAATTCACAGAGATGTATATTTAGGTCATAATCAATTATTACTTATTTATATATTTTTATTTGTTCTCTTTAGATATACATGACAGTAAGTGTATTATAACACATTGTGAATATATGGAGTGTAACTTACTCTAATAGTATAGTATCCTATTCTTGTGGTTGTACATGATGTGTAGTTACCCTGGTTGTGTGTTCATTAGTTCTGTCTTTCCTATTCCTGTCTCCCTCCCTTCCCTTCATTCCCCTTTGTCTAATCCAATGACCTTGTATTCTCCCTGTCTCCACCCTCCCTTGTTTTAGGTTAGCATTCACACATCAGAGAGAACATTTGTCCTTTGGATTGTTGGGACTGGCTTGATTCACTTAGCGTGATATTCTCCATTTCCTTCCATTTAACAGCAAATGCCATAATTTCATTCTTCTTTATGACTGAGTAATATTTCATTATATATATGTCATATTTTCTCTATCCTTTCATCTGCTGAAGGACACCTAGGTTGGTTCCATTTCTTGGCTATTGTGAATTGAACTGCTATAAACCATATTTATATGTTGGCTGCATCATTGTAGAATGCTGATTTTAAGTCCTTTGGGTATAAACCAAAGAGTGGTATTCAAAAATGGTGGTGGGAAAACTGGAAATCCATATGTAGTTGAATTAAATTGAACCCCTAACTTTCACCCTACACAAAACTCATAGTGGATCAAGGACCTTGCATTACACCAGAGACCGTGTACATACTAGAAAATAATGTAGGCCCAACTCTCCCTCCTGTTGGCATAGGAACCTATTCCCTAATAAGACGCCTAACAGTGTGAGTAGTAAAATCAAAGAATCAATAAGTGGGATGGTATCAAACTAATACGCTTCTTCAGAGCAAAAGAAACAATCAAGAATGTGAAGAGAGAGCCTACAGAATGGGACAACATCTTTGCCACCTACACTTCAGATAGATCGTTAATCTCCAGGCTTGTACAAACACAAAAACTTAATACAAAATAAATAAATAAATATACTGTCAAAGGAGCTGACCAGGCTCGTTGCAGAAGAATAATTATGATTGATCAACAAACATATAAAGAAATGTTCAACATCTCTAGCAATTAGAGAATTGCAAATTAAAACTACTCTGAGATTCCATCTAACTCCAGTCAGAATGGCAGTTTTCAAGAATACAAGTACCGTGGGCAGATTCTCTGAGGAGGGGCAGCCTAAGGAGATTGATCTGCGAAGGGTGAGGCTCCTAGGCCCAGGAGGTAGGGCCGGGCCCCTGGGAACTTTGCAGAGGAAGGCAGCCCAGCCCAGGCGGTAGCTGTAAATTGAGGGGAACCTCTAGGAGGGAACTGACCAGCGAGACCTCCCCACCGGGTGAGTCTTCCCTGCTGGGTGAGGTTCCCCACAAGGACGGTAAAACCAGAGACTCAGGCCCAAACAGGCCTTGCCTCAGCCCACAGCCTAGGTCCCCTTTGGATGACCATTGGTCAACAAGTGGAGGCACCTCTGCCCACTAGCAGGGATTATACCCCACCTGAAGGACACCACTCCTACAGAGGCAGCTTCCTTGTGGAGCACAGCATTATCAACTTCCTCCAAGACTTCAGGCTACTGAAGGGTAAGGGGGGATATATATAGAAATCTTCAGGGACATTGTAAGTCAATAGAGGAAATCTGCAATATCTCAGCGGTCCACTGATACCTGAACAATATGAGAAAACAAGGAAAGAAAATGCTGCAAACAAATCTAGATGTTACATCAATAAAACCCAATGACAGCATGGCAGAAAAATGACAGAAATGGAGTTCAGAATGTACATAATTAAAATGATCAGAGAAGCAAACGATGAAAGAGCAAATGCATGCACTGAAGGATGAGATGAAAGAGCAAATGCAAGCATTGAATGATCGCACCAATCGACAGTTAAAAGAGCAAATACAGGAAGCAAAAGATCATTTCAATAAAGAGTTAGAGATATTGAAAAAAAACCAAACAGAAATCCTTGACATGAAGGAAACAATAAACCAAATTAAGAACTCCATAGAAAGCATATCCAATAGGATAGAACACCTGGAAGACAGAACCTCAGACATTGAAGACAAAATATTTAACCTTGAAAACAAAGTTGAACAAACAGAGAAGATGGTAAGAAATCATGAACAGAATCTACAAGAACAATGGGATATCATGAAAAGGCCAAATTTAAGAATTATTGGGATTGAGGAAGGCCTAGAGAAACAAGCCAAAGGAATGAACAATCTATTCAATGAAATAATATCAGAAAATTTCCCAAATCTGAAGAATGAAATGGAAAATCAAGTTCAAGAGGCTTATAGGACTCCAAATACACAAAATTACAACAGACCCACACCAAGGCACATTATAATGAAAATACCTAACATACAAAATAAAGACAGAATTTTAAAGGCTGTGAGAGAAAAGAACCAAATTACATTCAGGGGGAAACCAATACGGATATCAGCAGATTTTTCAATCCAGACCCTAAAAGCTAAAAGGGCCTGGAACAACATTTTTCAAGCCCTGAAAGAAAATGGATGCCAACCAAGAATCTTATACCCAGCAAAACTTACCTTCAAATTTGACGATGAAATAAAATCCTTCCATGATAAACAAAAGCTAAAAGAATTTACAAAAAGAAAGCCACCATTACAGAACATTCTCAGCAAAATATTCCATGAGGAAGAGATGAAAAACAAAGAAGCAAATCAGCAAAGGGAGGAATTATCCTAAAGGAATTGTCAAATAAAGGAGGAAACAAGTTGTGTCAAACAAATAAATAAACAAAATTTTAAAAATGAACCAAATGACCGGGAAACCAAATCATTTCTCTATAATAACCCTGAATGTTAATGGCCTGAATTCATCAATCAAAAGACATAGACTGGCAGACTAGATTAAAAAGAAAGATCCAACAATATGTTGCCTGCAAGAGACTCACCTCATAGAAAAAGATACCCATAGACTAAAGGTGAAAGGATGGGGAAAAACATACCATGCACATGGACTCAGCAAAAAAGCTGGAGTATCCATCCTCATTTCAGACAATGTGGACTTCAAGCCAAAGTTAGTCAGAAGGGATAAAGAAGGTCATTTCATACTGCTTAAGGGAAGCATAAATCAGCAAGATATAACAATCATAAACATCTATGTCCCAAACAGTGGCTCATCCATGTATGTCAAACAAATCCTTCTCAATTTCAGAAACCAAATAGACCATAACACAATAATTCTAGGTGATTTTAACACACCTCTCTCACCACTGGACAGATCTTCCAGACAAAAATTGAACAAAGAAACCATAGATCTCAATAACACAATCAATAATTTAGACTTAACGGACATTTATAGAATATACCATCCAACCAAGAGCGAATACACTTTCTTCTCAGCAGCACATGGATCCTTCTCTAAAATAGACCATATATTATGCCACAAAGCTAATGTTAGCAAATACAAGAAGATAGAGACACTAGCATGTATTCTATCAGATCATAATGGATTGAAGTTAGAAATAAATGAAAGAGTAAAACACATCTGGAGATTAAACAATATGCTATTATATGATGAATGGATAACAGAAGATATTAGGAAGGAAATTAAAAAATTCTTAGAGGTAAATGAGAACAAAGAAACATCATATCAAAATCTCTGGGACACTATGAAAGCAGTACTTAGAGGGAAATTTATTTCATGGAGCGCATTTAATAAAAGAAGTAAAACTCAACAAATAAACGACCTAACACTACAACTCAAAGCCCTAGAAAAAGAAGAACAGACCAGCACCAAAATTAGTAGAAGACAGGAAATAGTTAAACTCAGAGCTGAAATCAATGAAATTGAAACAAAAGAAACTATACAAAAAATTGACAAAATAAATAGTTGGTTCTTCGAAAAAATAAACAAAATTGATAAACCTTTAGCCACACTAACAAAGAGAAGACGAGAGAAAACCCAAATCACTAAAATTCGGAATGAACAAGGAAATATCACAACAGACAGGATTGAACTACAAAACATAATTAGAAGCTATTATGAAAATCTATACTCCAACAAAATAGAAAATTCAAAGACATCAACAGGTTTCTAGAGACATATGAATTGCCTAAACTGAACGAGGAGGACATAAACAACTTAAATAGACCAATTTCAAGTACTGAAATAGAAGAAGTCATCATAAGCCTACCAACAAAGAAAAGTCCGGGACCAGATGGATTCTCAGCCGAGTTCTACAAAACCTTTAAAGAAGAGCTCATTCCAATACTTCTCAAAGTATTCCATAAAATAGAAGAGGAAGGAACCCTCCCAAACTCATTCTATGAAGCCAATATCACACTGATACCTAAACCAGACAGAGACTCATCAAGGAAAGAAAATTTCAGACCAATATCCTTAATGAACATCGACGCAAAAATTCTCAACAAAATTTTAGCAAATCGCATACAAAAACATATTAAAAACATAGTGCACCATGATCAAGTGGGTTTCATCCCAGGCATGCAAGGTTGGTTCAAAATCAGGAAATCAATAAACGTAATTCAGCATATTAATAGACTTAAACTCAAGAATCACATGATTATTTCAATAGATGCAGAAAAAGCATTTGATAAAATACAGCACCCCTTCATGCTCAAAACACTAGAAAAAATAGGGATAGTGGGAACATTCCTTAACATTGTAAAGGCCATTTATGCTAAGCCCATGGCTAATATCATTCTAAATGGTGAAAAACTGAAAGCATTCCCCCTAAAAACTGGAACAAGGCAGGGATGCCCTCTTTCACCACTTCTATTCAACATCGTTCTTGAGACTCTGGCCAGAGCAATTAGACAAACCAAAGAAATTAAAGGGATACGAATTGGAAAAGAAGAACTCAAACAATCCCTGTTCGCTGATGACATGATTATATATTTAGAGGAACCTGGAAATTCCACCAGAAAACTCTTAGAACTCATAAGTGAATTCAGTAAAGTAGCAGGTTACAAGATCAATGCCCATAAATCCAACGCATTTTTATACATAAGTGATGAATCTTCAGAAAGAGAAATTAGGAAAACTACCCCATTCACAATAGCCTCGAAAAAAATAAAATACTTGGGAATCAATCTCACAAAAGAGGTGAAAGACCTCTACAATGAGAACTATACAACACTAAAGAAAGAAATTAAAGAACACCTTAGAAGATGGAAAGATCTTCCATGTTCTTGGATAGGAAGAATTAATATTGTCAAAATGGCCATACTACCTAAAGTGCTATACAAATTCAATGCAATTCCAATTAAAATCCCAATGACGTACCTTACAGAAATAGAGCAAGCAATTATGAAATTCATCTGGAAGAATAAGAAACCCAGACTAGCTAAAGCAATCCTTAGCAGGAAGAGTGAAACGGGGTATTGCAATACCAGATCTTCAACTCTACTACAAAGCAATAGTCACAAAAACGGCATGGTATTGGTATCAAAATAGAAAGGTAGATCAATGGTACAGAATAGAGGACACGGACACAAACCCAAATAAATACAATTTTCTCATAGTGGACAAAGGGGCCAAAAATATGCAATGGAGAAAAGATAGCCTCTTCAACAAATGGTGCTGGGAGAATTGGAAATCCATATGCAACAGAATGAAACTAAACCCCTATCTCTCACCATGCACGAAACTAAACTCAAAATGGATTAAGGACCTTGGAATCAGACCAGAGACCCTGCAGATTATAGAAGAAAAAGTAGGTCCAAATCTTCACCTTGTTGGTCTAGGATCAGACTTCCTTAACAGGACTCCCATAGCACAAGAAATAAAAGCTAGAATCAACCACTGGGATAGATTCAAACTAAAAAGCTTTCTCTCAGCAAAGGAAACTATCAGCAATGTGAAGAAAGAGCCTACAGAGTGGGAGAATATCTTTGCCAATCATACTTCAGATAGAGCACTAATCTCCAGAATCTATAAAGAACTCAAAAAACTCTACTCCAAGAATTCAAATAATCCAGTCGACAAATGGGCTAAGGAAATGAATAGACACTTCACAGAAGAAGATCTACAAGCAATCAACAAACATATGGAAAAATGCTCAACATCTCTAGTAATAAGAGAAATGCAAATCAAAACCACCCTAAGATTCCATCTCACCCCAATTAGAATGGCGATTATCAAGAATACGAGCAACAACAAGTGTTGGCGAGGATGTGGGGAGAAAGGTACACTCATACATTGCTGGTGCGGCTGCAAATTAGTGCAGCCACTCTGGAAAGCAGTGTGGAGATTCCTTAGAAAACTTGGAATGGACCCTCCATTTGACCCAGCTATCCCACTCCTTGGCCTATACCCAAAGGACTTAAAATCAGCATACTACAGATATACAGCCACATCAATGTTCATAGCTGCTCAATTCACAATAGCCAGGCTGTGGAACCAACCTAGATGCCCTTCAATTGATGAGTGGATAAAGAAACTGTGGTATATATATACAATGGAATATTACTCAGCCATAAAGAATGATAAAATTATGGCATTTGCAGGCAAATGGATGAAATTGGAGAATATCATGCTAAGTGAGATAAGCCAATCTCAAAAAGCCAAAGGACAAATGATATCGCTAATAAGTGGAGGATGACACATAATGGGGGGGAGGGAAGGGTTAGTGTTAGGGTTAGAGTTAGGGTTAGGGAGGGGGGCAAGTATGGAGGAAGGAAGTACTGTATAGAGGGTAAGGAGGGGTGGGAGGGGTGGGGGGAAGGGAAAAAATAACAGAATGGATCAAACAACATTACTCTATGTAAATTTATGATTACACAAATGGTATGCCTTTACACCATGTACAAACAGAGAAACAACATGTATCCCATTTGTTTACAATAAAAAAAAAAAAGAAGAAATATACATAGAAGAGGAGACAGCAATGAGACCCTGGAAGCACAGACTGAGTGATGCAGTCACAGCCCAGGAACATAGCCTGGAAGCTGGAAAAGCAAGGGATCTCCCATAGAGCCTTTGGGGGTTCACCTGCTGACACCTTGATTAGAACCTTCTAGCCTCTGGAACACTGAGAAAATAAATGTCTATTGTTTTAAGCAAAAAAAAAAAAAAAAAAAAAAAAGAATACAAGTACCAAGAATCAAAGTGAAAGTTGGTGAGGATGTGGGGAAAAGGTTCACTCATGCATTGCTATTGGGACTGCTTATTGTTGCAACCACTATGGAATTCAGTATGGAGAGTCCTCAGAACACGTGGAATGGAACCACCAATTGACTAAGTTATTACCTAATTTTTTGCTCAAATATTCTGGCTTAGTCAATGGAGCTCTTTCTGTTGGCTTCTGTGTCCCTTGGACATACTCCATCACTGAGGTATTGCTTTTTCTCCTAATAACTTCTGAAATTCTGGCACCAAAGGTTTCTGCAGACTCATTTTTCATAGTTTCTTATACATGGTTTCTAATTCATAGAATTATCCCTTTCCATATGTATCTCTGGTTCCTCTCAATAGATAATGAATGGTATTAGAATCCAAAATATGGTTGCTATATGTGTCCATTGTGCTTGGTTTGCCATTGCTTCTATGTGACCTCTTCTGACAAAGGCAAATGATTAGTGTGGACTAACCTTTGTATAAATGTAGCCCTGCAGATATGCCTATGTATGTACATTAAGCTAAACGTGAGTTCATATTGATGTCTCCAAATCTATTTCAGTACAATATGGGTGTTCTAGCTTCCTTCCCTGATTATTTGTAACTTCCCACTCCACCTGTCAGGACTTTCACTCTCTACATAATTTTCAATTCCTGTATGCATGTATGTATAATAATTTCAAAGTTGTTAACCTGTATCTCAGTAGTGTATAACTTTGTCAATAAAAATGCATTTCTAAAGTATAGCTTCTTTTATCTTTAGTAATCATTTGTGGAGTTTCTCACATAAGCACCTTTTCTCTCTTTTAGTGTTGTTGCTTTACATATTTACAATATATATCTATGTGCCACATAAAAATATTTTGTTCAGTGAGGACCCATAAATGTTCTCATAAGAATGTAATGGAACTGAAATATTTTTATCTTCTAGGGACATCATAACCATTTTAAAATAGTACCATAGTACATTACATATATGATGGTTGTGATATTGGTGTAAATAAACTTACTTTAGCACCACATGTATTAAAGTAAAGCACATACATAATACTTAGTAATGATAATAAACAACTGAATTGATTTAGTATTTGCTATATAATAATCTTATTGTCAGAATAAATTTCTACTTATAAAAATAAGGTTGCTATAGAACAGTATGCCAGGATATGCAAGCTGAAGCATACATCTTGCACCTACCTGTACCATCTTAGATTGTGGAAGTAATCCTCCAATGGATGCACAACAATGAAATCATTTAATGACACATTCCTAAGAATATATCCCTGTCATTAAGTAATACACGATTATACTCCAATTCTTTTATCACCATTTGCGTTTGCACCAGAATTTCACTTACCCAATGAATGTTTAATTTTTCTAGTTTGCATGCCTTAATGTTCTCATTTTGTAATCTAATATTATTTGAGTGTTGGTAAATGTACAGGGCCAAAAGTCCACAATCTCACTGTTCAACAGATTGGTTTGACTGCTGAAAAACATTCTTTTGCCTACCTATTCAAATCTCCCTTTTCTCTTTCAAAATTCCTGGTAACAAGCAATTCTCTGCCATATCTGTAGTTTTTCATTTCCAGAATGTCAATGCATAGTTGTGGGTCAACAGAGGCACTAATCTGCATAAATAGGGATCTAGATCATTAATTTTAGTAACACCAATAAAACCTCTACCATGACCACACTCAACTACAGAAAAGTCTTTGAAGATGATATCTGATACCCAGTGCACTGGCATTTGGAGCAAACAGAGAATGTTAGGAAGAAGAAGGAGATTATGAATAGTAAGAACAAGCAGGTAGCATCCTAAAAAGGGATGCTATTCTCATGTTAACGCAGGGAGGAAAGCACTCCCATCTATGTATTTGAACTCCTGATGTACATTAGGTTCAGTTTCCTCATTGCTAAAATGAAGATGATGATAATCCCTATCTTACAGAGTGCACATGAGGACTATAAAATAGCCACATTGAACAAAAAGCAGGAATGTAAATGATGCGAATAAGAAGCTGTAAAATTTGAACATATGATAAGAAAAGTGTGAACACATACACAGAGGCTCATAATACACATACAAACATGTTATTCCCAACATAACATACACATGGATTTTTTTAATTATCAAATAGTAGGTAATGTAGAAAATTTCAATGCATTCCAGAAATTCATATTTAGTTCATTTTTCTGAGTTTAAAGAAATGTAATTAGACACTAACAAGATAATGCAAAATGAGAATTTACCTTAACAGTTTATTTTTATATATTCCTATATATGAACAGTTTATGTATGTAAATAAATATACACAACAGTTAATATCTATTGATAGAGATAAAGTATGCTAAAATATTCAAAATCATACACTCTCCAAAGCAAGAAGAATATGAAAATGACCAAAATATAGTGATGTATTCATTCAGTGACACATTTTTAGCATTAGATAAAATGTGAGAGAACCAATCCAGCGATCTCAAAAATGAAATATATTTTGTTGAGAATTGAAATATTCGTTTGTTTTAACTTATATGATATCATGAGGAGATTTTGCAAAATATGATCTATGAATAAGATACATTAATATATTAACCATATGTAAATATTTATCTTTCTTTAAATAGTGAATATTAGGCCATATAAGATTTGAATCATTAACTCAAAGCATGTCCTCTCTTTATCCACAACAACATGTATACTATGGCTACTAGATTAAAAAATAATCTAGTTCAGTGATTACTTCTCATTCATATTGAACATTATGAAAAGAGAAAAAAGACAAGGTAACTATTTTATACATTTCATTTACTAATACTGTTCTATGATTAGATATACTAAAAGATGGAAAGGACATTCATTGTGGAATGTAAAATGATGACCTTTCAATAAAATATCTCAACAAGCTCAATGTTGTCTTTAAAGTCATATATATATATGTATATAATTTTAAACTTAATATGTATATAATATTATCATTATAAATATCATAAAATGTTAAGAACAAAAAAGTCCATAAAATGAAAAACTGAATTTATTGACATTGCTAACAATACTTATTCCTGGAAACTTTCTGGTAATCACTGGCACTAGCATATTATTATTACTGAGATAAATCTCACAATATTCCCTATTAAAAAATATTATTTTTATGAGATACTCCAGTTATATTGTTTTATCAGATAAAATTTATTTATCAGCAAACCAAAAACTAGTAATTTAAAATATAGATTCCCAATAGTGATACACAATCAACATTTTATAAATTTTTAAGCATAAGTACTACATGGAAGCAGGTTGTAAAAAAAGGGAAAAATCAACACATACACATAATATGATGAATTTAATCCACATACACAAAATCATATGTTAAGTGTTTTTGACCAGAGTATATAAGCATTTTTTCCTAGAAGATAAGATTAAGTAAATCTAGTGTTTAATAGGTGGAACAAGCACTCTTAGGTAGGATATTGCAGCTACCTAATATGTTAAAATATAAAGTGAACAATCCACAGTGTTTTTTTCTTCTGCTTAATGATAAACAAGGATTTTCCAACAAGAAAATGTATACAGCTGGGTGTGGTGGCACACACCTGAAATCACAGTCACTTGGAAGTTAGAGGCAGGAGGATCACAAGTTCAAAGATGTCCTCAGCAACTTAAGAAGATCCTGTCTTAAAATAAAAAATAAATAGGGCTGGGAGTGTGGCTCGGTGGGTAAGTGCCTCTGGATTCAATCTCTTGTACCAAAAATAAATAAATAAATAAAAATTTAAAAAGTATATTACAACAACAAATGGAAAATAAATCCTAGGAATTATGTAAAAGACATTAAAAATAGACTTGATCCTGTTGTGATCTATAGCTAATAACACTTTAACTACATTTAAATATTGACCTGCAAGATATAAATTTACTATTTACAGATCATTTGACAAATTAAATATCAATACACTAAATGATGGCCCAAGGTTTAATTTAAAACAATAGCATATTGACTTTTAACATTTCTAATATCCCTAGAGTTAACCATTAAACACATTCTTCAGTGAGCTGATTTTTTTACTATCATCTTATATTTGGTAAATGAATAAGGGTATCATGAATGCAATTATTAGAATTCTAGCTCATATAAATTTTATCCTACAATTTTTCATATTCCCTAAATAATTCACTCTCATTTTTATCTCTGAGAAATGAGACATTTCTTAGCAAACTCACTATAATTAAGATTACTCATTTACTTATTTTTCCCTGGCTGTGTAATAAAAGATGCCGAACATGCTGATGTTTGCCAATGTTAGTACAAAAGTGCACACTTCATCAAGGTGAGTGCATTTTACATTCTATACAGAAGTACAATTGTATGCATGTTCAGTAATCTTTCCAATCTGTCTGAACTATTTTATTTTAAAATAAAAGTTGCTTTTAAATTTACTAACTTTATAGCAGCTTTCTATCATTGTATTTTTCAATATTAAAAGTGTAAATATCATCTGAATTTTGGTAAACAAACTTAATATAAAAGACTTTCTAAATATCTAAAAATGAAATATTGGTTATTCAACTATAGTTTTTGATGTAAAATAACTCAATGAATTAACGAAAATTCATGGAAAAACAAAACTAAATTTTCATACAGGATGCCTTAGATAACCAAAACTAAGAGAAGACACTAAGAACCACAAAACAAAATGTTAGATAATATAACAAAATTTATCAGTAACACAGGAAACATCTTTACTTAAATGCCTTATACTTACCCATTTCAAAGACTTTACTACTTGATTTTAAAATGATTATTTTAAGAATATCTCATTATGGAGGATTATTATTTAATTCATTAATATGTACTTATTGGCATATTTTGTTATATAATCAGAAATTAGGTTATAAGTATTTGTTAAATTGGAAGTACTCTCTGACCTTGAGATAATGGCATATTCTCAATAGAAATTATTGTCTACTACCTATCTCCTCATGTGGTTAACTCTTTCACAGTTTTCAGATATAGGTAAACATGCCACAAAATCATGTGAATGTATCTATACCTGTATTTTCTTCATGTAGTATTTCTTTTAAATATGCTTTATAATTTCTATTTTAATTATATATATTCCTTTTCAAATGGAAATTTCAGTAATGTAAACAAGCCATTCTTTTGATTAGTTTTATCTACAGAACTTAAACCAACAGGAGTGGCCATGTATATTCAATGTTCACATTTTAAATTAAATAAGAAAATGTCCTATTTTACCTACCACCAAGTTGCAATTCACAAATATTACTCCAACCAGTTAAATTAGAAAACTAGCAAAGACAGTGCTCTAATTTTTTCTGATAGACTCAATCCAATACTATCAAAATCCAAACACCTGATTTAATTTATTTTTAAATTATTTTTAGGTATATGTGACAATTGAGTGTAATTTCACATATTATATATACATAAATTGTAACTTTTTCTAATTAGGATACCATTCTTGCTATTTTACATTGTTGGGACTAATGACACATTAACTAATTCAGGCTGACTCCTTACTCCCTGGTGGGTGAGCAAGATCAAGGCCTCAAAGGCGGTTTCAAAGGTTAATGAAGATAAATTGGACCACCGTCAGGGATTGGTTGACAACAGTTCCGCGAAAGTGATCAGTTTGTGCTTGCCATATAGTCCTATGGGACTCTCACCTGTGTGAACTCCCCATGCCTTGCTGACCTTTAAGCTGATTGGTTCCCGCCTAGCCTCCACCCTACATAAAAGCTGTGTGACTTCTTTAATAAAGGAGTTCCTGGCGGCGGCGCCTGCGGTCGGCCGCACAGGGCTGGGCTGGCGCAGTCCTGCGCCGGCCATGGCGGGAGCCGGAGGCGGCGGCTGCCCGCGGGCAACGACTTCCAGTGGTGCTTCTCGCAGGTGAAGGGCGCCCTCGAGGAGGTCGTGGCGGAAGCCGACATCATTTCCACCGTTGAATTTAATTACTCTGGAGATCTTCTTGCAACAGGAGACAAGGGCGGCAGAGTTGTTATTTTTCAGCGGGAACAAGAGAATAAAATTCGCCCTCATTCCAGGGGAGAATATAATGTTTACAGTACCTTTCAAAGTCATGAACCAGAGTTTGACTATTTGAAAAGTCTAGAAATTGAGGAAAAGATTAATAAAATTAGGTGGCTGCCACAACAGAATGCTGCTCATTTTCTACTATCTACAAATGATAAAACTATTAAATTATGGAAAATAAGTGAACGGGATAAAAGAGCAGAAGGTTATAACTTGAAAGATGAAGACGGACGACTTCGAGACCCATTTAGAATCACAGCACTGCGGGTTCCAATATTGAAGCCCATGGACCTCATGGTAGAAGCAAGCCCACGACGAATTTTTGCAAATGCTCATACGTATCATATAAATTCCATTTCAGTAAATAGTGATCATGAAACGTATCTTTCTGCAGATGACCTGAGAATTAACCTGTGGCATTTAGAGATCACAGATAGAAGTTTTAACATCGTGGACATCAAACCTGCCAACATGGAGGAGCTGACGGAAGTCATCACCGCCGCCGAGTTCCACCCACACCAGTGCAACGTGCTCGTCTACAGCAGCAGCAAGGGGACCGTCGGGCTATGTGACATGCGCTCCTCCGCCCTGTGCGACCGGCACTCTAAGTTTTTTGAAGAGCCTGAAGATCCCAGTAGCAGGTCCTTCTTCTCAGAAATAATTTCATCCATATCCGATGTCAAATTCAGTCATAGTGGTCGGTACATGATGACCAGAGACTACCTGTCAGTGAAGGTGTGGGACCTCAACATGGAGAGTAGGCCAGTGGAGACCCACCAGGTGCATGAGTACCTGCGGAGCAAGCTCTGCTCCCTCTATGAAAACGACTGCATCTTCGACAAGTTTGAGTGCTGCTGGAATGGTTCTGACAGTGCTGTCATGACGGGCTCCTACAACAACTTCTTCAGGATGTTCGATAGAAACACTCGGAGGGACGTCACACTGGAAGCCTCGAGAGAGAGCAGCAAACCCCGAGCCAGCTTAAAGCCCCGGAAGGTGTGTGCAGGCGGGAAGAGGAAGAAGGACGAGATCAGTGTGGACAGCCTGGACTTCAACAAGAAGATCCTCCACACAGCCTGGCACCCCGTGGACAACGTCATTGCCGTGGCTGCCACCAACAACCTGTACATATTCCAGGACAAAGCCAACTAAGGGAGCCGGCGGAGGCCATGTCTTGTGCAGGCAAGACGACGTCGTTGCCCTCTGCGTTCAGAGTCTGCACGCCCTCCCACAGAGGAAAGAGCTGGCCTCGCCATGTCCTGGCCTGGCCCTGCCTCAACCCGGGAGAGGTGGGTGCCGCTACTCCAGAGTGAAGCCCACTGGGAGCAGAATTGCTGGACATTGCTCAGTAAAGGCCCTTACTCAAAATAAATATATTTATTTAAGTCTGAGCCTTCCTTTCCAGTTTATAGACCAAATAACTAACATCCAAGGGAAGAGGTGTCATCAGGCCTCTCCCCACCCCTCCGGCTCTTTCCTCTCCCTGCTGTCCTTGGTCCTTCACCGGGACGTGGGGTGGCCCCTGAGCCCAGGCAGGTGTTCTCACCTTGTGGTGTGCCCACTCAGAAAAGCAGCATAGTGGAAAGTGCTTTTGAATCCAAACAGAAGTTGTTGGCTTTTTATTTACTTCAATTATGTGTAATGAAATCATGCAGGATTATTCTTGGGAGCAACTTTGGTCCTCCTTTGGCAGAGTGGTGGAAGGTGTGAAGTTCTTCAGATTCTAAACACAACTTTTCCCAAACTGCAGTGGCTGTCCCATTTCTGTAGAAATAGTCCATCCACCCACCAGGCAGGGCTGGGAAGGAAGATCACAAGGAAGAGTAACTCACTGCTGCTGAAAACCAACACCTGGCCTCAAGTAGGCCTCAGAGTCACTACAATTGAAAACACGTGCTTTCTTTTAAAAGCCTTTTTAAAAAGTACTTTGGGGGATCATACTTTTTAAACATTGCTGAAGTCACATGCATGCTTTCATACTGCATTTCAAGCCAGCAGAATCAAACCGTTTTACCTGCTGCCTGATGCCACCAGTACCTTGGTGGTTCATTTCAAAAGGTCTTTGATGTCAAAAATCGAGGTTTCCCATCCAGAGTACAGAGGTGTACCAACACTACGTGACCCAGGACTGCCTCCATGGGACGAGGCCCGCGGGCCCGTCACAGTGCCCCCGCCCCAGGTGGAGGGCCGGCTCTCACGGTCCACTGCCGAAGATGAAGGTGTGTTTTGATTACTAATGATTCAGATATGCAAGGACAAAATGTCGTCACCCTGAGTTGATGTTAACAATGCCACATTAGTTCACATTAAGTTAGAAACTGAGAACATAAATGCCTTTATTTTATTTAAAAGTAACTCTCATTCTGTCTTGGTCGTGATGCCATCAAGGATGTCTGAGGTGTGTAACAGTTGGCCGGCATAGTCAGCCCTGGTCCTTAAAATCGGTTCTCGTAAAACAGGATTTTATATATTTGTTCCAACTATTTTGACCAAAAAGTTTAATAAATTTTAAATGATTTAACTGGAAAAAAAAAAAAAAAAAGGAGTTCCTGCTGTGACTGCTCTCCCACACGCGTCTGATTGTCCTCCGCCTGGAGGGCTGGGTGCGGGCGATCAGTTGACCCTACCTAGCCCAGTCTGACCTTGTTGGGAAGTGTCCCCTTCCCTTGCTGCTGGTTGAGAAGAGCAAGGGGGCTTAAGACCCCAACATCTGGTGCCCAGCGTGGGGCCCCTCGAGGCTGGTCCACAACCAAAGTGAAGAGGCAGCTTCAAAACTGAAAGTACTGGCAGATCAGGCCAAGCGAGTTCCGAGGTAAGGGCATCCCCAAAAAGATGGGGCAAACACACACCACACATGGTGACCCTGCACTCTCAGCTCTTAGACTCATGCTGAAGAGTAGGGGCCTTGAGTTGTCTGACACACAGGCAGAAAAAGCCTGGGACACCTTTACTCGGGTGGCCCCTTGGCTTCCTGCCACTAATCTTTTTGACTAGTCCACATGGGATCGTGTTGAACAACTTGTTAGGAAGAGGGAAATCAATTTAGGGGAGGGTCCCCCATTGGGAGTCTGCCCTACATTATCCGCCCTTAAGGCCTGCTTCTCTCCAGGATCTCCCAAAGGGGGCTCCAAGTTCCCCCCCGCAAAGAGCCGCTGCCTAAAGAACCATAGGCTCCTCCCGTTGCATCTCCTTCCAGAAACTTGCCACATAGTAAACAATGTTGGGAGACCTTTGATGAGAAGCCCAGCCCATCTCCATCCGTTCCTCCCGAGGTTGAGGAATCACGAGGGCAGCCAGTCTCTACACATAGTGAGGGCCCACTTCTGCCCGGGGGAGGCTCATTGTCGCCATCTTGTCCAGATGACAGGAAATCTTCCTGGTGGTCATTTTATGATACTCTAACCTCCCTCCTCCCTGTATGGCCTTCCCAGTAAATGTTAAAATGTTAGTTTGGGAAGGAATGACTACCGATCACAAATTGGCCTGTGCAGGGATGAAAGATCGCTCCATGGGAAGGTTGTGGCTACCAACGTTATTGGCATACAGCTTCCGTGAGCGAGCGGGCAGATGGAAAGGGATTCCTTATCTTCAAGTTTCTTCTTTCTTGCACTTCTCTGCTCTTCCTGCAAACTCGAACGCCTCCTTCTTCTCCCCCTCTTAATCCCTCCTCCTCCTCCAACTTCAACTCAGCTATTTCTGCTTCCATTCCCTGGTCCAGCCCACCAGTCCTCCTGCCACAAGGTCCCACATATGCCAGTGTGGAGGGAGTAACCAGCCCAACCATCAGTGGCATGTCCTAGTAAGGAGTATGATATAGTAGCCCCATTCCCCAGAAGTAGTGGGAGATAATTGTTTAACAATTTTCTGTGTCCAAACCTGAATTGAACCAGGAAAAAGGGTTAAAATGCCCTAGGTGCCAAGTTTCTGCTAGAACATTTTAGCCCCTTTCAGATCCAGATCTCTCAGTCAAGGCTTACATTGAAATGTAAATGGAAGCCAGAAGACTCAGTAGGAGACTGGTCTCAAACCCAAGAGAGAATAAAAAAAAAAAAAAAAAGCAAAAAGAGTCTTACATGAACTCCAGCAAAAGTAAATTTTATGGTGCTTTACTAAAGTAATTAATGACTGTATCATTTTTCCAGGACTCTTGTGTTTTTTTAATTCTATATTTTTTGAGCTCATGATTTTTTTGATCAGTTCTATTTTTTATTCAACTAGAGTTTTTGAACATCTGTTACATTGCTATGGAGATTCACCTGTAAAGTTACAAGGCCTTTGATTTTGTGTTATTTGTATGTTGTGCTGTCTGATGTCATGTTTTGTCTGTATCAAAACTGAGCACTCTTAAAATTAAAATTTAAAAATGGACCCAGATACTTTTAATTCGCGTGATTTAAAAAGGTTCAATTCAAATTGGGTAAACTAATAAAAGTAAAATTGTTGGGACTAATGACACGTTAACTAACTCAGGCTGACTCCTTACTCCCTGGCAAGTGAGCAAGATCAAGGCCTTAAAGGCGGTTTCAAAGGTTAATAAATCGGACCACCATCAGGGATTGGTTAACAACAGTCCCGCGAACATGATCAGCTCATGCTTGCCATATAGTTCTGTGGGACTCTCGCCTGCGTGAACAACCCCCCCTCCCCCGTGCCTTGCTGACCTTTAAGCTAATTGGTTCCTGCCTAGCCCCCACCCTGTGTGATTTCCTCAATAAATGACATTCCTGCTGTGCCTCGTGCACTGACAGACCTCCCGGCTCTGGTGTGTTTCCTTTGCCGCCAACACTCATCATCCTGCTCGGCCCCATATTTTCCTTAGGTGGGCCCTGAAGAGGTACATGGGACCTTGTTGCCCAACAGGGAGCAACATAAAATGTCTTTGAAAATAACTCGCAAGTCTCTAGGTGGTCAAACTACTGAAATGTTGATGTTAATAAAATGTCTAATATCAATTGTTTCTAGGACCTTTCTTCAACAGGAAAGAGATGGCAAATACTGTTCAGGACACTTGTCTGATATCTTGGTTTTTACAAAATAAGTGAATTAGAGTTGACATGTATGGGATTACTCAAATGTGTTTGTGGAGACATCTGATTAATTTACAAAGTTAGGATGCTGATTGTTAAATAACATTGAGTGCTCTTGGCTCCTTGAATTCCATGGGGTAACATACTTGAACATTATTGGTGTTTTCATAGGTTGGTGAATAGAGAAGTTTTGGAATTGCTTTGTGTCACTGAAAACAAGGTTACTGGGACTTATGTCCTAATGGGTATCATTCTGTATACAAAGGGTTCCAGGGGTTTCAACTGTGTTTCAGTTAGAGTACTATAAATAACAAAATATTTAATCTTATTAAAATGGAGTAATTTATAAATTTCTTAAGAGTTGTTTCAGAATGTGAACAAAATGGTCAACACATAGGAAAGAGAAAATAAAGGGTTCTAGATATGGAAATATATTTAGTAAAGAACAAAATCTTTCTGGGTAAGAAAGTGTTTATGTGATGAAATACATGGGGGTCTAAGTAAGTGCTAAGAAAGTCTGTGTGTAAGTAAAAGGCAAGTTTCAACAAGTTTGCATGTAACTAAGTTGGTTGTATGTATGTGACATAGTTAAGGCTATTTAAGGTTTTTCCTAAGGTGAAATACTAATGCTCTGATATAAACCAAAGTTTAATCTGTATGGTAAAACGACAAGGATTTCTTAGAAATACTAATTTACTCTTAACTTTGCGTCTATTAAGTTTTATTCTTTAGAACAATTAGTCTTAAAAATTGGGGTTTATACAATTATGGTTAAACAACTGTTAGAGTATTGTACTACATTAGAGTCTAAATTAAAAAAAAAACTAAATTTGGTAATATAAAACTGTCAAAGTAACTGTGAAATGGTCACTCTTTGTATATTAAATGTGTTCATATTTTCCAGGTATACAAGTTTTTAAAACAGGAAATTTATCAATCTGCTATTCTCCAAACAACAGTGATTAAGATTAGGGTCTCTGACCTCATGACTTTGAACAGTGGACTTCCTTGAGAGCTACACAGACCTCCTAATATTGCACTTTGCAGCTCTACCATCTTAGATCTACAGGTTCAACTTGATTCCTTGGCCACTGTCATCCTGCAATGGCAAAGGAAGGAGGGCTTTGCCTGTTCCTTGGTGAAGAGTGCTGTTTCTACACCAACCGCTCTGGCATTGTATAAGATAAAATCAAAAACCTACAAGAAGATCTGGAACGTCATAGGAGCAAGCTCCACAAGCTCCACTCTAATTTCCTCTGGACTGGGTTACACGGGTGGCTCCCCTACCTCCTTCCACTTATGGGCCAACCAAACACCATTATCCTTGTGTTCACCTTTGGGCCTTGCATAATCAATAAGCTTATCCATTTTCTGAAAAGCCAGGCTAAGTCTGTGCAGCTTATGGTGGTCCAAAAGCATTATACCACCCTTCATAATGATGATTGAGAGCCCTATAGGATCATGGATCACTCATATCAGGACACTGGATCTAAGTGTCTCTCCCTTAAGCCCTGTTCCTCCTGATGGGCCTGCCTGAAGTGCTAAGGTGGTAGTCAATGACGGGTAAGATCCTCAGAGGAGGACAACCTAAAGCAGGCACACCTTTGAGTAAGGCAGACCCCCAAACTACTAGGGTGATGTTCCATGACAGGTAAGACCCTCCCAGGGGCAATCTAAGACAGACACACCCTTAATATAAAACAAAAAAGGGGAATATGTTGGGACTAATGACATGTTAACTAACTCAGGCTGACTCCTTACTCCCTGGTGAGTGAGCAAGATCAAGTCCTCAAAGGCAGTTTCAAAAGTTAATGATGATAAATCGGACCACCATCAGGGATTGGTTAACAACAGTTCCGTGAATGTGATCAGCTCGTGCTTGCCATATAATCCTATGGGACTCTCGCCTGTGTGAATCCCCAACCCCCCCCCCCCCCGCTTGTTGACCTTAAAGCTGATTGGTTCTCGCCTAGCCTTCACCCTACATAAAAGATGTGTGATTTCCTCAATAAACGAGTTCCTGCTGTGACTGGTCTTCCTGACACGTCTGATTATCCTCCGCCCAGAAGGCTGGGTGCGGGCGGTCAGTCAGCCCTACCTTTCCTGGTCTGGCCTTGTTGGGGAGTGTTCCCTTCCCTTTTCGCTGGTCAAGAAGAGCAAGGGGGCTAAAGACCCTGACATGAACCAAAGTAATTTAAAGTGATATGATGAAATAAAAGTAATCTTTCAAATGGAAAAAGATAAAAATTTGAAAAATTTAAATAATAAACTTAACACCAGTAAAACAAATTACACAATCAATAAATGGGCAAAGAAACTGAACAAACACTTCACAGAAGAAATATGAATGGTCAAAAAATATAGAAAAAAATGTTTAACATCTTTAGCAATTAGTGAAATGCAAACTAAATCTACAATGAAATTCCATCTCACTCCAGTCATAAAGGCAATTATCAAGAATACAAGTAACAATGAAAGTTGGTGAAGATGTGGGGAAAAAGGCTCACTCATACATTGCTGGTGGGACTACCAATTGACACAACCCTATGGAAAGTAGTATAGATATTCCTCAGAAAACTTGGAATGAAATCATGATTTGACCCAGTTATCCTATTCCTTGGCATATACCCACAGGACTTAAAATCAGCATACTACAGTGTCACAACCACGTCTCAATTCACAATAGCTAATCTAAGGAACCAACCTAGGTATGCTTCAACAGATGAATGGATAAAGAAAAGGGTACAGAGTGCAGCACCCATGTGAATAACAGGATACAGCTTCCCAACTATCAACGTGTGACAGCCTCCATCTTTGGACACCTCTATCACCACCTTGGGCTACCTCCACTACTGCCACTGTCGTCTTTAGTAGGAACAGTGTCCCTCCTATAACATCAACCAGAGACTAGAAGCCCAATATCAAGGTACCTACAGGTTAGCTGCCACTGCCACCACCAACAAAGGACATGACTGCATCAACTTAGGGATAATAGCCAGAGCCTGAAAGAACATCATCAAGGTCCCTGCAAGCTTGGTTCCATCTGAGGTATCCCCGTTAGGTGTGCTAATAGCCACTACCTTGCTTCAGACGCAGGAGAGAGTCTTGCAGGGGGTCATTAGGTTGGAAGAGGGTGTGGGGGCATCATAAGCCTGGTTCACCCAGTCAACAAGCCCAACACCCACTAGGATCCCAGAAAAAACTCAGGCAGCACTTGCTGGGACTCAACATCAGCCTGTTCTATAACCTTACCCCCCCACAACACACCATGGACTGATTACCTTGTACAACAAGTTTGGAAATCAACTGGGCACTCCAGTTCCTCAATCCCCATCTTCCATTCATCCCCTGGCCATCAAAATGGCCCAGAACTTGCAGCTATGTGGCTGGTTCACAGCTCTCAATGCCTGGTCCTGATCTGCCCAATACAGAACAATTTTCTTCAACAGGTGCACAGATCCAGGCATTCAGCCCCCAGGACCTCTGAAAAGAGAGGTTCCTTATTGGGAAGTCAAAGGGTGGGGGCAGAAGAGATACAATTTAGAGACCAGGAATTGTGCAGTTCACAAGTGAGGTAAGGGGCTAAAACCAGGGTCCTGTGTCATACGAGTGGACCCCAAAGAGGAGTCCTAAGGCACAGTCTTCCAGTGGGGCTGGTAATTGCTATATCCTACCTCCAGGAGCTCCACCTCCAAGTCTAATCCCTCCCACCTTAGTAACATTTACCATCCTAAGGGTGGAGTTACCAGCAAACTCCAGAAAATCCCACCTATCAGATGAGAAGCTCAGCAGAGAAGATATTGATCACCAACAGAAGCAATTGTTCAATTTTTCTTCAGGACTCTTTTTTTTTTCCCCTATTTTTTTCTTTTTTTCATTGCACACACTCACATCCCCAACATTTTTTAAATTAAGTACTGTTTATGAATCAGGCTACTGAGAACTCAGAAGTTTGAATAAAGTATTACAGTTTTTTGTAGACTCTTTTAATTTTCTTTTCTTTCCTTTTTCTTTTCTTCTTTTTTACTCCCTCTATTTTCCTCTTATATACCTATTCCTTGAAGTCTCTTTCTTGCTTTTCTCCTGCTAGCAACCAACTTCTTTTGATTCCTCTTTCACTTGTCCTATGATCTAACACTTCTATAGTATCACCTACTACCTCATTAACATCACATCCTACACCCCTTCCCCATTCTTTATCTGTCCACCTTAGAAATTGTAAGCCTACTTCAAACCTAATGTTTATGTTGTAGATAATAAGCGAACACATCATCTCTGTTTATTGTGACAAAACTGTTAACATCTTAATAGGGGCTATTTGGTTTAAGGCTGCACAATATATGCATTGGATGAATATATTATATATGCATATATTAATGTTGATCTCCCCCTTAAAAGAATGAAGCTTTGGAAAACTTCAGGGACACTAAAAATCTCCAGGGTGGAATTTAATACCTTGTATCCATACTGCTATAAAACATGAAAAACATGAAAAAAAAAAAAGAAGGGGGAAAAGTGCTCCAAACAAAACAAGATGCTATGTTAATAGAATACATTAATAGCACAGAAGAAATGTCAGAGAAGATCAGAAAGTACATAATTAAAATGGTCTGTGGAATAAAGGATGATAAAAGAAAGCAAATGCAGGCAAAAGAAGATCAGTTAAATAATGAGTTAAAAGAGAAAATGCGTAAGCAATGTGATGGGCTGACAGATCTGGCTCCATGAGAATGTTACAGGCCAGACTACAAGGGAAATGACTAAACTGATCCATTTTGCTCTGAGACTCCATGTTATGTAGGAAATAAGCTTCCCCCATGGGAACACCCCACCTCTGTACCCATCATCAGTTACTGAGCATGACATGTTTAGCAATACAAAATGACAATTCTTATGTAGTGAAAAATTGCTCTCTTTTGATTCCTACTGCTCCTAAACAATGTACCATGTGAACGGTGATTGTGTGGATGTTAGTAACCATTCTTTAGTTTGTACCTAGATAAGGGTCGTTTTGACCCACTTCCCCCTCTGTTGATGATCTCATGATGTTAGTTTGTAATTTTGAATCATAGCAACAGACACTTATGATTGATGTGATTTTGGGTATAAGAATCCCTACAACCCTATGGTTGGGACTGTTCTCCCAATAGCATTTTGGGGGCATTGTGTGACACAGTCAGCCAGCCAGCTTAATAAAGACTCTCAAATTTGGACTTCTAAGTGGTGATCTTCTAAGTCTGTTCTTAAGTTGTGCCCCATAACAGCAAAAGCTTACTTCAACAAAGAGATAGAAATTTTGAAAAAAACAAGCAAATAGAAACATCGAAATGAAGGAAACAATTAACCAAATTAAAAACTCAATAGAAAGCATCACCAATAGATTAGATCACTTGGAAGACAGAACTTCACACAATAAGACAAAATACTTAATCTTGAAAATAAAACTGAACACAGAGAGTAGATGGTAAGAAGTCAAGAGAATCTCCAAGAATTATGGGATAATATCAAAAGACCAAATTCAAGAGTTATCAGGAGAGATGAAGAAGCAGAGATACAAACACAAGTAATGAACAATCAATTCAATAAAATATCATCAGAAAAATTCCCAAACTTGGTTTCAAGATGGCGGACTAGAGGGTGGCTGCATTTCATGTTGCTCCAGGACTCAGGATTCAAAAGAGGAGATATTGAGAGACTTGGGACCAACTCAAACCAGCTGGGTGAGTCTCTCCTGTTGGGGAGGCGTCCCAGATGGGACGGTAGTCCCGGAATGCAGGGAACTTTGTGAAGTAGAGCTGCCGGCGAGACACCCCTCCCCCCGCTGGAGCAGTGAACTCGGACTGCATGGTAGAGGAGGCCACTCAGCACAGAGCTGGGACTCGGAGCAACCACTGGGGCTCTGGTGGCTGCCCAGGGGAGGAGCGGCGAGGAGAGCTGTGTGGACTCAGAACACCGGGGCCTGCCCTGAGGAGGAGGAGGAGGAGCGTGGCCACTTGGATTCGGAGTGACTACACCAGAGCTACAGGCGGTTGCCAGATGAGGAGCTGCGTGGCAAGCTGTTTGGACTCAGAAGACTTCTGAACACCGGGGCCTGCCTGGAGGAGTAGGAGGAGGAGGAGGAGGAGGCGGCAGGTCGTTTGGACTCGCAGTGACTACATTAGAGCTCCAGGCGGCTGCTCAGAGGAAGAGGCGATTGGTGAGTTGTTTGGACTTAAAGCGACTGCTCCTGAACACCCGGGGGGTTACCTGGAGGAGGAGGAGGAACGGGGCGGGTCACTTCAACTCGGAGTGATTGCCCAGGGCTACGGGTGTTTGGTGGGAAGAGGAAGCACACAGTGAGTTGCTTTGACTCCTAGTGACCGCACTGGAATACTGGGCGGCTGTCTGGAGGAAGAGGCTTGCGGCAAGTCTCTGGGACTCAGAGCGATTGTACAGGGCCCCAGGTGGCTGCTCAGAGGAGGGGCCGCATAGCCAGGCGATTAGGTGCAGAGCAGGGTCCCAGGATCTAGGAGGCTGCTTGGTGGAAGAGTGACACAGAGACACGCTTAGGGGCGGAACGAAGGTTCCAGGACTGCGGGCAGATTCTCTGAGGAGGGGCAGCCTAAGGAGATTCATCTGCGAAGGGTGAGGCTCTCAGGCCCAGGAGGTAGGGCCGGGCCCCTGGGAACTTTGCAGAGGAAGGCAGCCCAGCCCAGACGGTAGCTGTAAATTGAGGGGAACCTCTAGGAGGGGAACTGACCAACGAGACCTCCCCACCGGGTGAGTCTGCCCTGCCGGGTGAGTTTTCCCCACAAGGATGGTAAAACCAGAGAAACAGGCCCAAACAGGCCTTGCCTCAGCCCACAGCCTAGGTCCCCTTTAGACGACCATTGGTCAATAAGTGGAGACACCTCTGCCCACTAGCAGGGATTATACACCACCTGAAGGACACCACTCCTAGAGAGGCAACTTCCTTGTGGAGCACAGCATTATCAACTTCCTCCAAGACTTCAGCCTACTGAAGGCTAAGAGGGGATATATATAGAAATCTTCAGGGATATTGTAAGTCAATACAGGAAATCTGCAATATCTCAGCGGTCCACTGATACCTGAACAATATGAGGAAACAAGGAAAGAAAATGCTGCAAACAAATCTAGATGTTACATCAATAAAACCCAATGACAGCATGGCAGAAGAAATGACAGAAAAGGAGTTCAGAATGTACATAATTAAAATGATCAGGGAAGCAAACGATGAGATGAAAGAGCAAATGCATGCACTGAAGGATGAGATGAAAGAGCAAATGCAGGCATTGAATGATCGCAAATACAGGAAGCAAAAGATCATTTCAATAAAGAGTTAGAGATATTGAAAAAACAAACAAACAGAAATCCTTGAAATGAAGGAAACAATAAACCAAATTAAGAACTCCATAGAAAGCATATCCAGTAGGATAGAACACCTGGAAGACAGAACCTCAGACATTGAAGACAAAATATTTAACCTTGAAAACAAAGTTGAACAAACAGAGAAGATGGTAAGAAATCATGAACAGAATCTACAAGAACTATGGGATATCATGAAAAGGCCAAATTTAAGAATTATTGGGATTGAGGAAGGCCTAGAGAAACAAGCCAAAGGAATGAACAATCTATTCAATGAAATAATATCAGAAAATTTCCTAAATCTGAAGAATGAAATGGAAAATCAAGTTCAAGAGGCTTATAGGACTCCAAATACACAAAATTACAACAGACCCACACCAAGGCACATTATAATGAAAATACCTAACATACAAAATAAAGACAGAATTTTAAAGGCTGTGAGAGAAAAGAATCAAATTACATTCAGGGGGAAACCAATACGGATATCAGCAGATTTTTCAATCCAGACCCTAAAAGCTAAAAGGGCCTGGAACAACATTTTTCAAGCCCTGAAAGAAAATGAATGCCAACCAAGAATCTTATACCCAGCAAAATTTACCTTCAAATTTGATGATGAAATAAAATCCTTCCATGATAAACAAAAGCTAAAAGAATTTACAAAAAGAAAGTCAGCATTACAGAACATTCTCAGCAAAATATTCCATGAGAAAGAGATGAAAATCAACGAAGCAAATCAGCAAAGGGAGGAATTATCCTAAAGGAATTGTCAAATAAAGGAGGAAACAAGTTGTGTCAAATAAATAAATAAATAAAATTATAAAATGAACCAAATGACCGGGAAACCAAATCATATCTCTATAATAACCCTGAATGTTAATGGCCTGAATTCATCAATCAAAAGTCATAGACTGGCAGATTGGATTAAAAAGAAAGATCCAACAATATGTTGCCTAAAAGAGACTCACCTCATAGAAAAAGATACCCATAGACTAAAGGTGAAAGGATGGGGAAAAACTTACCATGCACATGGACTCAGCAAAAAAGCTGGAGTATCCATCCTCATTTCAGATAATGTGGACTTCAAGCCAAAGTTAGTCAGAAGGGATAAAAAAGGTCATTTCATACTGCTTAAGGGAAGCATAAATCAGCAAGATATAACAATCATAAACATCTATGCCCCAAACAGTGACTCATCCATGTATGTCAAACAAATCCTTCTCAATTTCAGAAACCAAATAGACCATAACACAATAATACTAGGTGATTTTAACATGCCTCTCTCACCACTCGACAGATCTTCCAGACAAAAATTGAACAAAGAAACCATAGATCTCAATAACACAATCAATAATTTAGACTTAACGGACATTTATAGAATATACCATCCAACCAAGAGCGAATACACTTTCTTCTCAGCAGCACATGGATCCTTCTCTAAAATAGACCATATGTTATGCCACAAAGCTAATGTTAGCAAATACAAGAAGATAGAGACACTACCTTGTATTCTATCAGATCATAATGGATTGAAGTTAGAAATAAATGAAAGAGTAAAACACAGAAACTATTCCAACATCTGGAGATTAAAAAATATGTTATTATAGGATGAAAGAATAACAGAAGATATTAGGAAGGAAATTAAAAAATTCTTAGAGGTAAATGAGAACCAAGAAACATCATATCAAAATCTCTGCGACACTATGAAAGCAGTACTTAGAGGGAAATTTATTTCATGGAGCGCATTTAATAAAAGAAGTAAAACTCAACAAATAAACGACCTAACACTACAGCTCAAAGCCCTAGAAAAAGAAGAACAGACCAGCACCAAAATTAGTAGAAGACAGGAAATAGTTAAATTCAGAGCTGAAATCAATGAAGTTGAAACAAAAGAAACAATACAAAAAATTGACAAAATAAATAGTTGGTTCTTTGAAAAAATAAACAAAATTGATAAACCCTTAGCCACTCTAACAAAGAGAAGACGAGAGAAAACCCAAATCACCAAAATTCGGAATGAACAAGGAAATATCACAACAGACAGGATTGAAATACAAAACATAATTAGAAGCTATTTTGAAAATCTACACTCCAACAAAATAGAAAATTTCGAAGACATCAACAGGTTTCTAGAGACATATGAATTGCCTAAACTGAACGAGGAGGACATACACAATTTAAATAGACCAATTTCAAGTACTGAAATAGAAGAAGTCTTCAAAAGCCTATCAACAAAGAAATGTCTGGGACCAGATGGGTTCTCAGCCGAGTTCTACAAAATCTTTAAAGAAGAGCTCATTCCAATACTTCTCAAAGTATTCCATAAAATAGAAGAGGAGGGAACCCTCCCAAACTCACTCTATGAAGCCAATATCACACTGATACCTAAACCAGACAGAGACTCATCAAGGAAAGAAATTTTCAGACCAATATCCTTAATGAACATCGACGCAAAAATTCTCAACAAAATTTTAGCAAATCGCATACAAAAACATATTAAAAAGATAGTGCACCATGATCAAGTGGGTTTCATCCAAGGGATGCAAGGTTGGTTCAACATCTGGAAATCAATAAATGTAATTCACCATATCAATAGACTTAAAGTCAAGAATCATATGATTATTTCAATAGATGCAGAAAAAGCATTTGATAAAATACAGCACCCCTTCATGCTCAAAACACTAGAAAAAATAGGGATAGTGGGAACATTCCTTAACATTGTAAAGGCCATTTATGCTAAGCCCATGGCTAATATCATTCTAAATGGTGAAAAACTGCAAGCATTCCCCCTAAAAACTGGAACAAGGCAGGGATGCCCTCTTTCACCACTTCTATTCAACATCGTTCTTGAGACTCTAGCTAGAGCAATTAGACAAACCAAAGAAATTAAAGGGATACGAATTGGAAAAGAAGAACTCAAACTATTCCTGTTCGCTGATGACATGATTATATATTTAGAGGAACCTGGAAATTCCACCAGAAAACTCTTAGAACTCATAAGTGAATTCAGTAAAGTGGCAGGTTACAAGATCAATGCTCATAAATCCAACGCATTTTTATACATAAGTGATGAATCTCCAGAAAGAGAAATTAGGAAAACTACCCCATTCACAATAGCATCGAAAAAAATAAAATACTTGGGAATCAATCTCACAAAAGAGGTGAAAGACCTCTACAATGAGAACTACAGAACACTAAAGAAAGAAATTAAAGAACACCTTAGAAGATGGAAAGATCTTCCATGTTCTAGGATAGGAAAAATTAATATTGTCAAAATGGGCATACTACCTAAAGTGCTATACCAATTCAATGCAATTCCAATTAAAATCCCAATGATGTACCTTACAGAAATAGAGGAAGCAATTATGAAATTCATCTGGAAGAATAAGAAATGAAGAATAGCTAAAGCAATCCTTAGCAGGAAGAGTGAAACAGGGGGTATTGCAATACCAGATCTTCAACTCTACTACAAAGCAATAGTAACAAAAACGGCATGGTATTCGTACCAAAATAGAAAGGTAGATCAATGGTACAGAATAGAGGACACGGACACAAACCCAAATAAATACAATTTTCTCATAGTAGACAAAGGGGCTAAAAATATGCAATGGAGAAAAGATAGCCTCTTCAACAAATGGTGCTGGGAGAATTGGAAATCCATATGCAACAGAATGAAACTAAACCCATATCTCTCACCCTGCACAAAACTCAACTCAAAATGGATGAAGGACCTCGGAATCACACCAGAGACTCTGCAGATTATAGAAGAAAAAGTAGGTCCCGATCTTCAACATGTCAGGCTAGGACCAGACTTCCTCAACAGGACTCCCATAGGACAAGAAATAAAAGCAAGAATCAATAACTGGGATAGATTCAAACTAAAAAGCTTTCTCTCAGCAAAGGAAACTATCAGTAATGTGAAGAAAGAGCCTACTTAATGGGAGAATATCTTTGCCAATCATACTTCAGAGAGAACACTAATCTCCAGAATCTATAAAGAACTCAAAAAACTCTACGCCAAGAATACAAATAATCCAGTCAACAAATGGGCTAAGGAAATGAATAGACACTTCACAGAAGAAGATCTACAAGCAATCAACAAACATATGGAAAAATGTTCAACATCTCTAGTAATAAGAGAAATGCAAATCAAAACTACCCTAAAATTCCATCTCACCCCAATTAGAATGGCGATTATCAAGAATACAAGCAACAACTGGTGTTGTCGAGGATGTGGGGAGAAAGGTACACTCATACATTGCAGGTGGGGCTGCAAATTAGTGCAGCCACTCTGGAAAGCAGTGTGCAGATTCCTTAGAAAACTTGGAATGGACCCGCCATTTGACCCAGCTATCCCACTCTTGGCCTATACCCAAAGGACTTAAAATCAGCATACTACAGAGATACAACCACATCAATGTTCATAGCTGCTCAATTCACAATATCCAGACTGTGGAACCAACCTAGATGCCCTTCAATTGATGAGTGGATAAAGAAACTGTGGTATATATATACAATGGAATATTACTCAGCCATAAAGAATGATAAAATTATGGCATTTGTAGGCAATTGGATGAAATTGGAGAATATCATGCTAAGTGAGATAAGGCAATCTCAAAAAGCCAAAGGACGAATGATATCGCTAATAAGTGGAGGATGACACATAATGGGGGAATGGAAGAGTTAGTGTTAGGGTTAGAGTTAGGGTTAGGTAGGGGGGCAAGTATGGAGGAAGGAAGGACTGTATAGAGGGAAAAGAGGGGTGGGAGGGGTGGGGGGAAGGGAAAAATTAACAGAATGAATCAAACAACATTACTCTATGTAAATTTATGATTACACAAATGGTATGCCTTTACACCATGTACAAACAGAGAAACAACATGTATCCCATTTGTTTACAATAAAAAAAATAAAATTAAATTAAAAAAAATTCCCAAACTTAAAGAATGAAAAAGAAAATAAAATACAAGAGGCTTATAGGACACAAAATGTACAAAATTTTAAGACATCCACACCAAGGTATATTATAATGAAAATGTCCAGCATACAAAATAACTTATAGAATTTTAAAGGCCAATAGAGAGAAGTATCAGATCACATATAGGGGGAAAACAATTTGGATATCAGGAGGTTTCTCAACTCAGACCCTGAAAGCTAGAAGGTCCTGGAACAACATATACCAAGCTCTGAAAGAAAAAGGATTGTCTACCAAAAATCTTATATCCAGCAAAACTAAGTTTCAGATTGGATGACAAAATAAAAATCTTCCATGATAAACAAAGGTTAAAAGAATTTACAGAAAGCCTACATTTCGGAACATTCTCAGCTAAATATTCTATGAGAAGGAAATGGACAATAACAAGGAAAGTCAGCAAAGTGAAGAAATAAGCTAAAGAGAAAGCTAATCAAAGGAGAAACCAAGTCAAGTTAAAAACCAAAAATAAGACAAAATGATTGGGAAGACAAATCATATCTCAATAATAACCCTGAATGTTAATGGTCTAAACAAATGACATAGACTGGTAGATTGGATTTATAAAAAAGACTCAAATATTTGCTACCTTCAAGAGACTCATTGCATAGGAAAAGATTTCCACAGACTGAAGTTGAAAGGATAAGAAATAAATTATATCATGAACACAGACTACATATAAAAAAGTAGGAATTTCCATCCTCATGTCTGATAAAGCTGACTTCAAACCAAAGTTAGTCAGGAGACATAAGGAAGGACATTTCATACTGCTTAAGGGGATCATAAATTAACAAGACTTAACAATCATAGATATACATGCCCCAAACAATGGAGCATTTATATACATCAAACAAATACTTCTCAATTCCAGGAACCAAATAGACCACAACAAAATAATACTGCAATATTTTAACACAACTCTGTCACCACTGGATAGATCTTCCTAACAAAATTTGAATAAAGAAATCATAGAATGCAATAATACAATGAATTGAAAGACATATATAGAATATTCAATGAATGAACACACTTTTTATCTCAGTAGCACATGAATTCTTCCATAAAATAGACCATATGTTATGCCACAAAACAACTTTTAGCAAACCCCCCCCCAAAAAAGAGAGAGAGAGAGATACTATCCTGCATTCTATCAGATCATAATGGAATAAAATTAGAAGTCAATGATAAAATAAAAAATAGAAGCTACTCCAATACCTGGAGACTACATAATATGCTATTTAATTATGCATGGATAACAGAAGACATCAGGGAGGAGATTAAAAAAATTCTTAGATGTAAATGAGACTACCAATACAACATATCAAAATCTCTGGGACACTCTGAAGGCAGTGGTAAAAACAAAGTTTATTACATTGAGCTAATTCATTAAAATAACAAAAAGTCAACAAATATATGACCTAACATTAATTACATCTCAAAGCCTTAGGGGGGGAAAAAAAAAAAAAAAAAAAACAGATCAACTCCAAAAGTAGGAGAAGACAGGCGATACTTAAAATCAGAGTTGAAATCAATGAAATTGAAACAAGAGAAACAATTCAAAAAATTGACAAAACAAAAAGTTGGTTCTTTGAAAACAGAAAAGAATTGATAAACCCTTATCCACACTTACAAAGAGAAGGAGAGAGAAAACTCAAATTACTAAAATTCAGGATGAAAAAGGAAAAATCATGATGGACCCTACTGAAATACAAAAGATAATTAGAAGCTATTTTGAAAATCTATACTCCAACAAAATAGAAAATCTTGAAGACATCAACAAATTTCCAGAGACATGATTTACCCAAACTGAATGAGGAGGACATACAGAATTTGAACAGAACAATCTCAAACAATGAAATTGAAGATACCATCAAAAGCCTACTAACAAAGAAAAGTCCAGGACCAGAAGGATTCTCAGCTGAGTTCAACCAGATCTTCAAGGAAAAAACTAATTATCCTCCTCCTCAAATTATGGCATGACAGAAAAGGAGGCATCCATTCCAAACTCATTCTATGAAGCTAGTATCACCCTGATACCAAACGAGACAAAGACACATCAAGGAAAAACACTTCAGTCCAATATCCCTGATCAAAATGCATGCAAAAATTCTTAACAATATTCAGACAAATCACATACACAAACATATTAAAAAGATAGTGCATTATGATCAAGTGGGGTTATCCCAGGTATGCAAGGTTGGTTCAACATCTGGACATCAATAAATGTAATTTATCATATCAATAGACTTACAGTTAAGAATCTTATGATCATTTCAATGGATGCAGAAAAGCATTTGATAACAATACAGCATCCCTTCATGTTCAAAACACAAGAAAAAATAGGGATAGTAGTAACATACCTCAACATTGTAAACACTATCTATGCTAAGTCCAAGGCCAATATCATTCTAAATGGAGAAAAATTGAAAGCATTCCCAGTAAAAACTGGAACAAGATGGGGATGCCCTCTTTTACCACTCCTATTGAATGTGGACTTTGAAACTTTAGGCAGAGCCATTAGACAGATGAAAGGAATTAAAGGGATATGAATAGGAAAGGAAGAATTCAAACTATCACTATTTGCTTATGACCTGATTCTATATTTAGAGGATCCAAAAAATTACACCAGAAAACTTCTAGAACTAATAAATGAATTCAGCAAAGTAGCAGGATATAAAATCAACACTCATAAGTCTAATGCATTTCTACTCATAAGTGATGAATCCTCTGAAAAAGGAATTAGGAAAACTACCCCTTTCGAAAGAGCCTCAAAAAAATAAAATACTTGGGAATCAGTCCAACAAAATAGGTGAAAGACCCCTGCAAAGAAAACTACAGAACAGAACACCAATGAAAGAAATTAAAGAAACCATAGAAGATGGAAAGATCTCCCATGTTCTTGAATAGGCAGAATTAATTGTCAAAATAGCCATATTACCAAAAGCGTTATACTGATTCAATGCAATTCCAATTAAAATCCCAATGACATTCCTCATAGAAATACAGAAAGCAATCATGAAATTAATTTGGAAAAACAAGAAACCCAGAATAGTCAAAGCAATCCTTAGCAAGAAGGGTGAAGTGGGAGGCATCACAATACCAGACCTCAAACAGAGCTATAGTAACAAAAATGGCATGGTATTGGCACCAAAATGAACAGGTAGACCAATGGTACAAAATAGAAGACACAGGGACAAATCAACATAAATATAATTATCTCATACTAGACAAAGGTGACAAAAACATACATTGAAGAAAAGAAAGCCTCTTCAACAAGTGGTGCTGGGAAAACTGGAAATCCATATGAAGCAAAATGAAGTTAAACCCCTATCCCTCACCCTGCACAAAACTCAGCCCAAAATGTATCAAGGACCTAGGAATTAGACCACAGATACTAAACCTAATAGAAGAAAAAGTGGACCCAAATCTTCATTATGCTGGTTTAGGCCCAGACTTCTTAACAAGACTCCTAAAGCGCAAGAAATAAAATTAAGAATCAATAAATGAGATTCAAACTAAAAAGCTCCTTCTTAGCAAAGAAAATAATCAATATGAAGAGAGCCTACAGAGTGGGAAAAATCTTTACCACATGCACCTGAGAGAGCATTAATCTCCAGGATTCAGAAAACCCCAAAATCATAACACCAAAAATAAAAATAACCCAATCAATAAATGAGCTAAGGAACTGAACAGACACTTCACAGAAATAGATATACAATGGATCAAAAAATATATGAAAAAAATATTCAATATTGCTAGTAGAGAAATGCAAATCAAAACTTCTGTAAGATTTAATCTTACTCCAGTCGGAATGGCAATTATCAAGAATACAAGCAACAATATGTGTTGGCAAGAATGTGGGGAAAAAGATACACTCATACCATTCTGGTGGGAATGCAAATTGGTGCAACTACTCTGGAAGGCAGTATGGACATTCCTTAGAAAACTTGGAATGGAACCACCATTTAACCCAGCTATCCCACCTCTCGTCCTATAGACAAAGGATTTAAAATCAGCATACTACAGTAACGTAACCACATCAATGTATATGGCAGCTCAATTCATAGTAGCTAAATTGTGGAACCAACCTAGATGTCCTTCAATAGATGCATGGGTAAAGAAACTGTGGTAGATATACACAATGGAATATTATTCAGCCATAAAGAATAAAATTATGGTATTTTTCAGGTAAATGAATGGAGTTGGAGAATATCATGCTAAGCAAGATAAACCAATTCAAAATACCAAAGACCAAATGTTTCCTCTGATAAGTGGATGCTAAGACATAATGGGGGGGGGGGGAGTAAGGGAAGATTGGAGGAACATTTTATTGGGCAGAAGAGAACGAGGGGAGGCAAGGGAGTAGTGGGGTGGGAAAAATAATGGAATGAGACAGATATAATTACCCTTTGTACATGTATGATTTTATGAGCAGTGTGACTCTACATCTTGTACAACCAGGGAAATAAAAACTTTTACTCCATTTATTTACAATCGAAATGCACTCTGCTTTCATGTATAACTGAAGAGAACAAATTAAAATATAAAAAGGAATAAAAGATTAAAAAAAAAGAAAATCGGTACATATGTATCAGGGAATATTACTCAGTCATAAAGAAGAATGAAATTATGACATTTGCCAGTAAAATGGATGGAGCTGGCAAGGATCATGCTAAGTGAAATAGGTCAATTCCAAAAAACCAAAGGGCAAATGTTCTCTCTGATAGGTGAATACTAACACAGAATAAGGGGTGGGGGAGAATAGAAGTTCATTAGAATTTAATTATTTAAATATTTGGTAGAACTCTGCAGTCTCCAATCTCCAGTCTTGGGTTCTTATTTAATTTTTTTGGTATTTTTTATGCTTGCATGTACTTGTGTGATGGAATATTTTACTTATCAAAGAATTCATCTATTTCTTCCAGGTTATGCAATTTCTTGGTATATAATTATTCATAGTTGTCTCATGCATTTTTAAAAAAATTTTTGTGACATCACTTGAGTCACTTCTAATTCTGTATATATATGAGTCTTCTCTGTTTTTCTTAGTCCATTTATGAATCTATTATTTTTTTTGACTTTTTTTCAAAACTGCAATTTTTGAATTTGTGATATTTACTATTGTTATTCTAATCTGTATTTCATTATCTCTGGTCAATATTTACTGTTCCTTCCCTTCTTCTGATTTGAGGCTTAGTTTGTTGTTATTTTTCAAGTGTTTTAATGTGTAAGGACAGATTGCTGATGTTTTTATTCTTACTTTCTCTTTCCCTCCCTGTGCCTCTCTCGCTTTTCTTTCCTTCTCTCCCTCTTCCCTCTCTCCTCTCCCTCCCTCTCTTCCTGCTATAAAATACGCACACTATATAACTCTCATTTAGTACCGTTATTTTTATATCCCCTCAACTTTGAGTACATTGTTTTTATTTCATTTGTCTCTTTTTAAAATTCAGTATTATTTCTTGTTTGGTACATCAGTTTTTTAACTTTATTTTTCACACATTTATGGATTTTCATTTTCTTCTGCTATTTATTTCACTTTTTACCTTATTATGGCCAAATAAAAATAGTTTATATAATTCCATTTTTCCTAAATATGTAAAGACTTGTGGCCTAACGGGTTTTCTATTTGGGGACCACTTGCCCTTGTGAAGAAAGTGTTTTCTGAAGTTGGTGGGTCAGTGTTCTATATATGTCTGTGAGGAGAAATTGGTCCTCAGTCTTGTTAGTGGCCTCTGTGCTCTTATTGATCTTCTGTGTGATTGTTCTATCCATAACTGAAAGTGGAATATTACGAAATCATACAATTTGGAATCTGCTGTATATTTACATCTTAAATTCTGTTCATATTCACCTCATGTATTTAGGTTGTGTAATATTTTGTTTATGTTTATTTACAATTATTATATCTTCCTGGCAAATTTACTTTAGAATTTAAATGTCTTGTGAAAATTTTTGTTATAAGTCTCTCTAATCTGACACATTTTGCCTCCCCAAACCCATTTTCTTTAGGTTTACATTTGAAAGAAGTATCTTTTTCTACCCCTTAACTCTTAGATTATTTGTGTCCTTAGATCTAAAATGAGTTGGTGGTAGACAGCATGTGATTGAATCTTGATTTTTGCAAATTTATTCAGGCATTCATCTTCTAGTTGTTTTTTTTTTTTTTAACATGTTCACATTTAAAGTAACTACAGAAATGAAAGAAATTAATATTGTCATTTGTTCTTTTCTGTCCTACACATTGTTGGTTTCCCTTTTCCTCTCCTGTTGGCTTACTTTGTGTTTCACTGATTTGTTTTGTAGTGACATGCTTTTATTCTCTTATTTTCTGTAGTGTGTATTATGTAGACATTTTCTTTGTGGTTAGCATTGCAATTTCATAAAGCATCATAAAGTTATAATAATCCATTTTAAACTGATGATAACTTCACTTCATTCTCATATAGAAATTCTATTCTTCCATCTATGAGAGAAGTCACTTTTGTTATTTGCAAGATTATCTCTTTCATAATGTGACAGTTTCCTAATGATGTGTTTCACTATAGTTTATTTTAGATTTGTTATTGTGGAGTTCTTTGAACTTTTTGAATTTATGTATTTATTTCTTTCTTCAGGTTTGGGAAATTCCCAGTTTTTGTTTCTTCAAATAGAGTCTTTTCCCCTTTCTCTTTCTTCCCCGGAATTCCAATGATGTGGATTATGCTCTGCTTAATGCACGAGTTCCTTAGACTATTTTAATTTTTCTTTATTTCTTTTCTTTTTTCTTCTTTGCCTCAGTTATATCACCAATTCTTGTCATCTAGTTCACAGATATTTTCTTCTGCTTGGTCAAATCTGCTGACAAATCGATACCTTGAAATTTTCATTTCGTATATTATACTCTTAATTTCCAGATTGTTTTTCTTCTTCATACTTTTTTCTTTGTTGATATTTTTACTTTGTCCCCATATTATTCAGATTCTACTTAGTTTTCTGTCTGCACTCCTGTAATTCATTGAGCATCTTCAAGAAAATAATTTTGAATCACCTGTCAGTCATTTCATAAAAATTTGCTTCTATAAATTTAGGTTCAATTTCTGTAAATTTAACTGGATCCTTAACATGTATCAGGGTTGCTTATTACTGTGAAGTTTCTGTTTGTTTGTTTTTGTTTTCTTGTGTTTTGTTTTTCCTTTTTGAGATTTTGATAATTGAAAACTCAGGCAATTCTCCCAGACATTTAGGTCTGGTTTCATGCAAAAATGTCTTTCTACATATACATTGCCTGGAAAGAGATTCTACAGAATTCTCAAGTTTTGTCTGGGTATGTGTCATCTCTGGGACTGTGTGTGATCTTTTTGAAGAGATTTGCCAATTTCTACTCAGGATTTCCTCCTTGGTGTCTGGCTACAATGTTATGGTGTCCAGCTACAATGTTATGGTGTGTCTGGTGCTGTATTATATAATGACCCACGACCTCTCCCTAGCCATCTATTTGTGTTACCTTATACACTGGTATAAGGTTGATATCATTATTCTCAGGGATTTTCAACATGGCACCCATTTTTGTCCGTTTTTTGATAGAAGCAAGATAGAAATCAGTCCTTTGGGCAGTTTCCATTTACAATCAATAGATTTATATGCTTATACAGTCCTTTTTATACAAAGTTTCTTTTCAAACCATTGCTCAAATTCCTCAGTAAATGAGCAATAATAACATACAAGGTTTTAATAAGAATAAAATATAGGGCTGAGGATATAGCTCAGTTGGTAGAGTTGTCATTTGTTCTTTTCTGTCCTACACATTGTTGGTTTCCCTTTTCCTCTCCTGTTGGCTTACTTTGTGTTTCACTGATTTGTTTTGTAGTGACATGCTTTTAAACCCACAAGGCCCTGGGTTTAATCCCCAGCACGGGGGGGGGGGGAATAAAATATATACCAAATTTCTGTTTATATAAGGAAAATGTTTAAATCATACATTTGTGTCATATAACAATAACTTCCAGAGACACACAAAATATTTCAATATCTTTTTATTAACTTTTTAGTTTGTATTTTGTAAATAATTCTAGACCTGCTTCAAGAGCAGTATTATTGTCCTTACATTTGCGTCTAATAATGCTAGGCAAAAAGAAAATACATTTTTATTACTACATTTGTACATAATGTAGTCTATTTCATTACCAATATACTTTTTGTTGTGACAAATCATTGGTAGTCACAAACATTAAAAACTTAGCATCCTAAATATGAATGCTTCCATAAAAATCTTGGCTTGACTGGATACCTTGGTTTAAAATGTTAAAAAGACTTTGATGAGACGTCAAGATTTGTTTTAATGTACTTGAGAAATATAATTGGAAAAATTGTGACTACTAACTCTGAGTAAAGTTTTAACAGTTTCTGACAAAAAAATAGAACTGTATAAAATCATTTATAGTTATGCACAAAAAGTAGTGTATTATAATGGGATGGGATTTATGAAAGAAATATGGTTTATAAATTTAAAATTTGACTTAAAGGAGTCAGATGATTTTTAAATTTAAATCTAACCATGGTATGGGAAGTCATGTGGTAGACATAATCATTTTATAGAAATTAAATTACCTAGTTTTTAGGAAATAAAAAAATAGAAACAAGAAATGAGAGAAAATAAATAAAAACATTATGACAAAATACAAACAATATTTAAAAAATCATGATGATAGGCTTATTGAAACAGTTAATATTTGGTTAGCTTGACTATAACTTATCTGCAGAAAAGGAGTTTTTATAGAACCAAATATTAATAAATAAGGAGCATTTTAACATTTAGTAGAGAAAATATCCATAGTAGATTTGAATTGAATGTTGTCGCAATTAGCCAATAAAATGCACTGAAATTCAATTAATGTTGTCTTCATTTGTGATACTTTTCCCTTTCTGATATTAATAATCATGCATCTCTTGAACAAACCTGATTAGTAAGGTTGCATGATACCTATTTAAATCACCACTGTATCTCTTACTCAGAGTAAATAATAGCTTTTGGCAACAATAAAATGTGACTAATGCCCTTGCTCATTTAAACATTGTAAGGAAGAAGCAGAATCACTCATAGAAAATCATGATTGGTGGAATGAATAAGTGGTAATTGGTTCACATTAAACAAACAAAAGACACTATCATATATTACTACATTCACAGTTTATTACAGTTTAGACAGATATTCTAATCAACAGTGACAGCAATTGAATAGATTGGTTGCACCCAAAGGTGCTGTTTATTAATTTATCTTAATAAATAATGATGTTGTGTCAAGGTAAATTATGTTTCTTCATATGTTGGAGGTTTTTTTTTATTGAAACTTGAATCAAGCAGGATGCTTATTCATTCATTCTTTATAAAATTATTTTAGATCAACATTTTGCTATTTGTAAAGAAATATGAATTTAGTTGTTTTTGGATGACTTTTTAAAAATAGTTATAAACAATGATATTTAATTCTCAGAAATTCATAATAAACTGTTTACTTTTCCTTACATTTAGACTAGGAGTGATAATGTTCCATTTAACTTTTAGTATTAACATGCAACATATGATAAAATAAGGGTATATTTGAAAGTCTAAAATTCATTGCATTGTGTAAAAATGATAAATTATAAAAATAAATTAATTTTAAAAATGTAACCAAGAAGACTATCACTTGACTTCTATGACTTTTTTTTTAATATTAGGATGTCAAGGCTATTTTACATGTAGGATTCTCTCACTTAGTGCAGAACAAAAGGAAAAATGTTTTCAAATGGAATTTGCCTACACTCTATACACATATTTTATAATATATGTTTATTTTGTGATAAGTTTTTCACTATTACACTGATGCTGTGAATCCAATAAAATTGTGCTTTAGTATATACCTCCAACACTATCTACAAATGTATACATGAATATGTTTATATATATACATTTATATGAATACATGCATATATATATATGTATATATGCATATACACATGTATATGCATATGTATGTATATATGAGCAGAGATTTTATATGTATAAATACTATATATTAAATTATATATATAAAATATATATTAAAAATTATACACATATAAAAATTAAATCATTTGAGCTTTTCACTTTCCCTTGTCTTTTACTTTCACTGTAGGTATACTTTATATGTGTATAAATAGACATTGATAAAAATTTTAAGTAAGTATGTAGTAGTACTGAGGAAATAGCAAAACTTAATTTTCTAGGAACACAGTTTAAGTTTTGTAGATTTGTAAAATATTGAAAAAAACTAATTTAATCTGTAATTTAAAACATGTGAGTGAAGTTTTTAGATACAGTTATTTAGAATCAAAGACCCAAAAGAAAACACCATTATACATATTTATACAATTTGATGATTTCATTATAGAGCCTTATTACTTAATTCCTCTAGTTCACTTGTTCAATAGAATTTATAGAATATTTGTTATGTGACAGTCATCTGAATTGGTACTTCCGAAGAACTCGCAAACATGACAAATCCAACATCTAATCTCACAGATCTTTACCTCTACAGAAAATCCAAAAGACAGTGAGCAATTAAATCACATTAATATTCATGCTTATAAAAAATCTGGGGTCAAAAAAGTAAGATAATGGAAGAAGGCTTCTGTTTAGATACATTATTTACATATACTTATGGGTTGAAAAGCAGATAGATGTATAGAAAGAATTTTTAGCATATTATTGTTAGGTGAAGGAAATGTGGAAAGACCTGTGCAAACAAAAATTAATAAATGTAAGATTAAAAAGAGGAATCATTTGAAAGGAATCATTTGAAAGGAATCAATAAATAGAGTGACAGCAGGTAGACTGCTGGGAAGCTAGACAGGGAGAAGTCAGTCAGAACAAATACTGAGGTTTTGTTCTAATTTCAGTGGAAAAATAATCAAATACAAACATCTGATTTACATTCTGAAAGCTCACTTTGCTTCTGTACGGAAGATGGGTTGTTTTGAATTAGTAGACATAGTGTAGCACGTAGGTAACTGTGCTGTTCTCCACATAGGATTTCTGTGTGTCACAGATATTTTTCAGTTGCTGTCAGGTGAGATGACATGCAGTACAAAAGAGAGACAGGCTCAACTCTTCAAGAAATTATTTTTAAAAAACCTACAATTTATTGAACAAATATATTAAGAAATATTTATATTCGAAACATAGCCATTCTTTTTTTTTTATTGTAAACAAATGGGATACATGTTGTTTCTCTGTTTGTACATGGCGTAAAGGCATACCATTTGTATAATCATAAATTTACATACAGTAATGTTGTTTGATTCATTTTGTTATTTTTTCCCTTCCCCCCACCCCTCCCAACCCCTCTTTACCCTCTATACAGTACTTTCTTCCTGCATACATGCCCCCCTCCCTAACCCTAACTCTAACCCTAACATTAACCCTTCCCTCCCCCCATTTATGTGTCATCCTCCACTTATCAGCGATATCATTCGTCCTTTGGCTTTTTGAGATTGCCTTATCTCACTTAGCATGATATTCTCCAATTGCATCCATTTGCCTGCAAATGCCATAATTTTATCATTCTTTATGGCTGAGTAATATTCCATTGTGTATATATACCACAGTTTCTTTATCCACTCATCAATTGAAGGGCATCTAGGTTGGTTCCATAGTCTGGCTATTGTGAATTGAGCAACTATGAACATTGATGTGGCTGTATCTCTGTAGTATGCTGATTTTAAGTCCTTTGGGTATAGGCCAAGGAGTGGGATAGCTGGGTCAAATGCAGGGTCCATTCCAAGTTTTCTAAGGAATCTGCACACTGCTTTCCAGAGTGGCTGCACTAATTTGCAGCCCCACCAGCAATGTATGAGTGTACCTTTCTCCCCACATCCTCGCCAACACCTGTTGCTTGTATTTTTGATAATCGCCATTCTAATTGGGGTGAGATGGAATCTTAGGGTGGTTTTGATTTGCATTTCTCTCATTAATAGAGATGTTGAACATTTTTTCATATGTTTGTTGATTGCTTGTACATCTTCTTCTGTGAAGTGTCTGTTCATTTCCTTAGCCCATTTGTCGATTGGATTATTTGTATTGTTGGTGTAGAGTTTTTTGAGTTCTTTATAGATTCTGGAGATTAGTGCTCTATCTGAAGTATGATTGGCAAAGATATTCTCCCACTCTGTAGGCTCTTTCTTCACATTACTGATAGTTTCCTTTGCTGAGAGAAAGCTTTTTAGTTTGAATCTATCCCAGTGGTTGATTCTTGCTTTTATTTCTTGTCCTATGGGAGTCCTGTTGAGGAAGTCTGGTCCTAGCCCGACATGTTGAAGATCGGGACCTACTTTTTCTTCTATAATCTGCAGAGTCTCTGGTGTGATTCCAAGGTCCTTAATCCATTTTGAGTTGAGTTTTGTGCGGGGTGAGAGATATGGGTTTAGTTTCATTCTGTTGCATATGGATTTCCAATTCTCCCAGCACCATTTGTTGAAGAGGCTATCTTTTCTCCATTGCATATTTTTGGCACCTTTGTCTAGTATTAGAAAGTTGTATTTATTTGGGTTTGTGTCCGTGTCCTCTATTCTGTACCATTGATCTACCTTTCTATTTTGGTACCAATACCATGCCGTCTTTGTTACTATTGCTTTGTAATAAAGTTGAAGTTTGGGTATTGCGATACCCCCTGCTTCATTTTTCCTGCGAAGGATTGCTTTAGCTATTCTGGGTTTCTTATCCTTCCAGATGAATTTCATGATTGCTTGCTCTATTTCTGTAAGGTATGTCATTGGGATTTTAATTGGGATTGCATTGAATCTGTATAGCACTTTTGGTAGTATGGCTATTTTGACAATATTAATTCGGCCTATCCAAGAACATGGGAGATCTTTCCATCTTCTAAGGTTTCTTCGATTTCTTTCTTTAGTGTTCTGTAGTTCTCATTGTAGAGGTCTTTCACCTCTTTTGTGAGATTGATTCCCAAGTATTTTATTTTTCTCGATGCTATGGTGAATGGGGTAGTTTTCATAATTTCTCTTTCTGAGGATTCCTCACTTATGTATAAAAATGCATTGGATTTATGAGCATTGATCTTGTAACCTGCCACTTTACTGAATTCACTTATGAGTTGTAACAGTTTTCTGGTGGAATTTCCTGGTTCCTCTAAGTATATAATCATATCATCCGCAAATAGTTTGAGTTCTTCTTTTCCAATTCGTATTCCTTTAATTTCCTTGGTCTGTCTAATTGCTCTGACTAGAGTCTCAAGAACGATATTGAATAGGAGTGGTGAAAGAGGGCATCCCTGTCTTGTTCCAGTTTTTAGGGGGAATGCTTTCAGTTTTTCACCATTTAGAATGATATTAGCCATGGGCTTAGCATAGATGGCCTTTACAATGTTAAGGAATGTTCCCACTATCCCTATTTTTTCTAGTGTTTTGAGCATGAAGGGGTGCTGTATTTTATCAAATGCTTTTTCTGCATCTATTGAAATAATCATGTGATTCTTGACTTTAAGTCTATTGATATGGTGAATTACATTTATTGATTTCCGGATTTGAACCAACCTTGCATCCCTGGGATAAAACCCACTTGATCGTGGTGCACTATCTTTTTAATATATTTTTGTATGCGATTTGCTAAAATTTTATTGAGAATTTTTGCGTCAATGTTCATTAATGATATCGGTCTGAAATTTTCTTTCCTCGATTTGTCTCTGTCTGGCTTGGGTATCAGGGTAATATTGGTTTCATAGAATGAGTTTGGGGGGGTACCCTCCTCTTCTATTTCATGGAATACTTTGAGACGTATTGGAATGAGCTCTTCTTTAAAGATTTTGTAGAACTCGGCTGAGAACCCATCTGGTCCCAGACATTTCTTTGTTGATAGGCTTTTGAAGACTTCTTCTATTTCAGTACTTGAAATTGGTCTATTTAAATTGTGTATGTCCTCCTCCTTCAGTTTAGGCAATTCATATGTCTCTAGAAACCTGTTGATGTCTTCGAAATTTTCTATTTGGTTAGAATATAGATTTTCAAAATAGCTTCTAATTATGTTTTGTATTTCAATCGTGTCTGTTGTGATATTTCCTTGTTCATTCCGAATTTTGGTGATTTGGGTTTTCTCTCGTCTTCTGTTTGTTAGAGTGGCTAAGGGTTTATCAATTTTGTTTATTTTTTCAAAGAACCAACTATTTAATTTGTCAATTTTTTGTATAGTTTCTTTTGTTTCAATTTCGTTGATTTCAGCTCTGAGTTTAACTATTTCTTGTCTTCTACTACTTTTGGTGTTGGTCTGTTCTTCTTTTTCTAGGGCTTTGAGCTGTAGTGTTAGGTTGTTTATTTGTTGATTTTTACTTCTTTTATTGAATGCGCTCCATGAAATAAATTTTCCTCTAAGTACTGCTTTCAGAGTGTCCCAAAGATTTTGATATGATGTTTCTTTGTTCTCATTTACCCTTAAGAATTTTTAAATTTCCTTCCTAATATCTTCTGTTATCCATTCATCATGTAATAGCATATTGTTTAATCTCCAGGTGTTGGAGTAGCTTCTGTTTTTTACTCTTTCATTTATTTCTAACTTCAATCCATTATGATCTGATAGAATACAAGGTAGTGTCTCTAGACATTAGCTTTGTGGCATAATATATGGTCTATTTTAGAGAAGGATCCATGTGCTGCTGAGAAGAAAGTGTATTCGCTCTTGGTTGGATGGTATATTCTATAAATGTCCGTTAAGTCTAAATTATTGATTGTGTTATTGAGATCTATGGTTTCTTTGTTCAATTTTTGTTTGGAAGATCTGTCCAGTGGTGAGAGAGGCGTGTTAAAATCACCTAGTATTATTGTGTTATGGTCTATTTGGTTTCTGAAATTGAGAAGGATTTGTTTGACATACATGGATGAGCCACTGTTTGGGGCATAGATGTTTATGATTGTTATGTCTTGCTGATTTATGGTTCCCTTAAGCAGTATGTAATGTCCTTCTTTATCCCTTCTGACTAGTTTTGACTTGAAGTCCACATTATCTGAAATGAGGATGGATACCCCAGCTTTTTTGCTGAGTCCATGTGCATGGTATGTTTTTCCCCATCCTTTCACCTTTAGTCTATGGGTATCTCTTTCTATGAGGTGAGTCTCTTGCAGGCAACATATTGTTGGATCTTTCTTTTTGATCCAATCTGCCAGTCTATGTCTTTTGATTGATGAGTTCAGGCCATTAATATTCAGGGTTATTACTGAGATATGATTAGTATTCCCGGTCATTTGGTTCATTTTATAATTTTATTTATTTATTTATTTGACACAACTTGGTTCCTCCTTTATTTGACAATTCCTTTAGGATAATTCCTCCCTTTGCTGATTTGCTTCGTTGATTTTCATCTCTTTCTCATGGAATATTTTGCTGAGAATGTTCTGTAATGGTGGCTTTCTTTTTGTAAATTCTTTTAGCTTTTGTTTATCATGGAAGGATTTTATTTCATCATCAGATGTGAAGGTAAGTTTTGCTGGGTATAAGATTCTTGGTTGGCATCCATTTTCTTTCAGGGCTTGAAAAATGTTGTTCCAGGCCCTTCTAGCTTTTAGGGTCTGGATTGAAAAATCTGCTGATATCCGTATTGGTTTCCCCCTGAATGTAATTTGATTCCTCTCTCTTGCGGCCTTTAAAATTCTGTCTTTATTTTGTATGTTGGGCATTTTCATTATAATGTGCCTTGGTGTGGGTCTGTTGTAATTTTGTATATTTGGAGTCCTATAAGCCTCTTGTACTTGATCTTCCATTTCATTCTTCAGATTTGGGAAATTTTCTGATAGTATTTCATTGAATAGATTGTTCATTCCTTTGGTCTGTTTCTCTAAGCCTTCCTCAATTCCAATAATTCTTAAATTTGACCTCTTCATGATATCCCATAGTTCTTGGAGATTCTGTTCATGATTTCTTACCATCTTCTCTGTTTGTTCAACTTTGTTTTCAAGGTTAAACATTTTGTCTTCAATGTCTGAGGTTCTGTCTTCCAGGTGTTCTATTCTATTGGTTATGCTTTCTATGGAGTTTCTAATTTGGTTTATTGTTTCCTTCATTTCAAGGATTTCTGTTTGTTTTTTTTTTTTTTCAATATCTCTAACTCTTTATTGAAATGATCTTTTGCTTCCTGTATTTGCTCTTTTAACTGTCGATTGGTGCGATCATTCAGTGCCTGCATTTGCTCTTGCATCTCGTCATTTGCTTCCCTGAGCATTTTAATTATGTACATTCTGAACTCCCTTTCTGTCATTTCTTCTGCCATGCTGTCGTTGGGTTTCATTGATGTAACATCTAGATTTGTTTGCAGCATTTTCTTTCCTTGTTTTCTCATATTGTTCAGGTATCAGTTGACCGCTGTGATATTGCAGATTTCCTCTATTGTCTTATAATATCCCTGAAGATTTCTATTATATCCCCTCTTAGTGTTCAGTAGCCTGAAGTCTTGGAGGAAGTTGATAATGCAGTGCTCCACAAGGGAGCTGACTCCCTATGTGTGGTGGCCTTCCGGTGGGGTATGTTCCCTGCTAGTGGGCAGAGGTGCCTTCACTTGCTGATGAATGGTCATCCAAAAGGGAAGTAGGATGTGGGCTGATGCAAGACCAGTTTGGGCCTGTGTCTCTGATTTTACAGTCCTTTTGGGAGAACCTCACCCAACAGGGAGGAGTCACCCGGTGGGGAGGTCTCGCTGGTCGGTTTTCCTCCCAGAGATTCCGTTCAATTCACAACTACCGCCTGGGCTGGGCAGCCTTCTTCTGCAATGTTCCCAGGGACCTGGACCTACCTCCTGGGCCTGGAAGCCTCACCCTTCGCAAACGAATCTCCTTAGGCTGCCTCTCCTCAGAGAAGCTGCCTGCAGTCCTGGAGCCTTCGCTCCGCCCCTCAGTTTGTCTGTGGGGCTCTTCCACCAAGAAGCCGTCTAGGACCCTGCTCTGCACTTTTCGCCTGGCTATGCGGCCCCTCCTCTGAGCAGCCACCTGGAGCCCCTTACAATCGCTCCGAGTCCCAGTGACCCGCCACACGCCTTTTCCTCCATCAGCCACCTGTTTTTCCATGCAGTTGCTCTAAGTCCAAGTGACCCACCACGCACCTCTTTCTCCACCAGGCAGTCACCCAGAGATCTGGTGCGTCACGAGTCCCAAGAACTCACTGTGCACCTTCTTGTCCCGACTGGCACCCGTAGCCCTGGTGCAGTCACTTCGAGCCCAAGCACCCCACCACGCTCCTCCTCCTTCTCCAGACAACCCCCCTGTGTTCAGGAGCGGATGCTCTGGGACCAAACCACTCACCACGCTGTTCCACTGGATAGCCGCCCAGAGCCCTGGCACAGCTGCTCCAATTCCAAGCGACTTGCCGAGCCCGTATTTCTCCTTCTCCTCTGGGCAGCCCCCTGTGTTCAGGGATGGTCGCTTTCAGTCCAAACAGCTCACCGAGCACCTTCTCCTTTGGGCAGCCTCCCAGAGCCCTGGTGGGTTGCGCCGAGTCCAATCGCTGTGGTGAACATCCACCTCTCCAATGCTCACAGTTGTCTGCGATCACTGCTCCGGCGGGGGGAGGGGCGTCTCGCCGGCAGCTCTACTTCAGAAAGTTCCCTGCTTTCGGGGCTACCGCCCCTTCCGGGACGCCTGCCCAGTGGGAAACACTCACCTGGCTGCTTTGAGTTGGTCCCAAGTCTCTCAATATCTCCTCTTCTTGTGTCCTGAGTCCACGCTGCTCCTCCGGATAGCCGCCCGGAGCCCTGGCACAGCTGCTCCAAGTCCAAGCTACGTGCCGAGCCCGTATTTCTCCTTCTCCTCTGGGCAGCCCCCTGTGTTCAGGGGTGGTCGCTTTCAGTCCAAACAGCTCACCAAGCACCTACTCCTTTGGGCAGCCTCCCAGAGCCCGGGTGGGTTGCGCCGAGTCCAAACGCTGTGGTGAACAGCCACCTCTCCAATGCTCCCAGTTGTCTGCGATCACTGCTCCGGCGGGGGGAGGGGCGCCTCGCCGGCAGTTCTACTTCGCAAAGATCCCTGCTTTCGGGGCTACCGCCCCTTCCGGGACTCCTGCCCCGTCCCGGACGCCTGCCCAGTGGGAGGCACTCACCCGGCTGCTTTGAGTTGGTCCCAAGTCTCTCTATATCTCCTCTTCTTGAGTCCTGAGTCCTGGAGCAACACGAAACGCAGCCACCCTCTAGTCCGCCATCTTGAATCCCCCACATAGCCATTCTTTAATTCAAGTATCCAATTCTCTAGAGACCATTTACTTAATAGTTAAATGTCCTCACAATTGAATATAACACCTTTAAAAGCACACATCTCTTTCATGACAATGGCATTTTAAAATGCACTTGAACAAATAATATTTTGAATTCGAGTTCTAAATAAATGTTTATACTATTAAAATTGAGAAATAATAACTCAAGATAGAACATAGCAATATTTTGCAGCTCATAAAGTAATATAAATAATCTATAACATTTCTATTAATATATATTTGTTGAGCTCTTACTTGGCATACACTGTTCTGGATTTGACTGGTGTTTGCTCTGCCTATATATAATTGCAGAATAGAGTTATGTTAACCAATTACAATGATCTTCAACTGCTATGTGGATTAGCAGAGTTAAGTAACAAATTCTTTTTGTAGGCAGATGAACCAAAGAAGATAAAACACAGAGGTTTCCCATGATAGTACTGTTTGCTGTATGAGCCAGCTTTAAAGCAGTTATGTGTCATTTCCTTGTCTTGAAAACATTTAAACCTTATAACGAATGTGAAACTTTAGAACTTGATAGGAGCCCAACCTCTTCACTAAGGAAACAAAAAATGTTAGATATTTGCCTAATGGCCCGGGTACAATGAACCAAATAAATAAACAAAAACAAATAAGCAAACAAAAAACAAAACTCCAAAATTTTGAATGCAGCATTAAAAATGAAAGCTCGAAAGTAGTAAGAATGAAGTCAAGCACTTTATTTGATTAGCAGTAAGAGAGGCTCCCACTTTAGGAAATCAAGTAAGGGTTTCAGATTGTGCAGGATTGCTCTATAATTCATGTAGCACTTACAGCAACTCTTTATGTGTATTACAAGTAAGAATAAAGAGACATAAGAGTGTTTATTCAATTTGCCCAGCTAGTTGCTGATGAGTATGAAATAGGCCATTAGGGTTTAGAATTTGTCCTTTTAATCGCTATGCTGCCTGCCCTCCTCACCTACATAAAATAAGTGCCTTCCAAAGCTATTAAAATGCTTTTCAAAGGTGCCAACCCATTATTTACCAGTGAACTTCTCAGTGCTTTGGCAAAGTCACTGGCTTTCTGGCCCTATAAAGGGTTATAGATAACAAAATGGGTAGTTTACAGATTATAAATCCACTCCAACTTCCCCTTTCTCCACATGTGTACAAGGAGACTTTTTTTTTTTCTACTTTGTAATCTTCAAAGGGAAAGGAATGACTATCCAGTCTAGAAAATGAAACACTTAGATCTTTTGCACATTTGTTGATAGTAGTTCTGTTTCATTGATCATTTTATATGTACTCTTTCCTTAGTCACAGTGGAGGCTCAAGCGTCAAGTAATAAATAAAGCTTCAAATGACGTTCACCTCAAAATAAGACTAATTTGATCCTAAAACAAATCCATTATTCTCACACAATTTATTAAATTAAATTTATAATTGAGAAATAAGTATGCAATACAATTATAATAATTCTCATATTGTCATTTGACTAAAGAGGTAGGTCTGAATGACAAAAGGTAAATGGAAGCTCCTGTAAGCAAGTCTTTATTTTCCAAAGTAGCAATAGATAAGAACATAGACTATGGAATCATAATTTACATATTAAAGTTAAAATTCTAAAATATAAATGCATATTAAACTCATCTTACTACAGTGATAAGTGCATACCCATGTTTATAGCAGAACAATTCACAATAGCTAAACTATGGAACCAGTCTAGGTATCCATAGGTGGATGAATGGATAAAGAAAATGTGGTGTGTATACACAATGGAGTTTCATTCATTCATAAAGGAAAAAGGAAGTGATGCTATTTGCAGGAAACTGGATGAAACTCAGGACCATCATGTTAAGTGAAATAAGCCAAACTCAGGTTAAGGACCCTCTGTTTTCTCTCATATGTAGAAGCTAGAGAGCAAAAGGTAAACAAGAGTAGTTGTGTAATTTTTAAAAATCAAAGGGAGATCTGTAGAAAGGGAAATGAAGTGGGAGGCAGGGAAGGAAGAGAGAAATGCTGGGGATTGGCCAAATTATGTGTGCATGTATGAATATGTAACAACAAATCCCATCAATATGTAAAATTATAATGCACCAAATATGAGAAAAACATATGACCTTACATAAATATCTTGGTTATTTTGAACTTAATTTCTTCTTATGTACTTGACTATTAAAATAGTATCTATTTAATAGAATTACTACTTGTTTTGTGGAGTACTTATAAAAATGTCTGATACATAGTGATGTTTAAGTGTCTCATTAATCAAAATGAATAGCATAACTTTTAAAAGATCCAGGTAGTTTTTTCAACCATTTAGTCAACTAAAATATTAAATCAAAGAAATATTTTCCTTTCACGTTCCTCTCTTTAAATTTTAATTTTGAAACAAATAAACTCACGCAAGTGTTGCCAAATATAGAAATACCAAATAAACAAATGAGTTCAAGTAAAACAGATGTGATGAGCACATTTTATCACTAAATTCCCTGTTCATGCTACTAGAATATAAGTTTGTCAAAATGTCACTGTTGGGGAAATTAAAGTGTACAAGGGAGCTTGATATTACTTTGTTTTTATGATTGCATATGACTCTAAAGCTATCCCAATAAAATTTTCAATTAAATAATATATATTCTATATTTATATATTCTATATACCCTATATCCGGTTCCTCCATTATTAACATCACTTATATCCTTAGAACAATTATAACTAAGTTAATGTTGATATGATACTATTGATTATTCACATACTGTATTTAGATTTCATCCATTTTTGTATCAATCCCTCATTTCTGTTTCAAGATCTAATCAAGACCCCACATTGTGTTTGGTTGTTATTTCTCCTTAGTCTCATCTATTCTGTGGCAGTTCATTAGTCTTTTCTTGTCTTTCACGACATTGACACATTCTGAATAGTATTGATCTGTTACTTGATAGAACGTCCCTCAGTTTGGTTTGTCTGATTTTTTTTTTCATGATTATTTTTAGGGTGTGCATGTTAGGAAAGATGGCACAGAAATGATGTGTTGGCTACTAGATGATGGTTATTTTATACTAAAGATATAGGAGAAGAATGGAGCTCACCTAATAAAATAAATTTGGAAAATGTTAGTTAGATAGAAATTCACGTTCACTTAATTATCAATGATTTCTGGGGCACGAAATGGTTGGGCCTTGAAAAATAAGAGTGGATTATTATGTTTTTAATCAAATGGTGACTTTGTAACTGCTATTTTAGAAACATTCTCTTAAAACAAATAAATAAATAAAAGATATGTTGTAGGACTCTTAAAATGAATAAAAAAGCCAGTCTTGGCTGCAATTTCTGATTTCATGAGTTAAAAATATAAGTTCCCATCTCAGGAATTAGTAAACCTATTAAAATCTATAACACTAGTTTTATTTTTATTTCAAGAGAAGAGCAGACACTTAGATATTTCCAGTAGCACTTTATGATGAAATAATATAGTAATATGAAATTGTTTCAAACATGTTCTGATACAAGCAATTGCTTGATTCACACCCATCTGCTTGGTTCCTGCTGTTTCACTGTGTCTCCTCTTAAAACATACACATGCCATCATTAGTAAGCACTATGCCAACTGGTTTGATAAGAAAAATACCAAAGTCTGGTTTATAGATGTATAGCCTGGCTATACATCTGGCTACTTGCAGTGACCCAAATATACTACAACAGCATTAAAAGCACCCTTTCACATAATTCTAAATGATGGTGAAGAAAGTCAAATTTATTTTTATTTTTACTTCAAAGGAGAAAAGGTATGAGATGAAGTATGTTTTAATAATTTTTTTATAAAATAATCAGATGTTTACAAAAACTAAAACAAAGATACAAATTAAATAGAAATTTGTTTTTTGTATAATATGTCAAAATGCATTCTATTGTCATGTATAACTAATAAGAACAAAAAAAAAGAAGTTTGGGAAAACATATTAATGAACCCCCTAATTTGTGATCAAATAATGACTAGTAGTTTCTCATATGCATATTCATTCAAAAGTTATCAAGGCAGAGACCTGTAGTAATAAAAGATAAGTGAATATTTGTTTTGTGACGTAGGTTAGGATTCTTTCTTATATAATAGAAACAGAACTGGGTTGCAGGCTAGAAAGCATACAGTTTCAAGAATACAGCCCTCACCTCACTAAAACTGATCTTACTACTGCTACATCCACACCCCTGTGCTAGAAACCTGAGATCCAGTCAACGACCTAGTGAATGATGTTTATATTGGAATCCATACGTTACAAAGACGGACAAGATTCATTTGAAGCAATATTGACAATTGTTCTGGATTTGCTGTCTCCCTACCCCTCAGGATTTCCATCCTTTAATTTATTCCTTGTGTATTCATGACATACACAGTGTTAGAGCAGTCCACAAACACTGTCTGGAAAAGGAACTCTATTTCCAACAATGAAAAATGAAAGTGAATTGGTCTTACATACTTCAAATTCTGATATACCTAGACCTTAATAAAACCTTTTAATTTTTCTTAGGATAAAATTCAGTATGATTAACATGGCCTATGAGGACCTACATTATCTGATTTCTTTTTCAGAGCATGATCTCCAACTGCTCTTTCTGTAATTCTCTGTGTGTCAGTCATACAGACTTCTTTTTTTCCCAACTATTTTATCCGTATCAGTCAGCTTTGTATTTCTGTAACCAAAATACTCAATGAGAACAATTTATGGATGGAAAAGTTATATTTTCAGAGGTATAGTCCAAGGTTGGCCAAGTCCATTGCTCTGGGCTCAATGTAAGGCCAAACGATATAGCAGAAGGGCATGGTGAAGGAGTGGTCCATTCATGGCAGCTAGGAAACAGAGTAGGAAAAGGGCTACAGGGAAGTTGTCCTCTTCCAGGGCATGCCCACAGTGACCCACCTCCTCCAAATATGCTCTATCCGCCTACAGTTAAGACCTGGTCAGTCCATTCAATTTAGGAAGGACTGGTTAGGTTACAGTTCTCATAATTCAATCACTTCACCTCTGAATATTTCTGTATTAACACAGGAGCTTTTGGGGTCAGGGGATATCCCATATCCAAATCATTACATTTTTCAATATCAGGGACCTTGTAGAAGATGTTCTTAAACCTGTAACTATCTCAGCTTGTCTTCCATTTCTCACATAACTCAGCTTTAATCACTATTCAGATGTCAGACTGAATGATGATACCACAAAGAAACCTCCTCCCACTTCACAGACCATATCAGTGTTCTTTTTAATGCAGTCAGGCCTTCCTACACTTTTTTATTTTTTTGGTCACAATGCAATTTGGTTGTGTAATAAGGATTTTCAAGTTCCTTCCCCTTTGGAATAAGTCCTATAAGGCATGGATAATTTTTAGCTGATTCATTTCTACCACAGTTTTTACATATGATAGGTACTCAAAAATATTTGATGAATGAATGAATGAATGATTTTTGTGGGTAGGGGTGTTTAACCCAGAGGCAATTGACTGCCTAACTATATTCCCAGTCCTTTTATTTGTTTATTTATTTATTTATTATTATTATTTTCCTCAATTTTGAGACAGGGTCTCACTAAGTTACTTAGGCCCTGACTAAGTTGCTGAGGCTGATCTTTAACTTGTGATCCTTCAGTCTCAGCCTCCCAATTGACTAGGATTGAAGTTGTGTGCCACCATGTGACTTGAATGAATGAATTCTAAATTTATTCTTTATACGGAAATAGAATTTTTATAATTAATGAAAGAAAACATCCTTCTACCCACATACTCATTCCCATGTTTCTTTTGTGGTATCAGATTGGTTGGTGACTTGCAAGGTGAAAAACCTTCATTCAAATGTTATTGTCCCAATATATCAGCCTTATTATGCTGTACCCTGTCAATCTGACACTAGTAAGTACACTGGCAGTACTATCAACCCTGGGGTATATACTAATCATTTAAATAATATTGTATATTCAGCATTAAGATCACATTGTCAAATTATTTGAGGATTTCTTAAATTTAGAGCATTTTTATTGTAGACACATAGCACATTTATAATAAGTAAATTATCTGATAAAGGGAAAAATATGTTCCTGGATATTAAAAAAATAGTTGCACATTCAAACACGATGCTCAGATGATGATGATACACTTGTCAAAACACAGTACAATTATGTTATGAATAGGAATTGATTTTGAATTTTAATTTTAATGGAGATTGGATATTTGAATTCTGTAGACATGTATTTGAGTTTAATAACCATCAAATGCATGCTCAGATTGAATGACCAAGTCAATTATTTCTCCAAAAGTAGTTATTAGGAGAGATTTAAATACATAAGAATAGTAATGGGATGACTCATGAATATTCTATATTTCCAAAATTAATCACAAGTCAACTTCTAGTTTATTTATTTATTTATTTTAAATTAGTATTAGGTGATTTGGAGATGCCGATGAATTGCAAAGTAATGGAATGCTAATAACTTTTGTAAGGGGTAAGACAATGAAAGGATATTTAGAAGACATGCAGCACTTAGTACATTAATCTTGCCTGCTACATATTTTGGATTCAATTTCCATTGTTTAGAAAGAGATTATTTCTAACTTACAGATTTCATATTATGTAGATGAAATCATAAAACATTAATCAAAATATTTTATTTTTAAAAATTATAGAATAATAAGCTAAAAGTAAAATATCAAAAAGGAGGTAACATACTTAAGTGATGTTTACTCCTCTTTATTATACATGTCTTAGTACATTTGGATTACTATATCAAAAATAATATAAAGTGGGTAGTTTATAAGCAAGATAAACTTCCTTCTCACAGTTATGAAGACAAGGAAGTCCAAGATCAAATCAGTGAAAGATGCAGCATCTAGCAAGACCTCACTTCTCATTGTTGGTGCCAACTTGTAGTCTCTTTACATAGTGCTAGGGACAAACAAGCTTCTTTATGCCTATTTTATAAGAGCACTGAATGCTCTCCCTAGGGCTTCTCTTAGTCACTTTCCACAGGTCCCAACTCTTAACACAGCTTTGGAGATTAAGATTTCAACCTGTGAATTTGAGAGAGACACGAATATTCATATCATAATAGTGTTTCATAACTTAAGTATTACAATGTAAAAATTAACAATATTATACTTTAATATAAAGTCAATATATTTTACATTGTATAATAATTGAGTAAGAGAGAAAGTGACAAAAAGACACTGTGTTTGTAGACACACACATAAACTCAAACATGTAGTCATAGTTAGCATTCTTAGCTGCCTTTTTCAATTATTCTATATTCCCTTTGCCTTCAGCAAGTATTTCAAAGGGTCATGGTTTTTCATTATGACTGAAAACTTCATCCATAAAGGGTCTCTATCATTTATAGCTCTGTCTAGATTGGATTGTTGTAGGTCATTGATCTTAATCACAGAATATGGTGTTATGGTTTGTATATGAGGTATTCCCCCAAGTCTTGTGTGTTAATGCAGAAATATTCATCTCTGACTTAATCACTCTATTCTACTTTGAATAGACTAATTGTGTGTCTATCCTAATGGAAGGCAGACAGAGCAAGGCTGGGGGATGTGTATCACTTTGGGCATGTCTTGAAACCTATGACCCTTCCCTGGACCCTTTCTCCTTTCTCTCCCTGCTCACTGACCACCATGAATGGAGAAACATTATGCCACCATACTCTTCTGATACGACATTCTGAATCATCTAGGACACAAAGCAATGGAGTTGACCCATATTGATTGAACATCTAAAACTGAGGATCAAAATGAACTTTTCCTCCAGTAAACTGTTCTCAAATACTTTGATCCTAGTGACAAAATGCTAACTAAAACATTTGGCAATAACTGTGAATCTTTTATATTCCATACATTTTCTTTCTTATCTCTGTGCTAGACTAATAGTCAAATTTTCCCTTGGTGATCAGGATTAATCACCCTTGAGAATAACTTTTTTCAGAAGTGTGGGTAGTGGTTGACATTGTGGATTTAGAGAACTGAGAGCCTAAAGTAGCTATATGGCCACTCCTTACTTGTGGTTCAATGGAATAGTTGTGCCTGCTACTGGAAGCATTCCTCCCTTTGGAACTAATATCTCCAGGAAAGCGGAGCATAAATTCATGGGGATGGAAAACAACCATATTCCTAATGAGCTACTAGATGTAATAGTAAATGGCTTCACTCCTTTTTCCACTCTTTGATCCCTGGGAATAGCACCATATATTGGATGTGGGTTCACAGTATCTGGAGAATAACCTCTGGAAAATCTTGACTCAAACTTGCTCGGTATTTCTGCCTAAAGATCATTCCTCCATTTTATCAACTCAAGTGTTTTACAACATTGAAGAACATAGTAAGAACAGTGAATTCCATAAGCATGGGCCAATTGCCACTGTTCTTGGTGTGAATTGATATCCTTGATGGGAAGCAATGCTGTTTTAAGTATCATTATGGTAAATAAAGTATTCTATAATTCTATGGGTGATAGTTTCGGTGAAAGTATTGATTTTCAGGAAGGCGATCCATACCCAAAGTAAATATCTATTCCATTAAGGATACTGTGGCTGGTCTGTGATGAAAGTGATCCAATATAATCAACTTTCCAACAGGTATCTAGCTGCTCATCCCAGGATATGGCACCATATTGGAGACTCAATGTTGGCCTCTGGCTATGATTGAATATAGTTTATTCCCTTTAAAATTTATGTTGAAATTTGATTCTCATGGTCGTAGAGTCTGGAAAGTTCTTGAACATGGGATAAGCATTTATTCTGCTTCTGGTGAGGGTTTCATGCTGTGTCATAATATTGCAGAAAAATGGAAAGACAAATGGAAACATGTAGAAGACACAGGACATTAGGGCAGGACTTGTTTTATAATTTCTCACTTTCATGATAACTAATCCAGTCTTGGAAAGTAAGAAATCACTTCTGAAAAGAAGGCATTAATGACTCTCAAAGACTTAAGGATCCCACTATCTCTCAACAGCATTATAATGTCTCTTCTACATGTCTAAATAAACTTAGTCCCTTTAAAAATGATCAAGTCTCTGTATTTTGTTATAGCATCAGATAACAAAGACTCAACTACTGCTGGCAGATCGGACACTCAGCATAGACAAATCAACCTTGATGATAGCAAAACCTATGTGGCCAAATTCAAGTATAACCTGTATCTGTGCCACCATGACCACTTTGTTCAAGAGCTTATTAGACAATGACAAGGGTAGCTGAGCAAAGAGGATGATTGGTATCCACTGAGAAAGTCCTCCTATTCACTTGGTTATTAAAATCTTTCTCAACTGAGGTATTCTAGCAATATGTATTCATAAGGAACACAAATATCTTTATGTATTTGCACATTCTGAGAGGCAAATTTCTTCTCCAAATTTTCTTGTCAACAATTTTCTGCTCATATTCCTTCTAAGTATCTATTTGGCTGAAGTCGATGAATTGACACATAATCCTATGCCTATTTTTCCCAAACAAAGTTCACAAACAACTGAATTTTCCAAAGTTCTACCCACTGGGAATATTTTCCATCACTTCTGTCCTTCAGTGACATTCTGGAAAGGGAAAATAGTGCTGTTCCTGCTCACTCTGGGTGGGGCTGGCAAATCACAAAGAATTTTCTTCAAATAGGCCTTATTCTTTTCCTTTGTCAACTAATCACAGAAAACTTCCCCATAAAACTATATGTGCAAGCAGAGGAAGGGAAAGCAGTGTGGAAGGAGTGAGGACCTGTATTTGGACCACTTCTTCATGTAAGTTACTTGTACCTTCAGAGCCTACTAAGGTCTCATCATATATATTTTAGTTCCAGTTCGTGACAGAATAATTCTGTGTACTTCATTGTGGTTTGGTGATTCTGATAACACACAGTCCATAAGAGGCAACTCAGATCTTATGATAATTTGGTAGCTCATGATTAAAGAGTCTATCTTTCCCAAAGCCCAGTAGCAATCCTAGAGCTATTTCTAAATAGTAAAGTAGTTCCTTAAAGAGAATGGAACATATCTGTTTCAAAATCCTAATGGACTATATCATGATTCACGTACATGGACCTGCCAAAGCTCTCCCAAAGCATCGATGTCTGCTACTGATACTTCAGGTAACTTTGGATCTACTGGGTTATGTGGTCTAAACAATAGAGTATCTTTCATAAAAACTAAATCTGTTGGAGAGCCTTTCTTATTCTGAATCCCAGTTAAAATTAGCAATTTCTCAAGTCACACAGTAAATGGACCAGATTAACACAACAAAATAAGTAATATGTTACCTTCAAAATCCAAAGAACTCTAAGAGACTTTGTGCATTTTTGTGGGTGAGGGGGTTATGCAGGGTGGAGTGCCAATGCAACAATTTGTTCTTTATTTTAGAAGAGATGTTTCCACATGCTCCACTCCGCTAGACCCCTGGAAATTTCCCTGAGGTAGAAGCCTCCTGGATTTTATCCAGATTAATTTCTACTCTCTGACCAGTAAATGTCTTACAATGAATTTAGGAAGTTACTACTTCTTACTTACTAAGTCTCATGAGCATATATCAGTGATGTAAGAGATTACTATGATATCTTAAGGATGGTAAAGGAGAGTCATATCTCTGTGAGCTGAATTTTGACACAGGGCTAGAGAATTGATACACTCCAGAGATAAAAAACTGGAAATGTATTGTTTTATTGCCATCTGAAATCAAACTGTTTCTCATAATCTTACCAACATGTACTAGCAACATAGTAGGTACCAGGAGTTGTGCCAATATGTTCGAGTAATAAAATTACATCTGATACAGCACCTGAAATTGGGTTTACCACCTGGTTAAACCTATGATAATCCACTTTCATTCTCCATGATCTATCTATCTTCTACTTAGGTCAAATAGGTAGGTTTAATGGGAATGCAGTAGAAATCACCACAATGCATCCTTAGTGCAGTTAGGTGAAAAGAGAAAATCCACCCATCCTATGATATTTTGTTCTGTTTGGGCCTCAACAAATTTGATAATGCCTATGCATCTTGGGGAGATAAAGATGTTTTTCGTGGTCCATCAAATAAAATGTTAACCTCTTCATAAATGCCATCATAGATACAAAAATAAGATGAGTCTAATTAATTTAATATATAACATTAACTCCACATATCTGGAGCTAGAGACAATTTTGGTATTAAGAAGAAATGGAAGAGTTACAGCCTCTGGGACAAAATTCCCCTATCTTTCTCCTTTGCTAGCAAACAATAAATTTCTTTTTCCTTTTTCCTCAAAACTGTGTCCTCATTATTGGATTGGAATTAGGGATAAGGACCAAGCTTTTGGCAACAAATTTGGTGACCCAGATGGGACACAAGAGCAGCCCCTGTTCCAACTTCTTGGGTAGACCTGGCTTTCCAGGAAACCCCTCTTCCATGCTAAGGATTTGAGGAGCAGGTAAACTTTTGAGAGCAAACTGCAGTAGTTAGGAGACAGGAAAGTTTGCCTATGGTGGAACCAGAAGAGCTATTTCTGTGAGTAAAAAAAGGGATTGAGATACCATCCCAGCAGCTGCCAAAGCTCTTTTTGCTTCAGGAAGCAACTGCCTTCTCTTCTGATATGGTACAGGTTGCTCCATCATGGTCCACTTTGAGGAAAAGGAAACTGAAGTCAGTAAAGATATGACACCATTGGCCAGGGTAAGTCACCTGGTGTGCATGCCAAGATCAATTCCACACATATGGCTACTCTTCATGGAAACATCTGGTACCTCCTTCTGGGCACATCTGTGGTGCCACTGGTGTAGGAGTCATAGTTAAGCAGGACTTAAGAACTTAGGGTTATTCACTCCCTTCTGATCTAAGTTCTCATCTGCTTATTGGCTTTGGGATTGGGAATTCCCTTTGTTTGTTTGTATGTGTTTTTGTTTTGTTTGTATCTGTTACTGCCCCTTTTAAGACATGGCTAATACTGCATTGAACCTATAGGTAGTCTCTTAGGAAAGATCTTGGTTGATAAATTTAAAGATTCCCCTCTGTTGGCCATTGTTTTGGGGCTCCTCTCTGGTTGTCTCTATCTGTATTTCTTTTTGCAATTGGCGTTGGTCTGTCAGAGGTAAAGAAAGTTGAAGGGCCATATAGAACTACCTAAGATATAGAACTACCTAAGATAATGTTTCACTGTAATGATCTGACTTTTGAATAGCTTTCTGGATTATTATACAATCTTGCAGTTGGAGTTGGTCTGTGAAATGTAAAGTAAGTAGAAGAAATTTGTATGTGTAGGTCTGTCCATTTTAAAGGTTCCCATCCATCAGCCCCAGTTATGATGATCCTCTCTGTGTTTTTTATTTATTTATTTTTTTGTATCTGTTACTGGCCCTTTAAGACATGGGTCATGGTGTATTATTTGGTAGTCTCTTGAGCAGAGAGATCTTGGCTGAATGGGGCATCTATAGGGATAAGTCTGTCCAAGAGAAAGATGGTTTATTATAACACAATATGGCCTTTGAATGGTTTTTATGGATTATTACATAATCTTGATGTTGAAGTTGGTCTGTCAGGGGTAAAGTATATGAAAGAGATTTTGTATGTACAGGCATTTATGTGGTTGCATAAGGGGTCTGAACCATCAGAAACTGAGTTGAAGTTGCCAAAAGGCATGTCCTCTGGTTTACAGGATAACAGGACACCAAAAGAATCTTTAAAAAGATTTAAACCTTTTAAACCCAGTGCTGCCACTCCCTCACAGCCCTATTTCTCAGCCTGGCCCCAGGCAACAACAGATCATCTCACTGTGGTCAAGGACACTGACCTGAAGTAAAAAAAAAAAAAAAAATCCAGAAAAGCTGCATGTGTAGAAAAATGGCCAAAGAAAATCTGGCCTCTTCCCTGCCTTTCAGCTCCTTTTGACCCTGAAGGGTAGAGGCTGCTGGCCACAAAAATGTGGCAGTAGGTTCCAGGACTGTTAGTTTATGACCTGGGAACAAGAGTGGTCTCCCTTTTTAAGATCTGACAAGACACTCCATTTGGCTAGGGGATATCCATCACTGGGGCAAAGCAGTTCTTGCTATAACAGTATCCCATCAAACTAAATGCATGGGGAGATTGGTAGAATAAACAAAATAAAGCAAAATCTGAAATATTGATCTCTTATCTATTGAGATAATTTTTTTTTTTTTTGTATTTTTAGGTTTTATTACTTGGGAAGACTAAGTCTTAAAAGAATTCAAGTTTGAACCTGTTTTAAAGTCTTAAATGATTATTTTGTAACTAGTTAAACAAACAACAGTTATTAAGGTTATAACAATATAGTTGAGAGTCAAAATATATGTGACTAGGTATATGTATGCTTCTGAGAACTGCGTCTGTCTAAACATTGTCTATGTTTATAAAGTAAAGGTGTGTAAGTTCACCAGCAAGATAACCAATCAGTGCTCTCCTTTATACATTGTGTCTAACATAGAAGATCTGTCTTATAGCTGTTGCTTTGACTAAGTCAATTTCTGATTATTAACATGTTTTCTAAATGTTTAAGAGATCTAAGGCTATCCTTTGATATTTGCTATTCCAAGCAGACCTGTGATTATCGTTCCCATAAACTATGGATTCTAAATTGTACTTTGAAAGTTAAACTTAGTTAAATGTAAAACTTGGAGGAGCACTTTGCCACGTTGGTGTTCTCCAAACTAAAATTACCTGCAGCGATAGCCTCAGATTTGTATAGAAATAACAAATTTGGTTGAAATTTATCCATGTCGTTTGATGTTTTATAGTTGGATACAGTAACCTGTTGTCAATAAGCTATATATACAATTTTGTATTACTCTTCACTTTGGAATTGGAATTTAAATGTATTTTTGGAAGGTATTAAGGACAGCCTGATTTGTTTAAAGGTGACATTGCAGCACACAGAGGCATTTTGTCACTTTTTCCAAAATAACAAAGTTAAAAGCTCTTTTAGATTTTTTTTTCTTGTTTGATTCTTGTTTTAGATGTAATGCTGTATTGTGCCATTTGTCAAAGCCCTGCCTTATCTGAGATAAGACTCTGCCTTCTACCTTACTCCATGTTAGAATGATACCAAAATAGGTTAGACTCATTTACAGTTATGTTCAAAAAGTCAAATTCTGTTGTAAACATAACTGTGATCTCAAAATAAATATGGGATATAATATATAACTACATAAAGGTTTAAGATTATAAAAATTATTTTTATTGGTTAACAATTATTATACAAGTTGAATTTTTTTTTTTTTTGCTCTTTTAACTTCACCTTGTATTTTCCTTGTAAACTTTTTAACTGTCTGTCGCCTGTTTGTGTTTTGCAGAGGTACCGTTTCTAATTAAAAAGTTTGAGTTAATTTGAGATAAGCCATCATCTATAAAACAGGTAGTATATAATGTTGACTTCCAGTACTAAATCTGACCCCAAGTAAATGAAAGCAGTGACTGTGAAATTATAGATATTGAAGCTCTAACCTGTTATTCCCACTTTAAGACTGGTGAAACTGGTCTGCTGCATGTTTAAAACCTAAAACTTGGGAACCTAAGTAAAGGAAGTAAAAGAACCAAATAAAAAGCAGCTGACATTTTGGCCCTTGCCCTCTTAGATTATTCAAGACTCAGAGAACAACAGGACCTTCTTGGGACCTCAACTACAGTAAATCATCCAATCTGCCAATCAGGGAGATCAAGAGGACCCTAGAGAATAGGAAACCAACCAGTGTACACTGTGAAAGAGGAGTGTCATTGGAGTGGGAAATGTCCCTGATGCTTCCAAGAGAACCCACATATGGTCAGCCAGATGCTGGCCCATTCTGGCAGATGGCACCACTTCTGGGGGAAACATAAAGGATCCAAGAAGTTTCACACACATCCCAAAGAGTGATCTCTGAAGAATCTCAGCTCACTCTTAAGGGTAGATAGGAACAAGATCAGTTTTGACCCTTTGTCCTCAATACCTGGCAGGAGAATATAGCCTAATCACAGTACTACATGGATATTTAAAGGGAAAAACAATGTTTTTGTTTGTTTTAATGTAACTTAAGATAAACACTTGTGTCAACCCTACTTAAAGTAAGTAAAGTTGGAGCTATAGACGAAGGGTGTGTGGTACTAATAATAATGATCATAAAAGATTCTAGTGTCACAAATTTGTCCTAAGTTAATGTACACCTGATCTCATAGACCTACAAGTCTTGCTAACCTCCTACATTCATAAACTTGATCTGCTTTCCACTGATATGATTATGAGTTATAATCTTCATGTTTTCCACAGATGGACTGAAATACTAACTGCTTTTGTGCTAATTGTTTACAAAAAGGTAATGCTTTGCTATCTTGCTTATTGTAGACTTAGCATAATCCCTGTCCTATATATAACTTGTCCAGTCAACAGCCCCCTGCCAGTGTGGACCTCTGGACTGCTCTGATGCTGAATACCATTAATTCTCTATGCACCATGTGATAGAGAATAAGGTCTTTGGGCTACTTCCCCCAACTTTACCCTCTTTCAGCAGAAAGAAGCTTGGAGATGTCATTGCCCATTTTCCCATAGAAATGAAATATAGAAATGGACAGTGAAGAAAACTAACAGTGGTCCACTTCATGCTTTGAATATAGCCATTGCTGCTCTGCCACTGTAAGCATGTTTCTTTCTCTTCTCTCTCCCTGTTCCTGCCTAATCTCCCTGCTTCCTAACCTCAGGGGAAACAAGATGACCTTTCTTCCCCATATTAGGCAGATTTATCTATCCCTGAGTAAACAACCACCATAACAATGAAGTAATACAGATTTTAGGGATGGTACCAGAATTCTCAGAAATGGCTGTCTCCTAAATTAACAATTACAACTCCAACAGAGAACATGTGGAATGCAGCCATTGAATCACTTCCTTAAAAGCTGTTCCAGCTGAAGGACAAAGTCACAGTCTCTGGGACAGGACCAAAACAATAAACTTTCTTTTTCCTTTATCTCAAAAATCCATCAATCAATAAATAAAAAGATAAGGAAGAAGAAGAAGAAGAAGAAATGGTTATATATTTCTACTTCAGCTTTAGTATATGTAAAAAAATGAGTTTAAGGTCATTTTCTAGGAATAAGTTTCAACTAAGCAAAAATAAGATAGAGCAGCCATGATCATGACTTAATATGATGGAGCAGTATAACCTCATTAAAACAATGGGTGTTGGATTTTCATATCTTCTCACAAACCTATTTATCCATATCTCTATTACTTCATGCACTAGGTAAAATTTTTTCAAAAACATTATCTATGTGGCAAGCAATGATACAAGGAAAATAAGAAAATAGTAAGATAACATTATTGTTTTCAAACAACTTTCAATTTTCTGTGATGTCATTGAGGGAACAAGCAGTTATAGAGTGAACGACATCTCAAATGATAATGAAGTGGGTGTCAAGGGAATGGTTGGAGAAGGCCGCAGAGCAAACTTGGACATAAATATGTAGATCTGTATTGCTGAATTATAATGTATGTAGGTGAGGGACAGCAGCCACTGAGGTACAAAAAGTGATTAGAAAAAACTGATCATGAATGTCTTTATAATACTAGTGAATATATATTTCATTTAAGAATTCATAAGAGGGGACTGGAGAATTTTAAGGAAGATAACAATAGCACAGATGGTTTAAGAAAATGTTTGAAAAGAGACAAGTTTGCAAGAAGGGAGTCTAGTTAGAGAAATGATGTGGTATTGCAGGTAAGAAATATTCAGAGTATTATAATATCATGCTATTAGAAGAAATAGAATATCTTTATTGTATTTGTAAAGAGGAAATCAGTATAACTTAGCATGTGATTTAGATAGTATGGATATTGGCATAAATGGGGTGGATAGCATACAGTTCCAAGTTAACACAAGATACAGCAATTGGGTAGAGATACATTGACTAAGATGTGGAAGAAAACAAAGCAAGAGGGAATTTTGAACTGTCATTTTGATAATTTTTGTTAATTGGGGGACTAGAGAAGTAGAGTGATGGGTAATTATAAAAGCTATGTTTGGAGATGTATATAAACTTAATTATATAAACTTAATTCATTTATGAAGATGAACATATGACTTGAAAGTATACTTTGATAAGACTTTTGTGGTTATATTTTTATTGGTTCTTTTTATTTATACATGAGAATAGAATACACTATAATCACAAAAGCATGGATTATTATTGATTCTAATTCAGTCCCCAGTATGTCCTCTGTCCTCTGCCTTTCCCTCTGCCCCTGTTCCTTTCCCTCAACTCCTACTGAGCTTTCTGCTATTTAATTACAGGTTTATGGTTTTCTTTGTTAGTGTCTTGTGGACCTACATGATGGTGAGATTCACTTTGGTATATTCATACAAGTACATAGGAAAATTAGGTCAGATTCGTTCCACTGACTTTCTGTTTCCCATTTCTCCTCCCTTCCTTTTACTCCCCTTTGTCTACTTCTTTGGTCTCACTTCTATTCTTTTTTTTAAATTTCATTTTTTTAAAGTATTTTTTTCTTTATTAAGTACTTTTTTTCTATTCTCATTTTTGAAGCAGCAGCTGTGAGAGGATATTCTGGATTTCATGTTGGGTGGGGGAAACTACCCAGGAAAAAGAGCATTCCTAAGTCTCACAAGGGAACAATAGATATATGCAGTTTAAACAAGGAATATTTAGAAAATTCAAGTATTATTCATTGTTGCCATCATTTAAAAATCCAGTCAGGAAGGCACACTGTGGTTTTCTTCCTTCAAATCAGTCTTGCTTTAAATGGGACTACAATATAAGGAAAGGGAAAGATTAGATAATTGCAACCAGTTATGTTTGAAAAAGATTAATGTGGCAAAAATTTCTTTTAATATTAATTTGGGTATAATTTAGAATGCATTCTTGTATTGCACCATCCATCATAGGCATGAAATACAGAAAAATAAATAAGTAATTAAAAACACATTTATTATTTCATGTAAATGCTTGTTCCATTATCTAGGAGAGTTGCTAAAAGGAAAGATTTTGCTTTCAAAATTAAATATATTTTAATCTGAGTAATAGAGTGTTTTATAACCAGAGTCATAGCAAGAACTTCTTTTACCAATCTAAGGTTGGTCAACTGAAAAATAAATAATGCCAGCATGCTGTTCACTGGTGTGCCCTACTAGAACAAATATTAGTTCACCACCATTCATTTTACATTTTCTAGTAGATAATTTTGCAAATGCTGTCTCATCTCATTATCACAGGAGCTCTTAAAGATAGAAATTGTTATTTCAACTTTTAAATGGGAGAACTAATATTCAAGGATGTCATTTGCTCTAGGTTCCTCAGTTGGTAAGTAGTAGCTGAACTCTGAGCTTGGCTGACTCTGAGTTGCATGTTATGTCCGATTCAAAAGAAGTGCAAAAATTATCTTATAAAAATGGTTCTTCAGCAGACAGTATTTAAGATTCTTCCCGATTTATCTATCATATATTTTTCCTCTCATCTACTTGTAAGGCCTCTCACCTCAGAAATGATTGGTTCACTTTCATTAAGTCCAGGATTTTGCTCACTTGTTTCTTTGTGTTCTCTTTTGTATTCCCAAATCCACTGTCCCTCTTCACCATATTCTTTGCTACCACCAGGGAAATGTGGATGTTTGAAAGAGTCTTAAAACTGTAAGTAAACATAAATGAAATAAATAAACTATAAATGGTAAATATAAATACAGAAACTAAAAATAACATGTTAGTTTAACCATGAACCCTTCTAGCCACTCCTCCACCTCCATTCCTCCTTCACCAGTTTTTCTACTACGTAAATTACAATCCGTGCTCACCGCATCACCTCTGTGTGGCATACACATTCCAAGTCTTACTTCTACTTAACAAACTTCAAATAAAGCTGTGATCTCCTCCTTGAGAGAATATATTCATTGCATTGTTCAGTCTTATTCTAATCTGACCAATATAAAGCATTGAAACCATTGACTATATTTTTAAAAATAATTTTCAAAGGACTCTGCTGCTGGAGTTCTTTGATATTTTTCTTCCTGATTTTGTGCATTCAATAATTATTTTTCAAGTCATTTGTAGCACACTGCTCATAAATCCTAGTCCAAACTTAAACTTTCATAAATTCATAAGGATGCTACAAACTGAAAGACAAAAATTTTTGAAAGCTTACTTATTTGCATTTTATACTGTTTTGAAAAAAATATGAATTTATTGGTTGAAATTAATAAAACTAAATTTCGCTCTCTCATATTAAAGATGAAAAATGTTGATGAATATTTTTACAGGAGTTTCATTTTCATGTAGCCATTGGATTACCTGAATTGTCTGTTAGAATGAGAGTCTTATAAAAATTAACATGTCCCAAATATTATATATTGATTTCTCCCTCAACTATCTTTAAGTGAAAGAATCTCATTACTAAATCCAAAAACCTTCTTTTTGTTGAACTCCTCCATGCAATAGACCAAAACATCTATTTCTTCTTCATTGTACATTATACATGTACCCTCCTTTCTGTCAATAACACTGATTATTTAATTCAGATACTCATAAAAGATTAAGATTATCCAATAGGCTCCAAGTTGGTCTTCCCCAATCTTGTTTTACATTTCCAAATGTGATGTTAAAAAACACAAGCAAAAAATATTGAGCATGTGCACAAAATTGATAGACTTCCAAGTCCAGGTAAATCATACTAGATTAGAACAGCCATTTAAAACATTAAAGTGTTTTGATTAGAACACTTTAATCAAAATTGTTAGAAGAAAAAGCTAGTTTTTAAAGACTGCATGTGTATAAGAACTGATTACACTGACCAGGTGTCCACTGGTTTCCCAATGGCTCTAGAAAACTTCCATTATGGCAACTGTCATGATATCTTATTATAGTCGGAACATTCTTCTTACTCTGTTCATGAGAATCAAAATTTCATTAGAGAAGAACCCAAGTTGTAGGTTATTTTACTGACCACACAATAATATTTATTTTTATAAAGATATTTATAAAGTCTTGTCCAAAAAAAAAAAAAAAAAAAAAAAAAAAAAAAAAACAATGCTGGAACAAGTAAAGGTGTCAATGAAGAAACAAACAACTCAGTACTGAAATGGGCTTAGTAAACACTTCTTGACATACTTTCAGGCACTGTGACCAAAAGGTGGCTTACATGGTACTTTTTTACCACTTCAGTATGATATACTCTGTCTCTACATATGTGGCCATATTCCTTTTTGATATTTTCTTTAGTAAGAAAAATAATATATTTTATTCCTTACAGTTTTTTTTTTTTTTTTTTTTTTTTTTCAGTGCTGGGGATCAAATCCAGGGCCTTGTGCTTGTAAGGCAAGCACTCTACTGACTGAGCTCTCTCCCCAGCCCTCAGAGATTTTAATAAGATATAAATATCTTAGCTAAAACCTGTTTATTTTCTGTTGCTAAGAAGCACAAAGCACTTCAATATTTAACTAAAAATTTTTTTTTAACAAAATTAGAGCTGCCATCAGAAAAAATAATGGACCTTACTGTGATGCACATGGTACACAGAATCCACACTTCTTTTTATTACAGTGCCTTATTGCCACCTGATTGCTGAATGGCAGTCTGATTGATTGCTGTAGGATAGCCCTCCCAAATCCCAGCTCAGTGGGTCATACAACTAGAGATGAAGAAAATCCAGATTTCTGGTTAGTTCTATGACCTTCACTGGTAATGAATCCTATGGGCTCATTAGTTGCAATTTGAAGCATTTTAAAATTAATTTGTTTTAGTTTAATGAAGTTTTTCCTTCCTTGGAAATTAGAACAATAGTAAACACCTCAACAAATTTGTTAACAATTGCTTATTATCAGCAAGTTGTGACCTTGAGGAGGCTTTTTTGTTTTGTTTTGTTTTGTTTTGTTTCAGTTGTGACAACACACATAATGTAGAGTACATAGATGGTATTTATTTGAAATTCTTAGAATCACTCTGTATATTTTAATAATCATATTATGTTGTCAATTACATATAATTCACTAAAACATATTAAAATCTCTTCCAAAATTGTTTTTTGGTCAGATTCATGATTTTAATTTACCATTTAGCTTATTTAGCTCTATGATTATTGTTTTACTTGGGCACAAAAGAGAGAACCCTGACACAATTTTTTGTAAAGAACTATAATTTATACATTTGGCCTAACAGATATGTGAATCTCTGCCAACATGACAGAGGAATAACAATAAAGTCATGAAATATAATATGAAACATAATGTTAGCTAGAAGAATAATTTACTCAGGAAGAAAAGCAGAGGTTTTAATATCCATAATTTGGACTTTTGTTTTTCACTTGTGCCCAAAAAATAGTTTGAAATATTTCTTAAGAGGATTGTTTTGTGTGTTTTAAAAAATAAGTCACATAATTTTTTTCAGATTTCCTGTTCTCTAACTATTTTGTTCCTGGCTGTTCTATTACTACTAAAGGTTACAGTTTAATAAGGGACATTTTTTTCATGCTTTTAGTCATAGAAGTCATTCATTTTTATCATTAGGAACTGCATACACTTGAGTTAGTTTAAACATGAAGATGACCATTTACTGAAACATTCACATACTTGAGTGACCAAGGACAAGTTTAAAGAGCCCTGAAGTAAAATAGCTAACTTCTGGGATCACATTGACAAATAACTATGTTAGACAGGAAAGTTATTCAAGTTGTGTGGTTTGTATTTTCACTCATTTTTAAATATGTAGGTATGGATTAACTTACTAAAAAGAGTTACATGCATATTTGATCATACACTCTAATCTCCATCTTAGCTAAAGAAACCCCTTATTAATTTTATCTGATGATATACTTCATCTTCATATTAGTATTTACTGGATCTGAAAGTATTTTATTCAGTTATTCATAATTTTTTTCTGTTTCACTAAAATATTAAATATTGGTCCTTGGAAGTTAGGGAATTTGTCTATTCTGGGTTCTGTTCATGACTAGTTTTCTAACACTAAAACATTATTAGACATGCAGTAAGAGAGAAAGAAAAAGTGAAGAATTTTATTTATAGAATTTGTTAAAATGTCACTTATTCTATTTATATTTTTATATGATGATATCACACACACACACACACACACACACACATACAAACACACATCTGTCAAGAGATGAAATTTGTCCCATTTGCAATGGAAGGAAGAGAACAGAATACCTGTACATAGATGATATGAGTTTTCGTACTGTAATTTCTGAAGCACCCAAACAAGTATTTGGTTAAAGCCACAGATTTTCAACCTAAAACTTATAACCAGAACTATACTTTCATACTACTATAATACATTTATATTCCATCTAGTATTCACTTGCTCCATTTGTCAGTTTTGTCATCCATTGATAAATATTGGAATTGATTGTGAAACTTTTCAGAACATATGAACATTGAGCTACACTTCCAGACATTTTTGATTCAATATGTATGAGTGGGCTTGGCTGGTTATATTTTAAAACTTCACAAGTGATACGTAAAGTCACTCTTGCAGTTGGATGCTTCTACATTAGGCAACTTGAGCACCTTGACAAAATATATTTTGCCTTACTTATCTAGCAACTTGATCACCTTAACAAAATATATTTTGTTTTACTTACCTAGCAATAGCAGAACTGGAAAGAAGGGAGGGGGGAGAGAGAGAGAGAAAGGGAAGAAAGAAAAGAAAGAAAACTGTGAATGAATAGTGAAGGATTATTAATTAACTTAATTAAGCAGTTCATAAACTGATTACAGACAGGCCCGACTTACAGAAATGATTCGTCTTAGAACATTTTGGCTTTACAATGGTGTGAAAGAACTCACACTCAGGAGAAATCATACTTCCAAATTTAAATTTTGATATTTAACGAAGATAGCCATATATGGTATAATAATGTCATAATACTGGAGAGAAGCAAAAGCAAGCTGCAGGTCCCACATGATAACAAGTGTGAGAAACCAATGCTAACCTATGATGTCCCGTTGGTTAGATATATTAAATTCATCTTTGACTTATGGCATTTTTAGAGCAGGCTTATTAGGTAACATGTATAATCAGGAAGCATCTGTAATTTATCCTTTGATTAAAAGGTAATTAAATATGATTCTTATACATGATTTTGAAGGACTACTAGAGTATCTTGTCCTCCACATTAAGTAGAAAATAGGAAGAGGCTGTGCTATAAAGAAAAGAGGAGAGGAGAGAAGGTGAGAGGAAATTAAAGAACATGTAAGAGTCCTGACAGGAGCTAATGAATACTTCTCCTTGACAGTCAAATATATTTCTTACTTTGCCTTCCAGTGAACTCACAGTTCCAAAATTGTGTTTAAAAAGACGTTAAACTAATTTCTTCTTTGATAATAAAACCCTGCTGTGTTCCCAGTTAATTTACTTGGTTCTTTTGTAATGAAGGCCAGGAGGCCCTTTTAAATTTATTTCTATCTGCAAATCCTATAATTTTGTAAAGGTGCTTAGAACTTATGGAAAACTTGCTTATTCATTCATTTACTTTAACTTAGCCTAAAGGAACCATCTTAATATTCTTACCAAAAGAATAATTAATATTAAATATACCATGACATACAATGAGAATTTGGTACAAGTTTCCTATATTTTCACCTAAAAAAAGTCTTATTTGGGTATATTCACTGTCATAAATTCACTAAAGAATTTTCCATTGCCGACTTGATCTAGTATGCTTTAGCTCCAGTCAATATTTTATTTTCCCAATAATGCAAGCATAGAAAACTCTGACTATATTGTGTTAAACTTCCATACAATCAAAATCACAATTTTACCAATTTTTAATTTAACATTCCTAACTTACTATATGATTGAAAGAAAGGAATGAAAATTTAGGGAGAAAAAGTGAGCAAGGTGAAAAATATTTTAGTAAATTTTACCATCTTAAATCAAAATAATTTTGTCAGTTTCAGTTGATCTATTACTATCTTATCACTGTGCAGGGTAGATTATTCCAATTCTGTTACTTGTTTCTCTCTATAAATATTTTTATGTTTTTTTAAAGTTTGCTCAAGAAATAATTTCATTATTTTCCTATAGACAGTTTTAAAATCTTGACTTTTTCTTGCTAGTTTATCACTGCCAATAGTCCAAGTTACTTTGACAAAAGAAATTTTTTGTCAGTTTCCGTGTACCTAACAGCACACTAGTAACCAGGATGCAAAGATGAATAAAATGAAGTCCTTCCCCTGAATGTTGCATTATTGTGAGAAAGACATATATCTACATGGATTAATTCAGTTCAATATAGCATAAACAAAGATAGGTGCTGTCTTTTTCCAGAACCAAAAAATAGAAAAGTGAGCTTCTGAAATGGTAATGGGAAAGAAGAGACCAACAAGCCTAGACAGGAAAAACACTCATTTTAGTGGACAGTAAGAAAGTGAAGAGTTCATAAAGAGCAATAGGATTCATAATCACAGAGAACGAGGGAGACAAGGAGATTGAAACATCATAGGAAGGGAAGAGGAGAGGTGATGAGGAAGAGGGCACAGCTCAAGAACCATCAAAAGTCACAAACTATTATTTGTATCAATCACTATTTTAAATAAGAGTATATTAAACAGATTTTTGCACAAAAACAGAACCAATAGGACATATATGCATGTGCTCTATAGGACATATCTAGCCTTTTTAACTAAAGAGATTTAGTGTAAGGAATTGACTTGGTGATTATGGAACCTGAGAGGTCCCAAGATTCTCAGGCTGAGCTGGTGCCTGGAGACTCAAGAAAACTGGTGAGTAGTCTCAATATGAATCAACAGGCTAGAGTTCCAGAGAAGCAGACATTCCAGTCAGAAACTGGAAGTCAGGAAAGACCAACATCTGCCTCATTAATCAAGGAGATGGCGTTTCCTCAGCATACTCAGTGTTCTTGTTCTATGGGGGTCCTGCATCAATTGGAAGAGGACCACTCACATTAGGAAGGGCAATTTGTTTTACTCACTCTACAACTCAAATGTTAGCCTTATCCAAAAAGACTTCATAGACACTCAGACTAACGTTTGACCAAACGTCTGGGCGCTGGCAATTTGACAGAAAACTTAAACCATCACAAATGGTAGAAATCCATCTGCTTAAACTTTAGACAAAAAATAGTTTTTAAGACATTATAACAGTTTCTTCTTATATGCCAATAAAACACTTTGCTTCCACCTTACTTTGAAAATGAGTACACTAGAATGCTGTTGAACAATGATCAAAATAGAGAACATAGCAATGTTGCTGATGAAGTAGGAGACAGAACGGCTAAGAAGAATAGTAATTGGAAGTTAGTAAATTGAGTGATTAGCTTTGAAGATCACATATTAGAAACATATTTATAAGTTCCCTTATGGCACAAGGAAAAACTAATGAAGTAGAAAATTTTTCATATATAAAAAATTAATCATTATATTTGAGTAGGCATAGAACTTGAATATAAGAAAGAAGCATGTAATTTTTTTTTTCAGTCTAGATTAGAAAGTTTGGGCAGTAACCTGACCTAAAGAAAAGAGTGGGGAACTATTATTACTTGATATAACTGGTACTAGAAATGCTAGGTAACTTAAATGAATCTCATCATTCATGTTCCAGTGAATTCCTTTAAACAAGTAGGGCTCATTAATTAAGATGTCATTGAACATAAAAGAGCAAGATAAATTAAAAGCACTGGGGCAGTGGATAGAAAGCATGCTAGAGTAGGAAAAGCAGCACCCCAAAATGCATATTATAAACCAAAATTATCAAAAAAGAATAATAGGGTTTAGATTAAGCATAAAATAATAATACTTTTACACAAAGCTTTGATACAAGCATTTTTAATTTTTAAGCATGATGATTTGATAGTTGACTCATCCACCATATATTGATTTGAGTGGAGAACTCTTATAAATACTGTGGGAAAATAAAAGAAACTGGACATGCTCTTTTGGTCTCATCATTTTTTAGGGAGATACATATGAGAAAAAACATGTGTATGTAAAGTATTGCATGCATAATGAGGAGGTAAAAAATAATAAAATGATTGGTAATAGTAGTGGGCACTAAGAGTATCAATCTGGGAAGGAGTTAATTTGGAGAAAGGAAATTTTTTCATTGAGATTGAAAGAATTATAGGGTAGAGTTAGCACAGGTGATAAGGCAGAAATTATAGAATAGGACTTTAAATCCATTATAAAACTGAGTCAGCTGAATATATTAGACAGGCCATTAACATATCCTTACATCCAACATATAATTTAAGCTAAGTTGTTAGGAAGAATGACTCTCTTAAGGCTGCCAGAATAAATCAGACATAGCATAAGGTGGAAAAGTAAATGCTTTCTCATTTCTCACCAGCAGAATCTTGAAATCCACTGTTTGCTGGGATCAGTGGACATAGTCACAAAGGAGAAATTAATTGAATAAAATTATTTATCCATGGTTGGGCTTAATAGTACCATGCATATAGTGGAAAAAATTTAAAACACTGGTTTTGGAGTCAGAATGAAATATCTACAATTAAATATGGAGACATTTTAAAAAATTTGTTCTAATTGGTTATACATAACAGTACAAAGCATTTTGACACATCGTACACAAATGGAGCACAGCTTCTCATTCCTGTTTGTACATGGTGCTGAGTCACACCAGTAGTGTAATCATACATATTTATAGGGTAAACAAGGTCTGTCTCATTCTACCTTCCTTCCCATCCCCACCACCCCACCCCACCCCTCCTCACTCCCATCTGCACAATACGAAGTTTAAATATGGAGAGTTTTTGAGAAGTAGAACATATAGAAAATGAATGGTGTGAATGACAGGTACATGTGATACAATAAACATTTCCTAATAGGTGTAAGCAAAATCCTAGAAAGGAGAATGATGTATAGAGAAAGAGAGAGGGCAGAGTGGCGGTGGAGAGAGAAAATAACTTTAATTAATTGAGAAAAGTAGTATTTTGAAAATAAAATTCCTGAAACACAAAACTGGATAACATATTCAATAATAATAAATTCAATCAGCAGTTTGGAACGAAAGCAGGAAAATAAAACAAAGAAAACCACCCTTTGGTGACTCATTAGTACAGCTAAAACCCCCCAAAAAGAGAAAAATCTTAAAAGTGGAAGAGGAGGATTTTCTCTGTTGGCAACAGTGGAGTATCTAGTTGCTGCTGCCTTTATCTTCATATCTGAACCAGTAACAACAGCAAAAACAACAGCAAAAGTCAAACAATTATACAAAATGATGATTTTATCTAGACATCAAGCAATGAATGACACTGATCCCTGAGAGGTAGGACACAAAAGCACCACAATTGTCCAAAGTTACTATATCCAGAGAGTCTGCAGACCATGAGAATAAGACCAGAGAGAAGGCAACTGAAGCATAGTCTTATTGATTTCCTGAGTTAGGGAGATCTAATTTTGCTAGAGAAATCTATAATAGTCAAAAGTTCTCTAAGAAATTCCAGGCAAACTTTGATGGCAAAGTCACAAAATCTTACTACCAGAGTTTTAGAAACAGAACACTCTTTCAGTCCTCAAATGACTGCTATTTAAACAACAGTTCCTGGTGTTGAAACTGAGCATCTGACTAAATAACTTCAACTGACTCTGAATATTATTGTACTTCATAAGTTGAATATTATCCAAACCAGTAAATTATAAGGATTTGATACAGAAAAATATCACTATTCAGTGGTAAAAGTATATTTGGTATTGATCTCAACCAGTTTCATACCGTACAAGTAAATCACAAAAAGAGATGGGCACCTTTGTTGTGTGTTTATCCCTCATTTCTTTCTTTTCTTTTTTCTTTCTTTCTTTTTCTTTTCTTTTTTTTTTTTTTTTGTCCTGGTGGAAAGTATCATATGACCAGCTTTCAGGAGAGGAAAAACACAGGACTGGATTAGAAATATCTTTCCATGAAATGTAGATGTGGACTGAAAATGAAATATTTCCACACAAAAGTTCATGTCGTTGGTATTCTTAAAGGACAGTAATAAATGGAAAACATTAAAATGGATAGAGATATAAATCGTATATATGGTACTTCTACACTGTGTGGAGAATAACCAGTCTGATGTATATATGAATATATACATCAAAGGTGTAAGGAAAAATGCAGCTCAACTTGGGACCCGTGGTAGCTCCAGCCCCTCTGACCCAACTGGCACTCCGTACGCCCAGTCTCAGTTGCGGCTCAATAATAGCTCCCAGAAATCCACTACGGACACGGGAAATCACATAAGGGAATTTATTAAGCAAACAGAGTGTCTCCCTGCAGGGTAAGAGAGAAAATGAGAGGAAAAGAGAAAGGAAAGAGAAAGGGCATGCACTAGAGAGAGTGGAAAGTGAGGAGGAGGAAAAGCAAGTGTGTAGGAGAGAGAAGCAAGAGCGGAAAGTTGGCGGTTGAAGATGGGCTAACAGGGGACCAATATCGGAGAAGGATACTTGCAAGCTGACTGATGAATCAATAGCTAGCTAGGATGTTCACAGATTGACAAGTGGTTGGGAGGCGGGGAAAATGGCTGCACCAGAAAGGGCAGGGGAGCAGCTTTATACATTACAAAAGGTACTAAGAATGGCATGTCTAGCAGATCAGACATCAGAAAGGCAAATAACTAATGAATTCTACATAGGGGATATTAAGTAAAATACAAGTGAATGAACCTATGAAAGTGAATAAAAATATTAGTAGGTATTTTGGTCTCAGTATCAAACCTCATTAGAGAGCAGAGAAATGACTCAACGAATGGGTGATCATGATGAATTTTTTTGTAGCCCTCAGTTAATGTCTGCATTTGGATGTAGTAATGCTTTTGCAATGGGCCACAAATGTGGTAGTATGATAGCAAAAGTGAAGGCCATGGACAGTTCACCAGAATGACTTTGCTGACACTAAGACTTATTTAACTACTGCTATTGTTGAACTCTTACTCTGTCAGTAACAGTGAATGACACCTGTAACATCTTGTGAAAAGACCAGCATGTGATTTAGAGGCAAGTTAATTACTTTGTCCCCTTCAATGCCAGGAGGGTCAGTAATTCATCTTTGTTGAAATCGATACTTGTTTTTGACAGGGATCTGTGACTAAATTTCTGTGGCAAAATCATGATTTAGAGCTCAGTGAAAGTCTGATTTACATTCACTGAATTTCATGTGGAATTCACCTTCATGGGATTACTAACCAAGAGATACATTATATGATCAAATAGGGGCAAAACTGAACCTAACTACAGTATTCCTTGATTCTTTACATCCTCATTCAGAAGCATTCTCATAGAAATTGAAATGGCCTCCTAAAGCCTCAGCTAATATTTTAACTAAGATGTTACATCCTATGAGACAAGGGTACCTATAACCCACCTAGATGGCGTTTGTGTGTGGAACAAACCACGAATATATAATATTTTGTTCCTTATATCTATAATACACAGAAGTGAGGCTTCCCTCCTTTACAATCACTTCAGTGACCTTCATATTAATTTGTGAATCTTATCTCCCAAACCATAGGTCTTACTAGATTAAAGGTTCTATTGAAGTCATTCTTCATTGAGAAAGTTCCAATGAACTTAAAGTTAAAACTTGTATTTGGCATGGATGGACAAAAAGACTAGGAAGGGAATTATTCTACTGAAAGGGTTAGCTGAAGCTACAGAGCTAAGGTTGCTGCTCTTTAAATAGGGACTAGCATGAATAGATATAGAACTCAGTGACTCCACAGAACTGTCATCCTGCTTCTTTGCCTGGTGATGATAATGATCTGGCATGTAACCTGAAACAAAGGGCTTAGATTCTACAGAGTTGGTTACTTAAAGTGCTATAAAAACTCTTAAAAATCCAAGAAAAATAATGAGTATTTATTCAGACTTTGATATAAGTTACCCAATGGGACCATTGTTTGTTCTATTAATCAGGCTACTTAAGTTAGACATTAAGGTATTCCTGCATTATGAAGAAAAGACATACCGAAGAAAGCAGAGATTATGGCAGGTATTTTTGCAATCCCTGTGATATCGTTTCAGCTCATTATGATTTTAAATGTAATTGCAACTGAGCTGTAACCTCATGTTTCTTTAGACTAAAATGATCACTGTGTGTTTGTCAATTTTTGTTTCTATGACCTTTTTTAAACACAAAGCATACCACTCATCTATGACCCAAGAGAAGCCCAGAATTCATGAGGGAAGATATAGCCCACGGGGCTAGACCTCAATTGGTGGGCAATAGGAACTGGTGAATAAATGTTCCAGCCTCTTGCCCTTGAAAAGATGATATTAGAAAAGATTCTATATGCTTTTCGAACATCCCAGAAAACTTTAGCTCTGATTATTCAAAGCAATTATTTCAATACAACTGTATTTTTCCTTTTATTAACTCTGTCACTCTCTCCATGTCCAATCTTTCTCTATAATTACCGAGTGCATAAACTGCCCTATCCCACTTCGTGCCACAGACTCTACTGTGAGGAAAAGAAAACTAAAAAAAGCAGAGAATGTCTTATTTCATCATTAAATTTTCAGTTTTTATAACAACTCTTGATATATGGTAGTATTCAGTATTTTTTAATTCTAAATAGTGAAGGTTATTGACCACCGGATGAAAATATTTAAAAGGTCACTACTCTGAACAGAACGGAAACAATGAAAACAAAAACACTGTCTATGTGTCCTTAAATATGTTTTCTGAACAGAGAACAAACTAGACAGAAGTAAAAATGAAGACGGATAGATATATTGGTAGAGATAGATCCTAAACACAACCCCAAAATATGTGTCAAGAAACAAGAGAATAGGAAAGACAGTAACTGTTCTAATAAATAGTGCAAAAAGAAAATTAATATCTTGTTTCTTTTTCTTTATCTTCCCTCTCATCACTATTGTCTTCCTAATTTATATCTTTTCTAATTTATATAAGTACATAATTGGTTTATACACCTATAGGATTCTTTAATTCCTCTGAGGATGCTTTGCTGTCATTTTGTTTTTTATATTTTTCTTGCAATTGCACAAAATTTCTTTTGTAGTTCAAGTCTTACAACAATTTCAAGTTCAGGATCAGGAGTAGTGTCTGAGAGTAAATTCTTTGACAAAAAACAAATCTTCCTGACTGAACATGGTGCCAGGAGTGGAGATCAGCATATCCTCCTGCCCACTTAACAGTACATAGAGGAACAGAATCCCAAGTGAAATAGGCCATTCTCTAAAAAGCAATTGTGAGAATAGGAAGGAAATGATTGCCAAAGATATCTCACAACAAAATAGCATTTTCCAGTTTTGACAGTGGATCTGTATTTAGGTAACTCCAAATGCTAAGTAATATAGCATTTCCTTTTTATAAACAAATGATCCTTTATAGCAGTTAACTGAGAAAATAAGAATTTTTCTGTCTAAAACGATTTACTCTACCATTTTGCAACATAGGGATGTACTTTTGATAAATCTTTGTTATGGTCTATGGATATTATAGTTGATATGAATTGAGTCATTTTCTTTGACACTAGTATTTTAAAATAAATTCAGCAAATTTGGTATTTGTTTGAATATTTTCTTAAGTATAAATTTTGAAACATTAGCAATGATATTATATATGATGTATATTTAAATATAAACCAGCAGCAAATGTCTAACAAAAAAATCAGCTATTCTTTTCCTAAAATGAATTTTTAAAAAAATTTTAAAAGCAAAAACATATATTCCTTATGGAGTTTGCCTAAGAACACAATATTGTTAAAAATTGGTCCATCATTGTTTCACAGCCAAAAATTTGCCTTTTTTTTTTTTTTTACTGTCAGTCCATAAAACTCCATATTGTTTGTTTGATTTTGTTTTTTTGTTGTTTTTTTTTTTTTTCCCCTTTTTCTAAGCAAGGATGACTGATTATGGGTGCTAAAAGGAAACTGTTTTCCTTCTAGAATTTAATTAGTTTGACTTTAACAAGACAAGAAATTCTGCTAGGTGTCAGCTACTATTTGGATCACTAGCCAATTAAAACTTTGTGCAAACCTATTAAAATTGTTCAAAAGCCAAACACCTTTTAAAAACATCTCCAAGGTTTCCATATAAGGAATGATGGTAATATCATTGCTCACATATCTTGTTTATTTCCTTTGTATTGAAAAGAAACCAGAATATGCCATACTTAGCTTATTTGTGGCAAATACTTTGAAATGCATCAATATTTAACATCCAATACTTTTATTATGCTGATATACACATACATATCATTATAAAACAGATGTAAGAACAATTGAGAGTCCTCGCTTATGAAACACTTTCCAAAATATTACATTTTTTTTGCTTTCAGAGCACCAATAATTACACTTAAAAATTCCTGCTAAAATAGTTATTTACCTGATTTTGTTTTACTTAAGGCACTACCAAGTTAATAAACTAGATCTGCTAGGGTCAGAAATGACAATGCACCCAGTGGGATTTTTAAACCTGAAACATGTTCAGGAAATGTAATTTGTTATTCAAGATTTGTTGTCCATGATTAAATCTAGACTCCAATAATCCTATATAGAATTTACATAATTTCCAGGTGTGTATTTGATAACACGGAGTTGGTTTTCTAATAGAAATCTGTGTTTTCCCCCACTGAGAAATAATGTAGCAAAGATAAAATAATAGCTCTAAGCAATATCACACTGGCATCTTTTCTCCCCTTATTTCTACTAGTTTTACTCTGTACTATGGTATCTGCTGCTTTCCTCAGGGACTTTGATAATGAGTCTTAGTCTTTGTATTTTCTTATGCTGGAAATTCCGTGACTCTGTACCAACGCTATATACATTGATTTATGAGAAGCTTTCCTTTCTTCAATATTCTCTGCAGGATGATAGCTATGACTTTGAGATACTGAAGCTGTCTTTCTCCCTCATCTTACCACATGGGCTGCATTGTCTCTGGTAAGCCAGGTCCAAATTTATAAAAAAGAGTAGGAGACCATTTCTTTTAGGAAGAATTAATTTCTCCTTAGCAAGACACCTGGAAAAGAGTGCGTACTATTTCAACAACAGAAATGTCACAATAATTTCTGAAGTTAAAAAAAAAAATCATAGTATCTCCAGGAATGCTGGCCAAAATTCACATTTATGACATCATGTCTACCATCATGTCTATTTATTCTTAATATGGCAGCAACTACTAAGGTGCTGCATTATTTTACTAAACCTGGTTTAGTAAAGTGACCTAGCTTCTATGACATCACAAAAGAAAGTGTGTGTATGTGAGGTGACACACATAAAGATGTAAAGATTAGGCTTCAAACTTTAAGGGATTTATCTGGGAGTCAGTTGCTACAAAATTATGCATTAGTATGTGCATAAAAAGTTTCTTTTGAAGAGAAGTAATGTTCTCAAGACTCTTAAAATAAGCTTTATTGTTTAGGATATTTTATTGTTTTACATCAATATTTCTTTGCAAAGAAATGAAATCCTCTTCACAGTTCCTTAACTGAAATGAAGTAAAATTTATTCACCTAACAGAAGAAGAAGAAGAAGAAGAAGAAGAAGAGGAGGAGGAGGAGGAGGAGGAGGAGGAGGAGGAGGAGGGGGAGGAGGAGGAGGGGGAGGAGGAGGAGGGGGAGGAGGAGGAGGAGGAGGAGGAGGAGGAGGAGGAGGAGGAGGAGGAGGAGGAGGAGGAGAAAAAGAGGAGGAGGAAGAAGGAAAAAGATGAGAGAAATCAGTAGTAGACTCAGGGAAGACTAGAAACAGAAAGTCAATCTTTATTCTCTCTTTAACCACATTTCACCTCAACCTTTAATTCTGTGAGTTAGCTGGGAGGAAGCTCTAGGCCCAAATTTTTACAGACTTTCATTTAATAAAAGAAAAACAAAAGCAAGCACACTTTCTCACTCCCGTATACCAATTTTGGAATATTGTAGAAAACTTATATCAACTTAGTTTAGATCACTCAGCACCCTTTGGCAAGGATGTCTGGGGAGTTTGGTATGTGGAAAAAGACAGGCCAGGTAAAGTCATAAATGTTCCATTTGTGATCTATTATCAAAGTGAAATTAATTGATTATTAATTGACATTCAACCTCCCTGAAACAACAGACGTCATGTGCTGGAGAGACACACAGTTATACCTAGCTAGCAGCCCCCAACAGGGACTGAGAGTGCAGTTGCAGGCATCTGTACTGCCCATGTCCAGCACTGTGATTGGGAGTGCCATAGGAAAGGATGCACGTGCCCAAGAAGGGAGACTGAAGACTAGTAGAAGAAAACCCTGGTGGTTAAAGAATGAAGGGCCCCCGGGAGAAGGCACCATCACAAAAGTTCAGGGCTTCCAGAGTTTCTGAAAGGTGAGGTCACGGAGTAGCTAGACACACTAGAGGATGAAACCAAGGCCACAAACTATGTTCGTCAGTGAGTTTTGGGAAAGTTATTTGTCAATCAGGATGGGAGAAAGACAATTTGGAATAAGTTGAATGAATACTCAAGAAAGTATGTGTGGGGGGGATGTAAAATATTTTTTTAATAAATTATAATTGAATTATAATTGTGAAAACTAACTGATAAAGGAGAGGGAATTTGAAAAATATTAGGGTTGAGAAACTTATAAATAGAAAATAAAACTTTTCAATAAGAAATGATATATTAAACTGTAAGCCCAACAACCTCAGATGCTAAGGCAGGAGGATCACACACAAGTTCCAGGCCAGTGTGGGCAGCATAGTAAGAGCCTATCTTAAAATAAAAAATAAAAAAGGGCTGGGGGTGTAGCTCAGTGGTTTAGTAATCTGCGTTCTATGTTCTATCTCCACTCCAAAAAAAAAAAAAAAAAAAAAAAAAAGATAAAGTAAATATGAAAGAAGTATAATGAATGTAGCAAATTCAGGAACACAAATGAAGAAATTCAATGATCAGACAGATAAATGGTTAGTTATAAAAACTATGTATCCCCTCCCAAATATACAATAAATTCCAAACTGAGGAAAACATAAAACTACCAGAAAAAAACAAATAGAATGAAAGAAATAAATCTACTTGAAGCCACATAGGCATCAAAGCAAACTACTACCTTTCAAAGCCAGCAAGGAGAAAAAAAAAAAAAAATAATTACAAGAGAATCACAGAGGAGGAGACAGTTTAAGAAATACCAAAACAAAACCAAAAAATTTCAGCTGGAACTGTTTACTAAACATATTGAAAGTTCAAGAATAAAAGTAAAAACAAAAACATAAAGACAACAACAAAATTAAAAGAAATCATTTTCAAGAAAATAAAGACAGGAAAGTAGAGAAAAATAATTCTCGAAGAGCACCATGCAATGTAAGAAAGAATGATAAATAGAATGATAATGATTAAAGTAATTCCAAATAAATATTGACTATATAAATAGTAACAAGTAGAAAATATTGTGCTAGACAGGAGGTGGGGCACAAAATTACAATATTAAAATACTATCCAGAAATATTATCTAAATATAAAGTACTCTACATTCCATTTTTCAGGAGGGGCTTTACAATTTAGAGCTCAATTTAACATACACTGAGAAAAAGGGACTTGACTTCTACCAAATCTTTATTGAGAAAATAAATGGAATAAAATGAAAAAAAAGTAAAGATGAAATCTGTGTATCATTTTATAGACAAATAAAACTGTATAACATTCAAAATAGAAAATACTATATCATTTTCATAGGACTCAATATCATCAATCATTTTAAACTAATATAAAAATCAAATAATAAAATGGAAACAATATTTATATACACAAATATTCATAACTCTCATGAAATATAACAAGAACAAAACTATTTTACTAAAGATAAAAATGCAATATGTCACAAAACTTACTGTGTGTAACTTAGCATGAAGGATTTAACACTATAGGTTATATGTTTTGCCTGTGTGTGTGTGTGTGTGTGTGTGTGTGTGTGTGCATTATGGACTTTTTCTTCAACAAATCTGTCCTTTTTAGTTAATATGAACAAATTTATCATAAATTTTGGTGAAAATTGTACTCAACATTAACAGTTTTTCTTTCAGAACTCACTGTTCTTTCACATTTTTTGCAGTTCTGCTGCTATTTCTCAAGCAATATCAAAAATCTTTCCTTCATAATAGGATATTATTGGTTATTATTGTAGTAGATATTCTCTGCAGGAAGCTGAATGCTATATAAATCTCCTCCTTTAACTAATGCAGGTCAGTCTAGAGATGCTGGTTTTCCCTAACTGACTATGATGGTTATGTCAGAGTCAGAGAAGACAAGTGCCTGTGATAGGTCTTTCTTCACCCTGTACCCCAAAAGCATGTTTAAAAGGAGTGAGGGACTGGCATGTGGTTATCAAAATCAATTATGATTATTTCTGGTCATATTTAAGTCAATGTATTAGCTGTTACCTAATATTCATTTGTAGATATCATCTTGAGGTAGTATATAACATCCATGTATCAGAATTTGAATAAATATTATTTTTAAATATATAAAATAAAAGTTAGCAACTGAACAATTAGGTCAATTTTTGAGATAATAGAAAATATGTATCGCAATCCTGTATATTGAAAGGTAAAGGAGTAATTATAATAAAAATAAGTCAAATTGTTAAGCTGAGGAAATAAGTAAATGAATAGTATAAAATGAAGCAACAGATTAATTATGTGATTAAAAGTCTAGTGAAAACTTTAATACAAATGAAGTATGCACCTTTATGACATTTATACCAATTTCAAAGAGATTAAAAATACAACATATCAAAGAAAGTTTGGACAAGGTAAACAATGGTTATGCCTATCATAGAAATATGGACAATTGTATATAAATGAAATGCTACTTTAACCTTTTAAAACAGTCTTTTCTTTCTGTTTCATGCACCATATATAAGATACACTAATATGTAGCCAATAATGTACAATGTAGAGTATTCTTTAACCTCAACATGAGTCTGTAACACAAGAAATATCATCTCCATTTATTTTCTTCCATAAATGACTGAGGCTCAGAATTTGAATAGTCCCCACCCTCAGATAGGTAGAAAGCCAATATTTAAACCCATGTTCCCTATTTTAAACTTAAAATACATTGAATTATGTCTTTAAACTATTATATTTTATATGTGACTACGGTATATCCAGATACCAAAAAATAGACCCCTATATTTTGCTGCTGAGAAAACTCTAAGGGACTTTTCTGACAAGTGTTTCAAATTAGAGTTTATGTCTATACTGTCAATAAAATTAGGGCAAAAATCTTTGTAGTCTTGATTGGTTTTTCTATTACAAAATATCATAAACTGGGTAATTTGTAAATAATACAAACGTATTTCTCATAGTTCTGAAGGCTGGGAAACCCACCATCAGTGCCTACAAATTGCCTGTCTGGCAAGAGGCTCTCTACTTCCAAATGGCACCTTGTCATTGAAGCTGCCCGAGAGGAGCTGTCCTCACCTGGAAGACCAGAGGAGCTGTCCTCACCTGGAAGACGGGAGAGAAAAAGAGGGACACATTTCCTAAGCCCTCCTATAAGGACCCTAATTCTGTGTGAGGAGTTATCCTCAGGACTTAGTCACCTCCTAGAGGCCTCACTTCTTAATTCCCTCACTTTGATGGTTAAGTTTTACATATGAATTTGGGGGCAGTACATTCAAACCATAGTAGCACACAGTTTAAATATTTAAATTGTGGTCTCACGTTTAAATACATTTATTTTTGTCATTTTCATAGTGGTTCCCAGATCTTTTTCTCACTCTTCCCTTGCTCTATTCAGTAGCTTGGCATAAATTTGGAAAGTACTTATACAATTAAAATACAGAAAGTCAGGTGCACATTGCATCAATTAACAACATACAAAGTTCAAAATTCCTTTCAGTGAACCTATGACATTTTGTATGATCTGTATTCACTTTACTTCTGCTCCATGTTTGACCATATTCCTGTTTTCTACTTGAATTTTAAAATTTCAATTAATGTGGACCTTCAAATATATCAGACAATTTGTCTTAAAGATGTTACTGTTTTGACATTTGCTTAAATGACCCTTACTTAAGTTGCTTTGCTAACATGTATGATTCATGCTTATTCCTATTTTACTTTGGAATTATTTTATCTCTGCCAGAAAATTTTTGTAATATTCCAAACTTTGTTAAGTGTAACCTTGTTTTCTTGTAGCAACATGTACATACAAACCATTTTCCATGTAAGTTCTTATACTAATTGCTAAAGTATCTCACCTTGTATTTGTAAGCTACTTGTTATAGACTCTAGAGACATTGGAATAAACTTCCTTTGACTAGAAATAGAGGAGATTGATTGGACACAGCTGGGAAGGATAAGGGCATCTCTTTTTCAACTCTTCATTTGTAAACTAGTAGATGGTCTTCCATATTGAAAATCTTAAGGTCACTCAAGCATAAAGTATTTTAGGTAGTTACTATATGTATGTTCTATATATTTCAATGTCATTAATTGATAGTGCTCATATATTTATAATTTGTGACTCCTTTTTAATTTACTATGTTAACTAGTGAGATGTGTTAAATTCTTCAATTTTGATTGTGTATTTATGTTGGTTTATCTCTATAAAAATGCTTCCTAAATTTTGGTATTTTGAAATAAAAAGGATGCATTTAATATATTTATGTTTGCTTGATGAATAGAAATTTATCATTATTAGTTCTCATAATCTTTAGAATGGCTTATATTATATTTATGTTTATATAAGTGTTTATACTTTTAAAGCCTACTTATATGCAATTTATTTTATTGCTAGGTCATCGATTCTTGTGTCAGGTAATAAATACTAGCATCTAAAATGAATTGGAGTAGTATTCCTTCTCTTCCATTCGGGAAAATTTTGTGAAGTCTCAGTGTTAATTAATTGTAAACTTCTGGTAAAATTCATCTGTGAAGCTATTTTGGCACAGGTTTTTACTCATGAGAAGGGTTGATTATGAATTTAATCTGAATTATTTTATAGGTCTATTTCAGTTTTCTCTCTCTCCTAAAATCAGATTCTAGTTTTTCTTCATTTTTTATGTAAAGTTCACCATGGAATCCTTATGGATTCGGATTAACTCCAAATTAAAAAATTAAGAAATTCCCTTTCTCCATTATCCCTGTGGTTACTCTCACAACAAATTAGGTACACTGAGTCCTTGTCTCAATCCCAGAACCTGTAGAATCTATAGTAAGATATTAAATCATCTATCTTTTCCTGATGCCTATAACAGAAGAGGTATTCTGATCAACTCTGTTCTTTTATCTTGCTTGAAATGTGAACTGCCTGAAAGCAAAGAAGTGTAGGTGTTGTGCCCAGCAGCTCGAGACCCCACAAAGACCACCAGAGACCACGATCAATGAAAGCAACAAAGAGTCATTTATTAGCAAGCTCGAGCCTGGTCCTCCGCGCACTCTGTAACCAGTGACGCTAAGAGGCCCTGAGCCTTTGTTCAGCAGGCTTTTATAATGAAAGGCAAACAGTTTTACAGTGTTCTTTTTAATTGGTTAACATTTGAACAGCTAAACATTAGTCCTCCTCTGGTTGGGTCCTGCCAATCTATTTGATTCTCATTGGGTCCCACCAGAACTGAACGGTCCTAGAGGAAGAAGAGAGGAGGGAAGGGGTGAACTGTGCAGGAGATGAGTTGGAGTTAGCCCCCCCATCCTTGATAGATAAGGTTTCTAGGCAGCTGCACATTTCTCAGACAAATATTTCTTAATAACCTCTATAAGCACAGGGGCCCAGCAGTCCTGTTTGCGCTGTATTGGCTTTTGAGGGTGCAGTCGCAACTGCCTGCATACTGGTAATTAAGACAGTTAGCTGCACAGATATCATCCTGTTCTCAACATAGGTATACTCTGAAAACCTGAAGATCAAACAGTATCACTTTGTTCTTTAAACTGTGGTATAAATACACAATGGAATATTATTTAACAATAAAGAAGAATAAAATTATGGCATTTACCGGTAAGTGGATGGAGTTAGGGCATATCAGGCTAAGTGAAATAAGCCAATCCCCCAAAAAGCAAAGGCCAAATGTTTTCTCTGACAAGTGGATGATAGGAATGTGGGGGAGGTAAGAGAAAAATGGAGGATCTTTGGCTTGTGTAGAGGGAAATGGGAAGGGGGAAGGGATGGAGACAGGAAAGATAGGGAAATGAGACAGACATCATTATCCTATGTACATGTATGATTACACAAATGGTGGGAATCTATATCGTGTACAACCATAGAAATTAAAAGTTGTACCCTATTGTGTACAATGAATCAAAATGCAGTCTGCAAAAATTTTTTAAAAAGAGGCAAATAAATTCAATTGGAGTATAACTCATGATTTCATTCTTCATTGACTATTAATTTTATTGCTTACACACTTCATTCTTTTAGCTCTAATAATATATGAATGCATTCTACTGTCATGTACAACTAATTAGAACAAATAAAAAAGTTAATAAAAAATATATAAAGCCTCTAGATAGAAAAAGTCAATTTTAAATAATTTTTGAAATAAAATATCTTTATATTAAATCCTAATTTCAAATACAGGTTGAATTAATAGTAAGCCAAACACATCTCTTATCAGAAGTATAACAGCAAATGGTGAATACTGGCCTAACCCTTCTAAGCACTATCCCCATTCCTACTTCAACCACAAATCAGTTGCATTCCTTGGAATTTAACTCTTTACAGAAAAAACAAGGGGGGGGGGAGAGGGAGAGAAGAGTATTGTTTTGTTTAGTTATAACAAATATTTGTTCAGTGTCTATTGTGTGGGGTTTTCCATGTCCATCATGGATGAGGGAAAGGATTTCTGTCAGAGGACAGTGCAGGCTATCAATTAATTACCAAGAAATTTATGTAATAAAACAAACACAAGAGCCAATAATCTTTTCAAATGGAAGAGGGCGTGACAGATCGGGCCATGCCAAGATCTGACCTCCAACAAGATGAAGAAGTCCACCTTCACCTTTATTTTTAATTTAATAGGTGAAGAGACCAGGACTGGGAGGGGCTTCTTCTGTGAGGAACAGGATGGGGTGGAATTAGGTAAACTGTTTGCTTAGAGAATTAGCATAACAGTGAGCCAACTCTGTACAGGGCCACTTACCCCAGGCCATCTGAAACAATCTCTCTAGACTGCCAGTTCCTGGGAGTCAGACCTTTGTGTCCCAAGATTCTGCCAACCCTGATTCTGCTAAACCTGGATGGTTTCCCACAGTCTATTGTGCGTTGTTTTAGTCTTTTGATTTCAACATTAAATATATTAAGGAAAATGGGTTACTGATCTAAGATCAGCATAAATCTGTGCTAGAGATATTTTATAAAATTCCAAAGAAATTGAATCAAATGAAAAAATTAATAACTATTGGTGGTCAATGGAAACTGCAGAACATGCCAATATCAGAGGTAAATATTGAAAATGTCAAAAATCAATAGAAAGAGAACGGGAAAAATAAAATAGGATTGATTTAGCAGTGGAGCAAGTGCATGCAGACTTTAAAGGACATCAGATATTTGAGTACATTTTGAAAGATAAATGATAAAAATAATATATGGATATGTTTATGATTACTTACACAGTTGATAAGCTACATAAAACAATATTTTGCAACATTTTATATTTTACTTAATTTCAAATACATATTCTTATTTTCATTAAGAATGACAATCGTAATAAAATGTAAAGTCATCTGAATTTCAAGCTTATTTCTTCACTCTTTCAGTCATTTTGCAGTCTAGTCTAATTCTAGAAATCTGCTCTTTGAAAGCCATGAAATGAACAAACAATGTTTTATTTATTGCAAAGCTTTCTAGGTCATTCTTTTTTTTTTTTTTTTTTTTTTTTTGGTACTAGAGATTGAGCTCAGAGGCACTCAACCACTGAGCCACATTCCCAGCCCATTTTTGTATTTTATTTTGAGACAGGGTCTCACTGAGTTGCTTAGTGCCTCCTTGTTGGCGAGGCTGGCTTCAAACTCTCTATCCTCCTGCCTCAGCCTCAGGAGCTGCTGGGATTACAGGCATGCACCACCATGCCCTGCAATCATTCTTAATTTCAGGTTTGGATGTGATTCTTCAGAAGTAGTAGATTCGCCATACAAAACTAAAATGCATATTATGTCTTTGTCTTCAAATGAAAATTTTTTATTGACATATTTGAAATATTTTTACATAAAAATGAAAGCCTTTTTTTTCAAAGCCTACATTATAGATGAAAGTTTATAGTCAATTATTTTGTTGCACTGCTATATTAATTTTGAATGTTTTTTCAGTAACAACTTTATGTAGTTTAATAGAATTTTCCATCTTTCAATGGGGATATTTTGGGGGTAAGCTGAAACTCATAATAGAAGAAGCATTATAATGTAAAATGATCAAGGAAAAAGTCATAATTTAAAGAACATTAAAGGGGAGTTTTGTCAAATGTGCCAAAAAGTTTATACAAAGAAAGATGTTATCTTACTAAATTCGAATATACTACAGTCCATTTTTACCCAAGGTTAACCACTTTGATCAGAATTATACATTTTAACAATTAGGACAAAATTTTAACATTATAATATATGATCTGGTCTTAAGTTCTTTAGTTTATTAAAGGCATTACTAAGCACCTAGTCTGAATTTCTTAACCTTTTGTATTTTCTGTACAAAATGTCAAATTGTATATGTTAACTAGAAAACAAAGTTGGTATTGTATGATTATTTACTTATGATGCATGGTAGCAAATATGCTACTGTGAATATAAGTTAGGAAACATTACAAGAAATCTCCTTAAGTTTTTTTCCAAGCTGTTAAAAATTTAAAACTCCAAGAAAATGATCATTCTTTAAGGATAACAGCATATAGGTGAACAGATTTCTATACAGAAAATACAGTAGTTTCATTTGCTGATTGTAGATTTACCAATTTTATAGCCCTTTTATTTCTTGATAGTAAAATTTTTCCATTATAACAGTAAATTTACATTTTTGAACAATCTTTCTTTTTCACAATTATACAGCAAGTGATTTTTCACATTTTAGTGTAGTTGAAAATGATACGTAGTTTAAAACAAGAGAAAACACTTAAAAACCTTGCTAGTCACTGAATATAAATTTCCCATAGCATGTGTAATTGCTAAAATAAACAGGTTGAACAACTCTTTATTTTTAAATATATTGCATGCGTTATTATTACTTTATAAGTTTTTTTTTCTCCAGCAGAACCTCAGCACTTTAAAATAGGAGCCATGTACTATTTTCTTATAACACAAATATCTAGCAAAATTTTGGTTCATAGAAAGTGCATGAAATATATCACATATACATAAAATTCAAGATTCTTATCTAAATTTCCATATTGATTCACAATAATATATGAAGTGTTAACCCTGGACTTAAAATAAAATATACCTTTATACTAAAGATGTAGCAACCTTTATAGAAACTTTAGAAAATCACACTTATTTTTCTCAATACCCATTGTAATCATTAGTATCTGAACTATGGATTGACAACGGTTTCATATGAAAAAATACTAGCACATGGATGGAATAGATCTACATAATATTGCTGTGATCAAATGTACCTGCCCAAAGTCATGTCAGAAACTTTATTCATAAGGCACCTGTGTTGCGGGCATGAGCCCAGTTAGAGATGTCTGGGTGGTGACAACTCACCCCAGCAATTTTTTTTAGACCATTTAAAAAGGGCTTGAACATATTACCTTTTCTTATGACCTTTGTAGTATTCCACGTCACTATGCACATAACAGTATTTGACAGGTGAAGGAGTTTCACTACTCATTTATTAAATTAATAGATGAAAAATGGATTAGTTCAATAATTAATAAAACGTTGAGCTAGCACAATAGTACACGCCTGTAATCCCGGCAGCTCTGGAGGCTGAAGATTGAGGATTATCAGTTCAAAGTCAGCCTCAGCAGTGGTGAGGCACTAAGGAACTCAGTGCCCATCTCTAAATAAAATATAAAATAGGGGTGGGAATATAGCTCAGTGGTTGAGTGCCCCTGACTTCAATCCCCAGTAACAACAATAACAACAACAACAACAACAACAAAAAGTTGAAGACACAATAATGAAAACAAATTGGGGTTGAGCTTCAGGTTGGGAGTTTGATCTCTTACTCTCTCTGTCCTTCCACCATGGGATGATAGCAAGTAAACATTAGCTACCACACTTCTATCTTAGTCTTCCCAACCTATAGAAATAAACTGATAGAGTACACAAAAAGGCTTTTAAAGAAATTCTGGAAGAACCATTATGAGAAAAAAGTGAGAATAATCAAAAGAATAAATGTTTTGGAAGCATATTATAGTATTTAATTTAATGAACAAGTAGATCATTCATCTCCACTCTCAGTTGTAGTGAGGGAATAGCAACAATGTGGTGGGATGAAGTCTGGACTATAAATAAAACAATTCAAGAAATACTCAGCTTAAATCGCAAAGCCAAGTCAATTTATCCATTTATCTATATACTGTTAAATTAAGAGAAAGTGACCTCTTTCTATACTCTTTATTATCAGGTTATGATCAACTGTCCTGTATTGAATAACACTAAACTTTATGTAACTATTATGTAAATATTCTATTATTTCTTAATCTTGTGAACAGTTTAACTTTATAGAGAAAAGTATGATAGTTCATATTTCACAGGTTGTCTTTATTTGGTTTTACAAAAGCTAATTTCTGTACAGGTAGTTCATGTCTTTTATATAAAACCTGTATTTATACTTGGAAATAGAAATCATTGCAATAAAGTTTGATAGTACCTTGTACCTATTGCATTCACAAGGATAAAAATGAAATATTACAGCTGTCCTTGTTTGTGTTCATAAATACTTCAAATATGAAATTGTTTCCTGATATACTGAAAAATGTCTAATTGGACTTATTTATAATGCAGAGTTTGCGTCACTACTGATTCTTCAAGACATTTATGATACATTTATATGTTATCATTAATAAATACCACGGTTAATATTTAATAATGTCAATTATCCATGTATTGGTAAATATTACTTTGAGTTAGGCAGTAATTAACTCAAAAGTCATTTTTATATCACTTTTACTTTATAATAACCACTGAGACTTGTGAGAATTTCTGGGAGTTTCTGATCTCATGTTCTTTTACCTGCTCAGTTTGCACAATCACCAGATAAAAGCACAAAGATAGTTTCAAATGATTTTATTGTAATATGGAACAGCATACTTAGAAATTTTATATTAGTATGTAACATGTTTTTGGTCTTACATATTACATTTGCTACATTTTAAATTTGCTAAAAACAGTCTGCAATTTTATGAGTTGACTTAAAAAGGGAGAATAGGAAACAGAAACCTTAAAAAGAATTCAGGTTTAGATCCCTAAGCTGTTTTTTCAAGAAATCAATATAAATGAGAAATGGACAGTAGAGAACACAATAACAAGAAAATCTATAAGAAAAAACAAAAAGGAATAAAGGCTTTCAGTTCTGGAAAAAGCAATTGCAGAAAATTTAGAAAGAAGAAAGGCAATCAGTATTAGTTAGAATACATGTGAAAGTTTATTTGAGAAGGCCAGCAAAAGATTATTAAAATAGAACCATTGAGTATGCTAGCATAAAACAATAAATAATTCCAGGAATAATTTCAAAATATTGTTAATGGCCTAAATATGTTTGTAGTTCCACAAGACACTGCAATTTCAAATAATTTTTTAATGTATCTTTATATGTTTTTTATTTTTTCAAATAATTAAAATAATGTGACCTATATGCCATGGACTTATTTCTTGTTTTGTGTAATTAATCGTGTCTAGAAGAGAAGATGCAATTAGAAGGAATATAGAAAAGTGTTTTAAATTTTAAAATAATGTATGATTGTAAGCTATAACCACTATAACTCAGTTTATCAGATAAAATATTTCCACGGAAATCAATGAAATACAATAAATTCTTAGGGCATTATTAAAACAAATGCTTACCTCTTATGACCTAACATAAAATTGAGAAATTTTTGTTTTTTAAGGCAATCTTTAATTTCATTTTTGTTTGTTTCATTTTCTCTTTTCCAACAATAATAGGTTTTAATCATCTTGAAAAGATCTATACCACTAGTAACACCCTGCTTAGTAATTCATTAATCCTTCCAGTTATTTTTAAAACATGTTCCAGAGGAATTGGAAATCAATGTCAAAGGTCACTTCACATTAAAAGTGTTCTAATGACTAAAAAATGCAGGAACTTATTAATGAGACAGTTATTGCTGACTAAAACAGATCATTCAGTTTCATATAAAATATCTCTGAGAAAATTGCCGTGGGCCTCTATTCTATTGATAGTATGCTAATATTGCACCCTTTTTGTATATTATCAACACAATACAACAAAGGAGGGTTAGCATGTCTCATTAGTATATTTATGAATGCAAAAATACTACTATTACAATAATTTTGTTCCTATTGTCAGCATGTTTTTCAGAACTAATGAATAAAATCATCATTGATATAAATGCTGCAGCCTGTTAAAATCTGTGATCTGTAAAATGATGATTGTCTAGAGGATTTTTTTTAAGTATTTGGGTGATCTCAGACTTTTTCATTTTATTTTGAAAAGTCTCGGTGTCTAAGAAGAAAAGGCTTCTGCTTTGCTTGCGATTGTGAGGTTCCCTCAGTCCTCAAGGCATAGGTGACATACAGAAAAGGAAAATGAGCGGAGACTGAGGACAACATCCATCTAAATTAATGAACAACATGAAAACACTATCACCATTTAGTATCATATGTGTATGTCGTGATAAAAAGTGAAAATTCCGATTTGAGATACAGTTCCAACTTTGCAATCCTTTGTGGTAAAGATAATACTAAATACTCCAATCCTAGTTGAAAGCTCTAAATAATGTAATAAAGATGAGTTTAACTATTTCTAGCTTATTTTTAAAAGATGATTGTTAAAATAAAATTTTAGGCACATATGTTTCGATTATCTTTTAAATCAAGATTAATGTAACCTAGGTTAATACAATTAGAACCACAGAATGTGGTTAAATTTCTTTCTTCAATTTTTAATGATAATGACCCAAAGTGTTCATTTATAAGCAAACATCTTATTTGAGGAACATCAATTACAATCTAATTGTATCAACTTACATTGAATCTCCAAGCAAAAATTTTCATAATCTTACAAGTCCTAGGGAGGGAATAGAGAGGAAGGGTTCAGTTCATGTTTTTACTACTTAACAGTAAAATTGGATGATTGACAGGGCTAATGCTGAAAATAACATTCTCCGAAAAATGTTACATTTGTGGAATCTGCCTACCACCAGGAACTTGCAGAGGTGGCGAGTTCGCATAAACAACTCAACAGTGATTATATTTTTTTAATAAGTAGTCTTGTTGAGATGAATTTAAAATAAAAATGATTTGACTGTTTTTGATAAATGTGAGAAAGGAAGAATGAATCAAAAAAGATCAAATGGATCAGGCTTTAAACTGGTAACTAATTCCAGAAAAACTCATCCTCCACCAGTTGAAAAATCATAGATCCATAAGCAAAAATATAAGATTGAAGCTTTCAAAAACTAGAGTTCTCTTGCAAACCCTAGGTGAACTTTACTTCTCATCCGAGAAGAAGGTATTACCAGAAAATAATAACCGAAAAGGCTTAGAGAGAATGGAAAAGAAATCTTGGGACTTGACAGGCCACTGTCACAGAGAGGGCTCTTTTGGGGAGTTCTTTACTGGTAGTAGATAAAAGTACTGATGGTATTTAAAGAGCTAAAGAGCGGACTGGAAATGTCACACTATTGTATCAGCTTTGTGTCCCCAGTGAGGATATTTTTTGTGAGCTCAGGTTGAAAAGAGTTCCTATCATGTGGACAATTTAATTTTCTACTCATGATCTCACCTTTGTCTTTGTTTCAATCAGAAACATTTTTTGAAGAAGCCAAACTGTAAAGTTCAGACCTTCTGTGATTGCCATGTTCAGTTTTCTCTCCTTCTTCATGAACTTTAACTCCACTCCTGACTGAATTTGACTATTTTTAGGATTGGTAGACTATGGAGAGCAGCCCCACAGTCTACTTTTCTATAGATTTAATCTTCCAAATCATAGCCATATCCTCTGAGGTTAAATGGAACAGAACTTTTTACCAGCATTAAACCAGTTTATACACTCAGATATTTTCCTTTTGATTTCCTACAGTTTTGTGCTTCTTTCTCTGTGGCTACTCTGGAAATCTCCCCTGAACTGAACCCTCAACCCAAATCCAAAGCCTTTTGTTTCAGAAAGCAAAATACAAATTGTTGAAAATTTACTTAGTCTTTTCATTTGGAATTCACAGAAATATTATTGGCATAAATTCAGAAGATTAAATTTATTTTAAAATTAGTCCATAATTCTTAGTTTTCTGCTAATTGTCCTTCAAAAACCAAGACTTAAGAGGGAAACATCATAAAAACTAGTGCTGTCTTATTTATTGAAAGCCTGAAAGAACACATAATTTGGAACATCAATGCTATTATGAAATACACTCCAAAAGTAACTTGTTTAACTTCAAAAATTGTTCTTATTTACATATATCATTGAAATTTTTATTTTTAGCTGATACAAAAAACACAAAAAGTACATATTTATATGTATCATGCAATGTTTTGAAACATGTATATATTTTGTAATGTTTAAATCAGGGCAAACACATGTATCTCCTCAAACATTTAGCATTTCGTTTTTTCTTTTTTTCTTTTTTTAAAATATTTTTAAATTTTTTTTATTTTTTTATTTTTATTATTATTTTTTATTAAAAATCATAAATTTACATAGGGCAATGTTGTTTGATTCATTCTGTTATTATTTTTTCCCTTTCCCCCCCACTCCTCCCACCCCTCTTTTCCCTCTATACAGTCCTTCCTTCCTCCATTCTTACCACCCTCCTTATCCCTAACCCTAAACCTAACCCTAATGCTAACCCCTCCTACCCCCCATTATATGTCCTCATCCGCTTATCAGCGAGATCATTGTCCTTTAGTTTTTTGAGATTGACTTATCCCACTTAGCATGATATCCTCCAATTTCATCCATTTGCCTGCAAATGCCATAATATTATCATTCTTCATGGCAGAGTAATATTCCACTGTATATATATGCCATAGTTTCTTTATCCATTCATCAACTGAAGGGCATCTAGGTTGGTTCCACAATCTGGCTATGGTGAATTGAGCAGCTATGAACATTGATGTGGCTGTATCTCTGTAGTATGCTGATTTTAAGTCCTTTGGGTATAGGCCAAGGAGTGGGATAGCTGGGTCAAATGGTGGTTCCATTCCAAGCTTTCTGAGGAATCTCCATACTGCTTTCCATAGTGGCTGCACTAATTTGCAACCCCACCAGCAATGTATGAGTGTACCTTTTTTCCCACATCCTCACAAACACCTATTGTTGCTTATGTTCTTGATAATCGCCATTCTAATTGGGGTGAGATGAAATCTTAGGGTAGTTTTGATTTGCATTTCTCTTATTACTAGAGATGTTGAACATTTTTTTTCTTTCAGCAAAGGAAACTATCAGTAATGTGAAGAGAGAGCCTACAGAGTGGGAGAATATCTTTGCCACTCATACTTCAGATAGAGCGCTAATTTCCAGAATCTATAAAGAACTCAAAAACTCTCTACCAAGAATACAAATAATCCAATAAACAAATGGGCTAAGGAAATGAACAGACACTTCACAGAAGAAGATGTACAAGCAATCAACAGATATATGAAAAAATGTTCAACATCTGTTTTTTTTTTATTTTTAAGGACTGCATTTTGATTCTTTGTACACAAATGGTGTACATCTTTTCATTTCTATGGTTGTGCACGATGTAGATTCATACCATTCATGTCATCATACATGTACATAGGGTAATGATGTCTGTTTCATTCCACCATTTTTCATACAGTAAAAGCATCCAAAGTCCTTTCTTCCAGCTTTTTAAAATATACAGAACATAATTATTCCCCATAATCACCCTACCAAGCAACAGCACACCAAACCTTCTTATTCCTAACTTTGTATAACTTAACGTGCATCAATCAATCTTTCCCCATACATCCCATGTGTATTCTTCCCCCAGTTTCTAGTAGCCACCATTCTGCTCTTACCATCCATGAAATCTTTGATGGGCTGAGAGATCTGGCTCCATGAGAATGTTACAGGCTAGACTATGAGGGGATTGACTAAACAGACTCCATTTTGCTCTGAGACTCCATGTTATGTATGAAATAAATTTCACTCATGGGGACACCCCTCTCTGTGCCCATCATTTGTTACTTGGTGTGAGTGTTTAACAATATAAAATGACAATTCCTATGTAATGAAGAATTGCTCTCTTTTGATCTCTATTGCTCCTAACCAGTGTACCATGTAGAAGTAATCGTGTGTTTGTTAGTAACCATTCTTTAGTTTGTATCTAGGTGACCCTCTCCTCACTCCCCCCTCTGTCAATGATCTCGTGATGTTAATGTGTAATTTCAAATCATAGCAACAGACACTTATGATTAATGTAATTTTTGTTATAAGAACCCCTACAACCCTGTGGTCACAGGTGTTCTCCCAACAGCCGTTTTTTGGGGGCATTGTGTGAGAGAGTCAGCTGGCCAGCTTACTAAATACTCTCAAATTTGGACTTCTCAGTGGTGATTGGTCTGTTCTTAAGTTGCGCCCCATAACAAAATCAACATTTCTAGATTCCAGGAGTGAGATCAGGCAGTACTTACCTTTCTGTATCTGGTTATTTTACTTACTGTAATGATTTCTAGTTCAACCCATGTTATCAGAAGTGGCAGGATTTTACTCTTTTTTATAAATGAATGACACTACATATATATATCACATATTCTTTATTCTTTCATCAGTTTCTACAGGACAAAGGAAACACTGAGCAGAATGAGCAGACGACCTACAAAATGGGAGAAAATGTTTGCAAACTATGGGTCTGAAAAGGAATTAAAATCTAGACTATATGAAGAACTCAATATACACAACAGCAATAAACCCAATTCAAATAAAAATTAGGCAATAGATTGAAATAGAGATTTCTCAGAAGAAGACATCTTAATGACTAACATGTATGTAGAAAAACTGTCAGTGTCACAAGACATCAGGGAAATGGATATAAAACCACAACGAGATAATATCTCAACCCAGAAAGAATGGTTATTAATCTAAGACAAAAATTGCATGTGTTAGCAAGGCCGTGGAGAAAATGGGCTACTTACACACTACTGGTGGGAATGAAAATTAGCATGGGAATTATGGAAAATGTATGGAAGTTCCTCCAATAATTGAAAATGGGACTGCCATATGATCCAGTAATTCCAGTACTGAGAATATATTCAAAAGAAATGAAATGGAAAGAATGTTAGTGTCTATTAAGTGATGCTTAAATAAGGGAAATGAAAGTTAACTATATCTATAGGAAAGTAATCTTCTGTTAGTATAATGACAGCTGATTGAACATTCACAATATGTACATTTCAAGAATCCTACTTTCTCCCTATATATTTACTATGTATCATCGTTCACTTAAATAAACATAATATCTGCCGCTCAAGTGTCCTTTGAATTTTAATCATGATTTTCACAGTCAAACAGTGCAAATAATTATATCAATGCTTAGACATGGGTTAGCTATCATCCGTCAATATTAACTCACCATTGAGCTCTCCTCCTGGATAATATATATTGGCTTCTAACTCACATTACTACTCATACAGGATAACATAATACTTCATATTTAAGTTTCATTGAAGATTTACTTAAGAATTACAATATGTGTAAAATTTCAATGTGATTTTTAAATCAAATAGCTGACAAAAATCATTTTTATGTTTAAAGTTGAATGAGTGATAACACAAATGTTATTCCATTTCCCTCAGAATCTAGAGCCAAGAAATAAAATGAGCCCACAATTAAAGAAGTATGTATACTTTTTTAGGTAGCAAAACTTTGATTGGCCGTTCTATTTTATTCTTGTGTTTGGCTACAAAGAAACTCAGAACTAAATTAGCAGACATTCTTTCTAAACATAAATGTTCAAATAAGCTTCCTTGTTTTATTGCCTCTCTTCCTCTCCTTTTTTATATTTATTCTGTGAATTTAAGTTTCTAAATGTGCTTTTGTATTTATTGTATCTACACTTTTCATAAATCACATAAACTGCTTTGAGAATTAGGTGGGCTACATATTTTATAAAATAACTATATGATTCATCCTTCTATTTTTCTTGATAAAATGTAGTTAACATGAGGAAAAGACAGAAAATAAATGGAGTAGAAAAAACATACATGGTAGAATTTTTTGTTTAATGTATTAATTGAAGTGGGTAGAAAAATAGAAGCTATGTGCATAGATATAAGTAGAATTCTTAATAAGTCATAACAAGTAGAAATTGCCTCAGATTTGAAAAAGTATGTATGTCATGAAAAGGAACTTGAGATATTATTTTAACTTCACTTCTTCAAGTTAAAGACATTTCAGTGGATATTCAAGAAAACGTCTATGAATAATACTGACCCATGCTACCTTTGCTGAAAGAACACAGCACAAATTATTATCATGGATGATGACAAATAAAAGGCTGTTGGAACAGAGGGGGTTTTAAAGAACAGAGAAATATATGAATGCATGAAATGACATAAATTATTGCTATGACCAACATTTTTATGTGCAGTAAAAATACAGAATAACACAACAGGTTCTAACAAAACATCTGCACTCATTTTGGTTTAATATTCAAGCATTATCTAATAAAAGTATGTCTTATTACTAAAAAAGAGATGCAAACCATCATTGGACAATGGAGGAAGTAAAGCCCCTCAACACACAACTAAAGACCACTCTAATTATCATAATAGAAACTGTTGGGTCATTTACATTGTATTTATCATCATTTACATTACACAAAAATTAGAAAATTAGAGATAATATAATATTCTTCAGGATGCACTGTCACAAGCCTAATGTCTTAAATTATAAAGTTTTCACTACATAGAAAAGCACATTACATGTGAACATTTACCTTAATGAGATCTAATTTATCCTACTTTTTAACACTTTAATCAGATACTCACAATTCTTCCTACAACTATTATTTCCAAGAGAAATTTATCAGAAAAAAATACAGTTGCTTTGAAAGATCACATTATAATGTCTTACTAAAATGAACACGTGTAAGTTAAAAAAAACTGAGAAGAGTATTAAAAGTCACATCCAAAGCCTCAGGAAACATTTCATGCAGCTACAAGGATAGTGGTATCCTATGATTATATAACTTCACATCAGCAAAGCAGGTGTTGTTGATGGAGTTTAAAACACTTCGATATATATATATATATCATATATATGCATATATTTATGTCATATACATATGCATATACACATACATATACATTAACTCTTAGAAAATGAAAGAAAATGCTTTAAACAAGTATATTTTGATTGATATTTATATTGCATTTTTTAAAAAAATTCATTGTTTTGGCTACATTTTCATAAATTACACTCAAACATTTTAAATATATATGCATATATGTCATATATATGTACATAAATATTTTTAATGAATAAAACTGTTAAACATGTAGTTAATATTGATCTCTAAAATGTCTGATTGTGGCAATGGAAGAACAGCTTAACTGAAAACAACTCTAGCAAGGTCAACTAGAAAACTTGTAATTGAAGAAAATATTTGAAAATCATCTGGTTAAAATAAAGAACAGGTGAGGATGTGAGGTATCAAGATGACAGAAAGAGAAGAAGCCTGCACAGGTGCTATCTTTCCTTATATGTTTATTCATTCCAAAATAGATGCTGAAAGGCAGAACTATTGGCAGAGCTATTTTATGATCTCATTTGCTGGGACCAATCTGTTGGTATTCATTATCTGACAAGCATATTGAGTGTGACTGTTAGGAAACTGGTGAAATAGTGTTTAGGCCTATGAACAATGAGAATATTCTTCTGACAGTCGATTAATATATAGGAACATCATGATGGAAGGGTGTGGCAGAGGAAAGATGGAGAAGAGAGAGGGGAAGGGGCAGATTACAAGAAATATTTCCCAAGGGCATAACCCTAAGGATTCACTCTCTTCAACTAGGTCCTACCTCTTACTATTTTGATTACCTTCTAATAGTCCATTCAAATTATCCATCCATGTATTAATCCCTTCATGAGTTTAAACCCTCATGATTCCATCTTTTCCTATAAGTCCCAGTTGGATATCTCCAAACAATATTGCATTGAGGACCATATCTTCAACACATGAGACTTTGAGAACTAAACTGTAACAAAAATAGGACCCATGCACATGGAGGCAACTGATTTTAGGCAAAGAAACAAAAGTTATGAATGCAACAATGATAGCCTTTTCAACAAATGATGCTGGTAAAAAGAATCTAGACACAGACCTTATACGTATCTATAAAATTAATTCAAAATTGACAATAGAATTAAAGGCAAAATTCAAATTTATGAAAATTCTAGAAGAAAAACTATGATAAAATCTGAGACCTTTAGTTTGAAAACTAATCTTAAATAAAACACCAAAAGCAGGGTAAGTGAAAAAATTGTTAATGTATACTCAATTAAAATTGAAAACTACTCTATGTTGATGTCATTGTTAGGAAAATAAATAGACAAGGCACAGAGTGGGAGAAAGTATTGGCAAAACACTTGCCTGCTGAAGAATATGGATCCAAAATATGTGTTTTAGGCTAATTTTTTCACTGATACAATCAAAAGACCTGACAAGAACAGTTAGCGAAGAAAAAGGTTATTTGAGTCTCAAGGTTCAGGGGTCCTCCTCCATTTCTGTGGGAGCCAGGTGAGGCAAAACATCATGGCAGAAGCGTATAGTGAAGGAAAGTAGATTAGGACAAGGCACTACAAGAAGAGAGACTCCCCTCTCCACAGACAAAATATATATCCCAGTGTCATGCCCTGAATTGCCAACCTCCACCAGTCACACCTTACCTGCCTAGAGTTAGTTAGGATTAACTAACTGATTAAGTTAATGCTCTCATAACTCAACTGTTTCACCTCTAAACTTTTTTGAATTGTCTCATATATGAGAGTTTGGGGACACCTCATATCTAAACCATAATGATATGCAAAAATTTTAAAAATTCAACAATAAGAATTTTCTTCTAATGGTGGATTAATATACACAACATATAGAGCACTCAAAAAACTTAACACCAAAAAGCAAATAACACAATCAATAAGTGGGCAAAATAACTAAACAGACATTTCTAAAAAGAACAAATACAAATGGCCAACAAATATATGAAAAAAATGTTCACCATCCTTAACAATCAGGAAAATGAAATTCAAACTATGTTGATATTTCAACTTATTAGAAGGGTGATCATCCATAATACAATAATAATAAATGCTGACAGAAATGTGGAGGAAAATGTACACACATACATCATTAGTGACACTATAAATAAGGACTACCACTTGAAAAGACAGTATGGATATTCCTCAAAAGACTAGGAATGAAACTACCATATTATCCAGCTATTCCACTGCTTTCTGTTTATGCAAAAGAACAAAAATCATCATACTATAGTAATAAATGCATATCAATGTTTATAGCAGTGCAATTCACAATAGCTAAGTTTTGCAACCAGCCTAGGTGCCTTTCCACAGACAAATAAAGAAAATGTAGAAATGTGGTATATAAACACAGCAGAGTTTTACGTGGTCATAAAAATAATAAAATTGCCATTTGCTGGTAAATGGATGGAACTAGAGAACAAGATGCTAAGAAAAATATGCCAGACTCAGAAACAGAAAAGTTCAGTATTTTTCTTTTTTCATATAAAGAAGGTAGAAAGAAATAAGGAAATAAAAAACAAAAAAGAGGTGGGGAAGAGCCCATGACAATACAAGGGAGATAACTGGAGTAGAGGAAGGGTATTGAGGGGGAGGAAGTGGGGATAGGAAAGGGCAGTACCTGCGAAATGAATTTGACCAAGTTCTGCTATGCACAGGTATAAATATACCACAGTAAATTCCACCATTGTGTATACCTAGAAAGCACTAATGTAAAAACAATGAATAGAAGGAAGATCAGTAGAGGATGGGGAACACAGAAAGGGAGGAGAAGGAAAATGGAAGTACTGGAGTTTGAAGTGCAGCCAATTATATTATGTGCATGTATGAATATGTCCAAATTAACCCTACCGTTATGCATAACTATAACGCACTAATAAAAATATTAAGAAACAAGAAAACAAAAACGGTTTGTAACTATAGGGAAAATATGAATGAAACTCTCACAAAAGTAAAGATGTCAAGTAAGTGTATGAAACAATTTTCAAGTTCCTTTATCATTAGGGCATTGAAAATTACTATAATAATGAGATATCCTATGTAAATTTTTGAATTGTTAACATACAAAACAATAATGGCTACACCAAATGTTGGGGAGAATGTGGAGTTGCAGAATCTCTTTGCTATAGTTTAGATGTGGTGTCCCAAAATCTCACATGTGAGACAATGCTAAAAGGTTTGGTGGAGAAAAGATTCAGTCGTAGACTTAACCTAATCAGTGAATCAATTCTTGATGGGATTAACTGAGTGGTAACTGGAGGCCAGTGGGGTGTGGCTGGAGGAAATGGTTAATTGGGGCCATGGTTATGGGGTATATATTTTCTATCTGGAGAGTGGAGTCTCTCTGCTTCTTTTTCATTTTGTGAGCTGCTTCCCTCTGCCACACTCTCTGCCATGATATTTAGCCTCATCTGAAGCCCCAGCAAATGGAGTCAGCTGTATATGAACCGAGACCTCTAAAACTGTGAGCCCCCATATAAACTTTTCCTCCTCTACAATTTTTTTGGTAGGGTCCTTTCATCGAAATGGCAAAAAGCTGACTAAAGCACTCTTACTTCTCAGTGCTGGGGTTGAAATATTGATAGCCATTTTAGATGGCTTTTCCTGCAAAACTAAACAGCCTACCATGTGATCCAGCGATTATGCTTCTGTGTATTTCCTCAAAAACTCTGAAGAAATGGTCACACACAAAAAAACAAATGTTTATAGCAGCTTTATTCATATCAGTAAAATCAGGAAAGAATCAAAAGGAAAACGGATAAACAGACTGTGGGAAAGACATATAACATACACAATACTACTTAGCATTAAAGGAGGAACTACTAACCAGTGCAACAACATAAAATATCCCAAATACATATAACTATGTATAAAGACCCACTCTGAAGGATCACATAATGTATGGATAAAATTATATAAAACTCTGTCAAAACATAACTCTAATGATCATAAAACTATTAGCAATGGTCAGAGGTTTAAGTTTGAGAGACAAGGTTGAACAGATAAGACAAGACACAAGGATCTTTTTTAAAATTTATTATTTGTCTATTATTGTTATTTTATAGACACAAAACTCTTCATGTGGCAAAAGCTACTAAATTCTATGACACAAAAAATAAACCGTAATAAATGCAAATTTTAAAAATATTACTTGAGTTCTTATCATCCTGGCATCAAAAACATGTACCAAGACAATTTGTACATACTATAAAATGTATAATCAACCACACTGAAGAAGGTCAAATGAAAACGAACTCAAAAAATGAGTAGAGTTTGCAGAATTGGAGGCAAAAGAAACTGAACAGAGAGCTGGGGATGTACCTCAGTGGTAAAGTGCTAGCATGCAAGAGGCCCTGGGTTTGATCACAGCAGTGTAAAATAAATAAAATAAGTAAATAAATAAATAAACAAGAGAAATTGAACAGAAGTCATTTACTCCAGTTAATAAAAGTTGTTTCTCACAGGAATTGCCTTAAATTCTAGTACCACTATACATATACACTGGAATTGAACAATTAGTAAATAGGTGACAGATGGTGCAAGTCAGATTTATGACTGTTACAGCTGAAGTTACAAATCAGCAAGAATAGAAGGGTAGAATATCCATATGGTAGTGGATTTGTCAGAGATATCAATATGAATTCATGTTCAGTTTAATACAGATAAATTGCTGACAAATTAAAATATTTATAGATGTGTATACATATACATACTAGTGTATACATATCTGTATAGAAATGGTATGTATTGCTTCATGAACTGAATGTACCTAGAAATAATAACAAAATAGTAACACAAGTGGAATCCACACCTTAGTTTCTAAGGACATTCTTCAATAAAATAAAAGCAGCATTCATTTAAGAAATGATTGATTCTAGGATGGGCCCAGAAAGTATACAAATATCTGCCTGAAGCATTGTTTAGTGTGAGAATATAAAGATGTGACTGAAAATATGGCAGAGGTGAGGTAGAGGACTTGTCCAGAATGCATGAGACCATGGATTTGATGCCCACATTGGAAAAAACAAAGGACAAGGAAAGGAAGGAGGGAAAAAAAAGAGAATGAAAGAGAGAAAGAGCAGACAAAATCAAGAAACAATGATGGGTATATATCAAAGCAACACCACAGTCACTGCAAGAATTCTCAATAGTATAAGCTGAAACACTATTTATAAGTCTATGGTGACATAAATAAATGATTAAGTGAATGAATGAATACATAGGGAGAAGAAAATCATCTCCCACAGAGAAAAATGTCAAGTAATTTTTATGGATGCTACTAAGTCCTTAAAGAAGTTCAGATAATTCTCTAATTCTTAAACTTGAGCTCTTCAGAGTCACTTTCTTCCATATAATACAGTATGAAAATTGAGAGTGGGACAATTTTAGTTCCAAAAACCTGATAAGGACTACCACACTCAATGATAATTAATTTATTAATATATACCATTGATATGGAATGATAAGAATATAGTATACCTTCTGAAAATGAGAAATACAAAAAAATCTTTAATGATTTTTACTGGAAAAAACATGAAATTTTGTTTTTCAAGTAGCAATTCTGAAAACTGATAGATAACTCCTCAATAAAAACAATAAAAGTCAGAAGAGAACTGAGAAATATATTTTTTTTTCTATTTTTATTTTTACAGACTGAATTTTGGTTTTTTTTGTTGTTGTTGTTCTTTTTCTTCTCATTTGAGCGGCCGGGGATTCGAACCGCTGTCCTTGCGCATGCTAGGCTTGCGCTCTCCAGAAGGAGCTATTTATTCAGCTCCACAGACTACACTTTGGATTCATTGTACACAAGTGTAGTACAACTTTTCGTTTCTATGGTTGTACATGATGTAGATTCACACCATTCATGTAATCATACATGTATATGGGTAATGATGTCTGTCTCATTCCACCATCTTTCATGCTCCCCTCCCCTCTCTCATTTCCCTCTACATAATCCAAAGTTCCTCCATTCTTAAAAGTACCTGCCGCATTAGAATCTCATAGAGATTGATACTTTCAAACTATATAAACACAGACTGTTATTCATTATCAATAAACATGAGCAAATATAAATGCTAAATAGAATTTTTTGTTAAAAGATAAAGAAAGTGACAAATAGAAATAACCCAATTAGCTGTAGTTGCCATTTTAAAAAATAAGAGAAAAGAACACATCACACATATAAATGAATGGAGATTTGAATTATATCAGTTCTTTATTTCACTTACGTTCCTATGGCTATAAATAAAATCTGTACATGTGGTGGTATGGGGCATTCTAAACCATCTTTGATCTGGAATGCTACACAGTTCTAGAAACTTTTTCCTGCTCAAGTAAACTTTGTTAAAGTGTCTCAGTGTTTCTCTTAACATATTATTACCAGAAAAATTGAGCATCTCTTAAACAGTGAAATTTTGACCAATGATTATGAGTAGTTTCCTTTATAAAGTTTGATTTAGACAAGACATGATTCTCACCAAAAATATATATGAGTTCATTGGAATTACAATGACAAGGTTTCATTGGGCTACTTGTTTTTATTTATATGGGGAAGCCAAGAAAATTTGCACAAAGGATACACAAAGAGTCTGATGACAAACTAAAATAACATAAAATTCTTAAATAAAGAAAGAATAAATAATACAAAATTGTGTCTCTGAACTATTCCTAAAATATTCACTTCATATCCCTGATTTATTATTAAGATAAGAGTCAGTATACGGAACCGAGTGAAAATTTATTTTGCACACCCTATAATAAGGTATCCGCTGTACAGCCTCCAGCTGCAGATGCCTCATCATTTTCTCCTTCAAGCATAACCAGCAATAAATGTGTTGATAGTGAATCTAAGCCATGGCACAGTTGGCCCTGTGCTTGGATAAGTTAGTTAATCCAGGTATCAACTCATAGAGCTTAAGCCAAATCATTGATACATAAGTGTCCCATGCAACTGAATCTTAAGGGGACCTAGTGTTCATGCTATTTTTTCTTTAATAATCTTGAAAGTATACCTTATAGATGCAGTCATCTACAAAAACATCCAAACCTCCAAATGTCCAAGTAGAAACTAAAAATATTTTATAGAATGGAAATAGTATTTAACATATTATAGCACTACATAAAGAAGTATAAACTAATTTATGATTGAAAAGACCTTTCAATTTAGAATCTTTCTCAACCAGAGGCGGAAGGATTTTGCACAAAAGTTTTGTGCCAGTGTAATCTCAACTTGGCCTGAGTTCACTCAACAAACTTTAAATTAAGATCATGTAACAGCTTAAGCTAAATTAGATCAGCAAAGACTGGTCTACAAGGTTCAAGGTATTGAAAAATAAACACTTATGCATAATCAAGAAATGCTTTTAATTTAGTTTAGGAGCCAAGCAATACAAAGGATACATACCTGATGAGGATATATGTTAGTATATATTCATTCAAAATAGGAGAAAAAAATCTCTTTGTTTCATTAGACAGTGTACTATAAAGTAGATCTATAATTAGGGCATATTCCATGAAATTATAACATTTAATTGGTATATGTCCATTTGATTTGTTCTCCAACTTTAACATTAATTGAACTAGTTTTCACATTAATATGTTATCATTCTCCTAGCCAATAAGGTAGGTAGAAAAATAAGGTTGAAAATTTAACATGACCAATACTCACAGCTTGCATATGGTTAAATCAATTGGTTGCTTAAAAGATCACTCAGTCCAACACTGGAAGACATGGTTTGTGTTTTGTCTAATCACTTGGAAATTTTCATTTTAGAATCTATTAAATGAAAATTTATAAGATTCATATTTCGAAATTTTTACTGAAAAGGCATAGTGATATAGCAGGAAATGAAATTAAAATGATGCAGTTTTATCTCAAATTTTCTTGTGATTATTATTATATTATCCATGGGACTTCATTTTCTTTCAGCTGATGATATGTGATCAAAACCCTAAATGTACAGGTTATTTTAGGAAACTTTCAATATTCAGTAGACTGTCCAGAATGTAGATTATTAATATTGCTGAATTATGTGTCCAATTTACTCTATGAAATATAGTGAAGATTAAATCAATTAAAATAAATTCAAGAATACTCTAATATTGTCACTGTTAATTATATTAGTCATTTTTCTTAGAAAAGCATTTTGTTATAGCACTGTCAACATCAGATCACAGTTACTGAACTCCAAAGAAGTCTCATTTTAAAGGGTGTCTATCTTATAAATGTGTACAAATGTCATAAATGTCTAAAAATCATCTGGTTAAGCATTAGACTTGAAATTTTTCTTTCTAAAAATCACTTCGTATCTGCATTCATACATAGCAAAACAACCCTATGCATGTTTCCAGTTCAATTCCAAACCTGTAGTTGAGGAGTATTTCCAGAAATGATACATAAAACATTTCCTCAAAACTGATACCAATGTCAACAGAAAAGGCATTAAAGGTTGTTTTACAAATGAGAGCTCATATTGATTTTTATAAATAGAGTTCTCCTGTGCTGCTTCTGTGTTCAGTCATTAACCAGAGTATCTGGATCATACAGCTTTTATGATTCTCTTAACGCATACAATCTGATCTAATGTTAGCATTCTCTTGTATTTCAAGGGTGTCACAGAGGGCAGAGGGATGAACAGGGTTGACAGAGTTCAACACACGGCATCCAATTACAGACATCGGAGAATGTCACTACTTTTCTTTTTTCTTTTTATAAAAAAAAATCTCGACTGCTATTTATTTTTGAGTGAAGAATTCATCTAAAATTCCATACAGAAATTTCTGTGGAACACTTGACTGTCACACATTATGTAAAAGATAGGTAACATGATTTCTGAAGTGACTAGAAATACTTACAGGGAAATGAAACTGGATTTGACACTAGACAGTACTATTTACCATCAGTAAGTAAACTTGGTCAATTTAACCTTTCTGAGACTAGAGCTAGACACTTGTATAATGAAAAGTTTGTTTTCTAAGCCTTCTGTAATAAATTACCAATCTAGGAAGCTGAAAATAAGATATGTTGTCTCAGGTCTGGAAGCTGAAAGGGAAAATCGAGGTGTTGTCAGTCTCATGCTCCCATCTATGACCTACAGAAAAGAACCCTTGCTCCCTCTTTCCTAGCATCTGGTGGTTTACTAGCGATGCTTGGCATGCCTGGGCTTGAGACTGCATTACGCCAATCTCTGCCTCTCTTGTCACAGAGCTTTCTCCCTCTCTGTCTGTATCTGTGTCTCTGCTTTTCTAATATGGACACTGATCCCATTTAGTTAAAAGTCCATCCTACTCCAGTATGACCTCATTTTAACTAATTACAACTGCAACAACTTTATTTCCAATTAGCATGTTCTGAGATTTCCTGGGGTTAGTTCTTCAACATTTTTTCATTGGTGACAGAATTCAGCCTGTAAGAGAGTTGAAGTTAGGATTTAAGTATACATGCAAGATATATATATATGGTAGCAAGGTATCCAATAATAGTAGGTTATTAATAAATATTAGAAGAGAAAGTTAAAAATAATTAGTCCTTAGGTAAAGGAGGGGCCTCACAGTACCAATGACAACTCGACAAGTCAGATCAGACAACATGTCTGACCAAATAAGTAAGGTGTTGCTCTCAGAGGTTCAATGACACATAGTATAGGTGGGGAATGCCTAGGTCATCATTTAGTGAAGACATCTTAGGAGAAGTCACTTCTGTCACACTTTGTGAACACTTTTTTAAAAAAAATTAGATCTCAAACTTCCAACCACTCTGGTTCAATAGATTTAAGTATAAGAGGAGAGCCACAGAGTTAATATTTTTATAAAGTTCCATTTCTAACACCCAATTAAATTCCAAAACCACTAATTACTCTTGTGTCACAGTGAATCTTATATGTTTTAGGATGCATTTGTTATTAACAGATTATTAACTAATATTCCTCTAGAGGTTTCCTGGTTTCCATGCATGCTTGAGTGTGTTAGATGATCAGATTCTGTGTCCTCCTGTTGAAGGACTTGGTATCAAGCTAAAGAAGAGAATGAAGTCCATTACTAGAGTTAGGAAAAATAGTGACAGTGAAATCCAGACTTTTTTAATCATAGTAGGAAAAGGCATGAGTCAGAAACCTGAATAGCAGTTATAGTCCCATGAGTTTTTATTGCCCTGTGGCTCTGAGAGACTGAAACTCTCCAACAAAAAATGTCAGTGTAGATTATTTGGAGAAGTTAAAACCATGATCTATGGATTAGGGATCGGTAGGTTTAGAGAAGAGCTTGAACAGCTTACAATCAGGTTCAGAGAAAGAATTATGGAGTCAGATATGTATACAATTTGAGGAACTCACTTTAAAGAAAAAAATACAAAATTACAAGTACAAAAATCAAGTTCAAAGGTGAATGTTTAAATAGAATAAGTAAAAAAGTATAAAAATTATAAATTTTAAAATGCTAGTAAATACAAAAGAATCCAAAATTTTAAAAAGTGATATATTCATTTTTTATTACCTGACAAGCAATTATAGTATTTCTCTTATATATGTGACTATATAATATCAATTATATATTAGAAAATCAATGCCCAAAATTTTATGATAGTAGTTTAAAATCCTTAAAGGTAGCAGATATAAACTTATTCTGGAGTCAGTTTCTAGGCTATTCTATCCAATAATAAGAATTATCTTTTAAATAAAGTCCACACGATTGTGAATGCTGATGGTAACCCTGAAAGGAGGCGCAGGAGGTTGAGAGAGTGGTTTCCACTGGGGAAGAGAAATGCAGGGCTGATTCAAGTCTTCTACTATATTCATGTTTTTGTTAGATCAACACAATACAAAAAATGAGCAAATGAAGACCAGCAAAAGAAGAAGGAGGGAGAGGGAAAATGAGAAAGGAAAAGAGTAAGAAAAGAAAAATGAAAACGTATCTAAGAAAGAAGAAACTAGTAGAGACCATGTCTATCAAGGATTTTTTTCCCAAACATGGCGATTATCTTACTTATGCATGGGTAATTTTTTTTTTTTTTTGGCTTTAAAATAGTGTAAAAGTATAGTAACTGATATAAACACAGATCACATTCTTGAATCATAGCACCAATTTACCAAGAATTTGAATAATGTTGATTAATATACATTGGATGCATGTGAAACAATAAATATCTACATTTTAAAAACTTTAAGAACATCTAGGATTTTTTTGATTGTGCCTTTTAAAACTTTTACTTAGCTGGGTGCGGTAATTCCAGTGCCTCAGGAGACTGAGGCAAGATGATTGCAAGTTCAAATCCAGCCTCAGCAACTTAGCCAGGCCCTAAACAATGTGACTCTGTCTCTAAGAGGGTTGGGGGATCTGCCTCAGTGGTTAAGTGACCCTGAGTTTAATACCCAGTACCAAAAAAAATAAATAAATAAATAAACAAACAAACAAAAACTTCTACTTAAAATCAAAGCATGCACAATATGACAATAGTAAATATTTAAACAGTAAGTGATTTCAATTTAAAGACAACCATATGGTAATGAGTATTAAATATTATAGGCTATTCTCATTATTATAGTTTCTTTAAGGAAATAAGTTACTTTTAATTCATCCTAGTGAATATGTCGAGTTTTCATTCTGAATTATGGGAAGTTAAGAAAGATTTTATATTGATAAGCAAGATATTCAAGGTATAAAAGGGTTTTTTTATTATGGAAAATTCAAGCTTCTTGGTTGTTTAGACACATAAATTCAGATATATAAAATGTATTATATAGATACACACCATACTTTTCATTATTTCCAAGAAAATAATACTATCTGCTGGTATACAGTGTTTAGATATCTATAACTATGATCATACCAGCAATGTGTTTTGATTAGATAATTGACCATAACATGATTGATAACATGAATGCAAAAGTGTCAAAACACTAGGTAGAGAGATAGAGCAACAATGACAACTTTTAGGCTTTCATTGCTTTTGTGGAGTGTTCACAGAATTCTGGATGAAGAAGATAAGAGTTGCAATCTCTGTCAAACAAGAAAATGCACATCAACTCCCTTTGAGGAAACAAACAAAAAATGATGTTAACACTGATCAAAATTTCAGATAAGGAAAATAAAACCAAGTTGTGTGTATGTATATATATATATTTTAATATATATATTTTTACATAAATGTATATGCATATGTAAATGTATTATATATTTTGTGAGATCAAAAATTCAATGAATATAAAATATTAAATTTTAAAGCCAAATATTGAGCAGAGAAATAATTAATTGAGATTAAATAAATCTTTATGAAGAGATTTTTAAGCATAATAAAAATGACTAATATCTCTGCATGACAGCCATCTGCAGCTCAAAAAATAATTCTAAACGACTAAGCTTGAATTTTCTTTTCCACATTCAATAATGAAGTTGTTCTCTAAAGCCTCCCTGGCATTGTACTTTTATTATGCATTTCCATCCACAGAACAATAACTGGTGCTTTATTCAATTCTATAGGCCCATTTATTATTCCATTTTATTTTGTGTTTTTGGTTGTCTGCTTAGTATGTATGGTCCCTTAAGGAAACATCATATTTTCATGAAGAAATCAAGGTAAAAAACCTGTTGAGAAATATTTAAGCATAAAAGAAGTATTTAAATTCAGGACATAAAGAAAAATTACATGTTAGTAAATAATTTTATAACTTTTTGAAACAGACTTACTTCCTTATTATATATAAATTTCCTCTGGAAAGACTATTTTTGCCATGAGTAAGGGAAAGTGAAATAATAAACAACATAAGCAAATTAGGAAACAGAATTTTCATTTTTCTTTATGGAAATAATTTTGCTCTGTTCATAGATTCTAAATTAAAAGCATTAATTCCTCCCTTCTCCCATATATATGTACATAAATGCACATATATGTGCATAACCCTTTTAGAAGGTATAGCATAAGGGATGAACAAGATTCAGGTAATCAAAACAGGAATATTTGACATTTAATTCCACAAGAATTTAGTTAACATATACAGTGTCCCTAGCATTGTTATGAAATCATGAACTACTTTGGATGATTTCATAATGTCTCCATGTCAACTGGGTAGTACAATGAAAAACACTAATTTTTTTTATCATATTTTATACCAGCAAACATATTGACTTCAAGATTCACTGCCAATATTTAAAACTACCATATTGTTGCTCTCTTCTTTGTATTCGCAGCCTGCTCTGGCACGAGGGGATATAGAAATTATACTACTATTGTTTCATAAAATGGGGCAGAAAGGCAGATGAAGAATGGAAAAAGACTTTTATCTGTTTCTCTGTAACAGAATTGAAAGGACTATATTTTTTCTATGATGCATGATTTATTTGTAATGGATTACCTCTTAAAAGTAATAACAAAATGTTGGTGTATCTGTGACAGATTTTAGATGATTTCTGGGGAAGAACAGAAGCATGCCACAGTGTAGGCATTTCTACTATTGCTTGTTTACATTGTATTGTAATTATTCATTTACCTGTTGTCTCCCACTGAAATGTTAGCTCCCAAAAGACAGGAATTGTGTTTCTGCCATGCACACCATGCTTTGGACATCGTGTACATTAGCATGATACAGTAGTGTTCATGCATATAATATTTAGGAACTCAGCCAGAAGTCAGCACTGAGTCTGGCACCGTGGGGCACACATGTAATCTTAGCAGCTTAAAATAGTTTTTGTAGTTTATTTTGGAATCAGGAAATTTTTGCCTCCAGTTTTGATTTTGTTTTTCAGAACTGTTTGACTATTATGTGTCTCTTGTGATCTCATGTGATTTTTTTTTTTTTTCCAGAAGTCGAATTATTTATTCCTGTCTTGCTACAGCACTGGAGTTAGCCTCGATCCTTGCCTTTGTTATGGACTCAAAGGCAGATGAGGTAATGGAAAAGCTGTATTGTAGAAAAAGGGAAGACTTTGGGTATGCCCTGATTAGAGGTTGTAGGCTCTGGAAAATCGTAGACAGGCTCACAAGAAGCAGAGATTTCTTTGTGATTGGTTAGTGGAACGCATTTGGCTTTTCTCAGCCCTGTGTTGCCAGTAGGGGCAAAAAATAAGAAGGCTGTTAAATATTGAACAAGTCTTGGACGTTTGAGGTCAGTTGCTACAGAGGTTGTTGTTGGCTTCCTGGATTGGTTGCTGTAGATATTCCGTTTGCTTTCTGAACTGGTTGTTTCAGATTGTGGGTTAGAGTTCTTTTGTTCATAGAGAATCTGACCATCGTCCATTATATTGTCAGTCTGCCAGAGGTCTGTGCTTAAACAGCCACCTCCAAGGTAGTCTGTTGCTGCTGTGGGAACCCTTTGAGCAACTGTTACATCCTGCCCATGTCACAATGCTGATGTCACAATTTGTATCTTTTTATGTAGTAAGTCTGTTAATAAATATTTTCATTGACCATTATTCTTAATATTTTGTCTTTTAACTTTTATTCTAAAATTAAAAGTGATTTTCACACCACACATTATTATTTATTCTACTTGTGTTTATATATTTACATTTGAAGTTTTATGCTTTTTTCATTTTCATTCCACTTTTATTTAGTCTATTTCTTATTTTTAATTTACACCTATTAATTGAACATATTCATGTAGTACAGTGTGATATTTCAATATATGCATACAATGCATAATGATCAGATCAATTTCCTCACCTCAAACATTTTTCATTTCTTTGTACTTGAAGCATTCAAAATCCTCTCTACTATCTTGAAATACATAATTGTTTTTAATCATCATTATTCTACTGTAATAGAACATTAGAAGTTATTGCTCATTTCTTTTATACACATGTACCCATTAACCATCTTCTCTCTCTCCTTGTCCCCCACCCTTTCCTGTCTTTGCTAACCACTCTACTATTTCTACTTCTTTGATATCCATTTATATAGCTTCCACCTATAGGTGAGATCAGGCAGTATTTGTCTTTATCTTCCTAACTTATTTCACTTAACAATGTCCTCCAGCAACATCCATGTGGCATCAAATGGTAGGATTTCATTCTTTGTAGTTAAGAATATTCCCTAGTGTGTCTACACATTCCTTATCCATTCATCTGTTGTTGGGCACTCAGCTTGATTCCATATCCTGTCTCTTTTGAGTAGTGCTGCAGTGATCACAGGAGTACAGATATCTATTCATCTCTTCAGCATACTGATTTTCTTTCCTTTGACTATATACTTTCATATACTTTTGACTTCCTATTTGGTGTCTTTAAATTTCAACTTGAAGAACATATATCTGCATGACTTTGAACGCAGGTCTAGAGATGATACATTCTCTCAGTTTTTGTTTTTCTAAGAAAGTTATCTGTTCTTTGGTTTTTGAGGACCATTTTACTAAGTACCCTGATCTTTGTTTGCAATTCTTAAATTCATCACTTTGAATGTATCACTCTACTTTTTGATGTACCAGGTTTCTGCTGATAATGCACTGATAGTGTTACAGGGACTTTTATTACAGTAAGAGTCATTTTTCTCTTGATGGTTTCAAAATTCTTTATTTTGTCTTTGACTTTTGATTACTATGTTTCTCAATGTGAATCTGTTTGGATTATTTTTATCTGGGTCTTCTTTGGCTTCAAGAAACTGGATGTCTAAGCCACACTCCCATCTAGGAAGGTTTTGACTCCTGTTTCTTTAAATAAGCTTTCTGCTTTGCTCTTCTCCCTTCCAAGTAGGAGAAAGGTTTAGGTGTCCTGTGCTTTCTCCCAATATCAAGAAACAGCTGGCCATTCTCAACTGCCCCACCCTTCATCTGAGGCAAGCCACTAAAGAGCTGGGATACTGGATGCACACTCAACTCTACTCATTTGCCCATGGGGGAACATCTCAGGATTTTATGCTTTCTATCAGTCTTATAGACTATGTGAGTCATCATGAGCCTTCCTTTCTTTTACGTCATTCAAGAATACTGAAATGCTGGAACCTTGGGTACAAGCTCCACTTCTCTTTCTCTCCTGAAGGAGAAATTCTGGATTGTCTTTTCCCTATCCTATAGAGCTTTGCCATATGCTGACAGCCATCCACTCCTTTTCTCCAGAGCAATGCCCTGAAATACCAGGAGATCACCTGCAAGCTCTACTTCTCCCCCTTATTCCCTAAGAAGTTTCAGGAAGGTGTACCTTCTTTTAATCCCGCAGTCATTCACATCTCTTCCCAGGGGAAAGCACAGAAATGCCAAGAAGCTGGGTATAATCTCCACTTATCTCCCTTCCTCTTGAAGGAGATATCTTAAAATTTTGTATTTTCTTTTAATTCCCAATACATTGAAGGCTGCTGGGTGGCCCTGATCACCTTTTTTGCATATTTTTAGTTATTCTCAGGGGTTCTAAAGATGGCTTTTGCTCTAGTGTTCTGAGTTCCTTGACACAGAAGTGCCCTCTTGGGCATTATCTTGAAAGGCTGGGGGATGCTGGATGCACATTTCACTCACTCTTTACTCCATGGGAGAAATCACAGACCTGTTGAATGTCCCTTGATGTTGAGCTGTGTTAGTCTGAAGGAGGAGCTGACATGGCTAAAGTAAAATTGTTTTTCTTAGCTCTTTCAAAACCATTTTTTAAAATTTTGTTTTGTGCCTTCCTGAAGTGTTACAACTTCTTAAGTGGATTCTAGTGTTTTTGTAAAGGTATTTGAGATATTATTTCATTCATATTTCTATGGGGTATGAAGGCTGGAATTTATTGTGCCATCTTGATGTCACTTCAAATGAGCATTTTTAATGGTATTTCCAAAAGTTCAATAATTATTGTCACATATAAGAAAATATATAGAGATTCAAATATTTATATTTATTCATGCTAATCTCTTTCTTCTTTTCTTTTCATGGTACTGAGACTGTTTTTCTGCTCTCAACTCAATTTAAAATAAAAAATATTTTTTCTTTTCCATGACTCACATAAATGAACAGACAGATGAAGTGCTACGTAGGGAGAGACCTGGAAGGATTCCATTTCCCCAGTGAATTGAGGTGTGCCACCCTCCCAGTTTGTGGGTACATTCAGCAACTTGGAACCTCCCATAAATTCTTTTTAGATTAGTAGTAATTCTCAATTTTTTCAGAGTTTTTACTAAAGGAGGTAAATACATTATTCCAAGGACACCACCTAATGATATAAATTTTATTATGATTATGAACTAAGACATGTCAATTTACAAAAATTACCAAACAATAGAAATTCCAGTCACACTCCTTTCTTACTATGTCTCAGTATCTTTTTCAAATTGTATTCAATGATAACAATCTTTCATGCCTTTCAAATGTAATTCCTTGTAGAAAAATCTTTAAAGTCCTTGTTCACTCAAAGTATCTAAGTAAAGAGTCTGAAGCCATTAACACCACATGAACCTTTGTTTCAGATCTAATTGATTGTTAAGGGATTTTATAGGGTTGTCTTGTTCTAGGGAAATGATGTGCTAGACAGTCTCTTTTTAAGAGCTGCCCAGTATTGAGATTCAGCTGAAACAGAAATGATGACCCTTCCTAAGCTAAGTGTTCGAATGAGAACCTTGTCATGTTCACACTTATTGTTAAATAAGGATCAAGTTGAAATTAAAAAGAAATGGCATTATATTCTATAAAATAATGATGAAGAAGTTCAGTTTTTGCTATAGTATGACATTTTTAAAATGATGCCTACCAATGTTTTTTCTAGTTTTAGTAAAAATACCTTGAGCATAAATTTAGAGGCAAGAGAGACCAAGGCAGATGCTTGTATTTCATAAACTGTGTGTTCTTTCTCTTAGGAGGATCATCTTGCTGTAAGACTAATACTGAATCACTCAAGAGGCTTAAAAACAATTAACTTCTTTCCCTAAGGTTGGCAGAAACTGTAATATAGAGAACTAAGAATAATTCTTTATAAAAAATCTTCACCTCAGCAGTTACAACGGTGTGTTCCTAGGCTCCTAGCTTGCCACAAAAGGTATCGAAAGTTCACTGTGCACTGTAGAGAGTATATTAAACACACACTCACAGTTTTGTCCTTAGGGATAGAGGGACTTTTGATTTTACCATTCATTCCCTGACATGTTCTAACTGCAACAAGCAAAGGGGTTGGCAGGAGCCTGGAGCCTCCTACTTGAGTGATCCTGTGGCACCTCTAGTACTAACTCCAGGACCAACTCCAGGCCAGCTCTTGACTATAACCTAGATAAGGCGTAGGAGCATGACATTTTTCTAAAACAGCATAAATTGACAGTCATTTGCATATCAGGCAATGTTACACAAAATATGCATTAAGAAATAATTGTATCTCAATATTATGCCTTAGCAATTTTCATGATTCTATCTCTGTATAGGAAGCAATTAAATTAGTATTCTTATTGGTGATTTTCTAATCACTATATTAGGCCTTAACAATATTTCTTCCAACAAAAAAGTTGGAAGCTATTTAAAAGCTATAAATAATTGGTAATAGCAGTTGAAATGAATATAGATGTTAATTTACTATCACAGTATTTTAGCCTTTTGTAGTACATAATGATTGAAAAATTAGTTTTTCTCAAAATATGTATGCTAAGAATCTAGGTTTGGCCCTGTACCCACTAATAAATGGGTGAATGAATGAGAATGTTCTGCATCTACATATTTTCTCCTATAATTGTTTCATAATTTAATAGTAATTTATATTTAACTATAATTCTTTGATCCTTAAACAACTATTATTTCATTATTTTAAAGAATAAAATTAAGATTTATAGGACTTTATCTTGATAATTTTTATCATGTTACATTTATATTCACAAATTTAATTCTTTGTCTCAGTGAAAGTTTATGAACACTCACTTTTTCAAATGAACGTGAACTACACAAAGTCTTGTCTTCCATATGTCCAAATATATGTTAAATGATGTTTACTAAAAGTATTCGTTAAATTTATTACAGAGAATTTTTAGTATAACTACCAACATATCTTTTTTCTAGAGCCCAGTTAAGAAATCTATAGAATCTATTGAATGAAATTTACATGTTGGTAAGCTCCATGGTTCCCCCCACAAAAAATGTTAAAAATATGGAAAATAATCAAATTTAAATATAGTAGAGTAGTAAGGAAATACAGGTATCACAGAATTTCATCTTCTGAAAAGTCCTCCCACAGAATCAAGAACTGCCTAGTTCTTCACAAATAAAGCTATCACCTTACAGGACTTAGAGGGAGGATGGAGTCCAGGTAAAATTTAAACAAATCAGTGCTACTATAGTTGCAAAGCAAGACTGGGCTGTATGAAAAGGGATTATCATCTGTCCTCTGCTGAGAAGCAGACTCAGTAGAAAATTACAAACTACAAAGATAGCTGTGAATTATCATGCCCATAAACCCCTTTTCCAAAGCACTCACCTTGGTCTGGAAATTGAAACTGCAACAGGTTCAACATGGTTCAGATTCTCCAGGCAAGAGTACTATACTCTATTCTTTCTCACAGAACTTATTACAACCAAGATTCTAACTATAATTGTAGAAAGCATGGTTTTGCAGTACTATGTAATTTTAGTTAATTGACAAAAGCAGTTTTTCCTATAATTGTTTCATAATTTAATAGTAATTTATATTTAACTATAATTTCTTTGATCCTTAAAGAAAATTTGTTCACATAAAACAAGAAATTGAAACAAATTACCTAGTGTTAGGTAAGTACATAACTTGAACTCAAGAAGCCTGGATTGTGATACTAGATTCATTTAGTGACTTTTATGTCATGACTTATTTCTTGTTCATCACAAGAAATCCCTGACCATTTCTTTTAAAATGAACCATCTGTGAAAATAAATCCCAATTTGCTTGGCATTACAAACCTAGTTCTCTTGAAAGGCAAAAACCTAGTTCTCTTGAAAGGCATGATATTTACCCCAAGGGGAAAAATGCTTTCTTTACCCCAAGATTGTTTGATGCTGAGTATAGAAATCATGAAAGAAAAAACACTCCTGCACTTAAACACAAATAATATGTTCCTAAAATCCCATGTCTTCTATGATAAAGATAACTAAGAATCTGTTCTCCATCATTCCTAATAGGAAACTGTTACAATGTACTGCACGTTAACCCAAACCTACCTGAAAAATTTTCTAACACTTGATTAAACCATAAGACCTACATGAAATTAATAAAGTATTATATTTGGATAAAAATGCTGAAAATATTGCTCCACAGTCGTCAAAGTAATAATATCATAGTCATAAGTTGTTTGAAGTCATTTATGTAATCTCTCTCAGCAACAAGTGAGAAGAATACAGATATTCAATATATATGTCAAGACACCCATTTCCAGTTTCTACTAGTCACATTTTGAATTTAACATTTATTTAGTTATTTGTTAATTTATTTATTTTATAAATGTAAGATTGAATTTTGGGATTATAATTGGGCATTTTTTATCTAATTTAAAGTGTTACCTTGAAAGAAAAGTCCTATGAAATGCAGTTATTATAAAATTAAATATTTTATATAAAAAATGTTAACTATGAAGATAGTTTAAGAAGGACATCCATGTTACACATCTGTATTACATATTGGATATTAAAAACTTTTGGCATGATAGGATATCTAACTGACTAGTCTAACAGTTCCAACTTATTTTTAAAATTTTAATCTGCATGAAACAATAATAAACATTTATGGAAATGGTATTTATAATTTAGTGTACTAGATTGAACAAGTCATAAATATTCTGGAAATTTTAAATTTTACACGAACAATACAACTGCATAAATAGTACAATATAGTGTACATAAAGAAGTACTTGACTTTATAAAAATAAAGCTATTAGTTAAATATCAATGAATTTCCAATTGGAATAATATAATTTGTTTAATAGGACTATCCTGAAAACATATAGAAATCTTAATTTAAATTATTTTATATATGAAATATGAATAAATCAAATAAATGATTCCATAGTGTAAATGGCCACATATGCTTTTTTAAAAGGCAACCATAAAAGACAACCAAAGCTAATACCACCAGGAAATAGAAAAAAATAAACTTTCCTAGATTTTAGCCCTCAAATCTGATTTTCTGTGAAATTCCTCTTTTATCTTATTAGGTCGGCAATTTTGTTTTGCTTTCACATTTGATTCTTTAAAGTGTGGTATTCCAACACAAAATGCTGACATTTTATTACAATCAGATGAGGGAAAACAACAACAACAACTACAAAATGGCTACTAGATTTTCAATGGGAGATGCTCTCCCAGTCTTCTTCAACTGTATTATAAACATGACAGAAAAAGAACAAGAAAATGTGCCACTGTCATATGCCCAGCATATTTATTTTGGAAAGCTAAGTTATTGCTCATGCAGCATTTCTGAGACATAATTTAAAGGTTAGCTGAAACTTATATTCTTGAAGCCGACTCAGCAAGTTGATGCTGGCATGAAGTAGCTTTGGTGGGAGACATTTATTAAAACCTATTGTCTACTTTTGAGCCAGCAGGTGATGAGAATGCTGCAGAAGCTTTGTTCTTAGTCTTGCAGTCAGTGGGAGTGGAAAGAAGAATTGCTTTTCATCTTTTGACAGCAGCTGCCTGTCCAATTTAGAATTATGGAAAGAAGTTTAATACATTATATTTCAAGGAATCAATTCTGTTATGTCAGATTGTTGTAAAATGCAGATTTTAACATCTAATGTGATTGAACTTAATAAACCTAATTATAAAGAGAACATATTAATATATTATGCACAACCATATAAGCTAATAAATTTTTGTTAGGCAATTAATATTCTGGTTACTCAAAATTATCATAATGAAATAATTTGATAAACAAGATATTTTTAATGATTGCTTTCAATTCACTTCAAGTATTCCCAAATTCTAGTTTGGACCTACTAGCATAGAATAACAAAATGTTTTTCTGTAAAGGAGAAGTAGTACCTATTTGAGTCTTATTGGCATTTAGTTTAGATGAATTAGCTTCAATATAATACAACAGAAAGAAAATCTGTTATTTTTTTATAAATATTACATTTAAATATATTTAAATTATATATAATATATACTTAAATTATATATAAATTTAATTAAATTAAATTTAAATAAATATATTTAAATTATATATAATATATAATTTTATTTTATTGATTTAAAAATTGGGGAATGAGTAACTACCAAATAGTGTAGTGGAATTTTATTCTGCAATAAAAAAGGATGAAATCCTGTCATTACAACATAGATGGAATCAGGGGACTTTGTGTTAAGTGAAATAAGACACACAAAAGACACAGGAAAAAAATAAATAATTTCACTCATAAGAGAAATTTCAAGGTGTACCTCACAGATAATATATACAAATATTGCACCAATCAGAACAATAAAAGCATTGCTTAACATGAAGAAAATAAGTGGCACTTCACTTATGGAAAGTGATAAGAAAATGTAAGCATCAGAATCATCAATTGTTTTAAACACTAATCAAGTGCCTAGAAAAGCTTGCAGTAAGATAAGGACTCTAAAGAACGTGAAAAAGAAGGTAAGGGAGAAGGGAAGATGGCAACTTTTCATCCCCTCTTTAGGTGAAAATTGAAGAATAATCTTGGTTGCAAAGTCAAGAAAGTGTTCACAAATCCTTTGAAGACATCCATTATATATATATTCCCCTGATTATAGATGAGTTGGGGCAGCCCTCCATTGTATCCTGGCCTGCCGCCACTGAAGGAGTGCCTGAGTAATAAAATGGCCAAGATGCCCCTGTTGAGTCCTCTTAAGTTCTTTCTCTAGAATCCATGTGCTTGGGACATTTTAACTCAGGGTTGACCAATGATCTACAAAGAATTCTTCAAAGAGTACAAACCAAATTTATAAACAACACCACCACCACACACAAACACACACACACACACACACACACACACACACACACACACACAACTTTTACATGAATAATAGGAATAAAAGAATAAAGGAGGTAAACTCAAGCAAATATGTATACATGTGGATTAAAGAAGATAATGACAAGTCAAGAGATAAAAAGATACATGGGCTTAAATATGAGGGGATAGTCAAGAGGATCTCCTGATTGGTCTACGCCTACACCACTTACATTGTGAAGAAGAATCATTGGGGGTAGAACAGGGAACCAGAAATGATGAGATGATTTAGCATGACTTTGTTTTGAGAACTACCTCTAATTGAGCTCTTTGGGTATCACTGTCGCTCTATTGTCAGTGATCTGGTAAAATTGTCACAAAATACCACAAACTTAAATATTACAGTGCTTTTGCCTAAACTATACCTTCTGAGATTTTCAGTCCTTTCTATCCCTTGCCCTATCTAATTAACTACTACACATAATTTTTGTCTTTCATTTCAGATCAAGAGTCACCTATGGTATCAAGAATACTCTCTTTGTTGCTATATAGAGATATTCTGTAAATCGTTTATCATTTACAAACAGAGTTGGGCAGTTATGTTGATGAACTTTAGTCACTGATATCCCTTATTTTTTAGCAATGTTTACAATCTCCTTTAGCTGAGATTTTTGTTTGCACTTTACACCTTTTTCTAAAAAGTCTGCCAAATTATAGTAGTTTCAGGCCTTGAGACACTTAGATTTATTCTTGCCTTCAAAGAATCATTGCTTCTCTTTATAGTGCATCTTTACTGTTATTATTTAATATCTGTCTCCCAGAGAGAGCAAGAATTTTGTCTCTTTATAGTCATCCTCTTTATAGTCACCGTTTTATCTTAAGGGCCTGAAATGGTGTCTGATTTAACATGGGCATCAAGTAAACATTTGCAGGATGAATGAACATCACTTTAGATAACAATCTTTCTTCTTTTCATACACAATTTCTATTTAGTCAAAAGCATCGCAGGCAGCCACAGATATGCTGTCTTCCTCCTAATATATTTTTTCCACAGAATTGGAGAGGTAGAGAAGCTTATGACTGTTCAGCATAGCATTGCATTAAGATAACACTTGTAGAGGCAGGATTATTCTGAGATACCTGTGTTTGTAAACCTTTTACAGCAAGTAAGATGTATTTCTTTAGAGATCCTTTCTTAATAGGATTTCAGGCAGCCTTTGTAAGAAGCTAAAATAAATTGCTCTTAAACATGTGTGTCATATAACATTAAATGGGGTTATGAATCAACATCCTCCATGTGCTATAATACACACCCCCACCATATAATGGAATTAATCCTGGATTAAAAAGAGAAATCCTTTCCTGATCTTCACTCCAACCCACTTTCCCTTCACTTTTTGAAAATATGAGCTTTTCAGATGACATATGACTAGAAGAATCCATTATAAGCATCCACTATTTTGCCTGCTCTAAAGTAATTTGGTTCTGCATTAATAACTCTCACTTCTCAATCTCTCATAAGCTCAGTTTAAATGCCTAAGTTCTTAAATGAGATTGCTTATTTTATGAAGGAATTTTTGATGGCCTAAATTTTCTGTGCCTCATCATTATGGTATAGAGACTTCATACAGTACAAAATTGTGGAGAGGGCTGTCAGATTTGTCCTTAGCATTCCTCTGTACTCCCTTGGCTACTGCCATCCCTAGTAAGAATATTTTTGGTACCATTAATCCAAGAGCCAGTACCTCTCAAAGTGTTGATAAGCTCATACACCAATGGAAAGAGCAACAGTACTAACAGATAATTAAAATCTGGGTCATCGGTTCCGTTTATAAATTAAACATGTATGAATTTTTGCTGGATAAGACAAAGGTAGTTAGGCTATTCAGGAAATAAATATTTTAATAGCAAAGAACTGATATTTCAATTGTCCTGGAAGATGATGATCCAGCTATTAGGAAATAGAAGAAAGGACTTTTTTACTGAACAGATAGGACCATTTCAGTATAAGTTCTAAGAGAATCGTAAAACTGGAAATTAAGAAATTACCAAGTTATAAAAGGTCTTTTAAGACCTGATAAAACACTTAGGTATTAGAAAACAAAAAGAAAGTTAAATGGGAAAGCATGAATACATTTTACTTATTTACTCATTAACTTATTATTTTCATAATCAACATATGGCAATAAACTTTAATTATGAGGTCAAAGTTGCAATATCCCAGGTAAGAAATGAGGCCTGAACTAACACTGAACTGTAAGAATGTGAGGGAGGATCAGAACATGGGGTATTTACAGTCATGTGCCTGCAAATGTTTACCACTAACTCAAAGCCAGTTGCCATGCTCTGCATGAAGTAAATGCCCCATGATGGTCAGTTTCAAGCTGTCACTGTTTACCACTGAATGAAGAATTAGGAAGAGCTGTGCACATTCAACTACCTGGGCATATTCTCCATATTTCTGACATGTTATTGACAATCAGCAAAAGTTGGAAGTTGAGGAAATGTAATGTATGTTAGAAAAGAAAAATTACATGTTAATTCCCCGTTTCTGGCTTGGGAAAGTGAATATGTCAATATTTTATGGTTTGTATTTCATTCTCAGATAACTTTGCTCTCTCCTTGCAAAATAAAAATTTCCCTCAAAGAAACCTTTCAAATAAATATTTGCCTTTACATTGATATCCTCAAGAAACATCTTAGCTTAGAAATTCTTAAATAATAATGCTGGAATATTCAACAAAGGACATCAATTAAGGAATGTTTGGTGTAGAGGATAAGAGAAGATAGGCATACCTCAGTAATTCAATCATGATGAATAACCCCAAACTTGCCTACCTCCAGTTATTGAGAATATTAATAAAGGATAAAAACTGTTTATTTAATTCAAAGATTTTCTAATTCCAAAAATTTACATGCTAATTCACTTTGTGAAACTTTAAATCAGGAATAGATTATATGGTATTTTCAAATTTAGGTGAACAAGGATTTCTATTTTAACCAAGCATCCTGATGAAGATATCTCCCCAGTCCATAGTATGCATGAGTGAACAGGTTGGTTTTTGAGATATGCACATTACAAACAGGTGATCAGGTGAGATATATGGGAATTGACTCACTGAATCCCTGAATGTAAAACTACACCCTTGACAATGAGATAGTACCTGTCAGATAGAGTAATATCTGCATAGAAAATGTGTAGCATGGGGTATAAAAAACAGAAAATGGTGCACATGTGCCTTACTTTTGCAGATGGAAAATAATAAGAATAAAGAAAATAATAAGAAAAAAGAAACAACAATGATTATGAGGAACAAGCTAAATGATTTAATAACATTTTCTCATTTAATCCTTTAATGATCCTCTAAGTTTTAAATAATGTTTTTCCTTTTTCATATGAATAAATTTAATTTTGGGATATTAATGCCTTTAACTACTGTATTTTTGTCATTTTTATTGCAATCAAGAAAAATACCATTTTTTAGAAATACACGTGTCCAAGGATAAAAATTCTAAGACAGGAAACTGTCTTCTCAATAAATGAATAACTATTCTAACATCTCTTAACCCTAGAAACTTATTCTGTCACTCTTCTAAATGCTACTTTATATATCTTTATCTAAACACACACACACTCACACACACACACACACACACACACACACACACACATAGAGAAACATAACATATATCTAAATATTTATAACTGCTCTTGTTTGTTGACTCTTAGGAGTTTCCTATTTACTTTGCTTCCTTTTCTATTTCTAGTTCTTATTTAATCCAAACTTTGGGACTGCGACATGGACTTCATTTTCATTTTTCAAAATTATTTGGAAAAATACACTTTGATCAAAACACTGAAATTCTATGTATGCTAAGTGTGGACACAGAGGAAAAGTCACTGTCATGAATACAGCATGGTGAGGTCAACCAAGAATCTATTCCATAAGAGTTGGAAGGCAAAGCCGGAACAAGAATATCTCCTGGCTAAATCAATCTCAAATGACCCTACACAATCATTTATGACTATTAGTGTCACTATTTTTTTTTTTTTAATGAGGCACAGAAAGCCCTTCTTCCTAGTTGTTATGCTTTTAAGGCAACTCAAATTTGAGGAATCATTTGCCTGGTCAATATAAACAGCAGTGGACAAAGTCTATCACTGATAAATTCAGGTCTTCACTTGAATTACTCAGATAGCTAAAGGTAAATCCTGCTGTAAAATTTAGAGTATATTTGCTTGACACTAAAATAACCATGTGAGTAAATAAATCCAATTGAATTGATTAATATATTTTTAAAAGCCAATAATGAGACTGAAACATGTTACGTTTTACCTAGATTTTTGTGGGAAAAGTAAAATAAATACAGATAGAGCTAAAACACAACTTACACATTTTCTACTGCATTTCGTATTTTCAAAGACAGATAGCTGCTCTTCCTTTTGTACTTCCAGCATTAATACACAGTAGGTTTGCTGCAAATTCTCTTGCTGAAATAATTCCTGTGTAGTCAAAATAAACATTTGTGAGTCATCTATAAAAGAATGGTCAAAAATATATAAAGAATATAAATCCTGAAGTGAGAGATGACACAATTAATAATATAAATTCTAGGGTACAATGGTTAATGCTGTTTGTTCTAAGAGACACTATATATGGCATCAGGAGGCATCTATTAATTAATTATTGCTATATTTATTAATTTATACCAGTGGTAGGTCTATCAACAATAACACAATCATAGCATGAAATTTAGAGTAGGACTTAGGGAATAATGATGTGGTTTAAGAGAATATCCACTGAAAATAAATAATTTGTTTATAGTGCAAAATCTTGCTCTAGTTTTAGTATGGTTTGTGGTGCATTTATTGGAAATTTCTTTCCCAGTGTGGTGATGCTAAGAGATGGGGGGATATTAAAGAAGGGGAGCCTAGTGGGAAGTTGTTAGCTAATTGGGAAGATGCACATAGAAGGGATTAACATAGTCCCTTGGGAGGTTAGTAACACTGGGACTTCCTGATTTATGATGTAATTGTCCTTCTCACACACACTTCTGTCATAATGCTATCATCCATGAGGCTCTCATTAGAGTTGGTGCCATGCTTTTTGAACTTTCAGCATCCATAACTGTGAACTAAATAAACCTCTTTATTTGATAAAGTATTAGGTTCGGGTATTTTGTTATAATAATAGAAAACTGACCTATATAAAACAAATAAGTATGGGATATGTACAGCAAGATAATTATAGTTAATACAGTGTTGTTTACTTGAAATTTTCTAAGTGGGTAAGATTTAAGTATCAGTTTATCATACTGAAAAAGAGGTGATGAATGAGTTAATTAACTTGATTTTGGTAATTAAATAAATATAGATATACATACGTATGCTTATATATGTATGATATATAAAATTATCATAAATACATCCTCTTAAATACATAAATATTTATCTGTCAAATAGGCCTCAACAAATCCAAAAAATAAACAAATAAATAAATAAGCAATTAGTCTTTAAGTGGTTCTTTGACATAATGTTCTTATTTGCCATTTTAAATAATTCACTTAGAAATTACATAATATTTTTTAAGAAGAATCTAGCTTTTCTGGATCAGAATATTTTCAAGAATATCTCGGTTTTTTTTGGTACTGGGGATTGAACTCAGGGGCACTTGACCACTGAGTCGCATCCCCAGCCCTATTTTGTATTTTATTTAGAGACTTGTCTCACTGAGTTGATTAGCACCTTATTATTTCTGAGGCTGGCTTTGAAATCACAGTCCTTCTGCCTCAGCCTCCAGAGTCCCTGAGATTACAGGCATGTATCACCATGCCTGTCAAAATATCTAATTTTAAAGCTACATGGAAAACAAGATAATAAAAAGAAATATAAGGTATATATGAGGAAGACGTTAGACTGACAGTTGTAAAATTTGAAGCATGATTATTAAATCAGTTATGCTCAAAATTTCTATTTCATTATGGAACAAACAAAATAAAGTATGCATGAATTGAGGACTTTACCTGCAGATAATGATAGGATAAATCAGAATGCTTCTTAGATTAAAAAAATGTTCATTTTATTAAAATAGCATAATGTCAGTGTACTACTATAGCTGCACTGTGCCATATGAACAAAACTACCTGATGTTTTCCTCCTTACAATGGCAACCATAATTTTTTTCCTTTAATGATTGGCATATCTTTTTGTTAATGAAGCACACAGGCTATCCTGCCTCATCTCTTAGTATATTCCTCTTACACATAGCCAGGCAAGAGCCTGTTAAAAATGTGTGGGTGAGGTGACCAATCCACACTGCCTGTGCACTTCTTCACAAACCACAAAGGATGGCCATTATTTATTATCACAAGACATGTACTGTCATCAGTGTGCGTTTAAAAATGCACAGTGGCAATTTGACTTTTAAAATAGTCCATGCCTAGTAACTGCTTGTAAGATGATTCATGCTGTTGCACCATGAAGTATTCATAACTTTCTGTGTAAACACTGCAAGAAAAGAAGGCCAGATTGCCCTTCACCCATGGTAGGCAGGTGTCTGTTGCCACTGACATTGCCATTTTGCCTGAAGTCATTACTTCAGGGGACAATAAAGGCACAAATCCATCTACTTTCTCTGCGTACACAGAAAAAGCCTTCTAGGCAGAGGTTTCAGTTCAGCACATTCATTACCTTTTAATTGCTTCTAAATTGCATTGTGACCCAACGCATCAATAGCTAAATCTATCTAACTGAAACTAGCACAACGTGGGCATGTGTGCTGTGAAAAGCTTTTTCATCAGTTGTGTGTGTGCACATGTGTATCCATCAGGCATGCTTGTGCAGCTGCATCTGTTATGAGACCAGTAAAAAGCATAGCCAAAAGAAAAAAGCAAACATGTTGCTGGAAAAGCATCTCCATATTAAAAATACACAAATTTCTTCCAATCATTTGTCATGTTACACATGATTAATATTAATCTTAATATGGTCATACAGGGTCATACTAAAAAATGAAAATGTGAATCTGTTAAGTAAATTGGCAACATCAGATCTTCCACATGTCATAAAATGACATGAAAAAATCCATTACAAAATTAAGTATTATATTTAAGACTATAAAATATAAAGACGAATTCTACTATGAGAAAAGATAGGTTTGAATATTTTAGGCTGGACTACAGTAAGCACAATGTCATAAAAAATCAACTACCAAACCAACCACTGTGATCACTGGAGTATAAAAATTGGTGCTTCCCTAGAAGATTTACTCAAAGCTCTTTCGTAATCACCCACAGACTGTACACACATCATCCATCCTATCTTCAAAAAAGTACAATCAAAAAGCTCATGTTCCTGGATATTCAAAAAGAGATGCCATAATTCAAAACCTTAAGTTGATCTTTCACTTCACCCTAGCAATTTACATTTCTTTCCAATACCCATTTCAAAGTTCAGAAAAACACTAACAGGTTTTTCGCACTAACAGGTTATTTTGATTTTCTCCTTTCAGTTCTTCAGTCAGTTCTTTATTGCCAATTTAAGTCATCTTACAGAAAAGGTGTTGGGAACAGTAGGAAATGTAACCACATTAAGTAATGTAGCACCATCCAGTTGGTCCTTGGACAAAAAAAAACCTTTCAGAAATTTGGTGGTCCTTGGACTGACTGGTCAGCAGCAGCAGCACCAAGTTCACTGTCATTAGTATCACAAGAAGAAATTTAAATGCAACATTCTTGATTTTTATGCTTTGGTGTATGTAGTGATTTAGTATGGAGTACAGAGGTGAAGCACAAACAGGAAGCTCAGTGTACTTGGTTACAGTTGAAGAAGTTAGCAGAAGAAATTATAAGTATTATTCAGTGAAATGGGAGGACAAGGAAAGAGAGGGTGACATTCTAGAGACCAGGTAAAGAATGTAGAATTATGTGTCACTCAATAACAGGGATGTATTTTGATAACTATGTCATTAGGCAATTTCATCATAGTGTAGACATTATAGTGTACACTTAGGCAAACTAGGATGGCCATGATATCACTAAGCAATACAAACCAAGGGATTAGCATCATACAGGCTATTGACCAAAGAATCACTGTTAACCAAAGTATCACCGATGACCAACATATCAAGTGACATAGCTGTGGTCTATGTTGCAGGTAGATCAAATAACATAAAGACAGGAAGTCATCCTTAAATTTTGCAAAACCTAAGTGATTGTTGATCTTCTGGTGAAGTCCTGGAGGACAAACGGCATTTAGGAGAAAATGGGAAGAGAAATACAGAGAATGGGTGTCAAGTTATTTTTATGTGAAGGGCAGGCATGTCACTTTGAACTGTGGTTGCTGGAAGGTATAGGTGGAGTGATAATTTTTAAGATGATAAATACATTTCAATGATGATGAAAATATACAGGTAAGTAGAAAAAAATAACCCTGATGTTATGGAGATATTGTAAGGACAAAATTCTATAGGCACATTCTTTAGCAAACAAGAAATAATGAGATCCAGTATTCAAAGAGAGGTGTCTTTCATATTTAAAAATGTGGGTAATGCATCTGAAGGAAAATGGGTACAGATTTATATCATGTATTTATATAGAGGAAGGAATTGTTCATGGGATAGTGTGAACGTTTTATTCTGATTTCTGCTATGTTTACAAAGAAATAGGAAGGAAAAAATCATCAAATTAGAGTAAAAAGGAAGGAACACATGCTTGACATTTAAGGGGAGAAGCAAATTATGAAATGATTGTCTTGGAGAGTAAGAGAGTAAAATGGCATAAAAAAAGTATAATAATATTGCTCAACAACATTAAGGTTCCATTTGAGTTTATCAAGAATTTAAAGTATGGTCAATCTTTATGGCTGTTCATGTTTTGTAGCCAGGTGTAGCAAGTTAGGATGCTGGTAAAAGTTAGTAAAGGTGGATTTAATCACAGATGATTTATCTTTTGACTATGGCAGAGGTGTAATGAAAGATTAAACATGTGAGCCATATGTGAGAGAATGGCTGTAAAAATGGACATGTGGTAAACAAGGACTTAAGAAAAAAGGGGCGGAAGGAAAAGTTTTAAAAATGGACAATAACAATCTTCAGCAAGACCCTTGATGGGAAAAAAAAAAAAAAAAAACAAAGAAAAAAAACACAACCATTGTGGGAATTAAGGTTCTAGGACAGTGACATGAAAAAATAAAAGACTGTTTTCAGAAACTAGAAACCTTTAAAATGAGATTATGGAGTGGACAGTCATTGAGAATATGAGTGTCTAGATTATGACTATGGAAAAAAGAGATAATGCTCAGTTAAAAATCACTGAAGAAAACGAGATCAAGAAAAAAATGAAGCCAGTGTAGAAGCCTTGGGAAACAGCAAGAATTATCATAGGAACAAATGTCAACAACCATGACAGCCCAAAGTAAACACAGTGCCTGCAATGGTGTAGTCTGGGGACAAGCTGGGGCCTCAAAGGTCAAATATAGTTTCCAAAATATGCAGAATTTAGATAAGTTACTGATCCCCTTTCCTTCCATACATAAAATTGGAGAAATAATACAGGATATCCACATTAATAAATAATAGCATCTTATTTGAATATTAGGTGAATAAATATTGTGCTTGTAAGTACCTCCACGGAAATATTATGTCAGCATTTCTCTCTCCACTACTAGATCCTTTTCCTGCACTACCATTAGCTGCAATGCATGCTTTATTTATTATACTATAGAAATAAAGTATCTTGACCAATCTTCCCCTTTGGCCACATATAATTTGTCCATCATTTTTTATTTCCAGTCCATTTTTACTTGTTTTCTATGTCTTTAGTGAAATTATTTTTTTGTTTCTCTTTAGTACCAAATTCCAAGCAGTTTGTTTATGATTATTGCTTCCAAGTAACTGCTTCTCTTTCTTTATTAAACTCAGTCCAAATAGAGATTTTCCCTTCTTGAAATTGCTTTTGTAGGGTTGCCAATAATCTTTATAATCCTAAATCAGTAATGAAGTTTCTATCATTATTGACCTAGAAGTAGCATCAAATACTGTTCGTTAATAGTTAATGATGTTCATTTTCTTCTTCTTGAAATATTTTCTTATTTGGTGTCCTGGACATCATACCTCTTTGTCCTGCCCTTGTCATTCTAGTTCTTACTCTCAGCATCTTTGCTGGTTCCTCCTTTTCTCCCTAACCTTCTATATCAAGGTGCTCCAGGACTCAGTCCATGTTCCTCTTTTCTTTCTCTATACTCTCATCCTTGGAGGTTGTTCTAGCCACATATTTTAAAGTCTGTATATAAGCTATGACTCCTGTGTTCATATCTTCATATCATATTGCCCACTTCTCACTATTAAGCCACAGTTTATACAACCAATGAACTTACAAAACTGCACCATCTTTAGCTTTCCCCATCCCAATTAATGAAAATCCATTTTTAAGTGACTCAAACCAAAAAAAAAAAAAAAAAAAAAAAAAAAAAATTTGAAATTGTCTTTGATTTCTTTATTTTCTCACATGCTATATCACAGTTAGTAATGTTTTACTGAGTTTACTTTAAAAATATGTCCCAAACTAGCTGGGTATACCATGGCAGATGCCTGTAATTCCAGCAACTCTGGAGGCTGAGGCAGGAGGATTACAAGTTCAAAGACAGCGTCAGTAATTTAGTGAGGCCCTAAGCAACTCAGCAAGACCCTGTCTCTAAATAAAATATTAAAAAAAAAAAAAAAAAAAGACTGCAGATGTGGCTAAGTGGTTAAGCACTGCTGGATTCAATCTCTGTGGAAGGAAGGAAGGAAGGAAGGAAGGAAGGAAGGAAGGAAGGAAGGAAGGAAGGAAGGAAGGAAGGAAGGAAGGAAGGAAGGAAGGAAGGAAGGAAGGAAGGAAGGAAGGAAGGAAGGAAGGAAGGAAGGAAGGAAGGAAGGAAGGAAGGAAGGAAGGAAGGAAGGAAGGAAGGAAGGAAGGAAGGAAGGAAGGAAGGAAGGAAGGGAAAAAATGTCCAAAACTATAAACTGACTTCTTCCAATTGTGACACAATAGTCTACATCAGAAAACAAGTTCCCCATAAGAACAACTAAAAACTTGATAAAGTACTATATGTGTGTGTGAGCATGTGCATGCAGACACACACACACACACATACACACACACATAGATTTTTAGGCACCAGGGAACATTTGAGTCAGTCAGAATCCAAGGAAGAAGCAGAGTCAAAATAAAAATGAAATGCTGAATTGCATTTTTTCCCTTGAGAAATTTGCCATTTATAAATATCAAATGTCAATTTCTAATTTCTGTGAGTTTCCCTTATGAACAGAATGGTCTCATCCACTTCTTCTTGCTTCTTTGTCATCTCACAAACCTGATGGGCTAGAGTCTTTATACCTCTTTCAAGGGGTTTATAACAGGGAGAAAATAACAATTCTGAATGAGGTTAAATGTATAGGTCTAAAAAGAGGGGGCAAAAATATATTTGCATTCTACCAAAAAGGAGATACTTTGGAAACATGGCAGGTTTTAATTTCAGAGTCCTGAAACAGCCTAGGAATAAATGCAAATGGAAACAAGGAAACCCCCAAGTATGACTGAAATTTAGTCTTAAGTTTTATCAAACACTGACATGATCAAGTTGATCAACTTTTCTTTAGTTGTCTGAAAAAAACAGAAATAAACAAAAATTACATCCTTTCTGGGGGAAAATGGTATCATTCTGAATCTTCACAAGCTTTCAGACACAATATCTGACATATAATTGAAACTTATCAGACATATCTCTTTCACACACACACGCACGCACACACACACACGCACACACGCACACATTCATGTAACATCAAAATAAACTAACAGAAAACAGAAATAAATGAAAAGAATTCAAGTTAATAAAAAAAAAACTGAAGTGATTTTTGGCATAGCTTTTATCACACATAAATTTGAAAATGATCGATTGTGACTAATATGTTCCCTAAAGTAGATGTCAAGATGCAAAAAATCACCTAAGTAAAAAGAAAACATAAAATGCAATAATCTGGAATTGAAAATTAGAATAATTGCAATAAATAATTTAATAGATAGATTCATCCACATATTTAACTTAGAATATAGAATTCCTAAACTGGCTTTTAAGACAGTATAGATTTATAATATGAAACAATGAAAGAAGAGGAGGTATGAGAAACAGGTAACACATGGAACTTGCAGAATTATAACATGTGACTGCAATGTTTGGCAGGGATGAGAGATAAAGCACAAACCAATAAAAAGGTATCATAACTGGCATAAGTAAATAAATCACAAATTAAGGAAGATAAATTTATAAAATCAGGAAATTAGCAATACCTGAAAATCCCTGTTGAACACCAGTGAGAGAAACAAAAAAAGCAACAAAGCCAGGTGTAATACTGTAAAGAATAAAAACAAAAGCTAACTTTACAATATAAACTACTGAAACAAAAATAAAAGGAAAAGAACAAATGAACTCCGAAAGAAAATGCTTGCTATCTTGGATTGTAAATCTCTTTTGTTTTGGTACATTGTAATTATACATAATAGGAAGATTCATTCATACATGCACAAACTTGATCCGTCTCATTCCCCAGATGACACTCTCCTCTTCCTCCTACCTCTTGGTTTACATTATTGATGTTCCTTCTATTACTTTTTAATCAGTACATTATTATTATATATGAAAGTGGGATTCATTTGGTATATTGATATGTGAACATAGTGTAATTTAGGTTTCATTCTCCAGTACTTCACCAAGTCCTGCTTTCCTCCCTTCCTGTCTTCCTTGATTCGGTTGGTCTCCTTTCTTTTCCCTGAGAACCCTTTTTAAAATTCCTTTTCTCTTTAACTTCATATGTGAGAAAACATTCAACCTTGATTCAAGATTTCTTGAAAACTCTCCTGCAGCATATAGTAGCTGTGCAAGCATGTGTATAGATAAAAACTAAAAGACATTTTGCCAAAAGACTAAACCAAAAGAAATATTAAAGGGAATTCTTAAAAATAAAAGGAATATTATCCTAGATGAAAATATAGTAAAACAAGAAGGAAAGAGGAACACTGGAAAGGAGATATATGAGTAAATGATTAACATTGATTAAAGCAATATTAATATTTTGAGACTTGTTAATGCAAATTTAAAATGAATATAATAAGTAACGGGAAAGTGTATGCAATCAGAGAGTTCTATGTTCCTGTTCTACATCTGGGAGATAGTAAAAGTATCTATAATAGACTGTAATAAATCAAAGATGTTTATTGTAATTTTCATGGAAACAACCAAAATATCAAATGTATGTCAGCTACAAGTAAAATGGTTTGATAAATACAAAAAAATCTAATTCTAATAACAACTCATTTTGCCCATTATTACCTTGATTTGATTTACCAACAAGTCTAACCTGGCCCACTGTACATTTGCATATGTTGTTGCCAACTTTTTCCATCCCACAGCGTTCTGAGGAGAGCAGCTCCTGAGCTCCTATTAAAATCTCAGATCATAGCATTGCTTTGTGCAAACTTTTTGAATGCATTCCATTGCTCAGAGTAAAAGCCAAGTCATTAAAACAGGCTAAAAAGCCCTAGGTGCTCCTTGGTCATGACTTTGTTTCTCTCATCTGCTACTCTTCTCATGTTTTTGTTGCTACCTAGGCCTGACTGTCCCATAAACCTGTCAGAAAGACATCAGCTTTTCAACTGTATGCACTGGCTTTGACTTTGCCTGAAATATCCTCTGTCTATACGCATGGGTCAGTTCATGATTCCTTAAAGTACATGTTCAAATACCTCTCAGTGAGGTAGTCTGAACCATTCTGTTTACACTGCATTCCCTTCCTACACTTTGGGGTCCTTTGCCCTGTCCTTTTTTTGTTTGTTTGTTTTCTGTTTGTTTGCTTTTTTGTTTTGTATATATCTATTATTGTGTAAAAGAGTCTTCAAAATGAATACCACTTTCCAAATTTATTTAATTCTGGTTTTAAGGAAGATTGTTGGGGGCTAGTGTTTACCACCCAGAGAGAACAGGAAAGAGAGGGATGAGTGCACAAAACATTTATCATAATCTAAGTTCTTTGGTTTTTCTGAGGACAACATAAGGAGGAGGGAGTGCAGCAAAAACTAGGAAATTAGGAAATTAGGCAGAGTTAACTTATTGAAGATATCACTATATCTGGTTTGCAAATTGTCTCCAAGACAACAGAGAACACTGAAGGAATTGGGGGAGGAGGAAATAAAAACTGAATCTTTAAAAATAGTCCTATAGTGGTTAGAATTGGAGAATTGCAGCAATAGAGGAAATACGAAAATCACCTAATAGGACAAACTGCCCTCTTGTTCAGTCTCAAAATTCTACTTCCATTAAAGTCATAAAACATTTTTTGGAAATCGCTGCTAACTTTTCATGAGTTTTACTAAAGTTCCTCCTGTTTCTCTATGTACCTTCCCTAGATTTGTTCAATTTTCTTCTCATCCGCCTCTCCCTCTTCTCTCATTTTCCATTGATGCCTACAATTTTTGGGCATCTTTTTTTGCACTAACTCAGTTATTCTCCACTAAAGTATTTGATTATCAGGTAATTTTATTTATTCTAATATTTTGCTAAATTTACAGAATTTATTAATAGAGTAGTGGTTATCAAGTAGGACAATTATGTCTCTCAGAGGACAGGGAATATTTGGAATATCTGTAAACATTTGGTTGCTCAAAAGGAAGATATCTAGTTGGAAGAGGAAAGGGATTCTGTGAGATAACCATAATGTTCAAGACAGGTCTCCATACACAGTATTATCTAACCCAGATGGCTAATAGTGCTATACCTGAAGAAATGGTGAACAAAAATGATTTTAAAATTAAAGAGTAATGCTCTAGTCAGGCCCTCATTGCTGTTACAAAAGTTCTGAAGAAGAACAATGTAGAGGAAGAAAAGTTTTGGAGGGGTGCACAGTTTCAGAGGTTTGCTCAATGATCGGTAGACTCCTTTGCTTTGGGCTCGAGCTGAGGCAGAACATTGTGGCAGAAGGGTGTGATGGGGGAAAGCTGCTCAGCTCATCACTTTTCAGAAGCAGAAAGAAAGAAATAGGAGCCATGGAGATAAGATACACTCCCTAAGGGCACACCCCCAGTGACCCACCTCCTCCAGCAATGCCTTACCTGCCTATGGTTACCACTCAGTACTGTAGTCCTTTCAAATGACTAACCCATCAAATGGATGAATCCACTGGTTAGGTTACATATCTTATTACCTAATCGATTCATCTTTTGTATTATCACAGGAAATTTAAATATAAAATTAATTTACATGGTGCTTTGGGAGTAATAATATCGTTTTACCAACACCTTCTCTCATGTGTACAATTTTGCTTTAGAGTCATCTCCACTCTAATTTACTTTCACAATTTGTCTATCCACCTGCTCCACAGAACTGAGAGCATTTCTTCCTATTGCGTCTCTTTCTTCTGATTTCTCCACCTCATATAATGCAAATTCCCTATAAGAACAAGCTCACATGTCACATTGTTATTTATTACTTCCCTGAATCAGAATAATCACTCTTCCTTCCTGGTATTACAGATAGAAATATAATTCCATTATATCATGCTATTTATTTGCATGCTTTTATATTCTACAAGATTGTAGAATCCCCGAAGAAGGGTATATTTGTTATAACATTTGATATTGTATTCTTAATAAATCATGTATAAAATAAAGGAAAATACAAAGTAATCAAATATAATTCTGCCTTTAAAACTTTAAAGAGATATGTGGACAACTCAAGAATGGATTGAGGATTTATGAATAAACATAATTATTCTAATAGTGGAATCTGCATAGCAACAAAAACGAATGAATTAGAGATATAAAACGACAATATAGATGTATCTAAGAAATTACAAGAAAAATTAAGTTATACATGTTTATATACAAAGATTCTCTAAAAACTAAAAACAAACATATGGAAAACTAACATTGCTTGAAGATACATTTGCTTATACAATAAAAGTATTTTGAAAAGAAAAACAATGAATGACACTGGATTTAAGGAAGTGGCTATCTAGAGGTGTAGTCAGGGAGGGGAATGATAATGGAGTATACTGCTAGATGTCCCATGTTAATAGCATTTGTATTCAAAATCTGGCTGGTGTAATTAATTTCATTGTATTTTAATACATTTTAATCACCTTATACTTTATTTCTAGTATTTGATATGTAATAGATATCATATACTTACACAGAATTTTAAATTTAAAGATTCTAGAGAAAATCTAGTGTCATAATTTGAGTTCTATATATTCAGTTAGAAGAGGTTTTCAAAATTAATTTTAAAATAATCTCTCTAAATGTTTTCCCTGGAACACTTGCATAAGAAACAGTGTTCTGATAAACTCAAAAAATTACAGTACCAAATCATTTTTGATAGATGATTTAACATAGCTTCCTGTTAAAAATTCTCCATAGATATCTGCATAAGTCTGAAGAAGCTCTGCAATAAATAAATTTGATTTATATTTAACTCAGTGTTTCTCAGACTTACTTGACCACATCATTTTCTTCTGTCATTTATCATTGACATTAGTGTTCAATAAAACATACCTTAGGAAATACTGCTGCTGTATTTACTAAGATTGCTGTAAATCTGCAGCCATCAATGGCATGTATGAAGGGAAAATAATAAGTCTTAGAGCAATTATGAATGGTGTTAGAAACAATTAAGAACCAATTCTATAGGCCTCTACAAAGAGTTTGTGCCTTTATTATATATCCTATTTTTATGTGATGTTAATATTGACCAAATACATTGAACTGAGTTTCTTAATTTCTTACTGATGCTTGCACATGATTTATATTAGATTGCTGGATCAAATACCCAAAACCTATTTCTTTGCATCTCACAAAGAAATTGAAAAAGACTCCAAGACACAAAGTATGGCAGTTTGAAAAAAAATTGGTTTACTTTTACATATATTTCAAGTTTGCCATATTTTTTCTGAATATATTCTCTTCTTCTAATTTATTTTTTTGATTATATGGTTCTTTGGGGTATAAATATACAAACTACAAAGATTTTCTTGAAAATCAATTATGCTACTTTAAATTAATTGCAGTAATATAGAGATTACCATATACTCAGCAAAGTATAATAGGAATTTGAGATAAACTTCATAAATAAGAACATGATATAATTCTATTAGTTTAATTATCATGTGCTCAAAAAAGTGAACATTCTTTAATTTTCCAATTACCCCTTAAGAAATGTTTTCTTTTCAGTAAGCTCCTTAACACTATTTATATAATTTATTTAATAATTGGATGTATTATAATTCTTTATTATTTTGAAAGTCACAATGAAAAATACTCAAAGGATTAAAATCACCTATTTAATGAAAATATTTAAGATACACTATTATGACTATTCATTATGAAATCTCCAGCATTTAGTTCTATTTAGCTAAATATAGCAATTGCTGTTACTCTGAATTCTTGTGGTTTTAATACGTTTAATGAGCAATTTTAATCTTTCTCCTGTAAAACATACCAGTTCAGCAAAATCTAGTTTTTTCTTGAGTGGCTCGTTAATTTGCTTTTCCTTAGATACAGGGGAAAGACTCAAAGGTCATTAATGTTGGCATTAATATACACTAGTCATCAGAGTAGACTGTTTCCCAACTGGGCAACACCCCATTTCCAATGGATACCCAATTAATGACTATCTAATTGACTCATCTGCAAGTTTCACCAAGCAATACTTTTATTAAGTAAATTGAACCTGCCATTGCAAAAACTCTACAGGGCTGAGGGCATAATTAACTACTCTGAGGTATATTTGATCTCAGAAGCCCTGGGGATAATCAATAATTAGTTCCATTTTGAAGCAGTTTTGTTGATATAGTCATGACAGAGTGTTTCTGAATTACTGAAATTTTGATGACTGTTGCTTGTTTGGATCAAAATAGAAAAACTGTGGCTAACTCAAGCTTTATGGTATAATAAATTTTCCAAAGTATCTTGAAATTAAAAACAATCAAAGTAAATGAAGCATCAAGTGCTATTTATCTTCCAAAATATTAGTGCTTACAAAAACAAAGAAGGCCAATCTAACAAACACTCTATATCTATCACATTCAGAGTTATACAGCAGCTCCATTTCATTTCAAAAAATAAAAAAAAGGAAATTTACAGATACGATTGGTTGATAATCATTCTAAACTGTGACTTCTTGGACAATTCATGGTCCAAAATTTATGAGCCTCACCACTTAATTAAAGGTAAGAATTCTGAGCACAGAGTCTGTAATCAGAACAATTCATGTGGTTCAATATTTATGGGACCCATCAGTTAGCAAAATGAACAGAGGGAATTGAATACTCTGATGATCTAATAAGAATTACAAGAAATTCTTAATGAAGCAAATTCACAGAATTCAAAATATACTCTTAGTATTTGCTACATAAGTAGATTTTTAAATTTGATGACCTAGCATCATGACCGCATTTTGCTTTAAAGGTGAAAAATGTTAAATTACTAAAGCTCTCTCTCTGCCTTAATTCAGGAGGTAATGCTGAAAAAACTTTTTCTGCTTCCAAGTTGTAAAGGAGGATGCTTTGTCCTCTTACTTAGATATGATCAAGTGCTTCTTCAGTGACAAAGTAAGATTTTATCTTAGAATTAAAAGAGATGTAATAATAGAAGTGGATGTTCATTTTCTTAATCATAATCACTTTCCCTTAGCCACCATCACAGACAACTTGCTATTAAATAGTGTAAGCCCCCTGCAGTATTAGTACCAATATGCACCAAAACCTATGGGTCCCGAACAGAGCCAGTACACAGGTGTCACCTAGTGCAGCAAGTAAATTTTTAGATAAATTATTAAACTATATGATTTATAATATTGGAGGAGGAATATCAGATTATTTAATAAGCAGATAGGGAGTATTAAAAAAAGTAGCATGCAATTTTCTGTTTCACAGGACAGATGTATGGCTTGAGGACAAGCTTGAGTCTTAGCTGTCACAAAAGAACTTTTCTCAGAAGTGAATAAAATAATCTATTGTCCCAGTAGCAAAGATCCTAATTGAATACTTACTGTTCCTGCACTACTTTGGCTCATTTACCTGGCTGACTAATGCCATACAGCCACAAAGTTCCCCAGAATGCCATGGATATGTTGGCATACTTGTGTTTCCACAAACTAAGAAATAATGCAAGAGAATCAGAAAGATATTTTTATATGAAACCACTAACTCGATTGATGCATGCAGCCTTATTAAATAAGTATGAAAAAGTCATCTCACTGCATGTATAAAAGTCAAGAGTAGAGAGAACCTGTACGAAATATACACTTTACTATCTGTTTATAACTCTTAAAGATCATGGTTCTGAAGTTAGAATCCTTGAACTTTTAGTATAAGTGCCACCATTTACTAGTTCAGTGACCCTAGACAATTCATAGGACCTCTCTATTCTCTCAAAGTTAGTTTTAGTATTTACATCATTTGTTATTTTGAGAGTCTCATAACAAAATTATATAAATGTGTGAAACAATAAAATGATAATTATTATTCTTATTGTTCTTAATAATTATTAAAATGTTTAAGATTTTAAAGCTAACAATAAAACTACCATATATTAAGCTTTATATATAAATTTATTTTAATTCTTACAAGGTACTCTTCAGGAGGTAACTATTATTCTATAGATAAGAAAACAGAAACACAAAGAAGTACAGTCTCCTTTCTATAACCCAGGATTCCACATTTGTTGATTTAACCAACTGTGGTATGAAAGTATCTGGAAACACAAAGAACGAAAAAATTGAATCTACACTGAACATGTGTAAGCTTTCTTCTCTTCATTATTATTCCCTAAACGGCATAATATCATAAGTATTTATGCAGCATTTATATTGTATTAGATATTGTAAGGAATCTAGAGTTGATTTAGAGCAAAAATAAGGGTGTAAGTACGTTATGTGCAAAAACTATGCCATTTTATGTAATGGCCTTGAGGACAAGCGAATTTTAGTATTAGTGGAGTCCTAGAACCAATCGTCCATGGATATGGTGAAAAAACTGTAATTAGTTCAAAGTCACATAGACAGTAGTACTGGGAGAAAGGTACTCAGGTTAGACAACCACAATATTCTGAGTAATGCTACTGGCAACAGAGAAAATAAGAATGGTTGCCCTATCCTATTCATGAAAGTGAAAATCTTCAAGTCACAGAGGTGGAACAGCTATTGCCTAGGTGCAGAAAAGAATGTGATTTCCATAGAAAAGAACCCTTCACCTCCAGAAGAGAATAACAGTTCACAAAAATATTTTTTAAAAGGTGAAAACTTATGAAACTGAAGTTTTGCATACACAAGACTGTTACGCCACCTGCAATTCCCCTCAGTGCTTGACAAGTATTCCACTGAGTAATAAAAGATGTTTGCAAAGTCTCATCTCATTGGGAATTTGGGTTGTGGGCTTTCCTTCCTTGCTTGCTTAATATGTGTAGGTTTACTATTAATTTTTTATGTGTTTTCCCTGAAAATAGGGGTCTTAACAGAACCAATGTTAGAACATAAAAATCAGACTTCTTATGGAACCGTGATTTCAGATTTACTCTTTTGCTATGAAACTCTGCGTAACCAAGATTGCTATGAGAAAATACAAAACCAGATTCTAGCTGCCAATTCCCTGTTGACTACTCTCAGATGGCCTGAAACACTAGGCAAATAATTCCAACCCCATCAGGAAGGAATAAGAGGAACAGAAGAAATAAAGGGTTCCTCAATGTTAAGTTCACACAGTATAAGATGATATCATATATTTGTTAGCTTAAAATGTCTAGCATTTATTAACTACAGCAGTAGTCACACGACTGACGTTTATTCAACACTACTGAACCTGCTTTAACCTTTATGATGGGTTAAATATTAATATGTCTTATTGTTTAGTTATAGGTTATCACAAGCAATTACCAGAATAATTAGAATATTTCATTGTCTAGTCTAGTAATGATCATACAAAATATTTTTGTTTTTCTTCTTTGTGACTTTTTCCTATTCTGAAAAAACATGTGTAACTGCCTACCTTTTAATGTATAAAAAGCTGACTGGGAAAAATAAAATTTAGAACATAGCATCCATTCCTTGAGTTTGGGTTGCTTTGTTCTCCACCTCGCCCACACCTACTCCATCACCTGTGACCCTTACGACCCCTGCTAGGGCTGGACCTCGGCGCAAGACAAAACAGAGTACACAGGGAAAATGTCTTTGTTTTTATCAGTGAAGACTTATGCAAGTTAGTTGACATTTGTATGAGTTTTTATGCTTTATGTGGATAAAAACAATGGCCTAACTTTTGTGAGGAATTCTACAAATTAAAATGAGATAGTAATTATAAAAGTGATCTGAGAATTCAAATTAATGCATTGAAAAATTGTATGATGCATTACTATTAATCGTCGAAATAATGCATACATATATAAACTTAAGTTGGAAGAATTATTATAAAGTAAATTTTCTGGAGGAATGCATTCAAAACTTATAATTTTCAAAAGTCATTTCAAATCTGCCTTGCAAGCCCCGGTGTCATTTGTAACTTCATTTAATGTCCTAGTCCCCAGGTGTCATTGCCCTTCATAACACAGAAGTAAAGAGTTGAACATACCTTAAGAGCTCATGTGGAGTTGACCAAAACTGCTTTACAATTTGAGATTCACATCCTTGAACCTTATTTTAATAACCTGTGAATGAACAGCACATCAAATACTTTGATGAATGATAAAGAAACTTTTAAGAGCTCACTTTCCCTTTAAACACCTAATTTGAGTTCTTAAAGAAAAAGCACTATTACCTTATAGTTTTCGAAGTTAACTTTACACTTCTAAAACTATTTATATTCTGTGGAAAATGGAAAGAACATATTTTTAAATCAAGTTGAGACAAAGGCAATAAGACAACCCTAGATTGTGCTTAGAATATAGTATTTCTTGAAGATTAGTCTGTGCATTTCAGCACATTCTGTACTTTTCTTTTAAAAAATTTATTTCCGCCTCCACTCCATTCTGTGCTGGAGACTTTGAAAGCTAATTAAAGCCATATTGAATGGTTTGGACCAAAACTAAACAATGATGAATTTTCAGAATGTTTTTGTTTTCAAGTTTAAAAGTCTCCAAGGAGAAACTTCACCTCATGCACACACCCTATTCTGCCTTTCATTTCTAATATGAGAGTGCCTCACACACTAAGAAAAACGCTCGATTTCAAATCAGAAACTAAAACATTAAAAATTAAAATTCCATTTTTTCTGAAAGATTTTATTTATTCTTTGTTTTTTTATTTTTTTGTTTGTTCTTTTTTTGTTTATTTGTACAAGAGATTGAACCCAGGGGCACTGAGCCACAACCCCAGTCGTTTTTATTTTATTTTTTATTTTTTTTATTTTGAGAAAGGGTCTTGCTAAGTTGCTTAGGACCTCACTAAATAACTGAGGCTGGCTTTTGAACTTGCAATTCTCGGAGACTCCTAAGTCCCTCGTATTAGAGTAAGGAAAACTGCTCTTCCCGCCCGGGGCTGCTTCCAGCGGCTCACGCCACTTGTGGAAAACCAGGGCTTCTTTGCCTGGCTTGCTCCAAGCGGCTCTGCGCCGCTTCTCGTGCTTACGGCCCGACCAGCGAGACAGAAGACACGTACATTTCAGAGGTTCATGAAGCAGCTTCTCCTTTATTCAAATAACACCCTCAATATATAAGCAGTCTCATGCATAAGCAATTGTAACCAGATATGTCCATCCAATCCTGTTAAAGGCCGAGCGATCACTCGCTCCAGCATACATGTAAAGTATATCTGTCCACGCGCTAGGCAGCTGAACTAATTATCATACAGCCAATTGTAAATGCGTTCTGCCCTTCTCCAGGCATATTCAGGACGCGTTTGCTCTCTGCAAGTCGCCATCTTTAGATGCATGTGTCGTAACCCTGGGCCCCGGGTTTTGCCCACCACATTAGAGTTGCACACCACCACGCCCAGTCTCTGAAAGATTTTTAAATCAAAAGAAACTTGAATTTTTTGTTGAATTTAAAGTCAGTGACTTTATCTATCTTTAAAACTCATATAATGGGTTAATTGTATATCAACATTCTAGAAGAATAGATTAAATTTTATATATCTCAATTGTAGCAAAGTAGATCTCTAAATTTCATCTGAATTTAGTGAAATAATCCAATAATTTATTACTAGGTACAGGTACTATGTATCAAAAATAAGAATAGCAGAAGCAGAACTTTTTATGAGTCCCTTAAATGAAATGACACTACATCGTTCTTCTGGTTTAAGAAAGTACATCAGAGTGTCTCACATGTTTACCCAAATGTTATGACCATACTTTCTACCATATCATACCTGCCAATTAATCTGTAAGTTTAAACTTCCACTAACTATTGCCCAGGACACAAGGGTAGTCAGTCACTTGTCGCTTATTACAGAAGTGACTGAAAACATGTTCCAGCCAATCCCCTGCAACTCTGAAGCTAGAGTGGCTGCAAAGGAGGTTGGTGGAGAGGAATACACTCTCTGGCAATCATCATAGTCCATGGCTGTCTCTGCCCTTCAGCTTCTCACAGTGCCCCTGGGAGAACTGTGCATTCAGTGGGCTTTTTCTTAATGTAAGCTTCCTTGCAGCTGAGCTAGAAAAATGATCTTGGCTATTCCTTCTATCTCCAACTCTTTACTTGAAGAACTAGTTCAAATGTCCTTACTTTTTTCTTACTTCAAGATTAGTGATTACCACCCCTCCATAGACAGCTTGGTAGTTCCTTTTTACTCCATCTCCTTATGCTTAGATCATGGATTGATCAATGTCTTGAGTTTTGTTATCAAATTTTCATAATGGAAACCTTGTTTGAAGAGAAAAGGGTTTGACTCTCTATATCTTGTTGAGAAGAACTTTGTATGGAAGGATAAGCATGCAAAAAGTCACTCTGCACATTAGACCTCTTTCATTTCTCTGGCACCTCTTCAGTCCTTCACTTTTCATCTCCAAGCACAGATTAGTTGAAATAAAGTAGATAAGACTTCCAAATTTTCTTTTTTTCAAAATTTTCAGCCTGTGGGTATCTTTATCTCAATCACATTGAACAAATCATACTCATTGCAGACAACCAGACATGTTTAGGGATTTTATATTTAAATTTGCAGCTGTGCTTGACACTTCTTATAACCTGAATGCTTCTTGATGCTTCTTATAACCTGAATGTAGATTCTTTATACTGAACTTCAAAATCTACAGAGACTTTTGAATCCCATTGTTTACTCTTTCAGTAACCAAGATCAAAGCAGATTGATACAACATCCAAAAATATAGTAAATAATCATTAAGCCAAAATGTGTCCTTGAGAATAATATTCATGTATTGTCAAAATCATATTTTAAAATATTATGACTAATATAAAAACATCATTCTTTCAAATATGACACATAAGCAAAAACAATTTAAAATATTTTAAATTTTTATTTATGCAATGATTACCTACATAAAACAGTCACAATATAGAATATAATTTCTAGTCAAGGCAAATTAAAAATGAAATTTTAAAGGCTCTAATAAAAATGTATTTAATTATCATCTTATAAGGGAAGTAGATTCAGTTTTACTGCTTGCAAATGAGTCTCTCTTTGCTCATTTAATTCTTCATCATCTTTCAATTTAAAAGTAATAGAACATCAGTAATTCTTCTCTAACATTGGATTTCAACAAATCTCTTTGTGCTTTTTTCCATCACAGTACAATTTGTACAAGCAAAAGACAAAGCTAGTTTTTAAAGAGAACTGTAATAGGTGGTTTATTTGGAATATTGCATTAATACAGTAGTAGGAAAAACATGTCTTGAACATTTGAATATCAATTTGTAAGTCAGAACTCTCCACCATCACTTATTTCTATTTTAATCTGTGTCTTCTTGAAAGTCTGAAATAAAAATGCTAATGTATTTTTAAAGGTTAATAGTTGCCTAAGTGGTCCATAAAATAGAAACTTAAACATAGCAGCTTGCAAAATTTAATGAGAGGGCAAACACAAGTTCACCTTGTCTTTTTATCTTCCTTAGCTGTGTCGTCTGGAGACCTGTAAGTGTCTGCCGATGATTATATCAGCTGCAGGATTAGACGACTTAGGCCCAGAGCAGATTAAATGGTTCAATGTCTATGCACATGGGATTTCCAGCTGTGTGTAGGCTTTATGCAGAGGGCAAAAGCATATTCCTGAGGTCTATGCTATCATGAGTTCAGCTCTCACGTTCTGAATTCCATCCATCATTTTTATATCTGAAGAAAGCCTGCCGCCAGCCCAATGAACACTGCAGAAAACTGAAGTCAATGAAGTCACTTGTCTTCAAAGATATCAGAGTACTAAATCAATTAAGAACTGAGACACAATAGAGAAACTAAGTGAAATACTTTGATTTTTCCCACTCTATTGCAGATGTTTGAACATACCAAAATAATTACATTAATATTAGCAATAACTCATTTAGCTAAATGCTTTAACACATAGCTATGTCAAAATTATGTGTAAATTATGTCTAAAGTACTTTAATTTTATTTTCTAATATAATTCTAGATTAGTGATTCAATACTACAATTGTACTCCCTGCCCACCAACACAAGTTTAAAATTGTCAAGTTTAAAATGAAAATACAGGATACCCTTTTAAATTTTAATTTCAGGTAACTAACTATGTTTTTTTTTTTTTTTTTTTTTTAGTATAACTGCCCCATGTGATGTTTTGTCTATGCTTATATAAATATATGCATGTGTGTGTGTGTGTGTGTGTGTGTGTGTGTTAGTGATTTAAAATTCAAATTTATGTGGGTATTCTGCATTTCAGCTGGCATCACGGGGAACATTTGACAATGCCCTAAGACCTTCTGTATTTTACAACTAGGGAAGTAGAAATGTTTTTGACACCCAGAGATAATTCTAAACACTTTAAAATGATCAAGACAGTCCCCTGCTACAAAAAAAAAAAAAAAAAAATGATCCATCCTGAAATGTCAATAGTACTAAGCTTGAGAAATCCTACCAATAGAAATTTATCACATTGTCATCCACTAATTCTTGGTATATTTAGAGTCTGAAGTTGCTCTGCTTTTAGATTAGGTTCTTGCTACTTCTGGAAAACAAGTGGTTATAAAGATAACAGTGAATAGATGAGTAATAGTACAGAGGAGAAAGAAATCATTGATGAGGTTCTCAGATGTTTGCTGAGAGAATTGGTGAGCTTAGAGGACTGAATGAACTCAATTTTTGTCTCCTGAAAGCATTCTATAGCATTTCATTGTGGTATAACCACAGGAGAAATTTTTTTTTTATAATCTATATATTTAATAATTAAAAACAAATCATATATATAGAACATAATCAAATTTAAAATGTAAGGAATACATTGAAAGATATTTGCAACATGGTACACAAAGACATTCTATCTAGAATATATAAAGATTTCCTGCATATAAATAAGAAAAAGAAAAAAAAAATACAAATAGGAAATTCATGAGAGAAAGTCTGAGTATCAGAAAAAGTACAATTAATATAATGAAATCTGTTACTCATCATGCTGAAAAATGTTAAATGTTTGACATATATATTGGCTAATAAGTGAAGAAACTGAAATTTGTTCATAACTGGTGGTATAGCCACATTATTCAACACATTAATGGAACCTAACAAAATTGAAAATATACATACTCTATGGCCCAATTTTCAAAATATCTACTCTAAGGCAAAAATACTATTTACATGTTATACAAAGACATGTATGTATATAAAATTGTTCATTGTAATATTTCTAATTAGCACAAAACAAATTATCAGTTGGAACATGAATTTTAAAATATTGTTTGTATAATCAGAAAATAATCGTTTCAACAAATATGTAAGAATATGGTTCTAACCAGGCAGGGTGGCACACACATGTAATCCCAGCTGTTCAGAAGGTTGAAGCAGGAGAATCACAAGTTCAAAGTCAGTCTCAGCAACTTGGTAAGGCCCGAAGCAATTTAGTGAGAACTATCTCTAAATAAAACATTTCAAAGGGCTGGGGATGTGGCTCAGTGGGTAAACGTTCCTGGATTCAATCCCCAGTACCAAAAAATAATAAATAAATAAGCATCATTGTATATCACAGTAAACAGTTTACTGGCACTATGTGATGTTGTATCAGTCCAGTCCTGGGTAGTAATTACTCAGCAAAAGGAAAAGTGAATTGAATTGGGAGAATTTAAAGTATGATACAAAAGAATCTCTAGAGATATATGACATTTCCATTGTTTCAGAAAAGACTGAGAGAAAATATGGTGATCCTGTGTACATATTAGGGCACTGAAATGGCACTATATTTCCTGAACATTAAACCCTTCAAAATAATCTGAATAATATCTCTTAAAAGAAAAAGGAAAAAAAAAAAAAAAAAAAAACAAATCTTGTACTTTATTAACAATGATAAGGAGAGGGTAGGAGCCCATTCATTAGAGGACAGTTTTTTCTAAGCTTTCTGGCTTTGAGAGCTTACCCTCAAAAAATAATAAACCATTAAGCAAGCAGAGAAGGTGGGTGGGGAAGCCCAGCGATCAAGTTCTCAATGGGGCAAGATTTTTATTTTCCTGCTTATCTGAAACCAAAACCAATAATCCCATTATTTTTAATGTTTTAATGTGTTTCTCTGAACAGGATCAGTCCATTAACAGTAAGTACAATGATCTATGAAGGAGCCTGTTTTCAAATGTGAGTCTTTTTTTTTTTTTTTTTTTTGCCTTCTATGCTTTTTTTTTCTTTCTTTTTTATTTATTTATTTTTTATTGTAAACAAATGGGATACATGTTGTTTCTCTGTTTGTACATGGCGTAAAGGCATACTATTTGTGTAATCATAAATTTACATAGAGTAATGTTGTTTGATTCATTCTATTATTTTTTCCCTTTCCCCCACCCCTCCCATCCCTCTTTACCCTCTATACAGTACTTCCTTCCTCCATACTTGCCCCCCTCCCTAACCCTAACTCTAACCCTAACACTAACCCTTCCCTCCCCCCCATTATGTGTCATCCTCCACTTATTAGCGATATCATTCGTCCTTTGGCTTTTTGAGATTGGCTTATCTCACTTAGCATGATATTCTCCAATTTCATCCATTTGCCTGCAAATGCCATAATTTTATCATTCTTTATGGCTGAGTAATATTCCATTGTATATATATACCACAGTTTCTTTATCCACTCATCAATTGAAGGGCATCTAGGTTGGTTCCACAGTCTGGCTATTGTGAATTGAGCAGCTATGAACATTGATGTGGCTGTATCTCTGTAGTATGCTGATTTTAAGTCCTTTGGGTATAGGCCAAGGAGTGGGATAGCTGGGTCTAATGGAGGGTCCATTCCAAGTTTTCTAAGGAATCTCCACACTGCTTTCCAGAGTGGCTGCACTAATTTGCAGCCCCACCAGCAATGTATGAGTGTACCTTTCTCCCCACATCCTCGCCAACACCTGTTGTTGCTCATATTCTTGATAATCGCCATTCTAATTGGGGTGAGATGGAATCTTAGGGTGGTTTTGATTTGCATTTCTCTTATTACTAGAGATGTTGAAAATTTTTCCATATGTTTGTTGATTGCTTGTAGATCTTCTTCTGTGAAGTGTCTATTTATTTCCTTAGCCCGTTTGTCGACTGGATTATTTGAATTCTTGGAGTAGAGTTTTTTGAGTTCTTTATAGATTCTGGAGATTAGTGCTCTATCTGAAGTATGATTGGCAAAGATATTCTCCCACTCTGTAGGCTCTTTCTTCGCATTGCTGATAGTTTCCTTTGCTGAGAGAAAGCTTTTTAGTTTGAATCTATCCCAGTGGTTGATTCTAGCTTTTATTTCTTGTGCTATGGGAGTCCTGTTAAGGAAGTCTGATCCTAGACCAACAAGGTGAAGATTTGGACCTACTTTTTCTTCTATAATCTGCAGGGTCTCTGGTCTGATTCCGAGGTCCTTAATCCATTTTGAGTTTAGTTTCATGCATGGTGAGAGATATGGGTTTAGTTTCATTCTGTTGCATATGGATTTCCAATTCTCCCAGCACCATTTGTTGAAGAGGCTATCTTTTCTCCATTGCATATTTTTGGCCCCTTTGTCTAGTATGAGAAAATTGTATTTATTTGGATTTGTGTCCGTGTCCTCTATTCTGTACCATTGATCTACCTTTCTATTTTGATACCAATACCATGCCGTTTTTGTTTCTTTATGAACATTTTTCATAAACTAGGCATTAAATGTTAATCCAAATCAGAACACAGAAAAAATTAACACAGAATTTATGGTAATATCAGGACATTAATTATTTTATTGCAACTTCAACTTCTAATAACTTTAAGTTAAATTTTGGTTGATGGTAAAAATAAAGAGAGAAAGTGTTTAGGATTTTAGTATGTTTATTTTGAAAGCTAAACTAAATAAGCAGATTGTCAATGACAGTAAATGCTTAAAAGAAAGAATTAAAGTCACATTGCAGTAGGTAACCCCAAATATTCAAAGGCTGTAAATAGCTGTAAATATAAAAATATACTTTGCTATTCCCTTGTTTATATCTCTAATTTAAAGACTAAAAACTTAAAGTCCTTTAAGATTAAGTGACTTATCTAAGCATACTAAGATAAAGACCCAGATGTGTCTCTAAAACCAAGTATTGAGACATATCATTTTATATAAACTGAAGTAACATAAATAGCACTCTTTGATATTATTTATCTGGATAAAGTAAACTTACTTATCTTTTATGCAATTTTAAATAGCAAACCCCTTTCTGAAATCTCTTCTGATATCTCCCACCACATATTTAGTGATCGTTTTTCTATGATTCCTTCTTCTGTACACACAGCTCTACAGAAAGTATGACCCATTCAATTTTGAATGTACAGCACAGTGTGGAGGACTGAATAAGTTTTCACTCATACATCTCTATTTGATGCTTTTATTTCTTGATAGACTTCATTTATTCTATTCAATTGATGATTTAAAATTTATATTATTCCTCTAGGTAACACTTGTTTTCAGAATAAGGGTAATGGAAGTAATAGTTCTGAACATCATTAGTCCACCTTTCAGAATATAGGAGACACTCTGTAAATATGCATTTAAACAAATTAATCATTCCCAATAGTTTTCATTTCACAAAAATGACTTCAGAAAGTGGGAGTTTAAACTATAATAAAAAACTATCCTCAAGTTCAAGAGGATAAAAATGCCTTTATGCATACTTTTCGTGATTTCTATGAAAATATACTTTTTTGCAATAATTACCAATATTTACATACAATTATATGCAATTTTTAAAAAATATTTGCAACTGAAGCCCTGATATACACAATTGAATATTAATACAATGATGAATGTAATGATTAGTATAACATGAAATCAATCCATGTTCATAGCAATTTTGTGATTTTCTTAATGGAAATCATTTGAGATTCTCTTGCTGATTGTCTTAACATATCAAAAGTTGACTTTTAATTGTCCAGAAAGGTAACAGCACATTCTGATGTAGTTTCACAGTGTAAGGAAAAGAGACTACGATCAGTTCTGTGCCACCTATGTTGAGGAGATGGTGCTTGCTCTCTGTGGATGCACTCGACTTCCTTGGCTTCCTCATCCTTCACCATGGTTAAAGGGTCCACCACTTTTTCCACTAAACAGTGTGATCTTCAGAGGCAAAAATCATACATTTTTCTATCATATTCATGATAGATCCTAAAAATATTTTGAACACATAATTTTATAAATTAAATTGAAAAATTACTGTCATATGTAAAATGAGAAAAGTATATTTTGACCAAAACATTAGGGTTGCAAGTGTACTTTAGTTCCTGATTGTGTATTTCATTGAGATTCAGGGACCTAGATCCTAGAGACCCGTGTATTGTAGCCAGAAATTATAAAAAAAAAAAAAAAAAAAAAGGAAATAAAAATAGCAAGAAATTGCAAATATTACCAAATATAATTCTAGAGTTAGTAGAAGATATAAAGTAGTGAATGATGCATTATATTAATAAAATAGAAAAAATTTAAGTAGGCTTGATTTTTAAAACAAAAACATAGTTCATTGGAAAGCAAAATAAATGAGTCAAACATAACAAATTCCATTGAAAAAAATAGGAAGGAAACCCACAAATGCACCAAAAAACTCAATTAAAAAAAATTTCATTTACATTTTCTACTTTGTTCTCTGACTCTTTTCATGCATTACCTCAATTTAGGCATTCATTTCTTACTTATCACATCATAATTATCTATTTTCTTTTTGGGAGAGACGGTACTGGGGAATGAACTCGGGCACTCAACCACTGAGGTACATCTCCAACCCTATTATTTTGTATTTTATTTAGAGACAGCATCTCACTGAGTTACCTAGCACCTCACCATTGCTGAGACTGGCTTTGAACTCACAATCCTCCTGCCTCAGCCTCCCAAACCTCTGGGATTACAGGTGTGCACCAGATTATGTATTTTTTCTTTAAAAATTTGTTCTATACAAGCAGTGTGTGGGAGTCTGTGTGTGTGTGTGTGTGTGTGTGTGAAGAGCCTATTTCTCCCACTATGGAGTATTCAGTAATGAAATAATACTTGATAAATTTCTGAATTTCTGCTGTGAATGATCTATCTGGAATTATCATATTTCCATATATGATTCTCATTCTTAATTTTCAATATTTGCAAATGGAGATTCCATATGGCAATCTCTTGCATCAGATAATTGTCCCCTCTGCCTTGTCTCACACTTTCTAATGATCACAAAGTTTTACTTTCTGAATACCTTTCGTAACTCTTCTTTTTATGGCCATAGATACCATCTTAGTTTATGAACTAAAAATTTGCTATCTATAATAAAGGAGACCATTCTGCTTCTAATCTCATCATACTTCAGACACATCCACAAATAATTTTCAGAGTAGTCTTCCTAATGATTTTGTCCTGCCTTGATTGAAATCAGTATCCATTTGCCTTTCTAAACTGTTCAAAATGGCATCAAAGACATTTTACTTTATGGTCTATCTCTCATTTTCATCTGCTGATATTGATCCAGATCTGGTAACTGATTTGCACACAATTTGCAAAACAAAAAATTATATTCTCTTAACTTGAGTTCACACTGGTTTTTGTCTATTCAATGTGCATTCTCCCTCTTTACCTGAAAAAGGTATGTATTTTCCAACAATCAGCTCATTTATCCTATGGAGAAGAAAGAAACACTTCAAAAATATTTTTAAATGATAATTTACTTAATTTCTCAGGTTGTTTCATGTGAATTTGTATGTATCCCATAGCATTTGGTGCTTACATATGTTACATATATATGCATATATTATATTATCAGACACATATTCCCTCTTCACTCTCTGATACAATCAGAATGTGAAATTTGCAAAGGAATAGACTGTCTTTCATCCATGTATCCCTAATGCCCAGCTCAGTTGCCTGAGGGTAGATGCTCAAAAAAACATTTATTAATGAAGTAAACACAACCATATACAAAATGCTGATCGGTGGAAAACAAAAGTAAAAAAAACCCAAAAACCTGAAATTATTAAAATCTGGAATGATGACCATGATGATCACTTACAATTATGCAAACCAGGAAGAGAACTATCTGGCCACAAGTTGTTCAAATATAATGCAAACTTGCTTTGATGCCAGAACTGGCTTAGAGATGCAGGCAATCAAAGGGCTTGGTCCTGCAGAGGATGCTTCATGATTTATAGAAAAAGTCTTTCAGGCTAAATTTTCTGGAGGCTGCTTTATCTCTTTGTAAAATTAAGTGGCCTAAAATAAATAAAAAGAAGAATAAATAAACTCTCAGTCTTACTTTATTTGCCACCATCAGTGTCTCACCTAGATTTAATCCTCTATAAATAAATGTTGACTAAGATATTTGTTTTTTTAAAAGAAATTAAACAATAAAGAAATTGTTCAAGCTGTGAGTTTTATATTTTTTTCAACATTTTCTCCACTATTCTGAACTTGATAAAAGGAGAAAACTGTTTTTTGAATTAAAAGCAAAATCTCAGAAAAGGCAGATATTTTCTTTCTTACTCCTTTGTCTTTCACTGTTATGTAGGGAATGAATTATTCCCATGTTTTAAAAGTCTTTCTGTTAAACATGTAGCTGTAAGCAGTGAGGAAAAGTAGAAATGTTTCACCTAAAATTTTGTGTTTCACAATAAAAGTGGAAATATTGAATATTTCAGAAAAATTTATGATAAATTTAAATAAAAATTAAAAACATATAAGTTTTTTGAGTATCTTCTATCAATGTATAAATACCAGCACTATTAAAACTACTTTCATGGGATGTGTGTGTGTGTGTGTGTGTGTGTGTGTGTGTGCATTTGTATATATCAATGTATATGTGTCACTATGGTATGTTGATTTTAAAACTTTTGGATATTTACTGAGAGAGAGAGAGAGGGAGAGAGAGAGAGCTGTGTCAAATGGTGGTTCCATTCTTAGTTTTTTGAGGATTTTCCACATTGCTTTCCAGAGTGATTGCACATGCAGCACAATTCACAATAGACAAGCCAGGGAACCAACCGAGGTGCCCTTTAACAGATGAATACATAAAGAAATGTGGTATATACACATAATGGAGGATTAGCCATTAAGAATATCATGCTAAGTGAGATAAGCCAATCTCAAAAAGCCAAAGGACGAATGATATCGCTAATAAGTGGAGGATGACACATAATGGGGGGGAGGGAAGGGTTAGTGTTAGGGTTAGAGTTAGGGTTAGGGAGGGGGGCAAGTATGGAGGAAGGAAGTACTGTATAGAGGGTAAAGAGGGGTGGGAGGGGTGGGGGGAAGGGAAAAAATAACAGAATGAATCAAACAACATTACTCTATGTAAATTTATGATTACACAAATGGTATGCCTTTACGCCATGTACAAACAGAGAAACAACATGTATCCCATTTGTTTACAATAAAAAAAATAAAAAAATAAAAAAAAAAGAATAATGACTTTATGGCATTTGCCAGTAAATAGATGGAATTGGAAACTATCATGCTAAGTGAAATAAGGCAGTCCCAAAAAGTCTAAGGTCAAATGTTTTCTCTGATATGTAGAAACTAATCCAAAATAAGGGGGTGGGGTGAGGAAAGAAGAATAGAAGGAAGACTAGTAGAGTAAAAAAAAGGGGAATGAAGGGAAGGAGGGAGGGACAGGAAAGGAAAAGACAGTAGAATGAATCTGACCTAAATTTCCTATGTACATATATGAGTATGCCACAGTGAATCTCACTATCATGTACATCGAAAAGACACTAATTAAAAGAAAAAAACAAAAAGTAAGTAAATAGCACAAAGATCAGTAGAGCAGAGGGAAGGGAACAGGGGAGGAAATGGGGGAGAAAAAGGGGGAGTACTGGTGACTAAATTAGAACAAATTATATTCCATACCTTTATAATTATGTCAAAATGAATCCTATTGTTATGCATAACTAAAAAAATAAAAATAAAGTTAAATTACCTTGAACAAGACAGCAAAGACTAATAACTTTACCTTTGCTATATTAAAAAAATTTAAGAATTTAAATTCGCTTAGGGAAAATTGTAGAGATGGAATATGACTAATAAAATGTTAACTGAGATGATGTTTAATGGAAACAAGTAAATGTATGCATATGTATATATACATATATATTTATATCTACAAATAAAATAATATAGATACACGCCCTTTCAAAGGATATATGATAGCAATGATAATGCCTTCCCCCAACCACTCTTTCAGTGTGTTTAATACAAAGACTTTCTCCATTTTAATAGTTTTTTGTTTATTTCTGAAATAGAGTTTGAAAAACTATCCATTCTAGAATCCCCAGGTGTCAGAACTGATATATCTCTCAAGTGATCTTTGAACTTACTTCTTAAGGCTCTTTAAACACAGAGAGATATCAAAGAAAAAGAAGTAAAAATTTTAAAAGATGTCAACTAATCTTCTATTTGCTCACATAATGCAACATGATATTTTTCTCAAATCTATCTCTCATTTTTGAATTGCAAACATATTTGATTATGAACTTTGTTCATATATTCCCACATTCACTACTGATCAATGAATAAGTAAAAGCAACAATAATAAAATTAAAATAATACAACTATTTCTATGCTAATGCAAAATAACTTCAAAATTTACTGATGCAACAGGAATATTAGCTCAGAAAAAAGTCTTTACAGACAACTCCAAGCAATAAAACAAAATTCCAGAATTTATTTTATTTTTATATGTAGGCAATACTTTCATTGAAAGTATACTTTCTGAAAAGTGATAGAAATGAACTTTGTTATTTAATAATTCTAAGTAAATATATATATACAAATATATATATACATATATAAACACACACTTGTGCAACTAAAATTTTTATCAAATGAAATTTTTACACAATCCCATAAAACTCACTTACGTCATCTTATACTCCATCCCCATTTGTCGGAGGCAACCATGTCCCAAATTCTATTGCTACAGATTTGTTTTGCCTGTTCTTAATTTTCATGTAGGTACATTCACAAGTGATTCTTCTAAGATTACCTTATTTTGTTCAAAATATTTTTAATTTATTTATATTTTTATGATATTGCTACTTTTTTGGATTTTTTTCCATAGTTCTCCATTGAATGAGCTTACTAAAATTTGTTTATATAGCTCCTATGATGGAATTTGGGTTATTTAAAAATGTATGTCCATTAGGAATAAAAGTTCTATAAACATTCTTGTGCCAGACATTTTGTGTAAATACGATTTTATTTCTCCTGGATAAATGCTTACAAGGGAAAAATCCTAGTTTATGGGGTAAGCATATACTGAACTTTTCAAGATGTCAGTCTGATTATTATTGATTTCACATAATTTAGATATGTCTTTCATCATGTATTACAAATATCTCATAAGTATTTATATTGTATTCCCATTTTATATAATAGTGATTTTAAATAAGCAAAAGTTAAAAGTTTTGTTAATAAAATATTTTCATTCAATATAATTGCTCTAGTACCTTTCGAGCAAATAACTTTATAAAAAGTTGTGGTCCTAAGGATTAAACTATTCATCTTATGTTCCCAGTCTTCTTATAATTAATATTTTTTCATTTCAATTAAAACATTAGAATCTTGTCACAGTGTATTTCCATTTATAAACTCACTGTTCAATGCCATTAGTGTCCTGTATTTCATATATAAAAATGGCTTTGGTTGTTGTATTTATTTTATTTTATTTTATTTTATTTATTTTTTAGTACTGGCGGTTGTACCCAGGGGCACTATACTTCTGAGCTATGTTCCCATCACTTTTTTCATTTTTTTTTATTTTGAGAAATTCTGTCTGAGTTGTTTAGGGTCTTGCTAAGTTGCTGAGGCCAACCTCAAACTTGGAATCTTCCTGCATCAGCCTCCCAAGCTGCTGGAATTACAGGCATGTGCCATCACACCCCATTCACATCTACAAATATTTTAAACCCCAAAATATCACGTTAGATTTTTTAAGCTGTCAATCTTCCTGTTTTTTTTTTTTATAATGTAAATGTAATTACCAATACAGTTACATTTGATATCATGTCTTTTTTGCCTAAAACAAAAAAAACTCATCATGCTATTTTGCAAGGACAAATTTACTGGTTCTGAATTCTTTCAGATAGTGCCTTTATTAAGATCTCTGTGTTTATCCTATTTTCCAAAGGATATTTTCTCTGGGTTTAGAATTAGGTTGAGGCGTTTCCTGCTTTGAACACATGAAGAGCCACTGTTTAATGATTTTCACTGCAGTTATTAGTTGTTTCTTGTGCCTTTATACCACTGTTTGAATGTGTCTTTGTTCTGGTTTTTCTCTTGAAGTTTCCAACATTGAGACAATGATGTACCTCCATGTAGTTTTTCTTATATCTGCTTATTACGGTTTGCCTGGTTTCTTTGCTCTACAAATCTACATCTTTAACTAAATTGTGAATATTTTCAGTCTCTTTTCTCAGTCAGTATTTTTCCTTTATTTCAGTTCCCCTTTGAGATTTCCTATTGATTACCTCACTATGTCCATCTTTAAGACTCGAACACAATTAATTTAGCTACTTTAAAGTTCTTATCTGCCAGTTCCAATATTAAATAATTAAATTATTTTAGATAATTAAATAATTAAAGATTCTTGATTATATGTTTTCCTGAAGAATATTGCTTTTTATTCTAACAGGAAGTTAAATTAACAAATGCTCACTTTTAACTTTTGATAGTGTCAATTTGGGGAAAATCAAACCATTTTATCAAGGTCTCCTAATTTGAGGGCTCAAACTCTGCCACCTTCAGGGACAGCTATTGACTCACTGCTAAGGCTTTTCTGCCTCCCAGGTGTTTCTTCCCACCAGTCTCCTTAGAGTCTTCCCCACTAAGATGCTGTTCAGGGGTAGTTCAAGAACTTGAATGAATTGATGTGCAGATGCTGGGCTATCCACCTCTGTGGATCCCTCCTTGTGTTGTTCCCTACCCTTCAATTTCCAGCCAAGCAAACAACCCAAAATTTATCCTTCCTCAGACACTGAGCCCAAAGTATTGTGCTTCACTGATGTTCTAGCGACTTCATTGCATCTGCACTGAGGAACATTTTCAGGAAGAAAGCTGTGTAAAAGAAAAGGACCCACGTTATGTTTTTAATCTTTTTTTCTTTTATGGTTTGGATCCTCTCCCACTTCAATTTATTTTAATCATTCCTTATTATCCACAAACAGAATTTTTCCCATAGTTCATAATTTTATTTATGGAAAAAGTAATGTGAAACAAACTATTTCTCTGTTATTCAGAACTAAATCTACACAGAATTTATAATTTATTTAAACTTTAACAACAGTACCACTTGAATGTGTACTTATCTCATTTATTAATTAGGCTATTTTTCTGTAGGGGTTTTGAAAACTATTATTCAGATGTTCAGTGTAGTTGAACTTAGCCTTTTTAAAATTGCACAATATAGTGGATTAATTGCATTTGCAGAATATTACTTTAATAAGTTTGATGATCACAATTATTTGTAGGAACAAATGACATTAATAATTAATCTGAAATTAAAATATCTGATGAAACTTTTTACTCTGGGTGGTACATTTTCATAAATTAGGAGTTTTACTGTTTTCATAGAAGGAATATCTGCTTAAAATAACTATATATCATTAATATAACTACTAACCGAAAATGTTACTCATTTGATTTGAAAAATCAGTCCAACATTCTTTTGTGTTAGTAGAAACTCCTGATGTAATTTATTTTCAGGACTATGAATACAAAGTACCTTGGACATTCCTGAAACAAAATATTCATAAGCACAAGCAATTGAATCATTCACAAAGAAAAATCTTATTAAAGGTTCCTGGCTTAATATATGGTCTTTAATTGATGGTATGAGATATTCAGTTTTTTCTTCAGTTGAAGTTATCATGGGTAGGCAAAGTTAATTCACTTAGTCTAACACTTGTGCTTGGCAGCAGAAATGAAGTGAGGAAAATGTCTGCTGCATCCTTTCACTATTTCAAATCTTCTGCACTCAGCAGAAAACCAGGACAATCTACTCTCTGCTATTAAAGTATATAAACCCCAGAGACTATAATTTCCAGACAATTCAAAAGCTATTCGCTTTAATGTAGCTAATTATCTATATCAAATAATTTGGTTTTATAGCAATATATTTCACTTCATCCTCCAAATTTTAACTTTCCCCACAGTATGTGACATGTTCCATGTTGTATCTAGATATTCTCTTATCATTCTGTGTGCATAAATGACAGAATTCAAAATGAATGGCCATTAGTCCTTTGCTACTTTCCTGTAGTTTACCCAATTATGGAGAAAATTAATCTGGAAAGTATCAACTCAGCCCATCCAAGATCAACAGCCAAGATAAGTCCAATGCAGATTACAGGTTAGTGAGAACCAGAAATAATTTCCTGCCTCATGATCATGTGTAAACATTGTCTTATCAACCTTGCATGGGCTTAGTGGTAAACTGATTTTCCAAACCTTTACAGGGAATCAAAATGAATATCTGCAAACAGCATCAATTCCCACTCTATTTACATACTAAGATTAGAGTCCTGGAGAAAGCACCAGAGAAATTTGCTTATAGCTTAATTTCTAGGTGTAGTTCCTATTAGTGCTTAATGCGTAAATGTGCTAAGCACTGTTTACAGTGTTATTGGTGAATACAGACTCTGTTTTACCAAGAACCAACAGTGAATTGAAGATCTTGACACTTCCAATTTGTCCTGCCTATAATGTCTTTCTCCTGGAGTCTACTTAGATCAGTTGAATGATAATTCTACTTCTCTAAGGACCTAACCTTGTATTCTTAATAAAATGGGTATTCTCTGGTAATAAGTCATGCAGTTCCAGTCAGTTATCCAGTTCTGATGCAGCAGAAGCTTCTTCCTTCTTCCTTTCTGCAGCTTGAGGATTCAACATGTGCTTTTGTGCACACATTGTAAGTCAGAGATTGTTCTAGATATTTTATTTATCATCTCATTTAATACACAAACAATTTTATGAGGTTATTACAAAAGTATACTCAATTTACAGAAAAGAACAAGCACTGATATTCTAGAGATTAAATATTGTGTCTAAGTATACTCAGTTGTGTATATGGGTATTTTTCCTTTCCAAAACTCACATCGAAGTTAAATCCTCAGTCATTTGTTAGTGGTACTTAGAGGTTATGCTTTTGGGAGGTAATTAGGATTAAATAAAGCCACAAGAATGGAGTTCCCATAATTGTGTTAGGGGCTTTATAAGAAGAGGAAGAGAGACTTGAACTTGCTCTGTTTTGTCATGTGATACCTCCACTTGCCAAGACCCAGCAGGAAGCCTTCACCAAATGCTGAGTAGATGCCAGAACCACATTCTCAGACTTTCCAGCCTCTATAATCACAGGCTAAATAAACCTTGATTCTTTGTAAGTAACCTGATTTGTGGTATTCAGTTATATAACAGAAAAGAGACTAGAAACCATCTACAAATAAATGTCAAGATTTGAACTTAATCAGCTTCATTCTAAAACTTGTTTTTGAACTGTGCACAGTATCATATGCTTATAAACCAATGACTTGGGAGACTGAGACAGGAAGATCACAAGTTCTAGGCCACTCTTAGCAATTTAGAAAGACTTTAGATAATTTGGGGAGACTTTGTCTCATAATACTGTAGCTCAGTGCTAAAGCACCCCTGGGATCAATTGAAGTACAGAAAAAGAAAAATGTTTTCCTTCAATATTATGCAACCTCCTATTACCCTTCACTTTGCAACAAATATTAAATTTCAATCTCACATATGCCAAAAACATGAAGTCAATAAAGGAGCTTCATTTTAAGAGGGATGATACCAGATATTAACATTAGACTAGCATACACAGTTTATGGAGTCAAAATCAAATTAAATATGTTAAGATTGAAGGAAACAAACATTTTATAATTAAATAGACCTACATTTAAATCCTAGTATATATTACCCTTATGACTTTGAGTAAGACCCTTAAATTCACAAAAAGTTGTTTTTGCTTGTTTTTTTTTTTTTTTTTTTTTTTTTAGCTTTGGTATTTGTAAATTAATAATAACAATATTGTCTATCTCACAGGATTTTGGGGAACTAAAAATGCAAGTATAAATAAGGTAGAACAAGTAGAAAATTTAGGAGTTCTCTCAATAATAATAGTTTGTGTGTCCAATGGTAAAGACATCAGGAGTCATTTAGACATCAAAATGAGACACAGGCCCAGATTCCTGTACATTCAAAGGAGTACTAGAAATCTAGTGTGCACAATAATGCACTATTAAAAACACTAAGGAAAGAAATCTAGTTCGAAGAGGGACTGAAGATCCTCACATGTCTAACGGAATCACTAAAAGATAGCTATCCTACGTCTTTAATAACTCCTGAGAAAAAGGGAAGATAAATGGAAGTCTACAAACATGGGTCAACTCTTATTAGGTAATAAACCATTATGGTAAAAATACATACTTTTCTTGAAAATGGTCTTTCTTCCACCAGTTATGGTATGCAAATGGCAACAAAAATACACCAAACCTGTGCTCTTTCTTTATTTAAGAGGCCAGAGTGTAGAGTCGTAAGTAGGTACCTTTCTCAAGAAATTTTGAACTGAAGCCTCCGTTCAGTTCCTTTCCAATCTCCAAAGTGGAAAAGTCTTGAAACACAGAACACTATAAAAACTGTTTCCAACCATGTGGTGGATGTCAATATGAGAAAACTAAGTCAAACAATAAAAAGAAGTAGAGTGGATTCTGATTGTTCTTACTTCCTGCTTAACCTAGATTTATTAGCTGTTATGATTCACCACTCCCAACTCCTTATACCTTACCTTTTAGCACATCACATATCCCTATTTTTATTCCCCACCCCAGACTCAATTCTAAGTCTTCCTGCTGGTTTTTCTTCATCTCTGTAATGTTTCAAACCCACTTTGTCCCTTTATCCCAGATGTAGCACAACTGTGAAAACTTAAATTGAGCAACAAGTAGACCATTATAGTAATTTTGAAATAATATTTGAATATTTATTATGTTCACAGAATTGAAAACTTGGTACTTCAAGGATTTTAAACATGATCTCCCTGGGTTCACTTTCAATACCTCTTTTCCTCCCCACTCCACATTAATTTCTTTGGCAATCTTATCTAGACACTTGAGATGTGCTCTGTAGTTTTGATGACTTCCAAATTAAATATCTCAATGAAACTTGTTCTCTGCATCTAGATATGTGTATTCTATGACTCACTGATCATACCCACTTGGACAATTAATTGGCACCTAAATGATGTGAATTGAAATGGAACTTTCTTTCCTCCAGAATCAGTTCTCATGTAGTTTTCTAGATCCAAGTAAATGATAAATCTATTCTTCCTATTCCTTTTCCTCAAGTCAGAAGGGATCACCCACAATTACTGTCTTCATCTTTATGTCATATTAAAACCCTGTGCTCTATAACCAACATGTGACCTTTATCCAACCTCTTCATTCTCAGTAAGGATTCTTGTTCAAAATACAGTATTCTTTCTCCTGGACTAATAGAGGAGACACTGCTTCTGCCATACTGCTTCTGCCATTTCCAGCATTTGAACTAAACTCAATGATTTAGAAAGAGTGATCCTGTTAAACAAAAAAACAAGTAAAGTATTTCTTTTTTCAAAACCTTTCAATAATTTTCTGTGTCCTAGAGAAAAAGCTTGTCTAGTCACTCACTGTCTCAATAATTCTGGTCTTGATTTTCTGTCATTTGAGTAAAGAGCTAAGGGAAAAGTCATCCTGTTATTTTCAAGAAGCATTTCAATCTGAAGAGTGGCAAGTGCAAAGGCCCTGAGATGGTAGCATGCCTTGTAACTTTAGAAATCAATAAGACCAGCATGCAACTAGGCTAGACTCAAATAGCCTAGTGTTCAAATCCAATTTCTGAAATTTGCTGATTCTGTAACATTAAGCAAAACCATAGACAGGAAGTGATCAGGGAATCAAGTGTCACTAGGATAACGTTTCTGAAATCCCTCATTAATTAATTTTTTTGAGGATTTTCTCTGAGCCTATTTCAGCCAGATGTTTAAATATTGGGGATGTTCCCATGAACAAAAGAGTCAAAAAGTTCTTGTTTTAATGGAGTCCATATTTTAGTGATGGGGAAATAGTAGTTAAACAAACTAAGTGATCTGCGTCAGACAGGGGGAAACGATCTGGGTGGTGCTTGTGTGGGTACAATTTGAGACAGGGGTAACATTTGTGCTCAGTCATACTTAAGTCCATATTCCACAGCATTCATATTCTGTGACAGCACTCTCTGTCTTGGCATTGTTACGATCTTCAAAAGTGTTGTGAACATAGTAAGGCAGTTCTTGGTCAAACACTTGTTCATTAAAATCTGATGTAAGTATTGAAAGATTTAAGGATTGAAGAAGGGAGGGAAGATTTTGCTTAATGAGCAAGTGTAAAGATGGCTCTGGCAGCACCTGAAGAGCAGTAAAGGTAATTTGATTATCATTTGAGAAAATGAAATTACTCCCTATAGAAGCAGCTGTGACCGTTGCATGGGTTCGGTTACCCTAATCAAAAGGGCAATGAAGGTATGTTTTATGCTGGTAAGTCAATTTCTATATTTTAAAATTGATGGATGGAATTTCGTTTTAAAATAATGTGATGGCTAAAGCACTACTGTGGTCTAAATATATAGGCGAAATACTCTAATAAAAAGGCATTATTTCCCTCAACATCTGACATTCTGATTTACTGTTTTTATTAAACAGAGCTGCCAAATGCAATATGAATTTTCTTCTGTCTTAGAACAGTTTATCTTCATCTCTTCCTTATTCAGTACCTGAGATTTCCGTATGATTGATACATTTTTATTGATGTTGCCAATTAACTTGTACAATGTAGTTCACATACAATATTTTCTCTTGATTCCATCCAGTATGTGCATGGTACATAGAATGTTATGCAAACTTGCCCTTCCCATAATGATGGTAGCTACAAATAAATCTTTCTAGTCTCAGAAGCATGAATTAAATTGCTTTACACAAATGAATAATCTTGCCACTTTGCATTCTTCATTTGAATCCCCCTTTATTGTGTGACATATACAAATTCAATTCTCCCCAGATTTCTCCCTATACTATTGAGTCAATGGAAAAACATACTTGTTTATCACAAAGTTTTGTCTACGTATAAAGAGGATTTACCCAGACTGATTAAATGTTCGAGTAATAATGTAAATTTACTAGGTAAAACTACATTCAGCCAACTTTGGAGGAATATGAGAAAAATATAGTCAATTGTTTAGAACATTTTGATTATTTAAGGTAATCTTGATAAATCAAAACAAATCTTCTACTGTCAAAAAATTTTAACAAGTGAATCTCAATGACAAGAAAGCTACATTTCTGTGGATACAACGTCTGAATTCTATAATTTAAAAGAGATTTTGAAGTTTTCCAATGGCTTCAACACATCTTTGATCACTGTTACCTGGGAGATATAACTTAACCAATGAGATTAAAATAAATTTATTTTTTTCCTTAGGGTTGCTGTGTATAATGTCCTACCTATTCAATATGACAAATAACCAAATTCAGCCCTACTACAGAAAAAAGATCTATATAGTCCCTCTGCAAACTATCATCTTTTGCTTACTAGATAAACAAATCATGTGAATTCAGTTATTCTGCACTGAACACTGGCAAATATCCCCCATTTCATAATTGTTCTATAAATATAACTCACTTACTAGTATCAATATTCTTGGAAGAAAACTTTAGTACCATATGTAAAGAGAAAGATAAAACATGAATAATAATCAAGAGCTACAAAGTTGATATCTATCATATGTTTATGCCATATATGATTAGATAACATGTTTGTCTTCCCAAAGATTTTTTGCACATATTAAGATAGATGTATAATACCACCATATACTATATGGATTAATAATTACAGTAATAATGGTAACATAGTAGTAATAGTGCTAATAATAGTAGTAATGAGTACTATAATACTACAGTTTATAAATATTTAAGTTCAGAGTTTAAATTTTGGTATAATCTCAACCCTCTTATTTTCTGCTAGTGAGATAATGAAATACATTTCACATTTTTAAAAAGGTCCTCAAAATGATAAGCTTAAACAGTATTATCCTTAAAATTGGGCACAAGTCTGAGGTAACCATTCTGACCCTCCTCTGGAAAGTTCCTCTCCTCTGAAATAAAGTATCTTAAGAACAAAGGGACCTGTCCACCTTAATTCCATGCTTCTCCCTTCTAGACCATGCCCTAGATATTTGGGACCCAAAATTCCTGGTCAAAATGACCCCAAGTCCACTTCAAGGGTTTGCTCACTTCCAATGTTAAAATCATGAAGCATAAAGGCAAGGAGCAGCTCCCTGCATAATTGTTGACAGAACTCAATCTTCAGAAATAAGGCAGCCACATTTATGTATGGATATGCACAAGGTGCTTAAAATGGATAGGGAATTAATATTCAGGATATACAAAGAACTGAAGAAACTTAACACCAATAAATAAACACATAAATGAATAAACCAATCAATAAATGGGCAAAGGAACTAAACAGACAATTCTCAAAGATGAAATACAAATGATCAGCAAATATATGAAAAAATGTTTCACATTGCTAGCATTTAGAGAAATGCAAATTAAAACCACACTGAGATTTCAGCTTACTCCAGTCAGACTGGCAATTACCAAGAACACAAGTAACAATAAATGTTGGTGAGTATGTTGGGAAACAGGTACACTCCATACATTGTTGGAGGGGCTCAAAATTGGTGCAACCACTCTGGAAAATTATGGAGGGATGGGGTTGTGGCTCAGTGGTAGAGTACTTGCCTAGCATGTGTGAGGCACTGGGTTAGATTCTCAACACTACATAAAAATAAATAAATAAATAAATATGTTTTAAAAATGTATTGTAACCATCTTCACTAGATCTTTACTTCTAAAAAAAATAATTATGGAGATTTCTGAAAAACCTAGAAATAGAACCACCATTTGACCCAGATATCCCATTCCTCAGTAGATATACAAAGAATATAAAATCACCATAGCATAATGATGTAGCCACATCAGTGCTTATAGAAGCAAAATTCACAATAGCCAAGTTATGGAATCAATCTAGGTGCCCTTCAATAGATAAATGGATAAAGAAAATGTGGTAAATATGCACAATGGAGTATTAGCCAACTATAAAGAAGAACGACTTTATAGAACTGACTGGTAAATGCATGGATCTGGAGACTATCATTCTAAGTGGAATTAGCCAGTCCCCAAAAGCCAAAGACAAATGTTTTCTCTCATATGTAGAAACTTTTCTGTTAAAGAAAATCCTAGTTATTTGCTGGCAGCAGTGAATGTCTCAAGTGTGTAAGGAATACTTGTGGGAAGAAGCATTCCATTTCAGCCACCTAGGAAAGTACACAACTGCCCCAAATTGACTCAGTGTTACCAAGGGAACCCATATAGGAACCTGGTGGTCTGATCCCCCATGGTGCATTGTGATTGGGCAAGAAACCTATAAAATGTATAACTGTTCCCGTAATAAACGAATTTGTAAGCTGCTCGCCACAAGCTTGCTTCCATCCAACTCCTGGAGTCTGGGTCTTGACTCTGCGCCACTTACCCCACATCTGAGCTAGTCTGGCACAAGAAAAACAACACTGTTCCAAGATAAGAAGAAGAACAGAAGAATGATCAGGAGAGTAGACAAAGAGGAATGAACAGAAGAGAGGAAGGATGAGATAGGGAAAGACAGTGGAATGAATCTAACCTAACATTTTTATGTACATATATGAATATACCACAGTGAATGTCACTATCATGAACATCAACAAGGCACTAATTACAAAAAAAAAAAAAAAAAAAAAATTAGTAGAAAGATCAGCAGAGTAGCAGGAAGGGAACCAGAGGTGGGAGGGCAAGGTTAGTACTGGGGACTGAATGAAAGGAAATTATATTCTACGCTTTTATAGTTTTGTCAAAATAAATTTTATTGCTATGTATAAGTAAAATGAACCAATGAAAAATATTTAAAAAAATGAACAAAATGAAGTAAGAGTTTGAACAGAAGAGAGGAAGACCATGGGCAGGAAACTGACTCCCCCTGTGCTATCATATTCCCATGGAAGACTCAGGAGTCCGAAACTCTGCATTTTAACCCAACTTTCTTCTGAGTGTTATAAAGTTTACCTGTCAATTTAAACTAGATAAACTTCTTAATATGTGGAACATAGGGTATGCTTTTTAGCACTCTCACCTGGCTGCACTCTCACCTTGCCCTTTTAAACACAAGTCTGGATTCTATCTACAATTGGCAAGTAACGTGTTGGAAATACTGGAGTGACAATACTGTCTACACATTGGAAAAATCAATGAAACAGAAACTAAGGTGAAGTGGACACCTGAGTCTAGAAACATTCCTTATCCAGCCACAAAAGTCTGGACCTCACACTGACTATAAAAGCTACACCAAGTAAAATAAATGGCCTCCTCTTTGTTCTGTTTCTAGAGAAAATCTTCTTTTTAAGTTAAAAGCATCATGATTTGTAATTCTAATGATTCCTATCATGTTACAAATGGTTATTTCAAAATTTAAGATACTAAAACTCCATAAATATGTTATAGAATACTACAAAAAAAAGTTCAATGCGTGGAGAAGTTTCTGAGAGAAGCAGGGGAGTGAACTGAAATTCTTTCTATTGGTGATTGAAATTCTGCTCCATAATCATTGTGTGTAGACATATAATTTTGTTATGAACATTTGGTTTTTAAATGTTTTTCTTGTGTCTAAAATATTTCTTTGAAAGGTATTTTTCCTCATGAAAAATATAAGGCCAGAAAAAGAATTCTACCAATGTTTCCTAAATTCATGTGTTCATAAACTGACTTCTGAAAAATACGAATTTAACATGTAGAGACCTAAAAACATGAGGAACAAAAGTTTGCCTGCACATAATAGAAATAAGGACCCCATATTTATTTCAAGTTCTTGGCACTTCTCCATCTGTCACCCCAGAGATCTCTGATGCCAGCTGTCATATTTCCCAGATCTCAACTACACCTTAATGTTGTTGAACAATCTTCCACTCTCCAAACACTTCTGAGTCTTTGTGTTAAGTGCAGAACATAGAATTTAGTGCCATCAAACTCCTGATAAGATTGTCTGTCCTGAGAATCTCAAGCTCTGATATTTAGAAAGAGAGTCAGTAGTCCATGTAAATTAACCTTCATGTTTAATATCAAAAATCTCCACCATGTTTCCTCAGAACCTCTCACTGGCCAAATCTGGCCCTCATATTACTCACGCAGTCTTCCAGTGCTGGTACTTACCTTCATTATATTGAACGCATTGAGCAATATGTAACAAGTGGGGAAAGATGCTGTCTGTTCAATTTCTTTCTAGTGTGTTTTATATTTGATCATTGACCAGGAAGAATGACTGCTATTACTGTGAGATATCAAAAATTTTGCAAAACAGTTAACCAGTATTGTTCTGAGAGTAAGTTACATGTATTTTAAAAGTATTACTAGCTCAATTGCTTTATTTTTAATTGTCAAAGCAATTTCATTTAATTTATACATACAAAAAATGGATTTCTGAAGTTGGTACTTGCAGAAGATGGGATGTAAATTTGCTTCAAACATTTCTATCTTTGAAACCATGGGAGAAACAATCATTGTGAACCATAGACAAAATAACATCCTAAAAAGCACACCACATCTACACTCCAGTTTCTGTACAGTATTTTTTTTTTTTTGCAGTGCTGGGGATTGAACCCAGGGCCTCATGCTTGCGAGGCAGGCACTCTACCAGCTGAGCTATCTCCCCAGCCCAGTCACAGTATTTTTTAAATATCTAAATGAAAATAATTAAATTCAACATTCTACATGTAATGCTAGCATTGGTATTTAAGATGGCTTCCAAGAAAAAGGTGGTAGTGATTAATTTGTACTCTTGGTGGCTTGTAAGTCTCAACTTTTCAGTTGCATCAACCCAATTAAGCAATGTTTCTTCATAATCCTTCCCCACCCTCAAATTTAGGGTTATATTTGTCCTCTACTTTAGGCCCCAAGAGAGGAAGAGAAAAATATTGGCTAAATACTTGGAATACATATACAATCATGACACTCTCTTCAAAGTATTCACTTATTTTCTATAATCTTAATCCTACCCTGGCACACTGATAAGCATGTGGTCTGATTATAAATTAAGACAGTACTTCATTTTTCTTCATCCCTATTATCTATCAACTTACTCCAAATGTTCAGTAAACAATGTACAGTATCTAGATTTACTGTATAGGTACAGGTAATCAAATTAAAAACTTCTCCCCTTGTGGGTTTACATTCTACATAGGTAGGAGGCAGTAGAAATAGGGTTGAAATGTATCATGAACCCAAAGAGAACTAAGCATTTCATCAGATAGCAATATATAATACTGCTAAAAATAAAGCAGGAGAAATATGGATTTCTGTAGTGGGCAAGGCTGATGTCATACTGTCATCAAGGACAACCTTCTTGAGATAGTAACATTCAACAGATATTTGGAAGAGTAAGTGGAGAACAAAGAATTAAGAATAGAAAGAATTAAATGCAGAAGGATGTCAGGAATGAACAAAGGAACCAGTAGAAGTCACAATGGTGAAGAGCATTGCAAAAATTTTGGTAGTGACCTTGATACAAAGTCATTGGATAATTTAAGCAGAGGGGGTGTTTTCACTTTATGTATATTTCAAAATGATCATAGGGTGCTGCATTGAGAACAGACTGAAGCAAAAGGCAAGGAAGAAAGAAAAAGACAAGCTAGGACGGGCTAGCTGACTAGATTTATTAATGAATTGTATACAGAGTGGGTCAGAAGACAATACATTTAATGACTCCAAAATTTTGGACAAGTGAAATGTTAAAAAAAAAAAAAAAGGTAAGGTTGGGCCAGGAAAAAAATCAGTACTCATAGAGGGGCATTTTATGCTTGAAATGGCATTACACGCATAAAAAAAAATCATGGGTATGAAGTTCAGGAGAGGGATCTGGGCAGTAGATTTAATTGGTGAGTTCATGGCATATTGAAGTTATGTGTGGCTATGAAAATGGATGAAATCACCAAGAGACAGAACTGAACAAAACAGAACTTGATGAATACAGCAAAGAAATGAGGGAAGACAGGGGGAAAGTCCTGAAAGAGAGACACTAAACTAGAATAGCAAAAGAAAGTATAGACTCCAGAAAGCAGAGTTGTAAGATTGCTTAGATTGCTGCTAAGGAATCAAAGAAATAATTTGCTACAGGATGGAACATCATGGAGATTGACTGTTGATTCACAGGAGTGATGGGAGCAAAAATTTGATTAGTGGTTTCAAGGAAAAATAAGAGTAGGAATATTCGAGTCCTGGACCATTTTGAGGGTTGCCATTGTAAAGGAAACCAAATAATTGAGGTATTTCCTAAAGAGGGTATGCAGTAAAGGGATGCTTCTTTGAAATGTAGAGAAAATTTAACAATGTTTGAATACTGATGTAAATTGAAAGTGTAGTAACAGTGGATGATGAGATGAACATAATTAGTCAGGAGAGGTGCACAAATGGAACCACCAGCCTTTGGTGGCTACACAGGCAGTTTGACAGCAATTACATGGATGCAAAGACAGTGTGTGGATGTTGATGCAGGTGAGTCTTTTGAAAATTGCTTGTACTGTAAATCTGAAATAGGATCCAGGTAATCAGCTGAAGGCAATGGGAAGGGAGGCACCCAAAGATTAGCAGGGGTATGAAATCATGAATCATTTAGAAGACTTGGAGCATGAATGGACTTAGGCCCATTTGAGGTTAGTGATCTTAATATGAAGAAAAAGTCAGATCTTTGTGGATACTTTTTTCCTCCAGTTACATTCATCAGTGATGGTATAGATTCTGAGTGGGCAGAAAATGAACTTTTTTCCTTTTTTTCTCTTGCAGTGGGGGTTTTGCCGGGAAAGCTAGAAAAAATGGAGAGAAAAATAATGGATTTAAGAGTGTGATAATTTAAACTGGAAAAGAGTAGGGGGAAAAGGCTTAAGGAATGAGGAAAAATGAAACAACAAACTATATGCCTTGGTAGGGTAAAATCATTGCTGGAGTCAGAGAATAAGAAGTCGCCCTGTAAGACAGGATGGAAATCTGTATGCTAGACATTGAGAATAGGGAGGAGTCAAAACTATTTCTAAAAACAAATCTAGGGCATCATTATGGATAGGATTTAGTGACTGAATGCTACTTGAAAACGAGGCACCCAGAAACAAGGTCAAAGAACTTTCAGGACAATGCCTAATATAAATTGTGAATCAAGACATTAAAATCAAGGACTATGGGAGGAGAGGTGTTAGGAATCAACATGGAACAAACTGCTACAATTTTCAAGGAATAAAAGGTAAAATCTGTGCAGAAGTCAGTATGTAAATGCTAATAGGAAAGATAGTGGAAGATAAAATACACTATGAAATTTAAATTGTGGGGACATAATATCCCTTCCTGAGAACCAGGTCCACAAAAGGAAATTATAGACCTCTATGGGTGTTGAAAATTGGGCATTCTGCAATGACTGAAGAAACTGAATAAACCAGGTGACATGATATTCAGAGTCACTGGTGGTAACTAAAAACATCATCCCATAGAAAATTTCTAAGTGAAGCAATGGGATTTGAAGTCACAGAACTGAAAAGATTGTCAATAAAGTTTGTCTAAGTAATCCTTAATAATAAACTAGTGTAAGTGACAAAGTGGTAGCAATATAAAGGCAGCTCATTCCAGGAATAGTAATAAAATTTAACTTATAAGAAATAGTGAAATTAAGGGGTATTGTTCCACGGGTTTATTGAAAATGTTGCCCTTTCAGAAAAATGAGGAAATTTCTAAGCTTCTTAGAAAAAGTCACTCAAATTACAGTAACAAGTAACTAGAAATGTAGTAGAAATTAAATACATAACATTTTAACTAATGTGCTGTAACTGGGAGATTTCTGATTCTTTCCCATTTTTTCCCGTCTTTCTCTTCAAGATCCCCTTCTCATTCACAGGAGCAGCAGAGAGACATGCTGTTGTATAGTAACTTTCCCCCTCTAATGGGTACTACAGATGATGGATGTCTCTTTCTGGATCCCCTGGCTTCCTCAAAATTTCCAAACTCTCTCAGACATGTATAGTCAGTACTATAAGAAAACAGATAATTGAAGGATGATTTCTATTTATATCTGTTGTTTCCTTATATAACATACCTAGGCATTTGCAGATGTTCCTCAACTTAAAATGTTTGGCTTAACAATCTGCAAAAGTGATAGGGATTCAGTAAAAACTGTAGTTAGACTTTTGAATTTTGATCTTGTCCCACCTCTTTCAAGATGCTGGGCAGTAGCAGGGAGCTACAATCCTAGTCAGCCTGCCCACAGTAATAAGGGTAAACAACTGATAATCATGTACTATACAATGTACTGTATTGCTAAACTGTGTCCTGCATGGGTGAGGGAAAGGGTTCCTGTTGGAGGGATGGGCTGTCTGTGAAATAAAAACTATGCAATTTATTTAACAGAAATAACGACAGAAGACAGAATTATCTTAAGAGCAAAGGTATGACTGATTGCGTCATTCAGAGTGTCTGGCTTTAATGAAGGCAGGCACTGGCTCTAATAAAGGAAGGAGTGCCCCTTGCTTTGTTTATAGCAGTACAGATCAAAAAGGGACAGGTAGGAGCTTCTTCCCAGAAAAACAGAATGAGGGGTGGAGGTAAGCAAGTCATTGGCTCTAGCAGGTCACACCCACATCCAATGCTTGTATTTTTGAACTTCAGTGGTGAACCAACACAGGATAACTGCATGACTCAGGCGTTCTTGAACAATTATCAGTGACTGTGTATTCCTGAGGTCAGATCCTCCTGGTTAAAGGCTGAACTACACTTGCTTCTCATGCAGGCCACGGATGGCTTCTGCAATGTTCTGTAGGTTAAACATATTAAATGCATTTTTGACTTGCCATATTTTCAAATTGTAGAGGGTTTACTGGAACATAAACCCATTGTAAGCCAAGGAGCATTTATGGTGTATGTGTGTGTGACATTCACCCATCCCTGTCTGTTTTTACCACTGCCACTGTGTGAAATTATTGAAGGCAGAGAATAAATTTTATTCAATTTATCACATTTATACATTGCCTGACCTCTGATAGGCATGCAAAGTGTTGGGTGAAAAAACAATCTGATTATTTTCCTTAAAAGACTGAATTGAAGCTGTGTATTACTGAAACAGCTTGAATAAAGTTCTAGAATTTTTTTTTGTCCCAACCTTACTATCAAAAGTGTTGCCATTTCGGGCTCATATTCTAACAATCTGTGTGATCCAGATCTTTCTTATTTTCTTGTAGCCAATAAATACATTGTTTAAAACCAAATAAGGAGAACTGAACAAGACCACTATAAAAACAATTGAGGCATCAAACATCATTTTTTATTGTAACCACTGTGATTAAATAACTATGTACTTCAAGTTTTCCTTGGGACTTACCCTGTTTTTTTCCCTCTTGCCACATCTCCATTCCTGTGTAATTCCAGATAAGAATATAGTGATGGGCCGATATGAAATTCCCAAACATCAACTTTACATACAGGAAAAATGAAAATCAGAATTACAAGGACACAGGACACTAATCAACTGTAGAGCCTGGAAAGCATTTCCATTTATACTTGCTGATTTCAAAGTCCACAATATTTACACAGAATATGTGTTACTTAAGACTAAACAGTATTCTTAAAATGTACTTAAGCTATAGAAGTTTAACATTATACCAATTTCTTCTCAACCATATATCTAGTAATTCTGTTGTACTGAAAATAGGAGTAAACATTTTAAAAGGTAAACTAAATATGAATCACCTTTGTTTCATGATAGCTAACCATTTTAAAAGTGTCATATTTGTGAAATGGGATTCATTGTGCAAAACACGCCAAGAGAACGTAATTGAGCTGACATCCATGATTAGGAAAATACAGAATTTTGTGTCAATGGTTCATCTTCTTGTCAGTTACATGATATTACATGACTGCCAAATTTCTAAACAGGATATCAATTATAAATTATATCATGGATTTTCACTCTGTTCATAGATTACTGTATACTGTATAATTATTTGTATGATAATAATGTTATTACTGTCTATAAAATACATGATCAGATTTTAATTTTTTTTTAAAAAAACCAAGGAGAGCATAGTTAACTAAAGAGGATTTTAAATTTTGATTTGGGAATGTTTGACTTAAATTTAGAATGGATAAGTGCCATTCATTATAAAATATTAAAATTAATATGTACTATGTTTTATGACTCCTAATATGCAAAATGAAGTTTCCTGCCAGGGACATTGACACATTCCTATAATCCCAGTATTCGGGAGACTGAGGCAGAAGGATCACCAAGTTCAATTGTCCTGGTGATTTAACCAGAACCTATATCAAAAGAAAAAAAAAGGGGGGGGGTTTGGGGATTTAGCTCATTGGTAAAGCACTTAGTCAGCCAGTGAGAGCCCCTGGATTCAATATCCAGAATCACAGTCAACAAATAAATAAATAAAGCTTGTGGTACATTTGGCATTTTTTGAAAATTATTCTTAACATGCATAGAAATACTTCGAGACTTTTCCATAACAAAATTCTTCTTCAGATTGTGTTGCTCTGGTTCTGATAAATTATTATTCAGTCTCCTAAGATGGAGAAAGTATACGAGGGGACTGCCCCGATCAGTAAATCAAATATTACCTACCTTTAATATTAAGGAAATAGCAGGTACGTTCATTTTCTTCAGTCACTATAGTTTAATGGCAAGGTTTTTTTTTCTTGTGGTTTGTATCAAGCCAATCCAGATAGTCTAATCTATCATGAAGTATCTAAGACTAATGGGTAACAACCAGATGGATTATGAGATAGAATTTGGGGAGATGGGATGGGACTGAAAGGTGCTCAAATTTGATGGATGTTGGAATAAACAATGCTTTTAAGTCTGGAATGTGCAGAGACATAATGGTTTAATAGAACAGATTGAATGAATGAGTGTGGTAGAGTGATTGAGCACAGCATAGGAAACATTGTATTTTTTTTTTTTTTTGTTATGGTCCTTATTCAAAGGAAAATAGCAAAGGTTGTTACCTGATAAAATGTATCAAACTCCTGTCACTCTGCAAGTTTTTTAACTTGATAAGGGGGAAGGAAAAGTGTGTCAGTAATGAAATGAATCTTGAACTTTAGAATGAAGGTAAATTTGATGCTTTGAATGAACAGACATCTTGTTTGACTAGAAATGATCATGGTCCCAATTTCTTGTCAAACATGTTAGTTTCTTGCTGTCAGAGAGTGCTGTTCCATTTCTGATATTTCAGCATCAGTCTTTTGCTATTACAAAACTAATGCCGTTGGCTGTCAGGACTTTACAGTTTCAATTGGCAGACTTATCTGTCTTCAGCAGGATTAGACAGAAATATTTCTCATTCAGAGGCTGCTCCTGTGTAAGACAGCAGCAGCCCCAGGAAATTTGAGTACATTAGCTTCAAAGGACCTGTCTGCCACCCTTCTGACAGTACACTCTGTAGAGATCCTTCCAATCTTCTGCTCCCTGGGTGGTTTTCTCTGCATCTTAAATATGTATTCTTTGCATTGCATACAAACTTTAGCAATTTCTATGTTTTAGTATTAATTTACACAAATACAAGTAAAGTCATATATTTTCTTTCAGTCAACACTAGTCTTTTCTAATAAATGGCATAAACACCATAGGGAAAGATAATCTATAGTGAGAGTAAGATACAATTAATTTCAGTAGAATAGATTAAAATAATAGTCTGAACAAGAATTTTTCACCAATGACTTATAACTTTAAAATAGTGCTCTACTTAAAAAAAATATTTCAGTTATCATCAGAGGAAGTCAAGGTGATTTAGTTATTTGCTAAAAATGGTAATTATTTCTGTACTTTTAAAAGGGCACAAACTACTTCCAAGGATCTCATATGCATTTTACCTTCCTATTTTGTACTTTCTGCCTCCTTGGACCTTCCTGTTTCCCTTTCATCTCCCCAGAAAGACCAAACAGCCTGCTGAAAGTAGAGAAAGCTTTTGTGCATGTGTTTCCTTTTCCTAACAGACTACATCTCTTGGTATTTATATGACTCTAAAATTTTATCAAGTGCTTTATAATCTATTCATTGAATATTTTATTACTCCATAAAATCTGCAAACATCTCTACTCAGAACATCCCAACCCTCACTCTAGCTTGGGAAAATAGCCTGTAACATTGAAAAATGTCAGTGACCACAGCTGTTTGACTATTTATTTTTGTGAAGACAGGAATAAAATCTGTTAAGAACATTCCTTTATTTCTAATTTCTTGATTACGAGGGTGGTAGATCATAGGTTTTGCTTGATCTACTTTATTGTTTTAATATTATTTGGGGGTTTTATTTATTTGTCCATTTATTTAGTTATCTTTGCTGCTACAGTTTCAGAAGGATACCAACTGGTAAATAAGGATCCCTTTTTATTGTGTTAATTATTGTCTTTGCAAAAGACAATATAGTGTGCTCTGCCCTTAGTTAGATAAATTTTAAGTAGCTTCTAAGCCATAGCCATAAAAAAACAGTCATGGAATAACGATGAACAGAAGCCTCTATGGTGAAAAAAAAAAATAGATCATTTTATAGCTTACATTGCTTTGCTGAAAGAGACAAAATATAGTATTTTAAAATGAACCCACATTTTAATGGCATAATATATATATATATATATATATATATATATATATATATATGGTTTTAAATGGAAACCTAACAAACAACTTCTTAATATGATCAATAGAAATAACTAAACTGCATAATTGCTATTTAATACTGATTTATTTCTCACAAGAGTCCAAGAAAATGTGCCATGCAAACATGTGGCACTGTCTCCTAGGGGCTTACTTCACATTCACAGATTTGATTATTATTAACTACCTTCCCTCATACACATTTGCGGTTATCCTCACTAAAACACAGTTGACTAATTACATTAGGCTTTTCTCATAGGAATTCTGTTTCCAATTGTATAATTATCTTTATTGCTTTTCTCTGGCAAAGTCTCCTACATCTCAGTCAAGCTGCAGAGTCTAAATTAAACACAGCACAGTGTTGCTATTAGCTTATGGTCCATTATGAAGTTCTCATATCTCTCCATTATATAACACAGATCCAGGTCATTTATTTAGAAAGCACTTTCTGAGTGTTTAGTTTTGCTAGGTACTGTAGAGTCTGTCCATTTCTATAAGGAGCTTATAATTGGTGAATAAGGGAGAACATGAAATGTTTGATTTCAATAAAGTATATGTCAAATGATCATTATGAGCTGAGCACTATGGGAGCATACAGGAAGACCAACTCCCTGAGGGTATTTGCAAAGATAAAAGAGAAAATGTTAATTCATTTCTTTTCACAACAAATATTAAGTTATTATCTATGATGTGAGAAGGACTCACTGAACAGAAAGCCTGTCATACAGGGAAACTATTAATGAACTTAAGAAAGTGTCCCATTTTTGTCTGAACATAATTCTCAAAAAACAAAATTATATTAATGATTCATGTGCATGTGTGTGAGCACATGTTTATGTGTGTAAGCAAAATGACAGTATCGAACAAGTAATCAAGACAAATTATGTTTTTCTTAGAGACCACAAGTGGCAGCGTGTAGAGTAAGCATTATAAGAAAAATGAAAAATGATTTCAGACTGAGGCTTCAGCACAACCTTTATACCCTTGAATAAAATAATCAAAAAGTCAGTCACCTAAATAGTAAATGGGATAGTGGGATGAAATAATCCTCCATTTCAAAAATTTCACACAGTTTACCATTTCATTTACTTATGCCTGAAACCACTGGAAATATATTTACTCATACATATCAAGAAAGAAAACACAAATGAATTAGATGTGTTACACTGCTAAATTTTGTTTGCCTGAATGTTCTATGCTCAAATATAGATTAGTTTTTGTTCAAAAAGTTTAAATATTTATCAGTTTGAAAACCATAATACGTATATTTCTTAGCTTGCTCCTTTTTGTACCTATTGATGCTCATTGTCTTTGGTTCATATCATTCAAATTTGTCTATTTTAGAAATCATCACTGCAAAGGCTGAAAAGGAGACATTGTTCTAATATTATCATAAAAAATGATGTTTTCATTATTATATAATGATTCAATATTTTCCCCCTAAGCATGATTCTTTAAATAGAGAAGTAGCTTATTTTCTAATATTTAATGCCTCTCTAAGTTGTTTTTTTAAAGAAATTGTATTGCTTCAAATCTACATTTTTTAATGGTGGTATGCTTTTTCCTACATTTCATATCATTAAGAATTATGTATGCCTGAACAACAGCATATCCCAATTGAGTCATATCAATGTAAATAAAAATGCAAAGAGGCAAAGTCGATAATATTACCAAAAAATTGGTGCTTAGGGTATAATATGGAGATTCATACTGCACAGATGTTCAGCAGAAATGAGATCTGCACCTCAATTGAGTAAGAGTATTACCTGTTTTATTGCTCTGCCTATGTACAGCAGGCAAGGGGAGAAAGACTGTGACCTTGAATGCATCACAGAAGAGCATGCTGCTTTCAGGGCAAAAAGGAAGAAAAAAAAATCACTGCCCAAAGGCAAATGCATTCAAACAGATATTTAAAAAAGTAATATTAGAAGAGTAAAAAATCATAAAAAACATGGCTATTTCTAGTGTAAACATAGCAAACACGGCTACGTCTAAGGTAAAATCTGTGAATGCTTAAGTCAGAACAAAAGAAGTAATAAAGAAAATATTTTATTTATTCAGTGAAACTGGGAATTCAAAGAATGAATCAGTTTCTACTATTTTTATATTGTGTCTTATCAAACCATAAAGAGTAACGTGATTACTAATATTATACATTTCATCTGTGAGAGTCTCACAGAGGTCCTTGATTTGAGGAGTTTACAACCAACTTATTTTCTCCTGAATGTGTGTGTATGTCCATATAGTACCTATACATTTATTAACTTTAGTTTTCTCTATACCTAATGCTTTTAAAATAATAAAAAATTATAGTTACCAACTAACTTCAAAAGGGGAAAAGCTCCTTTGCAATACAATGTGAGCTTCTCCTTGAAAAAAAGAAAAAAGAAAAAGAAAAAAAGAAAAACAATTACGAAAATGAACCCAAAACAACTCAGTGGTTCCTAACATCTAGCTGGTTCAAATTTTTAAACAACTTGTTCTAGCTTGACTTTCCATCCAGTCAGTGGTCATTTAGGGAAATTGTGGCATTAATTAGGTTTTAAAGGGAAAATTTTCTGAAATTTAGCCCTAATAGATATAACAAAGATTTTTTTTATCTGCTAATAGGCATATGTGTAATATTACATTTGTCAGAAACAAAGATTGGAACCCATGTCTCCTCAAACCAAAATCAGAATTATTATTTTTTTCTATTTTTAAATATTTTGTTTTAGTTGTAGGTGGACACAGTACCTTTATTTTATTTTTATGTGGTGCTAAGGATCAAACCCAGGGCCTCATGCATGCTAGACAAGCTCTCTACCACTGAGTCACAACCCCAACCCCTTCTCTTTTTCTTAAACTCACAAAAAGTTATATTAAAGACCATAGTGGTCTACAAGAATCACAATGGATCCACAACACATTTCCGATATTGGTGATCATGAATAGTAAAAGGGAATTTGTCATGTTTTCAGAATTTACAAAGCATAATTTACCATGACATCTCAGCATGACCAAAGTAAAACCCTCCTAGCCATATCTGTTTTCCTTTCAATTCTATTGCAGAATACTGTTTCTCCAGATCTTTTCTTTTCCTCTTACACTTCTTCCATGAAGTCTCAGTTTCCTTTTCCTCTTACTCTAGAAAAACAAAAAGTTGTTCAGGGAAAACAACTTCGCATTTTTACTTCATCAGCTTTAGACATGAGTTTATTAAACCCCTGATCCAGAAGGCTCCTTTATGAGTGAAGTTAAATTTATTGAAGTAATTTTTAACAGACAGATCCCTTCCTTCAATAAGCATAAACACTGCCTTCCAAAAGTAACTTTTCTCTTTATCTTTATGACTATTGAAATTTTACATACGCCTGTTTTCTTTATAAAATAACTATCTTCAGGTTGTTATTGGAATCACACAGAAATGAACTGTGCAGTTTTCATGAAATAGGATGCACTTAGGTTAAAGGTTACAAAATAAGTACGATTTAAGTAGATGCTCAAGTCCATCTGGGAGAGAATTTATGTAGAAGGATTCTTAGAAATACAACTGAATACAATGCTGAATGTTGGAGACAAAATGAAGCAAATCAATAGAAAATTACAGAATAATCAGAGAAAAGATGCTATCAATAGATCTCTACTAAAACTGATTATCTTTGGCTCATGTGTGGGATTTATTAATTTAAAAAATGCAGATATCAAATAAGAAATGTTCCAGAAGGGCTCACTGAAGCAGCTGGGAGAGGGAGGGCCAAAATCCTTCTCCACTCTTCTGATGATTTCTCTTTCAGCACTCTTAGCACCAATGCTGAAATAGTTTTATACATTAAAAGAAGCAAATGCACTGAAGATCCCAATGTGAAACTACTTTTTTTCTCTATTCTGTCATTCTTACTACAAGAGTGAATACCCAATATCTGCATCTTTACTTTTAGGTTGTGTAAAGCTGACAGTGTATCTGGGGAAACTGATGGCTAATAGTTAAAATCAAGGTAATGTGGAAGAAAGACTCAGAGATAGCACAGAGAGGGAAGAGAAGAAGAAACAGAATATACCTTAAAGCATTGGATTATGCTCATGTTGTGTATCAAAAAAAAAAAAAACAGAAACAAGGTGAAAGAAAAAGGCCATCTTTCCATCTTTAGGCCAAGATAGAAAAACAGGGACTGGATTTATTCTTCATTTGAAACAACAAAACCAGAAACAAAATACTTAAAACAATGATTTTCAACTTCAAGCTACAAAGCAGTGGCTCCTGAAGAGAGCAGTTCTGGTGAAACCCCTGACTACAGCATCTCTCGACCTTGACAGAATATTACAACCACATCACAAGGAGTACGAACCCTGTCAGTGTGCAGTGAACTCCTTGAACAAAGAATACAGACCTGTGTGTCTGAGCAAGGTAGCTGGAGCTTAGACCAAGACTAGCAGAAGAGAGCAAGAGAAGGAATGGAAAACAAGCTACACAGAGGACTCCTATCAAATATTTAGCAGAAAATTGATCAGTTTAGACATTTAATGATGCTTCAAGCTTGGGAAAGAATAATTATTGCCCTTAAAACAAAAGTTAAATAATTATAGTTTATTAAAGCAAAGTCAGACTTTTTATTTGCAAAATTCTTGTACCTAACAAAGATTTTGTATCCAGGATATATAAAATTTTCTGTAAACTGATTTTAAAAATCAGATTATTCAATTTTAATATAATCTGTACTTTTAAACAGGTCATTTGCAACAGGGATAACTAAATGGTCGATTCACATGTACAAAACTTCTTAAAATAATTTGTCATCAATGAAATGCAAGTCAGAGGCAGAACTAGAAAGCACTAAGAATCCAACAAAAAGACTGACTTCAGAACAAGTGCACCATCACGTTGTTGAACAGAATGGGAGAGAGCAGAGCTCAAATACAAATGCTGCTTGATGTGTGCTTACATCACAGTGTGCTTACATCACAGTGAACCCATATTAAGTTGAAAATATCTTAAATTAAAAATGCATTTAGTACACTTGACCTTCTGAATATCACAGCCCTACCACATAGCACTCTGTGGAGTACTCACTACAACTAGGAGCTGTGGCTCACTGCTGTAACCTGGTATCTTAAGAGAGTGTCATTCTGGATATTGCTAGCCTGGAAAAGATCAAAATTAAAAACGTGAAACATGATTTCTACTGAATTTATCGCTTTCACCCCACTATAAAATCTAAGCCAGAAATCAAACCATTATAAGTCAGAGACTGTATGTATTATTATTTGTAATGCAAGTTGGTACTGTAATTTTAAACTCACCATATGACTGAGAAACCTCTTGACTCAGCATATTGGTTGCTGGTCTGTTCCCAACATGTTGGATATTTAAATTCACCAAAGACACGTATACAAATTTGTATGGCATCGCATGTTTAATTTTAAATATACCACACTGGAAAAAATTCAAAACCCTGATGCTGAAATTCAAACCACTGACTCTGGAGTATCTACAAAAGTCAGGTATTTTCATGCAACAAAGCAACAGTCATTATAAAAAATAATCTGCAGCTATATGCAATAACATGGGATACTCACCAATAAAAAGACACATGCTGCAAACCACTTGCATTAAGAGTCACGTTGTTTGTGTTTCAAATTTAAGATTAAATTTGCTGAGTCAGTGTAACTCATGGATAGTTAACACTCATGGATAGATGAAAGAAACTATGCACGAATTACTCTATTAGAAGAAGAAGTGATGAAGGATGAAGGCTGTCATCAGAAAAAGCAACCTCTGGTCATCAATAAATAGCAATGAAAGCAGAATGTTGTTGAGCAACCTAGGCCTAGGTTCATGGGTTGATTTACTGCTAATTAGGTATTTCTGAGTAGTAAAAGGAAAAGGAGGAGAAAGAAATGAAGATACAAGAGCAGACAGTAGAGAGAGTGGGAAAAGGAAAAGGAAAAGAAGGGAAATGGGGAGAGAGAGAAAAAAAAAACATTAGGGGAAGGAAGAAAAGAGAAAGGAATAAGGAAGGAAAGGGGAAAAGAAAAAAACTATTTAGAGAAGGAAAGAAAGAAATCAAGAAATGAGAGAGAAAATTAAGCTCAACACCTAAATATTTAAAGAAAGCCTGACTTTAACAGCATGCCCCCATGATTAGAAAACACACATCTCAAATTCCTTTTGAGACGTTTTGGATCTCCTGTCTTCATGTTCCATCTGTCAAATAATTCAAGCAATGATATTTCTTGCTTTGGGAGTCTTTCCTTTGATGTCTTATTGTGATATCATTCTCATAAACAAATTTTTGTTATTTTTAGCACATATAGTTACCTGTGGTTTGGTAATTGTAGTTACCTGAACATTTCCTTGAAATTCCTAAGAATGAATATTTGTAAAACTGTGGCTAGGAAGGAAAACCTCTAGCACTTCTAAAATAAATTTATAAAGTATGAAACAGAAAAGTCTAAGAAAAAAGCATTGAGATTGTGCTTTGAACATCCACTATCTTGTCACAAATACAACTTCACATACATGGTTATGCATTTGAAATTTCATAATTGTGTGCTTAAATGATATCTGAGCACAGATGAAATTTGTAACTTCAATCTTTGCCCATTGCTGTCTCATGCTTTAAATGTCTTTCATGTGTGCTCACTGTTGGATGTTCAGCTTGAGTGCTGTTGTGTCTATGAAGTCTTCATAGATCATCCTGTCAGAATGAATTATTCTTTCCTCTGACTTCATTCAGAATCCTGCTACTGTTGTGGTTTACCACTTATTTTAATTTGACATTTATGTTATTTATTCATTTATTCCTCTCTCTATGTTTCTGACTTAAAACTTAAATGTAAGAAGATTCACCATCTAAGTCTACTTTGTGTCTATTACCTGCATGACATCCGGAATGGCATTTTCAATACACAATCATGTGATGGTACTCCTCTGCTTCAAGCTTTTCAGGTTTTCTCACTTGAATAAAATCTGAGGCTTCTATCTTCATTTCAAGGATTTTCATGTTCTAATTCCAGTTTGTCTCTCTAATTGCCTCTTATCACCCAACATTTTGATTTCTAGGTTCTAGTAACAGCTACAGTTTTCGTATACACCACTACCTTTTATACCTTACAGCCTTTGTATTGTTTCTCCCTAGTTTCTTGAATGACCCTTGCTTTCATCTTCAAACAGCCTCTTCTTTTAATTATTGTCCTAATTCAAAAATCAACTACTCTAAAACCCACCTAGTCCAGAATACCATTCACATAGAAATATTCTATCATATCACTCTCATATTTTTATAGCATTTATGACTAAAGGACTTTTTTTACTGATTTTTCTAACATACAATCTTACTTATGCAGAGACCATTCCTTGTTTTATATCAGTGCCTGAATAGGCACTCAGAATATTTGCTGATAAATAGAAATTTCTAACATCACTGAGGCAGACTGATTTCATTAATGGCCTCATCTCTTCACCTTTCTATCCATATACACCTTTTCATGTTAATTTTAATTCTCATTGGTGAGACAGGGCATGAAAACATATTTCCCACAACCTGATTTTGGACTGAGTACCACCTGCTTTGGCTGATTGAATATGGCAGAAGTGAGCACACCATTTCTAACCCTTGGCCTCAAGAGCTTGTATGAATTTTGACTTGATTGCTCCTGAACAATCTAGCTTTGTTTTAAAAGTCTCTCTAAGATAGACAGTTAAAGGATGAATCACCAACAACAAAGATATGTCTCCCCAGTTACTCCAGTTGAAATCATCCTAGAACATCAGTTAGCGGACTTCCTGACATAAGGAACCCAGTCAAGGGCAACAGAGTGAGACATGTAACTGACTGAAGATATGTAAATGAACCCCACCAGCATAAATGTACCTTTAGATCCATGAACTGAATACATGACTTTTTTAAGTTAATGAGTTTTCCTGCAGTGTGATATGCAAAATTATTGTGGCAAGAGATGGTTTGTCTAAGTACACACCACAATATCTTGCATAACATAGTCACAATAAATGTTCATATTTCTAGGCTGAATTGCTTCCTTGAGCTAAAATTTTGCATGTCTGTCTGATGTACTTCTGAACTAAAAGCAACATTTTCATCAGTTGGCCCCCTTTTTCCATTTACATTTTTTGCAGTAGCAGCACTATCACTCTAGGCATGATGCTCCAAACTTTATATCATCATTGACTACATTTTTATCTTCCCACTTTATATAACTATAGTTTACCCGTTATTCCTAAATGGACCCTCTCCATCCCATACCTTTTTGTCTACTTCTATTGCCACTGTACTGTTCCAGTGCCTCTAAATGTCAAGCCTAACATAGACAAGAAAAACTTACATTGCACAACATTTTACAGTGTTCAAAGTGCTTTCATAAGTTATATTGACTAACTGCTTCCATCTTTTATCCTGCAGTGATGGAGGTAGAATCCAAGACCTTGTGCATACTAGGCAAATGCTCTACCACTGAACTACATTCCTACCAATAACCATTTTATAAAGGATTCTATATAGACACACTTATCTTCACTTTCAAGTGAAGTGGTGATGAAACTGAAGCTGTGGGAAGATAAGTTCTAAGTTTTAATTCAGAATTCTTTTCACTGCTAAATTTTATCTTTCCAATTCCAATAGCCTGTCACTTTATTTACTTGGCTTTATATCTACTCTTTTCACCTGCACAATGCTCTCAAATGAATATTTCTTGAATACCCTTTTATTTTCCTGTTCAACAATGCATTCATTAATTATATCATTAAGTTCAAATTTTAAACAAAATTTGAAATTTTCATGTTGTTTTCAATTTTCACCAGTGACCCTCCAGACCTCAATAATCATATAAAAATTGTCTTCTATTTTAGTAGGGTATAATTACTGAACAGTACTGACAACTCTCTTAATAGATTCTTCACTAAAGCTTATTTATTTATAATCTGGGCATTCATCCTGTTTTCAATCATAAAATGCAATGTCTCTGGGCTCAGTCTAATATTTTTGCCTTAAATCATCTATCTTCACTCTGCCCTATGATCCTATTCTAAAAACATTTATTTAAATGAAATAATATTGAGGGATTTTCCTCAAAATTCTAAAGTCAGTACAATGTTCTCAACTAAGATCATAGCACACTGCCAAAGAAACCTCTTTAGATCCAGTTCTTCAGTAAGGAAATTAACATACATTAGGTTAAGAAATTAGATTCCAAATATAAGAAGCATCACGGAAGTATCAAGATTAATGTATTGTAAGGTTTACCAGCAAGCAAAAGAACCCTAATATAGAGTCTGCAGGTTTCAAATTCCCTGGTCTGAGAGTAAGGTAGAAAAGGAAGAAGAACCTCTCATGAAAGTAAATATATACATAGCCCAAATTACCCCTTTTTCCACTTATCATCACCTTTCTTTCTTTTCAGCTGAATAAATTATCTTCTTAAACATAAGGAAGACATCCTCAAGCAACTATGTCATCACAGGTAATGTTACACTCTCACCTGGAATCTTAACTATTGTGTTGACTACCAGCCCTGCTGTTCAGGCAAAGCAAGAAACAAAAGGAATGGAAAAAAAGGAATAAATAATTAATATCAAATATGCACAATTGTTGTCAATCAAGGTTTCTGTAGTTTATTTGAGGATAGCATGCAATTATAAGCTCTCTCTCTCTCTTTTTATTTACATCACATTCTACATTCCTGAACCAGTACTTTAATAACTAGGGTTCTTTACCAGGAAAATTACTCAAATATCTTTAAAGGTCTGTTATTATGGAGTAACTTAAACTCAGACTCTTGGTCTGAAATAATTTCCACATACAGATTATAATCATGAATTAGGAATTTTGGGTCTACACATTATACTGGCAGAATCATTATAGACAGAAAGAAAAATCCATTATATAAGTATGTGATGCAAACAAATCACTATCCCTTCTGGTTGAAAGAGGTCCCGGGGAATCATTCTAACCTCATGTAGCTCAATGGTCCTCCCAAAGAATTATGCCAAATCACTGGCCTCCGAGAGTAGTGACTTGAGCACTCCACAGATATAACAGCCAGATGAGCTTGGATGAGAGGAAGTTGAGGTGGAAGGTTTTGAGTGCTACACATCCCTGTTGTCATAGGCATTCCGTATCTAAGTCTTTTAATCAAGCACTATGTTGTTTAACGAAAGAGACTGATTGACTGCTATAAAACACTTGCTTGATTATTAACAACTGCCTCTGCATTAGATGGCCACTAGTGTACAATTATATTGAACCAAATATTCACACTCTCTTTATTTCAAGAGATCTCACTGTGTAACTGTGGCAGACTTTCTTATGGCCAAGTCTGCAAGTTCTTTTTCAAAATCCCAGAAATCATCAGGCAGGGAAGCTCAGGTCATGTACTCCATGGAGACCAGGCACAAAGCAAGCCCAAGAAGGGAAAGGATAAAATGAGGGTTGGGGAGGCAGAGGTGGATGTAGAATTTTAAACAAGAATAATCATAACAGCAAGTGATTGCTTTTTCCCTACCCCCAGGCGAACTTCCACTTCTGCTTAGTTCAGGCTATACTAAATTATATTGCAGGAAAACTAATATGGTGGAAAATCAGCCAAGTTTATCCCCTTCTTGCTACAAGTCTAGTAGTTTTTAAAAATTTCTTTCATGCACTAAACTACTAAGAAAGACAGCACTGGAAAACTTTAGATATCAATCTACAGATTTATTCATATCAGCATGTACAATTATCTCTGATTTATAATATTAATTCTGGTTAATAATATTTTAGATTCTTCAGAAAAGATTTTCAGGAAATGTATTTTAAGGTAGTCTGTATTAAATGATTAAAAAAAATTACTTCTGTTTTCCCTGAGGTATTTATCCTTATCTGCATTTGCTAATTTTCAGCAATATTATTCACTGAGATCATTTCTAGGGTTCTTATGATGGCATAAAGCTGTCCATGCCACTGGAGAGATTTTTACATATGCATGTCTACATCCAGGACTTGGCTGCTTACAGAAGTGGTTCTCAATCAGGACTGCACATTCAAAATAAAAAGGTAGTTTCAAAAATCAGATTAAACTGATTTTGACAATTACTGGAAACAGAATCAGGCATCAGTAAGTTTAATTCCTTTGATGCCTTGGATACGTCAATGTTTGAAAAACCATTGATTCACATAAAGTCCTTCACATTCTCTAGTTCTTAGTTCACAAAATTATTTTGTATATGTTTTCTATTAATGTATTATATATTCTTGGACTAAATTGAGTTTTTAAATCACATCTTTAAAAACATCACCTAGGTCACTGACTCTTAAACTGATGTTTCTGTTTGAATATATTCTAATATTTCTGAAAATAAAAATAATGACAGTTATAGAAAAATTATCATGATCATTTATGTGAAGGCAGTAGTTAATCTTCTGCCTCAAATCCCTGGGGTTGGGACCAAACCCAGGACCTTACGCATACTAGGCACATACTCTATCACTGATATATTTCCAGCCTTTATGTAATTTCTTTTAAAAAATCTGTAGAGGCTCCTCTTTATTGCAGTTCTTGATAAGGCCAATTATAAATATGAACTAAAATGTATGTGATGCACAGACACTTTCTCTTAAAATGTATTAATAATTTATAAGTACCTAATATTCTCTTAAATGATATAGTTAAAATGCCAAAAGTTTAATTTTTAAGTTAATACTTTTATAGTAAGCTCAAAAACTTTCACTAATTTATTACAAATATTATAATATTTATAAATATTATAAATGTAGTACTTGACTTAAAGAAAAATGGAAAGCAGGGTAGTATTTCACAAATCACCCCAAACACCCCAAAATAGAAATTTTTCAAAATTCTCACTCTTCCAATATTCCCCATGTAATAAAAAAGAATATTCATCACAATACTGTTTTGTTTATAGTTGTCCTTTATTTAATATTTAAATTAAATCTTCATTGTTCATAAAATTGTGTTCAAATTTTTTAGCTAAAACTGAAATTCTCAGAATCTAGTGCCAGTTTTCAAAGCCAACATCCAAATCCACTAAAACAATGCACTCTAGCTTTTCTTCTGTTTCAATTTTTATCACTTATTCTCATATATCTTGCTCACCCCTCCCATATACTTAGTGACTCCATTTATTATGATTTACCACTTGGAATAACTTACTCTCTAATCTCTATCTTTCAGATCATGTCTATTTATAACTTTCCTGATTATTTTATTAATCTTTGGTTATTATTAGTCAACCCTCATGTCACTACACATGATTATTATCTTTATATTATTATACAATAATTCACTATGAAATACAATTGAACATCTTCTATGTAGCTATGGTTTTATTAAATGTAGTAAAATACATAAAAATAGCTCAGTAAAGGAACATGAAAACAAAAATAGCATTGTTTTGTTGTTAAAAATATTAATTAACTTGTGTTTTTTTGTATCTCTTTTCTAATTCATATCTGTGTAAATCTTGAAATTCATAATGTATTAATAATTAATGTAAGCACTTAAACACAGGAAGGAATATAACTTCTCTGTCTCTCTTACCTTAATCTCTTCACTTTTTAAGAAATTACTTTTAAGAAATGATCCAAAAATATGCATTCCAAAATTGCTTGTTGAATTGAACTGGCAGAATATAAATTAGTTTGGATAATATATGTATGCTTTATTAGGGAGAAGGAAATAGTCTCATAAAACAGCCCCAAGAACTTTTAATGTATTAAAAGTTAAAATTAAAAATAATCTATGAAGAATATGCCTAAAGGTCCTTTTATGATGTATGGCTACAAATGAGAACCAGACCAATATAATAAAAATAAAAACCCATTTTGATAAAATTTGGAAGATACAGGACAAGTTGACTCATACTAAAAATGTACACCTGTTTGTACTAGACAAAATTTCCTAGAACGTTAGATTCTTTTGATAAAATTCTCTTTAATTTTTAAACATTTATAATATTTTAGTATCAACAATAAGCTATGTTCTGCAATTTCACCAAGGGACAGTATGAATAAGATAAGAAAATGTGAGTTGCAACAGTTTATAAATCTGCCTTAGTGCTTACCATACCACTTATTGTGGATATTGACATGAACCCTCCAAATTATGAAACAAGCATTACTTTCTTGTCATTTTCACCATGACACTGGAAAACAATGAACTTATTTATAATGAAAAAAAGGAGAAAGAAGAGGGCATAGTAAAAATAGGGAGGAAAAGATGGAAGGGAAGGGAGCAGAGAGGGAAAGCAGACCTGAAGAGGAAGAGAAAGGAAGGAGAGAAAAAAGATAATTGACTTGGTTAAAACATGCAAATATTTACTTGGAAATTCCAAGAATAATATTGAACATGATCAATGTACTGTATGACATTATAGCATTGTTGGAAAGTAATTTTCTAAGATGATATAAAGGAAGCAAAAGTACCAAAGATTTTATAATCAGTTCTTTGCTGTGTAATAAGGAGCTAACTTTTTTCTTTTTTTTTTTTTTTTTAATTATGTGACTGTGCTGATGGCTTTTAAGCATTACCTCTCACTGTCCTCCTTGTGCCCTGTTATCTGGGCAAGCTGATAAGAAAGCCTAAGTGCTTCTTCAGTAGGCATGGAAGCGTTGCCTGATCATGACACTCTTGCCACAATAAAAACCCAGACCTTCCTTTCTCTAGCCCTTTGAACCTTCTTAAAAGACCTGCCCTTAGAGAACTCAGTTATGTGAATAATAAGCTTTGTTATACTTGCTTGTGTGTGCTTCTGGTGTATCATAATCCCCACCTAACCATGGACGAAGTATATCTATTCTACAGGTAGCCATGACATGCTGCCACAAATAAAGCCATGTTTCACTTGAATTAATGTCTTGCAAACATGCTCAAAATGAATTACAGGCTCACATTTTATACTAAGCAAAAGTGAAGAAAGAAATTTGGAAATTATTAATTTTATCCACTTTGAATAATTAGCAATTTTTATTTATTTTTACAATCTAATAAAAACAGGTAGCAAATCTGGGTCACATTCTATTACCCAATACTGTTAAAAGCTATGCATGGAGCTGGGGATATAGCTCAGATGGTAGAGTGCTTGCCTTGCAAGCACAAGGCCCTGGGTTCAATCTGCCTAAGAAACTATGCATATGTTGTTTTATTTAACCCTCATAATATTCCTTATGGTAGAAATTACTATTAATTTTATTTCCTGGTGAGGAACCGAACCTGAAATACATTAAGAATTTGCCCAAATATACCCTCATCAAAAATTTGAGATGCACTTAAGTTCACTAAGCTAGTTTGATCTTTGCTTCCTGACTTTGATCCTTATGGTTTTAATTCCTCTACTTTAATGCTTCATCATGATTTAAAAATACAGTCGATTTTATAACAATTAGTGATGTGGAATAATAGGAATATATTTGAGGCCAAAAGTTCATATCAAAATTGATTTATTATACAAAACAATCAGAGGTTAAATGTACTGCTTTATTTATAATTATGCAATTGAAATATTGTTAAAAGCAAAAGGCATGAAATTAATATATACACCAGTGCCTATTCTGTCTTAAAAGTCTTCTTTAATCACCACATTTGGAGACCAACACAGTGACTAAACAGTGGAAAAGAAAAAAAAAAAAAATGGTTGTAGAGAAGTCCACCAAATCTAGACCCCTTTTCCAATTTGAACATTTAATTTCTTACCCTCAGTGTTGCCAATAATGCTAATTCCAGTTTTCTGAACACCGAAGTTTCTTTAAAACAATGTAGTTTTCTGGGGATCTTTTTCTATAAGGAAAAGAAGTTAATATTTAGTTAACATTTACTATGTGCAATCACACTTATGTTTGAAATACACTATTTTGTTGAATTTGTAAGTTGAAAAAAACATTAAATTTTACTCAGAGTAAGAATGTGTTTTATTACTATCTCACATTTCCAAAAGGTCCATTGATATACCTATAATTTAGAATTTATTGACATATGATTATTTTACTTATAAGTAAGTAGTTCTAAAATAATCCATATTTCTTTATAGATTTCCTATAAATTTTTGCTTTTAGGTATATTTTAGGTACATTTTTAAGAGCATTCAAATCTATTTAAGTTCATTTTTACAGTTACACTGGAGCTTGTCACCAGTAGTATTTATGTGCATACATATTACGTTATTCATGTCCTTCAATGTAAGGAAACGAGAAGTCAAAACTGATCATAAGCTGAGGGCTATATCAAGCTCCCTATGTTGGTACCTGTTATGAATTGTTATATAATACTTTCCTTTTTTAGAATTTGCCATTTCACTTATTCAATTACTGAAAATCACATTTTCTTCTGTATCACTTGTGTCTACAATAATCTCTGACTTCTATTTGCATAGTTTGCTTCCTTGATGTGCCTTTGCATAAAAAACAGAAGTTTTCAAATCAGGCAGAAATTAAATTCAGAAATAACATCTGTGACTACACATTTAAAAAGCTTTATTAGACTTTTGAAACCATGCTTTCCTTTGGTTTAAAAAATTAAAACTGAGATATGGTGTCTCTACATGATTTTAAACTAATTGAAGGTCTTGGTATTAAGTAAAAAACAGAAAATTTTGTAAAAGGAATCTATTCTGGATTCATGCTCAAGAGCTAGAGTGATAAAACACAACTGCACCTGACATAGGTAAGAGGGTGTGGAAAGTCAATGGGCTCAAAATGCCTACTACTGTCTTGATATGTGCTGCAAGACCTGACTCTCTGCATTGCTCCGATAAACTGGACTTGTTACAAACAGCCATAGGCTATGGCTGTGGGATATGCTACTCAGAGTCTTATTGTATACTGGATATTTCCTACTTGGAAAAACTTATACCTACTACGAGAAGAACACTAATATTATGGCTAGAATTAACATAGAGAGACCATATAGTTTTTTAAAGTGGATGCAACAGTAAAAACACAAGAAGTAAAGCACTCTGAGTATGATTTGAGAAATTATGACAAAATAGCAAGGTTAGGACATGTAGTATACATACTGAGAACTATTTTCTTGAGCTTTAAGGGGGGAAACATGTCTGTGCTCTCTTCCATATGTCCATATACATGCATACTCAGATCTTCTCATCTCTGATCCCTTAGTCCTATTTGCAGATCCCTGATCAGATAGTCAAGTGTTTGGCCATTGCCCAAGAAAATGTATATATTTTCACAGTGAGCCAGTGGTCCTCCCACATAAAGCAGATGCCCCCATGCATGGCTTCAGCTGCCCTCCGAGAAGACTCTTTGCACTGTCTTTTGAGGCCTGAAAGGAGAAGGGTATTTAACATTCAGCTATTAGCTATTGTCTACTTTGTGCTTAATACTACAATCTGACCAAGAACAAATCAAAACAAAACAAAATTAAAGGAAAAAAAAAAACAAAACACTTGTGCTTTACCACCTTTTCAGCTATGTTAAATCATATACATATCTTCACTCATTCCACTTATATCACTCTTCAAGTATTGATCATATTCCATGTTTAATTAAAACAAATTTTATATGCATCTTACCTTCTCTAACTAAACATAATTAATAATATTAGAAAATATGATGCAGTGATAGATTCTAGAATAAGATTTGTGTACAAATTCTATCTATACTCCTAAGTGTTCTCATCTGTGAAACAATATCGACAATGACCTCTGCTGATTCTACCTCCTGGCATTTATACCTTAGTGTAATCCCCCTGGTTAGATCTAATGACTTACTTCTAAAGGACAGACTATGGAAAACATGATGGGATGTCCTAAGAAGAGGTTATTCTGAATTCCATCTTGCTGGTCCCTCTTACTTTGCTCCTCACTTACCCCTAGGAAAGCCAGAGGTGCCACATGAAATGCCTCAGTTGGGTCCCACAGCAGGAGTTGATGTTTGCACAACAGTCAGCTATAATCTGAGGCCTTCCAACAGCTAGGTGAATTATCCTCCTGGCCATTTCCCCAGCCAGTTGAGCAATGAGACGACTGCTGCTCTGTTGGACACCTTTACTCCAACTTTGTGAGAGTCCCCATTCAGAGACATATTGCTGAACGGAGCCCACACTCCATATCTATAGAAACTAAGAGAAAATAAAGAGTACTTGTTTTAAGCTGCTAAATTTGGGGTCAATTTCTTAAAACAAATCTATCCAAAAAAGCACTGAAACAATTACATGAGTAAATTATATAATAAACCTCTCTTTTTCTGTTAACTCATTTTTTTATTCTAGACATCACACTGAGCATAATAGAGCTTTTTTACATATTTTTATCCTCCTAAAAAACATACGTACAAAATCATATCAAAATCCCCTTATTCTCAAAAATAATGCTATTACTACTTTTATAAATTAGGTAGAAATGCTTAACACATGTAAAATTTTTCTGAGATTCATATTAGGGGACCTCTGAATTAGAATAATGAATTTTGGTGTTTCTGTCAAAATTTTGTAAACAAATGTAAGAAAAATATATACTAAACCTGGGCAGCAGTGTGTCTTTAGAAAATATTTTCTGAAAAGCATATGTGTGACAATGAAGGATGCAGTAGAAGAAACATTAGTTAGTACAAAATTTCTTAACTTGGTCCATGCTGCCTATGACCTTGGGTAACTTAAATTATTTCTCTGTGACTCTTAAAATACAAGGATATGAGATTATGTATGTCATCATATATATGTATATAAGGGGGATAATAATTGTATCTTGTAAAATTTAAATGCACTTATGAAGCAGAATGCACTCAGTACACAGCTGCTATGGTTGTTATTATTATTAAAGGACAAAAAGAAAACATTAAAGTATCTAAATATCAAATCTTTTAAAAGGTCTCAAGTCAAAAATAAACAATCACATGTCAAATAAAAAGAATCTGTTGATTTTGGGTTATTTTAGGGAATGATTAATTCATTTATTTCTAGTTATGAAATTAAAGCAACTAAATTGTGGAAAATTAAAATGCATAAAAGTACAAAGAATATTAAAATATTCTATGGTAACACTGTGTAGCCACACATAATAATGCTTTTTATTATTTTCTTCCAAATTTGTTAACATAAGAAGTACTATTTTTCCAACATATTTTGCATTTTTCTCATAATCTATTATTCATAACACATACATTTATCCTTAAATTAAATAATTTTTACCTTAGTTAAAATTTATATAAAATAAATTGCCATGTATGTAGAATATTTTGCTACTTGAAACAGGAGCAACACATAGGTTACATTCAATAAAACTCATGACCTCGGTACAAGATCAGTAACTATCCATCTGATTGATGGCATTTAATTTTAAATTTTATACAAAATTTAAATGAAGAAAAATTAAATTTTGGGGAGGGAATTTAAGAACTTTGAAAATTAAGGAAAGAATTAAAATGGTTTCAAATAAATACAAAGGAATGTTGAAAGTATTTTAACTTTGCACTGAATTGGCATAGATTGTTATTTTCTAAATACTAGTGAAAGACATCAGAAATGTTTGATCCTAATTAAATAATATCCAAATACAAATTCTTTACATAAATATAAAATGCCAGATGTTTGAGGAAGCTGATAATCCCTCAAAAGGCAAACATTAAGTTATGAAAAATCATTAAAGTTATCTTCTTGGGAGTGATTAGGGGTTTTCTCTCATTATGTTACATTGATAATTGTTTTTGACAAAGTAATTCTTATTCAAAGTAGATATTAACACTCTAATTTACTTTGTAAAATATGCCTTTTAGATGGGCATACATATCTCAGAAAATTACTGATGGTTTCCATGCAAAACTGAAGTTCTTTTTGTTTATTCTGATCAAAGGGCAATACTATATACTCAGTAAGCCACTTACTGCCAAATTATATAGTAAGTATGATGTCTGCTTGTTTGAACAACATCAGACTAATATTGTTTTTAAATATATCATGTAAAACCCTAAGAACTTGGAAGGGGAATGCAGAGGGACATTTCCAAACATCATATAAATGTGTGTGTGTGTGTGTGTGTGTGTGTGTGTGTGTGTGTGTGTATGTAATTATACATAATGTTGATTTTGTTAATGGTAATTAATTGATAATGATCTCCTTTTCTTCCTTTGCAAGGGAACTTTTTAATCCTCCTATCTCTAGGTGGAGTGCTTTTGACCAAGTTCTGAAGCTGAAGTGACCCTGGGTATTGCATAATTCAACAGAACATAGCAGAGGTCATGGTATGGCATTTCTGAACCTGAGTCTCAAGAGACTTTCTGGGACTTATTCTCTACTTCATTTTGCCCTCCACCATAAGAACCAATCCAAGCTAATCTATTGGAATCAGAATTTGTGTAGTAGAGACAACTTGGTCCAGTTATCCTAGCTATGACATGTGAGATGGTATAACCAAGTTCAGCAACGTTTCATATCTGACTGGAAACTGACTACAGATGCAAAAGTGTGTTACTTGTCTGTCTCTCTCTGCTCAGCAGAACCTCAAGTAGTATACTTGTAAGCCAAGTAGATGTTTATTGCTTTAGGCCTTGAAATAATTGCTTATTGTTTTTATTGGAGTGATTTGTTACACAATATCTGATAAATTTTATTTTAAAAAAGTAGAGTTCAATTTTTTGTGACTTTAATCTGTCTTCAGAAGCACACTTCAACATTCAGAAAATATTTTAGGTGATCCTATAGATACAATAATGATTTCTGAAGTATTTTAAAGAAAACACAATTTGTCTATGGCATGATATTAAGTAGTCAAGCTTTACTTTAGGATTTTTCCTACAAAAGGCAGTATATTGTTTACCAAAAACTCAACACACATGTTGGGAAAGATAGCAATCAGCCAGTTACACTTTTATATAAAATAACTGGAAATGAGAATTAATTCAAAGACATGGTAAATAGATACAGTAGAATGATTCAAATCAGTGGTTCTTGGTAGAAAGAGGTGTGGAATTTTTTCCCCCTTGGGGACATTTGACAACGTTTGGAGATTTTTTTTAAATTTTTTTCAACTTGAGCAGAGAGTACTATTGGCCTCTTGTGAGCAGAGGCAAGGAATGCTGCAAAAAGCCCTATGAAGGATAGCATAGCAAGGAAACCAGGTGGCTGGAAGAGGACATTAGCAGAATGAGCAGGTGAAAAAGGGTCTTGTTGGGTAAGCCCCTTAGAAAGATTTTCAGACTGCATTTACAGTAAGAAAGAGAGCCATTGGAATGTATTGAGAGAAGTATAGTGCACTTTGATTTCTTTTAAAATAACATTATTTTGTCACTTCTGTTCAGAGTAGATCACTAGCAAGATAAACCTTTCAAGAAGAAATTCCAGTTGTCCAAATAGGTGGTGGTTTGGACCAGGGTAGAATCAGCAGAATTAGAAATGATCAGTTACTTTCTGAATGTAGAACCAATAAGATTTCTTATCATATTAGATGTGAAGTCAGAGAAAAATATTCAGGCAGAGCTGTAATCCCAGGAGCCTGGGAGGCTGAGGCAGGAGGATGGCATGTTTGAAGCCAGACTCAGCAGTTTAATGAAACCCTGTATAAAAATAAAAAGGGATGGTGGTAGGATGTTTTCTCAGTGCTAGAGCCTTCCTTGGTTAGGGAGAAGAAAGAAGGAAAAGGAGAAGGAAGAAGAAGAGGGGGAGAGGGGAGAGAGAGGGGAGAAAGAGGAGAAGGAGAAAAAGAATGACTCCAAAACCATAAAATCAAAGAAAATAAGAAAATCTAAAGTAACTTTTTAAAACATAATAAGCTAATTTATATGTGACATAACACCACCTATTTTCCCAGTACATATTTATTTGGCAGCTATAGGTTGTTGTCTGTGAAAGTGGAATCAGAGCAGCAATGGAGTACTTGAAGCATTTTCTGTAGCCTTGAATTGGGGATTTTTTTTCCTCAGACCCTTAGGCAGGCTGGAACTATAATAATGGTAAATTTAATAACAGAGTTGGAACAATTAATTCAATAAACCTCAAAAGAGAATTTCTATTGGAAATCTGAAAGCAGTGGAGGAATTAATTTTCCTAATTCATGTATTTTTATCTGAATCAATTTTGTAATCTCAGTTTGGATTCCTGAGAACAGTACACTCCTGTGTCACTTATGATTCTGTATAACCATTTGATATATTTACCCTATTTTAGTTTGTCACCCATTTTTACACTCATGTTCATTTAGAGGTACTTCAACATACTCATTACTTTATTTTTGTCAATTGATATGATAATTTCTATCCTTAAAGGACAGAAGGTCTCACCTTCTTGTTCTCTGTGAGCTGCAGCATCTGATGCATCTCAGTGTAACAGCTGGTGCCCTGTGTCCTGGGCCCACGTGGGCATTTTGTTTAACTGCACCATCATGACACAATCTGCTTTCCTGCAAAACCTTATATACGCATATATAAATTAAATGATATTATCAATCAGGAAAAGAATCACAAACAGAAGAAAATAGGTTTGTTGTGAAAGTTTATTATTGTTAAGCAAGAAAAAAATTATTGTGGAAGTTAATGATGTGTATAATAATATGGCATAAAATGTTCAAATTCACTTTGAAATTTTCCTAGGATTTATATGTAGAATTTAAACTCATAGAAAACATTTATATGCTGTCTATTTGAGTATACCAGTTGTACACTTCTGATTTTAACAATCCAGATGAATGAGAGAATATTGAAGGTAAGTGATTTAGAACTCATATTTTGTGAGACTACTCAGAGTTGGTCAGAAATAAAATTTTTCACTCTTTTTTACCATGAGTACTATGGAAGTATAGAGAATCCATGCAGGCTCACTTCTCCATAGCACTAGCTCTGTCTCCAAAAGCCAAGCGCGATATTAAAACTATTTACACAGAACAAAAATAAATGATAGACAACCCACTTTAAATGCACATAAGTGCTGCATCCTCCCAAAATAAAAATGGCTGACTTATTAAGTTAATCTAAAAAAAAATTAAAAAGCGAGTGAAATTTTTATTCCAAGAACACTATAAATTTAATAGCAGTTTGAGAAATTTCTGAAAAATCATCCATAAGTCCATTATTTGTAACAGGTAATTGACCTGAGCTGTAAAGCAATCAAAGAAGTGAATACTACAGCACTGGTTCTGTTACAGAAATTAAGTAAATTTTCCCCAAAATGCAGTATAAAGAACATAGGTAATTTCAAGATAAGCAGAATATCATTTATTTTTTGCCTTTATTCAAATACTGTATGAATGATTTTCAATTATTTTGTTTTTATATTTCAGTTTCTATCAATACAGTCATTGAGTTTTTCACTGTTGAGAGTAAATTTAATAATTAAAAGCATATTGAAAAATCTCCATCATGCTTTATACATTTTCATACATTTTTATAGGACTATATTATATTTGGATAATTTTCTGTTATTACATGTGAAGATAATATTATCATTAATATAATCATTACCTAATATCTCATTTTGCCAAGTTCTTTGCTAATTTTTTAAACATATTATCTCAAAAGATTACTTTGGAAAATTAAAACATTTACATTATAAAAACATCACATGATCACATTAATAATGAGAAAGGTTAAATGTTGTATGCACTATAAAATTCTTTTTCAAACATCCATTTAAAGAAAAATATTACTAAATTTACTAAACAGGCACTTTTTATAGCAACTATCTTACCTTTAGTTTGAATGAATGCAAATGCTACACCTATCTATTATAGGTGCATTAATTGTATAGAGGTCAATAAAAATACAACTACTGAAAAAAATAAAATGTTCTTTAGGACATGCTCCATGCAAATGAAGCAATTTTAAAGTACTTTTAAACAGAATTAAAAAAAGTAATTTGCATATATATGTATATGTTTGCTCTAGAGATGACTGAGTTGTTTTTTGTCTTCTAACAGAATGTTGTCTTTGTAATTGTTATAAGAGTAACAGTTTGGAGGTCAAAGTTTTCTATTCTCCTAGAGGCAGCACATACACACAACGGTATTTTGCAAGACTAGATTTTGTAAAATGGGTGTTCTGTCCATGTATTAATAAAAACATTAAACTTTTATGGTCCAAGTTCTTTTGAAAATAGGAAGATGAGTTTCTGATTAATCTTGCTATGCTCAAGGAAAATAATGCAATTATTATTTTTAGTCTTCCCTTTAGTAGATGAGCAAGAATTATTTAAGTGTTACAAATTGCCAGCTCAGCTTTTTCCCTATGGAAAACAAAAAGAATGGGCAATTATAGAAATTGTTTTCATAAAGTCTGATACCTACTTGCCACAGCATAACTCATACTCTTCATGTCTTTCATCAAGGTCACTTTCCCAGACTCCTTTCCTGAAAGCTCTGTCTCACATCATAGCCATTTCCTTGGCCTCTTCCTGACCTGCTCCTTCCTACTGTCCAGCCTTCCTTCACTTAGTATATTTACCATCTCCCTGAACCACTGATGTTAGGCTGTACAACAGCAGCTAAGGGCTAACTGCTCACTCTAGTGATTTTTTTCTTATTTTTTTTTTCCTTTCCTAAATCATTCCCAACCATATTCAACATATATTCCCACATATAAAGTTTAGTATGTTCCTACATAAAATACACATTTCTGACCTTACATCCTTCTATGTGACTTACCCTTCTCTACTCTCCTATTCAATAAAGTTCTTAGATTTGTCTACATTTTTGTCTATAATTCCTTTCACACCTCTACTGATACTTATTTTAATAGCTAGTTTTGTTACTCTTGACTACTTTACATTAATGGCCTCATAATTTGTCTTCACATTTAAAATTCTACTTCCTTAGCATGTTTTCCTCATAGCAGTAAGTGTGGCCCTGATATTGTCTTAGAAACAGAATCAAGTCAATTTTCTGATGATTTTTATACCTTACTCAGAAAAAAGCAAACCATCATCTCTTGTCTTCAAAAGTTCAGCATATTTATCATACCATTATTCCTATGGCTAACTCTTTATTGGTCTCTTTTGCAATTTTCCAGACAAACCAAATTCCCTATGTGGCTCAAAGTACATGCATCATCTTTTCCCTGAATCAACCTGGGATTACTGTGACTCAGTTTTTTACTTCATTTAGGGTTCTGCTAATTACTATTGTGTAAAAAGATTTTCCCTGATCACCTACATGCACACTAACTTTTTTTTTATTTATTCTGCTTTAATTTTTCTTCAGATCATGTTACTGTTTTGTTTACTGCCTATATTCCTCTACTCCAACAGTATATTACAAACTCTATGATGACAAAAAATCTCTCCACCACCTTCTTTCTCTTCTCTCTCTCTCTCATTTCATAGTAGGCAATTCATTCAATTTATTATTGAATGAACAAAAGTCTAACAAAAGGATTATCTCTGCTAAATCTCTTTGAATAAATCAATGAACACAAATGCACAATGCACAGATGCTTAAATGCATTGATTTATGTCCCAGAATCTCCCTCCTTATCTATATTCTCTTTTTTATTTATCTGTCTTTTTAAAGATTGAATTATACTTTGGGTTTGGTCTTCTTATATCTTTCTTTTGCTTAGGACTTCTCTTTCATTTCCACTTAGTCATTCATATCCTTATTTTTAAATTTTTAAAAAATTTTATTTGTTCTAATTGTACATGACAGTAGAATGCATTTATACATTTTGATAGATAATACATAAATGGAGTATAATCTCTCATTTTTCTAATTATATATATTGCAGGATCACATCAGTCATGCAGTCATACATGTATATGAGATAATAGTGTCTGTTTCACTCTACTATCAATCCTTCCTCCATACCCTCTCCCCTCCCTTTACTCCTCTCTAACATAAAGTAACTTTTCTTCCCTATCCCCCCCACTCCTATTGTGAATTAGCTTCTGTATATCAGAAAAAATATTTGGCTTTTGGTTTTGGGAGTTTGGCTTATTTCATGTAGCATGATATTCTCTAACTCCATCCATTTACCAGCAAATGCCAGAATTTCATTCTTCTTTTAAGCTGAGTAATATTCCATCTTGTGTCTATATGTATGTATGTGTGTGTGTATATATATATATATATACACACACACACACTACATTTTCTTTATCCATTCATCTGTTGAAGGGCATTTAGGTTGGTTCCATAGCTTAGCTATTGTGAATTGACCTGTTGTAAACATTGATATGCCTATGTCACTGTAATATGCTGATTTAATGATCCTTTCCAGTCTCCTAAGATTCCCCTGAGGCTACATAGTAAACATAATTCATGTATGTATCATCTTCTGCTCAGTTCCTTAATATGTACCAAGAGCCCTTTAAATAATATTTCTAGTTCAGAGAACTCCTCTAACTCCACAGTTCTGTATCTCTCAGATTTCAACTCAAGTTTCTCATGTTGCTTCAAATTAAACACAGATCACAATCACAGCACCCCACTTCCCAAAATACTTCTAATTCTTCTCCAGTGTTCAAATTCTCAACAAATAGAATCCATCTAAATGAAAAAATTAGAACCTATAAATTTTTATGCTTCTTTTTGCTTCTTAAAGTGTGTTAAGTCTGTCTTCTTTTCCCTTAAGCTCTCCGATATAGCACGGCACCTTCAAATGTGTCAATGTAGAGCCAGCCCTTCCTCCTCTCTCCAAATTGTTTGTTCTTCCATAACCAGAGGGTTTTGCTTTTCTGATTACAATAAAGAACAATATATTAATATGGCCTACAATGACTTGCATGGTGAGGGCCCCACCCAGTGTTGGAATTCCTGCTATGTATCATGTTCTCCAGAAGCTAAAAAGTGTTAGTACCAAAAATGATATTTCCAGTATTTTGTATATTTTAAATGTACCAAACTAATCCCCTAAAGAGAATTGCAACTTTGCTTATCTTTTATTTATGGGTTAGTATATTTTGTATTTATATTTGAGGCAATTGGGTATTTCAATATTTCCAGAGCTTAGGCAAAGGTCTTCATCCATCTATATCTCCATTTTTATTTTTCTCCTCTGTCCCTGGCCAACCACACTGATTTTCTTACCCTGCAAAGCAGTTATACATAAAAATTTTACCGCAAAATCTACAGCCCCATTATTCTCTCAGTCCAAATCCTTTCTCCCTCTGCCCCTTTTGTTAAATAACTAGTAAATGACCTCAATCATCAGCCATCAGCTGAAGTCACTCTTTTAAATTTTTTTGACCTCCAAAGACTGATTCAAGTTCACTGATAAAAACTCTCAATGCACATAGCATATATCCAGGTCTGTAATTGCATGGTTATCTCTTTAATATTTTAATTAATTTCAAGCATAACATGGTAGTTGATGTTCCATATTTGTTGTATAGTGTAATGCCTATTATCAGAGAAATAAAACAATTTTGATACTACTTCTCCAGTTGTAGATTCTTTTCAACTTTTCAAGTTAACTACTGAGTTAATTAAACCTTTCTTTGTCCTCTGTCAATATGTTAACAGAGGTAATGCTCTTCCTCCTTGAACAGTGGTGAATTCTCTAGGGCATAATTTATTCCTGCTCTGCCAGCTGAAATACAGATTCTATGACCTTCTCTTTCCCCTAGTGACTTGGACATTTATTTAGTCATTTATGGTTATTTAAGTGTCAGATTATATTATTCTCTATATATGCCCCATAGGACTCTGCCAAAGATACCTCAGGATCACATATCTAAAGGAATGGAAGCAGCCTTTAAAAATCCTTAGAAATATAAATGAAAAGCACCTATAAGAATCTCATTTCTTTTATGTCTATTATAAAACCATTTCTAATATGAACCAAAGCACTCCTAAAACTGGATTTCTGTCTTAGTGAAAAGTTTTTATTTAGACAAAACAAAGCATCTTATTTTAAAAATATAGAGAAGAACATTGTGACCCTCTAATATACCATATTGTGTTTGGCTATACTATTATTTAATCACCAAATAAATTTATTATGGAATACAAAAATGACATATGAAGCAATAGTAAAATATATTAAAATCTAGTAAAAGTGTGTTCATAAGTCTTGACACTTTTCTTTCAGATATAAAATCATCTAAACATTTGATAATAAATAAATCTTATTTATTATATTATAATAATATAATTATTTATTGTATTATAATATAATGTGTGCAGGACACTCAACTAAACCTTTATCTTATTATTGTTGAAATATATAATATTATCAGTATAACATGTTAATATCTGAAATAAATTAGGTAACCTTTTATGTGTATTTACCAATATATAAGGAGTAATTGTTAAGAATTTTTTTTTATAGGAATAGGTTTTAGGAAACATTATTCCTGAAAATAGGTACAGCCTCTAACAGCTTTCTAGGAAAATGGAAAGACCTCAAAGGGATCTTTTCAATCACCCAAACCACCCCAACATGATTCAAATCAAAATAGGAGCCCTTGAGAGAGGCAAGGGGGTCACACAGTCTCCTGTCTGGGATCCCCAAGGCTGCAGAGAGGATGAATGAGCATAGTTGCACAGTAATGAGAACTACCACTGCCTGACCATTGTACTTATGGATTTATAATTCAGTAGAGCAAAAACTGAAATCCAGTCAGGACCAATATCACACTTTATCTCAGTATGATTTTATTTCCCACTGAAATGGTAAAAATAAAAAAAAATTTGAAATGATTTTTGAAATCTTTAATTTGTATTTACTAATAAAGTTTTAGTTATACTACATAGTTTAGAAGGAGAAAAAAGTAACTTTATTCTTTACAAGTTTCTAGAACTAGTATATAGCCTAATGAATAATTTATTTAAATAAATAATTTAATAGTTAACAAAGTACTGATTAGCTTCTACTGGTCAATTTTTGTATGTATATGTATATATATATATATATATATATATATATATATATGTATGTATAAGTATACGATATCACACTAACTGCCAAACACTGAGAAAATATGTGTGTATGTGTATATGTATATATTCATACATACTTTCTGGTTTGACCAGGACTTATATTGTTATCCAAATTTTCAGATTTGGGAAATGAGGCTCCCCAAAATTGAATGATTTTTCAAAATTTACCCTGCTAGCAAGTAGCATGAATAATAGGAAAACCCAGAACATCCTAAGCAATTATAATGTTCTTTGTATTATGAAGTAGCTTATCATCAAAATATAAGAGAAGTTCCACAAAACCTCCTGGTGGAGAAATACGACAGCCAACCTCCAAATGTCCTCCAATAATCCTAGGCTCTTGGAGTCCATGTCATCTGTATCTTTTCCACTTACAGGTGAGGTGGGCATATTCTTTCTTTTATATTGACTAAAATACAGCAGAATCTTTAGTGCTCATTCCCCAATCACTTTCTCAGTTTATTCACTCTTAAGAAAAGCCAGATGTTACTTTGTGAGCTATTCTGTAAAGATGCTTACATGTCAAGGTATGGAGGAGTCTCAATCCAACAGTCAGTGAGGAACTATGAGGCACCACATCCTCCCATGAGCCACATAAATAAGCTTACAGTAGACACTGAACAACAGCATGCATAAAACCTAATGAAAACCCTTTCAGAGACACCCTGAAAAGCTGACCCCACATTCCTGTCTCAAGAAACCATGAAATAATGTCGATTGTTTTAAGCAACGAAGTCATGAAAGAGTCAAGTATGTGGCAATAGGAAACTAATACAAGAAATTAATTTGATTTCATGTAAACTTGAAATGAATACTACAAAATATACTTCTACTTTACTATTCAGGAAAAAAATGTGCCTACTTGTGTTTTTGAACCTTATCAAAAAGAAGAAACTGATGATATTTATAGGCAATTCAGAATATTGTCATGTGTGGTGTGTGTGCGTGTGTGTGTGTGTGTGTGTGTTCTAATTAATAGTCACCATGTTTTGAAGGGCAAGAGAGGAGCAGATTAAGTTTTTAGCATTAAAAATTATTGATTTTTAAATTAGAGACTTTTTTTATGAGGATCCAATTGTAACTATCTCACTGAAATTATGACCTCTGAAACCATCCAAAATACCTGGATAGAAGTAATACCTACAATGACAGCAGAATTGCTTAGTTTAGTAAACACCATTGATAATCCACAGAAGAAAAATGAGAAACCAAGGTGTGAAAGACAGTGTGAAGGTAGAGAAGTATGGGACACAGAAGGCCTTTTTGACAAGTTTACAAGGAGGAGTTGCATCCTCCAGAGAGAGAGAGCTGTGGCAGCTGAGCAGCATACCAGATCTGAAACTTATACTTGCAGATCTCCAGGTTCCTGCCTAGGCAGTCTATTATGTTAGTATTAGTGTCCTGGCAGAGAAAACCTAGGTTCATAAAATCTAGAAAGGACACATCATGCAAGGTAAGCAAATCTATCAGATAATTATGCTCCAAAGGAGGACTCCCAGGACATGTTATCCACCAAGGGCATCAGAAATGGGCTGTGAAAGGCACACCAGCACTACTAAGTCCTTTAGTCTCCTTGGCACACACCATGTGGTAGAAAAGATCATAGATCTAGCCACATTAATACCCATAGTACTATAGGTCCCCAAAGTAATAGAAGCTGGTTTTGATACACACCTTCTAGAAGTCAGAGATCACAATTACTCAAATAAGGATTGAGTGGCAGCTAGGGAAACTTAACCCATAAGAAATTTCAGTGACATTACAGCATGGAGAAATATAGCACAGTCTACAAGTGCTGAACGTCAATAACCAGAAAAAAGTAAGAACAAGGAATCCAATAGAAGGGTTGCTGAACCCAAAGTCTTGATCTCTTGCTCCATTTCCAGATGTTAGTCAGTGTTTAAGTCCAGAACCCATTGGCTAAAAAGGTGGTCTATTCCCTAGGAAGAAAGACCTTGCAAGATCCACAGAAGTGTGCTTTCATGATTTCCCCAGCTTTTTCCTTGAAGGGACCCAAAGTCAATACCTGAGTGACTGAGAGAGTACTTAAGGGAATCGTTTGTGTTACTACTCATAAACCCAAACTTCACAGCTCCCCCTTCCCGTTAGAGCTTTGGACAAAAGAAAATAAATGGATTTCTAGCTAAAACATAGAGAAAATTCAGAAAGTTCATAGACCCACTTATTGATCATTTTTTCATTCCCAAAGTATAGTTTAATTTTGTATACTTGGCATTCTGAGGACCTGCTCTGGGTGCCTTTACTATGGTATAAGTGCTATTGAGACAGGGGTAAAGGTCAGGCAGTCAGTGTAGATAATGAAAGATGGGGTTTGAGAGGGTAACAACTTGTTATGAAAGAGAGAACAATGGGTTGCTAATGGTACGTTTCCCCATTTGTGCTCCTTGGCACTCTGGGCTGCTCACAGTTAACCTGTGTGCTCCTGCTCCTTAGGAATACAGGAAAGAGCAGACAATGATTAAAGAGGGGATTTCCGGGTCTATAAGAAAGCAAGTCACACCTACTTCCATGAAGACTTTCAGCTCTGAGGTCCTCTTCTATTGGCTATGTCTGTTTCTATCCCTTTCCTAAATAAAACTTGCTTGCCTTGGCATTTCTCTGGTGTTCGTTTCTTCAACACCAATGAACAAGAACCCATTTCCAGTCTCCAATGGACTGGTATCACTATCGCAGATGAAGAAACCCAAGAAGAAATCTGAAACTCCCAATCTCTGTCCAAGAGAATAAGCTAAAAACAATATTTGAACCCCATTGCTCCAAGGAAAGTGGAGGTTAGTGTCATTATTAAAACTCTGAAGAATGCAGAGGTGGTGAATCTCTCATATCCCAAACATTTATTCCTCTAGTTCATCTTCCCACTGAGAACAAAGGGATTCTAGAGAACAGCTGTAAAGTAATAATCTCCCTTGATTTCAGTGAAGCTGACAGATGAGTTGTCACTGCTAGAATGGATTAATAAATTGTACATGGACACTATGTTGTCATTCATTTGATAAATTCATTCTTCTTATCCTAATTATAAAATAGAACCAAACAATTTGCATCCACATCTGATGAAAATCATTCACTTAAGAATTTTGCCTGAGGAATATGTTAACTCTTCTACCCTCTGTTATGAGGTAGTCAAAAAAAAAAAAAAAAAAAAAAAAAAAGATCTTAATTGCCTGGGCATCTTACAGAATATCATACTAATCCATTTCACACTAATTGATGGCATCATGCTGATTAAACAGGACAAGCATGAGGTGACTAATATGCAAGAATCCTTAGGAAGACACATGCATCAGAAAGTGGGAGGGAAATTCTATGAAGATTCAGGCACCAACCCCTTCACTGAAGTTTTTAAGAATCCAGGGGTCAAAGGAATGTTAGAGCATTTCCTGCAAGGTCAAGGACAAATTGCTGCATATTTTGTCATACTACAAAGAAGGAAGCACTGCTAGCACACTCTGAGTTGCACATAGGAATAACAGATCTGAATCACACACAAAGTCGCTTCTGAAAGGCTTCCAGAACCATATGGTATCTGGATGAGAGGATGTTTCTGTTGCAGGTCCTCCTTGCAGTGCAAGCATCCCTACCACATCAGTGATAAAAACTTTCCTGATTCTATGGATACTAGAAATGTCAGTGCTAGCAAATTTTGATATTCTACTTGGGATAACCACAGCACAGACTTGTGTATGAGTAGACTCAATGCAGACCTATATGGATTTTTACATAGATATGTACTGAATGTTACCTGTCCCTTATAGATAGGTAATGCTTGAGCAGGGGACATCATGTGCAAATATGTGCAAAAATTCCTAATTGTTAACTGGCTCTTATGGACATATTTAATTATAAAGTAGGTTATATTCAGAAGCAATCCATTATAAGATGGAAATGGTTCTTTTGTGAGAATGTATGAGTAGAAACCAAAACACAAGTAAGCTGCATTAACAGGTAGATTGGACCCCATGTTCCCAACTCCAGTTACATCGATGATAAACCTAGAGTATCTTCAACAGACTGTCAGTAGAAATCTGGACTTTGGCTAGGCATGGTGGTACAGGCCTGTAAGCTCAGCACCTCGCCAAGCTGAGGCAAGAGGATTACAAGTTTGAAACCGGTGTTAACAATTTCATAAGACCCTCAGCAGCTTAGGGAGACCCTGCCACAAATTAAAAAAAAAAAAAAAACAAAAACTTAAAATGGCTGGGAATGGAGCTTAGTGGTAAAACACCCCTGAGATCAATACTTAGTAACAACAACAAAAAAAAAAATACAATTTAATTAAAAAAAAAAAAGAAATCTGGACTTCAAAGGCATCAATAGTGAGAAACCATTACTAGAAATTAGAGGAAGAAGGGGTCCTTGTGATGTAGTGGTAGAAAGCCTGGCAAAATTTCACCCTGCCATCATGCTGAAGGCAGACGGTGTAACTGATGAATGTGGTTATGGTGTTGCCTAGTTTCTTTCTATTTATAGTAAAATGCAAAAAAAGAAATGTAAATTAGAGAACTGTTAAACAGAAAGGAGTTAAGACTTGACTAATTTGACAAATTGTTAGCTTTTCCACAGAACAAAAGATGCTAAAACTGAGGAATTACTTCCTAGTATTAACAGAAAAAGTGGAAAAAGGATAAGCCCCATTCTAAAGAAGTTGAGAAAGTGAGTATACATTTTGTGAAAAACCTTAAAATGATCAAAAGGTCAATGTATTCAGTCACACTGAGTACCCATTAAAGAGATGAAAGTGTACCTCATGGAATGTATCAATCTAACAATAGGAAGGACCTGTGGGAAAAATGGTCCTGTTGTCCCTTAACTCAGCTGGGATCCCAGGTTTAGAAATGCTTGTCTCAAAGAGTTCTGTAAATGTGGCTTTCGTCTAGTGGAGTGAACCACAGTGAACTCAGCAGAAAATCCACAAAGTTTTTGAAGAAAAAAAAAAAAAAAAAAACCCTGAAAACATGGAGTGAAAAGAACAGAAAAGACAGAGAGTTCAAAATGAAAAGAGTCTGTTGGACCATTAAAATTGTACAGTCAGAAAGGAGGCTAATAAAACCACTCTGCTACCTTTCATAAAAAAGGACTCAGCACAACCAAGAGAAAGGGAAAAGTATTCCTAGCCTAAAAACCTAATCAAGAAATATCCAACTTTTACCCAACTATATCTCAGAACTGCTGTAGACTGTCTAGGCTCTCGAGTTCTTTTTAGAACAGAAATCTCTATGGCTGTTCTCCTAGGCTTGTCCTAAAAATAATTTGGGAAGTTGAGTGTGGATAACTTGTATCTCTAGTTGTACAGATGTGCAGCAAGAGAACTACACCAAAGGAGACTCATCCACACATGGACCTGAGTTAGATGGTGAGATTCTGAGCAGATGACACAAACTCTTGGGGATCTTGCGTGGAGGTGAATTCGTTTTGTGGATGGAAGAGTCACATGTACGGGTCAGAATATGAATTATGTGGACAGGCTCTGAGATGACCCCAGGGACACATCTTCCTGATATTTACACCTTGAAAATCCCTCTCCCCTGGAGAATGAGAAGAACTCATGACTGAGGTCTAGTAGAAGACTGCAAAGGTGATGGGGTGACACTTTTGTGAATTTCATTAGCTAGAACTGTGAGCCTCTTGCTTACAGCCTTTTTCTCCTTCACTGAATTGGATGAAGCAAGTTGCTATGTTTTGACCTGTTCTATGGAACAGTCTCCATAAGGTAAAATGAAGAGAGCCTCAATTCAGCCACCAGCAAGAAAGTGAGATGCTCAAGCATTCAAATCACAGGAATTGAATTCTCCCAACAATCACCTGTGTTTGGAAGCAGAATTTTCCTGAACTGAGTCTTGAGATGACACCGCAGCCAAGCCTGATACTTTTCTGCCATCTTGCAAGACCCAAAGTGAAGTTTCTGCTGCAGTGGACACAGATAAGTTATACCTTGACTCCTGACCCTCAGAAACTATGAAATAATAAATATATATTTTCTGAGCCAATAAATTGGTATAGTATTATTATACAGAAACTGATAACACAATGGGCATCCATTTCATTTTTCTACTTACATTCTTTATTCTTTAAAATATCACAAATTATAATAAACTTTTAATATAAATGCTATTTCAGAAATTTTTAAAAAGTCAATTTTTTAAAATGCATAATACCTATTTTGTCCGGTATAACATTGGGGGATAAGGGAAATGAGGTTTCTCATTTCAAAATTTAGCATCTTGGAAAATATTTGTTCTAATAAAGATACAAATTGCCTTTGAGGAGAATTATTTTACTTTTGCTCTTTTTTTTTTCTCCAAATCGTAAGTTGACCCAAATAAGCATATATGCTCGTAAAGAAAATGTAATCCAATTGTGATCCATTGAGCCAAAGCAGTGGTTTGTTCACTGTACTGCAGATGGGGATTCTGGATGGCCTGTGACACAAAAATGAGTCTGAGATATATTAGAACTGTGTGACACTCTAAATGTGTACCAGCATCTTCATACTCTAGGTATTTCTTCTTCCTGGAGATGTTTCCACTTACTTCTCATCAGTTACCTGTGAGCCTCATCCCAAGAAGCAGATTTCGGGCCCCAGAAAATCTAGATTTAGTTCCTGCCCTATCTCAAGGGTAGTGCTTCTGAGGAGAATAGCTCATTGTGGTGGAGTAGCCCTTATGCCTGATTCTTATCAGACATATTATTTCAATATGGTACTTTTCTCTAATAAATGTCTTGTGGAAAACATAGGACTGAATTGACTATTTTATTCTCCAAAAATTTTGTAAGCAAAGGAAATCTTCCATGTCTAAAGATGATATGAAAACCAAACATGAGAGCTAGAATCTGGTTCCATGGATTATTTAGAGAGGGAAAAAGGCCTTTTTCTGTATCAGAAATATAAGATAACACTAGATAGGAGATTCTTAATATCCATTTATATACCACACAGATAAGTTGGAGGGTGCAAAATTAACATCTAATGCATCAGTATATGTATTTTCAGCAACCATACCAAGGATCTTTTTTGGAAGGAACTGTAGCTGCTTGGTCTTTACCAGGTCTCTTTGCAAATCATCCCACATAAACAAATAATGGAAACCAAAATACATATATTTTAAGATGAATCTCATAATGTCAACCAACTCACTAAACATCTTCCGTATAAAAAGGTTTGAAATGATACTGTCTTACTATGTGGGAATTTTAATGCCACTTGTATTTTGAGCCACTTAGCAATATTGTAGGTTCCTGTCCTCAGTATACAGGTTTTTGGAGTCACAATAAAGATGTCCATTAGAGAGATGGAGAAGGGACACCACAAGGGAAGAGCAGTGGAATGGAGCTGATCTAACTTTCCTATGTACACATATGAATACACCACAGTGAATCTCACTTTTATTAATACTCACAGGCACCAATCTAAAAAAAAACTGTAAATAGCAGAAAGATCAGTAGAGTAGAGGGAAGGGAGCAGTGTGAAGGAGGAGGGAAGGACAAGGAAAGGACTGAGGACTGAATTAGAGCAAATTATATTCCACACTTTTATAATTATGCAAAATTAATTATTACATGAACTAAAAAGAACTAATAAAATAAATATATTTTTAAAAGATGCCCATTAAAATTGTTCTATACTAAGGTATCTGTGAATTAATGTCTTCTTAGCCAGAGGAGTCAATGTCTAAAATACAACAAAAAATCTTGGGATTCATTGGGTGAGGTGACATACATCTGTAATCCTAAAGACTCAGGAGGCTGAGAAAAGGATTACAAGTTTGAGGTCAGCAACTTGGGGACATCCTATCTCAAAATAAAAAAAATAAAGAGAGCTGTGGATATAACTCAGTGGTAAAGTTCCTGTGGGTTCAGTCTCCAGTCCAAAAAGAAGAAAAAAAAAAAAAAAAAAAAACCTTTGGAGTAAAATTTCAGAATTTCAGATAACAATAAAATGTTGAAGGGAGATAATCAGATATTTACTATTCAGTCACACATTTATAACAGGTTTGTGTAAGAAATGAGGATTGAAGAAATACAATAAAAAATATTCCAGAAACATCCTACAAGTTTAAATTTTGATGGATAAGAACATAAAATAAACCTTAACTTTTTGTATAGGATACAAAAATTGGAAAAAAGTTCAAATTTGGAGGAGCTCATGGGACCTATGTCCATTCCTTGTAAAGGCAAGTTGGTCTGTGATGTGAGGGAGAGGATAGCGGCAATGCCTCAGACGTGCAGGTACCAGATGAAAAATCTCTTGACATCCATCTGAACTGTAATAGTCACTTACTCAGGGTAAGTGGGAGAAAATAGCCATGGAGATAATGAAGAATCAGCTGCTAGAAAATTGTGGCAGTAGTACTTAAAAAGAATGTATCTCATTCAGACAGTGAAAATGAGTAGCTAGAAATCCCATTAGGGTATCATTATTTCATTAGATACCTAACTTCTCAGATATTCTATTCCAATATTGGATTATCAATTATTTAATGATTTCTATATAATATATCTCATCCCAGAAAATTTCATCTCGGGTTTGTACTCTCCCTCCATTTTCATTAACATAAAGTACACAGTTGTTCTTGTAAGAAATGCTGTGGCAAAATTGTATATTAAAATAATAATACATTATCTATAATCTTATAAAAGGTTTTATTCATGCCCCTGGCTTTTCTTTGAAAGAATAGCTTCCCATACTGCCATTTTATGCACTTGCCCCCCTTTCATCTTGCTCATTGGAGGTTACAGGGAACATATTTGGCCATTTTATATTGTCAGTGAGGTCACTCACCCTCTCTGCATATGGCCAGTTCGGCATTACAGGAAACATTACATAGGTCAAGAGGTAAACGTACAACCAATAAGCAATGGGAAAAAGTTTCTGAACTCTGCAGTCTTGGATCACATGCTACATAACACATTTATAGATGACCTAGACAAAGGACTTCCAGTTGCTACTAAAAATAAAAAAAAATGCATAAATTTGAATGTAAGGAATATCACAAGGCAAAAAAGAGAAATATTCTTTTTAAAATACCAGTCACACTCCAGATATGTGGTATTTCAGGGGGCCTGTGATCAACTTAAATAACAAAACTTCAATTTCCTAGTAAGAAACCTAAGTCACTTTGTTTCTCATCCTGTTACTATTGCATATACACCACCTTTTGTTTACATGTGTTACACTTATAATACCTAGACTGAATTGCAGTGTATATTAATTAATGCCTGCTGGTCCCAAATGTATATGTGCACAAGATTTTTTTGACATTGAGATAACATCAATTTCTCCACTGGAGAAATTAATTACAGAGTGGCAAATTTCGTGGAGCAAAAGAGATATTACAGACACTGTATTTTATGACCTTCACTTTACAGACAAAAACACCAGCATCCAGAGAATTTAATGGATTTATATTGGATAAAGAATATTGGTAACCTGGGTCTTAGTTCAAAGAAATTACCTGGCAGTTAAAAGCTGTCATTATATTGTCCTCCTAGGCCACTATGTCTAGAACATCACCACTTTAGTTGGAATAGAATTCTATATTAAACCACAGAGTTGACATTTTTCATGTGGCTAGTACAGTTACTTGAGAATCTTTCCTTCCTTTTGGAATGTTCTCACATTACGGGTTCTGCATTGCTGAGGAAGTTGTGCGCCCTTGACCTCAGATGCAGTCATATGGCCTAGGCCTTTTACCCTTAGTTACTCATGAAAAACATGAATGTGGATGTGAGCAAATCAAAGAATTTATCCGAATTTGTCATTTTTCAAGAACGCTGTCGGAGGCACCAATTTTTGAGGGATGGATGTTGCACAATTGCTACTGTAAAATGTCAAGCACTATTATAGTGCCAAAGATGTCAGTGTTTTCCTAGAGAAATTTTGAGGTCATGACTGGGTGTTACTACTAGTTTTTCTACCTCTAAGGGCCTCTCAGGTTTCCATCAGATATCTACTGTCATAAACCAGGTTTCTCCTCTGCACCTCTGTGGTTTGTGGCTAAGATCAGTGAACAACATAATGAGAACTTTTTTTGTTCTATTGTTATTGTGAGGTGACTGTGGCAGACTCTATGGAGAATGAAAGATGTAATGCTTCATAGCTGCATTCAGTTTACTAAATTTTATGATACACAAATTACTTGAGGAAAGCAAAAAATAAAAACTAAAAAGTTTTAAAAATTTAGAGAAGGGAGAGTATGTTAACACTACTGGCGCCTCTTACCATTTTCCAAAATTTTCATGCATTGTACAAATTCCTATACTCTGTCACCAGAGACCATAATATTTATTGTGATTTGGGACTGAGGAATTTGCATTTATATTAATACTCCAGGTGATTCAGATGAAGTAGGTACCATAACTCCACCTATCAAAACCAAGAGACAGTCAGAAAAAAAACTAAGAAATAATCTAATTTTTGAAATCATAGTTTTTGGTTTATATTGAAGTTTTCTTGGATTTTATGCTTAATATCCCTTTAACTTATCTCTTTACTAAATGTTGCATGGTTTCAAGTTTCAAGGTCTGGTAGGGTATGATCCAAATTGTTACTGGTTATCTGATGAAAAATTGGCAGGACCTTACTTACTTGCCATCAAATGTTATAAAATGTAAGGATCCTCAAAACCCTGAAGGATAGAATCAAACAAATCTAAGTAATACCATATTTATTGGTAAAATAGCAAATTCATTTCTACCTTTACATTTCTCTTTCCCCAACTAAATGCTATTACACGTCCTAACTACCTTTCATTTGGTCAGTCAGTATAAGTCAGGAAATGGAAATAAGCAAACCAATTCCCAGTATTTTTTTAAATATTTTTTTAGTTGTTGATGGACCTTTATTTTATTTATTTATTTATTTATTTATTTTGTTTATTTATGTGTGGTGCTGAGAATCAAACTCAGTGCCTCACACATGCTAGGCAAGCACCCTACCACTGAGCCACAACCCCAGCCCCAATTCCCAGGTCTTAATGGTTTAATTTTGATGATTTTTTTTTTCTCATGCTACACATCCAGCACTAACTAGAGCATGTTTACTGCTCTGCAATATTGTCATTGTTACTCCAGGGCCAATACTGATAGGACAGCCACTTTGTAGAATGGCAGAGGTAAGGAGAGGAAACAAAATATGTCATTCTAACTTCTTCTGGGCAGATGACATTTTTTTTCAAAATAAGTCACAGGACTACTCTAATTTCAACCATGCAAGAATATGGAATCTTACTATTTCTCAAAGGAAGAGAAACAGCAAAGTTATTAATTGCTAGCCTATCCAAAGAATCATTATATAAACCCCCCAACTTATGTTTCTGACTCTAAGTTTCTTCTCCAGAATCCATTTCATAATCTATGACCTGATTAATCTACCTACTGCATAAGCATGACTACTTTACTCTTTTACAGAAAACTTCAAGTTTTCCTTCCATCACTGAATGAAATACAAAGTTATCGGAGCAATATTTAAAGACCTCCTCCCCAAGACCTCTCAGCCTTCACCAACTTGATCCCTCATGTTCTTTCTGGAAGAAGCTTGTGGTTCAAGCATTTGAACTGCTGACCACTCCTCAGGCCAGACTGTTCCTCTACTAATGTCCTTTCTTCACTAAGGCTGTGTGGAAACCTGAGTTCAGGCTTAGCTAGTACCTATTAAGTAGTGATTATTGGTCACATAAATCTCTTCTATAGTAATTGTTGTCCTCCTATCTACTTATACAAGTACTAGTAATTCTTGAAATTCCATTTTCAATGGCTCCTTTTCCACCAAGTGTTCCCTGATGTTCAAGTGATGTTTAAGGTCATAATCCTTAAAGTCTTTGGAAAGTAGGATACTTATCAATCTTCAGGTGAAAAACTTTTCTGGGTTAGTTATTGAATTGCTCTTAAGTTATCCTCAGGGTAGAACTATAAATAACATTTGTTAAGTAAATGCTTAATTGCTAAATACATTTATAAAACAGCATCTGAACATGAAAATGAAGACATATTTCATCTTGGAAATCATGCTTTGTGTTTTCTTTAATTATTTTATCATTTGGGGATTTTTTAAGACACAGTCATAGAATCATCATTGACATTTTCCCCATATAATCAAATAGGTAAGCTGGTATAGATAACTCTGAGTAGAGACACACAGATGATAGTCCTAATGATGTCTACTATTCAGTTTTAGTCATATTTCTGAGCTCATTAGGGAGCAACATAGAACTGAGGTTACATTTAGTGTAGTTCTTCTAAGTTTGATAAGTAGGTCTTTCCTTTGCAGCTTATCTGAGGAAGTCTTCATTTGGGTTTCAAAGTAGTCCTCAGCTGTGCTACCAACAAAAGGAAAAGCAGAACGGTCAGTCACCAGATGGGAAATTATTTCAGTCAGCATCACATTTATTCATAACATTCAGGATATCGCATAAAGCAAAAGTGGCCACAGAGGATTTTATTTTACTGCCTAGAAGGAACTCCTGTGTTTTTAAGGGATTATATGTTTCCCTGGGTATATTTTAGGCATACTTTACCACTTAACAGGCTTCTCACAGCTCATTCAAAGCACTTGCCATCTCCCCTTTTCTGGCACCTATTATGGAGGTTATCTCTGGTAATAGCAGACAGATTAATATGAATTCTCACATGTGCAATATAACAAATGAGGTAGACTCACAGTTTGAGGGTCATGCTGCTCTACAGCTAATAGTATGATTTATATTTTCTCCCTCAAGTGTGGTATCTATATTTACAGAAGAAACACTGCTCAGTTTTTTTTTTTTTTTTTTTTTTTTTTAACAGAGCAGTTTTCCTGTCAAGGATACTTTGGAAGACATCTCAGAATTCATATAAAATTTTATCTTTTAGAAACAGTAGAGTGTTTTCTATCGCATTACCCTAAAACAAAGTGGATTAATAATTATTGGTTTTATGTCATGTAGATGAATTTATTTATATACAGAAATTATGCAGCTATTAACCCGATTATGCTGTCTATAGCTGCATTCATCATAGATGAGCAATATTTATAACAAGGACAAGAAAAGCTGTGCTAGAATTAGAGCTAGAGCTGTGCTTATAGATGACATAAAACTGGGAGAAATGTACTGCAAGAGATGCGAAAGACATTCAGAGGCTTTTCCCCACTTCCTTTTCTCCACTGAAAATCTCTCCATTTACATTAACGCTCTCTCTTGGTTGGGTGTGGTGGTGCATGCTTGTAATTTCAGTGACTTGGGAAGCTAAGGCAGGAGTATTGCAAGTTTGAGGCCAGCCTGAGCGAAGCAGTGAGACCCTGTCACAAAATAAAATATAAAAAGTGTTGGGGATGCAACTCAGTGGAAGAGTGCCTCTGGGCTCTATGCCCAATATGACAAAAAAAGTCATCTTTACACACTGGGCATAGTTGCTAGGTTCAGAGATTTCTACCCATGTCAACCAGGATTTTCTGATTTGCTCAAACTGGAATAAAGAAAAAAAAGGTGAAAAACATAAAATATAAAGTTGAATAACTCCCCATATTCCCAATCATGTTGAATAAGCCAGTGAGCTGTGAGAAAGAATAAAATCCACAACCACAAAGAGAGGTAAAGATGAAAAACAGATAGTAAAGCATCAGAGTTGTTGGATTCCATTTTCCTAAGATTTGCTGTACTCTTCCCTTCACGTAATTAGACTGCTATTTTATGAATGAGATAAGCCCTTAAATTTCCTTCTTTCCAATGTTAGTTACACAGAGATCAGTTACTCACAATGAAAAGAAGTGGAAATAGAGGAAGCTAAAAGGAAGTAGGAACTAAGCAATAGCATTTGATTTAAGCCTGGAAGTTAAAGAAGCAACGAGATGTGAGCACCAGCAAAAGAGCAAACTAGATGTGCCTGTCAGGCTACTCTGCAAAAAGAACCTAAACGAAGAAAAAACAACTATTCCAGGAGAGTGTTTGAAGAGGGGTGTTAGAGTGCAGAAGGGAAGGGGCAGAGGTTCTATGGAACAAAAAGGCAAAGATGGCTTTATAAGCAAGGGAACAAAGTGCACAATATCTGCTGTAACTTCTTTCCATTTGAAGTGAATCATGAACCAAAAAGGACTTTGCATGGTGGGAAATAGATAAACAGGAAGCCCCTAAACATTCCCCACTAAGGCCACAGACACCTGAAATATGTTTTGGTGGAGAAGCCTGCAGTCTTCATAGTCCCTGAATCAGGACTGGAGAGCAGATGAGGAATCTATGCCACTGCTTTACCCAGGAGAAAGCCCATTCGCTATCGTACCCTCTCCCACACAAGCTCCAGTTACATAGTGCCATCATGAGACACCATTTGCCTGCAAGGTGGCAAAGCAGATAGCTGAATTCACCCCCTGTGGCAAATGAAAACTGACAGGCATCCTGCCCACCATCCTGCAGTCCTAAAAAGAAGGTAGGCACCTCTGTTCACCTGCCCTTGGCCTCAGGAAGCAGCTTTGCAGCCTGCCTTCTCTAAGTGGCTCAGACTGCTAGAGCCCTTTGTTATCACCTACTTAATCCTCAGACACTAATGTATGCAAGGCCCGAGCTACTAAACATGATATGCTGTACCCCCTAAGCTCCCCAGAGTCTCTGCTACCACATGGCCATTAGAAATTGACAGGTACCTTGCCTTCCCTGACACACTAGCTAGGCCTCACTGTCTAAACCAAGCAGATCATATCCACAAGTGACCTATGGAAACATGGGGCCTCAAACCCACACCTATACCCAGAGTCACCAACACTCATCTCAGCTGGTGAAGCAATCTGACCCAACCATGCAGGTAAGGTCACTGAGAAACTCACAGGTATCACTGACATTGATTACCGCTGAAAAGACTACATGCAGACTACATGACCATGCCCACCTAGAGCCAAAATTCATAGAATTAAGCCAACTAATACTCACTATATATCCAGGAGAAAATGTTTTACTATGAAAGCTACCCTATAAATTTAGAAAAGGAAAACGATTGGCCTGACATGCAAATATCAATGTAGGGATAGTAGAAACATGAAAAAGCAATGTATGATATTTCCAAAGGAACAAAATAACAAGCAACATATGCCAGAAAAGAAAATTGATGAATTACTTAAAGAAGAATTAAAATTGACTTTTAAGGAAAATAAACAAATATAAGAGAATATAGATAGATCATTTAGGAAAACAATTCATGATTTAAGTTAGAAATTCAGCAGAGATAACAATAAAAAAATGCCAAACATAAAACATATACTTGAAGAAATCAATAAACTGTGTAGAAAATGCAATTGAGAGCCTTGATAATTGATTAAATCAAGTAGACAAAATAATTTGTGAACTTGAAGATAGGTCTTTTGAAATAAGTCAGATTAAAAAAAGAAAAGAAAGAAACATTTTAAGACTTATAGGGTACCTGTAAGCAAACATGTTTTTACCGTATGCATTCCAGAAGCAGAGAAGGGGAAAAGCCCATAAAAATCTATTTAGTAAAATAACAAATACAAAATTCCCAAATATTGGGGAAAATAGACATACAAGTCTAGGAAGCTCAGTGGAACTTATTATACCTAACCAGAAAGGTTCTCTCCAAGCATATTATGGTTAAACTGTCAAAAGACCAAGACAAAAAGAGAAGTTTAAAAATAAGAGAAAAGCATCAAGTTGCATAGAAGGAACTCTTTTGTAGGTCAACAGCAGAATTCTCAGCAGAAATCTTACATCAAGACAGACCAAGATGATATATTTAAAGTCCTGAAAGTAAAAAAGGATAAAAGAAAAACCCTTCCAACTACAATACTATTCTCAGCAGATTTATGCTTCAGGAAAAAAAAAAAGAAGAAATAAAGGTATTCTAAGACATTCAAAAACAAATGGAATCGATCACCACCAGAGTAACCTTATAGGTAAGATTTAAGGGCATCCTATATCTAGAAATGAAAGAATATCATCATAAAAATAAGCAAAAGTATAAAACTCACAAGGAAAACAGATACATAAGTGAGAATGAGAATAGAATCAAGTCTTATTTCCATAGACAATTAACATTAAACAAAGATGAAGGAAAACAGAGAAAGAAGAAACATTTATACAAAACAATCATAAAAAAATTAGCTAAATGACAGGCATAAGTCTTTGCCTGTCAACAGTAGTTTTGAGTGTAAATGAGTTAAACTCTCTCACTAAAAGATTTAGTCTTACTGAGTGGATTTAAAAACACAAGATCAAAGAGTATGTTTCCTACAAGAGACTCACTTCATCAGTAAAGATAAACAAAGACTGAAAGAAACAAATTGGAAAAATATGTTATGCAAACCAAAGCCAAAAGAGAGCAGGAGTAACTATTACCACCATAGACTTTAAATAAAAAATTATAAAAATAGGCAAAGAAGGTATTCAGCATGAGGACATAACATTTGAAAATATATCTAATGCTGTATCATTGAATTATATAAAGCAAACATCATTAGATATAAAGGGAGAGATAGTCACCAATACAATAATATCTGGGCATCTTAAGAGCCCATTTGCATCAATGAAAGGATTATTCAGACCAAAATCAAAGTAAAAACTTTGAATTTTAATTATATTACTGATCAAATGGATCAAAAGAAATACACAAAGCTTTTCATCAAATAGCAAAATACATAATCTTCATATTAGCACATGGAACATTCTCCAAGATTGACAATATGTTAGGTCACAAAAATGCATCGCAACATATTTTTAAAATAATAAAATCATACCCTATATCCTCTCTGACAATGAGATAAAACTAGTAATCAACAAGAGGAAATTTAGAAATTATACAACAAAATGAAACTTAAACAATATACTCTTAGATGACAAATGAGTCAACAAAGAAATCAAGAGGAAAATTTTAAAATTTCTTAAAATAAGAAAAAATGAGAACAGCATACCAAAACCTTTGAGATGCAACAAAATCAGTAAAAATAGTGAAGTTTATAGATGATTGCCATATAAAAAGAAATGAACAACCTAATGATGCAACTCAAGAAACTAGTAAAGCAAGAGAAAAGCTATTCTCTAATTTTTAGAATGAAAAAATAAAGATCAGAGAAGAAATAAACAAAATAGAAACTAAAAAAAAAATTGCAAAGAACAAAACTTCAAGTTGGTTTTTCAAAATGACTAAATTGAAACTCAGCACAGAGGCTAATGCCTGTAATCCTACCTACTTAATAGAAGGAGAAAAGAAAATGGCAAGTCCAGTTCAAGGCTACCTGGGTACTTAATGAAACCCTGTCTCAAAATAAATAAATAAATATCAGGTGCAGTGGCACACCTCTGTAATCCCTGCAGCTTGGGAGGCTAAGGCAGGAGGATCACAAGTTCAAAGTCAGCCTCAGTAAATTAGTGAGACTCTGTCTCAAAATAAATATAAAAAGGGTTGCAGGTGTGGCTCAGTGGTTAAATGTTCCTGGGCTCAATCCTTGGTACCAAAATAATAATAATAATAATAAAATGATAATATTAATAATAACAAAAAGAAGAAAGAGGAAGAAGAAGAGGAGGAGGAGGAGGAGGAGGAGGAGGAGGAGGAAGGAGGAGGAGGAGGAAGTTGCTGGGGATATAGCTCAGTATTAAAGCACCTCTGAGTTCTTTTCCCACTACCACAAATAAAATAAAATAAAAATGGACAATATTGATGAAGTTTAGGTAGACCAACCAAATAAAATACAGTCATAAAAGGAAAAGGAACCATTATAATTGATAACACAGCAATATAAAGGATCATTAGGAACAATTAAGAAAAAAAATTTGCCGACAAACTGGAAGACCTAGAAAAAATGGACAAATTTCTGGACACATAGCCTATCAGAATTTAAACAAAATACCTATAACTTGAACATACCATTATTCAAAAAAAGAACTGAATCAATATTGAATAAATAATTTAAAATTCTCTAACAAAGAAGAACCCAAGACAAAATGGTTTCATTGCTTAATTTAATTTTTTAAAAGAATGACTCCAAAGCCATAAAATCAAAGATAACAAGAAAAAGTAACTTTTTGAAACACAATAAGCAAATTTATGCATGACACGACATTCCCATTGCTGAATTTAAAAGAAGATTAAAACGAGAACTAAAACCATTTATTCTCAAACTACTTTTCTTAAAATGAAGGATATAAACCCTTCCAAATTTTTTTCTGATTCCTGCACCATTCAATATCTTGATTCCAAAAATATACAAGAAACAGAAAGAAAAAAGAAAAGAAAATTACAGACTAATATTCCTTATTAAAAAATTCTCAACAAAATGCTAAAAACTTGAATCCAACCAGGCATCAAAATGATGTTCCTATGCCATGTTCAAGTGCAATTTATCCCAGGGATGCAAGGATAGTTCAACATGTGCAAATCAATAAATGCAAAACATCTCATCGACAGAAAGAAGGAGATGGGCACAGTGGTGCACACTTCTAATCCAACCTACTCAGGAGATTGAGGTAGGAAGATCCCAAATTTCATGCAAATCTGGACAATTTACAAAGACCCTGTCTCAAATTTAAAGAAATAAAAAGGGCTGAGGATGTAATTCAGAGGTAGAGTACATCTGAGTTCAATGTCGAGGACCACAAAAACAAACCAGCAAGCAAGAAAAAAAAAAAAAAAAAAACAGAATGGAAACAGATGATCATCTCAATGATGTCAGAAAAAAATATTCCATAAAATTTAGCACCTCTTCATGATAAAAATTTCAATAAATCATTTATAGAAAGAAAGTACCAAAACACAATAAAGGTTATCTATAACAAAACCACAGTCAACATTATACTGAGTAGGGAAAAGTTGAAAGTATTTACTTAAAAATCTGGAACAAGACAAGGATGTCCATTTTTACAATATTTATTCTACATAGTCCTAGTCATATCAATGAGGTGAAAACAAAAAAAATAAAAGGAGTCTATAAAAGAGAAAGAAATTATCCTTCTTTGCAGATGGCATTATTTTACATATAGACAGACCTACAAAAAATGAAAAGACATACAGTAAGGTTTCTGGATACAAAATGAATATACAAAATTGGTAGCATTTTTGTGTTTGTGATGCTAGTTATTGAACCAGGACCTTGCACATGCTACACAAGCACTCTACCACTGAGCTACATCCTGGCCCCATCAGAAGGACTTTAACATACTAATAATGAAATTCCTGAAAAAGAAATCAAGAAAGCAATTGTATTCAAAAGAACTACAAAGAAAGTAATATTCAATCTAATCAAAGAAGAGTATGATCTCTAGACTAACAATCACAAAATATTAATGAAAACCCTGAGGATTCTCACACACGCACACACACACACACACACACACACACACAATGGAGAGATCTTCCATGTTCATGAATTGAAAGAATCAATATTATCAAATGTCCATGGTACCCAAAACAACTTATATGCAATCTTCATCAAAATATCTATAGTGGTCTTCACAGAAAATGAAAAAAAAATCATAACGAATAAAAAGATCTCAAATAATCAAAGCAATTTTGAGTGAAAAAGAATAAAACTCAATTATTACAATACCTCATCTCAAAACATACTGCAGAACTAAAGTAACCCCAAAGAGCATGGTATGGCATAAAAAGCTAGTGTATATATTAATGGAACAGAATAGAGGGTCCAAAAATATCTGCTGAACTTAAGTCATAAAAGACATACTTGGAGAAATGACAGTCTCTTCAATGATATTAATGGGAAAACTAGACATTCATATACAGATGTGTAAAACTAGACACTCACCATATAATAAATCAACTAAAAATGGATCAAAGAATTAAATATGAGGTGTGCAACTACAAAACACCTAGAAGAAAACATAGGGGAAACATTTTAATATACCTTTTATTAGTCTACTGTTCAGTACTATAACTAAATATCTTAGGCAGACTGATTTTGTAAAGAAAAGAGGATTTTTCGCCTATAGTTTTGGAGGCTGAATGTCCAAGACCAGGTGTTCTCCTCATTGGTTTGGTCATTGATGAGGTGGTATAATCAAGAGTGTATGTGAGAAACCATGTGTGGTGGAACATGCCTGCAATCCCAGTGACTCAGGACTCTGAGGCAGGAGTCTCAGAAGTTTCAGGCCAGTCTGGATATCTTAGGAAGACATCAGTAGCTTAGCAATAATCTGTCTTAAAATAAACAGGGGAGGAGGCTGTGGATGTATGTCAGTAATAAAGTACCCTAGGTTCAATCAACAGTACCAAAAAGAGGGGAAAAAAAGAATAAAAGAAAGAGTTCAATTGAGAGGAAGAAATCGCATCTCAAGGGGAATCCAGAGAATATGGGGTTCTGTAATACTTTTAGAGGGCATGTCTTCATTTCCATAAGAACTTCCCATCAGGCCCCATCTTTTAAAGAGCCCACTACTATCTCTCTGAGGATCAATCCTTCAACATACAAACTTTTGGAGAACAGACAACATCCAAATCATAGGACCATTAGCACAGTCAACGATATTTTATTTTTTTAAATTTATTTGTTTTTTTTTAATTTTACAGGCTACATTTTGATTCATTGTACACAAATGGAGTACAACTTTTTGTTTCTATGGTTGTGCACAATGCAGATTCATACCATTTGTGTAATCATAAATGTACATAGGGTAATGATGTCTGTCTCATTCCACCATTTTTCATACCCCAGCCCCCTCCTCTCTCTCATATCCGTCTACATAATCTAAAGTTACCTCCCACCCACCACCCCCATTATGTATCATCATCCACTTATCAGGGAAAACATTCAGCCTTTGGTTTTGGGGGATTAGCTTATTTCACTTAGCATGATATTCTCCAATTCCATCCATTTATCTGCAAATGTCATAATACTATTCTTCTTTATGGCTAAATAACTTTCCATTGTGTATATATGCCACCACTTCTTTATCCATTCATCTGTTGAAGACATCTAGGTTGGTTCCACAATCTAGCTATTGTGAATTGAGCTGCTATAAACATTGATGTGACTGCTAATTTTAAGTCCTTTGGCTATATACTGAGGAGTGGGATAACTGGGTCAAAAGGTGGGTCCATTCCAAATTTTCTTAGGATTCTCCATACTGCTTTCCAGAGTGGCCGTACCAATTTGCAACTCCACCAGGAATGTAAAAGTGTGCCTCTTTCCCCACATTCACACCAACATCTATTATTGTTTGTGTTCTTGATAGTAGTCATTCTCATTGGAGTAAGATGAAATCTTAAAAGTTAATTCGCATTTCTCTAATTGCTAGAGATGTTGAACACTTTTTCATATATTTATTAACCATCTGTATATCTTCTTCTGTAAAGTGTCTGTCCAGTTCCTTGGCCCATTTATTTATTGGGTTCTTTGTATTTTTGGTGTAAAGTTTTATAAGTTCTTTATAAATTTTGGAGATTAGTGTTCTATCTGAAGTGTGTGTGGAAAAAATTTTCTCCCACTCTGTAGGTTCTCTTTTCACATTATTGATTGTATCCTTTTCTGAGAAAAAGCTGTTTAGTTTGAATCCATCCCATTTATTGATTCTTACTTTGATTTCTTGTGCTTTGGGAATTTTGTTAAGGAAGTCTGATCCTAACCCAACATGATGAATATTCGGGCCTACTTTGTTTTCTATTCTATTTGGTCCTTGATTCATTTTGAGTTAAGTTTTGTGCAGAGTGAGCGAGAGACTTTATTTCATTTTACTCCATGGATTTCCAGTTTTCCCAGCACCATTTGTTGAATAGACTTTTCTGTTCTCCATTGTATGTTTTTGGCCCATTCATCTACTACAAGGTGACTGTATTTATGTGGGTTTTTCTCTGTGTGTTCTATTCTGTACCATTGATCTGACTGTCTATTTTGGTACCAGCACCATGCTGTTTTTGTTACTGCTGCTCTGGAATATGGTTTAAAGTCTGGTATTGTGATACCTCCTGCTTCACTTTTTCTTCTCAGGATTATTTTGGCTATTTGAGGACTCTTATTCTTCCAGATGAAGTTCATGATTGCTTTCTCTATTTCTATAAGGAATGTCATTTGGCTTTAATTGGAATTGCATTGAATGTGTATAGTGCCATTGGTAGAATGACCATTTTGACAATATTAATCCTGTCTATCCAAGAACATGGGAGATCTTTCCATCTTCTAAGGTTTTCTTTAATTTCTTTCTTTAGTGTTCTGTACTTTTCATTGTAGAGGTCTTTCACCTTGTTTGTTAGATTAATTCCCAAGGTTCCCCCCCCCCCCGTGGCTATTGTGAATGAATTGGTTTTCCTAATTCTCTTTCAGAGGTTTCAACACTTATGAATAGAAATGCTTTAGATTTATGCATATTGATTTTATATCCTGCTATTTTGATGAATTCAGTTATTAGTTCTAGAAATTTTCTGGTGGAATTCTTTGGATCTTCTAAATATAGAATCATGTCATTGACAAATAGTGATAGCTTGAGTACTTCTCTTCCTATTCGTATCCCTTTAATATCTTTAGTCTGTCTAATTGCTCTGGCTAGTGTTTCAAAGATGATGTTGAATAGAAGTGGTAAAAGGGCATCCCTGCCTTGTTCCAGTTTTTAGAGGGAATTATTTCAGTTTTTCTCCATTTAGAATGATGTTTACCATGGGCTTATCATAGATAACCTTTACAATGTTGAGGTATGTTCCTACTATCCCTATTTTTTCTAGTGTTTTGAGCATGAAGTTGTGCTGTATTTTATCAAATGCTTTCTCAGCATCTATTGAATCATATGATTCTTAACTTTAAGTCTATCGATGTGATGAATTATGTTTATTGATTTCTGGATGTTGAACTAACCCTGCATATTTTAAAAAGCATAGAGAATATAGCAAAATTTGACAAATTATATCAAATTAACAATCTCTGCACAGCAAGGGAAACAACAATCATCAGGGTGAAGACACAACCTATGAAATAAGAGAAAATATTTGCAAACTATTCATTGAACAAAGGATTACAATCCAGAACATATAAAGAACTAGAAAACTAAACAGCAGAAAAATGAAAAAGAAAAAAAAAAGGTTAAAAAATAGGGACATAATCTGAATACATTTATCAAAATAAAACATAAAATGTCTAATAAGTATTTGAAACATGTTCAACATCACTTATCATCAGGGAAATTCAAATCAAAGCCCCACTGAGATATCATCTCAACCTAGTTAGAAAAGTTATAATAAAAAGACAAAAGAAAATAGCAAACACTGGTAAGGATGAGGACAAGGAGGAACTCCTGTGTACTGTTGGTAGGGATGTAAATTAGTACAGGCTTATGGAGAAAAGAATGTAGGTTTCTCAAAAACTAAAAAAAGTAGAACTACCATGTGATCCAATTATTTCCACACACAGTATATATCTGAAGGAAATGAAATCACTACATAAAAGTTACTGGAACTTCCACAGTTATTAAAGCATTATTTACAACAGCAGTGATATGCAATCAACCACAATGTCTATGATAAGGATGAATAAATAAATCAAATGCAGCATAAATACAAAATGGAAAGTTATTCAACCATAAAAAAATAAAATCCTGTCTTTTGCAGCAAATGGGTGGACCTGGAGGATATTATGTTAAGTTAAATAGCCAGGTACAGAAAGTCAAATAACAAAAGCCCTGGTCCATATGTAGAAGCTAAATGTAGGTTCCATAGCAGGAGAGAGTAGAATAGTGGTTACTGGAAGCCAGGGAAAGGTAGCAGAGAGCAAGGTTGAGCAACAGACAGCTAAATACAATTCGGAGAAATAAGTTTCAGTGTTCTAGAGAACTGTAAGGTCAATAGTTTACATCAATTTATTCAGCAATTTATCCTATATTTTATAAAGAACAAGAAAAGAGGAAGGTGAAGTCTATCAGTATAATGAATTGATAAAAAAGATACAATGTGAATTATGCTGATTTGATGTTATATATTGCATACATATATCAAATTATCACTCTATCTCACAGTTATGTAAAATTAGTATATGTCTATTGAGTTCTGGGGTAGTTGTTTACACAGCACTCATTTTGTCAGTGGCTGATTAATAAACATGGTTAATATGTATAAGAAATTAAAGGCAAAGCAGGTACAGGGATGGAGCACTGGCAACAGAGAATGAAAGAAAAGAGATGGTGGAAAACAAGGAAAGCAAAAGAATTCCAAATAAAAAGTGAATGAGGTGAGTTGAAATACAATATGTAGTGGAGAAAAGGAAATGATGAAATTTCAGTGAGTAAATTCAGAGGGCTATTACTTGTAGGGAACAGAAAAAAGCAGAAAGATTACAGTACAGAGGAAAGAAAATACTTTGGGATTGGTCTTAGAGACAGGAGAATTTGGTGCATAGAGGGAAGAGGAGGAGTAAGAAAAAATGGTCTTCAAAGAAAAACTGGCAGGTGGTCTAAAAATATTTTACATACCTTAGATATAGAATAAAAAGGAATATGATAATCATATTGCATGCCAAAAGAAAAATTGGAAAAGAAAAATGAGGTATGATTAGTACAAACAGCATGTGAAATTACCTAATTTTCTTTCACTTGTTTAGATTCTGATCCATCACATTATCTTGAACTCACTCCTACAATAAATGCCCTGAGTGTTTTCAGAAAATGTCCTCCTCACATAAAATAGGCTGAGCAACAGAACATGCAGACTTTATTAAAAATACTCAGGATATCAGCACTGATGATTTAATCATCATGTAAACTTAAGAGTTAACATTTCAAAATTTCTCCTTGCAAATGAAATTTTCTCTATTCATAAGAAATTGTTTTCCAATTAAAGAAAAAAAAAGATGAAAAGAAGGGAAAGGAGAAAGAGAGAAGTAAGTTAAGGAAAGAGGCAAGAGGAAGGAAAGCAGAGAAGAAGGGAAGGAGAAGAAAGCAAACCCACGTTCATTAATTGTTAAAGAGAATCCATGCTGATTGAAAAACCAAAAAACTCCAAAATCACTTTTGCACTGTTCTGTAAAGCCAAGCTTGATGAAATTCTTGATTAATTCTACTTATCTCCATAGAATAGGAACATATAGCTAATGATCTTTAAGTTTTAGAGGAAATAACCTAATAAGATATTAAGTACCTAGTTCTTATGGAATGGTTTTGAGGAAAAGGAACCAATGAGAAGCTGTTCCAATTTTTATAGACAGGAATGAGAAAATATTCATGCAGCTGTGGAGTGGCTGTGATTTTTAACTCAGAACACAAAGTTGGTCTCCTAGAGTACAAGTTATAGATAATCAACACACACGAGACTCTCACCAAAGTTAATTATCTTGCCTTCCACAAGATGGAAATAGATGAGACTTCCATAGCTGATCCAAACTCCAGGAAGAACTAAAAATACCATCTATCTCAAGAAGAATCATGTCCCAAACCAGAAGAATCTTACAGGGAAAGTGCAGGAAAGTCACTGTCATGTAGAACTTCTGTTTTGACCATGCTTCTACCACCTAGGTTATTCTTCTTAGTTCCAATTATTTAAATGTACCTTGTAAAGAGAACAATTTACATGGTCTAAAGAATTGAAAAATAATATAATTATGTTTTTGTCTTTTAGTTTTTAATCTAAAATAATTTGTATATCCATATTTCAAAATTTTTAAGAAAAATTTGCATAATTTGATAATATTAGGTTATTTTGTATAGAAGAGTTTAACATATGGGCACTATAAAGATGATTTTCCCCTCTATGTAATTTGATAATTATTTGTATGAAGAAAATACATGCATAAATCAAAATGTTGATCCAAATCAGAATGCAGACAGGCTGAGCATTGTTGATGGTCAGCAAGTACCTAATTCCTTAGATAATTAAAGTGCCTACGGTGAAGTAATTCTAAAATAAAAGAGATTCTCTTATACAAGCTTCAATCAATAACAATAATTAAAATCTAGGCGAGAACATGACAGGTTGTCATTTGATTTGTCTCCTATCTGTGTTGACATGCATTTCAATACTGAAGAGACAGCGACTTAAAAGTTAAAATTGGATTATATCTTTTCACAGAACAATTTTTGATATGTGAGGACTATAACAGAGTGTTACTTTGTGATTAGTACTGGAGAATATGGCATAACTGAGGTGCCAGAAATACCCAGGGGAATCAATTCTGTGTGCTAAAGATATTAGTGCTGATACAGAGATTGAGACGTATTGAACTGCTGCACAGATATCAAAGTGGATTTAGTAGATCAGTGTTATGTAGGTAACACAGTGAGGCATCCCCAGGCAACTACAACCCTTAGCAGTTGGCAGAGGCATGAGGATTGGTTGGTGAACACTTATGAGACATTCTCAGGGACTGTAGACCTGAGTGGGAGGCCCCTTAATATAGATGAGTCAAGATCTATAATGAGCCTGAGATTTTACACTACTTCTAAGTTAACAAACTACTGTGCTGCAGTTTTATGGATGCTAGCAGAGAATATATGACCATATATATGAAAAAAAAATAACTATTTGTCTATATGCCCATGTTGTCATTAATTAATAATAAATTATTACAAATAATTCAGTATTTTGAATTGTGTAGAGTGATTAAGTCATACTTGATAAAATTCATACTTGCCAAGATGTCTTTTTTTTTTTTTTTGCGGTACTGAGGATCAAACTCAGGGCCTTGTGCTTCCGAGGCAAGCACTCTACCAGCTGAGCCATCTCCCCAGCCCAAGATGTCTTATTTTTAAACGTTTTAATAGGTAAAATTTCAAATATATATGATCAGGAGGATAAAGGACATTGCCACTCATTGCACAGCAACCAGACAGCAAAATAAACTTCACATAGTAATGATTTAATGGAATGACAGGATAAAGGTATCATAATGTTCCAACATAATGTTCCACTTTCTCCCCCTGCCCTCTCTCTCTCTCTCACCCACACACAAGCATATTGTGGCCTCTTTTGTCTCCTGAGTTCAAATATTAATTTTATCAGACTCTATCAGGCTGATTAATTTATATAGATGTATAAAATAAGCATTGTTCTCAAATAACTTATTTTCCAAAAGCAGAAAAGTTGATTAAATGTAATAATTGAAATTGAGTTTGAAATATTATCATTTTGTGAAAGATGCATGAGTTGAGTTCATAATAATTTATAAATTGCTCTTTTTATCAAAGGATTAAATTAGGTCATTGTAAATGTATTTTCACACAATTTGAAAACATGTACACAAATTTTCTGCTTTTGCTTTTGTTACTAAGCAAAATTATCTGGTTCAAAGGGGTAGACAGTCACTTTCTACCCAGTTGAAGAAGGAAAAATGTATGCTGGCAAAATTGGTAATCAAGCCTGCCTATGACATTCTGATTATTTTAAGAGTTTACAAATTATTAGAGAATAAATATTCATACTGTGATAAAATTATATATTTGCTAAGAACCCTGTTGGAAAGAAATCTCCTAAAAACCTGAAGTTAAACAACATAAATGTGAAGAGCTACAGAAAATTAAAATTTACATTAAAAATATCAAATTAGAAAACGTTTTGAAATGTAACATTGGTACTTATTTGCACTTGTAACTAATTTATCTTACCAAAAAGTTTAATAACCCAACAAATGCACATATGCTAAGAGAAAATATCTTTCCCTCTTGATTTTATCTTGGTTGGTTTCAAAGCTTGGGGAGGATGTGACTGTGTTCCTGCCTCTCCAACACAAACCCTCCTTAAGAACCTCAGTTTTCCAATCTGTAAAACTACTGTGTTCTCCTAAGTGATACCCAGGGTCTCTCTTCATCTAACCTAGAGGTGCTACCCAAGGCTGCATTTTTATTTATTCATTTATTTTTTTTAATTGGGAACTCATGAGAACACATATTTTCCAGACCTGAGCAGGACTGGGTAGGGGAGGCGAAAGAAGCACTTATCTCAGGCACAAAATTTAAGGTGCTGCCAAAAGTCCAGTCATCAAAGTAAATTCAATATTAATTAACATTTTAAAAATTAAAGTTAGTGTTTAAAAAAACTTACTATAAGCAAAATACCAAATTTCGTATAAATGTAGGAATTCACTATGCGCTCAACCCTGTCTCACAGGACTCTCCCTAATCTCCTCTGTGGTCCTGAGTCCTTTTCGGAGGATCCCCACTCACCAGGCAAGTGACACCAAACAAGTCATTAGTTTCTTCATGCTTCGATTGCCCCACAGTAAAATGGAGATTAATAATAGTATTTTCTTGAACTCCATGGGATGAATGAAGGAAATAAATAAGATAATGATTTCAAAGTCCTTGTCATAACACTCAGGACACAGAGAGTGCTAGATAAATGTTAGTTATTACAATTTTAACTCAAGCGTAGCCTTTACTATAATTTTTCAAAATGAATCACCATTTTGTATAAAACACCTTTGATGAACCAGTCAAATGACTGGACATTCCTGCTCACACAGAATTCAGAATTAAACACCATTTAAACATTTATGAATATTAATTTTAAACAAACTGTAACTCCTCTGTAATTCTTCAGATTATGATGCATGTTTATTTAGTAACACTGGAAAAATACATTGTCTAATAATCTAGGAAAATAGGAACTGCTCTTTGTGGTATTTTGTTTGAAATTTTACCTATTAAAACATTTGAAAATAAGACATCTTGGGCTGGGGAGATGGCTCAGCTGGTAGAGTGCTTGCCTCGGAAGCACAAGGCCCTGAGTTTGATCCTCAGTACCGCAAAAAAAAAAAAAAAAAAAAAAAAAAAAAAGACATCTTGGCAAGTATGAATTTTATCAAGTATGACTTAATCACTCTACACAATTCAAAATACTGAATTATTTGTAATAATTTATTATTAATTAATGACAACATGGGCATATAGACAAATAGTTTTTTTTTTTCATTAAATCAATGTTCTATTTCCAAATCCATCTGATCATCTGGCTCTGTTTTTAATACTTTCCCTTGATGTTTCATAGGTTGTTTTCTTTCCTGATTCTGATTACCTGTTCATCTTGTTCCAGATCTCCTACAAACTGGTTCTGCTTTTCATTTCTAAAAACCAGAAACTTTCCCACTTTCTTATTTAAAAGTATTCAATAAATATTTAATGCCAAAAGAGTAAATCCCTACTCCTTTGTGTGACCTAAATACTTTTTATTAAAATTGAATATCCTCTATTTTCCAGTCTCATCAGTTCTTTTTAAACTGATAGGTGACATACTATAAAATTAACCCCTTTAAAATGTGCAATTCAGTGTGTTTTAGTATATTCAGAGTTGTGCAACCACAACTCCACCTAATTCCAAACTGTTCTATCACCTCCAAAGGAATTACTGGACTCATTAGCAAGCACTTGGATTCTTCTCCCGCATCCCAAGCTCTTTAAAATGAATAATCTAATTCCTGCCTCTGTAGGTTTACATAATTCTCACATTTCACAATTATAGAATCTTACTTATCACCTTTTCTGTCAGAGTTCTGTCATTTGAAATAATATTTTCAAGGTTTGTTCACATTGTATTTGTTATCAGTACTTAATTCTTTTCCTTGGCTTAATAATATTTCCTTATATTGATATACCACATGAGTTTAACCATTTGTCACCTAACAAATTTTCAAATTGTTCACACTTTGGTTTTAATGAAATTGGTTTTAATGAATAAAACTACTTAATGAATAAATGAACATTCATTTGCAAATTTTTATGTAAATACATGTTGTCACTTCTCTATTAGAAGTATAACTAGAAGTGTTCTAGTTAACTGCTGTTTAACTTTCTGAGGAATAGTCAAATCTTTTCTCCAGGAGCTACATTTTATATCTGCTACAGCAATGCATGAGGTTTCTAACTTTTCTGGATCTACACCAGGTGTTTTTTGTTTTTTGTTGTTTTTCTTTTTTTCATTTTCTTTGTTTTCTATTTTTAGTAATAGCTATTTTGTGCATAAGAAGCAATATATCATTGTGATTTTATTTCTTTCCCCAGTGATAAATGATGTTAAACAACTTTTCCTGTTTTTATTTTATATGTCTTCATCTGTTATTGTATTTCCAATCAGATCCTTGGTCCCTGTTCCCATTAGTTGTTTGTCTTTTTATTAGAGGGTTGAGAGTTCTTTAGATTTGGGGGATTACTGTATTCTTACCAGATAAAATATTTTAAAATATTTCTCCCATTCTGTGTGTTGTTTTTGCACATTTTTGATAGCCTGTTTGACACACAAAAGATGCATTTAATTTTAATGAGTTTAATTTATGTGTTTAATTTTAAAGGATTTAACATGCATATGTATTCTTCAGATGCTTACTCTCATTAAATTAAATAAACTTTAAGCAATTCAGAATTTTTTGCTAGTGGAGGGTATCCCTTCAATGTTGCTAGCAGTGGACAGATCAGTCTGGGGCTTGGTGAAATTTGGAGTAGCTCTAGCAATTTCTTAAGAAAATGATGAAACTTCCACCTTTAATTGACTTCCTTTCAAAAAAATTTTTCTGTAGCATATGGTACTGCTTAATAGCATTTTTTTCTATAGTAGAATTGCTTTCAAAATGGGAGTTCATATACTCAAACCCCTTTATTTCTTTATCCATTCTATTTTTATAATATTAAATCCGTTGTTGGCAGTTCAACAATGTTCATAGTATCTTCACCATAAGCAGATTCCATCTCAAGAGTCACTTCTCAAAGTTTGCTCATGAGGTTGTACCAGTTGGGTTACATCTTTAGATTCAACTTTTGATTATATCCTCTTGTTATTTCTATCTTACTCTGGAATACTTTGAGTTTGTTCTTCTATCCAGAACATTAAAATTTTCTCCATGTCATTATCAGTGGCCTGAGCTAGAAAGGCCTGGCTCCTGGGTCCTTTAGCCACTTTATGATCCCAAACATCAGAGAGATGAGTGGTTGGAAAAGAGGAAATAAATGAGTGTAGTCAACACCAGGAAGGACAGGGGGAATAGCATCCTATGCTTTGACTTCAAGTACTAATTAACATATTCAGGAATATAGGAGGAGAATAAGGCAGGGGACAAGAAGTGCATACAGTTAAACAATTCTGGTCAGGCTGTGGTCTGTTTGACAATTATCTCAGGTCTGATTATATGTGTTCCTGTTGCTGCCAAGGAAATCATTATTACTTTGGGTTAATTTTGTTTCCAGTCATGGGGGTAACTGCCTGCAAAGCTCACTGTTCTGGAATTTAAGATAAGCTGAGGAGGAGAAATGAATTAAAGAAACATGTCAGAGGAAAAAAAATGGGATTAGTTAGGCAGTGACTGGATTAATCATAGTCCAGAACCAGACAACGTAAAAGTTGGGGGTTGGTAATCTGTTGACCATGGTGACCTGATAAACCTCAAAAATAACTGAGTTAGTCTTATCTTGGGGTCTTCATCACTGAAGGGGAAAGAGAGAGATTAGGTAAATTTATGGCAAATCAACAAATACTCCTTAAATGGTTAATGTGTCTATGTGAAAGGGTATGCAAGATTCTGACTCAAAGTTGGAAGAAACAAAGGAGATAGATAAAATATGAAGGTGTAGATGTCAAGATTCTTATCATACTTTTTGTCACCCATTGGACATCTGCAGGTCCAAGTAAAGAGTCAGTGGTTGCAGCACAAAGCCCTAGTTCCTAAAAACCATCCTAGGTTACTATTCCTATCACAACCACACATCAGAGGTGTTTGTCTACAGTAAAGCTATTGGGACACTAATAATACATTGCTTAGCTTCATGACCTCCAAAAATAGATTTTCAAAGTCAACCGAAAGAAGGTAAGGTTGAGTGTTTTTATAGATTCTCCTTCATCTATAACATCATACGTAAGGGTATTTCTCTTTCTCATCATTTATATGTTCCCTGGAGTACTACTTTTAATTTCCTTGAAGAACTTTTCCTTTGCATTCATAAACTAGCAGCTCGGACAATAGTCTTAGCGTTAAGTCTAACCTAGCTTTTAACACACCTTCCTCACTAAGCTTAATGATTTCTAGTTTTTTATTTAAAGCGAGAGATGTTCCATTCTTCCTTTTACATAAACACTTAGAGACCATTTTAGAGTTATTAACAGGCATAATTTTCATATTGTTATATTTCAAGGAATAAAGAAGCCCAAGGAAAGGGAAAGAGATTGGGGAATGTTGCTTCAGAAACACACTTTTATCAATTAAGTTATCATCCTATGGGCATGGCATATGGTAGCCCATAGTAGTTACCATAGTAATATTGAAGACTACTAATCACAGATAACCATAACACATGTAATAATAATGAAAAAATTTCTAATATTGTGAGAATTACCAAAATGTGACACAGAGGCCTAAAATGAATACATACTGCTGGGAAATTTATGACAAAACACCTTCTCAATGCAGAGTAGCTGCAACATTTAATTTGAAAAACTTGAAGTATCCTCAAAGTATAATAGAGTGTAGTGCAGTAAGATGAGTATGCCTGTAATAAAATTTAAAAACCCAAATTGGCCTGGAAAGTCATAATAGATTTTGATAAGTGGCTGGTTTGGTTTCGCTGGTATTTGGTTGATGACTTTTGCATCCATAATATAAGGAATTAAGTGTTTCCAAAATATTCCTCTCTAATATTATTTTCAACTTGCTGTCTTAAGACCCTTTGGTAAGAGAAATTTGTACTTATAAAGGAAATCTCCATTTGTGAGAATGTCTCTTGCTCTGGAAAATGGAAGAGAGGGAGGATTATTTCACTAGAGAATGATTTAAATTAAGATCATGAATCTCATCTTTGTTTGATTATCATCTTCATTCTTCTGACCATCTTTACTTTCAAGCTTCTTTCATTGTTTATAAAAAAAAAATGTGTAAGTCAGAAGTTGAAGCTCTACGCCTTTGAAATGTACATTTTTTACACTGTCTTCTCTAGCACCTGATAGCTAACACATTAAAATGCAAATTTAGGGAATAAAACTCATCATCAGGAGAAGAAAGAGACAATAACAAGTTTAAAAAATTGGGCAAATAAAAAATCTTAAAAGTCTTTTACACAAATATTAGTAAAAAGCTTTAGCCACCTGAGTGAGTAACCTTAATTTGTTTTCATCTTCCATAAAAACAGTTTGAATACAGATGTTTTATAAACTAGTAAGTTTATTGTGATTATATGTGACACATGCCTAAAATTTTCAAAGGAATGTTATAAGCCTTTTCTAATATCTATGAATATTGTTTTGTAGTTTTTAATATACATGTTTTATACTTCTTTGGTTAAGTTTATTTCTAAGAATTTTATTTCTATTAATTCAACTGTGAAATTGTTACTGAACAGCACAAGATCTAGCCAAGGAAGAAAGACCCTAGGTCACAAAGCCCACTGCTCCAGAAATATTCAGAGTCAAATTGGTAGGAAAAGAAGTTTTATTCAAAGTCAACTTTGAAGGAAGGTGAAAGATAACTTCATTGTTTCAAAAGTCCCATCTCTACAAAAGCTGTGGGGTTGGGAAAGGTTTTAAGAGGGCCAGGGATATGTTAGGACAAGATGGGAGTTCCACAGGTTCTGCCTGCTTCCCTATTCTTGGCAGGAAGGAATCTCAAAGGTGTTCAAGGTTCCAAGTCCCTGGAGCCTCCTTTTCATACCAAAAGAAGCTAGGACTTCCTTGGGCCAGCATCTGTATCTCCCTTTCAGAGAAACATGCTTTTTTTTTTTTTTTTTTTTTTTTTTTTTAAATAATAAGAAGAAAAAGATATTACAGAGGGTTCTCTTTAGAATACCAAGCGGAGCCTGGTGGCAGCAAAACCTATAATCCCAGGTGTTTGGGGAGGGGCCAAGGCAGGAGGATCATAAATTCAAAGCCAGTCTTAGCAACTTAGCGAGGCCCTAAGCAATTCAGCAAAACCCTGTCTCTAAGTAAAATGTAAAAAAGAACTGGGGATGTGACTGAGGAGCTCAATCCTGGTTCAATCTCTGGTTAAGAAAAAAAAAAAAAAAAAAAAAAAAAACAAAAACAAAAAAACCACTTAGAATACCAAAGAGAAAATGTTAAAGATAGAGAAATGTGGTGGAAAAACAGTTGGGAGTGGGAGGTGGTTCACAGCCTCCCTCCCTAATCTCCACTCATCATAAGGAAGTCATTCCCAATTTCAGATGGGGGTGTAAATTGTTTCATAAGGATTTATTCACCTAATTTTATTTCCATATTGTGTGTTGCCTGGGTATAGAAATGCAACTGAATTTTAATGTTCTGATTTCTTATTTTGAGGTCCCTTTGCACACTCCTGTTATTAGTTTTAATTGTATGTGAGTACACATATTTTCTTCAGTCTTTTCTGTATATAAGAACATACTGTCTGCATCTACAGATAATTTTACTTCTTGTTATCCTGAGTGAATCTCCTCATGTTGTTATTAATCAGATGGGTAGTGTTTGAGACAGGAATTGAGGGATACAAAAAAGGAAAGATAGTCTCAAAAGAGAAGTGGCCCTTAGCCACTCAAAGTGGCTCATGCCTATAATCCCAGAGGATCAGGAGGCTAAGGCAGGAGCATCCTAAGTTCAAAGCCAACCTTAGCAACAGCGAGGCACTAAACAACTCAGTGAGACCCTGTCTCTAAATTAAATGCAAAATAGGCTTGGGATGTGGCTCAGTGGTCAAGTGCCTCTGAGTTCAATTTCCGGAGCCAAAATATTAAAAAAAAAAAAAAAAAAAAAAAAAAAAAAGAAGTGGCCCTAAACCATTGAAATGCCGGAGAAACCCAGGAACCTTTGAGATGGAAAACAAACATTCCAGAGCAACTCAGCCCATGTCCTTCACCTTCTCCTCTGCCCCTCACCCTTGACCCATACCCTTACCTGCAAAAAGTAACATGAGTGCAATGTTCAGGCCCTGGAAAAATGAACTCAAGTTGTGTAACTCCATCTGTATCCACCTCTAGTCCAGCCCCTAGCAACTGTCCCTCTGTAAATTTTTTGAAAAAAATTTTTAGATATTGATGGACCATTATTTTATTCATTTACTTATATGTGGTGCTGAAACTTGAATCCAGTGCCTCACACATGCTAAGCAAGCACTCTACCACTGAGACACCTCCCCAGTCCCCTCTATAAATATAATAGTGTGTGCCAAGGGGTTGCTGACTCTTCTTCTGAAAGTGGCCCACATTCTCTCATAAAGGTGTATCCCTGGCTTTACCCCCAAAACTTCACATTCTCAAGATGGCTGGCATTGTTCTTTGCACTCTCACGATGGTTTTCATTCTCCCTTAAATGTCTATTTTTATCCCTTAAATAGTCTCTTTCCTGAGATAGCCCACATTCTTCCTTTAATGTGTATCTGCTTTTATAAATAATTTTGTGTCTCTGACTGGAATGTGGTGAAACTGTTTCCATTTTGGTATGCCAAGAGTCCCACTTGTCATGAATTGAGGTCCCTTTCTTGGGGAACTTCTCAGACTACAGTAAAACCTTATTCTTCCACTGTTAATATGATGTTATGTGTTTTTTCAAAATATTCTAGAGGTTGAGGAAATTTCTTCCTTTACTAGTTTCCTTGTTTAGAGAGTGATTCATTACAAAAGAATGTTGGATTATGGCAAATGTTTTTTCTATAGTTATTGAGATATCATGCACTTTTTTTTTTTTTCTCCCCTCTATTAGTATGATATGTTACAGTAATTTTTGTGTTGGGAACAAGTCTTATCTTCCTAAATAAATTTACTTGGTCATGGTGTATGATCTTTTTGATACATGGCTAGTTTGGTTGATAGAAATTACTTGAGGACTTTGCATCCAAAATCTAGGGAAAATTATTATCAATCTAGACCATAGGCCTGACACTGGAGTCCCAACAGAATAAGGTTGGCCACTTGTCTCAATTGACCAAACATGAGACAAGTGGTAGTGAAGAAGAAAGAATTTATTCTCACCGTGTCCTTACTAGGAAGAAAAACAGAGTAGCAAATGAAAGTCTGTTTCTCTGAGGAACTAAAGAGTCTTGGGGTTACATGGGGAAAGAGCAAAAGCAAGGGTGTGGGTATTGCATAACTGGTGATATTGATCAGGCCATTGTCTGGTTGATCATTTTCTTAGGATCTGTCATGCAGAGGCCTCTCATCAACAAGAAAGTTGGTACTGCTTGGGGGCTATTTTTGAATCTGTTCACAAAATGCTTATCCTTCAGATCTGCTATTCCTAGAATCCAAGGTGACTATTCTACAGAATGAGCAAAACATTAAGGCAAGATGGAGTTAGTTAGGCTAACCAATGGGTCATGCTTCAGGTTTAGGACCATGATTGATGAATTCTAGGTACCACTCCAATTGTCTAGAATATGATGTTGTAAAAGTTGGTGGACTGATAATCTAAGATGATCTGCTATAAATCTTAAATCTTAAATGTGTCTTAAATGTATCTAATTACTCTTATCTTGGTGTTCTCAGTCTTGGAGAAGGAGGAGAGAGATTAGGTAAATTTAAGGCTAATGCAAACACATTTTGAAAGATTAATCTACCTACCTGCAGAATTAAGCAGGAACCTGACCCAAAGTTTAAGGTAGCAAAAGGAGACAGATGCAGTATGAAGACAGATGTGCTAAGCTTTTATTCAGTTTTAAGTTATCCACAAACTATTTTCATATCCAAATGAAAAATTAGTGCTTATAATAAAAGCAGTACTTTCATCTGTGTTATAATATCAGTCTGTAGACTCTTAGAATAAATTAGAAACTATTCTATTTATTGAGAAATTTGTAAAGAGTTGGTATTATTCAGGTTTAAATGTTTGATAGTATTCATTATGAAAGATGTGTGTGTGTGTGTATGCACATACTAAATGTTTTCATTCACTAATGAACTTGTTACTTTTATGGGAGATATATATACATATATATATATATATATATATATATATATATAAACTAAACTTTCTTTTCACCTTATAATTTGAGACTATAAAGTAAACTGACAATGGGCAGATTAACAGGAGAAAACACATACAAATTTATTAACATGCAGGTGGAAAAAAGTTATAGGGAATGAAATTCAAATAAAAGTCATGTGATTGAAGCTTAAATACATTCTTCATAGGACAGAGAGAAGTAGGAGATATAGGAAATTTTAGAGAAAAAGTAAATGATTTTTAAGGAGGATGAATGGGTTCCCCAATATTCTAGGACAATGACTAAGCTTCTGGGAGGGTGACAAGTTATGGGAAGGTCAGGGTAGAACTGCATTGCAAACATAGGCTGCCTTTCTCTGTAAATGAGTTTTCAGGTGATAGCACACAGAAAATAAGTTAAGAGATTCTTTCCAAGTTTGTGTGGTGATGGCCTTTAGCTTCTTCAGTAATTTCTCTTTGTAACATGATTTCAGGAAAGAGATCCAAGGCAGTTATATTCTTTCCAGAAGAACTCCCTTTGTCAAGTAAGGTAACTTCAGAGCAAGTTTTTCCTGCCTTCCAGGAGACAGAGGTCTGAGAAACAGAGTTGGGGGATTGGAAGGTTGGGATAAGATAAATCTTGACTCTGCTTTTTTAATTAAAGTACTCTGATGAGTGTAGTTCCTAGCTTATCATTTGTTGAGCATCAACATAGATAAATTTATACTTTATATTCTTTCTGGGTTAGTTTTTAGTCCGTGTAGTCCTTAAAAATTTGTTCCTTTGCATCCAGGTTGTTTAATGTGGTGGTATATAATTCACCTAACATTTCACTTTCTATACTTTTTGTAAGTTTACCTAGTAATATTCCCTCTCTTTCATTCCAGATGGTTGTATAAATATACCATCTTTCTTGTTTGCTTTGTCAGTCCAGTAAAAGGTTTTTAAATTGGTTTATCTTTTAAAACCTCTATTTTTGATTTTACTGATTTTTTAATTACTAATTAGTATCTTCTCTAATGTTTACATTCCTTCTAATTATCTTGGATATTCTTTTCTCTGAGTTTGTACAGCCTTAGGATGAATGATTCAAGCTATATATTTTTTGAAATTTTTTTCTTCTACGTTTTTTATGGTGCAATATAGTTGTACATAATGATGGGATTGATTGTTACACATTCATACATGCACACAGCAATATAATTTGGCCAACATCACTTCCCACCACTCCCCCCTTTCTTTCTCCCCACCACCTTCTGGTGCCTTTCCTCTACTGAGCTCTCTTTGATTTTCATGAGATCCCTGCATTCTGACACACACTTTTTGTCTTTTTCTTTTTCTTCTCTATATTGCACAGATAATGGAAAACATTTGACCCCTGACTGGTTTTTCTTTTTGCATATATTTCTGGAATCCTCAAATTCCCTTCTGGATATCTGGTTTTACTTTACTATTCTCTGGGAAAATACTTTGTATGATTTTAGTCCTTATATATTTGCTGAGATTTGTTTTATGACCAAACATGACCTGTTATTAATAATGTTCCATATATTAAAAAAAATTTGTTCTGCTATAATTGGTGGGGATGTTCTATAGATACTTGTTATGTCTAGTTGTTTTCTTAGTATTGCAATATTCTTCTAGGTTTTTGACTTGTTATTATATTGATGAAGAATAGGAAGGTGGAATTTTCATCCATTATTGCTGAATTATTGACATCTTTCCTTTGCATATTATGTTTTGTAAACTTTTGAACTTCATACTTTGGGGTTCTGGGTAGGCATGTATAAGTTTACAATTGTTATATATTATTGGTGCGTTGACTCTTTCATCATTTTACTCTCCGACTGTGTCTCTAGTAACAATTTTTGTCTTTAGGTCTATTTTGTCTGATATTTTTATAGACATTCCAGCTCTCTTTTGGTTGCTGTTTACAAGGTAAATGATTTTATGCATTATTTTTAGGTCTATTTGTGTCTAAAATGGCTTTCCTATACACATAATATAGTTGAATCATGTTTTATTTTCATTAATTCTTCTCAATTTTGCCTCTTGTTGGGAGAGTTTTAATCCATTACTAAATTATTAATTGTATAGGTGTGTTAATATATGAGGGTTGGTTGCAACAAAATTACCACAAATGTGGTCTGATTATAACAGCATTATTCATTCTCTCATATTGGCTAGTTGCGGAAGTACAAAATCAAGTTATTGGCAAGTTTGGTGTTTTCTGTAAGGAATCTCCAGGGGATTAATCCATTTCCTCCCTTTTAAATTCTGTGACTTCCAGCAAACCAAGAAGTTCCCTTGGCTTGTGGTAGAATAATTCCACTTCTAGCTACAACCTTTATTATAGCATGTTTATTTATTTGTTTGTTCGGTTTTGTTGTATTTTATTTTTTTGTCTGTGTCTTTTCCATTAGACAGACTGACAGTTATAAGGACTTTGCTCATAATTAGATTTGGGACTTATTTTAATCCAGTATGAATTTATTTTGAGATCTTTGCTGTAATTATATCTGCAACAATCTTCATTTTAAATAAGACCACTTACTGAGCTTCTTGTGGACCTATGTTTGATGAGAAAGCATTGAATTCACTACAGTAAACTTTACTATGTCTGCCATTTTGCAGTTTTCTATGTCCTACATCTTTTTTGTTTTCTCACCTCCTCCTTTACAGTCTTATTATATGTTTTTTATAGGTAATAGAGATTTCTTAAGTGTACTATTTAATTATAGTCTCATTATATATTTTTTATACATAATACAGATTTTAATAAGAGTACTTACTATCTTAATTCCTTTTGGTTTCTGTACTATATATTTTTTAAGTCTTTTCTTACTGATTGCACTGTTACCATTAATAAATCTAATAAAAACCTAGTTCATGTTAATTTACTTTCAATAGTCTAAACAACTGTTGCTCCTCTGTATAGTCTTTATTCTCTGCGTGCTATTACTGCCACAAATGCTGTTTTAAGCACTGGAATTTTTCATCAACATAGATTTTTAATTTAGTGCCCCAACTAGATAAAACTACCTCGATTTTTTAACCTATAGGTAGGTGAAAAAATTAGTTACAACCAAATTTATATTTTATTTAGTATTTTTCTCTTTAATTACCTTTATTAGTGTTCTTTTCTGCTTCACTTGAATTACTTTCTATTATCCTTTCTTTTTTTATTTTTAATTTTTTTTAGTTGGCAATGGAACCTTTATTTTATTTATTTATATGCCATACTGAAGATCAAACATTTCTTTTTCCTTTTTTTTGTATAGCTGATCTTGCCAGCTCTACAAAACTCTGTTGGCTTCTGTTTATCTGGAACTTACTTTTTCTCCCTTATTTATGAACTGTAGTTTTACTGGATATACATACGAGGATTAGTTGATTTTTTTCTTTCAATACTTTGCATATGTCATTGTACTACTTCCTAGCCTTTATGATTTCTGACAAGAAATTTATTATTTTAACTATGGATATATTTTACCTAACAATTTACTTCTGTCTGCTTTTTTAAGATTTCTTTTAGTTTGGGGACTTTGACAAATTGATTATGATATTTCTAGGTAATATCTCTTTCAGTTTATTCTACTTGGAATTCATTGAGTTTTTTTTTTTTTTTCCTGGGCAGAGGGTAAATTAATGTTTTTAACCAAGTTGGAAATATTTCAACCATGGCCTCTTCAAATATTTTTCCTGGTCCCTACTTTCTCCTCTACTTCTCATACTTCCATTATGTATATAGTAATGTGCTTTGGATTTTTTTCACAAGTTCCTGAAGCTCTCTCCATTTTTCTTTGTATATTTTACTCCATGTTTCTCAGATTGCGTAATATCAAAATATCAATTGACTAATCTTCAAGTTTAAAGAGTATTTATTCTGTCTGATCAAATCTGTTAAGTCCTCAAGTTAGTTTACATTTCAATTATTTTATTTTCCAACTCCTGAATTTCTATTTGATGTGGTTTTTAATAACTTCTTTTACTTTATTGATTTTTATGTTTGGTGGTACATTTTTCTTATACTTTTTCTAGTTTCTCAAGATTTTTTTTTAACTTTGAACATATTTAATGTAGCTGATATAAAGCCTTTTTCTAATAAATTTAGTATCTGCTCTTCTTCAGTTTTTATCAATTGCTTCTTTTCCAAAGTATACAAAACATTTTTTTCTTATTTTTGTAAGTCCCATGTATTTTAATTGATACTGGACATTTTTGATAATAAAATGACAGTTCTAAAGATCAGATTCTCCCCCAACAGGATTTGTTGTTGTCATTGTTTGTTGCATTTGTTATCTGCCTAGGAATTTTTCTGAACTAATTATGTTAAACCTTTTTTCTTTAACACTTCTGGCAGCTGAAGACTACATTTAAGTAGTTTAATTAAGCTGGTTAACTTAATTATCAAATTGAACAGAGAATTTCTTAAATATTTCCTTAACTAAATTTCCTAGCCTTTACTGAAAGGACTCTGTGTGTATGTGCTGGGCTTTGCCTACAATATTCAGCTAGGCAGTTTAAAACTGTGCCTCAGTCTTTAATTTCTCCATGCACAGAATTTGAGCTTCAAACTAAAATGAGAGCGTAGAGTGTTCTCTGGTATTTTCTCCGTATTCGCATGGCAGAGACATTTGCATGGTTTCCGTTATTTCAGAAAACACGCCTGAACTTTTCAAATTCTCTATGGATCTCTTTCTTCAGCTTTTCTTTATCAGAGTTTTTAGTTAGTTTGATTTTGATACTGATTGTATCCTCTGAATCAGAAAGTTGTGGCATGAAAGAGATTTGCTTCTAAAATACTTTGATAATTGCTCCCTGGGAAAAAGGCCTTTAACTTTAAATATGTCAGAGACAAATCTTGAGTGGACACTTGTGTGGGAACTATCAAATAGATCAAATAAGAACACTTATTTGGGAATATGGTTCCATGCTGCTACCTCAAATACTAGGAATGTAAGCTATTATTTCTTGAAGATCTTACTGAATTGGGGAAACAATAGAGTGGGATTAAGGTAAGTTAAATGCCATGAAACTCATGGCTATTTCTGAAATTTAGACATTTTTCTTGAACAAATGCTTCTTCTTGATGTAAGATTTTGGCTAATTTTTAGAGTTCAGAAAGAATTGGTTATAACCACTTCTGAATTGTTTTCATTATTTTTAAGGTGAGAGAAAGCCTTAGAAGTTTATACTCTGCGCTTTTTGCTGGCAGGAATAAAATAAAGAAACCTGGAAACACTTCCAGGTTTCTCTCTTTATTGCAGTTATATCCTCTTTATTTTATTCCTGCCATACTTTCATACAATGCTCCAACTATGTAAAATTACACAGACTTTAGAAAGCTTAATTTTTTTTTCAAATAATGTCAGCACTCTCCCTGCCCCTAGTATTAAAATGTCTTTTTACTCTTCTTCCTTCAGCCTTATAGTGGAGTTTATTAAAAATGCTCCATCTGTTTCTCACATCCTTGGACATTTCCAAACTTTCTTTTGGTTAAAAAAAAAAAAAAAAAAGGTGGAATAATAAATAACCTCATTTGACTTCACAATTTATATAGGCTTTGATTATAATGTGTGTAACACTTGACTTATCTGGTCAGTTCCTCAAACAAGCAAGGTTGTACCTATTTGAATCCTTTACCCTAGATGTTCTCTTTGAGTAGAATGGTCAATCAGTTGGTTTCAGCAGGTTTCTTTATATTATTCAGATCATCTCTTCAGAGAGACCTTCCTTGACCTTCCAAAGATATCCATATAACACTTCTTACCTCTTTTTCTATTTTATTCTGTACTTATTACTTTTCACTATTTGTTAGCCTTTTGTGTATTCATTTGCCCTGTAGTCCTTAGAATGTAGTCTTTTAATACTACGTAAATTCCTCTTTGACGTCTTCTCTGCCAATTGATCCTAGAAAGTGTCTGTTATGTTTTGGATCTTAAATGTCTCCCAAGTGATAGTTACTTCACTTATAATTTGTCACATAAAATGATAACTGAGATAGATTGTGTTTCAGAGGCCTATATTTTTGGTAATGCAATTTGTGACTCTTGATAAATACTGTCATAAAATCTATTTTTTCTAGAGAAAAATTGTGAATTGAGCATTAAAAACTCTATTTAGTTAATCTAACACACACTCAACAAAGTTCTTATGACCTTAAAACATTCAATGATATACCATAAAAGAGCTTTCCATAGACTTCAAGCTTTTTGGTTTTATTTTATGTTTGTTTTAATGACATACATCATCTTATTCACTAGGGATTTTTCCCCTTTAGGCAAACTGTGTTCTTTGAAAAGTGAATATGCAATATTAAAATGGAATTTCCAGTGCTCAGAACCCGGTGACAACTTCTTTATGTAACAATGGGGGTGGGGCCTTCCGATGACTCCCATTGGTGTCCACATTAGTGGGTGAGTTCATTGTTTCCAGAGCCATAGGCCTGGTAACAACGCTCACCCTCATGGATTCGCAGGAGGAGGACTTTGGCCTTTCAGGCACTTGGATCCTCCTCTACTTTGGATGCATGGGGCTGTGTTCTGTGCTAACAATCTGCTGCATGGTGTTTCTCCATTGGAGGAAGAAGGTGCGGCGGGAGAGGCGTGCCCAGCAGTGGGCAGAGGTGATGAAGGCTGCCAGCTTCACTTACTGTCCACACCTCTATTGGATAAACAATAGGCGGCGTTGCGGTTTGAATGCGGCTATAACCATAGCCCCTCCAGAGGCTGCTACCAACCCTGACTTAAAGTGGACATTCCGGATTCGACGTGGGAGGCAGACACCTCTGATGGGGAGGGTTATGCCTCCAAAGGAAGCAGCTCCCCTGAGAGTCTCCTGTTCTGCGTCAACCTGCTCTGGTGGTCCCAGAGCAGCCCATGTCTATGCGGACGCCACAGCGCCGGATCAGATCCCCACTCCCGATTCCCACCTTTTGGGAGAGACCCGTTACCCCACCCCTCCGCAACCTAGCTCCGCGGCTTCACCACTCTGCCTCCTACCTGTTGGACGTGTGTCCTCAAAGGAACGTCCACTTCTATTCCCTTCCCACGCTGGACTATGGGGTGAACTGTTTCGATGAGAAGCCTTTTGCGCCAGACCCTCAGCTTCCTCTCACTGAAGGTGGGAGCTGCAGAAAATGGGAAATGAGAGCCCAGTTGTATGTTATGTTATTAAAGATTTTGAAAAGTCAAAAAAATAAAATAAAACTTTCCTTCTAAAAAATGCAATGCAATGTTTAAAAGCTTACGTATTTCTTTATTCTTGGTGCTCATTAAACTTACAGTGCTATCCATGCTCCTTACCTAGTTATATTGTGGCAGCATGTTTCTAGGAATAAAAATCAATGTGTACAATAAATGAGGATAGGGACTGGGTTTTCACAAAAAGGACAAAGTCCAGCATAGAACATTGCTCAATGAATATTTGTTGAGTGACTACTGAATGATGGGTTTAAATACTGGTCTATTGCTAAGTAGTAATAATAATCTCTTATCGATGTTTTGGAATGCTCTTGCATATATAACTCAATTCATCATACGCCCTTAGGTATTCCTTTAGATAATTATCCATTCATCAATTGAAGGACATCTAGGTTGGTTCCACAATCTGGCTATTGTGAATTGAGAAGCTATGAACATTGATGTGGCTGTATTTCTGTAGTATGCAGATTTTAAGTCCTTTAGGTATAGGCCAAGGAGTGGGGAGCTGGGTTAAATGGTGGTTCCATTCCAAGTTTTCTAAGGAATCCACACACTGCTTTCCAGAGTGGCTGCACTAATTTGCAGCCCCACCAGCAATGTATGAGTGTACCTTTCTCCCCACATCCTCGCCAACACCTGTTGTTGCTTGTATTCTTGATAATTGCCATTCTAATTGGGGTGAGATGGAATGTTAGGGTGGTTTTGATTTGCATTTCTCTTATTACTAGAGATGTTGAACATTTTTTCATATATCTGTTGATTGCTTGTAGATCTTCTGTGAAGTGTCTGTTCATATCCTTAGCCCATTTGTTGATTGGGTTATTTGTATTCTTGGTGTAGAGTTTTTTGAGTTCTTTATACATTCTGGAAATTAGTGCTCTATCTGAAGTGTGAGTGGCAAAGATTTTCTCCCACTCTTTAGGCTCTCTCTTTGCATTGCTGATAGTTTCCTTTGCTGAGAGAAAGCTATTTAGTTTGAATCTGTCCCAGTTATTGATTCTTGCTTTTATTTCTTGTGCTATGGGAGTCCTGTTGAGGAAGTCTGGTCCTACACTGACATGTTGAGGATCTGGACCAAGTTTTTCTTCTATAATCTGTAGGGTCTCTGGTCTGATTCTGAGGTCCTTAATCCATTTTGAGTTTAGTTTCGTGCACGGTGAGATACTTGGGTTTAGTTTCATTCTATTGCATATGGACTTCCAACTTTCCCAGCACCATTTGTTGAACCGGCTATCTTTTCTCCATTGCATATTTTTAGCCCCTTTGTCTACTATGAGAAAATTGTATTTATTTGTGTTTGTGTCCATGTCCTCTATTCTGTACCATTGATCTACCTGTCTATTTTGGTACCAATACCATGCCGTTTTTGTTACTATTGCTTTGTAGTAGAGTTGCAGATCTGGTATTGCGATACCCCCTGCTTCACTCTTTCTGCTAAGGATTGCTTTAGCTATTCTGGGTTTCTTATTCTTCCAGATGATTTTCATAATTGCTTGCTCTATTTCTGTAAGGTACGTCATTGGGATTTTAATTGGAATTGCATTGAATCTGTATAGCACTTTTGGTAGTATGGCTATTTTGACAATACTAATTCTGCCTATCCAAGAACATGAAAGATCTTTCCATCTTCTAAGGTTTTCTCTAATTTCTTTCTTTAGTGTTCTGTACTTTTCAATGGTCATCCAAAGGGGAACTAGGCTGCAGGCTGTGGGCTGAGGCAAGGCCTGTTTGGGCCTGTGTTTCTGGTTTTACCATCCTTGTGGGAAAACCTCACCAGGCAAGGAAGACTCACCTGGTGGGGAGGTCTCGCTGGTCCATTTCTCTCCTAGAGGCTCCCTCAATCTACAACTATCGCCTGGGCTGGGCTGCCTTCCTCTGCAACGTTCCCAGGGGCCCGGAACTACCTCCTGGGCCTGGGAGCCTTGCCCTTTGCAGATGAGTCTCCTTAGGCTGCCTCTCCTCAGAGAAGCTGTCTGCAGTCCTGCGACCTTCGCTCCACCCCTCAGCTTGTCTCTGTGGGGCTCTTCCACCAAGAAGCTGCCTAGGTTCTGGGACCCTGCTCTGCACCTAATCGCCTGGCTATGCAGCTCCTCCTCCGAGCAGCCTCCTGGAGCCCTGTACAGTCGCTCCGAGTCCCAGCGACCCGCTGCATGCCTCTTCCTCCAGGCAGCCACCTGGTGTTCCGGTGCAGTCACTAGGAGTCCAACAATCACTGCGCACCTCCTCCTCTCACCAACCGCCCGTAACCCTGGGCAGTCACTCCAAGTCCAAGTGACCCGCCCCGTTCTTCCTCCTCCGGGCAGCCCCCTGGTGTTCAGGAGCAGTCGCTTTGAGTCCAAACAGCTCACCGCTCAGCTCCTCCTCTGGCAACCGCCTGTAGCTCTGGTGCAGTTACTCCGAGTCCAAGCAACCCACCGCGATCCTCCTCCTCCTCCTCCTCCGGGCAGGCCCCAGTGCTCAGGGGCAGTCGCTCTGAGTCCAAACGGCTCGCCGTGCAGCTCCTCCTCTGGCAACCACCTGTAGCTCTGGTGCAGTCACTCCAAGTCCAAGTGACCCGCCGCGCTTTCTCCTCCTCCGGGCAGCCCCCCAGTGTTCAAGAGTGGTTGGTCTGAGTCCAAATAGCTTGCTGCGCAGATCCTCCCCTGGGCAGCAGCCCAGAGCCCAGTGGTTGCTCCGAGTCCAAGAGCTGTGCTGAGCGGCCTCCTCTGTGATGCTCCCAGTTGTCCAAGTTCACTGCTCCAGGAGGGGGAGGGGTGTCTCATTGGGCGACTCTACTTCACAAAGTTCCCTACTTTCCGGGACTACTGCCCCATCTGGGACGCCTCCCCAACAGGAGAGACTCAGCCGGCGGCTTTGAGTTGGTCCCAAGTCTCTCAATATCTCCTCTTTTGAATTCCGAGTCCTGGAGCAACATGAAATGCAGCCACCCTCCAGTCTGCCATCTTGAAAAACCCCCAATATATATTTATTGAGCTTTCATTATATGCCCAGGTTCCGTGCTAGGAGCTTTACATACATCCTCTCATTTAAGAAAGTTAAAAATCTAAAGATAAAAGTGTTGAAGGAAACAAAGTTTATATATCTTTTCATTTTATTTTTTATGATTACTACTTCATTTTGATTCATTGTACACAAATGGGGTACATCATTTTATTTCTATTTTTGTGCATGATGTAGATTCAGACCATTCTTGTAAATCATACAAGTACATAGGTTAATGATGTCTGTCTCATTCCACCATTTTTCATAGCCCTCCTCATTTCCCTCTGCATAATCTAATGTTCCTCCATTCTTCTCTCACCCCCTTTCCCTCCCCCCCATTATATGTCATCAACCAGTTATCAGGGAAAACATTTGGCCTTTGGTTTTTAGGGACAGGCTTATTTCACTTAGCGTGATATTCTCCAATTCCATTCATATTTTTCTGCAAATGCCATAGTATTATTTTTTTTATGGCTGAATAATATTTCATTGTGTATATACACCACAGTTTCTTTGTCCATGCATCTGCTGAAGGACATCTAGATTAGTTCCACAATCTAGCTATTGTGAATTGAGCTGCTATAAACATTAATGTGGTAATGTTACCGTAATATGCTAGTTTTAAGTCCTTTGGTTATAAACCGAGGAGTGGGATAAGTGGGTCAAAAGGTGGGCCCATTCCAAGTTTTCTGAGGAATCTCCACAATGCTTTCCAGAGTGGCTGCACCAATTTGCAACTCTACCAGCAATGTAGAGTGTGCATTTTTCCCCACATGCATGCCAACATCTCTTACTGTTTGTGTTCTTGATTATAGCCATTCTAATTGGAGTAAAATGAAACCTTAGATTTGTTTTAATTTGCATTCCTCTAATTACTAGAGATGTTGAACACTTTTTCATATATTTATTAATCGCCTGTATATCTTCTTCTGTAAAGTGTCTGTCCAGTTCCTTAACCCATTTATTGATTGGGTTCTTTGTATTTTTGATGCAAAGTTTTGTAAGTTCTTTATAAATTTTGGAGATAAGTGCTCTATCTGAAGTGTGTGGAAAAGATTTTCTCCCACTCTCTAGGTTCTCTCTTCACATTCTTGATTTGTATTATTTGCTGAGAAAAAGCTTTCTAGTTTGAGTCCATCCCATTTATTGATTCTTGCTTTGATTTCTTGTGCTTTGGGAATTTTGTTGAGGAAGTCTGATCCTAAGCCAACAGGATGGAGATTTGGGCCTACTTTGACTTCTATTTGGTTCAGGGTCTCTGGTCTAATTCCTAAGTCCTTGATCCATTTCGAGTTGAGTTTTGTGCAGGGTGAGAGATACATGTTTAATTTCATTTTACTGCTTATGGATTTTTAGGTTTCCCAGCACCATTTGTGAAGAGGCTATCTTTTCTCCATTGTATGTTTTTGGCACCTTTGTCTAGTATGAGGTAACTGTATTTATGTGGGTTCATCTCTGTGTCTTCTATTCTGTACCATTGGTTTGCCTCTTTATTTCGGTGTCAATACCATGCCATTTTTGTTACTATTGCTCTGAAGTATAGTTTAAGATCTGGTATTGTGATACCCCCTTGCTTCACTTTTCCTATTCAGGATTGTTTTGGCTATTTGAGGTCTCTGATTCTTCCAGATGAAGTTCATGATTGCTTTCTCTATTTCTATGAGGAATGTCATTGGGGTTTTAATTGGAATTGCATGCCTCTGTATAGTGCCTTTGGTAGAACGGACATTTTGACAATATTAATTTTGCCTATTTGAACATGGGAGATTTTTCCATTTTCTAAGGTTTTCTTTAATTTCCTTCTTTAGTGTTCTGTAGTTTTCATTCTAGAGGTCTTTCACCTCGTTTGTTAAATTAATTCCTAAGTTTTTTTTTTTTTTTTTGAGGCTACTGTGAATGAACTGGTTTTCCTAATTTCTCTTTCAGAGGATTCAAAATTTATGAGTAGAAATGCTTTAGATTCATGCATATTGATTTTATATCCTGCTATTTTGCTGAATTCAGTTATTAGTTCTAGTTTTCTAGTTGAGTTTTTGGATCCTCTAAATATAGAATCATGGCATCAGCAAATAGGACAGCTTGAATTCCTCTTTTCCTATTTGTATCCCTTTAATTTCTTTGTCTGTGTAATTGCTCTGACTAGTGTTTCAAGAACACTATTCCTCATAGAAATAGGGAAATACAGTTACCTCATACTAGACAAAGGAGCCAAAAACATACAATTGAGAAAAGATAGGCTGTTCAATAAAGTAAGCTGGAAAAACTGGAAATCCATGTGCAATAAAATGAAATTAAACCCCTATCTCTCACCCTGCCCAAAACTCAACTCAAAATGGATCGAGGACTTAGGAATTATACCAGAAACCCTGCACTCAACAGAAGACAAAGTACCCCAAATCTTCAACATGTTGTCTTAGGATCAGACTTCCTTAAAGAACCAGAGGCCTAATGTTTTCCTTGATAAGTGGATGATGACATATAATGGGGGTGGAGGGTGAGGAGGTGAGAGAAGAATGGAGGAACTTTAGATTTCATAGAGGGAAATGAGAGGGAGCAGGGGTATGAAAAATGGTGGAATGAGACAGATGTCATTATCCTATGTACATGTATTGTTACACAAATGGCATGAATCTACATTGTGCACAACCATAGAAGTGAAAAGAAGTACCCAATTTTTGAAAAGTGAATCAAAATGTAGGCTGTAAAAATAAAGAAAAATTAAAAAAACTCTAAGTGGCTCAGACTGCTAGAGCCCTTTGTTATCACCTACTTAATCCTCAGACACTAATGTATGCAAGGCCCGAGCTACTAAACATGATATGCTGTACCCCCTAAGCTCCCCAGAGTCTCTGCTACCACATGGCCATTAGAAATTGACAGGTACCTTGCCTTCCCTGACACACTAGCTAGGCCTCACTGTCTAAACCAAGCAGATCATATCCACAAGTGACCTATGGAAACATGGGGCCTCAAACCCACACCTATACCCAGAGTCACCAACACTCATCTCAGCTGGTGAAGCAATCTGACCCAACCATGCAGGTAAGGTCACTGAGAAACTCACAGGTATCGCTGACATTGATTACCGCTGAAAAGACTACATGCAGACTACATGACCATGCCCACCTAGAGCCAAAATTCATAGAATTAAGCCAACTAATACTCACTATATATCCAGGAGAAAATGTTTTACTATGAAAGCTACCCTATAAATTTAGAAAAGGAAAACGATTGGCCTGACATGCAAATATCAATGTAGGGATAGTAGAAACATGAAAAAGCAATGTATGATGCTTCCAAAGGAACAAAATAACAAGCAACATATGCCAGAAAAGAAAATTGATGAATTACTTAAAGAAGAATTAAAATTGACTTTTAAGGAAAATAAACAAATATAAGAGAATATAGATAGATCATTTAGGAAAACAATTCATGATTTAAGTTAGAAATTCAGCAGAGATAACAATAAAAAATGCCAAACATAAAACATATACTTGAAGAAATCAATAAACTGTGTAGAAAACGCAATTGAGAGCCTTGATAATTGATTAAATCAAGTAGACAAAAGAATTTGTGAACTTGAAGATAGGTCTTTTGAAATAAGTCAGATTAAAAAAGAAAAGAAAGAAACATTTTAAGATTTATAGGGTACCTGTAAGCAAACATGTTTTACCGTGTGCATTCCAGAAGCAGAGAAGGGGAAAAGCCCATAAAAATCTATTTAGTAAAATAACAAATGCAAAATTCCCAAATTTGGGGAAAATAGACATACAAGTCTAGGAAGCTCAGTGGAACTTATTATACCTAACCAGAAAGGTTCTCTCCAAGCATATTATGGTTAAACTGTCAAAAGACCAAGACAAAAAGAGAAGTTTAAAAAAAGAGAAAAGCATCAAGTTGCATAGAAGGAACTCTTTAGTAGGTCAACAGCAGAATTCTCAGCAGAAATCTTACATCAAGACAGACCAAGATGATATATTTAAAGTCCTGAAAGTAAAAAAGGATAAAAGAAAAACCCTTCCAACTACAATACTATTCTCAGCAGATTTATACTTCAGGAGAAAAAAAAGAAGAAATAAAGGTATTCTAAGACATTCAAAAACAAATGGAATCGATCACCACCAGAGTGACCTTATAGGTAAGATTTAAGGGCATCCTATATCTAGAAATGAAAGAATATCATCATAAAAATAAGCAAAAGTATAAAACTCACAAGGAAAACAGATACATAAATGAGAATGAGAATAGAATCAAGTCTTATTTCCATAGACAATTAACATTAAACAAAGATGAAGGAAAACAGAGAAAGAAGAAACATTTATACAAAACAATCATAAAAAATTAACTAAATGACAGGCATACGTCTTTGCCTGTCAACAGTAATTTTGAGTGTAAATGAGTTAAACTCTCTCACTAAAAGATTTAGTCTTACTGAGTGGATTTAAAAACACAAGATCAAAGAGTATGTTTCCTACAAGAGACTCACTTCATCAGTAAAGATAAACAAAGACTGAAAGAAACAAATTGGAAAAATATGTTATGCAAACCAAAGCCAAAAGAGAGCAGGAGTAACTATTACCACCATAGACTTTAAATAAAAAATTATAAAAAGGCAAAGAAGGTATTCAGCATGAGGACATAACATTTGAAAATATATCTAATGCTGTATCATTGAATTATATAAAGCAAACATCATTAGATATAAAGGGAGAGATAGTCACCAATACAATAATATCTGGGCATCTTAAGAGCCCATTTGCATCAATGAAAGGATTATTCAGACCAAAATCAAAGTAAAAACTTTGAATTTTAATTATATTACTGATCAAATGGATCAAAAGAAATACACAGCTTTTCATCAAATAGCAAAATACATAATCTTCATATTAGCACATGGAACATTCTCCAAGATTGACAATGTTAGGTCACAAAAATGCATCGCAACATATTTTTAAAATAATAAAATCATACCCTATATCCTCTCTGACAATGAGATAAAACTAGTAATCAACAAGAGGAAATTTAGAAATTATACAACAAAATGAAACTTAAACAATATACTCTTAGATGACAAATGAGTCAACAAAGAAATCAAGAGGAAAATTTTAAAATTTCTTAAAATAAGAAAAATGAGAACAGCATACCAAAACCTTTGAGATGCAACAAAATCAGTAAAAATAGTGAAGTTTATAGATGATTGCCATATAAAAAGAAATGAACAACCTAATGATGCAACTCAAGAAACTAGTAAAGCAAGAGAAAAGCTATTCTCTAATTTTTAGAATGAAAAAATAAAGATCAGAGAAGAAATAAACAAAATAGAAACTAAAAAAAAATTTGCAAAGAACAAAACTTCAAGTTGGTTTTTCAAAATGACTAAATTGAAACTCAGCACAGAGGCTAATGCCTGTAATCCTACCTACTTAATAGAAGGAGAAAAGAAAATGGCAAGTCCAGTTCAAGGCTACCTGGGTACTTAATGAAACCCTGTCTCAAAATAAATAAATAAATATCAGGTGCAGTGGCACACCTCTGTAATCCCTGCAGCTTGGGAGGCTAAGGCAGGAGGATCACAAGTTCAAAGTCAGCCTCAGTAAATTAGTGAGACTCTGTCTCAAAATAAATATAAAAAGGGTTGCAGGTGGGCTCAGTGGTTAAATGTTCCTGGGCTCAATCCTTGGTACCAAAATAATAATAATAATAATAAAATGATAATATTAATAACAAAAAGAAGAAAGAGGAAGAAGAAGGAGGAGGAGGAGGAGGAGGAGGAGGAAGAGGAGGAGGAGGAAGTTGCTGGGGATATAGCTCAGTATTAAAGCACCTCTGAGTTCTTTTCCCACTACCACAAATAAAATAAAATAAAAATGGACAATATTGATGAAGTTTAGGTAGACCAACCAAATAAAATACAGTCATAAAAGGAAAAGGAACCATTATAATTGATAACACAGCAATATAAAGGATCATTAGGAACAATTAAGAAAAAAAATTTGCCGACAAACTGGAAGACCTAGAAAAAATGGACAAATTTCTGGACACATAGCCTATCAGAATTTAAACAAAATACCTATAACTTGAACATACCATTATTCAAAAAAAGAACTGAATCAATATTGAATAAATAATTTAAAATTCTCTAACAAAGAAGAACCCAAGACAAAATGGTTTCATTGCTTAATTTAATTTTTTAAAAGAATGACTCCAAAGTCATAAAATCAAAGATAACAAAAAAGTAACTTTTTGAAACACAATAAGCAAATTTATGCATGACACGACATTCCCATTGCTGAATTTAAAAGAAGATTAAAAAGAGAACTAAAACCATTTATTCTCAAACTACTGTTCTTAAAATGAAGGATATAAACCCTTCCAAATTTTTTTCTGATTCCTGCACCATTCAATATCTTGATTCCAAAAATATACAAGAAACAAAAGAAAAAAGAAAAGAAAATTACAGACTAATATTCCTTATTAAAAAATTCTCAACAAAATGCTAAAAACTTGAATTCAACCAGGCATCAAAATGATGTTCCTATGCCATGTTCAAGTGCAATTTATCCCAGGGATGCAAGGATAGTTCAACATGTGCAAATCAATAAATGCAACATCTCATCGACAGAAAGAAGGAGATGGGCACAGTGGTGCACACTTCTAATCCAACCTACTCAGGAGATTGAGGTAGGAAGATCCCAAATTTCATGCAAATCTGGACAATTTACAAAGACCCTGTCTCAAATTTAAAGAAATAAAAAGGGCTGAGGATGTAATTCAGAGGTAGAGTACATCTGAGTTCAATGTCGAGGACCACAAAAACAAACACAGCAAGCAAGAAAAAAAAAAAAAAAAAAAAAAACAGAATGGAAACAGATGATCATCTCAATGATGTCAGAAAAAAATATTCCATAAAATTTAGCACCTCTTCATGATAAAAATTTCAATAAATCATTTATAGAAAGAAAGTACCAAAACACAATAAAGGTTATCTATAACAAAACCATAGTCAACATTATACTGAGTAGGGAAAAGTTGAAAGTATTTACTTAAAAATCTGGAACAAGACAAGGATGTCCATTTTTACAATATTTATTCTACATAGTCCTAGTCATATCAATGAGGTGAAAACAAAAAAAAATAAAAGGAGTCTATAAAAGAGAAAGAAATTATCCTTCTTTGCAGATGGCATTATTTTACATATAGACAGACCTACAAAAAATGAAAAGACATACAGTAAGGTTTCTGGATACAAAATGAATATACAAAATTGGTAGCATTTTTGTGTTTGTGATGCTAGTTATTGAACCAGGACCTTGCACATGCTACACAAGCACTCTACCACTGAGCTACATCCTGGCCCCATCAGAAGGACTTTAATACTAATAATGAAATTCCTGAAAAAGAAATCAAGAAAGCAATTGTATTCAAAAGAACTACAAAGAAAGTAATATTCAATCTAATCAAAGAAGAGTATGATCTCTAGACTAACAATCACAAAATATTAATGAAAACCCTGAGGATTCTCACACACCACACACACACACACACACACACACACACACACAATGGAGAGATCTTCCATGTTCATGAATTGAAAGAATCAATATTATCAAATGTCCATGGTACCCAAAACAACTTAATGCAATCTTCATCAAAATATCTATAGTGGTCTTCACAGAAAATGAAAAAAAAATCATAACGAATAAAAAGATCTCAAATAATCAAAGCAATATTGAGTGAAAAAGAATAAAACTCAATTATTACAATACCTCATCTCAAACATACTGCAGAACTAAAGTAACCCCAAAGAGCATGGTATGGCATAAAAAGCTAGTGTATATATTAATGGAACAGAATAGAGGGTCCAAAAATATCTGCTGAACTTAAGTCATAAAAGACATACTTGGAGAAATTGACAGTCTCTTCAATGATATTAATGGGAAAACTAGACATTCATATACAGATGTGTAAAACTAGACACTCACCATATAATAAATCAAACTAAAAATGGATCAAAGAATTAAATATGAGGTGTGCAACTACAAACACCTAGAAGAAAACATAGGGGAAACATTTTAATATACCTTTTATTAGTCTACTGTCAGTACTATAACTAAATATCTTAGGCAGACTGATTTTGTAAAGAAAAGAGGATTTTTCGCCTATAGTTTTGGAGGCTGAATGTCCAAGACCAGGTGTTCTCCTCATTGGGTTTGGTCATTGATGAGGTGGTATAATCAGAGTGTATGTGAGAAACCATGTGTGGTGGAACATGCCTGCAATCCCAGTGACTCAGGACTCTGAGGCAGGAGTCTCAGAAGTTTCAGGCCAGTCTGGATATCTAGGAAGACATCAGTAGCTTAGCAATAATCTGTTCTTAAAATAAACAGGGGAGGAGGCTGTGGATGTATGTCAGTAATAAAGTACCCTAGGTTCAATCAACAGTACCAAAAAGAGGGGGAAAAAAAGAATAAAAGAAAGAGTTCAATTGAGAGGAAGAAATCGCATCTCAAGGGGAATCCAGAGAATATGGGGTTCTGTAATACTTTTAGAGGCATGTCTTCATTTCCATAAGAACTTCCCATCAGGCCCCATCTTTTAAAGAGCCCACTACTATCTCTCTGAGGATCAATCCTTCAACATACAAACTTTTGAGAACAGACAACATCCAAATCATAGGACCATTAGCACAGTCAACGATATTTTATTTTTTAAATTTATTTGTTTTTTTTTTAATTTTACAGGCTACATTTTGATTCATTGTACACAAATGGAGTACAACTTTTTGTTTCTATGGTTGTGCACAATGCAGATTCATACCATTTGTGTTAAGCATAAATGTACATAGGGTAATGATGTCTGTCTCATTCCACCATTTTTCATACCCCAGCCCCCTCCTCTCTCTCATATCCGTCTACATATCTAAAGTTACCCTCCCACCCACCACCCCCATTATGTATCATCATCCACCTATCAGGGAAAACATTCAGCCTTTGGTTTTGGGGATTAGCTTATTTCACTTAGCATGATATTCTCCATTCCATCCATTTATCTGCAAATGTCATAATACTATTCTTCTTTATGGCTAAATAACTTTCCATGGTGTATATATGCCACCACTTCTTTATCCATTCATCTGTTGAAAGACATCTAGGTTGGTTCCACAATCTAGCTATTGTGAATTGAGCTGCTATAAACATTGATGTGACTGCTAATTTAAGTCCTTTGGCTATATACTGAGGTAGTGGGATAACTGGGTCAAAAGGTGGGTCCATTCCAAATTTTCTTAGGATTCCATACTGCTTTCCAGAGTGGCCGTACCAATTTGCAACTCCACCAGGAATGTAAAAGTGTGCCTCTTTCCCAACATTCACACCAACATCTATTATTGTTTGTGTTCTTGATAGTAGTCATTCTTCATTGGAGTAAGATGAAATCTTAAAAGTTAATTCGCAATTTCTCTAAGTGCTAGAGATGTTGAACCACTTTTTCATATATTTATTAACCATCTGTATATCTTCTTCTGTAAAGTGTCTGTCCAGTTCCTTGGCCCATTTATTTATTGGGTTCTTTGTATTTTTGGTGTAAAGTTTTATAAGTTCTTTATAAATTTTGGAGATTAGTGTTCTATCTGAAGTGTGTGTGGAAAAAATTTTCTCCCACTCTGTAGGTTCTCTTTCACATTATTGATTGTATCCTTTTCTGAGAAAAAGCTGTTTAGTTTGAATCCATCCCATTTATTGATTCTTACTTTGATTTCTTGTGCTTTGGGAATTTTGTTAAGGAAGTCTGATCCTAACCCAACATGATGAATATTCGGGCCTACTTTGTTTTCTATTCTATTTGGTCCTTGATTCACTTTGAGTAAGTTTTGTGCAGAGTGAGCGAGAGACTTTATTTCATTTACTCCATGGATTTCCAGTTTTCCCAGCACCCATTTGTTGAATAGACTTTTCTGTTCTCCATTGTATGTTTTTGGCCCATTCATCTACTACAAGGTGACTGTATTTATGTGGGTTTTTCTCTGTGTGTTCTATTCTGTACCATTGATCTGACTGTCTATTTTGGTACCAGCACCATGCTGTTTTTGTTACTGCTGCTCTGGAATATGGTTTAAAGTCTGGTATTGTGATACCTCCTGCTTCACTTTTTCTTCTCAGGATTATTTTGGCTATTGAGGACTCTTATTCTCCAGATGAAGTTCATGATTGCTTTCTCTATTTCTATAAGGAATGTCATTTGGCTTTAATTGGAATTGCATTGAATGTGTATAGTGCCATTGGTAGAATGACCATTTTGACAATATTAATCCTGTCTATCCAAGAACATGGGAGATCTTTCCATCTTCTAAGGTTTTCTTTAATTTCTTTCTTTAGTGTTCTGTACTTTTCATTGTAGAGGTCTTTCACCTTGTTTGTTAGATTAATTCCCAAGGTTCCCCCCCCCCCCGTGGCTATTGTGAATGAATTGGTTTTCCTAATTCTCTTTCAGAGGTTTCAACACTTATGAATAGAAATGCTTTAGATTTATGCATATTGATTTTATATCCTGCTATTTTGATGAATTCAGTTATAGTTCTAGAAATTTTCTGGTGGAATTCTTTGGATCTTCTAAATATAGAATCATGTCATTGACAAATAGTGATAGCTTGAGTACTTCTCTTCCTATTCGTATCCCTTTAATATCTTAGTCTGTCTAATTGCTCTGGCTAGTGTTTTCAAAGATGATGTTGAATAGAAGTGGTAAAAGGGCATCCCTGCCTTGTTCCAGTTTTTAGAGGGAATTATTTCAGTTTTTCTCCATTTAGAATGATGTTTACCATGGGCTTATCATAGATAACCTTTACAATGTTGAGGTATGTTCCTACTATCCCTATTTTTTCTAGTGTTTTGAGCATGAAGTTGTGCTGTATTTTATCAAATGCTTTCTCAGCATCTATTGAATCATATGATTCTTAACTTTAAGTCTAGCGATGTGATGAATTATGTTTATTGATTTCTGGATGTTGAACTAACCCTGCATATTTTAAAAGCATAGAGAATATAGCAAATTTGACAAATTATATCAAATTAACAATCTCTGCACAGCAAGGGAAACAACAATCATCAGGGTGAAGACACAACCTATGAAATAAGAGAAAATATTGCAAACTATTCATTGAACAAGGATTACAATCCAGAACATATAAGAACTAGAAAACTAAACAGCAGAAAAATGAAAAAGAAAAAAAAAAGGTTAAAAAATAGGGACATAATCTGAATACATTTATCAAAATAAAACATAAAATGTCTAATAAGTATTTGAAACATGTTCACATCACTTATCATCAGGGGAAATTCAAATCAAAGCCCCACTGAGATATCATCTCAACCTAGTTAGAAAAGTTATAATAAAAAGACAAAAGAAAATAGCAAACACTGGTAAGGATGAGGACAAGGAGGAAACTCCTGTGTACTGTTGGTAGGGATGTAAATTAGTACAGGCTTATGGAGAAAAGAATGTAGGTTCTCAAAAACTAAAAAAGTAGAACTACCATGTGATCCAATTATTTCCACACACAGTATATATCTGAAGGAAATGAAATCACTACATAAAAGTTACTGGAACTTCCACAGTTATTAAAGCATTATTTACAACAGCAGTGATATGCAATCAACCACAATGTCTATGATAAGGATGAATAAATAAATCAAATGCAGCATAAATACAAAATGGAAAGTTATTCAACCATAAAAAAATAAAATCCTGTCTTTTGCAGCAAATGGGTGGACCTGGAGGATATTATGTTAAGTTAAATAGCCAGGTACAGAAAGTCAAATAACAAAAGCCCTGGTCCATATGTAGAAGCTAAATGTAGGTTCCATAGCAGGAGAGAGTAGAATCGTGGTTACTGGAAGCCAGGGAAAGGTAGCAGAGAGCAAGGTTGAGCAACAGACAGCTAAATACAATTCGGAGAAATAAGTTTCAGTGTTCTAGAGAACTGTAAGGTCAATAGTTTACATCAATTTATTCAGCAATTTATCCTATATTTTATAAAGAACAAGAAAAGAGGAAGGTGAAGTCTATCAGTATAATGAATTGATAAAAAAGATACAATGTGAATTATGCTGATTTGATGTTATATTGCATACATATATCAAATTATCACTCTATCTCACAGTTATGTAAAATTAGTATATGTCTATTGAGTTCTGGGGTAGTTGTTTACACAGCACTCATTTTGTCAGTGGCTGATTAATAAACATGGTTAATATGTATAAGAAATTAAAGGCAAAGCAGGTACAGGGATGGAGCACTGGCAACAGAGAATGAAAGAAAAGAGATGGTGGAAAACAAGGAAAGCAAAGAATTCCAAATAAAAAGTGAATGAGGTGAGTTGAAATACAATATGTAGTGGAGAAAAGGAAATGATGAAATTTCAGTGAGTAAATTCAGAGGGCTATTACTTGTAGGGAACAGAAAAAAGCAGAAAGATTACAGTACAGAGGAAAGAAAATACTTTGGGATTGGTCTTAGAGACAGGAGAATTTGGTGCATAGAGGGAAGAGGAGGAGTAAGAAAAAATGGTCTTCAAAGAAAAACTGGCAGGTGGTCTAAAAATATTTTACATACCTTAGATATAGAATAAAAAGGAATATGATAATCATATTGCATGCCAAAGAAAAATTGGGAAAAGAAAAATGAGGTATGATTAGTACAAACAGCATGTGAAATTACCTAATTTTTCTTTCACTTGTTTAGATTCTGATCCATCACATTATCTTGAACTCACTCCTACAATAAATGCCCTGAGTGTTTTCAGAAAATGTCCTCCTCACATAAATAGGCTGAGCAACAGAACATGCAGACTTTATTAAAAATACTCAGGATATCAGCACTGATGATTTAATCATCATGTAAACTTAAGAGTTAACATTTCAAATTTCTCCTTGCAAATGAATTTTCTCTATTCATAAGAAATTGTTTTCCAATTAAAGAAAAAAAAAGATGAAAAGAAGGGAAAGGAGAAAGAGAGAAGTAAGTTAAGGAAAGAGGCAAGAGGAAGGAAAGCAGAGAAGAAGGGAAGGAGAAGAAAGCAAACCCACGTTCATTAATTGTTAAAGAGAATCCATGCTGATTGAAAAACCAAAAAACTCCAAAATCACTTTTGCACTGTTCTGTAAAGCCAAGCTTGATGAAATTCTTGATTAATTCTACTTATCTCCATAGAATAGGAACATATAGCTAATGATCTTTAAGTTTTAGAGGAAATAACCTAATAAGATATTAAGTACCTAGTTCTTATGGAATGGTTTTGAGGAAAAGGAACCAATGAGAAGCTGTTCCAATTTTTATAGACAGGAATGAGAAAATATTCATGCAGCTGTGGAGTGGCTGTGATTTTTAACTCAGAACACAAAGTTGGTCTCCTAGAGTACAAGTTATAGATAATCAACACACACGAGACTCTCACCAAAGTTAATTATCTTGCCTTCCACAAGATGGAAATAGATGAGACTTCCATAGCTGATCCAAACTCCAGGAAGAACTAAAAATACCATCTATCTCAAGAAGAATCATGTCCCAAACCAGAAGAATCTTACAGGGAAAGTGCAGGAAAGTCACTGTCATGTAGAACTTCTGTTTTGACCATGCTTCTACCACCTAGGTTATTCTTCTTAGTTCCAATTATTTAAATGTACCTTGTAAAGAGAACAATTTACATGGTCTAAAGAATTGAAAAATAATATAATTATGTTTTTGTCTTTTAGTTTTTAATCTAAAATAATTTGTATATCCATATTTCAAAATTTTTAAGAAAAATTTGCATAATTTGATAATATTAGGTTATTTTGTATAGAAGAGTTTAACATATGGGCACTATAAAGATGATTTTCCCCTCTATGTAATTTGATAATTATTTGTATGAAGAAAATACATGCATAAATCAAAATGTTGATCCAAATCAGAATGCAGACAGGCTGAGCATTGTTGATGGTCAGCAAGTACCTAATTCCTTAGATAATTAAAGTGCCTACGGTGAAGTAATTCTAAAATAAAAGAGATTCTCTTATACAAGCTTCAATCAATAACAATAATTAAAATCTAGGCGAGAACATGACAGGTTGTCATTTGATTTGTCTCCTATCTGTGTTGACATGCATTTCAATACTGAAGAGACAGCGACTTAAAAGTTAAAATTGGATTATATCTTTTCACAGAACAATTTTTGATATGTGAGGACTATAACAGAGTGTTACTTTGTGATTAGTACTGGAGAATATGGCATAACTGAGGTGCCAGAAATACCCAGGGGAATCAATTCTGTGTGCTAAAGATATTAGTGCTGATACAGAGATTGAGACGTATTGAACTGCTGCACAGATATCAAAGTGGATTTAGTAGATCAGTGTTATGTAGGTAACACAGTGAGGCATCCCCAGGCAACTACAACCCTTAGCAGTTGGCAGAGGCATGAGGATTGGTTGGTGAACACTTATGAGACATTCTCAGGGACTGTAGACCTGAGTGGGAGGCCCCTTAATATAGATGAGTCAAGATCTATAATGAGCCTGAGATTTTACACTACTTCTAAGTTAACAAACTACTGTGCTGCAGTTTTATGGATGCTAGCAGAGAATATATGACCATATATATGAAAAAAAATAACTATTTGTCTATATGCCCATGTTGTCATTAATTAATAATAAATTATTACAAATAATTCAGTATTTTGAATTGTGTAGAGTGATTAAGTCATACTTGATAAAATTCATACTTGCCAAGATGTCTTTTTTTTTTTTTTTGCGGTACTGAGGATCAAACTCAGGGCCTTGTGCTTCCGAGGCAAGCACTCTACCAGCTGAGCCATCTCCCCAGCCCAAGATGTCTTATTTTTAAACGTTTTAATAGGTAAAATTTCAAATATATATGATCAGGAGGATAAAGGACATTGCCACTCATTGCACAGCAACCAGACAGCAAAATAAACTTCACATAGTAATGATTTAATGGAATGACAGGATAAAGGTATCATAATGTTCCAACATAATGTTCCACTTTCTCCCCCTGCCCTCTCTCTCTCTCTCACCCACACACAAGCATATTGTGGCCTCTTTTGTCTCCTGAGTTCAAATATTAATTTTATCAGACTCTATCAGGCTGATTAATTTATATAGATGTATAAAATAAGCATTGTTTCTCAAATAACTTATTTTCCAAAAAGCAGAAAAGTTGATTAAATGTAATAATTGAAATTGAGTTTGAAATATTATCATTTTGTGAAAGATGCATGAGTTGAGTTCATAATAATTTATAAATTGCTCTTTTTATCAAAGGATTAAATTAGGTCATTGTAAATGTATTTTCACACAATTTGAAAACATGTACACAAATTTTCTGCTTTTGCTTTTGTTACTAAGCAAAATTATCTGGTTCAAAGGGGTAGACAGTCACTTTCTACCCAGTTGAAGAAGGAAAAATGTATGCTGGCAAAATTGGTAATCAAGCCTGCCTATGACATTCTGATTATTTTAAGAGTTTACAAATTATTAGAGAATAAATATTCATACTGTGATAAAATTATATATTTGCTAAGAACCCTGTTGGAAAGAAATCTCCTAAAAACCTGAAGTTAAACAACATAAATGTGAAGAGCTACAGAAAATTAAAATTTACATTAAAAATATCAAATTAGAAAACGTTTTGAAATGTAACATTGGTACTTATTTGCACTTGTAACTAATTTATCTTACCAAAAAGTTTAATAACCCAACAAATGCACATATGCTAAGAGAAAATATCTTTCCCTCTTGATTTTATCTTGGTTGGTTTCAAAGCTTGGGGAGGATGTGACTGTGTTCCTGCCTCTCCAACACAAACCCTCCTTAAGAACCTCAGTTTTCCAATCTGTAAAACTACTGTGTTCTCCTAAGTGATACCCAGGGTCTCTCTTCATCTAACCTAGAGGTGCTACCCAAGGCTGCATTTTTATTTATTCATTTATTTTTTTTAATTGGGAACTCATGAGAACACATATTTTCCAGACCTGAGCAGGACTGGGTAGGGGAGGCGAAAGAAGCACTTATCTCAGGCACAAAATTTAAGGTGCTGCCAAAAGTCCAGTCATCAAAGTAAATTCAATATTAATTAACATTTTAAAAATTAAAGTTAGTGTTTAAAAAAACTTACTATAAGCAAAATACCAAATTTCGTATAAATGTAGGAATTCACTATGCGCTCAACCCTGTCTCACAGGACTCTCCCTAATCTCCTCTGTGGTCCTGAGTCCTTTTCGGAGGATCCCCACTCACCAGGCAAGTGACACCAAACAAGTCATTAGTTTCTTCATGCTTCGATTGCCCCACAGTAAAATGGAGATTAATAATAGTATTTTCTTGAACTCCATGGGATGAATGAAGGAAATAAATAAGATAATGATTTCAAAGTCCTTGTCATAACACTCAGGACACAGAGAGTGCTAGATAAATGTTAGTTATTACAATTTTTAACTCAAGCGTAGCCTTTACTATAATTTTTCAAAATGAATCACCATTTTGTATAAAACACCTTTGATGAACCAGTCAAATGACTGGACATTCCTGCTCACACAGAATTCAGAATTAAACACCATTTAAACATTTATGAATATTAATTTTAAACAAACTGTAACTCCTCTGTAATTCTTCAGATTATGATGCATGTTTATTTAGTAACACTGGAAAAATACATTGTCTAATAATCTAGGAAAATAGGAACTGCTCTTTGTGGTATTTTGTTTGAAATTTTACCTATTAAAACATTTGAAAATAAGACATCTTGGGCTGGGGAGATGGCTCAGCTGGTAGAGTGCTTGCCTCGGAAGCACAAGGCCCTGAGTTTGATCCTCAGTACCGCAAAAAAAAAAAAAAAAAAAAAAAAAAAAGACATCTTGGCAAGTATGAATTTTATCAAGTATGACTTAATCACTCTACACAATTCAAAATACTGAATTATTTGTAATAATTTATTATTAATTAATGACAACATGGGCATATAGACAAATAGTTTTTTTTTTTCATTAAATCAATGTTCTATTTCCAAATCCATCTGATCATCTGGCTCTGTTTTTAATACTTTCCCTTGATGTTTCATAGGTTGTTTTCTTTCCTGATTCTGATTACCTGTTCATCTTGTTCCAGATCTCCTACAAACTGGTTCTGCTTTTCATTTCTAAAAACCAGAAACTTTCCCACTTTCTTATTTAAAAGTATTCAATAAATATTTAATGCCAAAAGAGTAAATCCCTACTCCTTTGTGTGACCTAAATACTTTTTATTAAAATTGAATATCCTCTATTTTCCAGTCTCATCAGTTCTTTTTAAACTGATAGGTGACATACTATAAAATTAACCCCTTTAAAATGTGCAATTCAGTGTGTTTTAGTATATTCAGAGTTGTGCAACCACAACTCCACCTAATTCCAAACTGTTCTATCACCTCCAAAGGAATTACTGGACTCATTAGCAAGCACTTGGATTCTTCTCCCGCATCCCAAGCTCTTTAAAATGAATAATCTAATTCCTGCCTCTGTAGGTTTACATAATTCTCACATTTCACAATTATAGAATCTTACTTATCACCTTTTCTGTCAGAGTTCTGTCATTTGAAATAATATTTTCAAGGTTTGTTCACATTGTATTTGTTATCAGTACTTAATTCTTTTCCTTGGCTTAATAATATTTCCTTATATTGATATACCACATGAGTTTAACCATTTGTCACCTAACAAATTTTCAAATTGTTCACACTTTGGTTTTAATGAAATTGGTTTTAATGAATAAAACTACTTAATGAATAAATGAACATTCATTTGCAAATTTTTATGTAAATACATGTTGTCACTTCTCTATTAGAAGTATAACTAGAAGTGTTCTAGTTAACTGCTGTTTAACTTTCTGAGGAATAGTCAAAATCTTTTCTCCAGGAGCTACATTTTATATCTGCTACAGCAATGCATGAGGTTTCTAACTTTTCTGGATCTACACCAGGTGTTTTTTGTTTTTTGTTGTTTTTCTTTTTTTCATTTTCTTTGTTTTCTATTTTTAGTAATAGCTATTTTGTGCATAAGAAGCAATATATCATTGTGATTTTATTTCTTTCCCCAGTGATAAATGATGTTAAACAACTTTTCCTGTTTTTATTTTATATGTCTTCATCTGTTATTGTATTTCCAATCAGATCCTTGGTCCCTGTTCCCATTAGTTGTTTGTCTTTTTATTAGAGGGTTGAGAGTTCTTTAGATTTGGGGGATTACTGTATTCTTACCAGATAAAATATTTTAAAATATTTCTCCCATTCTGTGTGTTGTTTTTGCACATTTTTGATAGCCTGTTTGACACACAAAAGATGCATTTAATTTTAATGAGTTTAATTTATGTGTTTAATTTTAAAGGATTTAACATGCATATGTATTCTTCAGATGCTTACTCTCATTAAATTAAATAAACTTTAAGCAATTCAGAATTTTTTGCTAGTGGAGGGTATCCCTTCAATGTTGCTAGCAGTGGACAGATCAGTCTGGGGCTTGGTGAAATTTGGAGTAGCTCTAGCAATTTCTTAAGAAAATGATGAAACTTCCACCTTTAATTGACTTCCTTTCAAAAAAATTTTTCTGTAGCATATGGTACTGCTTAATAGCATTTTTTTCTATAGTAGAATTGCTTTCAAAATGGGAGTTCATATACTCAAACCCCTTTATTTCTTTATCCATTCTATTTTTATAATATTAAATCCGTTGTTGGCAGTTCAACAATGTTCATAGTATCTTCACCATAAGCAGATTCCATCTCAAGAGTCACTTCTCAAAGTTTGCTCATGAGGTTGTACCAGTTGGGTTACATCTTTAGATTCAACTTTTGATTATATCCTCTTGTTATTTCTATCTTACTCTGGAATACTTTGAGTTTGTTCTTCTATCCAGAACATTAAAATTTTCTCCATGTCATTATCAGTGGCCTGAGCTAGAAAGGCCTGGCTCCTGGGTCCTTTAGCCACTTTATGATCCCAAACATCAGAGAGATGAGTGGTTGGAAAAGAGGAAATAAATGAGTGTAGTCAACACCAGGAAGGACAGGGGGAATAGCATCCTATGCTTTGACTTCAAGTACTAATTAACATATTCAGGAATATATAGGAGGAGAATAAGGCAGGGGACAAGAAGTGCATACAGTTAAACAATTCTGGTCAGGCTGTGGTCTGTTTGACAATTATCTCAGGTCTGATTATATGTGTTCCTGTTGCTGCCAAGGAAATCATTATTACTTTGGGTTAATTTTGTTTCCAGTCATGGGGTAACTGCCTGCAAAGCTCACTGTTCTGGAATTTAAGATAAGCTGAGGAGGAGAAATGAATTAAAGAAACATGTCAGAGGAAAAAAAATGGGATTAGTTAGGCAGTGACTGGATTAATCATAGTCCAGAACCAGACAACGTAAAAGTTGGGGGTTGGTAATCTGTTGACCATGGTGACCTGATAAACCTCAAAAATAACTGAGTTAGTCTTATCTTGGGGTCTTCATCACTGAAGGGGAAAGAGAGAGATTAGGTAAATTTATGGCAAATCAACAAATACTCCTTAAATGGTTAATGTGTCTATGTGAAAGGGTATGCAAGATTCTGACTCAAAGTTGGAAGAAACAAAGGAGATAGATAAAATATGAAGGTGTAGATGTCAAGATTCTTATCATACTTTTTGTCACCCATTGGACATCTGCAGGTCCAAGTAAAGAGTCAGTGGTTGCAGCACAAAGCCCTAGTTCCTAAAAACCATCCTAGGTTACTATTCCTATCACAACCACACATCAGAGGTGTTGTCTACAGTAAAGCTATTGGGACACTAATAATACATTGCTTAGCTTCATGACCTCCAAAAATAGATTTTCAAAGTCAACCGAAAGAAGGTAAGGTTGAGTGTTTTTATAGATTCTCCTTCATCTATAACATCATACGTAAGGGTATTTCTCTTTCTCATCATTTATATGTTCCCTGGAGTACTACTTTTAATTTCCTTGAAGAACTTTTCCTTTGCATTCATAAACTAGCAGCTCCGGACAATAGTCTTAGCGTTAAGTCTAACCTAGCTTTTAACACACCTTCCTCACTAAGCTTAATGATTTCTAGTTTTTTATTTAAAGCGAGAGATGTTCCATTCTTCCTTTTACATAAACACTTAGAGACCATTTTAGAGTTATTAACAGGCATAATTTTCATATTGTTATATTTCAAGGAATAAAGAAGCCCAAGGAAAGGGAAAGAGATTGGGGAATGTTGCTTCAGAAACACACTTTTATCAATTAAGTTTATCATCCTATGGGCATGGCATATGGTAGCCCATAGTAGTTACCATAGTAATATTGAAGACTACTAATCACAGATAACCATAACACATGTAATAATAATGAAAAAATTTCTAATATTGTGAGAATTACCAAAATGTGACACAGAGGCCTAAAATGAATACATACTGCTGGGAAATTTATGACAAAACACCTTCTCAATGCAGAGTAGCTGCAACATTTAATTTGAAAAACTTGAAGTATCCTCAAAGTATAATAGAGTGTAGTGCAGTAAGATGAGTATGCCTGTAATAAAATTTAAAAACCCAAATTGGCCTGGAAAGTCATAATAGATTTTGATAAGTGGCTGGTTTGGTTTCGCTGGTATTTGGTTGATGACTTTTGCATCCATAATATAAGGAATTAAGTGTTTCCAAAATATTCCTCTCTAATATTATTTTCAACTTGCTGTCTTAAGACCCTTTGGTAAGAGAAATTTGTACTTATAAAGGAAATCTCCATTTGTGAGAATGTCTCTTGCTCTGGAAAATGGAAGAGAGGGAGGATTATTTCACTAGAGAATGATTTAAATTAAGATCATGAATCTCATCTTTGTTTGATTATCATCTTCATTCTTCTGACCATCTTTACTTTCAAGCTTCTTTCATTGTTTATAAAAAAAAAATGTGTAAGTCAGAAGTTGAAGCTCTACGCCTTTGAAATGTACATTTTTTACACTGTCTTCTCTAGCACCTGATAGCTAACACATTAAAATGCAAATTTAGGGAATAAAACTCATCATCAGGAGAAGAAAGAGACAATAACAAGTTTAAAAAATTGGGCAAATAAAAAATCTTAAAAGTCTTTTACACAAATATTAGTAAAAAGCTTTAGCCACCTGAGTGAGTAACCTTAATTTGTTTCATCTTCCATAAAAACAGTTTGAATACAGATGTTTTATAAACTAGTAAGTTTATTGTGATTATATGTGACACATGCCTAAAATTTTCAAAGGAATGTTATAAGCCTTTTCTAATATCTATGAATATTGTTTTGTAGTTTTTAATATACATGTTTTATACTTCTTTGGTTAAGTTTATTTCTAAGAATTTTATTTCTATTAATTCAACTGTGAAATTGTTACTGAACAGCACAAGATCTAGCCAAGGAAGAAAGACCCTAGGTCACAAAGCCCACTGCTCCAGAAATATTCAGAGTCAAATTGGTAGGAAAAGAAGTTTTATTCAAAGTCAACTTTGAAGGAAGGTGAAAGATAACTTCATTGTTTCAAAAGTCCCATCTCTACAAAAGCTGTGGGGTTGGGAAAGGTTTTAAGAGGGCCAGGGATATGTTAGGACAAGATGGGAGTTCCACAGGTTCTGCCTGCTTCCCTATTCTTGGCAGGAAGGAATCTCAAAGGTGTTCAAGGTTCCAAGTCCCTGGAGCCTCCTTTTCATACCAAAAGAAGCTAGGACTTCCTTGGGCCAGCATCTGTATCTCCCTTTCAGAGAAACATGCTTTTTTTTTTTTTTTTTTTTTTTTTTTTTTTAAATAATAAGAAGAAAAAGATATTACAGAGGGTTCTCTTTAGAATACCAAGCGGAGCCTGGTGGCAGCAAAACCTATAATCCCAGGTGTTTGGGGAGGGGCCAAGGCAGGAGGATCATAAATTCAAAGCCAGTCTTAGCAACTTAGCGAGGCCCTAAGCAATTCAGCAAAACCCTGTCTCTAAGTAAAATGTAAAAAAGAACTGGGGATGTGACTGAGGAGCTCAATCCTGGTTCAATCTCTGGTTAAGAAAAAAAAAAAAAAAAAAAAAAAAACAAAAACAAAAAAACCACTTAGAATACCAAAGAGAAAATGTTAAAGATAGAGAAATGTGGTGGAAAAACAGTTGGGAGTGGGAGGTGGTTCACAGCCTCCCTCCCTAATCTCCACTCATCATAAGGAAGTCATTCCCAATTTCAGATGGGGGTGTAAAATTGTTTCATAAGGATTTATTCACCTAATTTTATTTCCATATTGTGTGTTGCCTGGGTATAGAAATGCAACTGAATTTTAATGTTCTGATTTCTTATTTTGAGGTCCCTTTGCACACTCCTGTTATTAGTTTTAATTGTATGTGAGTACACATATTTTCTTCAGTCTTTTCTGTATATAAGAACATACTGTCTGCATCTACAGATAATTTTACTTCTTGTTATCCTGAGTGAATCTCCTCATGTTGTTATTAATCAGATGGGTAGTGTTTGAGACAGGAATTGAGGGATACAAAAAAGGAAAGATAGTCTCAAAAGAGAAGTGGCCCTTAGCCACTCAAAGTGGCTCATGCCTATAATCCCAGAGGATCAGGAGGCTAAGGCAGGAGCATCCTAAGTTCAAAGCCAACCTTAGCAACAGCGAGGCACTAAACAACTCAGTGAGACCCTGTCTCTAAATTAAATGCAAAATAGGCTTGGGATGTGGCTCAGTGGTCAAGTGCCTCTGAGTTCAATTTCCGGAGCCAAAATATTAAAAAAAAAAAAAAAAAAAAAAAAAAAAAGAAGTGGCCCTAAACCATTGAAATGCCGGAGAAACCCAGGAACCTTTGAGATGGAAAACAAACATTCCAGAGCAACTCAGCCCATGTCCTTCACCTTCTCCTCTGCCCCTCACCCTTGACCCATACCCTTACCTGCAAAAAGTAACATGAGTGCAATGTTCAGGCCCTGGAAAAATGAACTCCAAGTTGTGTAACTCCATCCTGTATCCACCTCTAGTCCAGCCCCTAGCAACTGTCCCTCTGTAAATTTTTTGAAAAAAATTTTTAGATATTGATGGACCATTATTTTATTCATTTACTTATATGTGGTGCTGAAACTTGAATCCAGTGCCTCACACATGCTAAGCAAGCACTCTACCACTGAGACACCTCCCCAGTCCCCTCTATAAATATTAATAGTGTGTGCCAAGGGGTTGCTGACTCTTCTTCTGAAAGTGGCCCACATTCTCTCATAAAGGTGTATCCCTGGCTTTACCCCCAAAACTTCACATTCTCAAGATGGCTGGCATTGTTCTTTGCACTCTCAAGATGGTTTTCATTCTCCCTTAAATGTCTATTTTTATCCCTTAAAATAGTCTCTTTCCTGAGATAGCCCACATTCTTCCTTTAATGTGTATCTGCTTTTATAAATAATTTTGTGTCTCTGACTGGAATGTGGTGAAACTGTTTTCCATTTTGTATGCCAAGAGTCCCACTTGTCATGAATTGAGGTCCCTTTCTTGGGGAACTTCTCAGACTTACAGTAAAACCTTTATTCTTCCACTGTTAATATGATGTTATGTGTTTTTTCAAAAATATTCTAGAGGTTGAGGAAATTTCTTCCTTTACTAGTTTCCTTGTTTAGAGAGTGATTTCATTACAAAAGAATGTTGGATTATGGCAAATGTTTTTTCTATAGTTATTGAGATATCATGCACTTTTTTTTTTTTCTCCCCTCTATTAGTATGATATGTTACAGTAATTTTTGTGTTGGGAACAAGTCTTATCTTCCTAAAATAAATTTACTTGGTCATGGTGTATGATCTTTTTGATACATGGCTAGTTTGGGTTGATAGAAATTACTTGAGGACTTTTGCATCCAAAATCTAGGGAAAATTATTATCAATCTAGACCATAGGCCTGACACTGGAGTCCCAACAGAATAAGGTTGGCCACTTGTCTCAATTGACCAAACATGAGACAAGTGGTAGTGAAGAAGAAAGAATTTATTCTCACCGTGTCCTTACTAGGAAGAAAAACAGAGTAGCAAATGAAAGTCTGTTTCTCTGAGGAACTAAAGAGTCTTGGGGTTACATGGGGAAAGAGCAAAAGCAAGGGTGTGGGTATTGCATAACTGGTGATATTGATCAGGCCATTGTCTGGTTGATCATTTTCTTAGGATCTGTCATGCAGAGGCCTCTCATCAACAAGAAAGTTGGTACTGCTTGGGGGCTATTTTTGAATCTGTTCACAAAATGCTTATCCTTCAGATCTGCTATTCCTAGAATCCAAGGTGACTATTCTACAGAATGAGCAAAACATTAAGGCAAGATGGAGTTAGTTAGGCTAACCAATGGGTCATGCTTCAGGTTTAGGACCATGATTGATGAATTCTAGGTACCACTCCAATTGTCTAGAATATGATGTTGTAAAAGTTGGTGGACTGATAATCTAAGATGATCTGCTATAAATCTTAAATCTTAAATGTGTCTTAAATGTATCTAATTACTCTTATCTTGGTGTTCTCAGTCTTGGAGAAGGAGGAGAGAGATTAGGTAAATTTAAGGCTAATGCAAACACATTTTGAAAGATTAATCTACCTACCTGCAGAATTAAGCAGGAACCTGACCCAAAGTTTAAGGTAGCAAAAGGAGACAGATGCAGTATGAAGACAGATGTGCTAAGCTTTTATTCAGTTTTAAGTTATCCACAAACTATTTTCATATCCAAATGAAAAATTAGTGCTTATAATAAAAGCAGTACTTTCATCTGTGTTATAATATCAGTCTGTAGACTCTTAGAATAAATTAGAAACTATTCTATTTATTGAGAAATTTGTAAAGAGTTGGTATTATTTCAGTTTAAATGTTTGATAGTATTCATTATGAAAGATGTGTGTGTGTGTGTATGCACATACTAAATGTTTTCATTCACTAATGAACTTGTTACTTTTTATGGGAGATATATATACATATATATATATATATATATATATATATATATAAACTAAACTTTCTTTTCACCTTATAATTTGAGACTATAAAGTAAACTGACAATGGGCAGATTAACAGGAGAAAACACATACAAATTTATTAACATGCAGGTGGAAAAAAGTTATAGGGAATGAAATTCAAATAAAAAGTCATGTGATTGAAGCTTAAATACATTCTTCATAGGACAGAGAGAAGTAGGAGATATAGGAAATTTTAGAGAAAAAGTAAATGATTTTTAAGGAGGATGAATGGGTTCCCCAATATTCTAGGACAATGACTAAGCTTCTGGGAGGGTGACAAGTTATGGGAAGGTCAGGGTAGAACTGCATTGCAAACATAGGCTGCCTTTCTCTGTAAATGAAGTTTTCAGGTGATAGCACACAGAAAAATAAGTTAAGAGATCTTTCCAAGTTGGTGTGGTGATGGCCTTTAGCTTCTTCAGTAATTTCTCTTTGCTAACATGATTTCAGGAAAGAGATCCAAGGCAGTTATATTCTTTCCAGAAGAACTCCCTTTGTCAAGTAAGGTAACTTCAGAGCAAGTTTTTTCCTGCCTTCCAGGAGACAGAGGTCTGAGAAACAGAGTTGGGGGATTGGAAGGTTGGGATAAGATAAATCTTGACTCTGCTTTTTTAATTTAAAGTACTCTGATGAGTGTAGTTCCTTAGCGTATCATTTGTTGAGCATCAACATAGATAAATTTATACTTTATATTCTTTCTTGGGTTAGTTTTTAGTCCGTGTAGTCCTAAAAATTTGTCCTTTGCATCCAGGTTGTTTAATGTGGTGGTATATAATTCACCTTAACATTTCACTTTCTATACTTTTTGTAAGTTTACTAGTAATATTCCCTCTTTCATTCCAGATGTTTGTAAATATACCATCTTTCTTGTTTGCTTTGTCAGTCCAGTAAAAGGTTTTTAAATTTGGTTTATCTTTTAAAAGACTCTATTTTTGATTTTACTGATTTTTTAATTACTAATTAGTATCTTCTCTAATGTTTACTATTTCCTTCTAATTATCTTGGATATTCTTTTCTCTGAGTTTTGTACAGCCTTAGGATGAATGATCAAGCTATATATTTTTTGAAATTTTTTTTCTTCTACGTTTTTTATTGGTGCAATATAGTTGTACATAATGATGGGATTGATTGTTACACATTCATACATGCACACAGCAATATAATTTGGCCAACATCACTTCCCACCACTCCCCCCTTTCTTTCTTCCCCCCACCTTCTGGTGCCTTTCCTCTACTGAGCTCTCTTTGATTTTCATGAGATCCCTGCATTCTGACACACACTTTTTTCTTTTTCTTTTTCTTCTCTATATTGCACAGATAATGGAAAACATTTGACCCCTGACTTGGTTTTTTTTTTTCATATATTTCTGGAATCCTCAAATTCCCTTCTGGATATCTGGTTTTACTTTACTATTCTCTGGGAAAATACTTTGTATGATTTTAGTCCTTATATATTTGCTGAGATTTGTTTTATGACCAAACATGACCTGTTATTAATAATGTTCCATATATTAAAAAAAATTTGTTCTGCTATAATTGGTGGGATGTTCTATAGATACTTGTTATGTCTAGTTGTTTCTTAGTATTGCAATATTCTTCTAGGTTTTTGACTTGTTATTATATTGATGAAGAATAGGAAGGTGGAATTTTCATCCATTATTGCTGAATTATTGACATCTTTCCTTTGCATATTATGTTTTGTAAACTTTTGAACTTCATACTTTGGGGTTCTGGGTAGGCATGTATAAGTTTACAATTGTTATATATTATTGGTGCGTTGATCTTTTCATCATTTTACTCTCCGACTGTGTCTCTAGTAACAATTTTTGTCTTTAGGTCTATTTTGTCTGATATTTTTATAGACATTCCAGCTCTCTTTTGGTTGCTGTTTACAAGGTAAATGATTTTTATGCATTTATTTTTAGTCTATTTGTGTCTAAAATGGCTTTCCTATACACATAATATAGTTGAATCATGTTTTATTTTCTTAATTCTTCTCAATTTTGCCTCTTGTTGGGAGAGTTTAATCCATTTACTAAATTATTAATTGTATAGGTGTGTTAATATATGAGGGTTGGTGCAACAAATTACCACAAATGTGGCTGCTTATAACAGCATTTATTCATTCTCTCATATTGCTAGTTGCGGAAAGTACAAAATCAAGTTATTGGCAAGTTTGGTGTTTTCTGTAGGAATCTCCAGGGGATAATCCATTTCCTCCCTTTTAAATTCTAGTGACTTCCAGCAAACCATAAGGTTCCTTGGCTTGTGGTAGAATAATTCCACTTTCTAGCTACACCTTTATATAGCATGTTTTTTATTTGTTTGTTAGTTTTGTTATTTTATTTTTTTGTCTGTGTCTTTTCCATTAGACAGACTGACAGTTATAAGGACTTTGCTCATAATTAGATTTGGGACTTATTTTAATCCAGTATGAATTTATTTTGAGATCTTTGCTGTAATTATATCTGCAACAATCTTCATTTTAAATAAGACCACTTACTGAGCTTCTTGTGGACCTATGTTTTGATGAGAAAGCATTGAATTCACTACAGTAAACTTTACTTATGTCTGCCATTTTGCAGTTTTCTATGTCCTACATCTTTTTTGTTTCTCACCTCCTCCTTTACAGTCTTATTATATGTTTTTATAGGTAATAGAGATTTCTTAAGTGTACTATTTTAATTATAGTCTCATTATATATTTTTATACATAATACAGATTTAATAAGAGTACTTACTATCTTAATTCCTTTTGGTTTCTGTACTATATATTTTTTAAGTCTTTTCTTACTGATTGCACTGTTACCATTAATAAATCTATAAAAACCTAGTTCATGTTAATTTACTTTCAATAGTCTAAACAACTTTGCTCCTCTGTATAGTCTTTATTCTCTGCGTGCTATTACTGCCACAAATGCTGTTTAAGCACTGAATTTTCATCAACATAGATTTTTAATTAGTGCCCCAACTAGATAAAACTACCTCGATTTTTAACCTATAGGTAGGTGAAAAATTAGTTACAACCAAATTTATATTTTATTTAGTATTTTTCTCTTTAATTACCTTTATTAGTGTTCTTTTCTGCTTCACTTGAATTACTTTCTATTATCCTTTCTTTTTTTATTTTTAATTTTTTTTAGTTGGCAATGGACCTTTATTTTATTTATTTATATGCCATACTGAAGATCAAACATTTCTTTTCCTTTTTTTTTGTATAGCTGATCTGCCAGCTCTACAAAACTCTGTTGGCTTCTGTTTATCTGGAACTTACTTTTTCTCCCTTATTTATGAACTGTAGTTTTACTGGATATACATACGAGGATTAGTTGATTTTTTTCTTTCAATACTTTGCATATGTCATTGTACTACTTCCTAGCCTTTATGATTTCTGACAAGAAATTTATTATTTTAACTATGGATATATTTTACCTAACAATTTACTTCTGTCTTGCTTTTTAAGATTTCTTTTAGTTTGGGGACTTTGACAAATTGATTATGATATTTCTAGGTAATAATCTCTTTCAGTTTATTCTACTTGGAATTCATTGAGTTTTTTTTTTTTTTTCCTGGGCAGAGGGTAAATTAATGTTTTTAACCAAGTTGGAAATATTTCAACCATGGCCTCTTCAAATATTTTTCCTGGTCCCTACTTTCTCCTCTACTTCTCATACTTCCATTATGTATATAGTAATGTGCTTTGGATTTTTTCACAAGTTCCTGAAGCTCTCTCCATTTTTCTTTGTATATTTTACTCCATGTTTCTCAGATTGCGTAATATCAAAATATCAATTGACTAATCTTCAAGTTTAAAGAGTATTTATTCTGTCTGATCAAATCTGTTAAGTCCTCAAGTTAAGTTTACATTTCAATTATTTTATTTTCAACTCCTGAATTTCTATTTGATGTGGTTTTTAATAACTTCTTTTACTTTATTGATTTTTATGTTTGGTGGTACATTTTTCTTATACTTTTTCTAGTTTCTCAAGATTTTTTTTTAACTTTGAACATATTTAATGTAGCTGATATAAAGCCGTTTTCTAATAAATTTAGTATCTGCTCTTCTTCAGTTTTTATCAATTGCTTCTTTTCCAAAGTATACAAAACATTTTTTCTTATTTTTGTAAGTCCCATGTATTTTAATTGATACTGGACATTTTTGATAATAAATGACAGTTCTAAAGATCAGATTCTCCCCCAACAGGATTTGTTGTTGTCATTGTTTGTTGCATTTGTTATCTGCCTAGGAATTTTTCTGAACTAATTATGTTAAACCTTTTTTCTTTAACACTTCTGGCAGCTGAAGACTACATTTAAGTAGTTTAATTAAGCTGGTTAACCTTAATTATCAAATTGAACAGAGAATTTCTTAAATATTTCCTTAACTAAATTTCCTAGCCTTTACTGAAAGGACTCTGTGGTGTATGTGCTGGGCTTTGGCCTACAATATTCAGCTAGGCAGTTTAAAAACTGTGCCTCAGTCTTTAATTTCTCCATGCACAGAATTTTGAGCTTCAAACTAAAATGAGAGCGTAGAGTGTTCTCTGGTATTTTCTCCGTATTCGCATGGCAGAGAACATTTGCATGGTTTCCGTTATTTCAGAAAACACGCCTGAACTTTCAAATTCTCTATGGATCTCTTTCTTCAGCTTTTCTTTATCAGAGTTTTTAGTTAGTTTGATTTTGATACTGATTGTATCCTCTGAATCAGAAAGTTGTGGCATGAAAGAATTTGCTTCTAAATACTTTGATAATTGCTCCCTGGGAAAAGGCCTTTAACTTTAAATATGTCAGAGACAAATCTTGAGTGGACACTTTGTGGGAACTATCAAATAGATCAAATAAGAACACTTATTTGGGAATATGGTTCCATGCTGCTACCTCAAATACTAGGAATGTAAGCTATTATTTCTTGAAGATCTTACTGAATTGGGGAAACAATAGAGTGGGATTAAGGTAAGTTAAATGCCATGAAACTCATGGCTATTTCTGAAATTTAGACATTTTTCTTGAACAAATGCTTCTTCATTGATGTAAGATTTTGGCTAATTTTTAGAGTTCAGAAAGAATTGGTTATAACCACTTCTGAATTGTTTTCATTATTTTTAAGGTGAGAGAAAGCCTTAGAAGTTTATACTCTGCGCTTTTTGCTGGCAGGAATAAAATAAAGAAACCTGGAAACACTTCCAGGTTTCTCTCTTTATTGCAGTTATATCCTCTTTATTTATTCCTGCCATACTTTCATACAATGCTCCAACTATGTAAATTACACAGACTTTAGAAAGCTTAATTTTTGTTTTCAAATAATGTCAGCACTCTCCCTGCCCCTAGTATTAAAATGTCTTTTTACTCTTCTTCCTTCAGCCTTATAGTGGAGTTTATTAAAAATGCTCCATCTGTTTCTCACATCCTTGGACATATTCCAAACTTTCTTTTGGTTAAAAAAAAAAAAAAAAAAGGTGGAATAATAAATAACCTCATTTGACTTCACAATTTATATAGGCTTTGATTATAATGTGTGTAACACTTGACTTATCTGGTCAGTTCCTCAAACAAGCAAGGTTGTACCTATTTGAATCCTTTACCCTAGATGTTCTCTTTGAGTAGAATGGTCAATCAGTTGGTTTCAGCAGGTTTCTTTATATTATTCAGATCATCTCTTCAGAGAGACCTTCCTTGACCTTCCAAAGATATCCATATAACACTTCTTACCTCTTTTCTATTTTATTCTGTACTTATTACTTTCACTATTTGTTAGCCTTTTGTGTATCATTTGCCCTGTAGTCCTTAGAATGTAGTCTTTTAATACTACGTAAATTCCTCTTTGACGTCTTCTCTGCCAATTGATCCTAGAAAGTGTCTGTTATGTTTTGGGATCTTAAATGTCTCCCAAGTGATAGTTACTTCACTTATAATTTGTCACATAAAATGATAACTGAGATAGATTGTGTTTCAGAGGCCTATATTTTTGGTAATGCAATTTGTGACTCTTGATAAATACTGTCATAAAATCTATTTTTCTAGAGAAAAATTGTGAATTGAGCATTAAAAACTCTATTTAGTTAATCTAACACACACTCAACAAAGTTCTTATGACCTTAAAACATTCAATGATATACCATAAAAGAGCTTTCCATAGACTTCAAGCTTTTTGGTTTTATTTTATGTTTGTTTTAATGACATACATCATCTTATTCACTAGGGATTTTTCCCCTTTAGGCAAACTGTGTTCTTGAAAAGTGAATATGCAATATTAAAATGGAATTTCCAGTGCTCAGAACCCGGTGACAACTTCTTTATGTAACAATGGGGGTGGGGCCTTCCGATGACTCCCATTGGTGTCCACATTAGTGGGTGAGTTCATTGTTTCCAGAGCCATAGGCCTGGTAACAACGCTCACCCTCATGGATTCGCACGGAGGAGGACTTTGGCCTTTCAGGCACTTGGATCCTCCTCTACTTGGATGCATGGGGCTGTGTTCTGTGCTAACAATTCTGCTGCATGGTGTTTCTCCATTGGAGGAAGAAGGTGCGGCGGGAGAGGCGTGCCCAGCAGTGGGCAGAGGTGATGAAGGCTGCCAGCTTCACTTACTGTCCACACCTCTATTGGATAAACAATTAGGCGGCGTTGCGGTTTGAATGCGGCTATAACCATAGCCCCTCCAGAGGCTGCTACCAACCCTGACTTAAAGTGGACATTCCGGATTCGACGTGGGAGGCAGACACCTCTGATGGGGAGGGTTATGCCTCCAAAGGAAGCAGCTCCCCTGAGAGTCTCCTGTTCTGCGTCAACCTGCTCTGGTGGTCCCAGAGCAGCCCATGTCTATGCGGACGCCACAGCGCCGGATCAGATCCCCACTCCCGATTCCCACCTTTTGGGAGAGACCCGTTACCCCACCCCTCCGCAACCTAGCTCCGCGGCTTCACCACTCTGCCTCCTACCTGTTGGACGTGTGTCCTCAAAGGAACGTCCACTTCTATTCCCTTCCCACGCTGGACTATGGGGTGAACTGTTTCGATGAGAAGCCTTTTGCGCCAGACCCTCAGCTTCCTCTCACTGAAGGTGGGAGCTGCAGAAAAATGGGAATGAGAGCCCAGTTGTATGTTATGTTATTAAAGATTTTGAAAAGTCAAAAAATAAAATAAAACTTTCCTTCTAAAAAATGCAATGCAATGTTTAAAAAGCTTACGTATTTCTTTATTCTTGTGCTCATTAAACTTACAGTGCTATCCATGCTCCTTACCTAGTTATATTGTGGCAGCATGTTTCTAGGAATAAAAATCAATGTGTACAATAAATGAGGATAGGGACTGGGTTTTCACAAAAAGGACAAAGTCCAGCATAGAACATTGCTCAATGAATATTTGTTGAGTGACTACTGAATGATGGGTTTAAATACTGGTCTATTGCTAAGTAGTAATAATAATCTCTTATCGATGTTTTGGAATGCTCTTGCATATATAACTCAATTCATCATACGCCCTTAGGTATTCCTTTAGATAATTATCCATTCATCAATTGAGGACATCTAGGTTGGTTCCACAATCTGGCTATTGTGAATTGAGAAGCTATGAACATTGATGTGGCTGTATTTCTGTAGTATGCAGATTTTAAGTCCTTTAGGTATAGGCCAAGGAGTGGGGAGCTGGGTTAAATGGTGGTTCCATTCCAAGTTTTCTAAGGAATCCACACACTGCTTTCCAGAGTGGCTGCACTAATTTGCAGCCCCACCAGCAATGTATGAGTGTACCTTTCTCCCCACATCCTCGCCAACACCTGTTGTTGCTTGTATTCTTGATAATTGCCATTCTAATTGGGGTGAGATGGAATGTTAGGGTGGTTTTGATTTGCATTTCTCTTATTACTAGAGATGTTGAACATTTTTCATATATCTGTTGATTGCTTGTAGATCTTCTGTGAAGTGTCTGTTCATATCCTTAGCCCATTTGTTGATTGGGTTATTTGTATTCTTGGTGTAGAGTTTTTTGAGTTCTTTATACATTCTGGAAATTAGTGCTCTATCTGAAGTGTGAGTGGCAAAGATTTTCTCCCACTCTTTAGGCTCTCTCTTTGCATTGCTGATAGTTTCCTTTGCTGAGAGAAAGCTATTTAGTTTGAATCTGTCCAGTTATTGATTCTTGCTTTTATTTCTTGTGCTATGGGAGTCCTGTTGAGGAAGTCTGGTCCTACACTGACATGTTGAGGATCTGGACCAAGTTTTTCTTCTATAATCTGTAGGGTCTCTGGTCTGATTCTGAGGTCCTTATCCATTTTGAGTTTAGTTTCGTGCACGGTGAGATACTTGGGTTTAGTTTCATTCTATTGCATATGGACTTCCAACTTTCCCAGCACCATTTGTTGAACCGGCTATCTTTTCTCCATTGCATATTTTTAGCCCCTTTGTCTACTATGAGAAAATTGTATTTATTTGTGTTTGTGTCCATGTCCTCTATTCTGTACCATTGATCTACCTGTCTATTTTGGTACCAATACCATGCCGTTTTTGTTACTATTGCTTTGTAGTAGAGTTGCAGATCTGGTATTGCGATACCCCCTGCTTCACTCTTTCTGCTAAGGATTGCTTTAGCTATTCTGGGTTTCTTATTCTTCCAGATGATTTCATAATTGCTTGCTCTATTTCTGTAAGGTACGTCATTGGGATTTTAATTGGAATTGCATTGAATCTGTATAGCACTTTTGGTAGTATGGCTATTTTGACAATACTAATTCTGCCTATCCAAGAACATGAAAGATCTTTCCATCTTCTAAGGTTTTCTCTAATTTCTTTCTTTAGTGTTCTGTACTTTTCAATGGTCATCCAAAGGGGAACTAGGCTGCAGGCTGTGGGCTGAGGCAAGGCCTGTTTGGGCCTGTGTTTCTGGTTTTACCATCCTTGTGGGAAAACCTCACCAGGCAAGGAAGACTCACCTGGTGGGGAGGTCTCGCTGGTCCATTTCTCTCCTAGAGGCTCCCCTCAATCTACAACTATCGCCTGGGCTGGGCTGCCTTCCTCTGCAACGTTCCCAGGGGCCCGGAACTACCTCCTGGGCCTGGGAGCCTTGCCCTTTGCAGATGAGTCTCCTTAGGCTGCCTCTCCTCAGAGAAGCTGTCTGCAGTCCTGCGACCTTCGCTCCACCCCTCAGCTTGTCTCTGTGGGGCTCTTCCACCAAGAAGCTGCCTAGGTTCTGGGACCCTGCTCTGCACCTAATCGCCTGGCTATGCAGCTCCTCCTCCGAGCAGCCTCCTGGAGCCCTGTACAGTCGCTCCGAGTCCCAGCGACCCGCTGCATGCCTCTTCCTCCAGGCAGCCACCTGGTGTTCCGGTGCAGTCACTAGGAGTCCAACAATCACTGCGCACCTCCTCCTCTCACCAACCGCCCGTAACCCTGGGCAGTCACTCCAAGTCCAAGTGACCCGCCCCGTTCTTCCTCCTCCGGGCAGCCCCCTGGTGTTCAGGAGCAGTCGCTTTGAGTCCAAACAGCTCACCGCTCAGCTCCTCCTCTGGCAACCGCCTGTAGCTCTGGTGCAGTTACTCCGAGTCCAAGCAACCCACCGCGATCCTCCTCCTCCTCCTCCTCCGGGCAGGCCCCAGTGCTCAGGGGCAGTCGCTCTGAGTCCAAACGGCTCGCCGTGCAGCTCCTCCTCTGGCAACCACCTGTAGCTCTGGTGCAGTCACTCCAAGTCCAAGTGACCCGCCGCGCTTCTCCTCCTCCTCCGGGCAGCCCCCCAGTGTTCAAGAGTGGTTGGTCTGAGTCCAAATAGCTTGCTGCGCAGATCCTCCCCTGGGCAGCAGCCCAGAGCCCAGTGGTTGCTCCGAGTCCAAGAGCTGTGCTGAGCGGCCTCCTCTGTGATGCTCCCAGTTGTCCAAGTTCACTGCTCCAGGAGGGGGAGGGGTGTCTCATTGGGCGACTCTACTTCACAAAGTTCCCTACTTTCCGGGACTACTGCCCCATCTGGGACGCCTCCCCAACAGGAGAGACTCAGCCGGCGGCTTTGAGTTGGTCCCAAGTCTCTCAATATCTCCTCTTTTGAATTCCGAGTCCTGGAGCAACATGAAATGCAGCCACCCTCCAGTCTGCCATCTTGAAAAACCCCCAATATATATTTATTGAGCTTTCATTATATGCCCAGGTTCCGTGCTAGGAGCTTTACATACATCCTCTCATTTAAGAAAGTTAAAAATCTAAAGATAAAAGTGTTGAAGGAAACAAAGTTTATATATCTTTTCATTTTATTTTTTATGATTACTACTTCATTTTGATTCATTGTACACAAATGGGGTACATCATTTTATTTCTATTTTTGTGCATGATGTAGATTCAGACCATTCTTGTAAATCATACAAGTACATAGGTTAATGATGTCTGTCTCATTCCACCATTTTTCATAGCCCTCCTCATTTCCCTCTGCATAATCTAATGTTCCTCCATTCTTCTCTCACCCCCTTTCCCTCCACCCCCATTATATGTCATCAACCAGTTATCAGGGAAAACATTTGGCCTTTGGTTTTTAGGGACAGGCTTATTTCACTTAGCGTGATATTCTCCAATTCCATTCATATTTTTCTGCAAATGCCATAGTATTATTTTTCTTTATGGCTGAATAATATTTCATTGTGTATATACACCACAGTTTCTTTGTCCATGCATCTGCTGAAGGACATCTAGATTAGTTCCACAATCTAGCTATTGTGAATTGAGCTGCTATAAACATTAATGTGGTAATGTTACCGTAATATGCTAGTTTTAAGTCCTTTGGTTATAAACCGAGGAGTGGGATAAGTGGGTCAAAAGGTGGGCCCATTCCAAGTTTTCTGAGGAATCTCCACAATGCTTTCCAGAGTGGCTGCACCAATTTGCAACTCTACCAGCAATGTAGAGTGTGCATTTTTCCCCACATGCATGCCAACATCTCTTACTGTTTGTGTTCTTGATTATAGCCATTCTAATTGGAGTAAAATGAAACCTTAGATTTGTTTTAATTTGCATTCCTCTAATTACTAGAGATGTTGAACACTTTTTCATATATTTATTAATCGCCTGTATATCTTCTTCTGTAAAGTGTCTGTCCAGTTCCTTAACCCATTTATTGATTGGGTTCTTTGTATTTTTGATGCAAAGTTTTGTAAGTTCTTTATAAATTTTGGAGATAAGTGCTCTATCTGAAGTGTGTGTGGAAAAGATTTTCTCCCACTCTCTAGGTTCTCTCTTCACATTCTTGATTTGTATTATTTGCTGAGAAAAAGCTTTCTAGTTTGAGTCCATCCCATTTATTGATTCTTGCTTTGATTTCTTGTGCTTTGGGAATTTTGTTGAGGAAGTCTGATCCTAAGCCAACAGGATGGAGATTTGGGCCTACTTTGACTTCTATTTGGTTCAGGGTCTCTGGTCTAATTCCTAAGTCCTTGATCCATTTCGAGTTGAGTTTTGTGCAGGGTGAGAGATACATGTTTAATTTCATTTTACTGCTTATGGATTTTTAGGTTTCCCAGCACCATTTGTTGAAGAGGCTATCTTTTCTCCATTGTATGTTTTTGGCACCTTTGTCTAGTATGAGGTAACTGTATTTATGTGGGTTCATCTCTGTGTCTTCTATTCTGTACCATTGGTTTGCCTCTTTATTTCGGTGTCAATACCATGCCATTTTTGTTACTATTGCTCTGAAGTATAGTTTAAGATCTGGTATTGTGATACCCCCTTGCTTCACTTTTCCTATTCAGGATTGTTTTGGCTATTTGAGGTCTCTGATTCTTCCAGATGAAGTTCATGATTGCTTTCTCTATTTCTATGAGGAATGTCATTGGGGTTTTAATTGGAATTGCATGCCTCTGTATAGTGCCTTTGGTAGAACGGACATTTTGACAATATTAATTTTGCCTATTTGAACATGGGAGATTTTTCCATTTTCTAAGGTTTTCTTTAATTTCCTTCTTTAGTGTTCTGTAGTTTTCATTCTAGAGGTCTTTCACCTCGTTTGTTAAATTAATTCCTAAGTTTTTTTTTTTTTTTTTTGAGGCTACTGTGAATGAACTGGTTTTCCTAATTTCTCTTTCAGAGGATTCAAAATTTATGAGTAGAAATGCTTTAGATTCATGCATATTGATTTTATATCCTGCTATTTTGCTGAATTCAGTTATTAGTTCTAGTTTTCTAGTTGAGTTTTTGGATCCTCTAAATATAGAATCATGGCATCAGCAAATAGGACAGCTTGAATTCCTCTTTTCCTATTTGTATCCCTTTAATTTCTTTGTCTGTGTAATTGCTCTGACTAGTGTTTCAAGAACACTATTCCTCATAGAAATAGGGAAATACAGTTACCTCATACTAGACAAAGGAGCCAAAAACATACAATTGAGAAAAGATAGGCTGTTCAATAAAGTAAGCTGGAAAAACTGGAAATCCATGTGCAATAAAATGAAATTAAACCCCTATCTCTCACCCTGCCCAAAACTCAACTCAAAATGGATCGAGGACTTAGGAATTATACCAGAAACCCTGCACTCAACAGAAGACAAAGTACCCCAAATCTTCAACATGTTGTCTTAGGATCAGACTTCCTTAAAGAACCAGAGGCCTAATGTTTTCCTTGATAAGTGGATGATGACATATAATGGGGGTGGAGGGTGAGGAGGTGAGAGAAGAATGGAGGAACTTTAGATTTCATAGAGGGAAATGAGAGGGAGCAGGGGTATGAAAAATGGTGGAATGAGACAGATGTCATTATCCTATGTACATGTATTGTTACACAAATGGCATGAATCTACATTGTGCACAACCATAGAAGTGAAAAGAAGTACCCAATTTTTGAAAAGTGAATCAAAATGTAGGCTGTAAAAATAAAGAAAAATTAAAAAAAAGAAGCAAACTGGCATAATCAAGCTTATAAATTTTTAAAAGGAAAATTACTTACAAAAGAAAGCCCAATTGGTAGAGTAGGGTCCGTATCATATGCACCATTAGGCCTCACCAAGCAAGAGAGAATCCAGATGCCCAAACCAGAGGAACCCTGATAACCACATGGAAAGGGACAACTGTCAGAGCCACGGGGAGGACATATTCAACTAAAGCTAACCTGGGAGAACAGGAGTTGGGAGAAGCAGTTCCCTGAATTCTCTTTCCTTCTCTCTTCTTTTCTGGAAGGCAAGGTCTGACCAAATCCAGCATGAGATGCAGATTTTGAGACAAAGAATAGTTTGAGGCACAGACCCAACAAACAACACCACTAATGATTTGGAAGCAAACCCACCATTTATTTCTGTATGTTGGAGAATGGTTATGTCTGAGGAGTAGGGAAAAAGCCAAAAAGCAGTTAAGTAGACAATTAGGAGTGAGATTGTGAGAAAGATCTAGTATTTCAGCTGAGTTTGAGGTTTTAGCTGTAGTAAAGTGTGAGGAAGGTTTTGAGAAAGGGTGTGGCATGACCATGTTTATATCTAAGAAATCTCATACTGTCTATGATCCAGTGTGTGTAGGTGGTTAAAGATCAGGTATGACAGGATTCTGAGTGACTCTTTGAAAGCCATTGAAAGTAAGTGATTACTCAAGAAAAGTTTGGGGTCAAAGAAGGGAAGGTAATCAGCACACTTAGAGTCTACTCAACTTTAGTTTAAAAAGCAATAATCAAATTAGAAACTTCCAGTAAGCAGTTGGATAACCTTTTCTAGTGACTAGAGAAAGCATGAGTTGGCAGCAATGAGGTAGAAGTCATTTACCTAAAATGACCCTTGAAGCCAAGCTAAAGAATGAAACTGAACCACTCTAGGCATTCGAAACTGAGGAGGGAAGATGATTCAAAGGAAAACATCAAGGTGTTTCATGATTTAAGGAGTGAGGAGTTAGGAAGGTTTTGGTTAAAGTATTGCTTAGTCTTGAGCACTTAATTGCTGATTAAACTCACAGTTAATAAATTTTAGTCTCAATTATGACATTTACAGGTAAATGGATGGAATTGGAGAATATCAGGTTAAGTGAAATAAGTCATCCCAAAACCCAAGGCCAAATTTTTTATCTGATAAGTGGATGATGATACATAATAGGGGTGAAGGCATGGGAGATAAGAGAGGAATAGAGGAACTTTGAATTACATAAAGGGAAATGAGAGGGAGGAGGCAGGGGCATGAAACATGGTGGAATGAGACAGACATCATTACCCTATGTACATGCATGATTACGTGAATGGTGTGAATCTACATCGTACACAACCATAGAAACAAAAAGTTGTACCCCATTTGTGTACAATGATTCAAAATGCAGTCTGTAAAAATAAAAAAAAAAATACATTAAAAAATATTAAGTGGAAAAAAAAAGAAGTTTTGGTCTCTTGTAGGCTCTGTGCTGGGTCCTCTGGGTAGCATGGTGAAGAGCAGAAGCTTTGCCTTGCCTTCACAGAATTTCTTTTTGGGAAGCAGGCAAGTGGTACACTAATAAATCAACGCATGTATAATTATCTAATGAGATTGCTGTTAAAGACAAATACACTTCAATGACAATTTGTGTAGGAACATACTTAAGTAAGGTCTTTTTAAGGACTAGTTATTTAAACTGAAACAGAAGAATGAAAAACAGCTAACAATGTGAACTGCAGAAGTTAATATGTCACTTGAAATACCAATAGTAAGTCTCCTTGCTTCTCCAAAGATTTTGAAGATAGTTTCCATGTTCCACTCAGAAATTTTGTTTTTTTCCATATTGAATCCTCCAACTTATGATTACTGTTGGGACTAATGACATATTAACTAACTCAGGCTGACTCCTTACTCCCTGGCGAGTGAGCAAGATCAAGGCCTTAAAGGCGGTTTCAATAGTTAATGGCAATAAATTGGACCACCATCAGGGATTGGTTAACAACAGTTCTGCGAGTGATCAGCTCGTGCTTGCCGTATAGTCCTATGGGACTCCCACCTGCGTGAACCCCCCTGCCTTGCTGACCTTTAAGCTGATTGGTTCCCGCCTAGCCTCCACCCTACATAAAAGCTGTGTGATTTCCTCAATAAACGAGATTCCTGCTGTGCCTCATGCACTGACAGACCTCCGGCTCTGGTGTGTTTCCTCTGCCACCCACGCTCATCATCCTGCTCGGCCCAATATTCTCCTCAGGCGGGCCCTGGGACCTTGTTGCCTGACAGGAAGCAACAGATTACTGCATAATTTTTTCATTTATGTATAGTCTTTATTTCTCTCAAAAATTATTTTTTGTTGACAATATAGAGATGTGGCCATTATTTTTTGTAGATTTATTTGCAGGTATCACTTTTCATGGCAAATTTGCACATTTATTCACATAATTTGACTAGGTTTCTTGGATTTACTTTGAAATTTAAGTAGAAGTTTTTAATAAGGTAATATAAGCAATGAATCATTTCTTACCAAATGTTAAAATTAAGAACCCAAATTCAGGGGCTGGAGTTGTAGCTCAATGGTAAAGCGCTTGCCTAGCAAGTGTGAGTCACTGGGTTCAATTCTAAGCACCACATAGAAATAAATAAAAATAAAGGTTCATCAACAACCAAAAATAAAAATTAAAAAAAAAAGAACCTGAATTCAGATCTGTCTCTAACCAAGATATAGGAGCAGAGACAAGATATACCCTCCTTCCTAAAAACAACCAACATAATAAATTAAGTATAAAAATGGTTCACAGAGAATGGACATCACACAGTGGAGATCAGGATCTTTGATTGTTCAGAAACAAGTGAACTGATATCTAAGTTTGCCTAAATTTACTGCTTTGTGTGAATTTTCATAAAGAAAGACACAGACGAGAAAATCCAGTAATGTCTTCGTGTCACCTTTAGTTATGGACAGAGCTGAGAGTACAGTTTCTAGAGATTAGGATGTGGGCGTGTTTGGGACACCATTATTCAGCCTACCACAGTCTGTAATAAGAAAAAAATTCAATAAAAGAGAGAGTAAACTATTTGTACACTTCAACTAATAGTAAATAAATACATCAAAAGATATTCAACATCTGATAGAAATTAAGAAGTTGCAACTAAAACCAAAATGACATATCACTGTATACCTTTTAGAGTACTATGTAGCAGAACAACTACTGACTGGAAAGTATTGTTGAGGGTTTAGAATTCTTCTTTCCCCCAGGGGAAAACAAGAAGGCAGATTTCACTGAATGTTCTACTTACAATATTATCTAGTCGTTCCACTACTATACATTTACCCAAAAGAGTTAAGTCCATAACAGGCATGTAAAAACATCTCCCTAGAAACTTTATTTGTAATAACCAAAAGTGAAAATACTCCAAATATCCATAAAAAAATAAAATAAATCTTAGCCTCTCACGAATTCTTCATGGTGACTGGAAGAAACAAGGCAAAAAAATGTCAATTTTTTATATCTTTTATTTAAAGTTCTAGAAGATGCAAAATAATCTATACTGACAGAAAAAGATCATTGTTTTCTGTGGATATGCTGGAGCTGGGACTTTGGAAACAATGACAGGACAGATTTTAAAGGGGCACAAAGAAACTCTTGGAGTAATAATATATTTATTATCTTGATGATGAGAATTTCTAGAGTATATGCACTTGCCAAACTTATCCCATTGTAACTTTGGAAATGTTGAGTTTATTGTGTATCAATTATACTCTAGAAAGCTCCATAAAATAATTTTATTAGTAGAAAAAACCGCTAAAAGTGAAAAACACAGAAAGTGAGAAAATGTATTTGCAAGTTTTTTTTCATAAGATCTTATCCAGTATAATGAGTCCTATATTTGCTAATACTGGATGTATACAATACTTATGATTATTTCTAATGTGGTTATATAAATACATTTGTCTAATACATAGGAGTATAAATTTGTATTATCCTATGGAACATTATTCAAAAGTATTTTATTAAGATAGATACATACTTGAAAGCATAAAAATGTGGATACTTGCCAGGTGCAGTAGTGCACGCCTATAATCCCAGAATCTCTGGAGGCCAAGACAGGATGATCACAAGTCCAAAGACAACCTCAGCAATGGTGAGGAAAAAAATTAAAATAAAATAAAATGTGGATACACATTGATGGCAAAAATAAAACAATGATTTTTGCCAAAAATATTTAAAAAATCCTTAGATATAAGTACCATTGCAAATCTGTATTATTAGATTTAAAATATTGGAAAAGTAAATGTCTTAGAGAACTGATGGAACACATTAAGGCATTTTTAAACAATAGAATTAAATACTTCCAAAATCGATAGTGATTTAAATGTGTAAAAAGGAAAGTTGTACAAAATGGTTTTCTACTTTTACTTATAAAATATGGAATACATAAAAAAAACTTATTTTAGAAATACTAATTTTAATAGTGAGTCATAGTTAATTTTCTAAAAATAAGGTTACTGGCTTTTTTTTTGGCAAATTGAGAGCTTTTCATAATAGATAATCAATGAAATTATCTAAACCAAAAACCTACCATTGTAACTAATAGCGCTGGTAGGCAAAAATCATAATAAATGAAATTATGGGAAATGTTCAGGCACTTTATGGGTGTTAGAATATCAAAAGGATTAGACTTCTTGTGTTATGGTTTTGGGGTGTATTAAATTGTGTGCCAGTAAAAAGAGAAAGATAATGTGTCATCTTCCCTACCAGAAAAAGCTATGAATATTATGATTTATAAAAGATGCTGTCAATTTGAAACTCAATGCTTTCATACTATTGGTAATAAGAATTGTATTTTGAAATTCCAAGTGCTTTTTTTTGTCATATGAAATACTCCCTGATAAAATTTTTGAAAATCTTGTCATGTTTCTGTAAATGAATACTGCCCTCATATAAGTATCCCCAAAGTACCATTTGAAGCACACTTACCTACTAGTCAAAAAACATTATGGGAATTTTCTTCCCTTTTCAAAACTATATATAAACGATGTACTCTCAGCTTGCAATGTGTAAGATTCAGAAAAAATGAGTAATCACCAGTATCCAAGCAAATTCAATAAATATATTTGAAATCCATTCACATTTATGTAAAAATCATTATCTTCAGATATTATCCAATTATGCTATCTAACATTTTGAATAGTAACTGTACTTAAAATTAATTCCAAAATGGATTTTATTATAATACAATATTTAAAGTAATAAGGTACGTGTGAGAAGTGTGAATTACTGTGATGTTAGTATTGTGAGAAATGTTATTACAGAAATAATACTAATTATTACAGAAATCATGCCTCTCTTCTTTCTTTCCTTCTTCTCTGCTCTCCCATTCTTTCCTTTCCTTTCCTTTTATTTTGTCTATCCCACTCCTCTTTTCTTTCTTTTCAACAGCATCACAATTTAGGGTGTAGAAATATTTAGGAAGTGAGGAAAAAGTCAGACTCTGAATAGCCTTGACAGTGGAAGTCTGCCTTAAGGAAACTGGTAATCTGAAGTAGTCATATGGATCATGCCTCTGCCTTTGTCTATTTAGGGAATAAAATTAATCAGTAAATTAGGCTTTGAATGGAAAGGTGCTGATACCTTGCTGCTAGGTGTCATGAACATTCTCCTAGAAAAAGTGAGGGTAGATTTGAGCCAAAACAGCTTAGAGGAAAGAAATCAGCTTTATAAGTTGTTATGTTAACCAAAAGATGAAAGGATTAATCCAGTAAAATTCTACAAAATCAGTATACTGACTTCATGGTTCTTGATGTAGATTTCAAGATGGGCTACTGAGTTTACAAGTGTTATCAATTTCAGTTTGGTTCCTGTTTTTTGTTTCCTTTTCTGATTTGTTGATTTGCTTTCTTTTGTTTATTTTTAACTTGTCGTTATAATGATAATAGATGAGTATACCTACTGATATGTAAGAATGAGTATACACTAGAATATTACTCTGCTAGTATTTTGGAAAAGGTATGACCAAATATTAAATCAACATTTTTAGTCAATATTTGCATTTTTGAACAATTCCCTTTTTACTGGAGAAACTTTGAAAATACACATTTACTTATTCTTATAATACATAAGCATATTTAGTCAATTTAAATAGATTATATATAAAAATGAATTATGTAGTTGCCTAGATAGATAGACGCTTCTAGCTAGCATTTTCTTTTTATTTTTAGACTGCGTTCAATTCACATTTGGAAATTGCTAGCAAAAGAGATGATGTACACCTAATTATATACATATTAAAGAAAATAACATAGTTGTACAATTTTCTGTCTTCTTTACTAACATGTAAAGTCTTGAAGAAGACAGGCTTCTCCAGAGAAGAGTGGATGTCTTTCCTCATGAGTTCTCTCTCTTTTCAATGGTGATTGTGAACTTCATGTTTTGAAATGACTGTGGAAGATAATCATAGAACCAGCCTAAATACTAGAACTCCATACTGAGGATTGCTGCCTTGGACAGTGACCGAGCCAGGATTTGTGGGAGAGAGATAAGCAAAGATGTATGTTTCACTGTGCTATCCTGTTTAAGATTTCAGGTCTAGTAGCTACATTAACTTTGACTAATGCAAAGAGCATGGAGAGCAATTGCACTCCATAAGAAGACCACAGAGATGCAAGAATTGGAAGGTGCTGGGGAACAATAGGCAAACCACCATCTTACAAGGAGAGAAACCTGAATGGATGGTGATAAACTAGGTGGAAAAAAGGCAGGATACAAGGATATTGTGAGGAGAAGAATAATCATAGAAGGAATCACAGACACAATTTTAGGACTTCGATCTAGTCCGGAAAGTATTTTCTTGTGTTGTCACATAATATATAAAACACTTTGATTCCTAGCCATACGTAGGCATGATTGCAAACTATAACATATCATTACCTTTGGCAATTTGAGTGGCTCTCATGTATCCCATTTAACTTACTTTCAGTCCATAAGATAGCTACTGTGCTGGCCAGTCTCAGTAGGGAACAGAGAACATATACTAATTAGGATATGTAAGAGTATGATAAAGGAGTTATTTGCAAAACTTTGCACATGAAATCAAACATGCAAAATAGGGCTAACATTATAGTTGCAATTATCATCCTTAGGAACATGAGGGATAAAGTACGGATACAGGTCATTAGAACTGGGAAGGAGAGTATCCAGAGGAGAGTAGCTTTGAATGTCAAGGTGCACAGCCAGACAAAATCAATCTCACAGAGAGGGAGATAGAAAAATAAATACCCTACTCTCATTCAGGATTTCTTTAAAAAATGTTAGAGCTAAAAGCACAGGCAGGGTGAAGTTATCTGCTGATGCAAACTTTAGAGGGAAGCTTTCTGAAGTGATGGCAAGGAAGAAAGAAAAAAGGGGAATGGAAAGTGAACAGAAGATACCTGTTTTAGTCGACTTTTTCATTGCTGAAACTAAAGGATCTGACCAGCACAATTGTAGAGGAGGAAAGGTTTATTTGAAGGCTCACGGTTTCAGAGGTCTTAGTCCATAGAAGGCTAGTTCAATTCCTTCAGGCAAGAGAGGATGACAGAGGGAAGCAGCTCACATCACAGTGATCAGGAAGCAGAGAGACTCCACTCCTCAGAAACTTTTAAAACATATACCCCATAGCCACACCCCAATTCTCACCTCCTCCAGCCATACTCTACCACTTCAATTAATTCCATCAGGGTTTAATTCACTGATTGGGTTAAGACTCTTACAACCCAAATATTTTCCCTCTGAACCTTCTTGCATTGTCTCACACATGAGCTTTTGGGGGATACCTCATATCCAAACCATAACAAACCCCACACTCTCCATACCTTCTACCCCTAAACATCCACTTAGGCTTTCATCTGGATGAAACATTCATATCCCCAATAAAGATGATGCCCAAGTCTGATTGGCTACTGTATAACTGGGAGTGATGTCAATTATCTCACTCTCATAAGAAACCGAAATTAACAGTCATTACTGCCCTTATGTCTATGGCTCACAGTGGGGCCTATTCTGGAAAATATCAATGCTGCATTCACTACTCATTTGCAGTTCCTATTGACTTTTGTGAGTACTTACACTCTACAGTGTTCTCTACTTGATGACATAACATGACCTATTGGTGATAACAGTAACAGGTGTGTATGTGTCTGTGTGTGTGTGTGATGGCTTTTTCCCTAGAAAATATTGATCAAGGAGTTACCAGCAGGTACCTTCTCAACTCTGGGGTGCCATATAGAGCTTCTTGCTCCACTGTGCTCCATTTGAGAAATTGTCATGTTGTCAGTTGAAAAACTTAGAACCAAATGGGTTCCATACGTAATCTGATATGCAAATTCACTTGACCAGTAGAATTCAAGAGTCTAGCTTGAGCCTCTTGACAGAGAGGTTGTCCTTTAAAGAATGAAGGTGCAACCTATCAACTCTCTTAAGCCTCAGCTAATACTTCACACTGCGATACTTCCACTGCATTTTCTTCATAGAAGTCAAATAAAAGTCCAGTTCAAGAAAAAATAGTTTCTAATTTTGGATGGGAAATGGATATGTACAATTTCTGCAATGACCATCTTTGGAATCAAGCTACCACAGTTACAATCTCACTTTGACAATTTTGGTATTATTGGAAATGGTGAGTCCCATGACGAAGGTACAGAAAAGCTTGAGTGTTGCTTGAATGGGTTGTGTAGTCTTTTCCTGATGCCAGTCTCACTCAAAATAACATTCTATGGAAACTTGGTAAAGGGAACAGAAAAATGTCTAATGTGGTGTATGTTTTCCCCAAAACCCAGGGATTCACATAATGTAATGTTTTATTCTCCATGTTGTATGTGCAGGCAATGATTTTATCACATTAAAGGGGTACTCTAACTTATTCATTTATTTATTTATTGGTACCAGGGATTGAACCAGGGGCACTTTACCACTGAGTCACGTCCCCCGCCCTTTTTGAACATTTTATTTAGAGACAGGATCTTGCTAAGTTGGTTAGGGCCTCACTAAGTTACTGAGTCTGACTTTGAACTCATCCTGTCTCCACTTACCAAGCTGCTGGGATTGCAGGTGTATGCCATCATGCCTGATGGTATACCCTAATTTATCTCAGACCTCCAAACTCTTGAAAATTTGATTGATATAGCAGTTTTCTAAATTTTCCTAGCACTACTATCATAACCACTGAAAAAGATAGACTTTATTAACTTACTTAGTTTTCTTATGTTTTACTCAGTAGGTCCAATTAATGTAATGTCATTCAAATCAAATAATACTGATTTTTGGCATTCATGAGGTTTCCCCATAAGTTATTACAACAGAAATGGAGAGATGATAATACCTTGAGGAAAGACTTTAATATTTACAAGGTGCTGTTGTTCCTCTCAAGTAAAAGAAAACTGCTTCTGATTCTTCTTAAAGATGGAAAAAAAGGAATATTTCCAAGTAAAATCAGGTCATAGACTCTGTCCATAGGTCTTTATCTCCCCAAGAATGGTGTTAATTTAGTCCAAATATATCATTTGGAAGAGTACCCTGGATTGTCATTAAGATCTGAGTCTGATATTAGTCAAATAAGTTATTTTTCAAAAATTTTTACAGACTGCATTTTGATTCATTGTATACAAATGGGGTACATCTTTTCCTTTCTATGATTGTGCATGATGTAGATTCATACCACTTGTGTAATCACACATTTGCATAGGGTAATGATGTCTGCCTCATTCCACCATTTTTCATACCCCGCTCCTTCTCATTTCCCACTTCGTAATCCATTCTTCTCTCACCCCCATTGTATATATTGGACAATATCATGCTAAGTGAAATAAGCAAATCCCAAAGAACAAAGGCGGAATGTTTTCAAGGTATCAATCTCATGTAGTAAGAACCTATGCTGTAGAGCCTGATGATCTCAGGTTTCATGTAAATGTTGTTACTGAGATTCTGGACATACTACTCCAAAATATGGCACTTTGTTTTTGAGGAAAAAAGAAAACAGAATCCCTTATCTCTCAGACGATAAAAGGATTTTCTGACCTTCTTTGGAAGAAGGTCATAAGACCCTCAGGTGAGAAAAAACCCTCATACTCAAGGAAAGGAATGTCTTTCATCTCTGTTAACACAGGGTCCCAGCAATGAATCCTAAGAAGGAGGGCCTAATTAGTTCCCTCCAGTTTCCTGCCAATAGACCATATCTCTCTTGTCTAATCACAAGTATTCACTTTATCTTTAAAATTAATATAAAAATACTTTGGCTTCCTCATTTCTTTGAGGCTTATTTCTGAAGCTTATATGTCAAATAAATATATTTGTTTTTGCCTTCTTAATTTTTTTAAGTATAGGTACTTCAGCCATGAACCTTGCAACAAACAGGGAAAGTATATCACTTTCTCCCTTATAGTTTTAATATATTAATTTAAACTAGACCCACCAAATAACCCATGTCTGTAGCCTGTGTTAAGAAGTAAACTGTCAGTCTTTAAAACAGTATCACTTTAAACATGTTTCCAAGATTTTCTCTTTTCCTTTGGTTTTCAGACTTTTTTATGAGTGATTTTTTTCCCTTTATGGATTTTTTCTATTTGAAAATCATTGAGTCTCTTAAATCTGTGGGTAAGGATTACTAGTTATGAAACTATCTTAGGTTTTATGACTGCAAATGTTTATTCTTCACTACTTCTTTCTTTTCACCTGTACTTCAGTTATGCATGTGTTTTTCCTTAACAAGTTCTTAATATATCTTTTCCCTATATTTTCTATAATTTTATCTCTCCTTTAGTCAGATAATTTTCTTCAGACACACAGTACAATTCAACAATTATTCCATCACCTGTTTCTCATGTTACGTTCTTTAATTCTTAATTTTAGCTGTTTATTAACTTTGGTACTTGCATTTAATTTTCTAGTTCTGTGCCATTTTTGTCTTATTAGTCACATAATTTTAGAAGTCCTTTTCTATATCTCTTATAGGTTTTCTCTTTAATTTTTTTCTTATCAATATTTGGTTAGTCCATGTTTTCTTGTATGTCTTGCTACTATTTTTAATTGCATGATTTACATTGTAGTTAAAATACTGAAAATTTTTTGACTCTCTGGATGATGTTACTTCCCTCAAAAATATTTTTCTTTTCCTTCTGTAAGACAGTCTTGAATCAGATTACATTAATCCAATCAGAGTCTGCATAGGTTCAAAGGCTGGCTTCCTTACTCCTGGCATATTGCCTTGCAGGTGCCTCTCTGAAGATTGAGTGTTGTGAGCTGAGCTTCTCTGGATGTCAAGGTTTAAATTTCAATTTTTGTCTTCTCAGCCAAATGAAATTATCAAAATTCTTCTTACCCTCTTTTATAGTATTATCAAAAGTCGAATTGCACCAAATGGTATCAAATATCAGGTTTAGCTTCTGGATATATCTTCTCTTCTAGTCTGGGTTCCCCGAGTTCTTACTGCCTTGGTTATATGACCAACGCTTTCAAAAGATTTTGAAAAATATTTTTCCTGATTTTCTGGCTGTTCTCAGTGGAAGGCTTGATTAAGAAAAGTTATTGGCTATTACTGCAAGTAGATCTGTAGCCATTTATTTGATATACAGAAGTTAAATATCTTCTTTATTTACCAATATACAAACTGAGACTTTACATAAATAGGGAATTTTTCTAAAATCATTTGAATTTATTATTCATGAGAGAGCAAAATCATCAAATATACTGAATACTTAAATAGGACTGTGTTCTATAAGAGTTAATCCTAAGACAAAGGAGAAAATAGAAGTATGCATGAGAAGCTGGACATAGTTTTAAAGGCATCTCCATCAAGATACAAACAGAACAGTGACACATTTACCTAGGGCAGTTCCTGGGGCAACTCACCAGATATGCAAGAATGATGCCCTAGGTTGGAAGATCAGAAAGCCTTAAGACAACATGACAAAACTCAGATATGATTCTGAAAATTGTAAGTAACTAGGGATCCATTTGATGAGATGGGGGAAGATGTGGAATATTCCACATAACAGTTCAATTTGAAGTCAAGTGGACTGCAGCAGAATTCTGGGTCAGAAGGCTGGAGTTATGGTCCCCAGTCCTTGTAAATACAACTGACAAAACCTAGGTCAAATGCTGGAGATTTGTTTAGTATTAAATATATAGGGGAGGAAGGAAGATCAGAGGTGCTAACAGAAAAGATTTGAGAGAATGAGTAAAAGAATTGAATTCAACTACTGACAACCCGTATTCAAAATTAAAACAAAACAATGAAAACTTCCCTAGGAGAAAGCTGTGTAAAGTGGAAAAAATGAGAAAAATTGTCTAGACAAGCATTTAGTAAAGTTGTGAAAATAAAGAAGTTACTGTTTGAGAAGCTGTTGAGAATTAGTAGAAACTGAGATTAAGAATCCAAATCCAGGTTATACCATCAGTTCCTGTGAACTGATCTTTCTTGGATGACTGTAATAGTACTTTTTAACTTTTACCCAATATTTTGACAGTCCTTTAACATTTTAAACGTTATATCTGCATTATGCTCCTATCACTCTCCCATAATTAAAATAGCCTAAAATCAAGCACCATCTCATGACAGCTCATTTGCATGTTCCCTGTTCTTCAGTTGCCCTTGTATTGACACAGTATCGACTATGTCCCTACCTGAAGGAATTGACTTTCTCCTTCATTTCTGCAAGTTCATGTCTCGTTTTACAGTGTTAAATATAGAGGCAGTGTTCAAGAATTGTTTATTGATACGCCATTCAATAATTGCTCATCAATTTAATGTTGGCAGGCTTAACCAGGTCTTTAACCCAAGATAGAACCACAGTAATAGGAAAGAACTCTACAGGAAACAGAAAATAGTTAAATGTCACAATAAATTATATGCATCTAATGAAAAGAAGCACTTTGTAAACTTTTGGTCAAGATATGATCTGCTTCTATTGAGGAAAATTATTCTTACACTCACCTAGTAGTCTAGACCAAGCAAATGAACTAGGGCAATCAACAGGCAACAGATGTTACAGCCAGATGGCCCTTTAACTTGAAAGCAGTTAACTTGTACTCAGGTGGTTTTATTTCTTTAAACATGTTCTGTAGTCTGTCCCCTTATTTTATATTCAGTAATTAGAGGGCAGTTAAATATTTTGTGCTATTAATTTAATTAATGTAGCTTTAATGAAGTATAAAAAGATAAATTATTGAATTTCAGATGGCTCAGTTTAATTCACACAATACAGTTTAAGCTTTTGAACCTTGTGCCCTATGGTTGACCTTGTAAAACCAAATTTATTAAAAAATAGCAAATGCTGATTGCTCCCTCAGTAAACCATTTTTCCTTGATATATTTTTCTGGTCCTGAAGTAGGGAAAATTAAATTTTGAAGTGGAAAAATAAACTTCGAGGTGAAAATTTCAAGATTATTATACAAAATGGAAAGTTGCAGTGATAAATTTTCTAAGATTGCTTTCTCTTAAGACACATGGTAGTAATACTACAAGAGCACCCTCAAGCACTATTTCAAAAAACATAACATTATCAATAGAGAAGAAATAATAGCAGGCCACAAAGGTATAGCAATTGGATATGGGCTCCTGTTTTGAAGAAAACAGCAGGCTGAACCCAAGGCTAAGAGGTAAGGTAGCTCTGCAGGCTATAGCTACTGACTCTTTGAAATAACTGTCAATCACATAATGGTAAGATTATCACAAGTGTGAAATAATGCCTCAAACAATGACACCTTCTAATACAAATAACAACACTGTTGGTACACAGTCTATAAAGTGATTTATGTGGAGTTTTATAAAAATTTGGTTTTCAAAGACATTATCTTATTATTACTTCAAAGAGTATAAATCCAAATACCTCCTAAAGCATAGCACAATTTTTTTATTTTTAAATTTTTTTATGTGATCCAAGGTATCCTGTTTTCTCCTGCAGAATAAAAATACTAGCACAATATTATATTAAGAGAATAATAACTTTGAATTAATTTTCTAGGAAAATTTCTATAGCTGTTAACCAGATATTATTATGTCCATTTTATGAATGAGGAAAAATGTTTCTCCTATACTTTCTTGAAGAATATTAGGGGTTGAAGTGAGTGGGGATAAAATGATCCTTGAATTTCTGTGTCTTTGGATTGTCTTTAGAGGTGCAATCAGTTATACATATCCCACAGTATAAAGACAAGAATCTTATAGATCCTATATACCCCAGCTTTCTCACCTAACAATATAAATGAGCTATTCCCATTTTATTTTATTTTATTTTATTTTGGTACTGGGGATTGAACCCAGGGGCACTTAACCACTGGGTCACATTCCCAATTCTTTTTTGTATTTTATTTAGAGACAGGGTGTAGATGTTCGGAGACAGGGGTCCGCTGAGGGTGAGGACGTTCGATGTCTACCCCACTGCACTCAGACATCAGAGATTGGACTCTGAAGGCACAGATCTAATTTTACTTAGGATCATACAAGACATATAGGCACATTATCCAAATAGGTTAACAAGCTTGTTAAAACATAACAGAATCAGCCTATAGGTGAACTATTTGCAGAGGTAATGTAAACAAAACCAAGTATGCCTAAGTAATTCTGCCCAGCAACAGGTCTGAGAGAAAGGACTGGGGGGACAGTAAGCTCCTGCACACAGCATGAGGCAAGGCAGCACAGGCGAGCTCACATCACAGCTTGCTGGGATTCTTGATAAGTGAGGCCTCCTCTCAGCTTCTAACTCAGCCTCAGCAACTGCAAAGACCTTCATTCCATGGTGAGTCTTTACCATTACCTCAGTTTCTCTGTCCAGACTGTTTGGCTTACTTAGACCATGGTGTCAGTGACTGCTGTCAGATAAGCTTGAGGAATGTTCCCTACAACAGGGTCTCACTGAGTTACTTAGGGCCTCACTAAGTTGCTTAGGGCCTCACTAAGTTGCTGAGGCTGGCTTTGAACCTCTAGTCCTCCTGCCTCAGTCTCCAGAGCTGCTGAGATTACAGGCATGCACCACCATCCCCGGCTAAGTCAGCTGTTCTTATCAAGAGCATGAGCAAGTTGTTCACTACTAAATCAGACTGATCCTTTTAGTCTTATCTTACATAATCTCATGAATTTTTTTCCAAAATGCTTTGTTATTATTTTTAGTAACCTCTAGCTAATGTCTTTCTAGCTCCTCTTATTTGTGGTTTTCTTCCTTGTCTCCTAATGGCTATTTTTCTAAGTGAATTTCTGTAAAATAGGTTTCATTGAGGAATAAAATTTGAATGAAGTTTTAGCAATGTGAGGATGCTAGTTAAGAAGGGATGTGAAGGGTGAAGTTTGCAGGGAAAGAAAACAATTAGAGCAAGGTCCCTAAGACAGGAGTGTATCTATAATTTCAAGGAACCACAATATGGAAGGTGCTGCTGGGGCTGAGTTAGGGAGGGGAAGAACTGCAGAGGATGAAGGCAGGGAGATCCAAAAGTTGCTGCAGTTCATGAAGCTTTGTTTAATCTGTAGGGTCTTTGAGTAAAATAAGTGATTACTAAAAGTTTTTTTTTTTTTTTTTACTTTATTAAAATACTGAGTTTATTTCACATGTATATTTTTGTCTCCCCACCATTTCCATGTCTGACCATGTTTTTGAGTTAAATAAGTGATTACTAAAAGTTTTTTCTTTTTACTTCATTAAAATACTGAGTTTATTTCACATGTATATTTTTGTCTCCCCACCATTTCCATGTCTGACCACCACTACTACTATGTCCTATCATAACATTAAAAACCAAGAAAAGGGTGGAGTTCCATCTTTAAAAACTAAACAGGCATATTGGACAACACATTCTTGGCAATGGAACCTGGACAACATTTATCAAACATGGTAGGAAAGGTTCTCACCTTGCATTAATAAAAAGGACAGCCAGATATCAACTGTTACAGAAATGAAATAAGATGGAAATTTTTAATAAACTGTTTAAACTATTTTGTTAAAAAGACTTCCTCTGCTGCCAGAGATCTTGAATAGCCTCCTGGTCAGTCATCTGGAAGCAATTCTTCACGTAATTGACCAACATGGCTTCCACTTTGCGAAGAGAACCACATTTCTCTATACTTGCTTGCATTTTTGCTTTAGTGTCTTCCACAGAACTAGGTCCTTTTGTGTTTTACTAGTTTTTTTCCTGTTTTTTGAAGGATTCTTGACCTTTTCATCTTGGTGTTGATAGTTTCGAATCTTTTCCATTCTGGATTGATTTTTGTGCATTTTTGGCTGGAGTATCTCATACAGATTTCTTCAATGAAGCTTTTTCTTCAGTTTCCTCATCATCAAAATCATCATCATAATCATCTTCATCATCACCATCATCTTTCGACATTGTCATCATCTTCATCAGCAGCTAGTTTTACTTTTTTCTGGGGAGACTTGTGACCACCTATAGAAGTGGATCGACTTCCAGGTACACTTAAGAGTTTTACATCCTCCTCCTCTTCTGACTGTGCATCTTCCTCCACAGCTACTAATTAGTGGGCCATATTACGGCCCACTAATATGCTCAGGCCCTGAACCACATTGCAACCTTAAGACCACAGGTGTTATGATTTTAAAGCCCCCAAGGGAAACCATTGGCTGTACAGACATTTTCAATGTTGCCAGCATTACTTTAATTGGACTGCCTTCATAATTCATTGCCTCTGCTTCAATAATATGCAATTCATCCTTCCTACCAGCCCCTACATTGACCATTCTTAAGGATAAATGGGTTTCATTTTCATCATTATCCACCTTAAAGTGATAATCTTTTTCAACCTTTAGTTCGCACTGAAAAGATAGTTCTGGGACCTCCGGGGGCTCATGTTCCTATCCATCGAATCTTCCATGGGGTGGGAGCATGCACTTAGGGGGGAGAGGAGGTGAGTTGTTGCCCTAGAGAAGAGACGCAAGGATGGAATCACACCAGGCCTAAGAGTTTTAACAAGAAAAGTAACAAGGCTTTTAAAAATGTTCACTTTGTTTGAAAAGATATTTTGAAGGCACAGATAAAAGAAGAGATTTTAGTTAGGAAGCAACTACAACAATGCACCTGAGACACTGCAGTATTTCTGCTATAAGCATAGAAATAGAAATGGTAAAAATTAATAGAATTCTAGAAACATCTTGAAGGTAGGACTAACAGGATTTCCTGATGACTTTGATATGAGATGTGAGAACCAAAAAATATTCAAGACTAACTTCAACAGTTTTGGTGTGAAAGCTGGAGAAGCTAATTGACCTCAATCTAGTTGGAAAAGGCTGTGCTGCAGTAGATTGCTATGGTAGGGGAAAGTTAGGGAAGGGGACTGGTCAAGTTTTATGTTTTGAATATGTTGAATTCAGCATGGCTACTAGACATATGGATGAAAATGTTGAAGCAGTTGACTGCGTGTTTGGATTTCAGAAAAGAGGTTCTGATTTAAAATATTCATTGGATATAAGTAGCATAAAAATGACACTTGGAGCCATGAGCCATAAAGAAGTAATCAGAAATCTGAATGTAAATTGAGAAGAATGTCAAGAACTGAGCCTACAGCAATAACAACATTTCAGGGTAGAAAAATAAAAGGAAAGCAATAAAGGAGAAGAGAAAAATGATTAAGGAAAAAGAAGAAAACCAGGAGAACGTAGCTTGGGTTTTTGGATGTCCAATGAAGAAACCATACAGATAGTTCCCCAATTTATTATGATTTGACTTATGATTTCTAAATTTTACAATGGCTTAGAAGTGATATGCATTCAGTAGGAACCTGTTATGGTTTAATGTGGAGTCTCCCAAAAGCTCATGTGTGAGACAATACAAAGTTCAAAGGAGAAATGATTGGGTTGTGAGAATCTTAAACCAATCAGTGAATTAATCCCCTGGTAGGGATTAACAGTGGTAACTGAAGTGGTAGGGTGTGACTGGAGGAAGTGGGGATTGGCTTTGGGGTATATATTTGTATCTGGCAGGTGGAGACTCTCTCTCTCTCTGCTTCCTGATGGCCATGTAAGCTGCTACCCTCTGCCATACTTTTCTGCCATGAGCACTGAGGAATGGAGCCCACCTTCTATGGACTAAGACCTCAAAAACCGTGAGCCCCTAAATAAACTTTTCCTCCTTTAAAATTGTTCTGTTGGGATCCTTCAGTTACAGCAGAGAAAAAGCTGACTAAAACAACCCCATTTCAAAATTAAAATTCTGACCTTTTCCCAGTCTTCCAAGAGTCTCTTACAGGGCTGGGCAGCAGCAGGACCATGCTGCTCCTCTTCACTCACAGTTACCAGGTAAACAGCTCATGCTCTTCAGTGCACTCTGCTGCTGTGCTAAAATAATGGGTTGGTTAGGTGTATCAACTGTGTTTTTTACTTAGGAAGTTTTCAAGTTAGAATGGGTTTATTGGAATGTAACCTCATTTTTAAATCAAGAAACATCTAACAAGCTGAGCATGGTGGTGCACAGCTCTAATCCCAACTCGAGAGGCTGAGGAGTATTGAAAGTTCAAGGCCACCCTAAGCAAACTAGCAAGACCTTGTGTCTAAATAAAATGCAAAAATCAGGTTGGGGATGTAGCTCTGTGGTTAAGTGCCCCTGGGTTCAATCTCTGGTACCGGAAAAAAAAAAAAAAAAAAAAAAGGAATGAACAACTACATCAGATGCTGCCAAATGGTAAAAACACTAAATCTTGACCAGTGAATTTGGCAACATGGAAATCATTAATGACTTTGACAACAGTATTTTCAATAGAGTTGGATTATAAAAGTTTGATTAATATATTTTAAAGTAGAATGGGAGCATATATATTAGAGACAGAAATTATGGAGAGCTATTTTCTTCAACTTTGCAGCAAAGAAGTCAAGGAAAAAGTAGTAGGAGTTTGAAGGACTGATATCTAATTTTACTTTTTATCCATAGTGTGAGATAATATGCATAAAACATTGTTATCATGTTCCCTAGCTCCCCTCACCCTGACTAAATTTTTTCCTACATCCTCACCACTTTATAGATCTCATCATTTATTAAACCCTATTGTTTCCTTAATATCTCTTCAATATCATGCAAGTCAAGTAATTTTCTTCAAACTCCCTAGTCTATTTTTTTTTCAGATATTACTCAAACAATCTATGAATATAATGCTTCCTATGATTTTCACTTTTATCTTCCTCTGATTCAATCATCAAACCACCACTGAGTAAATTATTTCATTGCAATACAAATCTGATTACTTTAATCTCCTCTTCAAAATACTTAAATAAAGGTTTATCATCTACAAAATAGGTTCAAGATTCTATATTTCTCTAAGGAAAATCTGACTTTATTATTCCTTGCTTAAAAGCCTGCAATGGCTATTCATACTCTGCTTGATAAAATCAAATCTCTTCAATTAGTCATGATAAGCTTTTGCAAATCGAGCTCTTGCTCATCCTTCAGTTCACCTTCTACTTAAACTCAGAAGCAAGTAGAGAGCAGGATTTTCTTTTTCCACCATGTTCAGGACTGCATGTCTGATGTAAATTAATTTATTATGAACTATATAAATGGATGAATGAACTCTATCTTCTTGACTTTGCAATACCTACCTAACATGCAGTGAAAGTGCAATTGTGGTTAAGCCTCATGACGTGGAGAGGACTCAGATCCTTTTTTTACTTGTCCATGTATTCTTCAGTTTCTAACTGAATAGAAAAGGGATTACCTGAACTAGCTTTTGTCTTTCTCTATTTTCTATCTTCTCTAACATTCCCATTAATACCCTGAGAGATTTTCTTTCTGTTCACTTTTATTAGTGAAATGGGACAATAGAAAATTATTTCAACAGGAAATGGAAATAAGTTACAATGATTTTATCTCTTATATCCTGGGCTATAAGTATGAACATGTGTTATTTATGTACTTTTGGGTATTAAAGATAAGGACAGGTTTATGGCACCAAACTTTTGAAATCATGTCACGAATTAAGAAAGCTGTACAATATCAATCACAACTGATATCCATCTGTTTCATATTATATTGAACAGTTTGTTGTGGCACAAAACTCCATCTTCACATATTTTATCAATTCTGTTTTATAGGGTGAGTATTTTAATATGATATGACTTTGCAAATGAATGTCATTATTATTTTTCATTAAGGAAAGGATAATTACAAAGAAAGAAGCACATTTTTCTGTCACAATTAATGCCTCAAGAGTTGTGGATCTGCCAATAAGAAAGGGATCCTGAGGCTCAAACACTGAGTATGTCTGACAATAGCTGTCTACCTCTACAAATGATTCAGTGTGCTATAGAAGGCATGCTGCTTTAACTAACATGTAAAGTGGACACCAGTGGATTCAAAAGCAGTTTGTCATTCTTTATTAAAGAAGAAAACCCATCATTCCTCAAAATCCATTTACATAGCCACACAGAAATCTGAAACCATGACTTTTATTCTTTCAAACAATAGAATCATTTTTCAAGGAACAATTAAAAAAAGCTCTCAGTTACTTTCAAATTTCAGGTCCCTGAGGACTCAAGGATAAACTTACTACAGAGCTGTTTGATATTTTGTGACCTCTCTTGGAAGTCGCATAGTATCACTTCTCTGTTCTCTACTGTTGAAAGAATAAGGAGCCACCTAGATTCAAGGGAAAGGAAGACACATCCTCTATGGGGGGAATGTTACAAGTATGTCTTGAAGACAGCACACTTCATTTTTTTCTTTCCTGGATTGATCTTCTTAGAAAACATTTTGTCTCCTCATTATTTTAATCTGAGGGTTCTGATAGTAGCAGTCTCTGTAGAATTATTATTGCCTGAATTTGATAGTTAAAAGAAAGATGTTTTGGAATGATTCATTAAGTAAAAACTTTTCTACAAAACTAAACCTAAAAAATTGCTGTATATTTGATAGTAATATGGATTATGTGGCACAGTTTCCCTATAAAATAACATTAAGTATTTGTCTTCCCTGATCTTCAACTCCTTGAATCCATTACTTTTTAAATTTGAACTCAAAAATAACTCAGATGAGTATACATTTAATTAATACTCAATGGTTTATTACTACTTTGAAAAGAAACTTTAGTTACTTTTCTAGATTAGAAAGGTAGATTTACTGTACAAAAAACACATAGAAGTGGAAGATTATTGTATAAGGTAGTAAAACCAAACTTTTTCCTACTCTGGTGCCGCTCAACACAGGACACATTTGACACCAGGTTTGTAGTGTTTTCTCCACACACTAAGTAATTTTCCAGTGGACATTAACTGGGTATCTGCAGTTTAACTCTGTCTGACACCACTTATGTGGATAGCATCAGATTCCATAAGTTGAGGGCTCAGACCCAGGAGACACACTGCACTTCAGAAGCCAATTGCAAATCCTAGGTTGTTCAACTGACCAATTAGGGTTCCTGTGACTCTTCTTGACTTTGATAATTTTTTAGATCAGTTCACAGAACTCAGAATAACACATTTACCACTTCATTGTATTATAATGAATAGAAGGGGAAAAAATGAACAGCCACATGAAGAGATGCATGGAACAAGGTATATGGGAACGGGTACAGGTTTTTATGAACTCACTGGTCTAGCAGCTCCATTTGCTCATCAACAAGGAAGTCTCTTAACCCTGTAGTTCAGGGATTTTTCTGGAGGTTTCACCATGTAAGCAAGATCAATTAACTCCATTTCCAATTCAACTCCCCTTCCCATAGAATGGAGGGTGAGTCTGAGTCTGTAAGTTCAACTTCTCATCTTTCCTTGGGCTTTCTGATGACCAGCTCCCATCCAGAAAAAACACCAAGACTCACTCCAGTAGAACAAAAGGCATAAATATTTCCAAGGAAATATCAAGGGATTAGGAGCTCCGTGCAAGGAGTGAGGGTAAAAGACTAAATATTAGAACAAAACATGCACCTACCAATCCTAGCACTCAGGAAGTTACAACAGTTTTACTGGGTCATGTGGGAGGCAGAGACCAAAGAATTTTTATTACATTATAATATCATAAATACATTCTTCAATTGATAATGCAATATTAAAGAAACTTGAGATCAAACCTTCATAAATTGAGAGGAAAACTTCCATGCATAGTCTCAGTGCCTCATACCCTGAGACATTAGGGAACATCCATTTTTATTTTCATTTTAAACTTTCCTTAGATAATCCTTAGGAACTTTGCACATGCTTCCTTCTCCACATAGAATGCCCTCCCAAACCTTGGTAATTTACCTAACTTTTCATTTAATAATATGGATCAGAATGTCACTACTTTAAAAGATCCCTATCTTACTTTCCATTTCAAAATATGATGCCAGTACAACAGAAAATGTCTTTAGTTGGTTTCTTTCTCACTACTGGTACCTGGTGAGTAGCATGATGCCTGTATAATAATTAAATACTTGTCACATTAATGAACACATGAATGATCCTTTATGCAATGACAGAACAAAATCAGACCATTCAATCATTGGATTCCCAACTCTAGGCACTAATAATTGAAATTCATCATATGACCCTAATAAGTAGGAACCTGCTTTGCATCTCATTCACATGATTCATTCAGTACAGAAAAAATTATAGATTATGTTTTGATATCTCAAAATATTTAACATTGTTCCTTAAAATTTAGCTTAAAAAAATAAACATGTGAATTGGGCATAAAATAGAAAAGGAGCAGACTATAACCTTGTATTTTCCATATTCATATAAGCCTCAACTTAAAATGGTTCATTTTAGTACCTTTCAACTTCACAATGATGTACAGTTGTTGGGCACACTGGAGATACTATGCTTCAGATTTTGAATTTTGGCATTTTTCAGGTTAAAAAGATGGCGTGTATTATTCTACTCTCCCTAAGCTGAGCAGCATTGCATTAACAATGAAATCAGGAGATCACAGCTGATACTCAGTGTGTTATGCAGCTAAGCAATGATACTTTGTAAGTTAGGTATTTTGTTTCTCTGTTGTTTGTTTTAGAGAAGAGGTCTTACTATGTTCCCCAGGCTGGCCCTCAACTCCTCAGTGCTATCAGTCCACCCTCTTCAGCCTCACAAGTAGCTGGGAATATAGACATGAAACACCATCTAAAATTAGCTTTTGAAAAACATGTTTTTTTACTTTTCATTTTTTAAGGTTTTTTTTTTTTAATTTCCTCATATTTTATTGGTGCATCATAATTGTACATATTGATGGGGTTTATTGTTACATATTCATACATGCACACAATATAACAATATAATTTGACCAATATCAATCCCCAGAATTTCCCCCCTCCCTCCACGTGTCCCTCCCTTTTCTCCCTTTCCTCTACTGACTTCTGTTTGATTTTTAGAAGATTTACACCCACCTTTGTTTTCCTTTTTCCTCTCTAGCTTCCACATATGAGAGAAAGCATAGAACCCTTATCCTGAGATTGACTGATTTTGCATAACACGATGGTCTCTAGTTCCATCCATTTTCCTGCAAATACCATAATTTTAATTTCTCTTTATGAATAAATAAAATCCACTGTGTATGTATACCACATTTTCTTTATTCATTCATCCATTGATAGACATATAGGCTGGTTCCATAGTTTGAATATTGTGAATTGTGCTGCTATAAACATTGGTATGCATGGGTCACTTGTAATAGGATGGTTTTAATTCTTCAGGGTAAATACTGAGAAGTGGTATAGCTGGGTCATATGGTGTTTTCATGACTAGTCTTTATTTATTTATTTTTTTTTATTGTAAACAAATGGGATACATGTTGTTTCTCTGTTTGTACATGGCGTAAAGGCATACCATTTGTGTAACCATAAATTTACATAGAGCAATGTTGTTTGATTCATTCTGTTATTTTTTCCCTTCCCCCCACCCCTCCCACCCCTCTTTACCCTCTATACAGTAGTTCCTTCCTCCATGCTTGCCCCCCTCCCTAACCCTAACTCTAACCCTTCCCTCCCCCCCATTATGTGTCAACCTCCACTTATTAGCGATATCATTCGTCCTTTGGCTTTTTGAGATTGGCTTATCTCACTTAGCATGATATTCTCCAATTTCATCCATTTGCCTGCAAATGTCATAATTTTATCATTCTTTATGGCTGAGTAATATTCCATAGTATATATATACCACAGTTTCTTTATCCACTCATCAATTGAAGGGCATCTAGGTTGGTTCCACAGTCTGGCTATTGTGAATTGAGCAGCTATGAACATTGATGTGGCTGTATTTCTGTAGTATGCAGATTTTAAGTCCTTTGGGTATAGGCCAAGGAGTGGGATAGCTGGGTCAAATGGTGGTTCCATTCCAAGTTTTCTAAGGAATCTCCACACTGCTTTCCATAGTGGCTGCACTAATTTGCAGCCCCACCAGCAGTGTATGAGTGTACCTTTCTCCCCACATCCTCGCCAACACCTGTTGTTGCTCGTATTCTTGATAATCGCCATTCTAATTGGGGTGAGATGGAATCTTAGGGTGGTTTTGATTTGCATTTCTCTTATTACTAGAGATGTTGAACATTTTTCCATATGTTTGTTGATTGCTTGTAGATCTTCTTCTGTGAAGTGTCTATTCATTTCCTTAGCCCATTTGTTGACTGGACTGTTTGAATTCTTGGAGTAGAGTTTTTTGAGTTCTTTATAGATTCTGGAGATTAGTGCTCTATCTGAAGTAGGATTGGCAAAGATATTCTCCCACTCTGTAGGCTCTTTCTTCGCATTGCTGATAGTTTCCTTTGCTGAGAGAAAGCTTTTTAGTTTGAATCTATCCCAGTGGTTGATTCTAGCTTTTATTTCTTGTGCTATGGGAGTCCTGTTAAGGAAGTCTGGTCCTAGACCAACAAGGTGAAGATTTGGACCTACTTTTTCTTCTATAATCTGCAGGGTCTCTGGTCTGATTCCGAGGTCCTTAATCCATTTTGAGTTTAGTTTCGTGCATGGTGAGAGATATGGGTTTAGTTTCATTCTGTTGCATATGGATTTCCAATTCTCCCAGCACCATTTGTTGAAGAGGCTATCTTTTCTCCATTGCATATTTTTGGCCCCTTTGTCTAGTATGAGAAAATTGTATTTATTTGGGTTTGTGTCCGTGTCCTCTATTCTGTACCATTGATCTACCTTTCTATTTTGGTACCAATACCATGCCGTTTTTGTTACTATTGCTTTGTAGTAGAGTTGAAGATCTGGTATTGCAATACCCCCTGTTTCACTCTTCCTGCTAAGGATTGCTTTAGCTATTCTGGGTTTCTTATTCTTCCAGATGAATTTCATAATTGCCTGCTCTATTTCTGTAAGGTACGTCATTGGGATTTTAATTGGAATTGCATTGAATTTGTATAGCACTTTAGGTAGTATGGCCATTTTGACAATATTAATTCTTCCTATCCAAGAACATGGAAGATCTTTCCATCTTCTAAGGTGTTCTTTAATTTCTTTCTTTAGTGTTGTATAGTTCTCATTGTAGAGGTCTTTCACCTCTTTTGTGAGATTGATTCCCAAGTATTTTATTTTTTTCGAGGCTATTGTGAATGGGGTAGTTTTCCTAATTTCTCTTTCTGAAGATTCATCACTTATGTATAAAAATGCGTTGGATTTATGGGCATTGATCTGCTACTTTACTGAATTCACTTATGAGTTCTAAGAGTTTTCTGGTGGAATTTCCAGGTTCCTCTAAATATATAATCATGTCATCAGCAAACAGGGATAGTTTGAGTTCTTCTTTTCCAATTCGTATCCCTTTAATTTCTTTGGTTTGTCTAATTGCTCTGGCCAGAGTCTCAAGAACGATGTTGAATAGAAGTGGTGAAAGAGGGCATCCCTGCCTTGTTCCAGTTTTTAGGGGGAATGCTTTCAGTTTTTCACCATTTAGAATGATATTAGCCATGGGCTTACATAAATGGCCTTTACAATATTAAGGAATGTTCCCACTATCCCTATTTTTTCTAGTGTTTTGAGCATGAAGGGGTGCTGTATTTTATCAAATGCTTTTTCTGCATCTATTGAAATAATCATGTGATTCTTGACTTTAAGTCTATTAATATGGTGAATTACGTTTATTGATTTCTTGATGTTGAACCAACCTTGCATCCCTGGGATGAAACCCACTTGATCATGGTGAACTATCTTTTTAATATGTTTTTGTATGCGATTTGCTAAAATTTTGTTGAGAATTTTTGCGTCGATGTTCATTAAGGATATTGGTCTGAAATTTTCTTTCCTTGATGAGTCTCTGTCTGGTTTAGGTATCAGTGTGATATTGGCTTCATAGAATGAGTTTGGGAGGGTTCCCTCCTCTTCTATTTTATGGAATACTTTGAGAAGTATTGGAATGAGCTCTTCCTTAAAGGTTTTGTAGAACTCGGCTGAGAACCCATCTGGTCCCGGACTTTTCTTTGTTGGTAGGCTTTTGATGACTTCTTCTATTTCAGTACTTGAAATTGGTCTATTTAAATTGTTTATGTCCTCCTCATTCAGTTTAGGCAATTCATATGTCTCTAGAAACCTGTTGATGTCTTCGAAATTTTCTATTTTGTTGGAGTATAGATTTTCAAAATAGCTTCTAATTATGTTTTGTATTTCCATCCTGTCTGTTGTGATATTTCCTTGTTCATTCCGAATTTTAGTGATTTGGGTTTTCTCTCGTCTTCTCTTTGTTAGTGTGGCTAAAGGTTTATCAATTTTGTTTATTTTTTTGAAGAACCAACTATTTATTTTGTCAATTTTTTGTATTGTTTCTTTTGTTTCAATTTCATTGATTTCAGCTCTGAGTTTAACTATTTCCTGTCTTCTACTACTTTTGGTGCTGTTCTGTTCTTCTTTTTCTAAGGCTTTGAGCTGTAGTGTTAGGTTGTTTATTTGTTGAGTTTTACTTCTTTTATTAAATGCGCTCCATGAAATAAATTTTCCTCTAAGTACTGCTTTCATAGTGTCCCAGAGATTTTGATATGATGTTTCTTTGTTCTCATTTACCTCTAAGAATTTTTTAATTTCCTTCCTAATATCTTCTGTTATCCATTCATCATATAATAGCATATTGTTTAATCTCCAGATGTTGGAATAGTTTCTGTGTTTTACTCTTTCATTTATTTCTAACTTCAATCCATTATGATCTGATAGAATACATGCTAGTGTCTCTATCTTCTTGTATTTGCTAACATTAGCTTTGTGGCATAATATATGGTCTATTTTAGAGAAGGATCCATGTGCTGCTGAGAAGAAAGTGTATTCACTCTTGGTTGGATGGAATATTCTATAAATGTCCTTTAAGTCTAAATTATTGATTGTGTTGTTGAGATCTATGGTTTCTTTGCTCAATTTTTGTCTGGAAGATCTGTCCAGTGGTGAGAGCGGCGTGTTAAAATCACCTAGTATTATTGTGTTGTGGTCTATTTGGTTTCTGAAATTGAGAAGGATTTGTTTGACATACATAGATGAGCCACTGTTTGGGGCATAGATGTTTATGATTGTTATATCTTGCTGATTTATGCTTCCCTTAAGCAGTACGAAATGACCTTCTTTATCCCTTCTGACTAACTTTGGCTTGAAGTCCACATTATCGGAAATGAGGATGGATACTCCAGCTTTTTTGCTGAGTCCATGTGCATGGTATGTTTTTCCCCATCCTTTCACCTTTAATCTATGGGTATCTTTTTCTATGAGGTGAGTCTCTTGCAGGCAACATATTGTTGGATCTTTCTTTTTAATCCAGTCTGCCAGTCTATGTCTTTTGATTGATGAATTCAGGCCATTAACATTCAGGGTTATTATAGAGAAATGATTTGGTTTCCCGGTCATTTGGTTCATTTTTAAAATTTTGTTTATTTATTTGTTTGACACAACTTGTTTCCTCCTTTATTTGACAATTCCTTTAGGATAATTCCTCCCTTTGCTGATTTGCTTCTTTGTTTTTCATCTCTTCCTCATGGAATATTTTGTTGAGAATGTTCTGTAATGCTGGCTTTCTTTTTGTAAATTCTTTTAGCTTTTGTTTATCATGGAAGGATTTTATTTCATCGTCAAATTTGAAGGTAAGTTTTGCTGGGTATAAGATTCTTGGTTGGCATCCATTTTCTTTCAGGGCTTGAAAAATGTTGTTCCAGGCCCTTCTAGCTTTTAGGGTCTGGATTGAAAAATCTGCTGATATGCGTATTGGTTTCCCCCTGAATGTAATTTGGTTCTTTTCTCTCACAGCCTTTAAAATTCTGTCTTTATTTTGTATGTTAGGTATTTTCATTATAATGTGCCTTGGTGTGGGTCTGTTGTAATTTTGTGTATTTGGAGTCCTGTAAGCCTCTTGAACTTGATTTTCCATTTCATTCTTCAGATTTGGGAAATTTTCTGATATTATTTCATTGAATAGGTTGTTCAATCCTTTGGCTTGTTTCTCTAGGCCTTCCTCAATCCCAATAATTCTTAAATTTGGCCTTTTCATGATATCCCATAGTTCTTGTAGATTCTGTTCATGATTTCTTACCATCTTCTCTGTTTGTTCAGCTTTGTTTTCAAGGTTAAATATTTTGTCTTCAATGTCTGAGGTTCTGTCTTCCAGGTGTTCTATCCTATTGGATATGCTTTCTATGGAGTTCTTAATTTGGTTTATTGTTTCCTTCATGTCAAGGATTTCTGTTTGGTTTTTTTTCAATATCTCTAACTCTTTATTGAAATGATCTTTTGCTTCCTGTATTTGCTCTTTTAACTGTCGATTGGTGCGATCAATCAATGCTTGCATTTGCTCTTTCATCTCATCATTCAATGCTTGCATTTGCTCTTTCATCTCCTCGTTTGCTTCTCTGATCATTTTAATTATGTACATTCTGAACTCCTTTTCTGTCATTTCTTCTGCCATGCTGTCATTGGGTTTTATTGATGTAACATCTAGATTTGTTTGCAGCATTTTCTTTCCTTGTTTTCTCATGTTGTTCAGATATCAGTGGACCGCTGAGATATTGCAGATTTCCTCTGTTGATTTACAATGACCCTGAAGATTTCTATATATATCCCCTCTTAGCCTTCAGTAGGCTGAAGTCTTGGAGGAGGTTGATAATGCGGTGCTCCACAAGGAAGCTGCCTCTCTAGGAGTGGTGGCCTTCAGGTGGGGTATATTCCCTGCTAGTGGGCAGAGGTGCCTCCACTTGTTGACCAATGGTCATCCAAAGGGGACCTAGGCTGTGGGCTGAGGCAAGGCCTGTTTGGGCCTGTGTCTCTGGTTTTACCGTCCTTGTGGGGAAACCTCACCAGGCAGGGAAGACTCACCCAGTGGGGAGGTCTCGCTGGTCAGTTTCCTCCTAGAGGTTCCCCTCAATTTACAGCTACTGCCTGGGCTGGGCTGCCTTCCTCTGCAAAGTTTCCAGGGGCCCGGCCCTACCTCCTGGGCCTGGGAGCCTCACCCTTCGCAGATGAATCTCCTTAGGCTGCCCCTCCTCAGAGAATTTGCCCATAGGCCTGGAACCTTCGCTCCGCCCTAAGCCTGTCTCTGTGCGGCTCTTCCACCCAGAAGCCTCCTAGATCCTGGGACCCTGTTCTGCACCTAATCGCCTGGCTGCATGGCCCCTCCTCTGAGCAGCCACCTGTGGCCCCGAACAATCGCTCTGAGTCCCAGAGACCCGCCACAGGCCTCTTCCTCCAGACAGCCGCCCAGTATGTCGGTGCGGTCACTAGGAGTCCAAGAAACACACTTCGTGCCTCCTCCTCCCACCAACCACCCATAGCCCGGGGCAATCAATCACTCCGAGTCGAAGTGACCCTCCCCGTTCCTCCTCCTTCTCCAGATAACCCCCCGGGTGTTCAGGAGCAGTCCCTCTGAGTGGCTCTGAATCCACGTGACCCGCTGCACGGGTCCTCTGGGCACCGCCCGGAGCTCTGGTGTGGCCCCTCAAGACCAAGCGTCCCACCACGCTTCTCCTCCAGGCAGCCCCCCTGTGTTCAGGAGCTGTCACTTTAAGACCAAACAACTCACCACTTGCCTTCTCCTCTGAGCAGCCGCCTGGAGCGCTAATGCAGTCACTGCGAGTCCAAAGGACCCGCCGCGCTCCTTCTCCTCCTTCTCCTACTCCTCCGGGCAGGCCCCAGGGTTCAGAAGTGGTCAGAGTCCAAACAGCTCGCCACGCAGCCCCTTCTCTGGCAACCGCCTGTAGTTCCCGTATAGTCACCCGAATCCAAGCGGCCGCTCCTCTTCCTCCTTGTCCTCAGGGCAGGCCCCGGGGTTCAGAAGCGTCGTTCTGATTCCAAGCAGCTCGCCGCGCGGCTTCTCCTCTGGCAACCGCCTGCAGCTCTGGCGCAGTCTCTCCGAATCCAAGTGGCCACGCTCCTCTCCTCCTCCTCAGGGCAGGCCCCGGTGTCCTGAGTCCACACAGTTCTCCCCGCCACTCCACCCCCGGGCAGCCGCCGGAGCCCCAGTGGCTGCTCCGAGTCCCAGCGCTGTGCCGAGCGGCCTCCTCTATGGCGCTCCAGCGGGGGGAGGGGCGTCTCGCCGGCAGTTCTACTTCACAAAGTTTCCTGCGTTCCGGGACCCCCGTCCCATCCGGGATGCCCCCCCAGGGGGTGAGAGTCACCCGGCTACTTTGAGTTGGTCCCAAGCGTCTCAATATCTCCTCTCTTGAATCCTGAGTTCTGGAGCAACACGTAATGCAGCCACCCTCTATGCCGCCATCTTGAAAAACCCATGACTAGTCTTTTGAGAAGCATCCATACTGATTCCTATAGTGGTAGTACTAATTTGTAATTCCCATCAACAGTGTAAAAATTTTCTCTTTTTCCTTATTCTCTCCAGAATTTATTATTATTTGTATTCTTGATGACTGCTATTCTGACTGGTGTGAGGAAATAGTATAGTTTTTATTTGCATTTCACTAATTACTAAAGATGTTGAACATTTTTTATGTATTTGCTCACCATTTGTATTTCTTCTATTGAAAAGTGTCTGTTATTTCATTTGCCCATTTATTAATTGGGTTATTTTCTTTTTTGGTGTCAAGTTCTTTCAGTTCTTTATATATTCTAGGGATTAATCCTCTGTCAGAAGAGTACACAGCAAAGATTTTCTCTCATTCTGTAGGTTCTCTCTTCACATTGCTAATTGTTTGCTTTACAGAAACTTTTCATTTTAATGTCATTCCATTTATTTATTAACTCTTGACGTTATTTCCTCAATTTTAGGGGTCCTATTGAGAAAGTTGTTTCCTGTTCCTGTATGCTGGAGTGTTAACCCTAAATATTTTGTACTGTATTCTCCTTACTTTCTGGTCTAATTTCCAAGTCTGATTCATTTTGTGTTGATAAATAAACTTTTTAATGCAGAAAATATGAACCACAAGGACTCAGTTTCACAATATTTTTATTTTTTGCTATTTTGATAATGTTCAGCAAACTTTAACAAATAGAGATTTTTACCTGTTTGGGGTTTATTCTCTGCTCAAAGAAACTAGAACTGTGTTATTTATAGAGCACTAAAAAGACATAAAATGCTATTTGGTCATGTGTAAGTAATCAGAACAGATCTCAATTACTGTTTTATTTATGCTTGCTTTTCTTTTTCTCCAAACATAAGTTTCAACACTATTCTGGAGCAATAACATAAATGTAGTTTTATGTTTAGGTGTAAGAGCCATAAAAGGCACTCTTTCTGAATAATATTGTAAGCATGGAAACCAAGAAATAGCAAAGTGGAATTAATGAAAATAGTATATAAATACTTTAAAGTTGGGAAACTCAAGCACTCATTACTACTCTCCCTAAATTATTGTATTTTTTCAGGTTGAGAATAAAAACAAATTATTCATTTTTTTACATATAAACACATTAAGATCTTTAGGATGCTAGTATTATTTATCCCAGTTCCCATTATCTTCTTACTTTATATTCCTCTGGTTCATGGAGAAGTAGAAATTGTTGTGAAAGCATCTATTGTAACTGTTTTATATTTCTAAAAGCTCAAAACCAAATTGAAACTCAAAACTTAGACTTCCTGTAGTGTTCCTCCTCTCACTAGAGCTGGAGGGCCTGGAATTTCTGAGGTATGACAGGGAGGGTAGAATAGTTCAAATAAGATTGCCACCAATGGTGAGATCCTTTGCCATTTACAAAATGCCCAGCAAGTAAATGTCTGTCTTTTCCTGCCCTGAGTTTCCATAACAGTCAGACAAGAAGACAGGAAATGTGGTACAGGTTGTATTTTCTGTATGATGTGACTAGAGTTTGTGACAAAATGAACAGCTCTGCAGTGGTGGAAACTCTCAGACAAGGGCTCTATTGACTCTGTATGCAATAGATTTTTACCTCCATGACCTAACATTTGTCTTTCCACATGTCCTTACAGGTTTTCCCTTAAGGTAGTCAGAGAATTGCACAATGCCCCAAGTGAGATCTCTTCTTTATTTTGTTCACCAATGGGTTCTTTCATCTTAAAGTCACTAACATGAAGGAGAAACGCCATTCCCAGAGCACATGTCTCATCTTAAAGTCACTAACATGAGGGAGAACAGAGCACATGCAATATATTGTGGACTTAATTTGGCCATTCTTCACCTGCTATTCTTTGAGGGGCCCTCACTTTCGTGTAACCAGAATGAAAAATCCTTCAGTATCTCTCTTCTTATGGTCTTTGCAAATCCATAATGTCTTTTTTGACCTGTGGCATGCACATCCAAGTCACTCACTGCCATTTTGAAATTTATCTTCCAAGTAATCCAAATAAATTTCTATTTTACATTATAAATGATTAACCTTCTGATTAATATTGCCCACTAAGTAGATGCATTTAACCACTAGTTTACATAAATTCATATTTTATCATCATTTTCTTAATGTATCATGTTTTCTTATACAAAATGTTGTATAATACCACATGCATGTATAATATTTTATAATTACATTAACATGATTTTATTCTAATAATTTATAATAAAATGTTTTTTAGACACTTATGGCTTATCACATTTTCATCATTTATGAGAAGATTTTATTTTTATGATACTTCAAAGAATTGGGGACAGATAGTACCATGATCTAAAAAACTAAAACTGAGACTGCTTTTATAATTTTTTGATTTACCAAAAGCACACAAGGAGTAAAGTAAAACTTAAACTTGTTATTTCTAGCAGAATAGTTTATGTACTTTCTACCTTACCATATTGTAGTGTTTCCAATGGTTAAAAAGTAATGGGAGGAATGAGACATTGATTGTAGTTTTCATTTATATCATTTGTGATGTTGTAAAACCTGGATTTCAAATGAAATTTATTTTCAGGTGGAAGGAAAGTAAGATTTTTTTTCCCTAAGAAGGTATTTCAGTGTTACTAAACTTATAGATTGGGTAGATAATTAGAAAATTGGTATCCTTGCCTTAGAGAGTTTGTTGAAAATGTTAAGTAAAAGACTGTCATCTCATTAAAAACAAAATGTTCAATTTAATGTAGTTGATTAGTGTTTCCTCTATGCCAGACCCTATTTTAGTAGCTGACAAACTCACTAAAATTTCTGTCCTGGTAGAGCTTTCACATTGGCAGAACAAGACAAATAAAAATTAAGAAAAAGATAATGTTTCCTTTGAATTAATCTGGTGAACTCCCATTCAATAAGAGCTATCAAACACTGTACCTGATACTATGAAATAGTTTTAGATATTGGTCCATTGAGGCTTCATTTTACTAATGCTGTAGGATCCCAGAAATGTAAGACAGCAACATCTACCAGACCAAATTAAGAGAACTCTGATGACTGCCTCCCCAAATTAGGAACAATACTTCTGTCTTTTAAATCCAGTTAATTCAATAAGGAGGGTTGGTGACTTGGTTAACTTGCTTCATCAAAACTTATCTTCTGATTGCACACACTCAAAATCGACAAAGAAACAAACCGTTCCTCCTATATTTATTTCCTTTAAATTATAAGGAGGACTTCATTTTTTTCTGTTACTTAAGGGAAAAAGATGGGCCATCTAAGACTCCTTACTTTCTTTCTACCCCATATACCATCCACTAGGAACTCCTGTTGGTGCTACTTTTAGAACTGGTGCCTGACCACTTTCCTGTCACCCACACTACAAAGCTGTTTCCTGTCATCTCCTTCTCTGACCACTACAACATCTTCACATGACTTAACCTGCTTCCATCCTCGGCATGGCAGCTAGAGCACCATCAAGATATGAACCAAACAATTCGGTAATTCCACCCATGGCTCTTGCTAATTCAATTAGGATCAAATTAAGTCTTTAAAGTTGCCTTAGTTTCCCCGTCCTGTTTGATTCCCTCTTCTCATGTCCTACTATTATCCCCCTTGCTTATGTTGTTTCCAGCAAACTGTGCACCTCAAACACTTGAAGGGCAGTCCTCTGCTTCAAATGTCTTTACCAGCTATCCACAGCACTCACCATTCACCTTCAAGCCTTGGCTCTGATCTTATAAAGTCAATAAGTTCTCCCCCACTGATTCATTTCAAATTTATCCCACATTAAGAGACACTTTGCTGCTGATCCACCAAATCCTGCTCTGCATTTTCTCCTTTTCCATACTACTTTCTTAATATTGCTATTTACTTTATTACTATTATATAATATACTTGCATTTTTATCTTTTTATTGCTTCTCTCTGCACTCTAAAGGCAAGTACAGCATTTTTGGTTTCATTCTACAAAAGTACAGTATTCTTTGTTTCATTAATATTTTTCCAAAATTATGCCTACTGTGTAGTTTGATAAAGAATGGATATAGTCATTTAATTTAATCTGTAGGCTCCCCTCTGATATTGTAAGGCTTAGTTTCTTTTTGTAATGGTCTTTGATTTGTTTGAAGAGGACTCTACAATAGCATTCTAATATAATGACATCTCATTTTAGCACAATAGAAGAAAGTGTGCTGCCTACACGTTCATCAGTTTGGGAAAATCAATCAAAATAGCAATGTGAACATTCATGTTCTAATAATTTCCAGTGTTCCATGTTCCATGGAGAGAAAGAGAAAGAAGGAAATTAACCTTAATCAAAGATGTTAAAGTAAGTCCAGATGGGCGCACACACACACACACACACAGAGTATTTTTTCTTCTCATAAAAGTCATGTGATGTGAATTTTTTATGATACTATGTTTAATGTAATTTACCCAAGGATACATGACTGAAGCTTTCATGAAACTTCTTGATTCAAAATTCTATTTTTTTTTAACCAAAACTCCTTCCAGTAAGAAAACAAAATAAAATTCCCTTATAAAGTAAACTCATCAGACTTCTATAGCTTAAATAAGCATAAACCAAATTTTTGAACTATGATAATAATAATAGCATAGTACTGAATATTGTAAGTCTATAAAAAAGATGAACATTAACAAAATAAGAAACTTCACATCCTATCTGGAAACCAAGTTAGTTAAAATGTTCAGGTAGTATTCTCATTTCTTTTTGCAATATCTAGCCTCACCAGGATATCCTCTACAACAGAGCGAGCTTTGAAGTTCACAAAATTTGATTCAACATTGGCATATCAACCTGACTTCAAAGGGATTTACACTGCTGAAGAATTTCACTGAGTTCAAGAAAGAAAGGAGAATCTAAACTTCCTGTGAAATCTAACTTCAGAGTACCTGGTACTTTCAACAAAATTAGGTACATCTGTGTATCAAAAATAGGGATTTGAAAGTACAGTTCAATTCACACAGAGCATTTCTTTTTAATTTCCTGTTTGTTGAATATTGTGATGTGACAATATAAAAACTAAAAATTGGAAGTTCAATATTTTGGAAATGAAACTTTGCTAGATCACATATTTAATTCTAGTTAAGAAACAACATTGACATTAACTTGTTTTGTCATTTCTACAGCACTGATTTGTCAATCTCATTTTTGCCTTCCCCATGAAAGCTCTCTTTAAAACTGCACTTATTTTTTATAATCATGAGTTTGGGAACTTGATTTCATTTGACATTTATTTTATGTAACATTTATTTCATTCAAATTTAAAACTTAAATTTCCAGCCTGAAAATTGCTTTAAGAAGTTTTCAACAGTGTCTTGCATTTTTATTCCTTCTTTATTCTGTCTCTACCCTGTCACTTGCCTCACCCTATCCCATTAGAATAGGTTTAAATGTTTGGCTATGGGAGTGCTACTTATCCTACAAGGTTCATTTGAATGTTTCACTGCTCCCCTGTGTCCTTTACTATTTCCAAACCTACAAGTATTATCATCTTAACATTGATCTGTATGACAGAACAGAATATAATCCTTTGTATTTCTCAAATCTTTGTTTCCAATTCAATTAAAGAAACATCATATAAATTGCTTTAAAATTATTATATTAGATTATTTAAAAACCCTCCCCATTACATATAATGCATATAAAGGGTGAGCAGAAACTGATGAGATTAAATTTATAATTACTAAGTAAGGTCTGTTTTCTTGAGGGTTTAGTACTCTGCAACTCATAAGAATGCACACACTTTATAATGTACAAAATCCTTTCATATGCATTGTCTCCTTTAACTCTCATTACAGTCCTATTGATTTTCATGTTTAAATGAAGTATTTAAAAAAGTATCACATTATGGTATATTAAGAAATTGATATTCAGTAACAGAAATTTTAATAACAACTACTTATATTCAGCTATTTTTATAGGCAAGACAGTATGCTAACCTATAAGGAATGTGCCAGGATTAGCCCCAATTTGTCAATGAAAACATTAAGATTTAGAAAGATTAAATCATTCTCCTATGATCATGTAGTCAGAATCAATATTCAAATTTAAGTCTCTCTCCAGAGCAAAGTTCTTGGCTTCTACACTTATTATAAATTAGAACTAAAATGTACCTTAGAAATAATTTTGTCCAACCCTACATCTTAATTAGGAGGAATGTAGACAAAAGTAGTTTGCTGCTCAAAGTCACAGAGCCCTGGGAAAGAACCCATCTTGCAAGCCTCTGCACTCCACACTTCCTCCCACGGTGCCTGGGGTGCTGCTCAATGCCACCCTTAGAACAGGTCCATAGTTTTCACAGTATTTTAAGGCTTAGGGCCTGTGGTCTGCTAATTTCTGGCAGCTGGGAAACACACCTTTACTAAAAGTGGAACTCCAGATACCTTTTCAGCCCTAGACAAGGGGGGAACATTTTAATCTTAGAAAAAGTTAATTGATCGCCACTTAGAAAAAGTGGGTTAATCCCCACTTAGAAAATGTGGTTAAGGGAGTAACTCATATACTGGTGTGTCTATTCATCAACTTCGTTAACAAAGTTTAAAAGTTGTAGTGTCATAGTGATGTCATTAGTGGTTTTTTTGTTTTGTTTTGTTTTTTTTTCCTGTACTAGGGATTGAACTCAGGGGCACTTAACCACAAAGTCACACCCCCAGCTCTTTTATATTTGATTTAGAGACAAACTCTCACTAAGTTGCTTAGGGCTGCACTAAGTTGCTGGGGCTGGCCTTGAACTTGTGATTCTCCTGCTTCAGCCTCCCAAGTCACTGGAATCATAGGCATGTACCATCATGCCCACCCAGTGCACTAGTGCTTCTTGAGAGCTAACACTGTCACATCAAGATGCAGAAAAAGACTTACAGAAGATTTTACGTTGATTCCAGTGCTAGATTCAGACTTAAGCTGGGTAAGAACAAATTTCCTACAAGTGTACTCACACTCCTGATTTGTCTTCCAAGGTTGTTTCTGAGATTGTCACTAATGAATAATAATCAATTCAATAAATAAAATAATTTGGATATGCTTTTGGAAAAGCAAGGGCATATACAAAAATAGGACTAATTAATCTTCTTAGAAATTCTAGAGTTCAAAATTTTCACATAAAGTTAGCTGTATCAGAGATGACGATTAACAAACATGTTTCTTTTCCTATAGATAAGATAAATAAACTAATTTTTCTTGCCTTCTTTCCAGTCAAGCTTGACAGTGACTGAGTTCTAGCCAATAACATATGAGTGGAAATAGTGAATACTGCTTCAACATATAACCATGCACACATCCCATGTATGAATCCTTCCCAAGGTTGGGACAGATGAGAATAGTAACTGGGGGAAAGAGAAGCCATTGATGGGAGGTGGAGATCCCTAAATCACTGAGTAGAGAACACACCCTCCTAATTAAGGATAGTTCATGAGGATAGTTTATTAGGACTGAGTAAGAATAAAACCCCCCTATTGGTTGGTACATTATTATTTCAATATTTGGGTGGCATTCTTCTAATATGTCAGCTTTTATTATTTTAACTGAAATATAAACACAACCCTAGCCTTTGTGTCATACAGGAGTTAATTGTGCATGATTTATTACACTACAGAATTTCAGAGCACAGATTGTAGAGAATATTAGCCTTAGGACATTGGATAAAATTTAGTCCAATTGTTTCATTTTAATGATGAGGAAATTGATCTAAATTACCAAGAGGAATTCCAACCCTTCTCTTTTTCTTTTAGCTCTAGAATTGATAAGTTTTTCTGCAGTTGCTAACTTCCTTTTCCCCCATTTTACTTTCAGTTACTTCATCAATGACTTTTTTTCCTAATTAATAATTCTCCATATTAAATCTCCTTTACTCAAGTAATTGTTGTGATTTCTTTCTCCTTACTGAACTCTGCTGTTGACATGGGAATTTATGTCATCTGTTGGTGACTAAAATAAACAACCATGTGCAGCAAATTGTGACTTGCCCTGATATTCTCTTTTGAAATCGTGGGGCAAAAGGTACATACTACAGTAGTCCCAAATGCTCCACCTGGTGTCACATCATGGTTCAGATGACTATGGCATTCTAGGGGTTATTCTAGGAAGACTTTGATACTCTGAATTAGCTTTATTTTATGTCAGGATGTATATATAGGTAGGGTGGCAGAGATGAGAATGACTACCTCATGCTAGAGTCATTCTGTGTTTAACTTAAGTGGGATAAATCTCCCAAAAATTATAGGTTATAAACTGAATTGCTTGCAATCTTGTATACCATTTATCTCCTCCCTCCTTCCACTAGGGAAATGTAAAAAAAAAAAAAAAAAAAAAAATCTTAATTTATCAAACCTTAATTTTTTATTTTATATTATCAAGATATCCTGGATCATTTTTTTTGGTTTCATTTTATTTTCTTCTAGGGAACTGGATAAGTGCCTCTGTGTATCCTCATCAATCCTGACAATTCTTAGCTCCACCTAAACACTTGCTTAAAATAGACTTCTTAGCACTTATATTTTCAGAGTTTTTTCACTCTACATCCCCTACAAGATGCATTGTCCATCTCTTTTCATGCAGACTCCCTACATGTTCAACCTTGCAGATTTATTATATGCCTAAGTCCCTTCTGCTGAGCCTCCGAGTTTTCTCCCCAGAGCGGCAACATAGGAATCTTACTCCGCTTGCTTTTTCATTATAAGAGTATGTCAGACTGGGTCAAAGATTCAACATCTTCACCCACATTATATAAGACACACACAATATTCCACTTTTAAAATAAAATAATTAAGAGCATTCTTTTTCTATGGCAGCTTAAAGGGTTTATGTTATAACTATTTCATTTCTAGTGCTGCCTTCCCTGTGGACTGCCCACTCTGCATTTGGCGTTCACCTGTGTGCTTCCTGAAGGGTGCTCTGTGAGGATGATGCCAACATCACTCTCTCTTGCGGTTTTCCCTTCCGTATGTGCCTATTTAGCTGTCACACTAAACCCAACTAATTGTCTGAAAGCTAAAATGTGATTTTACATGATCAGGAGATTGGTTGTATCCTCACAGATAGCAGTTGTTCTCAGTCTCAGGCCTGTCAAAGGCAAATATTTGTTAACAACTCCACCCACAGTGGGGTACCTGTTAATCCCATTACCAGGTAGTGACATTAAAATGAACTGAATTTTGAGTCCCTTTAACAGAAGAGTATTCTTAGTCTGGTAGCAGAAGTCAAAGAGAATCACACCATGAGATAAACTTGATGCTACTTTGAAGCTGGAAGAAGCCAACCATGTGAGGTGCAGACAAGGAAATGGCCCTCACCTCTATAGCCACAAGGAAATTAATTCAGCCTGTAACCTATATGAGTTTAGAAGTAGAGTATTTACTCAGATAAGAGCCAGTGGACTCTTGGTTTTGTTCTTCTAACACTCAGAGCCGAAAACCCAGGTAATCTATCCAACAGATCTGTGTGACAATAAATGGGTATAGTTTCAAACTTCCAAGTTTGGGTAATTTGCTTTGTAATATTAGAAAAATAATACAATATTTTTATTCAACTTTCAAGGTCTAGTTTTATACAAAAATAAGAAACAAGGTTTTTTCTTTGTGTTTACCTTTAACTGATGTTGATTTGGGGGGAAGAATCATTAATGTTTGGATAATGAATATTTTCACTCTAATAGTTCTATCTTCAGTAAGTATGCACAATTTTATTTAAAATAAAATAATGATTGACATTTATTTTCATTTTTTATGTTTGATTATTTTCTTACATAATGTATTTTGCCCATGATGGCAACAGTAAACTCTATGAGCATGATATAGCTTAAGCCTTGTGACCTTGTTTTAAACACACAGCATATATCTGCACCATGAATATTTCTCAGTAATTCAGTCATAAAAGTAATAAATATTTATGCACACAACTTGATTAAAATTTTTTTCTACAATGAGTAAAAAAGATCAATATGAAAAAAAGTCATATGGTATGAATCAATTTATATAATATTCTAGAAATGACAATATTATAGAAATAGAAAATAGATTAGTGGTCACCATGACTTAGGAACAAGGAGAGAGAGGATAGATGTGTTGATAAAAGAAACACTAAGGATCCTACTGCTGATGAAAACTGCTCAGCATTTGAATGTGATGGTGAATATATGCATTTACCAATGTGATAAAATTGTAAAGAATTAAATACACTGCCTATACATAAGACAGTCTTAAACCTGAGAGACTATAACATATCAGGATACACTGGGTCAATCTTAAAAAATACGATCATAAAATATAGTCAACTAAGGAATAAATTAAAAGCAGGGTGTGGTGGCACACTCCTGTAATCCCAGCTACTTAACAGGCAGAGACAGGAGGATCACAAGTTGGAGGCCAGTCTTAGCAACTTAGTGAGGACATAGGCAACTTAGCAAGACTCAGTCTCAAATTAAAAAAATAAAAAAGACTGGAACTATTATAGCTCAGTGGTTAAGTGCCCCTAAGTTCAATCCTCAATACCAAAACAAGTAAAAGAATAACGAAATGAAATAAAAAACTGACAAATTCTATAAGAAGAATGTTGTATGGAAGTCCTGAATAGGGAAATAAATTTATTTAATATACTGAGTCTAAAGAAATTTTAAAATGCGTTAAAACACTGAAAGAATGAGGACCTCCTACAAAAAATATTTCTAGAAATATAAAGGGCCAAGTCATTATAATGAGAGCTAGTAAAAATAATAGATTGATCAGTATAAGCAAGAATTCACTAATAATGTGTTCACTACTCAAAGAAGGTAATCATGGAGACTTCTGTACAGTGGAGGATGTAGAGAAATAGGGAAAGTCAACATTTTTAGATAAATGAACTAATGAAACCTTTCACCAAAATGGGATTATCAGAAAATAGGCAGTGTTATTATTTGGGTCATTTTGACCTTGAGAATCCTATAGGTGGCGGAATAGAGCAACAGTGCATATTTGGAACTACTGCTCAAAGGAGATGTGTGCACTATGGGTAATGTTTGAATAATAAGTCTTGCAAATTGACAAAAATTGCCCATTTAAATGCAGAATGAGATTTTTTTTTAATGGTGAGGGGCAAGAATAAAATTTGGAAAACAAAAATATAGAGAGTATGAAGAGAGAGAATAAGGCTGAGGGGGAAAACATATATTGAAGGAGATCAAGTAGAAGAAGTGTAATGTAAAAAAAAGAGTGGTAGAATTTTCTGGAAGAAAGTGATGAAAATTCTGAACCACAAGATCAGTCCAGAAAGACCTATGGAATTTAAAAGAACTCCCTATGCTAATTAATAGAGAGATGATTGTTGACTAGTTAAAGCTGTCAGTTTGATTACTAAGGTTTGAGATCCGAGTAGGGTAGTTAGCTAATTCTTGTCTGGTCAAGTGGAGGTAAGGAAGTGATAACAGAAAATTAGAATGATATTTGAGAATGTCCTAAACAAAAGAAAAAAGAGGCATGCAGAATCAAAGGAGGTGACATTTTAAATGTGAAAGTAATTGTGGTGCTTCATATGCATCACAGGGAAGTAATTATTAGAGAAAAAGAAATTATGAATTTAAGACCCACAGAGAGAGAGAAAGTTAAAATTCCCAATGGAGGACAGCTTTGTCCCTAAATACATAAAAGTGAATGTAATCAAACATATTTTTATACATACTTATATTTCTGGAAAAGGAATTTAAAGAATAAGTTCCTTTAATTTACTTTTCCATTGTCCTATGATTCCTATAAGACTTCAGATTTGAAGTGTAGTTCAAATAATGTAATTCAAAATAATTACACAATTGAAGGGATTAATGAATGTTGACTACGGCACACCATACTTTATGTAGCTCAACACTTTTAAACCTTGTCATCAGTGCAACAGCATATACTTGTTCTTTCCAAATAATGTTTGATTAAGACATTTTACAATCCCAATCACCCTCACTGTGTGGCATTCTGTAGTCAGGAGTATGCTACACTGTATTAATTCACACGTGAATGCACTGAGCCCTTAGCCCTCAACATAAATGGATATTGTGCATTTCATGCTCTGTCAAGTCTCATTGCATTAATAGTCATGCATGTGAAAAGGTCCACAATCTATGACTATTTTACAACATTTTCAAATGCACTTGTCACAAATGGAGTAGCCAAGTACTTCATCTTCTGGCTATCTTGTTTCCAAAAAGCATGTCTCCAGGAAGAGGTTGGCATTTGACGTAATATGAGTTGCTTTTATCTATGTAAGGTTGGGAAGGCAGTTGTAATTTTAGTAACTCTTAACTTACATCTTTCTTTTAGAAGTCATTGTCACGTTTCTTACTATTGGATAGATATACTCAACTGTACCGCTCGTATCCTGAGGGTTAGCACTTACAGAGAAGGGCAAGCACTGAGCTTTAGGACTAGAAGCTTATATCATTTAAGATAATATATTCAAGCCCCCTAGAATCTGAAAAATAATGTGTTCTAAAATTCATTGCTTTATTTCCACATTCTAAACGTAAAGTAGAATAGTTGCATCACTTTAGTCACAAAGAATTAGATTTAAAGCCCCCAAATGGTCATGTATAAGGTGTTCTGGAATCACTACAGCCTTTATGAAAGTACATTTTATTCCCTTTGGACTGTGACTTTAGATAGATTTCATGGAAAACTGTGAAATATGATTCCAATCACATATTAAAAATACTTCCAAACTTTGTAACTGGGGCACACCAGAGCTTGCTATAAGGGATAGAATGACCTAGAGTTACAACCCTGACAATGGGTGTTTTCCATCATCACTTTTTTTCCTTATTTTTATTTAAATAATTGACAAAGGTTGTATGTTTTCACTGTGTACAATGTGATGGTTTGATATTTGTATGATGATTATCACAATTCAATTAGCACATCCCTCACCATCCAGGCTTACTGACCATATGTGTATAGGTGGGTATGGGAAGGGCACTTAAGATCGGCTCTCCTATACAATTTCAAGTAAGAAATACAGTACAATTAGCTATGGAAATCACGCTATGCTTTAAAACTTAGTCATCTTACAATTGAGTTTGTTCCTTTCACCAACATCTCTCTGTGTTCCCTATGACCCAGCCTCTGGGAACCACCATTCTACTCTCTGCTTCGATTAGTTTGATTCTTTTTTTTTTTTTTTTTCTATTCCACATGTGAGTGAGATCCTATGTGGCCACCTTTTTTCACTTAGTATAATGTCTTCCAGGTTCATTCATGTTGTCACAAATGTCAAGATTTTATTCTTTTTATGGATGACTGTTTTTCCATTGTGTTTAAATGCCACATTTTCTTTTTTTTTCTTCATCCAGACACTTAGGCTGTTTCCTTATCAATGTACATTTTATTATTGTATTTGAAAATCGTTTTCTGAAGATAAGAAAGTGTATCATTTCTAAAATCATGTGTAAGAAATCATTAACAATAAGGGCTGTGTAATACAGGTTGATTTTGTTATAATTGCTCTGAGGCAAAATATTAAGGTTGTCAATATATGTATTGAATACAAAAAGGATCAATTTCTGATCCTTCTGGTAGATGTTTTTTGAATGAGGCCAGAGCTCTGTTTAGGACTTGACTTAGTGAAGAAAGAATTGGCACTAAACTTTCTTCCAGAAGAGACTGGTCAAGTATTGCAGAATAAGACTCACAGGAAAGGGTCGACACCATGGAGTAAGGAACAAAAAACTCTTAACTACAAGAACTCTTAGCAGAGGTTGGAGGACTCTGCAGGGAAAGGTTACCTACTACCAACTCCGCAGTAGTGGGCTTGCTCTCCTTGTCCTGTAAAAGGTCAAGAGGAGGCAAATGGGAACACTAGATATTTCTTGCTCTTGAGACTGGGTGAGTTAAGGGGTAAAAAGGTGAGCAGGTTTTCTTCAGGTGCCTTATCATCTGATTGACAGAATGAATACCCTGGGAGAGAGGCCCCCTGGTTGCCTTCTACTATGGAATTTTGTTGTTATTGTTTTAATATTCTGAAAACTAGCTCAGTGGTAAAGTGCCTCTAGATTCAATCCCCAATAAAACACACACACACACATCATGAACACATTGAACAAAGAAGCAAAAGCAAAGTGAAAATGAGGAAACAAATTACAATAAGTAAACATGATAAAACAAGATAAATCTGACATATCAATCAGTATATACATTGTTGGCAAAGTAGTTCCATTAAAATACAGAAACCATAAGATGAAAGGTTGGAAGAAAAATAGCCCAGATAATGTTTACAATAAACATATTCTAAGCATGGTGAAAATTTAAATTTAAATTAATAGATGAACAAATAGATAACAGGGTGTAACAAACAAAAGACAAGCAAAAGAAGTGATAATTAATATCAGAAGAGGTAGAATTTATAATAAAAGCAATAAACAGGATAAAGAAGGGCATTGGGTTATAAAATTTCATACTTATGAAGATATGTCATGAATTCATACACATAAAATGCAATAGTACATTAGAAAATAAAAATCATAATTAGAAATCAAAGAACTTTATAAAAATATGGTAATATTTGCAAGAATATGTGACTTGCCTTTGTTCATAGGTTTGCATTACATTATACCTGAAAGGTCAATTTTAGTCTATTTGAAACATAAAATAATTATATTTAGAAAATATTTGTTCCAAAATTTTATTTTCCTTACTTAGATTTCTTACTTATATTTAAGAAATCCATGAACAACAACAGCAAAAGAAGCCCAGACAATAAGAATCTGCCTATTGCAATTGCATATTTACAGTGTTTGTGTCACTGGTTTAGTGTGAATGATGAAGCAAACTATAAGGAGGGCACAGTGCAATCATATTCTTTAATGAAGGAAACTCTGAGAGAGAGTTAGAAAGTTGTTTACTGCTCTTTTGACTTTGCCTTTAGTTTGTAGGGGATATATTTCCCCTGTTGAGAGAAAACTTGCAAAAGCTCCAATGTTTTGATGTATAGTATCTGAACTCCAAAGAGAATGTAATCTTTGTGGCAAGCGATCCAAAAGAAGTCCTCATGGAATTTGAGCAAGCTCTGAAAAGATAACCACAGCAGCAGGATGCTTCTCTAGAAATGAAACACTTCTAAGAACAGACAATAAAACGTGCAGCCCTAGTTTATTCAGTTTTTTTATGTCTGCTATCTGCTAATAATCTTCATATTTCTAACAATTTCACAATGATCAAAATGATCCCCCCCAAAATATGTAAAAACACAATTAAATATTTGACTCCAATTTCTGGAGTCAAATCATATCTTTTATGTAGCTGAATTTATAGATCTAACACCCAAGGGATTTTTATCCTTTCTGAGGAAAACAAAGCAAAATGAAAAATATTCATAACAGAAAAACCTATGTTTGATATATATATATGTGTATGTACATATATAAAAATGGACACACTATTTTAGTATCAATAAAATTACAATAAAAATACTACCACCATTGTTTCATTAATATATTCAAATATTATATTCTTGCAAATTTCTTCTAATAATATTTAATATAGGTGATGATGTTAAGAGAATACTTATTTATAATTACAGATACTTAGATATAATGTTAAATATTAAATGTATTAAAATATACCTAATTATTTAAATGTTTGGTAATGAGAAATTAAATGACTAATTGACAGAATTTTTAATTTTATATAGATTTATGCAATCCAATTTAAAAATAAAGAAGCACAGACAAGAAGATATATAGCTAATAAAACTTGCATGGTCTTAGTGGTATTATTCATAACTCAAAAACTTAAAACAGCTTAAATGTCCATCACCTGATGAATTGATAGACATCAACCACTGAATATCTTTAAAATGGAATACAATTTAGTAGGAGAAGAATGCACTATTGATACAGGCTGAGTGAAGGAAGTCACATTAAAAACAAGACATATTTCATGATTCTAATTTTTATGGAACATCTTGAAAAGAGAAGTCTAAAAAGGCAGAAAGTAAATTAGTGGTTGTCTGGGGCAGAGAGTGATGGGCAACAGGGTGAAGATTAATAGTTCATGGACATTAGGAACTTGAATGGGGTGATGACAACTGGTGATATTTGCACAAGTTGGTAAATTCACCAAAACAATTACCTATGAACATACTATGACATGTAAAATATGCTTCAGGAAGGTTATGAAAATGTTGCATTTTATGTAAAACATAAAAGTGAGCAAAAGACATGCAAACAGTTCAACATAAAGGAAACAACATCACATTTAAGAAACATCTTTCAAATATATTAATAATGAAAGATGCAAATTAAAATAGCTTGCAGAAGATTCACTCTCAATACTCCAGAGACCTTGTTAGGAAAGGAAAGTTTCCCTAGTCAAAAGGAAACAGGAGTTTCATTTCTCCTCAAATGAAACAAGGGTTGCATGACTCCAGGGAAGGAACATGGTTAAGAAGAAGCTGCACTGTCCTCCCTTGACCAGAAGAAGGATAGCAGTTCTATCTGTACACTGCAGGGTCTTGGGGGTTCCACTCAGAGGGTCAGTTGAGTGAGGCTGGAATTTATTGAGAACAGTGAAGCAAGCACCAACTGAGTAACCTGCCACATCAAGATTGACCAGGGGTCTTCATAACTGATCAGCTGCTACTTTCCAAGGGTGAAAAAAAAAAAAAAATTTAAACATATTACTATACTAAACGCTCACCACACATTCGTGTTAGACACAGCATCACTGATTTATTTTAGGCATCTAGTTTACAAGCAAGCTGCTTAACCAGTTTTATATCTCAGCCAAAGAGGGTTCAATCACTCTAGAGGAGATTCCCATGACAAAAGAAAGGCATTATCTCACAGAGTGATTTGTGTATGAAAATGTCTTAGTCCCAGGGTATTCTTAAGGACCTCTTAATCAAGGAAAAGACATCTTGAAAATGTTACTCATCCTTGGCCAGGTATCCAATTACTGTCCTTATAAAAGCATTGAAAAGCTTAAAATGAAATGTATTGTTTGCATTTTTTTTTTCCAGCACTAAATGCTGTAAACTATAAGACCAGTCTAGGGGGCAGGTGTTCTCTTTTCAATTTTATTATTGTCTCAATTAGCACCATGACATTCTAGATGCTTAATAAATATTTATTAAATAATTTAATCTTTAACTTGCTGGTGTAATTATCAAGTGTGAAATTTTACTGTGAATGTTCATACTGGAATTGGGACAAACAAACTGAACTTCTTTTCATATTTCTTTTTCTTGCAGAACTATTTATCCTTGCCCAGGTACCCAATTATTAGTCATAAGAAAGCTAGATCACACAGCTTTCTTCCAGGCAAATATTTGTGTGCTACCTCTGTGAATCAGATAATATTTAGCCCTTGCAGCATATAATCAGTCTTTTAAACAAGGGAAATATAATTGTGCAAATGCATTCTCATCAAATAATTATAAATTAGTCCTTTAAAATCTATACAGATTCGAGTCAGTTTATTGATTTATAAAGTTCAGATCATCTGTCTTAACCCTCAAATCTAAAATGCACTGTATCTTTCCTATATTTTTTCTGAAGCAGTCCCATGATTGACTTTTTGTTGGTGGTGGTACTGAGAGGGACTCACACATGGTAAGCATGAACTCCACCTCTGAGCCAAGCCCACAGTCCCTCCATGACTGACTTCTCCTTAAAGTTTCACAAGGTACACATAACTAGAAATTGCTCATCTATAATTCTGTATAAAAATAAATAATTTTTGTCAATAGCAAAATTTAAAATTTGTAATAAAGTTAACCTGTTAAAAATATTTTCTGCATAACATCCTAAATATGAATAGTTTAAAAATAGCTAATATCATGATTTTATTAACATTGTACTATAAATATATACCCATTTGTTCCATTTGTATTATTTAAACTTTAAAAATCCTTTTTAAGCCCACAGATAAATATTCTAATTTTTTACCCTATAAGAACATTTTTCATTTGATTTTGTTGGAGTGTCAATAAATGGGTATGAATATATTAAATGGGTATGAATATATTATAATGTTAGCAACAAATAATTATTATAATAGTATATGATTATATGAGAATTATTATATTATAATAATATTATGATAATTATTTCAGTGGATTTTTTGTATTTTGTATATATTGTTCAAAAATAATGAAAATGTTCAGTTCTAAATTATGAAAACTAAAATAAGAGGCTGATTTAACTTGTGAAGTCAATATTAAATATAAAAAGACAGTAGAATAATGAGATTACAAGCAAAATATTGGTTGGAAGAAAATGGGAGAGAAATTATAGAGTTTAAAAGAACATTCAAAATGGGAGGAAGGAGGGTGTAAAGGAGCAGAATAAGAAGTAGGTGGTGGGTGAATAGATATTTTAGGTTAAAACAGAGGAGCTTATGTATTAGAAGAGAATAAAGATAGAAAAACAGTGAATAATTCATTGAATATCCGACAGGAGAATGGAAAATATAAAAGGGAAGTGGGAACTAAAACTAAAATGAAGACTAGTGTTTACAAATGCAGAGAAGCATCTGACACAGGGAGTAAAAGCCTGAACTGACCCAGGAGGCACCTTCACAGGGAAGGACCCTGGCATGGGTAGATGGCCCAGCACAATTGTTAGAAGGAGGCTAATCCTGTAGAGAGGCATAATCAGAATCTGAGTAGAGGGAGCAAGATAGTCACATGAAGGCGGAACATGAGGTGGGCTTTCTTAGCCTGAGTAAAAAGAGGATGCTGCTATTCAGGAGAGAAGTCTGGGAGAACAAGATAGGGAGATGTTGGTCAAAGATACATAATTACATTGGAAGGAATATATTTTAAGAGATCTGCTGTGCAACAAAGTGATTGTAGTTAATGATGATACATTGTATTCCTGAAAAATGTGGACCATGAATATTATACTTTATGTGATAACTTTGTGAAGTAATGCATTTGTTTATTAGCTACATTGAACCATTTCACATCACAATGTGTGTGTGTCTGCATTCCAAAACATCATGCTGAACAGAATACAAACACAGTGTTATCTGTCAATTTAATATAAATAAATGGGATGCTAGTGGTAGAATAAATACTTACAAAAAGCAATAGAGTCTCTTCACAATGGAGAAAGCCACCAAGACAGGACTTTAATGAAAAGATCAAGGATAGGTAACACAACAATGAAACAAGATAACCCAAACTGGTGCATAACTGATAAAATGCAACAAGAAGGACACTCATGGCTTTTCTAATAGTCTTGTTAATGAAGCAAACTGTAGATCTCATTATGAGGAAATATCAGACAAATATATTGAGGGGGATTCTACTAAACTGTTGATCTGTTATCTTCAAATTTCAGACATAGAAGGCAAAGTATGACTACAGAAACATTTTTGACTGAAGTATACTATGAAGACCTGACAGATAAGTAAAAGACATTACTTTGAGCTGGATTCTTTTGCTATAAATCACAACTATTGGGACAACTGGTAACATTTGCTTGGGATTAGAAAATGAGATACTATAATAAATTAGTATCTATTTCTTGATGTTGATAGATTATTATGGCTATATAGGAAGATAATTTTGTTTATAAGAATGATACACAATAAATTTAGGATGCTGGGGCATCAGGATGGCAACTTATTTTCAAATGGCTTAAATCAGAAAGTTACTTATACCATGCTTCAACTTTTCTGTAAATCTGAAATTGTTTTAAAAATTATGCTGAAACTAAAAATGAATGTGAAGAAACTTTATGTGTTCATAAAACTATTATGTTTGTTAATTGTGGTGTATATATTGATCAAAACTCAATGAAATATATATTTCCATAAGAACATGTCATTATGACATACAAGCTACAATTACACACAAAAATGCATTTAAAGTCTGGTTAAAAATTTATAGCTATGTTTGAAAATGAGTAATAAAGATTGTGATTGAAAATCATGGTGGAAACTCACTATAGTAAGAATGACCTGATCTTGGGTATTTGATGTAAGACATGTGGCATTAGATCTCAAAAGCCCCTGTAGGACAGAAGACAAATCTCTGGCACTTGGCAGAATATTATAATCAGCATCTGCTCATGGAGTCTAAAGTTAGGATTGTCCAACTAGAAAGAATTACTGAAAGAGCTTCAATGGGCTGCTCGAATTACAATTGTGACATGAGACCAAAAACCTGAAAGTGCACTGCCTATAGACAGAGGCAAATTTCTAACAAGACCACTGCATTGCACAGAACCAGAATTTAGGCAAACAGCAATCACCATACAGGGAGGGACTTGTTAGAGGCAAATTTCTAACAAGACCACTGCATTGCACAGAACCAGAATTTAGGCAAACAGCAATCACCATACAGGGAGGGACTTGCTCCATGAAAAAACATCTACTTGCATAAAAGACAATCGACACATCAGACAAAATGCCAAAGAAAGAGAAGATATAAGTCCAATATAAAAAAGACTACAAAACAACTATATTTATAATTCTTTGCAGATAAACTATAAAATAATGTAGATAAAAGCAATTTATAAAGCAGGAAAGTATAGTTTAAAAACAGCGAATTTTATAGAACCTTTGGGATTAATACAATAAAGAGGTCAACATAGGATAAACTTCAGGCAACCATACAACTAAAAGAGAATTTAATAATTGAATGTGGCAGAAAAGGAAATAACCGGTTATAAGATGTGATGGAAAGGACCTCAAAATGCAGCACAGAAATGTTGAATGATCCATAATAAGGAAAAGGAACTAAGAGACATGGAAGATAATGAATGAATGAAAGAATGCATGAATGAATGAATGAATGAATGAATGAATGAATGAATAATTACAACGTATGTCTAACAAAGAAGATATCATGACATTGTTCGGGAGGGGTGAGGGCAGGGGAGATATACCCAGAATCAACCAAGATATTTTATATAACCAGGAAAAAATTATACAGGTTGAAATTTTTCATTACAGATTATATAATAAGTTTTTAATGAATATCTAGACACATCATAGAAAAATGCCAGATAAAAAGTAAAGAAAATACCATAAATCATCAGAAAATAAAGGTAGATGCCACGATAAAGGTGCTGAGGATAGAACTACATGTGAAAAAATACTTACATATTATAAAATTATGAGTATATTAAAAGACATTTTAACACATTAAGAATCCAAAGTCATCCTTTTAACACAAATAAAACTGAAGCCAGACAGATTTAACCAGCAACCGTGACAAAATAATTAAAATAATTCATTAAAATATAGTAGTGAGAAACATAATTAAAAAATAAAATCAACACATTAAAGAGAACCAAAAAAAAGGATTTTGAAAAGACAAATAAAATTGACAAACCACAAAAAAGACTAAAATTAAAATAGAATGCTAAATGAAATAATATTAGTAATAAAAAAATATAACTGCACATATAAAAGAGTTGTACATATTTAGGCAATTAAAAGTATAGATGAGAAAAAAATGTACTTTTCCAGAAAAACAACATCACTATAGACACAATAAGAAATAATAACTCTGGATAGATTCAACGCAGTAAAGAAACTGGAGCACATTTAAATTACACTCCAAAAATTGAGGCGCAAGAAGACCATTTTATTTAATTGCTCATTGATTACCTATTAAAGTGTTCTTCCTCTTGTCCCTTGGTGCATATGAGAAAGGGATTAGGAAATTATATTCTTGAATTATAAAATAAAAAAGATGAAGTCTGGATCTTGTTTATCTTTTGAATCTTTAAACACACTCCAATTACTAGAAATTAAAAATGTTACGAAGCCAAAGTGGAAGTAAAAATAGCTTTAAAACGACACTTATAATTAGAGTCATAAGGAAAACTTATTAGTCTCTAACCAAAGTTCAAAATTAAGCTGTGTTCTAGTATGCAAAAATAATTTGTATATTTTATAGCTCATGAATAAATAACTATTCTCCTTAGGGAACCATTCAGTTCATCAATCAATATCCAGCATTTTCTGGTAACAGTTTCCTAGAAAAATGAGAAAATTGATCACTATTAATTTGTACCACTTACTTGCACTTAAAAAAAATAACTCACAAACAGCAATTTGTATTTGAAAAGTAGTTATATTATTAAATCTTAAGTTTTAAAATGTGCTTTCTATGTATAAAGAACTCAAAAAACTCCACACCAAGAATGCAAATAACCCAATCGACAAATGGGCTAAGGAAATGAACAGACACTTCACAGAAGAAGATGTACAAGCAATCAACAGATATATGAAAAAAAGTTCACCATCTCTAGTAATAAGAGAAATGCAAATCAAAACCACCCTAAGATTTCATCTCACCCCAATTAGAATGGCGATTATCAAGAATACAAGCAACAACAGGTGTTGGTGAGGATGTGAGGAGAAAGGTACACTCATACATTGCTGGTGGGGTTGCAAATTAGTGCAGCCACTCTGGAAAGAAGTGTGGAGATTCCTTAGAAAACTTGAAATGGATCCCCTATCCCATTTGACCCAGCTATCCCATTCCTTGGCCTATACCCAAAGGACTTAAAATAAGCATACTACAGAGATACAGCCACAACAATGTTCATAGCTGCTCAATTCACAATAGCCAGATTGTGGAACCAACCTAGATGCCCTTCAATTGATGAATGGATAAAGAAACTGTGGTATATATATACAATGGACTATTACTCAGCCATGAAGAATGATAAAATTATGGCATTTTCAGGCAAATAGATGAAATTGGAGAATATCATGCTAAGTGAGATAAGCCAATCTGAAAAAACCAAAGGATGCATGATCTCGCTGATAAGCAGATGATGACACATAATGGGGGGAGGGAGGGGTTAGTGTTAGGGTTAGGGTTAGGGTTAGGGAGGGGGGCAAGAATGGAGGAAGGAAGGACTGTGTAGAGGGAAAAGAGGAGTGGGAGGGGTGGGAGGGGTGGTGGGGGGAGGGAAAAATAACAGAATGAATCAAACAACATTACCCTATGTAAATTTATGATTACACAAATGGTATGCCTTTACTCCATGTACAGAGAAACAACTTGTATCCCATTTGTTTACAATAAAAAATAAATAGATAAATAAATAAATTCCAAATTTCAAAAACAAAACAAAAAATAAATAAAATAAAATGTGCTTTCTATATAGAACCATATACCTCTAAAATTGTTTAATAGAATTAACATTACCTATGATTTTTGAAAGTATCTATGTTCTAATATTTCAATTGTTTAAATATATTTCATAAGTGGTATTCCACATCTGTAAAAAATTGACATATCAGATATTATATTGATATGGAGTAGGGGCTCACTGTCTGACATGCATGGAAACTAATGCTCCAGCACCAGTTTGCAATAAGAAAAGAGCTCAGATCTCCTTGATAGATGAGTTGGTAGAGTGAGAATTTATAGGAGGGTAGGAAGGAAAAGCTGCATGTTGATTGGTTGGTGAGAAAGGGTAGTCAGGAGTTGTTTTCATGCAGAGATAAATGGTCATCATACCTCTTCAGAAACTGGTTGTTTCTTATTTGGGGGGATTTACTGTGCTTTTCATGGGTGATTTGGAGCTTATGACTTCAGTTAGATCATTGTCCTGATAGACTGGATTCTTCTGTGTATGTCTATTTTGTTGTTGTTTTTGTTGTTTTCAAACCATCCTTGAATGAATTATGGGGGATTTCTCTGAAAAACATCTTAAACACTTTCTTTTTTATGCCATTGTGTTCATGCTATCAGTATTAGTACTTGTTTTTTTCTGTTCTTGTGTTTCTTGTATTCCTACCTAAAAACATTTCTAACACAGCAACAATTAATGTTTTATCTTTGATAATGGATGTTATAAGAAATCACTTCTTTTGTCCAAGCCAAGGGCATCTAACCTGGTTGATCTCTTGAACCTATTGATTGTATGCTTATCACAATTTTGTCTCTAATCCAGAACTTCACAGATCTGGGTATGTATATCATCTTCCAACTAGAATTTCTCAAAATAAGAACTCTTTAGACCCTGGTTTCCAACAACCTTTTGTGCTTTTGGTGCCATGTCACTTCAGTGTTCAAGTCTTCCCTGTTTGGACTATTGGGTTGTCTTCCACAAGAGCTTTCCTCATGAAACAGCAGGTGGCCTGTTAGTCCACTCCTCAAGGTGTTTGCTACTCTAATGGGGTTCAGATTTCAGCATCTGCAGTTTAAGAGTGAGCTGAGGATTTCATGAAGACTCTTAAGGGGTTTGTTTTCCTGTGTCCAGTGCTTACTGTTTCTCTGCTGTTCCCCTTTGCATTCTTCCTATCAGAATGGCATGGCTTTATTTTTCTGCTCTGCCATACATTTCTACAACTGCATTTGCCTTTCAGGCCAAACAAGAGGACAGCAAAACAAGAAAACACCAGCAGGGGCTTGCCCTCACCTTTGGAACCAGAGTACCATTGATCAATGTGCAAGAATGGCGTCTGAAATTTTGGATCCTCAGGATTGCTGTCGCCACCGATGGCTTGGGGCTTAGAATGTGAGAGAACTGAGAAAATGAGAGTGGATAAATGGAGATTTCCCATACTCCTTGAATTAGAAGAGTGTGCTTTTGGATTTCTTTTTGTCTAGTGCCCTCTGTCTCGGGGTCCACAACTATACTTCAGATTGCATTGGAGTTAAGACCAGGTGATAGGAGAGCAAAAAGAGAACTTACTTCAGGTTCCAAATTTGGATCTTCCTCCTCAAACTACCTGCTACTGCTTTCTTGTCAGATCCTCAAATAGTTGCTGCACACATTCTCTTTAGGTTTTACAGATGCATTCAGCAGTAGAGATGGATGAAGTGGGCTTACTCCATCTGACTCAGAAAGTGAACCTCTGCAAGAAACTTAGAAAAATAAGTTATACAAATAACAGTTCACAGCACTGCAACTATCTCTAGGTCACAAATAGCATTCCTCTTCCTATAAAACCAATTCTAGTTTTCCCTTTCCCTCAACTACCTCATTTTCTGATCTTTGTTTTTTTCCCTGATAATCTGGGATAAGGGATATGAGCACACAATAAGTTTTTTTTCATACTTTGGTTGCCACAGTGGTCTATTTCCCATCAAAATTGGGTAGGGGGAAACCAAAAGTGTTCATATGGATCACGTGGGTAATAAGAAAATTTCTCCTTAACTCAAAGTGTGACAGTCTCATTCTTCCTCCACTCAACGGGAGTCAATTAAAATTGTTGAGCTATCATTACTAATTTTTCTTGAGGGTATTGCTTTGAGGGATGTGCTGTGGTTTGGAAATGATTCAAGTGTATCCCCCAAGTTTTATGTGCTAAAGGTTTGTTCCCAGTGTAATTACAGTGGTAGGGCTTTTAAATGGTAAGTCCTTGTGGAAGGTGGTTAGGTCACCGAAGCCTCCATTCTTGGGAGTGATGTAGTTCTCACGGGAACTGTATTAGTTGTGTGGAAGAAGGTCGTTATAAAAAAAGAGTATGTCTGGCCCCTGAATCTCAATTGCTTCCTGTCTTACTCTGTGACCTTCTGCACATGCTTCCACCACTGTGATGCCATCTGCAATGAGACCCTTAACCAGATGATGAACAAACAGGCCTGCCCAATCTTGGACTGTCAGCCTCCAAAATTCTGAGCTATATAAAGATTTTTTTCAGTTACAGTTCTCAGACTCAGGCATTTTGTTATAGCAATGGAAAATGTGCTAATACAAAAGGTTACTCCATTATCAACAATTCAGAATGAAAGCAAATAGTGGACTTACTGATCAGAAAAGCCAGTGCTCAAAAGCAGGTTACTAATTTGTCACTTTTGTATATTTTTAATGCATCTGATATTGGTTTTGCAAACTATAAACTAGGCATAAAAATAGAACCTGACTATATGGGGTAGTATTTGGAGTATATGATTTGACATATGGAAAGTAGTTATCACAGTGTCTGACACATGTAAGTTAAAATGTTTTCTATTATTTTAATTCACCAGGACACATAATTAGTATAGCTAAAAGTCCCCATTTTTCTAAGATGCCCATACCTTGTATACTTAACAATAGTAGTCCTTTTCATTTTGAAAATTATCTAATTGTATATTAATATTTTATGCTTACCTCTGCCCTTAAACAATTGAAGAGAGGGAGAAAGTGATGGATTTTATAAATGTTAACCACCTCCTTAACATGTTAAATGTTAACCACCTCCTTAACATTTATAAAATCCATCACTTTCTCCCTATCTTTTTGTTCTTTGCTTCTGTGAAATTGCTTGTAATAGTTTGCCTGGATTACTGTTATAGCGTTTTAGTTTTATCTAATCCTATTCCGTTCTATTTTGCTCCTTTGATCCTGCTGCAACACTGACAGCAGAACAAACTTTCTGCATTCAGATAAATTCATATCACTAAGGTGATTCAAAGACTTTTCCAGAGACGACTTTATACAAATTTTCTATCATGTAAGAAACAATTTCTTAGAATCTAAATTCTGCCTGCACCTTCTCTCAACTGCTCACTGCATGTCTTCTGGCCATGATGAAGTAAAGGCATTGGCTTTTCTAGGTAACCCAAGTAATCCTTTACCCCAAATTAAACACTCTATGAGAATGCCAACTCCGATGCCATTTCTTATCGGGAAAAGAAAAAATGAAGAGCTACTTATCCAGCTAAAATTTCTCACTAATTTCTTGAAATTATAACTAAAACATTTAAAAATTCTTAGATACATAGCAATTGACAGTGTTAGAAGGTACGATGTTTAAAATGTCTACATCTCATCACTAACCAATTAAAATATTTATTAACAAACCATCAATTTTTACTCAGTAGCATGTACTGTTTGTAGAGCAGGCCATAACCATTGAAATTTACAATAGTTTCAAGGCAGAACACACATAAGCAAATGTATGTTTATTAGATCAAAGTAAATAAAAATGTTCAATAAATAAGCAAAACAATTCTCCAAAAATAACATACTCTAAAGTGAGAAGGAAAATTGACGCTTGAAAATAGTTGAGAAGGTTTGAAGCAGGCACAATCTGTCACTGGTTCTGAGAACTTATGATGAGGGCACAATTTCAGGCCAATCAGTCAATTCAGAGGATCTGAGAGTCTCCATTATTTTGCCACATGTGCGAGGACTCTAGGACGGGACACCTCAGGGAATACTCTGCACAAGTGTTCAATGCTCTTACAAAAAAAAATTATTGCAAAATGCTTCTGTACTCATATTCTTGTCAGAAATTTTCTTTGTATGGTGTTATGTTGCTTCGGTTTTATCACTTGTTACCTTCTGTATGAATTTCCTTATAATATTTTAACCATTTAATTTTTGTGACTGGCATAACTCTAGGCAAAAACAAAAGTTGAAAGTGAAAGACACATACTCAGGACAACAAAGTACACAGAGGAAGGCCTAGACCTGGTGTGGGGATGTGATACCTCTTGCAGCACCAGTAGCAATGGAGACATGTCCACGTTGCTGACATGCAATGTGACTTAAAATCCTCTACGTGTGAATCTGACATCCTACCAATTGTTTTGGAATATAACTAGAGACTTCCCACATATTGTTTAGGTTTGAGAGCATAAATATAAGTTTTGTTTGTATAAATTTTAACCAAATTTTTTAACTGGTAACTATATTTGTTCAGTGAAGTTTATATAGAAAATAAACAGAGGTAATTTATTGGGAAATCATTAACATGAAAATTATTCTGCAGAGAAGACTGTGTATGTTCTGCTCCAAATATATTCTAGTTTTCTTTGCTTCTATTCCTGTGAATAATCTCTCTGTGCATATTACCATATTTTTATTCTAGTAAAATATATTTCCATTTTACAAGATATATCTTAGCTTTCAGATATATATACCTGAAAATTCAAACATCTGCTTTAATGTGGGTTATATGTATGTCCTTTATTCTCTTTTTATCATTCTCTTGTCTATGGCACCACAGTATTTAGTTCTCTGTTTATTTTATTCCATATATTCCTCAAATTCTCTTAGGGTAAAAACTATAGACAGTTTATTTCTAAATACCCATGTCCAGCAGCGTGCCTAGCATGTGGTAGCACTCAAAAAAGTTCTATGAGCTAAGGAAGGGAGGAATCCAACCGAGTAATTATCTATAACAAGCTCAGGAAACAAACTGTAGCTACTGATACATATTTATAAATCCGTTTATAGAGAGGGTGGTTGAAGCCTTACGAGTGGATAAGATCAGCAGGAAATATATATCAGTGTTTTTCAAATTTGGTAACACTTTAAAATTACCTTAGAAAATTTAAAAAGTGTGAAAGACATCCAGAAATTTTGAAACATCATGGGTGAAGCCAGGCAATTATGTTTTGTAAAAGCTCACCGGGTGCTTATAACATGAACTGAGTGTTAAGAAACACTGGTGAAATTAAAAAAAAAAAAAAAATCAGTCACCGAATGCAAAAGTCTTTACAATACAAACTTCCAGGATCAGGATAAGGAGTAACCAAAAATAAATAAATACAACAGAAAAAGAAAAGACGAAGGTAAAAAGAAAGGGAGGAAGAAGGGGAAAATAGGAAGCAGGGAAGGAGGGAGGTAGAGGGAAGGAAAGAATAAAGAAAAGGAAGAGGGAAGGGAAGGAGAAGGGAGGAGGAAGGAGGAAAGACAACTCCACAAAGTAGGAGCATCTGAGACTGCAGGATCACAAAAACAGGGCAAAGAAGAGGTAAGCAGTAAAGCTAAAATGTCACACAGGCTTCCTGGACGGTGAAAACCAAAATAAAAGCAGCAGCAGAGAGAATTTGGAGGTCACTGGCAACTTTATTAAGAGCTGTGTATGTGCTAGATAACCAAGAAAAGAGTTGAAGTTACAGAAAATTAAAGAATTCCCCAAAAACCATTAGAAATACTTGTTAGAAAATATAGTCAAGAAATTAATTCAATGTTTATCTTTTCTTTAAGATACATTTTTTTATTATTTCTTAATGTTTTGTATAAATTATCACAGTAAAATGTACTAATATAATCCTAAAAATATAATGTAATCCCCTAAATCATGTGAAAACCATTATAATCAGAAAATAATTTGCTGTGAATCATAAGCATATAAGCAGATATAGAGCTGTGGGAACACAGAAAAAGGAATTAATCTACTTATTAGTTCACCTGGTAACACAAAAGCTAATTTTCATGCATATTTATCAGATAAAGATTATCATCTTACTTTGCCATTACATCAATAGTAAATACGGGGATATTCCTGATCAGAATATCTCATTGATATTATTACTCCAAAACTATGATAGAGTAGATCAAATAATGCAGAAAATTGGGAACACCCCCCAACTGATAAAAAACAGTTATCACTAAATAAATCAATATACACTCTGAATTAATTTGTCTCCTGCAGGAAATAGGAGTTCTCAGCCCAGTAAAACTCTATTCAAATAATCTTGGAGGCCTATGTTAAGCCACGACATGCAAATTCTAATTAATTGTTAATATATTTTTATTTGTGTACATTGCTTTGTATAAAATTGAAACTCAAAGAGTATGAATGAAGTTTTTAAATTAATCAGGTATTTGGAAAAGGAAAAGATACACATATTTTATGACTATAAATTGTGATTCCCAATCTTTCCAGTTTGGAGGTTATCTGTATATTTTTACTTACATGACACATTTTGGTGTGACACTTTCATTTATTGATCTGAAAACAATGGAATGTTTGTACTATATTTTGTGGAACTGATATGTAAACACCCAGATCTGGTGGTTCGCAGATTAGGAAACTGCATCAGAAACCCAGGTTTAATTTTCTAATTATTGGTCTCTGAAAGAATATTTTGTTTCAAAAGTACAGAAATAAGATGGAAACCTTTAAGTAATTTAACTAAAAAATTTAATCAAGTAGCTGCATTTCTGGAATTTTCTAAGAGAATATAGCCTCTAATTTCTTGTGTTTTTTCAATATGAATCTTCATCTTCTCTGTTTCAGCTGCTGAGAATGGAAATTCAGGTATATGAGCAAAACTATCCCTTTATGAAAATCAAGAATATGAATAAATAAGTAGTAAATAGACAGTATCAACTCCATGGGCTTTGAGTGAAAACATTCTCCTTCTTGGGGAAAAATCACACATCTTTCTATCCCTTATCCCTCTGTAAACACCATTCCTTTCTTTCTTCTCCTTTGCAGTATAGCTCCTTGCTACCTCCTATGCATCCTTTCCTACTGTCTTTGAAGTACCTCCAAGAGGATTTCAGTCTGCCTACAAGACTAAAGAAAGACTTGTCAAGATTATTGGTAACAACATACTCTGGAAAACAGTATGGAGATTCCTCAGAAAACTTGGAATGGAACCACCACTTGACCCAGTTATCCCACTCCTCAGTGTATACACAGAGGACTCAAAATTGGCATTCTGTAGTGACGCGGCCACATTAATGTTTAGAGCAGCTCAATTCACAATAGCTAAGCTATGGTTCCAACCTAGGTGCCCTTCAACAAATGAATGGATAATGAAAATGTTGTACATATACACAATGGAATATTACTTAGTCATAAAGAAGAATGAAGTTATGGCACCAGCCAATAAATGGATAGAACTGAAGGCTGTCATGCTAAGTGAAATAAGTCAATCCCAAAAAAACAAAGGCCAAATTTTCTCTCTGATATGCAGATGCTAAAACACAATAAGAGTGGTGATTAGACGAAGTGAAATGAAAGGAACAGAGGGGCAATGGAACAGGAAAGAGAGTAGAATGAACTGGACATGACTTTCCTCGATCATGTATGAAGAAACAACCAGTGAAACTCCACATCATATACAACCACAGGAATGGAAAGTTTCACTCTACCTATTTATAATATGTCAAAATGCACTCTACTGTCATGTGTATCTAAAAAAATAAAACAAAAATTTTAAAACAAGAGATTATTGGTGACAACAATGGGACCAAGTCCAATGTTCATAATTCAGTGCTCCTGGAACTCAGCCTGTCAGCAGAATCTGCTCCTTCCATTGTCTTGGCTCACTTCCTATAATTGCTATTAAGACAACACACTGTCTGAATTCTCCTACTTTACATATTTATCTTTCCCAATTTCCCTTCTGATTCAACATCATCATTTTCGTATCTTGAAACTTCAGAAATACAAAGTTTGGCATGTTGAATTTCCTAATCGACATCTCTCTCTATGTTTAATTTGATTTGAAACTTAACCAGGTCCAAGACCAATCTCTTGATTCTCACAATCATTGATAAAAGCAAATTTAAATAGTGTTCCTAAAATCTTGCCACGGCTTCAGGAGCTCAAACATTCTCATCCCATTCTTGAGGGATCTTTCTCTCATACCTCCCAACCAATTCAGAAGCCAATTTATGTTGACTCTGTCCTCAAAACATACCCTTATCTGATCCCTCTGCTTCAACTCTTAAGACATTACTACAATTCAAGTAGCCAACATTTCTTGCCTTCATTATTACTTTGTCTTTTTATTATCCTTGTATTTATTATTTCCTCAAACATTTTTAAAATCTCTCATTTTTTCAAATTCCTACAGCCTTCTCATATAATATAAAGTCTTATCTCTTTGAAATCTAAAATGTGTTTGTTCACTAAATGACGACGGAAACCTTTTCTATTTGGCAAGATGTTTTTCAGTCTTGTCCAGATTTCCAGATTATGGAACAACACCATACTTTGTTGCTTATACAATATTTGGCACTACCTGGATCAATAAAACAATCTCTTATTTGAAATTCATAGAATATCTAAATAAAACTATCCAACCAAAAATGAGATATACAGTGACAAAACAAATCCTATTTTGGCAGCCACCCTAAAAGATGGTCCCCAGTTATTCCCTCCTGGTAGTTGCACCATAGTATCATCCTCTCCCACAGCGTATTGCTTTGGTCTGTGACTGATACAACATGACGGAAGGGAAGGCATGTGACTTATGAGGCTAAGGTACAGCAGAAATGGTGCCTGTCTTCTTCTCTTAGATCACTCACTCTGAGGAAAGCTAAGGGCGTGTCATGAGGATACACAGGTAGTCCTACATGGCAGTGAATGGATGCTTCCTGTCATCTGCCAAGTGACTGGGCCATCTTGTGGTCCTCCACTGCCTGTCAAGCCAGCAGGTGACTAAAGCCCCTCTCAGGTCCCTCATAAGACACGGTTAGCGAGAACCACTTAGCAGATCTGCCAATGACCACCTAACCCAGAAAAACTGTAGATGCTTAATAATTATCATTTTATTTATTCACACTTGGCAATAACTTGTTATTTAGTATTAGGTAACAAATACTTTTCAAAATTAATGTTATATGCTTGTTTAGTGTACCTCTGAATAACCTTCCAGGATGAGACTGCAGCATATGTCTAGGTGATTGCCTCCTGCTATAAATGCCAGAAAGGACAGGTACTCATTATTCCAACAGCTTTCAACACCCAAAATTGCAGGGACTGTGGTAACTTCAGATATCCTGGTGTGCTAGTAGCAACAGAGCCAGCAGCAGTTCCCAGTGTTGAATGCCAGCAGCAATCAAAGTTACCATTTCTCGTGGCTGTAAAAACGGAAGTGTCATCCCCCTCCTGATTCATCGATGTGATTTGGCTGTCATTCTGACCTTTACTTTTTCATTGTTGCTGCCAGTTTTCCAGTCTGATCATATGAAATTCCAGTAAATCTGTGGAGGTGCCAGTTAGTGTAACTATGGCTGCTGTAATAAATCGACTCTAATTTTCAGTTGATTACAACATAGATGTTCATTTCTCATTAATCAACACCTTAGAGGGTGTCTGGGTCAGTAGATGGCTTGGACTGTTTCTGCCTTAAAACTATGCCACCTTCCAGATTTGATCAACAGAAGAACAAGAGAAAAGAGGGAATAGAAGTTACCCCACTTTACCCAGGCACATCGACACATGCCTGTAATGTCAGCGGCTGGGGGAGCTGGTGCATGGGGATCACAAATTTGAGGCCAGACTCAGCAATTTAGTAAGACCCTGAGCAACTTAGAAAGACCCTGTCTCAAAAAAAATAAATAAATAAAAATAAAAAGGACTGGATCTGTAGCTCTGTGGCAAAGTGCTTCTGGATTCAATCTCCAAACAAAACAGATAAATAGATAAATAAATGGACAAATAAAACAAAACCCTTTAGGTGTTAAAATGGACTTTGCAATAATGAATATAACATTTTAAAATCTTCATTTTTAAGAAGTGGAATAATTAATGCCTTCACTTGTTAGGGCTAATACAATAGCCTTGGATTAAGTCACAAAGTCAAGAATAGTTTATTTATAGCTTAGAGATGATAAGGGATTCACTACATTTGCCAAGGACAGTTCAATCAGAATATATACTATCAATTAACCAATAAATAATTGTAGAAACTTTTCAAGCTTAAAGTAAAGCTCACATACAGAAAAAATACAAGTATCACTTCTGATAAATTTTTGAATTTTTTTATTGATTCTTAAAAAAATCAATTATCTTTTTATCTGAGTAAGTATAACCATCTCAAAAAGAGAATACTTGAATCTAAAATAATCTATGCCTAGGAATTTTTTAACTCAATAATTAATACAATTATTAAACAAATATTTACCAGCCCCCTAATATGTATGAGACTCTCTACTAGTCACTAGAAAGTTAACATGAAGATAAACACAATGGCAGTCATTGTAGAAATTTAACTCTGGTTGAAAGAGTTATAATTCCTCTTTATAAATGACTCATAGATCCGGTTGTGAGACACATGCTTATAACCTCAGCAACTCAGGAGGCTGAGGCAGGAGGATTGCAAGTTAGAAGTCACCCTCAGCAACTTAGTAGGATCCTAAGCAACTTAGTGAGAACTTGTCTCAAATTTTTAAAATTTGATAAATAAATAAATAAAAATAAAAATAAAATAAAATAAATAAAATAAAATAAAATAAAAAGGGCTGAAGATGTGACTCAGTGGTTAAGAACCCCTGGGTTCATTTCCCGGTACCAAAAAAAAAAAAAAAAACTCACAGATTTTATCTCTATCAGGAAGAATCAGGTTTAAAGTAGCAGGAAGAGCCTTGACACAATGTACAAGGCGTATTTATCTCATGCATTCCAGGTATAAATAATTGCTGATGTTTCCTCTGCACAGTAAAGGTGGGCCTATCACCATGAGATGTTATTCAGCTTTCCCAGTGAGTGTTGCCTATGATTGTAAGATGCTTGCTCTATCAACTAATTATCAATGCATAATAATGTACTCATTTTAATGGAAGACTAAGAAAAGGAAAAAAGTGTTTACATGAAAAGAGAAACATTCCATAGGAAATCCACAGCATACTTTATTTACATTTAATTAGCCTATACCTGGATTTTATTGTCACTATTGATGGAAACATAACTAAGAAGGATTGTGTGAGTCAAATAAAAGACTTTTCATGGTTAAGACTAGGCAATTATTGTGTTGTTTTGCAGAGCAACTGACCAGTGGAGAACGTCAAACCAGTCTGCAAAGAACACATTTATGTGTAAATCTCCATTTTGACAAGAAAAAAAAAAGCATTAAATGGTAAAGAATTAAGCAAATATTAATACTAATATTTTTGAAAGTCTTTTTAAGATACAATGGTACAATGGAGATTGCATATGTACAATGAAGATATATATATATATACATATATGTGTATGTATAACATGTAATGACAACTCTATATCGGTTGTACATTAGATACATATAAATAATACGAATAAATAAAGATTACTAGATTCTTTAATTACCTCACACTACAGCATAAGAGACAGATACATAGGCAGACAGTTACAAGACGGTATTCTGTTTGATGTTGAATATTCCAGCCAAATGTGATGTCTCTAAAGTTCTTACACATTCTCAGATACTATTTGAATATTATGCAACATTTTTTAAAGACAGTGCTGGTGTTGTTCCATAATCTGGAAATCTGGACAAGACTGAAAAACATTTTGCCAAATAGGAAAGGTTTCTGTTGTCATTTAGTGAAAAAATGCATGTCCTTGAAATGGCTATTAGATTAACTATAATCTTCTGAAAGAAGTACTATTTGTGGGGAGAAGGGAATTAATTGGAGCCCAATTTCACAAGTTTTCAGATGCTAATACATGAAGGGAAACTATTGTTCTAAAAATTATAAGAATACACATATTTTCAGAGACTTTTTTTCATTCTCTCATCGTTATAATAATGTCTTCAACTTAAGAAACCGTTCCAAGTTAAAGGAGGCTAGGTAGACATAAAAACCACAAGTAATAAAAAATCTTGAATCGCATCTCAGGATAAGTCATGATATTTAATACATCAGTATTAATTTTGTGGTTTAGACAATCATATTGTGGTAATCAAAGACATTAACATTTTGAGGAGCTCAGCTTCAGGTACATAAAAATTCTATAATAATTTTTTAACATTTTATAACTGTTCTATTTTAAAATAAAGAATTTAAAAATCAGATGGTAAAAACATGCTACAATTGACATAACTATTTTAATAATGTATTTTCTGTTTCTCTAATTGAATAGTATTTTTTAATCACTGTAAATTTCATAGTTGGCATATATATATATATAAATATATATATTTCCTTTATACTGCGTATTTTAAATTGTAGGAACAATATGAAAGAAAACTTAGGATAATTTTTAATTTTATTTGAAGTTTCTGATAGAAAGTCCTATTCTTATAAGTCCCATCACTGTGGTAGTGTTTTTCTGAGAAATCACAATTAACTTTATTTGAATTATTGACCCAGTAAAAAATTCTAGACTCTCAATCCAGTCCTGATACCTTTTGGGTGCTGGGGATTGAACCCAGGGACACTTGACCATTAAGATACATCCCCAGTCCTTTTTTTTGTTGTTGTTGTGTTTTTTTGTTTTTTGTTTTTGTTTTTTTTTTTTTAAATAGTGTCTTGCTAAATTGCTGAGGTTCTCACTAAGTTGTTTGAGGCAGGCCTCAAACTTAGGATCCTCCTGTCTCAGCCTCCCCAGTTCTGGAATTACAGGAATATGCCACTACTCCTGGCTACCTCTGTTACATTCTGGTGATGTTTTCCAGTTTCATATAGTGTCTATATTAGTATATAGTAACTTGTAGAAACTCACAGAACTATTCACATTAAATTGCCTGGATGAACTCTTTAGTGAATCTCTGAAAAAAGAGGTCAATTAGGGCTGTTAAAACTGACACAAAAACATAAACAGTGGCATATGCTGATGATTGATATATTATCTGAGACCACCCACTGGGTTGCACAAACACTATGAAATTCCTCTCTTTCATCTTTTGATGGCAGATAAAAATATGAAAAAAAAAACCAAAATTTGTATATGCAATAGTCCTAAAACATTAATTTTCAATGTTCCCTTAAGAAGGGAGGCAATTTTATTTGCTTTACACAAATCCAAAAAAAAGTTAATATTTTGAAAAATTCTTTACTGAAAAAAATGTTTAGCCATCTTAGTGCTATTCCACATTACAATATGGAAACTCTAGTTCATTTACACACATTAACTTCTAAGAGTTGAAAGACCTAACTTAGATCAGTGAATTTGGTAGTTCTTTGTTGAATGTCTATGATTTTCATGAAAATCAAGGGTTGATGCTTTTGATTAAAGAATACAACAAATTATTTGCCATTCCCTTTATTAAGAAGTAGCATCTATTTCTGCATTTCTCCTTGGATGGCCTAATTATTTGTATTGCTCAACACAAACTGACAAGTGATGCTGTGCAACTTCTCAGTCTGTGCCCAAAGAGATTTGTTATTTATATACACTTGAAATACTTCATTTTGGAACCTGTCATGCATTAAAACATCCAAGCTTAAGGAAGAGGCCATACACATAATTATAGCACCTTGATCAACAGTCTCAAATGAGTTCTTCCTAGCCAACGGTCATTAGGAAGCTTTTAGATATGTAAGTGAATCATCTTAGACATTCCATCTCAGTGAGGCTTAAACATGATCTTGCTTTCAGTCAATGTCACTTGGAAGAGAAGATACATTCAGATGATCTCAGAAAAACCACAGAACCATCCAAGACAATAAATGGCTTTGTTTTCCATTTCGAGGTTTGTCTTCAAATGAAGATAACTGAAATAAAGAATGTGTATATGAGCTTTTTCATCACAGGGTGCAATTCATTGGATCACAAGGCTATTACCAATTCACTTTGGTTTTTTGTTTGTTTTGTACTGGGGACTGAACACAGGGTGCTCTACCACAGAGCCACATCCCCATTCCTGTTTTTTTCTTTTTTCTTTTGAGACAGGGTCTTGCTAAGTTGCTTAGAGCCTCACTAAATTGCTGAGATTAGCTTAGAACTTGCAATCTTCATGCCTGAGCCTCCCAAACCACTGAGATTATGGTGTATGCTACCATGCCCAACTGCTATGTCAACTTTTATTCTGCTTCAGCATTAAAGCATTTTCATAAAGTAATAGTAACTATTTTTCTAAGATAAAAATGCATTTTTTAAAGTTTTCCTTAATTTCATTAAAAATATGTGGTGGATTTTGTGCTTATCTTTCAGTTTGGTGAAATAGGAAATAATCAAAATATTATAAGACTGTCTACCATTAAGAACTTTATTAATATTATGGAGACAATTGTCTATGTGTGTGTGTGTGTGTGTATACATGTGTGTGTGTATAAAAACAATTAAGCAATAAGAAAGAGACTATTTGTAGGTACAAAAGAACTAGAAATTTAAGTGATACTGAAATGTTTCTGGAAAGCTTTTTTGAAGTGGAAAGCAAGTGTTGAATTCCCCAAATTATGGAGAATTTGAAAAACAGAGAAGAGGCATGAGTGTGTTCTACATTGAGAGAAAATCATATGCAAATAATGGAGACTCATGAAGGCAAAGAAAACAAAGTTCACTAAAGCGAACTGCAAATTTCAGAAAATAGTGAAGAAAAATAATTATAATTCAATTAATTTATGTAAAGGCATATATGAGTTTTAACTTGTTTCAATGTCATTTTTTGTTCATTATTAAATACCTTTTTGAACATGCTTAAAGAGAAACATGGTTGTTGGCCATCATCACAAATTTTCTCACGTGCAAATAAGCATGCCAATTTTTGCATTTAAAATTCAGGAAGCAAAAGTTCATCATTTCAAACAAATCTGAGTTTTCAATGGCACAGATTCCTGACAGCCCAAACAGAGATGGATAGTTTGAAATAAATAGAAATTGAAGCATGTAAGTGATCATGAAATGTACATATGCTGAAATATTATTGCATAGTTTTCTTCTTTCTTTTAAACTTCATTTTATATATCTTTTACTGCAAGATATTTTATCTTAATCAAGAAAAGTTATCCTCCAGTGTTTTGTGGCAGAGCAAAAGGAGTACCCACAGAACACCAGTGAAGGACATACACACTCATGAGCCAACCAGACCACTGTTAGTGGTGGGAAATGTGGAAGAAGTCTCACTAAATTGCTCTTATGCGCATTTAATTGTGACATCACTGCCCCTTTCAATCTTGGTGAAGAATTCTAGCTACTCCAGGAAAATACAATTCACATATGAATTGTATGTATTTGCATACTTTTCTTTCACTGTATGCAAAATAATAGCATGAAGAATGAGAAGTAATCTACATTTAAACAAATTAGCTAATTACATGATCAGTTTGGTAATAAAATCATTGGAGTATACATTTTATACTTGATATTTAAAGCTCTTTCAGCAATTTCAAATTTTGATCCCATATTATCTGTCAATACTAAAAGTATTTCATTTTCATAGTCATAAATGAACACCTCAATCCTATTTCTACTCACTATTCCTTGACTTATTCAAATATTATTAAATATCTACTACAATTATTATAGATACTGCAGCACAAAGATAAATGAAATATGGTTGTGTGTGTGTGCGTGTGTATGTGTGTGTGTATTATGCCACACAGTGTTTGTAATAGTGCAGATCTATCTCTTAAGAATTAAGTAATATTATCACACTTCACTTTTTGATGCAAATTGTTAGCACACACGTCTTAGGTTGTCTTAATCCTGCAAAAACTATAATCACAAGGCTCCTATATTTTTAGAAAATTTGCTTCACATGCATTTATTCTTTCTTTCAAAGTTAAAAATCACATGATTATTTTGATAGATGAAGAAAAAGCATTCGATAAAATACAACATCCCTTCATGCTCAAAACACTAGAAAAAATAGGGATAGTGGGAACATTCCTTAACATTGTAAAGGCCATCTACGCTAAGCCCATGGATAATATCATTCTAAATGGTGAAAAACTGAAAGCATTTCCTCTAAAAACTGGAACAAGGCAGGATACCCTCTTTCACCACTTCTATTCAACATCATCCTTGAAACTCCAGCCAGAGCAATTAGACAAACCAAAGAAATTAAAGGGATAAGAATAGGAAAAGAAGAACTCAAATTATCCCTATTTGCTGATGATATGATTATACATTTAGAGGAAACTGGAAATTCCACCAGAAAACTCTTAGAACTCATAAGTGAATTCAGTAAAGTAGCAGGTTACAAGATCAATGCTCATAAATCTAGTGCATTTTTATACCTAAGTGATGAATCTTCAGAAAGAGAAGTTAGGAAAACTACCCCATTCACAATAGCCTTGAAAAAAAATACTTGGGAAATAATTCTTTTAAATTGAAAACAGAAATGAAGGGGCCTTTTCTCTAAGAAAGCATAATAATCTTTCATAAGTGTTTGCCTAACATCAAAATATATGAACTAAAAAAGAAAAAGAATAGAATTGAAAAGATAAATACATGAGTTCACTATTTTGGTTAGAGACTTGAACATCCCTCTATTAGTACATAGCCAGTAGGTACAGACATCAGTAACTACATAATTCAACTCAACAGCACCACTGGTCAATTTGATAAAATTGGCACCTGTACCATTTCATCTGATGATAACAAAATATGTATTCTTCTGAAAGTCACAAGGAACATTTACTAAGATAAATCATTTCAAGGGACATAAAACACCTACATTCATTTGGAATAACAGAAATCATATGAAATATGCTCTCAGGCCACAATGAAATTAAACTAGAAAGAACTAGCAAAAAGATGACTGGAAATCCCCCAAGTAATTGGAGATTTAATGACACACTTCAAATAACTACATAGGTCAATTACAAAATCTTGAGAAACTGTATAAAAATAAAAATGCAACTCACCAAAATTGTAAAATGTGGAAAATCAGTGCAGAGATGGAAATTTGTGGAATTGAGAACATATATTTAAAAAGAAGAAAGATCTAAAGTTAATAACTTAATCTTTCACATTAGGAAACTAGAAAAGAAGAAAATAAATTTAAGGTAAACAGGAGAAAAAATAATAAACAGCAGAAATCAAAAAAATTGAAAGCAAAATTCACAAAGAAAATCATGGAAATAATGACCTGTTTCTTTGAAAACATCAATAAAGTAAATAAACATCTAAGAAATAAAAAAGACACAATTTATTAATATAAAATATTAAAGAAGGCCCATGATGTCTGACATTATGGATAGCAAAAGGAAATTAAAAGAATGTTGTTAACAAATCTGTGCCTGAAAATTTAATAAATGAGAGAAAATTGGCTAGTTTCTTGAGATACAATCTGCAAAAATCTATACTAAAGAAAGGTATAATTTGAATATCACGTGTTTTAATCATATTAAATCAATAATTAATAATTTCAAAATATAAAGACCACACCCAAATCATTGAATTCTACCTAAAATTTAAGAAATAATTTATACAAATTCTCTATAATAATTTAAAGAAGATAAAAGCAGAAGGAATACTTTCTAATTCATTCTGTAAGACTAGTATTACTATAATACCAAAACCAGATAAAATATTACAGTAAAAGAAAACTACAGACCAATGTTACTAATGAACATAGATGCAAATATCCTCAGCAAAAAATATATAAGTTGAATCCAAAAATGTATAAAAATTATGTACCATAAGCAAATAATACATATGCCAGGCGTGTAAGATTAGTTCAACATTTGAAAAGCAATTATTGTTATCTATAACATAGGCTTAAAGCAAAAAAGTCATATGGCAATATCCAATAAATGGAGAGAAAACATTTTTAAAATTCCATACACATTCATGATAAAAACTGTCATCAAACAAGGAACATAAGGGATTTCCTCAACTTGAGGGAAATTTTCCTTTGCTTGATAAAAAAAAATTACAGACAATCTGTAGCTAATAGAATACCTAGTGGCAATAAATATAGGCTTTCCTCTAACATCAGAAATAAGGCAAGGATACCCTCTTTCATTATTCCTATACAACATTACACTGAATGCAATAAGACAATAAAAGTGAAAGTATCTGAATTTGGAAATAAGAAATAAACTTGTCTTTGGTATGACATGCTTATCTATGGAAAATCACAAAGAATCAACAAAAATCTGTTATAACTATAAGTGATTTTATCAATGGTGTAAGATTAAAGGTCAGTATACCAAAGTCAATTACATTAAGATATACCAAGAATGAACATTTGAAATTATAAATGCAATATCACATGTTAGTACCCCCCAAAATGGAAAATATTTATGCATTAATTTTATAAATATATGTAAGATCAATATAAGGAAAACAAGAAAAATCTACAAAAAAATCAAAGAATGTCTAAATCAATGAGGAGACATCCCATGTTCATGGATAGTAAGAATCAGTTTTCTCCAGACTTGTATAAATGTAATCCGTCTACTGATCTACTGATCTTTGACAAGGAAGCAAATGAAATAATCTTCCCAACAAACAATTCTAGTTTAGATGATCTTGAATTTGGCAAAGACTTTTTAGACACAACACAAAAGATACAATCCATCAAAGAAATATTTGATAAACTGGATTTTATTTAAATTAAAATGTTCTTCTCTGCAAGAAATATCAAGAAAATGAGACAGATAATCTGCAGACTTAGGGAAAACTCCCAACTCATAAATCATTTACAGCTAATAAACAAAAACAAAGCAAAAAAATTAAATCTCTTAATATCAGTACAAAATAACACAACAGAAAAAGTTACAGTATCTGAGTATCTGAATAAATATCTTACCAAGAAAAATACATAGATGGGAAATAAGTATATAAAAAGATGTTCCAAACTCATGTCATTAGACAATTGCAAGGTAATTTAGTATCACAATGGCTAAAATCCAAAATATTGACAATACTAAATGCTGGTGTTGCAACAATGAGATTAAAAAGGAATTCTGTTGCATTGCTGATAGGAATGTAAAATGGTCTAGCCACTCTAAAATAGTTTGGCAGTTTCTTATAATCCTCTTCCTCTACAACCCAGCTTCTTAGGATTTATACAACAAACCTAAAACGTTATGTCCTCACAAGAAACTTGCATCTGGACATGTACAGCACTATTAGTCAAAACTTGGCAAAAACCAAGGTGTTCTTCAGTAAGTGAATGGATAAACTATGGTATATCAGATAATGGAACATTACAATCTCAAAAAGAAATGAGCTTTCAAGTAATGAAAAGACTTGTGGAAAACAAGTGCATGTTACTAAAGAAAAAAGTAAATCTAAAAAGACTACATGCTGTATGTTTTCGACCATAAGACATTCTGTATGAGGTCAAATTACAAGGATAGTAAAAAATTAGTGGTTGCCAGAAGTTAAAGGGGCAAGACCAGTAGGAGGAAGTCAAGAACTTTTAGTGTTAAAATACTTCGTATGATAGTATAATGGTGGATACATGTGATACATTTGCTTAGACCCTTAAAATGCACACAATAAATGCACCCTAATATATACTACTGACTTTGTGTAATAATGAAGCATCAGTGTAGTTTCATCAATTGTAACAAATGCACTAATGCTGGTGTTTGTTATAATAAGGGAAGATATGTACGTGAGGGCTGAGGTTACATCTGAAGTCTCCGTACCTTTTTCTAAATTTTGCTAACTACCAAATACCTCTCAAAAAATCATAAAATAGGAGCTTCTTACTATACAAAAAGTATAGCTCCATAACGTTGACTTTAAGAATTTCAATGCCAATCATGATAAAATTTTATATACCCATAAATCCCATATACATCTTTACTTTCCCTTAATCTCTTCACTAAATACCAATCCTAGTTAAATATAAATCCTTACCTACTCCCTGTATACATTTTTTCAACCAACTTTGGCTTAAAAAAAAATCTTATGCTAACTATTTTCACTTCAAATATATCATTCTAACCATGTCCTCATTCCTTAAATCTCCAGTGCCTTTTTTGCATCTGATTTTCCTACTTCTCTAAGAAAATATGAGCAACGACGAGATAACTTTCACAAGCTCTCCCACTACGCCCATCCTTTCTCATGTATCTGGACCCACACATCCTAATTCAGTAGATAAATATTTAATAATAATATGATTTTCCTTACTTACAAATGACATTTCCTAGTGGCCCATAGATAATTTGCTTTTTATTATAATCTGGTAGTTTTGCCATAATGTCTGTGTTTATTTTCCCATGCAAGTTTTCCCAGATGTATGGCATACTCTTCCACTATTTCACACTGAATCTTTGTTTATAAGAAAAAAAAGTTAGAAATCATAATTTAAAATTTGTGAATTTGCATAAATTTATTTTGTGTACATTGATTTTAAAATATTTGAATTTAAATTTTAGTACTTATTTGTGCTATGATTTTATTTACTTCCTTGGAGTCTCTAAACAGAATGTTTTTTTCGCTTGTAATTGTAAATCAGTATAAGTTGATCCAGAAATTATATGAAGTTTATACAAAATGGAATGAATCAAAATATTAAAGCCTGGAAATAACAAACCAAATATGATTTCTTTTCCAGCCTTTCTACTGAAACGTTTTTATAAAACTTGCTAATGATTTGCTTGCCTTCATACCAGTAGCTTCTTTTGAATTATCGTTCTACCTGAGTTCATCTCTGATGAATTTGTTTGCTGAATACTTTCCATTCTTTGAGCGCACCCTCCTGATTCTTCTATATTTCCTAATTTTTCTTTGTACTCTATTTCTCTAGCTCTTAAATGACTGACTCCCTAGGGTTCAGTCTTAATCATTTTTTTCTTTCTCATTACATGTATCCTATTGGGATGTCATCTGCTTCTAACTCTTTAGCTGTGTTCTATCTGACGACTTTGTAATTTTTATTTCATGCTCTAATATGTAGTTTCATCTGCTTACTGAGCATTGTTATTCTAATAATAACACAAACTTAATATGTTGCTGATACATCTCATGTTCTCTCTCAAATTCCATACCTGCTTTTCATATGCTATTTACATCAGAGTTAATTTTGCAATTATCTAAGAATGATACTGGATTCCACCTTCCAATTTAGCTATGTCCAGTTTATTTCTTTAAAATGCTTCCTAAATGCATTTATTAAATCTGTACTACCACTTCTTTTAATTGAGACTTTTCAAATTCTCTTCTTCCTAAATGGCTTCCCTGCATAACACTATACTCTCTTCAAGCTACATCTTCTCTACATGATCATAAGGACAGCAATATAAAACATAATTCAGCATAGCATTCCCCTGCTTTGAAGTCCTTTGACATTCCCCATTGTATACAGCAATGGCTATCAGTTTATTTGCTAATTTTTTTTAACAATGACTCTTTATTATTTGCTCTTCAGCGAACTCTAAAGATTTAGAAAGTTTCCCTGGTCAAAGCAGAAAGAGCGTGATAGAGAACGGAGGGCACATTTTGCCCCCTGAACCTTCTGGTCCTTTGCATTCTGGAGCATCAACAATGAATTCAAGGAATTCAGAATGAAGGATCTGAACTTCTCTGGTCAAAAGCCTCACCCTTTCTAGCATGTTATTGATAACATTCAGTTTAAATATCTCAGCATGCTTTCAAAGAGGCTTCATAAGCTGGTCCTACCTAACTGCTCTTTCTTCCATTCTCACACCATTTATCTTAATTGTTTTGCAACACCCAACTGACTCACAATTCACTGACTATACTGTGTATTTCCATGACTATCCTACTATGCTTTTTCTTCTCTTTTCAATTTCTATGCTTACTAACTTCCTTTAAAGAGTAGTTTAAATATCTCCAATTCTTTAAAGCCTTCTCTCAAGAGCACTTTACACGAATGTTTCCCACAGCACTGATTATCTTCTACTGCCATGTATTGTGCATACATCTTAAGTAAAATGACACATATGAATACAGTCTTTGTTTTACTCAATCTCATCTATACCTTTCCATTGCTCCCACACCACTCCCGGGATGTATGCATAAGCTATTTATTAATATGGCCATAAGAATAGACAAGTATACAGAATGAAACATAAAATTTTTATTAAGTATTCATGGTCTAGGAAATTTACACAGAATTTAATTTTCCATTCTATTTCCCACTCCTATCCAACCTCAGTGATCTTCTCACATGTCTGAAAGTTTCTTTCATATTCAATTTTGAGGCATATCGTATTTTCCAATGATGTCTGTAACAGTATATTACTGCCTGTAGCTTCTTCTAAAATAGATATCAACAAACTATTGTGTGCAGACCAAATTCACATCCATGTGGATTTGTACTGCCTGTTTACCTGTTTATTCTCTCTCTCTCTTTTTTTTTTTTTTAGTTCATGAATTAAGAATTTTATTCTTTGTTTTTTGTTTTGTTTTGTTTTTGGTGCTGGGGATTGAACCCAGGGCCTTGTGCTTATGAGGCAAGTACACTATCAATTGAGCTATCTCTCCAGCCCTCTACATTTTTAAATGGTTATAAAATAGTGACAAGTATGTGGCGCATTTTTGAGACCCACAAAATCTAAAATATTTATTTTGTCTTTTGTAGAAATTTTGCCATTCTCTGTTCTAGATATCTGAGTCTCCCTTAAACGATGGAATCTCCTTTCTTTGGTCTGAAATCAGGTAGGTTTATGACTTGCTTGGAACCAATAAATTGTGATGAGTGTGGTGCTGCACAATCCCCAAGACTAAATAAGAAAAGCCGGGTAATGCTGACCTTGTTCACCAAAGTACCCTTGCTGAAGGCCAGAAGCTGCCACAATGAAAGGAATAGAAAATGTAAAAATTGGCCCCAACTAGATGGTGCTTTTTTAGATTATCTATTTAACAATGCAGTTGAGCATTGATTATCCATCTGTACCTTCTCAACTAAAATATTACCTGTCTGTTATTTTAAATATCCTTGCAAAATCTAATGGTTATAATATTGGAAGCCAGACAGAAAACAAACGCAATACTTTAGATTCCAGTTCTATAATTTTCAGGAAAGTAAACATTATTTCTGTTGTTGTAACTCAGGATAACATTCCTCTTAAGAAGGGATATTGATGCAAACAATATGTGAAAGGAACATCTGGGTTGCAGGGAATGATCTGTTTTTTAATCTGAGTTAAGAGCACACGGTTGTGCACTTGTGGAAATTCACTGAAACACATACATATTATGTGTTTGCTACCATAGTTCAACTTTGAAAGTGTCTATTTTAAGGCACCAATTATCTGTAGTTCTGTATTTATGTTAAGTGCAAAATGCCTACAGAACAAGAGGGATTAAAATACACAAAAAGGTGACAAAGAGAGAAGACATAAAAGATCATGTAATGCAATCAAAACTTCATAAAAATGAACCACTTGCTATCTGATTTAAGCACCATATACAAAAGGCATGGAGCAATTTAGGAGGTAGCTTAGTAGAATTTATGACCCCTAGTTTTACGGTAAATAAAAATATGATTTTTGTTATATTGCAGTAATAAAATAATTTTAACAATTAATTTCTACTTCTATATCACAATATTTAAGATCTGAACATATTTATAACTCCTATATATGCTTCTAGCTTTTGTAAAAGCAGTCTATTTCTGTTCACTGCTGACTCAGCAAGTTGCTAGAAGCTTGACCTCAGAAGACCCTTTTGATTGTAAAGACCTTGTAAGTATCTGAACGTAAGAGATCCTGTAACTCTGCTGAAAAGTCATAGCCTCTTGGTTATTTCCATTAAAGAAGTGTAAAAGCTGAGATTTCAGTCTGTTCTCTCTCGGCAGGCACCAAGGCTTCATTAGGTATTTTTCCTAGTACATAAGCCAGGACTTCATCAAACTGCATCCCACTGGGTGCAAAGAATGTTCTTAAGTTTCTCTCTAGAGAAGTATCTTTTGCAATGATTCCTCTGTCCTTTTTCACATTTCTAGGTCACCTTTAAATTATGCTTTACAATACATGGAGATTAATCAGCTAGCTTTTCTAAGAGCCACGCTCTGTTAATCAGAACAGCTCTGCTGTGCTTTGGCTCTGTGGTTGTCTGTTAGCTGCTCACTATTCCTTTTGCTCGGTACCATTTCTTCTCATCAATAGGCCATTTAACATTTCATGATATTTTTACATTAAAACTTGGAAGTTTAATTTTTTCACTTTTATGGTTTTGATTTTTGTCCAAGAGTAATGTAGACCCAGTTTAAAAAAATGGGAGATAAAGAAATCATCATAATAACAATATCTGAACAATTACAATAGCTAACATGTATTTATAATATACAACAAAGTCATATTTGTAGTAAGTTATTTACACATATTAATAACTACATATTTACATCTTATTTAGTTTTACCATATCCCATTGAGGCAGAAATAGATATGGTTAAAGCTAACAAAACTGAGGCATAAAAGCTAAATTATTTGCCTTGAAATTACATGACTAGAGAGTGACTGATCAGGAAATTGAGTCTAGATCATCTGAATACCAAGTGCACTTGCTCTCTTAAATTTCCTATTTAAAAATAAGCATTATTTTCATTTTAGTGATTTTCCTTCATGTAATAAACTCATATAACTCTTAAAAATAATTTTACATAATTGAAACCATTCAATATTAAACATCAAGTCCTGCTGTTATCACTGAGAATTAAAATTTTTTTTCATTTTATTAAAATTTAAGATATTTGGAATTTACTATTTTCTGAGTTGCAAGGTATTAAAACAGTTTTTTTTTAAAATCTCAGTATTTAACAACTCTTTATTTCTCATACACATCAATGAGATTTTCTGTTCAATGGTGACTCTGTTGGGTTCTGCTTTGGATAAACTAAACTTAGCTCCATACGTCTTCCCAGTACAGAATTTGGGATGAAATACTTCTATTTAGGAAAAGTGCTTGTGAGGGAGTGTTAAAGGGAAGGAATGCTAGCGAAGCCATTCAGCTACAGTTAAACCATCTGCCAGATGTGTCAAAAGGCACAAATGTGCATATTGAATTGGCAAATGTATTCCTCATGACCAGCCCTGAAGTCAGTAGTATGAGAAAGCATGGCAAGTGTAAGGAAAGAGTGAATGTAAATCAACAATACAAACTGCATAGTACTCATCTGCATACTGCAAACAAAATATATACTTGCTCCCTCCTCAAGTCACTGAAATGGTTCAATTAAAAATAAAAGCAGGTCCAAAGACCAGAACTTTAATCCAAATTATGTGTTGTGGGGCTGTTCTTGATGTGAAGTACTTTCAATTAAAAAGTCAAGCTACTTGCCATCTCCATATCCAACATACAGTAAGGAAAAGGGGACAAGGTAGCTATAATGAATATCCCCATAGAAACAAAAGGAAATCCATATATTCACAGAAAGCACTCATTCTTTAGACTTTCTTAAATCACACTGAGGAAATGTGGGGTTGCCTTTAACCTGGTACAGGGTAGAATTCTTGATTAATTTCTTATTTAACCCATAAACAATTTTTTCCATTGTTCTCTAAGCATTTGGCTGCATCTTTGAGAATATCCTATTTAGTTTAGGAGGATGGGAGATGGCCCTCCTTGTCACTAAACAAACTTTTGTCTTTTACTTAGTTGCAGAAAGTTGGGTCCAAGAGATATTTTATACTAGAATAGAGTCTTTTTAAAATCAAGCTAGATAGCACTGCTGGTAATATATCTCTCAAGGGTTTTGCTAACATTTTGGCTTCTATTTTGTTTTGTTTTATTTATAGTCAGGTCTATGTGTCAATAGCTACACTAACATTTTTTTCTAAGACATAACCTCTCTCATTCACTTTTTAGTTTAAATTATAATACTTTGAATTGATCAGGTGGATTGAATAGTGCTCACAACTAAATTCTTATGTTGAAACTCCAGTGAGACGGAATTTACAGATGGGGCAGTGGGGAGGTAATTAGATATAGAGGAGGTCACAAAAAATGGTGTCCTCATTTTGGGATCAGAGCCCTAAAGAGAGGAGTCACAAGTTGTCTGCTGTCTGACTCTTTCCACTGTGTGAGGATTTAACAAGGTGAATTGCTGTAAGCCAGAAACAGCCCTCATCAGAACTTGACTGCACCACAGTGATTCAGACTTCCTGCCTCCAGAATTGTGGAAAATGAGTTTTAAGCTACCCAGTCTATGTTATTTTGCTATGCAGCCAGAGCTGACAAATACCTTGGACTCCATGAGACCACACAGTGCACTCTCATGTTTAAGAAATTTTGTCCAAATGAAATTATTTACTAATGTTCCCTTAATACAGTCAGACTTTAGTAGAGTTTTGATCCCTATGCTTTTATTTAATCTTCATGTTCAAGTTATGCTTCTGCAGGCACATTTTTAGGTTGTTTTATCCCTTTAGATTTTACCTTAATTTGAGAATCTTTTACCAAGTGGAGATGAAGGAGAAATTCATGTTTCGATTCTGCCTGTCTGTGGTACTGTATTTTCCCTCCTCTACTTGAACATAGATTTTGGTTAGTTTCCCCTGAGTTCATTTCTTGATTTAATTACCATTTTAAATGGAGGACATGATGGTTAACTCAGACTACCAATATTTTGCTCAAAAGTATTTCATTGAAAGTTCAAATTTTAATAAGCACATATTCTCTCTTCCAAGTGATCATTTAATCCAATGTGTCACTCCCCTGGTTGGTCTAGACTCCTATTACTGTTCTCCTATTAATGTTCTCACTGCCTCCCTCCTGTCTCTTCAGCTAATACCACATACTCTGGCACTTGGTGATCACAGCACTTCATTCATAAACAGCCAATTCTACATTCAGTTTTCTCTAAGCTAAAATGAAGATGGAAACCGATAAATATCAAAGATTTAAAATGACAGGTAATTATTTCTTTTTAACAAGGGGTGATGAGAGCTACAAGTTCACCTGAGCTCTGATGGACAAAGAAGGAAGGGGAATAAGTGCTTTCAGTTGTGCCTGAATAGTACCACTTCCTAGACTTTTAAGGCATGTGAACTAATAAAATCTCTGATAGCTTTAGTCAGTTGGGCTTGATTTTTCTGTCACTTGTTCCTAAGAGAACTCAACTGATTCACTTTATTAAGGAATTTGACCTTTATCCTAAGAGCATAGCAGACATTGAAAGGTTTCCTTTAGAGAGAGAACATATGAACAGCATTTTGAAAAAGTCACTCTGTTACAGTATGGAGAATGGAAAAGGGCACAAGTGGGCAGGGGCAGACCGGTTTCTAGACCAATGGAAAAATCCAAATGACAGAATTTAGCTTGAAGTTGAATGGCAGCATGTGAGAAGATGTGTTCAGATCAAAGATATTTAACAACTAAATGAGGCAAGAACGGTGGTAAATTAGACATGTGGGAGAGGAAGAAATAAATATTATAGCTGACTGAAAGAACACAATTTTATTTATTTATTTATTTATTTATTTATTTATTTATTTATTTATTTTTGGTAACTGGATGCATGGTTAGACCAGTTAATGTGATAAGGAACATTGGAACAGAAGATGTTTCACTAGAAAGAAAATAAAATAATGGTTACAGGGATGGTAGTGGAGGATTGGGGAAATGTTGACCAAAAGATACAACATAGCAAATATGTGGGCTGAAAAAGAAAAGGATGTACAACTTGAGAATTGTAGTGAAAGACAGAATATTATATTCAGAAGTCTTGCTAAAAGAATAAATTACAGGTGGTTTTGGCATGGGGGTGGGTGTGTTGCAAAGAATGGGTAATTAGGTGAGATGATCAATATATTAATTTATTCCTAGATTAGCCATTTTAATATACTATATATGTATCATAATATTTATAACAAATATACATGATAAAAATTATTTAATTATTATCTCAATTTTGAAAACATGAGTATTTAGTCATGTTGAATGTTATTTGCCTTTGAAACATTGAAGTGATATTACTGAGAAAGTATATAGAGTTGAATATTTGAAATGCAGAAAATAAGTTTTGGTTGGAAATATAAATTTGTGAGTCTTTATATTAAACTTGGAATGAATAAATTCTTAATGGCACTTAACCTGTTCTGTGATCATTTTGGAATCTCTTGGATAATAGAAAAGCTAGACTTAATGGCTATTCTATATATACAGACATTTACATATAAACAGAATATGGAATAATAAAGAATATTTATATATACAGAATATAAACAAGAGTTTATAATCTCCTGGAGGACAGGAAATTGACTTCTGGTATCTAGAACAGTGACTTGCATTTGTTGAGGGGTTAATAGGACTTATTTCATGAGTAAAGATTGCAAATAATGTCATACATCTAGAATCTCAACCTGAGATCTTTTTCTGTTCTTTTTATTTTTTAAAATTTTTTATTTGTTTTAGTTAGTTATACATGACAGTAGAATGCAATTTGATATATCATATATAATGGAGTATAATTTCTAATTTTCTGGCTATACATGAATCCCATTCATGGTATAGTTATACATGTACATAGGGTAATAATGTCCATTTCACTCTACTATCCTTTGTATCCCTAGGCCCTCTCCTCTCCCTTTACTCACTTCTACCTAACTAAAGTAACTCTATTCTTCCCTAGCTGCCCCACATTGTGAATTAGCATCTGCATATCAGTGAAAACATTGGACTTGTGGTTTTTTGTGATTGGCTTATTTCACTTAGCATGATATTCTCTAGCCCCATCCATTTACTGGCAAATGCCATCATTTCACTCTTCTTCAAGGCTGAGTAATATTAAATGTGATTTTTTAAAGTGTCTTTGTTCCAACTCTCTCCCATGTGTCTCCATTCTTTCTGCTTTGCTTTTATCTTATGTATATACTAATACAAATGGCCACTTATAATCAACTCTAGTTTCATCTTTCTCTACACTTAACAAAAAAATCAGAGTGTATTTATATAAATATTTTCCATTCAAAATTTTGTGGTTACTTTGAAGCAAAGCAGAGAAGCGGAAGATGGGAAGATTCAACTTGCATGTTGATTTGAAAAAGAAAATTTTTAAAGTACTTTATTCCTCAGCTGACAGTACAGACTTTTCAGAAGAAAAGTATTAAAAATGGATTGTGTATGTGCAAAACGTGATCAATCCCCGGGGGCTGTATTTCAATGTTCATGAATACTTCAAAGGAACTGGAGGAATATTAAGATGTGACCCACTTGAAGGTTTTGCAGATAGTCTCTTCCATTTATATAGCAGAAGCATCTGCCGGATGACTAACATAAAGTGGATTTAATTCAAATAGTAGCAGCAACTACTTTGCTTGCCATTTATTGCCACAGCTGCAATGTGAACTGATATAGCAGGGCCTCTACCCCACAGATACACATAGAAGTCCAAAAGGAGCTAGCCAAGCAGACAGGAGTTACATTAAACTGGCCTCAGCTGCAAGCCCCTCCTGCATATCTTCCCACAGCAGAATGGCCTTCACTGCCAAAACCCATGCTATCATTTGTCATGCAAATGCTACATTTCTGGATGCCAAAGACCAAAAAGACAATGACACCTGGAACCATAGTATACTCACCAAAGACCCATTATAAAATGAGATCATGTTGGAAAATATGCAGGTGTTGATCTCCAACAGCTTTATTTAGGGAAATAAAATGATTGGGCATGGAGTCCCAGGTGCTCGGTTTAGCCTTTTCTGTTTTTGTGCTTTAACTGTCTACTAGCATATTAGTCTTGGATGGACTGTATTTTCATTGCCTTAAAATCCTTTTTCATGGAACTAGAAATTGGAACACAATGGATTACTGGTCACACTAATATGGTAGGATAGAATTTACAAAATGGTGAATTTATTCACTTCCATCCTTTTGAAATAATCCTCATAGACATAGCAATGAATTTGCTCCCAGAATTATATCTTAACTCATGTGTAATTTGATTAAGAGTATGTTTTTGACATTTTTTGACTGTAACTAACTTCTCTTGATCATACCATTCCTACCCATTTGGGCTTCCCCAAGACATGGGGAGCCACAGAAGATGCTGACTAAACTCTCTAAACAGTTTCTCTCAACAGCCTCATCAAACTTCTGACATATTCCATGCCATCTCTTGTATTGCAGGTCAGTAAGGAGACTCAACTTTCAGAGGTGGTTTCAAAATTTCTTTGAATGTCTTCAGTAAGTCATCTGGCAAAGCATTCAGTCTATAAGGGCATATTGTACCCAGCAAATTAGCATTTGAAACATCTGCTGAAAATTTGAAATAAATGGGGAAATCGTGTGTTGCATGCTATTAGAGTCCATTTTTTTTTTTTTCACCTTTGTTAGTATAACTCATTTTAGGAAGCAGCGTAAGAGGAGCAAGCTAACATGGGGTAAATTTGAGCTCTGTAGAAAAGAATAGTGAGACAAAATTTCTAAGTCCTTTCTTGACACTTCTCTATTGTAACTCGCTGAATAATATTTAATTGCTGTTTTCTATTAGTGAAATGAAATTAAAATTTTATTTCTTGAGTCCCCTCCCTTTTTTTTTTTCTTGTGGATAATTATAAGCAGATTATAGATGCTGGTGTATAGGACAAAGAAGAATTTTAAGAAAGAAAAATCTGAATTGTGGCATTGAAATATTAGTAAAATATCTACATAAAATTAAGTTTTTGAGCAAATTGGTGATTTGTATTTGTTATTCATCAACTTTTTTTCTATTTTGTCTTTTTTGAAATCATTCTTACATCAAATTCCCCTTTTCAACCCATCACCACACACTGAAAAGATTAATGTAGGTGAAAGTCTTTAAAACTATCTCATCCAAATACCACATGGATCTCCTGCATTGGAAGGTTTTAAATTTTTACTTAAAATATTGAAAATAGTATTAATTACATATCTCTCACATTAGTAACTCAGCAGAAAATAAAAGCTATGTGTGACAAAATAACAGATCATTTCATAAAAACTGTGGGAATATGTAAATCGAAAACCTACTTTCTTCTTTTGATGAAGAGATTGAGCTGTGCAGACCTCTATTAAACGTGGCAGAAAGAAAAATATTATGAGAATTATTCACTTCACTCAAATATTTGCAAAAATAGAAGATGAAGATAAAAATCATATCCCAGTGTTCTCTATTTAGAGTGTACATTGAGCTAGATGCTTAGACTTTAAAAGTATTGCTCATACATAGCATGAACTCATGTAAAAAAATAAATAAATAAATCTCTAAACTTGTCATTAGGTTGTTTTGGTTGGCTAAACTTCCAAAAGAGAAAGTAGTTATTATCAGATTATGGATTTAGAAACAAGGTTAAACATTTGCTGCTTTTTTTTCTTTCCAGAGAGGTATCATTCTCACAGTAATCTAGTTAATGGCACACTGGTGAGCAAAAAACATCGAGGCAATGCCCATCTGCAGAGAAAACCTGGTAGTAAATATAATGAAAACAGCAATTCACTGTTAGATAGTACTTTACAAAGCATTTTCACATTTTTAATCTTGTATTTTCAAAGTAAAGTTTAAAGTAGACATTAACATCCTGACTTCACAGAAAAAAATAAATCAAGCTCCAAGAAGGTGAGACTGGGTCCTTGCCAGTGCCTCCTTTGTTCTCTCAAGAAATCCCATTCAACATGGAAAGGAAGACAGTTGCTTCTGTTTCATTTAAACCATATTACATCTCTACGTAGCACTGATTTCCTTCTGTATCATGGTGTGTAACTATTGGTAGTTTATCTCATCAAATTCTCTTTCTTTCTGCTAGCATCAAATTTCTTTGAGGTTGGGGCCCCAATTTACTTAACTGTGTAATTCCCAAATTCTCCCTGTGGTTCTGGTACAAATACCTATTGGATAAATGTATTAAATAAATAATTCATGATGGGCACAGTGATACACCCCTGTAATCCCAGCAACTTGGGAGCTGACACAGGAGAATTGCAAGTTCAAAACCAGCTCAGCAACTTAGCAAGACTCTCAGTAATTAGGCAAGACCATCTCTCAAAATAAAAAATAAAAAATAAAAAATGTAGCTCAGTGAAAATGTGCCTCTGGGTTCAATCCCCAGTACCAACATATGTTATAATTCATTTAGCATTTGGTGTTAAAAATGTTTAACAAACAAAAAAATATCTTTCAAATGCAAGCATAAACAACTTTTCTTTAGTTTGTTTTCATGAGAAGTTATCTTCAATTATTCTAGAGTTAGTTTTGAGATTTTCCTTTTGGTATAAAATGATCTAAGTCACTGTTCAGAAGTTTGTACTAAAGTTCTATCAGAATGGCAAATTTGCATAAGCTGTAATAGATATGCATCTATGCTACCACATACACATGCAGTGAATAAGATGATCATACCAAAGAATGAAGGTCAGCAGGAATATCTAGACTCAGACCCTGCTCTGTGACATCGGATTTATTGAGCTCAATTTTATAAATACTATTCCCTACAGTATCCATATATAGGTGCATAATATTTTCTCAACCTAATAAATATAGAGACATTTTATATATTTCAGAAAACTAGCCAATTTTTGTATCTCCTAAGGGTCTATAAGTTGCTATTTTGATGATAAATAAAAATCTCTCCATAAGCAATCTTTTTCTAGATTTTGGAAAGTGGCACAACTGTCTTAATGATTTTTATAACCAAGTGAATAATTTGGGCATAAATATCTTAGTAAAGGACAAATAAAGGAATCATCTATAGAACATGTGGTACAATGTAGTGGTTAGAAGAATATGTGCTCTAAGAGAAGCTTACAGCTACTATGGTACCAACCAAGGGAATCTGGGGGTGAAATGGAAGTGAGAACAGGAAGATTGATGTTGTGCTAGTTTGGTTCCAAGGAGCTACTATTAGAAGCAAAGCCAGATTCATTAAAACAGAGTCATTAATTTGATGACAACTTTTCAAAATGATTTAAGTACTGTTTAGGTCGAATCGTGTTCTCCAAAAGATACATTGAAGTCATACTTCCCTCACCTCACCAACTGTGAATGTGACCTTAGGAACAGGGTCACTACAGATATGATAAGTTTAGAAGAAGCCATACCAGATTAAGTTAAACCCATAATTCACCACAAACAGTCCTTATAAAAAGAGGGAACCTTAGAAACACACACAAGGAGAGGACAGCCATATCACCACTGGAACAGGATGAGATTAGAATGATGCATCTACAAGCCAAGGAATGCAGGGGACCAGTGGAAACAGGAATAGGCAAAGAACTTTCTCTAGAGACTTTGGAGTCCTCCAGAACTGGGAGAGAGCAAATTTCTATTGTTATAAGATACCTAATTTGTGGCACTTTGTACAATATCTCTGGGAAACTAGCACAAGTAGCTTCCTGTGTACTAAAGTACTGTAAGGCCTATCTTATGTAGTTGTTCTAATCAATTTATCAAGAGTAGATTCTATATTAGTATGGGAAGAGAAAAAAACTGAGCTTTGTGGTTTGGTTTTTATGAAAACTGTAAAAATCTGGCTAATGATAGTATGATTATCATGTACCTGGAGCAAGATCTTTGGTGTCCTCCATAACCACAGGTGATAGGCAATACTTTATAGGAGAGGGAAATGAGGCAGATCAGGAGTTATCCCAAGTTAAGAAGTTGTGCTTCAAACACAGATCTACCTACACACGCATTGTTCTCTGCATATTGCATTTATCTCTTCTTATAAATCTACATAATAATTACAAAAAACAAGTCATCTGCTTTTTATTAATTGAATTGACTGGGCAGTTAAAGTTACATTCTATGACAAATCAATGAAATGGAAATTGCCCAAACATCACAAGCATCTATCTGAACTGTTAGTCCTGTCAATCAACATAATTACCAGATTTATTTTGTTTCTTCTCCTACACACTACATTAGACTCCGTGTGTCTAATGTATGTCCTACTTTTTCCAAAACTCAAATAATTCTGACTTGTCTCTTCTGGAAAATGGAAAGCATATTAGTTAATAAAAATGGGCTTTGATGTGCTCTAGTCCCTGTGTTCCCGGTTCAGTTCTGCCTCTTAGTAGCTGTGGGAATGTAGCAGTTTAATGCATCCTCAAGGTCCCAGTTTCCTCATTTGTAAAATGAAGTTCATAATAATTACTTCACAGCACTACCACAGAGGTCCGTTGCTTATCCTGGTAGTGGGTACATATACTAAGCTATTACTACAATCGTGCCTCCAATGATATACTTTACTTAGAACTGGGAAAATGTATTGATTATGTGAAATTGACCACAAATGTATTGTGAATTATGACAATATATATTATTATTTAAATCATAGCTTTATAGTTTCTACCATCAAAATGCATTTCGAAAAACAAGATATCAAAGAAGACATTTCCTTGCTATATTATTTAAAGAATTTTTCTATAAAATCAAAACACAAAATAGATCTGAAAAGCCAATCTGAACAATAAGAATGAATCTGTAAAGGTTCAAATTCCAAACAGAAAGAATATAACTTATTATATAAGTAGAGCCACAGTGGCAGTAGGGAGAGAAGTGTAGTGTTTGACAGTATGGACTGTGGAACCAGAGGTTTGGGTTATTACCCCTTCTCTACTGCTTACAAGTTGTGAGGACTTGGAGCAGCCACACACTCATTAATTCCTCAGCTTCTTTGTGTGCAAAATACCATATGAATCATTATAATTTCATGAAATAACAGAAAGGATTACATAGATATACATAAAATGCTGTAAGATAGGGTCATAGATATGTACCAATGTAATGTTAGCAATTATTATCATAATTAATATTAACTTTTCTAATGTATCTCAGGAAAAGAAAATGCCTACTAGATATTTTTTAAATAAATAATATAAACAATTGCAGTTTATTGAGCACTTGTTCTGTGCTAGGTCCTACAATGAACACTTTTACATGAATGTTCTGTTGCATACACACTGTAATCTTTGGGATTTGGCAGATAACAGAACTAAGTCTTGTAAGGATCTTTCCCCTCTACACCCTAGCACCTGAAAGAGCCAGGCTTGTTTTCCCGTTGCTCACCGTGAGCCAAGCACTGAGAGGAACATCATGGTGCATTAGGCCCTATCTCCAGCCTCCAGGATACAGACAGAATTTTCATTCTGAACATGATTCTCAAGTTGAGTTCTCTTAGAATCAGAAACTAAAATAGATTTTTGTGAAAATCATTCATGAAAATGACAGAGAGGGAGCACTTTTTAGAGAAGGAAAAGGAGAAAAGCAACATAGGCAGGGAAGTAGCCTCAGCTGTAGACTAGCTTCACCCTGGAGTGTCAGTTATGCCACACAGCTGGTCCCACCTCAGGACAAACCAGGCAGCACTTTGTACCCTATGTTAGTCAGTCAGTAGCTTCTGATAGCTTGAGGAGTGAGGGATGGAGAGGTTCATAATCTCCTGAGCAAGGCAGCTCTCATTCCTCCAAAATGAATACTCTGTGCTCTCCCTGCTCCCCAAATCTGGAAAAAGTGCCCTGGCCCGATGAAGTGAACCTGGGAAGCACACCAACAGCATAGACTGTCTCCCTGCCCTTATTTCAAGGACTTTCTCATAGACACCCAATGTCTGTCACTTCAGTCAGTGAGTTTCATATTTGAGCAATAGTTCAAGTTAAGAAGTTAAGATTTTTACTAGTCAGTGATTTCAGCATTCTGCTTATTCATATACACACAGACACACAGACGCAGACACACACACACACACACACACACACACTCGTGTGATACATGCATGGTAAATACATCAGTAACTTTGTTGCCTGTCTACCCATCTTGACCTGGTCCATCATGAGCTATTAGCATTTCCATAGATCACAGTGAGCCAGGCATCCCTGGTTGTTGTTCTGACTTTGTTGCCTATTGTTATGCTGGGATCTTATTATCCCACTGATACAGGGAGTATATGCTATTAATGACATCTCCAGTCATCAGCTCTGTTGTAGGACGACTATGATCTCAGTGGTGTTGTGCCCACCTTACAAATACACAGTTACTTGGGAAATAATTATTTTGTGGGTTTCCAATATTTTAGGGTAATGGCCCAGTCTAGTGTGCTGTTACTTTGAGTTATTTTATCCTTTTAATCCAGTCTATCACAGATTACTAGCTTTTCTATTTAATTAAGTATATTTTATTTTTTAAGATAATAAGAGCCAATCAGATGGTATATTATAATATCTTTCCAAATGCCTTGTCAGAATGTTAAATTCTGTGCCATGGGAGGATGTTCCATTATCAGAAAACTACAGTTTTTCAATCAGTCTGTCCCCTTTGATCCAGCCCTTTCAGAATACATGTTTTCTGAAACATGTATCCTGGGCATGTTTTCCTTCTTCCCACTGATACACGTTAACTGGTCTTGCGGCTCCTTTGGCATATAAATCCATATTCTCCTTTAGGAGGCCAACCACTTTTCACAGTCAGGATTTGCTTAATGCTAGTCTCATTAACATGGTTCATATTAAGTAAAATAAATAAAGGTTAATTTCCCCATAGTGATTTTTGCATTTTAATCATAAATACTCTTTGCCAAAATAATTTGTTTTACCCAAATGCTTCCCTAAGTCAGAAAGCTGGTTTTCTTGAAAATTTTTCACAATCTTTCTGTAATTACACATGAATAAAGTAGGTAAGGATAAATTCCCAGGAAGGTTTACATTGTTATCAGGCATCTCTCTCATTAAGACTTCACCACAGCACAGTCTACCTATTAAGGCCAAGGGATCTCAGTTTTCCAGGTTCTCAAGAACATCTACCTAGTTAGCAGAATCTGAAATCTCAGGATCCACTCCTTGTTGATTAGGCTGTAGTTTTTGCATAGGATACTTGCCTACCCTAACATTTGACCTTCTGTACAGATCTTTCATTCTTTTTTTTTTTTCATATTTGATAGCAGCTTTTTTTATTGGTTATAAAACCTAAGCCCATATACAAAATTAAGAACACGTTTAGATACCTCTTTTGAAAGAACATTTTAGTCTATTTTAACTGTTTAAAAAAAAAAAAAACAATGCAATTTTTAAACACTGTTTTGAAAACTTAAAAGTGCAGCAATATACTTAGTTTCCTTTATCTATGAAATGGTGCAATTCCAATTCAAAACTGGTAAGGTCACAATAAACTGAATCAAGCAAATGCACACATTTGTCTGTACTACTTGATGCTAATGTTCACTTAAATGTTAGTTTGCACTTAAAACACAAGAGAAAATAGGAATCATCATAGTAAAGGCCCAATTTTATTCTCAGTGTATGCAAAATTTGAAAGGTAACTGTCAGTTAAGTATGAGAGTCTGGAAGAAACTAAATTGAAAGGGGGACAAAAAATTCACAATATCCAGACTATTTGTACTTCATGGATTTCACCAAAGTTTATGACCTTAATTTGATTTGATTTTGTTATTCCTATTTTTAGTGAACACCACACAGTTTGAAAAATTTAGACGCTAGTGTCTGAACAGGATGCAGTTACCATATGAAGCTTTAACTCAAAATTTGGATAAAGAAAAAAAGGCACAATGAACTTCAACTCAATTTTATGTGCACAAGAGTTGAAAAATCTGAGCCACCTTAAAGAGAAATTGATTCTAAAATTTATAAAACCTATAAATAATCAGAAGCCAAACCACTATATTAAAACAGATTCTCTAGCAAGTAAAAATCTTGCAGTTTAAACATACGCTTGTATCCACTTTAGATACAAGACAAAACTCACTCTTTAAAGTGGCTCCACCTTGGCAGATACATATATTTGTAATGAATGCACACCTGCTATGTATTGTTTATCAGTGAAAACACCCCAGTTGATTCACAAAGCTCTGATGGCATCTGTCTCATCTTCATCACAGAAAATACACCCCCCATAACTAAATGAGTTTAGATATTCTATCCCTTCACATCAATGCATTGGGAAATTATATCCAGTAAACAAGAGCAACAAAACCATTTCTGTGACAGCACAAATTATTTAGTTTAAAAATTTTCAAATCCATATTTGTTCATTATTAACTGGGTCAGACAATTTACCAAAAGCAATAACTTTACATAGTAATACCAGATTTTGCAGAACTACTTAAAGATCACTGCAAATCAGGTTTATGTTAAATAACTGCAGATTATTCCTCTATACAGATCCCTGTTTGAATCCTTTAATATGCACAGATGCTTTTAGAGTAGGATCTGAATGAACTTTCCCAATACTCAGAATGAAGTCTTATAACACTTCTAAATAGTTGCTGGTTTGTTGCCAACCACATTATCAAAAGCACTGGTTACTAAGTAAAAAAAAAATGTTTTAAGACTAAATTACAGTAAACATGAAAGTTCCACAGTTTAAACCCAATAAAAATCAACCATATCCAATTATCAGATTAGAACAAAAATATTAACTCCTGAAAGCTGAAAGCAAGATTAAAAAAAAAAAAAAATCACCAATGAATATTTTAGACCTTTGCAGTTTTGTTTTGTTTATTTTTCCTTGGTAGAGAGGGACTCTTGCTTTCAACTTAAACAGAAGTTCAAGTCTGTAACAGGTTGCAGCTCAGGTAAAATACCATGCACAGCATTTGATTACTTCAAAACAGCAGGAACACACAGGCTGAAGTGAGTGGTCAAATAGGGCTTGCTGTTCTCAAAAATTAGGTATAATGGTGAAAGCATTACCATCCATATCTAAAGTTCTTCCTCCAACCCTGGCTTCTGAGGCAGATAATAAACACATCAATTACTGGTAGACGCAGTACAGTTTTTTAAAACTTATCTGTTTAATCAATAACCAAGTTTCTTGTTTTTAAGTTACTTTTTTTGTGTCAGTTCCACCAATGAAAATCATTTGGTTTGTACTTTAAAATCTATTCTTCCACATAAAGAATATGAAAATATATTTGTGGAGGACAGTGACGGAGGCTCAGATCATACTGCACCTCTTCAGTCTTCCAATGTGAATATGCATCATACCAAAGTGTCTTGATCCACAGTGCACCATTTTCCAAAGGAATACCAACAGGCAGCTGACTTGCCACCACTATGGAATATTTTAAACTGGAGACTGCAGTTGTCAGCATGGCACCAGGGACCAGGGAATATAGGGTAGTTGAGATTGTTAAGAATTCTAAAACAGTTTAGGAAATCATGCATATGAATTTACAGTCCATGTGAGAGTGACTTTTGGCAACTGCAAAGTGACTGAGACATGGCTTGCTTTAGAAGCATCAAAACGAAGAGGCATGTGTTTTGGAGCCTTTTGTTGCTGTTGTTCTTATCATTTGGTAGCCATCTGGTGGTGCTTCATATTGAACATAAGAAAAATGTTGCACTCAATTGACCTTAAAAATTAAATTCTTTTGTTTGAAGGTTGGCTGTTGGGTCGAAATTGTAAGTACCTCCTTGTGTTTCTTCGGGAATGAGGCTAGGATCTTCATCAACGTCATCACCAGAAAAATATTGATCTATGATTTCAAATGATAGTTTATATATGTCTTCATTTTCATGTTGCTGCAAAACTTCAATTTTCTCCAACCCTCCACATTCTTTAATTATTTCAGCTATTGTGCTTGCTTCATCACCAGCCATTATCAGAATGTTTTTTAAACCATCTAGAACCACCTGAACCACTTGAGAATCTTTTACTGACAATAAATTACAGAATGGTGGTATTACATTCTGTTGTACAAGGTACTCAACCTGATCTTTTCTGCCACTTATTGTTAAGTTGCTAATTGCCCAAGCAGCTTCTTTTTGTGTTCCAAAGTCCCCCTTAGCAAGCTGATGAATAATCATAGGGATTAATCCAGCATCTATTACAGCTTGAACTTGTTGCTGGTTGCCTGCTGTTATGTTAGAAAGGAACCACACTGCTTCCTTATTTATCTTCTCTTTTGGATGTGATAAGAGATTTGGGAAGTGTGATAGGACATCACAATTGAGAACAACCTGGGTCTGCTCATCAGTGCCTGTCACTATGATACCAACTGCTCTGAGGGCTGCAGTTTGAACTTTCACTTCCTGCTGGCTCAGAAGGGGCACAAGAAATGGCACAACCTCTGAATCAATAACCATCTATATCTGTTCATTACCTCCATCTGTCAAGTATGACAGAGCCCAAACAGTATCTACAAGAATATTTATGTCTGTATGGTATATGAGGACACATAAAGCTGGCAAAATCTCCTGAACTGTCTCCATAGGCGGTGGGGGGTCCTTATTCCTGCAGAGATTGACAATGACCCGTGTGACTTTCTGAAGGAAGGTGATGGGAATGGAGGGATTGATGAAGGACAGAAGAGGTTTGACAACTCCCAGTGATATGACATAATCTCTACATTGAGGACCATCACCTATAATGTTTCCCAAAGCCCAAACTGCTTGTTCACATTCTGATGTGGAGAATGAAGAAGTCTCAGAAAAAGAGGTACTGCATTAGACTGTACAACAGCTTGAGTCTGTGCAGAAGTTCCTGATGCTATATTAGTTAGTGCCCAAGCAGCTTCAAACTGTAATGAAGGAGTATCATCCCTCTCTAGACATTTGACTAAAATTGGTAAAATCCCAGATTTCAGATCTTTCATTCTTACAATCAGGTCCTTCCTGGTCTTCATCTCTGTCTTATCTCTAGCTGTGCACAAAAAAAGTCTCCAAAAGAGTTGCTAAGGAGGCTCTCTCACCCTTCCACAAAGCTGGTCATAGATGTGAGTCTGTGGTGGCACTTAGCAACAGTCACAAAATTTCACAGTCCTTATAATTATATTTTATATCACACCTCTGAACATTTAAAGACTGTGCACCACCTAGAGAATCCTCTTCCATAAACAGTCTCTTCTAGTTAATCAATAGTGAGTCTTAGCAGTCACACAGCTGTGGTATCACAGGCACTGATGACATGTCACCTATCTTATTGAGGTGTGTATCACCATCCTGCTAGCAAGTAATTCCACCTTTGGAACCCCATTCTTAGAGTCTGGTTCTGAGGATCACTTTTTGTACAATCTTAGGTTATAGATTTGAGAAAAAAGATGAATCTTCCTGTTAAACCTGGCGTTTGAGGACCTCAGTGTTATACCTGGAGACACTACATTCTCCACTACACACACCCCTAAAAGATGGAAACAACTCAGTTACATATATGTATTATAATTGAAAACAAATGAGTTATTTTTTTAGATTTGTAAGTCTGTAAGAAAGAATATAAACTACTGCATGCATTGATCTGTGAAATTTTAGTAACAATGTATCAATGCATTTGTGCACAGGTTAATGCAAAGAAACTCTACAATATTTCAGAAGATTATAGTCTGAAACTTCCCTACAATTGCTTTCAATGACATGTTAGAAATGTAATCTCTATTCTTAAAATACGTGATCAGACTATTAACACCTGTGCATAAAGAAAAATTTTCTCTAAGGAATCACACAGAAATCACCAGTAAAGTGTATGTTATGCAATTATATTTTTGTTTGCTCAATATTTAATAGGTTCTGGGTAAAGTCCCTGTGTCCTTCCATATAAATGCATTATAAGTTCCTGTGGTACAAAAGATTATGTCTTCTTTTTAAATGTTTAATAAATTAAATTATCTTAGCTGCTTCAGGTTTGGATGCTGGCTGCCAAAACTCTTTATCGATAAGTCTGAACTATGGCTAAGGTAAACCTTTTGGCTCTCACCTCAAGCCACCTAAAATGAAGTCTTCCAAGTGTGGTGCTTTCTGGACCTGAGCAGAGTTCTCAGTCAATTCTTTAATCTTTGAGTAGGCATTCTGAGGAAATTAAATGACATAACATTACTATATCAATAGTGCTTAATCTTTCATTCATTAATGTAAATTTCCATTCATACTTTCAGGAAAATCAAGCACAAGATAGGGATCACATTTAAAAAGACAAGGGTCTCTTACATCAGTGGTGAAAGTACTAGAAGCAGAAGGGTCTTTCTAGATGCACTGCTGAGGACTCATATTGTTTTAAAGCCATCAAGAGCTCTAGGTAAGAAACTTAATGGGGACTAGTTTTAGACACACATATTTCAACAGTGATCCCAGACCTCCATCTTTTGAATACACACCATCAACAAAGAACTTGTTATGGGGGATTAAACATTTAGTGCCCTAGTCCATCATTCTCAAAGTATCTTTGAATTCTGACACCCACCCTCCTTACCAGAAACTTGGACATATGGGGAAGAGCCTTGGAATCTTGCATTTAACTTTCTCATTAGCCTGAATGTTTCCAGTATTGGAAAACATGGTTCTCCAAAGCTTTGCCCAGACTTGCCTTTATGAGCCCTAATCTGTATAGAAAGTTAGCTTTTTAGCCACTACAGAAGAAAAGCCAGTTTTTCTCTAGGATTGATCTCTACAACAACACAGTAAACTGTAGCTAGTAGGTATTTATTGTCTTGAAATTGTCAACACCTTAAATTCTTCAAATGAGAAATGTTTCTCTCTAACTCTGCAGTATAAAAATTAGGTGCCCTAGAAGTTTTTATGTCTATTTTAGAGGTACAACTTATCATCAAATTCCTGTTTATTGTAAACGTTTTCTTGGCAATTGACTTGTCATAACTATCTATTGTACTGACAAACTCAGCTGGCAATAGTGTGTGTTTATTCTCATGTACTTATGAATTTGTGAAAAGATGCAGTGACAATAAAGGTAAAAAAACTTATGGCTCTCAAACCTCCAGATGGTGAGATTTGTTTTGTTGTAATTCCTTATTCCAAGGTATGAACTAAATCCAAAGTTCAGAAAGAGAAATACATTATGATTTTATCATGCTGTGAGAAAATAACTGACTTGAAATTAGTCAGCCCATCCGAGGAATCACATAAAAATGTTGCTTTTGGGTATGTGAAACAAACAGGAAAATGTGTTTGGAAAAGGTAAATCAGTATGAGGAAAAAAATTTAGTTTTTAATTTTTCAATGTAGAACCTTTAAAAGAGAGAAAAAGTAATTTTGGAAATAGAAAAGTTTGTCTACTAACAGATACAGCTGTGAAAAGTGAGATAAGGAAATAGCATATGTCCATACCACATTTTAATTTTTTTAAAGTTTCCATATTGCTCAAGATTTTCAGACTTTTTGTGTCAAAGTAGCCTGCCATATATCAGCCATAATATTGTCAGTTATGGACAGAGGCATTTATGTTGCAAGAACATTAATTGATTAATTGCATAGTGTATCCAATATACATTTACTAAGTGTCCATTTTGTACAAATCATTGTGATAAGCAGTTCTGCTCTCATTCTAAAATCTCATCACCATTAGTGAGAAATCTACTTTTTCTCTTTTTTTTGCATTTTTGCCTGATGGCAACATAAAGTTCATGATAAATAATTACAAATAAAACATTTTATCATGCAGCATCAAGCAGTTTTTCATTGACTTCATATTAACTTATGAAATTTGTTTCTCTGAAAGAATCCTGAGAAGTTTCTTCTGCTTAGAATCCTCTATAACATATTCAGTTTTCAAAACAATGCCTTTCAACTTGTATTGTATTCTCAGATTTGTTAAACCTAAATAAAATTAGATGAGTCATATGGAAAGTATGGAAAGATAATGTACTTCAAATTTAAGTTTTCACATTTTTAAACATATTTCCTGAAATTTTGAGCAACACATATACTAATTCACATACATAATTTGTATTATATGTAATAAGGTCTATTATATTAATAGCTCATAACTCAGAGGTTAAAAGGACATTTTAAAAATAAAGTGTAAACTAGTTTAAAACTTTATTTTGCTGCTAAAGGAAAACTTAGAAGACAAATTATTTCAAGGGACCCTTTTTCAATTCTATAACAAATGTTTCCTTCTGATAGTCTATGAAATTAAAATTTTTACAGATAATGCATAATAATATACATGCCATTTTTTCAAGGAAAATATTCATTCAACTCAATAACTTAAGCCAAAATATTTCAAATATTTCAATATTTCAAATATTTCCTATTTCATGCTAGATATGGTGTGATGGTGAATTTTACCAGTAATCTTGACTAGGTTGGGGGATACACGGTTGGTAAAACATCTGTGAAGGTGTTCCTGGAACAGATGACTTTTGAGTTGGTAGACTGAGAAAAGATCCTCTCTCCTGGTCAAGCATCAGAAATGCATTAGGGGTCTGGATAGAACTAAAGAGGCAGAGGAAATACAAATTCAGTCTATATTCTTAAGCTGAGACTTGCATCTTTTCCTGCATTGGACATTGGATCTCCTGGCTTGTTCTTCAAAATGCATACTCCTTTGGTTGTGTGTTTCTAGAATACCTTGACTAATATGTATGGCTGATCTTACTAATTGATTTCTATAAAAAATTTCAATAAAGAAAACAAATGCCCATCTAAGTATTATTTTACATACTTCATGCTTTGATAACATGCTACTGAACATTTAAGGAAGATGAAATAGGGTTTAAAATTGTATTGTGTGGAAAAAAATATTCTTGGTAGTTATAAAGTCACCATGAGCATTGAATTAGTAGATGCTGAGTCTTTGACCTTTGGGAAAATACAGGGTTAGTTTCAACACATAATCTTTTTCTACCTGTCTTTCCACTTAAAGACACAGAAATGAACAGTATTGAGTTATTAATGTTGAATTCATGGCCAACAGCACAATCATGCCTTGATGAGGTTTATCTAGCACATGTATTTTCTCCATTTACAGACAACACATCACAGGCGTCACAACCTTCTTGCATTTAGGAACACTAAAGAATTCGTCAGCACTATTTAACAGACATTTTTAACAACAAAATCACCATTAAAAAACACAAGAACATAGAAAACATCACATCAAATGTGACCCTGAAAACAACACTTTTTTACAATATGAGAGCTGAAACAGAGCATCACCTTTCCTGACTATAGGTGAAATCCTGCCCTTTAGGAAACTCATTGTTTTTGCAGCTCTTGCCACGTCTCAAGTGACCATGAAATTACAGTACTGATTTTGGGTTTACATATAAGTCTTATTATATAGGCAAAATTTATAAATATCAAATCTGGAATAATAGGGATTAAATATGGTTTTAGCAGTAAAAGTCACCTGTTAGACAACAATTAGGAAATCTAAATAAGAATTCAACTTATCTTTCTACAAGAAAAGGAAAAGGGAAAGAGAATAAGAGGAAAAATGAAGAAAAGAAATTGGAATATGAAACTCATTTTCATTCAAATAAAATTATTTCATTATTGCAAGTATGTCAATGAAATAATACTCAACCTGAAATAATCATCAATGCATTGCTAATAAATTTCTAATGTCTAAAATATTCATTGGTCTAGAGAAACATTTGAAGAATTCTGTACAATCACCCTTTAAAATAGCTTTCTCAATGACCTACCCAAACATATTTCTTGAATAGAAAATAGATATTTTTACAGTAAATTATTAAAATTTTTGATTTGATATGTATTTATAATGATATGCATATCATATTTATGCACGTTTGTAATGTGTATGTAAGGCACAACATACCTACAACTATATACCAACAACTATGAGAAGGCACAAAAAATATTTAAAGTATGTAGAACCTCTTGTGAAGCCAACAATTAGAAGATGGAAACATTATCTTTAATGATGTTCCCATGTTACAGTTTTTCTTTTTTTCTTTACTTCAACCAGAAGCTTCTTGATGCCAATGCTAAAATTTGGATAGAATATTAAAAACTTTTTGTTTAAGAACTCAAAAGACATAAGTTTATTTGATCATAGCAGCAAGTAAGGTAAAAACACTGGGAAGTAAATAGAGACCAAGAGGGAGCCTCGAATTGTGCATGTAAACTCTTCCCAAATTGCTGTCAGACTGTGAATTACTCTAGTCTGTGGTGCTAAAGTCAGCTGCTGTCCATCACATGGGAGAGAGTATCTGGAGTATGATTTCAGAAAAATTAACTTCCAGCTAAAATAAAAATTTCTAGAAATTTTCAGAGAAACAAAGCATAATCTTCAATAACCTGATAAAGACAAACAAGATTGTAGAATTTATACTAGCTGATTTCAAAACAGAGTAATATAGTAATCAAGTAGTCCAACCGGAAATGCTATAAAGAAAGACAAATAGATCAATAAAATAGAACAGATGGCAGGAATAGATCTGCATTTCATTTGATTTTCTTTAAACAAACAAAGAAACAAAAAGTCCAAATAAATCTAATAGGGAAAGTTAAGTTCTGGTGGCAGGGTGGAGGTGAAAGTGAGAGTGGGAAGGATCCTGAATAACTGCACATCCTTTTTGGAAAAAGGAATATTGACCCTATCTCACATTATATATGGAAAGTAATATGAGAATCATATAAGCCAAAATGTAAACCTCAGGAAATTCCAGACTTCCTTCTTTACTTAATTTTTCATCATCTGATACAGTAAGAGTTTTACCTATGTATTGAATTATATGTATTTGTTTGTTTGCAATGCTGGAGTTTGAACTCAGGGTCTTGCATGTGCTTTGCAAGTGCACTACAATTGAGCTTCATCCACAGCCTGAATTACATATTTTTAAGTCTCCTAAGTATTTGTTTCTTCCATCTAGAATATAAGTTGTAGAAAAATTACATTTTATTGGTTCTTCTCTTTTACATACATGCCACAAATAATATGCTCAATGATGTGTACTGAATGAATGAATGACTTCAGAAATTTTCCTCAATAACTAGAGGTAACCAGGATCACAATGTGGCACAATGTTCCTTATCGAATCCATTAAATAATTATGAATCTTCCAGATTCCCATCAATCTCTACATATGAATAGCAATATCATTGTTATTTATTATGGACTTCCTGAACACTAGTGACCATGTGATATGTGGTACTTATACATAATCATATTTTACTTTATAATTCTCTTTGATAGGGCTCCTAATTGTTAAACAACTTGCCTACAATCACACAAGCAAATGGATGGACATGGACTTAATCTGGGTATGTTGAAACAAAATCCAGTTTTGTGTTCTCTAAGGGAACCTCAATATATATTGATGTACTTGAATATACCAGGCAACACTTTAAGTGATATGAAATCACAAGACACTTTATTTTCAATTCAAATGTACTTCTATAATAGAATGGAAGTCATGGAATAATCTCAAGCTAATTTTACCTGAAAAAAAATTCTTTCCTATCATTGTCAGATTAAACCAACAAGCATACTGATAAAGCTGAATCTGAGAAATTATATATCTCAACAGTGATGATATTTTATAATAAGGGTAGTATTAACTATATTGAAACAGCAAATAATTTCACAGTTATAATCAGAAAATTCTATAATAGACATGACTTGGGTCGCTAAATTTATTTAATATTTCAAGTCAATGTTTACTCAATCAATTCATCCAACAACTATTTCAGAGCATCACAGTGTCTTGTGATTTCATACCACTTAAAGTGTTGCATCGTATCTTCAAGTACATCAATATACATTGGGAAAAAGACAATGAACCCACCTGTAAAATGGTAGTCACATTGGCAAAGATATAACCAAAACACAGAAAGAAAAACGGTCAGTATGGACTCTCAGAAACTCCACAACTAAATAATTGATCTACAGAGTCCATGTTTTCCAGAAGAGTAGCAGAAAGCAAGGCAGTTGAACAGATGCTGCAAGTCCTGTAAGTTAGAGAAAAAAGGTCTGAGAAGAACCTGACTGTAGCTCAGAGATAGTAGATGTACAGTAGCATGAACACAGTTTTAAAGGAGCTTAAAATTTCCTTTTTTCTTTTAATCTAAAGGAAAACTCAGAATCATAATGCTGGCTGAAATAGTTTCTCCACCTCAGCTCTGCGAGCAAAGGGTGGTTTAATTTGTTGTGGGGTGACTTGTACATGTGGGAAGTTTAGCAGTATCTCTGGCTTCTGCCTATTAGATGCCAATGACACCCTTCTATAAGTTGTGACACCTAAAAATGTTCCAGAAACTGCTCAGTGTCCCCTAGTGGAAAAAATTATTCTGCATAAAGTTGATTCAATATGTTGATCTGTTTTAAAACTCTGATTGTTTGTAACAATCTCATGCTCTGACTATTAAGCAAAAACATGCGTCTCACACAGGTACTTCTGATAAGAAGTTGAGGGTCTTTTTGAAACTAAAGTTGCTGTATATTTATGGCAACATTTGTCATATTCATGGTCTATGATTTTATATTTATCAGATAACAAAACTAATTTGTTAAAATTATACCCAGCATTGTAATCTCTAAAGTCATGTTATCCATTCTCTCAACTAAAAATAAATCTTTCTCTTAATGACCATTATTTTATTGAAATTGGGTACAAAATATGTTTTTCTTAAAAATATTCTTATATACTAACTATATCTGAAATAAAGGTGAGATATGCATCTTAATATATAATATTTATATATAATAGATTAATATATAATAATTATTATTAATAAATTAATATATAATTTACTTATTGTCATCCAAAAAATTTTGCTTTGTAGTACTGAAATTAAAGGCAGTAGGTTAAAAGAGTCAGTGATACATTAGAGAGGAAATCCCTACCGCAATATTCATTACTGTAGTTATTCACCAAATAATAATGAACATGTTCCTTGTATTATGCATTGTTTCTCAGAAAACAAAGAAGAACTCGATAGCCAAAATACCTCATGGAGTTCAAGGCCTCATTAAGGACTAGATAATTAGCAAATAAACAAATAGAGTAAAAAATGCTACGCTGATAAGTCAATTTTAGATAATAAAGCAGGGTAAGGAGGAAGAACTTCACAGGAAATGTTCTATTCCTAGATGACATTTGAGCGGAACTCTGAATGAAGTAAGAGAATGGGCTCTGTGGGGAGTGGTGAGCAGAACCTCCCAGGCAGAGAAGAAACAAAGTGTAAAATCTGAAGTTAGAATTGGCCTATTCTATCAAAGATTAGCAGGAAACTGTGTCCAAATGAAGAGAGTCAACTAGAAATGCATGGGAGGGGAGACAGGGACGGCATGAGTCAGGTCATGCAGAGCCTTTTATTTGAGATCAAATTTGCCTTTTCCTGAGAGTGGATAAGACACCAGAGGATCTGAGTGGAGGAGTGATGTGACCTGATTTACATTGATAAAGATCAGTCTGGCTGCTGTATGGAAGATCATCTCTAGAGAGAGAAGAGTTGAAACAGTAAGAGTCATTACAACGACATTGCCTGGTCTGAAAAGAGCGAAGGTGGTTAAAAAAAAAAAAAAAAAAAAAAACAGAAACACTGGAGTCAGTGAGAAGTAAACATATTAAGAATATATTTTGAAGATAAAATCTACAGGACTTGCTATGGAATTGAATATGCAGTATGACTGGAGTATTTAAAAACAGTTTCTAGGACTTAGGCTTGAATGAAAATGTGAAAATTATGTCATTTTCAAATTGGGGAAGATGAGAAAAAACGGATAGGGTATGAGTACAAGAGGGGACTCAGTTTGTTTTCCAAACATGTTAGATTTGTGGGGATGTATAAATATTAAAGCAGTATCATTTTAGCAAAAGAGTTGATCAGGGTTTTTCCTCTTTCTGTTCTCTTTTAGTTCCTGATTCTAATGTTTTTGCCCATGCGATAGTAAGGTGTTATTAACAACTTTCTTATTCATCCATGATTTATTTATTTTCTTATCTTCTTACTGAGCCATAGAAAATACAGGAGTATTTTTACAGGTTTATCACAGTTCTTTTTTCTTCAAATACAGCTTTATCTTTCCAAGTCTGAGTAGCTTAAAAATAAAGCTCAGAAAAAAAAAAAGCATGACATGAGTAAATTGAATTGAAGAGGTCTGCCTTCTTCACGCAACTACTAAATACTGACAAACATTATTTAAAAATGCAATTGTTTACTTACTGAAGTCCTAATTCTCACACCATTTATATGTGGATAAATAGTAGAATCTCTTTGCAAAAGTTCATAGTTTGCCTTGATAAAAATTCAAGAGTATTCACTGAATGTATAAAGAAGCTGAATGTATACATTCACTGAATGTATAAACTTAAATGTATAAGTTTAAGTATTATGTTAACCAGTTTTCCATTACTACAACAAATACCACAGTGGCTATCACCATCGTGTAGATCCACAAGAAATTAACTAAAAAAACAAAACAAAGCAAAACAAAAACCTATGGGTAAATGGCAGAAAGATCAATAGAGGGAAGGGAGAAGAGTATGGGGAGAGGGAAGAGGAAAGAGAAGTACTGGGGATTGAATTAGAATAAGATACATTCCATGCTTTCAAAATTATGTCAAAACGGATTCTACTGTCGTATCTAACTAAAAAGAACCCATAAAATATATCTGAGATAATTGACTTGAAAACAAGAGTGACGATTTTGTAGGTTTCAGTCAATAGCTGGCCCCATTGCTTCTGGGTTTGTGGCAAAGCAGAGCATCCCAGAAGATGCTGATATCACTGAAGAATGGAATCAAAAGAAAAATAAACAGAGGAAGAGATCCAAGATCTCCTTCAGTAATATATTCCTAATGACCTAAAACCTCTCACTCTTCCTCCTAAATTTTACACCATATCCCAGTAGTTCTGAGGTGGGAAACAAGCTTTGGGAAACATTCCAGATCCAAACTATAATATTCTATTGCTGGTTTAGATTCATCTCACAATGCAAAATGTGTTTTAGTCCATTTCCAAATGTCCCCAAAGTCTTAACTATTCCTGCTTTATTCATTCCAAGTCCAAAGTCTCTAAGACTAAAAGTAAACTCAGTTGTGAATCTCTGTAAAAATCAAAAGTATAAGTTACACACGTTCAAGATAAAATGGCACAGGTAAATGTGCCAAAAGGAAAGAACAGGAGAATAGCAAGAGGGATTGAAACAAAACAAGACTAAAATTAAGCAGGGCAAACATTACATCCTAGCCTCCATGTGCAGTATTTGGGGCATACTGTGGAGGAATGTAGGTTTCTAAATGATTAGGCAGCACCACTACTCTGGCTTTGTTAGTTACAGCCCACTTGGTAAATCCTTTAGGTTGGTTCCTCTTGGGTTTGCTCTTCTCCTCGTCTCTATCGCAGCCTTAGATTAATTCTTATAGCGCCACACATTGCTGCTTACAGGACTCTGACCCTGCCACACACCACCTGGCTTCCCAGACTTTCCTTTGAAATATCTGTGCCAAATTCCATGATTCACATTCTTTGTGCCTGAAACATCAGCATCATGTGGATGATGCCAAGGTCTGATGCTGGCACAAGCCGTAGTTGGGCCAGCTAAAATAAGGCTGTAGTGACCTCTGACTGCCTTGACAGAGAAACACTGGGAAGAATTCCAGGGGGAAAAAACCCTAGGTAGTTCCATGCAAATAATGTGCCCCAGTGTTCTCTTGCTAAAGGAAGTCTTTGAAATGAGTTTACACTTCTATAGATTTAACCCTTTGTTGGATGAAGTCTTGAGGATTCCTGAGATATGTTCATATCATCTTTACTATTATACGAGTACAAAGTACTAGGTGTCCTTTAATAAGTACTCATCTCTTTTGGCTCCTTGGAAGCACCTTTAAACATAATTCTTTTCTGGCCAGTTGTGAGTTTTCCAAGTTTTCCTACTCTGCTCCTGATTCTTTCAGTAAATTGTCTAAAAGCACCAAACAAAACCATGCTGATGCCACCTTAAATTTTCTTTCACCAGATAAATTTGCCCATCACCTTTAAACACGACCTCCTACAAAGTCTTAGGACATGGACATAATGCAGCCAAATTCTTTGTCCTGGTTTAAAAAGATTGGCCTTGGTTCAGTTCCTAATAGAATTTTTGCTTCTGTCTGAAACCTCATGAACACAATTTTTACTGTTTACATTTTTATCATTAGTTTGATCTTCCTCTAGTTGTTCAGTAAGCTATACTTCCAGCATTCTGTCCTTTCTCTGAATTGTTTCACCAAACTTTCTGAAATTCCTTCCAAAAGCTTATTTCTAAAGCTCCTCCCCGCATTTTAGATAACATCAAAGGAACAACCATATGTCTCAGTACCTTTTTCTATGTTAGTATTCTGTTATTGAAAGAAAATACGTGAGATAAGCAACTTAAAAAGAGGAAAAGTTTGCACTGGTTCACAGTTTTGGAGATTTTAAACCATGGTTGGTTGACTCAATTGCTTTTGGGTCTATGGCAACTCAAGATTTAATAAATGTATTGTTTTTATTAAGTATTATTTAATCATTGCCTAGTTTTGTTAATAATTTTCAGAGTCAAATATTAAAGAGTTAGTGCAGAGTTTATGGGATTTAATTATTATAATTGCATATTCTATAATCAAAATGTTGATAATTTCTTCACATATAAACTGTTCTTTTATATTCATTTGTGATTATAAAGGCTATTCTTAATCATCACCCTCCACCCCCAATCCTGCTGGCACTGAGATGGAAAATGACATAAAACATTTTCAGACTCCACAGGTCATTTAAAATCATCAAAACTTGGTAGGAACCTGTTATACAGAAAGATGCTCACCTCACGATACCTAGTAAGCAAAAGAACAAGAGGAAGAGATCAGTATCCTACAATCACCTTCAAAATCACATCCCCAATGGCCTAAACTCTACCACTAGGCCCTACTTCCTATAGTTCCCAACACATTTCAATAGTACTTCACTGGGGACCAAGTCTTTAACATATGGACCTTTATGGGGGTAATATTCCAGATTCAAACTATAATAAGGATATTTGCAACATAAATTCATTGGGAAATTAAAAAATCTGCAGTAAGTGATTTCATGGTAAAGAACTGTAAGGAACATTCCTCAAGCTTATCTGACAGCAGTCACTGACACCATGGTCTAAGTACGTCAAACAGTTTGAACAGAGAAACTGAGGTAATGGTAAAGACTCGCCATGGAATGAAGTTCTTTGTAGCTGTTGAAGTTGTTTGAGCTGAGGGGAGGCCTTGTTCTGTCATGCATCCTAGTAAGCTGTGATGTGAGCTCACCCGTGCTGCCTTGCCTCATGCTGTGTGCTGGAGCTTGCCATTCCCCCAGTCCTTTGTCTCAGACCTGTTGCTGGGCAGAATTGCTTAGGCATGCTTGGTTTGTTTGTACTACCTCGACCCTGACGTATAGTTCACCTATAGGCTGACTCTGTTATACTTTAACAAGTGTGTTACCCTGATTGGATAATGTGTTTATATATGTCCTGTGCAACCCTAAATAAAATTAGATTAGTGCCTTCAGAGCTCAATCTCCAATGCCTAGGTAGGGTAGGCATTGTTCGTCCTCAACCTCAGCGAACCTGTCTCTAAACATTTACAAAGAACTAGCATGATTTTTTACTAAGCATGATTTTTTACTATTATTCACTGATATTTGATATTTGATATTTAATTGAAAATACAACCAATAATAAAGAGCAGGTCAGTATTTATAAAGTTCACCTTGAAATATGTCACCATGAGTTCATGGAAAATTTTCTTTGTGTGTTACCCTTTTTAAGGTAAACTCTCAATCACAAATACTATTTCAGCAAAGAAAGGCAGTATTTTTTTTATCCATTGATATCTTAGGAATAGTGATCTCCTGCCAAGCAAATTTTGAAGATACATGAAATAAAATAAATTGAGAAATTGGACAGATAAGAACCATGGCATATTCCCTACACAGAAACTGCTACACTGGGAAATCTGAAAGCAATTTTATGCTCTGTAAAATTTAGGTAGATGAAGATAGAAGTACTTGTATACAGAGAGAAAAAGCAAACAGGAAGACATTGGTTGGCTGCACTATTCCACCTGGGGTCAATCCTGATCTTATATATTAATCTGAATTCTTAGTAAAGAAACAACATGTGAAGTTTGAAAGCAATTATTTCCAGTCTAGTTATTGTCCTTTGAAATTCACTTTTAATGCTCATGAAACAAAGAAAATGAAAATATAGATGAGACAATGTCCTTAGTAAGTCAGATAAATGAATTTTATTGTATTCTAAGCAAGAAAAGTACATTCTATTGTTTCATTATGCTAAAAGAAATATTAGTGACTCCTGGGGTTTAGTAATAGGACATAGTCTGTTCTACCTTCAGGTCATTTGATAATTTTAAGTGACCCGTGGAGTCTGAAAATGTTTTATGCCATTTTCTATCTCTGTGCCAGCAGGATTGGGGAAGAAATGATTAAGAACAGCCTTTATGTACAAAATAACCACAAATGAATATAAAAGAACAGATTATATTTATATGTGAAGGAATTATCATCATTTTTATTATAAAATATGCAATTATAATAATTAAATCCCATAAACTCTGAACTAGTTCTTCAACATTTGACTCTGAAAATCATTAACAAAACTATATGATAATCAAAAAAACAATAAAAATAGTGCATTTATTAAAGCTTAAAATGAACTCTACCAATGAATGCTAAGTTCACTATAATCACAATAATCACAGAAATCCCTAAAATCTGATATCCAAAAAAATTCAGTACACTTTAGTTTTTAAAACTACATTTAGATTTTATTTCTAGTACTTTAAAAAATATAAGTATAATATAAACCAATCATTTTTTTTCAGTTGTATAGGTTTATTTTTGTTTTAGTTTTTGTTTTTTTTTTTTTGTTTGTTTGTTTTTTTTAATCTAAGATCTGCAGTGTTAAATCCTATCTGTGGTGCTATGGCAATGATGTTAATGGTGGTGGTAGGGTTTCTAGCCTTAAATCATTGTTGTACATTCTCTTCTAAATGTCTTTTTAAAATTCCTGCTGACCCCAGATGGTTTCTGGTAACACTTCTTTTCTATGCTTGGTCAGGTCTTCTGATCTTTGACTTTTTCATCCAGAGTGTGAGACTCTTCAGCTAAATCAGCCTTTCCTCAGGCATACTGAAACCCCTATGTTATGGTGTGAATATGAGATATCCTCCAAAGCTCCTGGGTGAATGCAGGACTGTTCAGAGGTGAAATGATTAGGTTCTGAGATCAGTAACCTAATCAGTGTATTAATCAACTTGGTGGACTAATAGTTTGAAAGGACTAATTGGGTGATAACCGCAGGTTTGTGGGGTATGGCTGGAGTAGGTAGGTCACTGGCAGCCCTACTAACTTGTTCCTCTGCTCCTCCAGGTGTCTTCCCAGGTGCCATGCAGTGAGCAAATTTCCTCTGCCAAGCCCTTCTTCAATGGTGTTCTGCTTCACCAACTCAGACCCAATAGAATTGGTCAAATACAGACTAACCTTCCAAAACCTTTAGCTCAAAATAAACTTTTACCCTTCTAAGTTGTTCCTGTCATATATTTTGGCCACAGTGATAGAAATCTCACTAACATACCTTATACAAAGTCGAATACTGTTCCCCTCCTTCCAAGAGCACAGAGGTTCAGCAACTGAGGCATGAATATGAGTTTTTCTGGTTTTCAGTGGGAATGTCAAGGTTTCTAGAACATTCCTCAAGCCCAGTAATTTCCTACTTATTCAATTAAAACCCAGGTCTAACTGATCATTAGCTTCAGAAACCACATCATGTGCCTCTCATTCTTCATTTTCCTTACAGTATGACACCCACAATACTCTCATCTTCCAAAATTTCCACAAAAATTCCTTGGCACCAATAAGATGTAGAACAGTTCTTTCCGTAAACGTCTGTGCTGAAGCACCTTGCAAATAATGGCTGAACTTGGGATTTAGCCTCGGAATAAAATTTTGGTTTCTTCATGACAGTTCTAGCAGCTTCTGTAAACCCCAGTACACCGTCTTTGTGGCTTTAAGGCATTTCACTATATCTCACGAGACTACAGTTCAGAAATTCAAACAAATTAGTTGGGAAAATTTTCTTTTGAACATAGTATTGAATGGCTAAGAGTCACTCATTATTTTCACTTTTGGTTGGCCTCCTACAGAGGGTTCAAAAGGTTTTTCTCAACTGCCAAATCCCTTATCATGGGAATGCTGAACTCAGTTGAATCCCTTTCCCTCCCCAGGTAAACTGAGGCTCCTCCATAAGGTTTCTTGTATAATAGGTGGATCTCTTACATGGAGGCTAACCTTTCCTCTGTGGTGGACTCTTCTTAACCCAGGAATTAGTTTGGACTTAATATTCAAGTTTTGAACATTTTAAAATTATATTGTGGGGTGTGTGTGTGTGATTTAATTGTGTTTTTCGTTCTTTTGTGCTCAATCAGTAGAATTTCAATGTTTTAAAGTTGAGGTTTGTTCAACATATGGTCTATTTGTACTGTAAAAAGTAGACTAAATAATGTACACATAGTTAAATAAATGTTCACATATTCTAAAAATTTTGGTGCAGTTTTCTATGTATGTTAGTTAATTGTATGTCACTTCTATCAACCTTAGCTAAAGTTATGATACTTGCTTATTTTTCCTTTCAGTTCATTTATATTACTTTATAGTTTTAAATTTTTCTATAGGGATGAATAAAATAACCATTTTTATGTCGTTCTGCTGAGTTCACATGTTGTATCCTTATGAAATTTTCCTCTAATTTTTATTATATTTCTTGCCTTAACATCTAATTTACCTTAAATTAATATTGCCATACCAAACACCTGTTAAAGAGAGAGTAATTTGTTTTTGTAACTTCTAGATAAACAGCCTCAGTCAAAAGTATCCACAAATAGCGATGACATGTAAGACAATTATAAGACATATTCAAATAAAATATTTTTATTACCCTGAAATATTCTTACAGTTGGCCTAATAATATAGAACTATTTTGTTTATTACTGAGTCTCTTTCTCTCTTTCTCCTATATTATAGTACATAATTATATTTACTATTGACTACACTAATGCAAGTCTTTGACTCCTTTCAGTGGCTGCCTGCTAGTTTGACTTAACTAGTAAAAATTTTAAGCCTTCTATGGGACATGAAAAATTATTTAAAAATCCAAATTAAAGAAAAAATGTTTCTGCCCTCTAAAGCAGTTACTTGAAGGTGAGGCAAAATTTTGTACTCCACTCTTTATTTTTCTTATTGGGTTTTAGGATTCTTTTTCTTCTGTTGTTATTTTTGTTTGTTTCTGCTTAAGTAGTCTATAGTTAGAGAATAACACATTTTAGAACAAAAGACTCAGAAGATACTGTTAATGAAAAGAGTATACTGTTGGCTCAGACAGTTTTTTACTGATAGTAAAGGTGTTGGTTTGAAACTACTAGCAGTTGCAAGTTTGCTTACAAAACATTATTTCAGTCTGGATACATTTGTGACCCACATATGTCCTTAAAAGTGTTTAAAAAGTGTGATGTTTTGAAATACGGTGATATATGAAAATAATTAATAAATATATATATATGTGTGTGTTTAAATAATCAAATGTTCTTGATCAAATAATAACCCCACTAAAAATGAAGTAATTATTAAGTATGAATTAATTATATATATTTTTTCCTTTGAAATGAATTCTTAAAATCTAATAGGTGTGAATTAATGGAGTAAATTATCTGTCTTTATCTTGCTGCCATAGATTAAAAATGCAGCAGTGTTACAACTATAAATCATTAGTCTGTACTCCCATGCAGATGTGCATATTGATATGACTCTTTAAGTTCTTAGGAAGTATGACTTGCCACTGTGTGTCTTACATAAAACACCACATTGTAACCCATAAGTATACATAATTATTATTCATCTATTGAATATGTAAAAAAGACAATCATAGCAAAACATCTTTTTAATGAAATGTACTTGGTAATTATGTTAGAAAATAATATTAAGAAGTTAAATGTTTTTTTGAATTGGAGTCTATGCAAATGCAAGTGACTGTAATTTGTGAAAAAAAAATGTTAAACAAAATATTTTTTTATTTTTTAATTATTTTTATTTAGCTTTTAATTTTTTACAGACTGCATTTTGATTCATTGTACACAAATGGGGTTCATAATTTCGTTTCTATGGTTGTACATAATGTAGATTCATACCATTCGTGTAATTATACACGTACATAGGGCAATGATGTCTGTTTCATTCCACCATTTTTCATACTCCCCTCCCTCTCATTTTCTTCTACATATTCTAAAGTTCCCCCATTATTCTCTCATTCCCCACCTCCATCCCCATTATATATATCATCTTCCACTTATCAGGGAAAACATTCAGGCTTTGGTTTTTTGGGCTTGTCTCATTTCACTTAGCATGATATTCTCCAATTCCATCCATTTATTTGCAAATGCCATAATATTATTCTTCTTTATGGCTGAATAGTATTCCATTGTGTATATATGCCAGAGTTTCTTTATCCATTCATCTGTTGAAGGGCATCTAGGTTGTGAACTGAGCTATTGTGAACTGAGCTGCTATAAACAAAATTTAAGACTGAAGACATTCATTGAAATTATGTAAAATATACATATACCATCACTGACAATAGCAGCAATACCTATTGCACCTATGACAGCATTTACATGCCATGTATCATGCTGAGGCTCATAAAGTACTATGTCCTTGAATGCTGATAAGAAATGGACAAAATCAATTGATTTCACTCTCACTTTACAGATAAGGAAACTAAGGCACAAAGTATTTTTTAAGGGCTTTATGGGTAATAATCAATAGAACTGATATTTGGATTTGGGAGTTTTATCTCCAGTACCTGTGTCCATATTCACTATGTTATGCAAATAGTACAAATAGGACATAGTGCAGGACAGGAGGGCAGAGGGGATCCAGTCAAGGAAATGTGACAGACAAACTCATGGAAAAAGCAGTGATGTCATGACTTTGGACAGAAAACCCCTCATCTTAAATTTATAACGCAAAAGAAAATAAAGTCTAAATAAAACCTTAGAGTTAAAATTATATTAGTGTAATTTTTTTCACCAAGTTTAGCAAAAAGAGATAACAGGAGCACACACTACTATAAACTCAATTCGTAATGTTGCTTATGTTAGATTACCAACAAGTTTATAGCCAATAAAACAATAGAAGTAAGACATGATTATTAAGCTTTTACTTAAATTAGACTTTTAGTACAATTTTTATGCTGTAAACTTGATTCAGAGTTCATCCTCACTCCATGCATGGAAATTAAGGAGAAAGAGCATTTAGGAATAAATTTAATTTCTGACAAGCCCCATACTTTACAAAGTTGCTGTGCAAATTCAAATGCAGAAGCTGCTGTAAGTGGTATAAAAAGATAATTCTCCAGTTGCAGTACAGCGCCCTAAATGGTTCAGAGGAAAAGCAAACCTGTGGCCAGTAAAAGAGTCAGACTTGTTCTTGTCTCGATTTTTTTCCTTGAAAAAAAAAACACATGTGGTGTAGGAATTCTAGTTTCCATTTTACCTTTCCTGGACTTCTTGGCAATTCTTAAGTTTCTCCCCAATCCCCTAAACACAATCAAATAAGATGCATATATTCTTCTTTATTGATTTATTTTCTAAAAAATTAAGGTGAGTATACTGAATTTGTAGTACATTTGAGTCCACTAACTATATAGCACATTTAGAGTCCATCCTCTAAATGCAAGTTGAAATATGTGCAATTCTTCATGCATTCAATCAAATATGTTAGTGTTCTACAGGTAAAAATATATTTTTCCTCTATCCAACCTCTATTTTCAATCAATTTTAAAGCTTTAAATGATTAAGCTCTAACATAAATGATTAATATGCCTGTGACAAAATGTATTTGGAATAAATAGGTGGCAGACACATTTTGCCATTGAAAGCTAAGGAGAATTACCTTGTTAGGAGGTGTAACCTCAATAGAGGTAATAATCTACAAAGGGCTTCTATTTCCTACAACTTCATCACAACATACAACATAATTACTGACTACTGAAATTATGTCAATAGCAGTTCAACTACCCTGCTAAAATAAGTTTTCCTTTAGTGAACAAAGACCCCATTTAAAATACTAATTTTACGTTTTGCCATTTTTCTGGGTAGAAATAAACTGTCATTATTCTAAATTACAAACAAATGTTCTCACCTCTTGTTCATAAATACTTTTCAGTTTTTTATGATTTCCTCTCCTCTTCCCATCTCCATTCTTGCCATCTACTCTAAGTAAGTGATATGAGTCAGTAGAGTACATACATAGACACCTTTGATGTTTTATTCTTACTTAAAATGTATAAATTAATGGTAACTTGCAAATATTTGATTCATTCATCATACCAAGATTGCAACTATTTGAATATTATCTTCTTTGAAAAGGGCAAGAATATAAAGATATTCATGAAACAATTTGAGATTTTTTTCTACTATTTTAAGATGTCTCCTAGATTTAAAGCAAATTTAGGGAACTTTTTTAAAACTTTTCAGTTTTTAATGTGACTTTCTTTTTTGGAAGTATTAAAACATTTTTAGTACGAGTACAAAAACGTTTTTTGTCAACATTTTATATGCTTACATATACATTGTATTTGCTTACAAGTATCTTTTCTTTTTATTTTATTTATTTATTTATTTATTTTAATTATTTAAACAAATGGGATACATGTTGTTTCTCTATTTGTACATGGAGTCAAGGCATACCATTTGTGTAATCATAATTTACATAGGGCAATGTTTTTTGATTCATTCTGTTATTTTTTTCCCTTCCCCCCCACCCCCCCACCCCTCTTTTCCCTCAATACAGTCCTTCCTTCCTCCATTCTTACCACTCTACTTATCCCTAACCATAAACCTAACCCTAAACCTATCGATAACCCCTCCTATCCCCCATTATATGACCTCATTTGCTCATCAGAGAGATCATTCGTCTGTTAGTTTTTTGAGATTGGCTTATCTCACTTAGCATGATATTCTCCAATTTCATCCATTTGCCTGTAATGCCATAATTTTATCATTATTCATGGCGGAGTAATATTCCATTGTATATATATGCCACAGTTTCTTTATCCATTCATCAACTGAAGGGCATCTAGGTTGGTTCCACAATCTGGCTATGGTGAATTGAGCAGCAATGAACATTGTTGTGACTGTATGCTGATTTTAAGTCCTTTGGGTATAGGCCGAGGAGTGGGATAGCTGGGTCAAATGGTGGTTCCATTCCAAGCTTTCTGAGGAATCTCCATACTGCTTTCCAGAGTGGCTGCACTAATTTGCAACCCCACCAGCAATGTATGAGTATATCTTTTTCCCCACATCCTCTCCAACACCTATCGTTGCTTGTGTTCTTGATAATCGCCATTCTAATTGGGGTGAGATGAAATCTTAGGGTAGTTTTGATTTACATTTCTTTTATTAATAGAGATGTTGAACATTTTTTCATATATCTGTTGATTGCTTGTACATCTTCTTCTGTGAGGTGTATGTACATTTCCATAGCCCATTTGTTGATTGGATTATTTGTATTCTTGGTATAGAGTTTTTTGAGTTCTTTATAGATTCTATCTGAGTGGCTCTATCTGAGTGGCAAAGATATTCTCCCACTCTGTAGGCTCTCTCTTCACATTACTGATAGTTTCCTTTGCTGAGAGAAAGCTTTTTAGTTTGAATCGAATCTATCCCAGTTGTTGATTCTTGCTTTTATTTCTTGTGCTATGAGAAGGAAGTCTGATCCTAAGCCAACAAGTTGAAGATTTGGACCTACTTTTTCTTCTATAAGATGCAGGGTCTCTGGTCTGATTCTGAGGTCCATGATCCATTTTGAGTTGAATATTGTGCAGGGTGAGAGATAGGGGTTTAATTTCATTCTGTTGCATATGGTTTTCCAGTTTTCCCAGCTCCATTTGTTGAAGAGGCTATCTTTTCTCCATTGCATATTTTTGGAACCTTTGTCTAGTATGAGAAAATTGTATTTATTTGGGTTTGTGTCCATGTCCTCTACTCTGTACCATTGATCTCCCTGTCTATTTTGGGTCAATACCATGCCATTTTTTGTTACTATTGCTTTGTAATAGAGTTGAAGATCTGGTATTGTGATACCCCCTGCTTCGCTCTTTCAACTGAGGATTGCTTTAGCAATTCTAGGTTTTTTTATTCTTCCAGATGAATTTCATAATTGCTTGCTCTATTTCTGTAAGGTACATCATTGGGATTTTAATTGGAATTGCATTGAATCTGTATAGCACTTTTGGTAGTATGGCCATTTGACAATATTTATTCTGCCTATCCAAGAACATGGGAGATCTTTCCATCTTCTAAGGTTTTCTTTAATTTCTTTCTTTAGTGTTCTGTAGTTCTCATTGTAGAGGTCTTTCACCTCTTTTGTGAGATTGATTCCCAAGTATTTTATTTTCTTCGATGCTATTGTGAATGGGGTAGTTTTCCTAATTTCTCTTTCTGCAGATTCATCACTTATGTATAAAAATGCATTTGATTTATAAGCATTGATCTTGTAACCACTTACTTTACTGAATTCCTTTATGAGTTCTAAGAGTTTCCTGGTGGAATTTCCAGGTTCCTCTAAATATATAATCATGTCATCAGCGAACAGGGAGAGTTTGAGTTCTTCGTTTCCAATTCGTATCCCTTTAATTTCTTTGGTTTGTCTAATTGCTCTGGCTAGAGTCTCAAGAACGATGTTGAATAGAAGTGGTGAAAGAGGGCATCCCTGCCTTGTTCCAGTTTTTAGGCGGAATGCTTTCAGTTTTTCACCATTTAGAATTATATTGGCCATGGGCTTAGCACAGATGGCCTTTACAATGTTAAGGAATGTTCCCACTACCCCAATTTTTTCTAGTGTTTTGAGCATGAAGTGATGCTGTATTTTATCGAATACTTTTTCTGCATCTATTGAAATAATCACGTGGTTCTTAACTTTAAGTCTGTTGATATAGTGAATGACATTTATTGATTTCTGGATGTTGAACCAACCTTGCATCCCTGGGATAAAACACACTTGATTGTGGTGCACTATCTTTTTAATATATTTTTGTATGCGATTTGCTACAATTTGTTGAGAATTTTTGCGTTGATGTTCATTAAGGTTATTGGTCTGAAATTTTCTTTCCTTGATGTGTCTCTGTCTGGTTTAGGTATTAGGATGATATTGGCTTCATAGAATGAGTTTGGGAGGGTTTCCTCCTCTTCTATTTCATGGAATACTTTGAGAAGTATTGGAATGAGCTCTTCTTTAAAGGTTTTGTAGAACTCGACTGAGAACCCATATGGTCCCGGACTCTTCTTTGTTAGTTGGCTTTTGATGACTTCTTCTATTTCATTACTTGAAATTGATCTATTTAAATTGTGTGTTTCCTCCGGGTTCAGTTTAGGTTATTCATATGTCTCTAGAAACTTGTTGATGTCTTCGAGGATTTCTGTTTTGTTGGAGTATAGATTTTCAAAATAGCTTCTAATTATGTTTTGTATTTCACTCATGTCTATTGTGATATTTCCTTGTTCATTACGAATTTTAGTAATTTGAGTTTTCTCCATCTTTCTCTTTGTTAGTGTGGCTAAGGGTTTATCAATTTTATTTATTTTTTCAAAGAACCAACTATTTATTTTGTTAATTTTTCCGATTGTTTCTTTTGTTTCAATTTTGTTGATTTCAGCTCTGATTTTAACTATTTCCTGTCTTCTACTACTTTTGGTGTTGGTCTGCTCTTCTTTTTCTAGGGCTTTGAGATGTAGTGTTACGTAGTTCATGTGTTGATTTCTACTTCTTTTGCTGAACGCGACCCATGAAATAAATTTTCCTCTAAGTACTGCTTTCATAGTGTCCCAGAGGTTTTGATATGATGTGTCTTTGTTCTCGTTTACTTCTAAGAATTTTTTTATTTCCCTCCTGATGTCTTCTGTTATCCATTCATCATATAATATTGTATTATTTAATCTCCAGGTATTGGAGAAGTTTCTGTTTTATATTCAGTCATTTATTTCTAATTTCAATCCATTATGATCTGATAGAGTACAAGGTATTATCTCTATCTTCTTGTGTTTGCTAACAGTAGCTTTGTGGCATAAAACTTGGTCTATTTTAGAGAAGGATCCATGTGCTGCTGAGAAGAAAGTGTATTCGTTCTTTGTTGGATGGTATATTCTATATAATTCAGTTAAGTCTAAATTGTTGATTGTGTTATTGAGATCTATGGTTTCTTTATTCAATTTTTGTTTGGAAGATCTATCCAGCAGTGAGAGAGGTGTGTTAAAATCGCCTAGTATTACTGTGTTGTGGTCTATTTGATTTCTGGAATTGAGAAAGATTTATTTGACGTACATGGATCAGCCAATGTTCGGGGCATAGATATTTATGATTGCTATGTCTTGCTAATTTATGCTTCCCTTAAGCAGTATGTAATGTCCTTCTTTATCCCTTCTGACTAGTATTGGCTTGAAGTCCACTTAATCTGAAATGAGGATGGATACTCCAGCTTTTTTGCTGTGTCTGTGTGCATGGTATGTTTTTTCCCATCCTTTCACCTTTAGTCTATGGGTATCTCTTTCTATGAGATGAGTGTCTTGCAGGCAGCATATTGTTGGATTTTTCTTTTTAATCCAATCTGCCCGTCTATGTATTTTGATTGATGAGTTCGGGCCATTAACATTCAGGGTTATTATTGTGATATGTTTTGTATTCCCAGTCATTTGACTCATTTTTGTTTTTTGACATGATTTGGTTTCTCCTTTATTTGGCTATTCCTTTAGGCTAGTTCCTCCAGTTGCTGATTTACATCGTTGTTTTTCATCTCTTCCTCATGGAATATTTTGCTGAGAATTTCTGTTATGCCGGCTTTCTTTTTGTAAATTCCTTTAGCTTTTGTTTATCATGGAAGGATCTTATTTCGTCAACAAATCTGAAAGTAAATTTTGCTGGGTATAAGATTCTTGGTTGGCATCCATTTTCTTTCAGGGCTTGATAAATGTTGTTCCAGGCCCTTCTAGCTTTTAGAGTCTAGATTGAAAAATCTGCTGATATTCTTATTAGTTTCCCCCTGAATGTAATTTGATTTTTTTCTTTTGCGGCCTTTAAAATTCTGTCTTTATTTTGTATGTTAGGTATTTTCATAATAATGTGCCTTGGTGTGGGTCTGTTGTAATTTTGTATATTTGGAGTCCTATTAGCCTCCTGTATTTGGTTTTCCACTTCATTTTTCAGATTTGGAATTTTTCTGATATTATTTCATTGAATAGATTGTTCATTCCTTTGGTTTGTTTCTCTAAGCCTTCCTCAATCTGATGATTCTTAAATTTGGCCTTTTCATGATATCCCATAGTTCTTGTAGATTCTGTTCATGATTTCTTACCATCTTTTCTGTTTGGTCAACTTTGTTTTCAATATTAAAAATTTTTTCTTCAATGTCTGAGGTTCTGTCTTCCAGGTGTTCTATCCTATTGGTTTTGCTTTCTATGGAGTTGTAACTTGGTTTATTGTTTCCTTCATTTCAAGGATTTCTGTTTTTTTTTTTTTTTTTTTTCAGTATCTTTAACTCTTTAATGAAATGATCTCTTGCTTCCCGTATTTGCTCTTTTTACTGTTTATTGGTGTGATCATTTAATGCCTGCATTTGCTCTTTCTTCTCCTCCTTCAATGCCTACATTTGCTCTTTCATCTCCTCATTTGCTTCCCTGATTGTTTTAATTATGTACATTCTGAACTCCCTTTCTGACATTTCTTCTGCTGTGTTGTCATTGGGTTTTATTGATATAGTATCTAGGTTTGTTTGGGACATTTTCTTCCCTTGTTTTCTCATATTGGTTAGATGTCAGTCGGACTCTGTGATATTGCAGATTTCTTCTATTGGCTTATAGTGTCCCTGTAGATTTCCAGTGTATCACCTCCCAGCCTTCAGTAGCCTGAAGTCTTGGAGTAACTTCATACTGCAGTGTTTCCGAAGAAAGCTGCCCCTAGCCAGCTACTGGTTACAGGGCTTGGAGCTGGCTCTGTGTGGAAAGGCTGTCATTGGGGCCTGCTCTGAGAAGCTGACAGTGTGGGAAGAGACCAACACCAGAGTGTGTAGGGCTGCCTGGGGAAGACTCTAGCTGCCCTGCCCTACTCTAATAAGCCACCCGAATCTGGACCTGCCACCCGGGCTGAGCTTCACCGGGTGGGGGAGACTCACCCCATGGTTCTATTTTAGTTTGAGTCTCTCAATACCTCCCCTTCTTGAATCCTGGGTTCTGGAGTGACTGGAGATGCAGTCACTCTCTATTCCACCATCTTGGATTGTCCCGTGGAAAAAGCCTGCATTTGGAGGGGGGCTGGGCTGCCTGAAGAGGTCTGTGGCTGCCCTGCCCTGGTCCCAGAGGCTGCTTGCGGGTCGGAGCTCTCTGCTGACTTGGGGTCTTGTGGCTGGCTCTCTGTAGAAAGGCTCTCATTGGGCAGTCTGCTCCGAGAAGCTTGCCTAGAAAGGCACTTCCCGCCGGAGGGAGCCGGGCTGCTTGGGATGTCCCTGCACTGTCCTGGTCCCTGAAGCTACCGGGGCTGGAGCTTGCTGCGTGCTGGCTCAGGGACTTGGAGCTGGTTCTGTGCAGAAAGGCTCTCACTGGGGGGCCTGCTCCAAGATGCTGGAGAGTCTGGCCCTGTGGGAGGAGACCACTGCCAGAGTGTGCAGGGCTGCCTGGGGGAGACTCTAGCTGCCCTGCCCTACTCTAATAAGCCGCCCATATCTGGGCTAATTTGACTTTAATAGATACAATTTTTTCAATTAATTTCATTACTAAATTATGTAATTATAGTAATAAATACTACTAGCAAAAACAGGTTTGGGGACCCAACCATACATGACTCTTGATAAGTGGTCCTTTTAATTGTTGCAAGCAAAAAGCACGGCCATGTTAAAGAGAAACCTAGTTTCTGGTGTTCAGAATTTCGGGAACATTAATTGCAATGATTTATGGAGAGAATAGAGAATTTTAAAGAGTCTATTTGGTTACCTGGAGGTGGGTTACGAGAGATTTCCTATTACCGATTTTCATTACACAGGAAATACTTGTCTCTCTTCCCTAGATTTTGAATACCTTAATGATTTATTGCACTATCAAATATATTTTTTTCTCTCTGTGAGAATCCTTTAAATTGTCTACAAGATTATATGCCTGAAAGTAAGTATATCTTGTTCATCTTTATATATTTTGTTTTCATCTTCTCCTGACATAGACCTTGTATACCCTGACTTTTTCTGAATAGATAAGTTTTGTTTTAAAAAATATGCAATTGGTTTTCTATTAAATTAAAAATATATGTTTTGGGGGGGTTGTTCTTATTTTTGTTTTGTTTTTATTTGCACTTAGAAGACCTTTTGAAGAACTTAGAAAAAAATATATGATTTGTTACCTAATTTGTACTATTTTCATAAAGAAAATTCAAGGAAGATAAAGATTTATCTACAATTCAGAAAAAAATGCTGAGATATTCCTAAAGAGTGCAAGATTATTTTCTGTACTTAAAAATCATGTGCTTTTAAATTTTAATATTTCAGGTATTTACATATTAGATAAATGTATTCTATTAATAATCTGTATTTCTACTCATATAATACTGAACTTTTGCTTTTGGACACAGGTATACTTATTGAGAGCGATCTTTACTGTTGATTAATTTTACTATAAACAAAAGGCAATTACTTTGTTCAAATAGATTCAAATTTATAATTAAACAATGAATCATAGATTTAAGTCATGATAAATGTTCCAAAGTCAAGGAAATATGAAAATTGTATAAGAATTCTGTTTGCCTTTATCGTTTGTTATTTTTTTCTTTCCCTGCAGTGGTTGAGTTGGCCTTTCATATGTAAGGCAAATATTCATTGCACCACTGAGCCCTAGCACCAGTAAACCACTAAACTGGATTTGAATTATTCAGTGCTCTATAATAGCTATCAGGGTTCCTGGTAAAGATTATTTAATACCTGTTTCTAAATATATAGATTAATTTATTTTATTATTACATTAGTCACTTAGTAGCTATCTCAATTACCAGACTATAATATTGCAGCAATTGTGTTTAAGGAACTCTTATTTTACTTAACAATGGCATTCAAGTACAAAAGTAGTGATACTAGCATGACAATGAAAAGCCATAATGTACTTCTTTTAAGTGAAAAGCTGAAAGTTACCAACATAATAAGGATAAAAGAAAAATCATATGCTGAGATTCCTAAGGTCTATAATATGAACAAATTTTCTAGCTGTGATATTGTGAGGGATAAAGAAATCGTCCAGTTTTTCTGTCACACCTCAAACTACAAAAGTTATGGCAATAGTGGTTAAGATGAAAAAGGAATTAAACTTGTGGTTGGAAAATAAAAGCAGAAAATGTGTTCCAACCGAAAGCAATATGTTGCACCACAAAACAGCAAGCCAGTTTTATGATTTATTGCTGTTAATCCCTTACTCTGTTTAATTTATAAATTTAACTTTGGTGTGTTAGTCATCTTTCACTGCTATGATAAAATACCAGAGAAAATAAAATTAAAGGGAAGATTTATTTGGGTTATGGTTTCAGTCCGTGATCTGTGGGCTCCCTTGTGGCAAGGAAAACCATGGTGGGAAGTATGAGGTGGAGCAACGATATTCATATTATTGTGACCAGGAAACAAACACACACAGCACACACACACACACACACACACACACACACACACACACACACATCATACATACACAGAGAGATAAAGAAAGAAAATTAAAAGCGAACAAAAATCAGAGAGACAGCCCAGTCTCCCAAAGCTTCCACCATATTCCAGTAGCACCACACGCTGGTGACCACGCTTCCAACACGTGGCCTCTGGGGGACATTTACTATCCAAACCATAACACTCCACTCCTGATCCCCAAAGACTCACAATGAAAAATGAATTCAATCAATCCTAAGAATCCTGTTGTCTTAACAGTTCCAGTATTACTATAAAATCCAACTCCAAAGTTTTTGCTGAGATTCAAGAAAAACTCTATTGTGATTCCTTGGAAATTTTTTTAAAAATTTACATACTTTCAAGACATATAGTAGCGGATGAGCTGGCGGCTGAGTCAGGCCTCCTACATCTCGGAGGTAGGCGGTGGGCAGCTATCCTGCCCAGCCAGCAGGCCAAGGACACACGTCATAACTGAGTGACCCTGCCTGACCCCTGCACCTAGGTTGGTGCCATCACTGGTTGGTCGTAGTTGTGAAGCGAGCTGACGACGGGTGAGTCCGGCCGCTTGCATCACGGAGGTAGCAGGTAGGCACCCAGCCGGCCTGCCTTGTGGAGCTGGATAGCCGGTAGCCAACCTGCCCAACTGCCAGGACAAGACAGATGCCACCACTGAACAACCCCACCTGATCACCACGCCCACAACTCCGAGGTTTGTTGCCATTACGGAGTTAGCCAGAGGCTTCTTTATACGCTGGTGCAGGCATTTTGAATTACCTCTGATGGCGTGGCCATCATCATTGGAAGGGCAGCTCCCTTCCTGAGACTACTACAGGAGGCTAGAAGACCTTTGACAAGACCCAGGAGCCAAGAAGAGGAGGTATTGAGAGACTCGGGACCAACTCAGAACCACTAGGGAATATACCCCACCTGAAGGCCACCACCCCAAGAAGGCAAGCTTCTGATTAGAGCACCCCATTATCAAGTTCTTCCAAGACTTCAGGCTACTGAAGATTAAGAGGTGAGTTATTGGAAATACACAGAGACATTACTCAATAGAGGAAATCTTCAATATCCCAGAGTTTCACTACTAGAGGGAAAGATACCTGAGGAATAAGAGAAAACAGGGAAGAAAATGTCCCAAACAAACCTAGATGGCATAGCAATAAAATCCAATGACAGCATGGCAGAAGAAATGTCAGAAAAGGAGTTCAGAATGTACATAATCCAAATGATTAGGGAAACAAACGAAGAGATGAAAGGGCACATGCAGGCATTGAATGATCGCACCAATTGACAGTTAAAAGAGCAAATATGGGAAGCAAAAGATCATTTCAATAAAGAGTTAGAGATATTGAGAAAAAAACAAACAAACAGAAATCCATAAATATCTATGCCCCAAACAGTGGCTCATCCATATACATCAAATAAATCCTTCTCAATTTCAGAAATCAAATAGACCACAACAAAATAATACCAGGTGACCTTAACATACTTCTCTCACCACTGGACAGATCCTCCAAACAAAAATTGAACAAAAAAACCATAGATCTCAATAACACAATCAATAATTTAGACTTAATGGACATTTATACAATATACCATCCAACAAAGAGCGAAAAAAACTTTCTTCTCAGCAGCACATGGATCCTTCTCTAAAATAGACCATATATTATTCCACAAAGCTATCGTTAGCAAATACAAGAAGATAGAGACACTACCTTGTATTCTATCAGATCATAATGGGTTGATAATCATAATTATTATTAGAAATAAATGACAGAGTAAAAACCAGAAACTACTCCAACACCTGGAGATTAAATAATATGCTATTGTATGATGAATGGATAACAGAAGATATCAGGGGGAAATAAAAAAATTATTAGATGTAAATGAGAACAAAGAAACAACATATCAAAATCTCTGGGACACTATGAAAGCAGTACTTAGAGGAACATTTATTTCATGGGTCGCATTCAATAAAAGAAGATAAAATCAACAAATAAACGACCTGACATACGGCTCAAAGACCTTGAAAAAGAAGAATAGAGCAACACCAAAAGTAGTAGAAGACAGGAAAGAGTTAAAAACAGACCTGAAATCAATGAAATTGGAACAAAAGAAACAATTGAAAAAATTGACAAAATAAATAGTTGGTTCTTTAAAAAAATAAACAAAATCGATAAACCCTTAGCCACGCTAACAAAGAGAAGAGAAAAAACTCAAATTACTAAAATTTGTAATGAACAAGGAAATATCACAACAGACACGAGTGAAATACAAAACATAATTAGAAGCTATTTTGAAAATCTATACTCCAACAAAACAGACATCAACAGCTTTCTAGAGACATACAAATAACCTAAACTGAACCCGGAGGAAACACACAATTTAAATAGATCAATTTCAAGTAATGAAATAGAAGAAGTCATCAAAAGCCTACCAACAAAGAAAAGTCCGGGACCAGATGGGTTCTCAGCCGAGTTCTACAAAACCTTTAAAGAAGAGCTCATTCCAATACTCCTCAAAGTATTCCATGAAATAGAAGAGGAGGGAACCCTCCCAAACTCATTCTATGAAGCCAATATCACCCTGATACCTAAACCAGACAGAGACACATTGAGGAAAGAAAATTTCAGACCAATATCCTTAATGAACATTGATGCAAAAATGCTCAACAAAATTTTAACAAATCGCATACAAAAGTATATAAAAAGATAGTGCACCACGATCAAGTGGATTTTATCCCAGGGATGCAAGGTTGTTTCAACATCCGGAAATCAAAAAATGTAATTCACCATATCAATAGACTTAAAGTCAAGAATCACATGATTATTTCAATAGATGCAGAAAAAGCATTTTATAAAATACAGCATCCCTTCATGCTCAAAACACTGGAAAAAATAGGGATAGTGGGAACATTCCTTAACATTGTAAAGGCCATATATGCTAAGTCCATGGCCAATATTATTCTAAATGGTGAAAAACTGAAAGCATTCCCCCTAAAAACTGGAACAAGGTAGGGATGCGCTCTTTCACCACTTCTATTCAACATTGTCCTTGAAACTCTAGCCAGAGCAAATAGACAGACCAAAGAAATTAAAGGGATACGAATAGGAAAAGAAGAACTCAAACTATCCATATCTGCTGATGACATGATAATATATTTAGAAAAACCTGGAAATTCCACCAGAAAACTTTTAGAACTCATAAGTGAATTCAGTAAAGAAACAGGATATAAGATTAATGCTCATAAATCCAATGCATTTTTATACATAAATGGTGAATCCTCAGAAAGAGAAGTTAGGAAAATTACCCCATTCACAATAGCTTCGAAAAAAATAAAATACTTGGGAATCAATCTAACAAAAGAGGTGAAAGTCCTCTACAATGAGAACTACAGAACACTAAAGAAAGAAATTAAAGAAAACCTTAGAAGACAGAAAGATCTCCCATATTCTTGGATTGGCAGAACTAATATTGTCAAAATGGCCATACTACCAAAAGTGCTATACAGATTCAATGCAATTCCAATTAAAATCCCAATGACATACCTTACAGAAATAGAGCAAGCAATCATGAATTTGTCTGGAAGAATAAGAAACCCAGAATAGCTAAAGCAATCCTTAGCAGGAAGAGTGAAGCAGGGGGTATTGCAATACCAGACCTTCAACTATACTAGAAAGTAGTAGCAACAAAAATGGCATGGTATTGACCCCAAAATAGACAGGTGGATCAATGGTACAGAGTAGAGGACATGGACACAAACCCAAATAAATACAATTTTCTCATACTAGACAAAGGTGCCAAAAATATGCAATGGAGAAAAGATAGCCTCTTCAACAAAAGGTGGTAGGAAAACTGGAAATCCATACGCAACAGAATGAAACTAAACCCATATCTCACCCTGCATAAAACTCAACTCACAATGGATCAAGGACCTTGAAATCAGACCAGAGACCCTGCATCTTATAGAAGAAAATGTAGGTCCAAATCTTCATCTTGTTGGTTTAGGATCAGACTTCTTTAACAGGATCCCATAGCACAAGAAATAAAAGCAAGAATCAATAATTGGGACAGATTCAAACTAAATAGCTTTCTCTCAGCAAATGAAACTATCAGCAATGTGAAGAAGGAGCCTAGAGAGTGGGAGAATAACTTTCCACTCATACTTCAGATAGAGCACTAATTTCCAAAATTTATAAAGAACTCAAAAAACTCTGCATGAATACAAATAACCCAATCAACAAAAGAGATAAGGATCTGAACAGACACTTCACAGAAGAAGATCTACAAGCAATCAACAAGCATAAGATACAAGTTCAACATCTCTAGTAATAAGAGAAATGCAAATCAAAACAACCTGAATATTCCATCTTGCCCCAATTAGAATGGCAATTATCAAGAATATAAGCAACAATAGGCGTTGGAGAGGATGTGAGGAGAAAGGTACACTCATACATTGCTGGTGGGGTTGCAAATTAGTGCAGTCACTCTGGACAGCAGTGGTGGAGATTCCTTAGAAAACTTGGAATGGAACCACCATTGACCCAGCTATCCCACTATACCCAAAGGGACTTAAAATCAGCATACAGTCACAACAATGTTCATTGCTGCTCAATTCACCATAGCCAGATTGTGGAACCAACCTAGATGCCCCTCAATTGATGAATGGATAAAGAAACTGTGGTATATATATACCATGGAATATTACTTAGCCATAAAGAATAATAAAATTATGACATTTGCAGGCAAATGGATGAAATTGGAGAATATCATGCTAAGTGAGATAAGCCAATCTCAAAAAACCAAAGGATGAATGATCTCAATGATAAGTGGATGATGACACATATAGGGGGTGGGAAGGGGGAAAGAATGGGGGAAGGAGGGACTCTATAGAGGGATAAGTGGGGTGGGAGGGTTGGTCGGGGAGGAAAATAAAATAACAGAATGAATCAAAAACTACTACCCTGGGTAAATGTATGATTACACAAATGGTATGCCTGTACTTCATGTACAAACAGAGAAACAAGATGTAACCCATTTGTGTACAATAAAAATGAATTACAAAAAAAAAAAAAAAGATATAATGGTACAGGAAACATTCCCATTCCAAAAGGGAAATATGAAAAGAGGCATATGAAGGAAGGATTAGAGCAAAATAAAACCAAAACCCAGAAGGGCAAACATTAAATCTTAAAACTCCATATCCAGCATCTGGGACACAGGAATGACATGAACTCCAAAGGGCTTGGGAACCCTGCCACTACAACCTTGCTAGCTGAGCCACAAAGCCATCCTCTTGTGCTTGCTCTACTTCCTCTCTTCAGGTTTTCTTGGCATGCATTTCATGTTACTGACATATCTAATTTCTTGGGGTTTCTATTGCAGTTTCAGTTTCACTCTTATAGCTTCGAATATTGCCCTTTCAGAGAGTTTACAATGATTGTGACCCTGCAACCCACTGGCTGACCTTTCAAACTTTCCTTTGAAATGTCAGTGGATGCCTCCATGACCCCATAACTCTTGCATTCTGAATGCCTACAAACCAGCAACATGTACATGACAGCAAGTTTTACTGCCATTATGAACTATACCTGGGCTCCCTGGAATCACAGTTGGAGCAGCCTCTGAGTGCCTTTCTGGCTGAACATTAGGAAAGTCCTATGTAAGAAATACACAGGAGTGGTGTGCAATTTCTCAAAAAAAAAAAAAAAAAAAAACAGAAAAAAGAAAAAGTCTTTGAGCTTGAGATGGGTGATATCTTGCTGGTTTCTGAGCTACCCTTCAGTCATGTTTTCTATTATCTTGATACCAAGAATTTCACTTCTTTTTAATGGTTCAAATCTCTAGCAACCACACTCACTGCTATTGCAAATTTTAATTTGTTCCTTTTCCAAGAACTGGAAATCTTATAACTCCTTGTCCAGCATCTTGGGCACATGATGACATGAACTCCAAAGGGCTTGGGCAGCCTTGCCACTCAACCTTGCTAGCGGAGCCCACAAGACCCAAAATGCAAGTCTTTCAAATCTTTCTCTTTTGTTATTCTCAATCCTCATGTAAACATGGATGAAAGTAGCCAATAATATCCCATACCACAGTCTGAATGCTGTGCTGCCTTGAAAATCACTCCACCAGATAAACTAACCTATCACCTTTAAACTCTGCCTCACGTAAAGTCTCAGGGCATGAGCAAAATATGGACAAGTTCCTTTCTAGAATGTAGCAAAAATGACCTCTAGTCCCATTTTGAATAGAATTCTCATTTTCATCTGAAACCTCATCAGCACAGCCATATTTCTATATCATTCCAGTCTTCTAAACCCTCATTAGAATTGCATATAATCTCTAGTTACAGTACCATTTTTTTTTTCTCTAGCCTGCTTCCCCAAACTTTTCTGAGCTCTTCTCATAAACCAAAGGCTTAAAGGCTTCTGAACCATGTTTTCCCTGATAAGTGGAGAATGATAAATAATTGGGGTGGGGGGAAGTTGGGGAGGGAGAGAAGAATGGGGGAACTTTAGATTATGTAGAAGGAAATGAAGGGGGGGTATAAAAATGGTGGAATGAGACAGGCATCATTACTCTATGTACATGTATGATTACACAAATTGTATGAATCTACAACCATAGAAACAAAACGATGTACCCCATTTGTGTACAATGAATCAAAATGCAGCCTATAAAAAATTAAAAGATAAATAAAAAATAATATATCTCCCCAGAAAGAAAAAGGTTTAAAATCCAGTTAAATATACTTAAATATAAAAAATATAGTCACATCAATGCCCTTACTCTTCAATACTAATTTTCTGTGTTAGCTTTCAGTCATTGTGTCAAAATAACAGAAAGAAAAAAAGAAGAAAATTTAAAGGAGGAAATATTTATTTTGGCTTACTGTATCAGAGATTCAGTCCATGGTTGGCTGACTACATTTTTTTTGAGTTTGTGGAAAGGTAGAAAATTGCGGCTGGCAATATGTGATAGAACAAAGATTCTCAACTCATCAGAGTTAGGAAGAGGAAAAAAAAAAAAAACAGAAAGAAAAGAAAAGAAAAAAGGGAAAGACAAGAACTGGGTCCCAACATCTCCTTCAATGGCATGCCTCAAATGACCTGATTTCCTCTACTAGGCCCCACCTCCTAAAGTTTCCGTTATCTTCCAATAGTGCAATTTAGTTTGGTGACCAAATTTTCAACACATGAATTTGAGAGAATAATTTTTTTTGTCAATTTTTTTCACCACTGTGAAAAAAGACCTGGCAAGAACAATTTTAGAGAAGGAGAAGTTTATTTGGTGCTCACAGTTTCAGAGGTCACAGCCCATAAACAGTCAGTTCTATTGCTCTGGGCCTTAGGTGAAGCAGAACATTATGGTAGAAGAGTGTGGTGGAGGAAAGCAGTTCAAGACGTGACTATAAGGAACCAGAGAGAAAGCTCTGTTCACCAGGAATAAACTATATGTCCCAAAGGTAGAGCACCAGAGATCTACTTCCTCTAGTCACATCCTGTCTGCCTGCAGTTACCACCTAGTTAATTCATTCACAAGGATTAATGCACTAATTGAGTTAAGACTTTCATAAACCATCCTTTCACCTCTAAATTTTCTTGCTTTGTGTCTCACAGGAGGAGCTTTTGGAGGACATCTTGTATTTAAATCATAACAACATTTAAGAACCAAACCATAACAAGTCATATGCATGTGAAGGAAAAACACAGTACACAGAGGAGGCAGTAATATCAATGGTTCACTGCATCTACTGGAGATCTTAGAATATCCCTCAAGGATAAGAGGAGATCATACGCGTGTGCACAAATTTAGCATTTCTTAATGTTATCAACAGAGTTCATTACAGAAATAAGGAGATACTATACAAGAGTGGTGGGGACCAAACATTGCATTTTCTATTCTTATTTCTTATAAAATTCTTCAATATTCACACAAGATGCCAGAGAATTTCTAAGATTGTTAATAATCTGGTCCTTCTTACTTTATGAAAATGACTACTGTCAGATCAAATCATGAAAAAAAAAAAAAGCAACAAATTACACGGTAACCATTGACAATTAAATAAAAAATTTCCATATTAAGTTATATGTTTCTACTTTACTCTGTGCATTCCTAATTCTAAATAACCACCCACACTGTTATTGTAAATTGTTCATAGTTTCTGTCTCAATGTTCAAATCATTCTTCACAAAGATAAGCATGGTTTTATTTATTTATGTTTACAATTAGATCCCTAGCACTGAATTTGCTGCTCGGTGGATAATAGGCATTCAGTACATGTTTGATTAACTATAAGTGACAAATGAAAATCAGTAAATATGAAATGAATTAAAAGTTACAAACAGATGATTAAATGTCCCTGTGAGGTATTAAGAATTCAAAGATATATTATACATCTACACTGAAGTAATATATTCATTATGTTTTAAAGAAGACAAACAGATACACAATTCATCAATACTGAAAGTTGGGCTGTTCATAAATCCAGCAAGATTATTCATAAAAGTTTTAGAGGAAGACAGGCAAGATAATGATGAATTCTGGTAGTAGTCAATATGGTATAGGAATCGAGAAAATCTTGGCAGAGAGACTGATAATTGAGTCAAGTTTGGAAGGATATGCAGGAGTTTTGCATCAGGTGAAAAAGAGAGAGGTCTGGTCAAAAATTTCAGACAGAGATAAAGCACCATAACACACACACACACACACACACACACACACACAAATCTCACTAAGGTGTGCAATGTACATATGCTTAGTACTTTGGATTGTAATAATCCCATTCCCTATGAACACTTAGCATGTAAATATTATCCCATTTTTTTCTATCTAGTAACACCATTTTTTTCAGAGTACTTCTTAAAATGTACTGTGAGCATTTCCCTTGCTGATTTAGCTTTGCCATAGGGTCTCTTTCACTGTTGTGGAGAAAAAGTTTCCACATTGTATCTCTGCAAATACAGTATGAAGAAGTGGTGTCCCACACTCTAATAAGAACTCAATGAAATGCATTATAAAAAATTGTTTGCCTACCATAAGAAAAAAATCTGCAGATTTATCAGGGCTCTCAGTGGCTCATTTCTCTTCACTGATATTAAAATATAATCTTTCTTTTTTATGTATAGCAAATGCAGGGAAGTAATAAACTTTCCATTTTGTATATCTATGAGATGCTGACCTGGCTTGCTATAGATTTTATATCTTCTCCTAGAAAACTCATCCTATGTTTCGTCAAAAGGAAGCATCTGACACAGGAGAATGGACCTAAGAAGGTGGCAGAGAAAAATGCACCAAAAAATTTCTCTCCCTACCTAGACAACAATTGAACGAGAACTGATATAATCATTCTGCTGGAGTTATTTTGGAATTCCATAGTCAATCAAAGGCTTGCAAGTTCCAGGGGGAAGTCTTGAACTGTGAAATATGATTACTTTGAGTTAATTTCAACTCTTACCATAGTGGTAGCTACCTATCCCCCACCACCAGCCCAGATATATATTTCTGGAGCAGCTTGCTGAAGATTTGCAGCAACCAGGTGGACAAAAAGAACTCTGGCTCCAAATGTTACCAGTCCATATTCTTATCACTGATTGCTACTTCTCATCACAAAAGTGCAAATAAAAAATGTTACATTGTTTTTAGACTTTCTCACATTGTTATAAGCCCTATAGGCTGTATGACTTCCAAGGAATTTAAGAGTCATGGACTTTTCCCTTTCATTTTTCCCTTTTTCCCCATTTGGTAGCCAAACCCTAAAGACTAGGTGTATTAGTTCAGGTTCTCTAGAGAAACAGAATCAACAGAAGTATGATTATAAAACGGGGATTTATTAGATTGGCTTACATGACCAGAAACTGGATAGTCCACAGTGACCATCTGCAGGCTGGAGAGCTGGAAGAACCAGTAGTTGTGCAGTCTGTCCAAGAGGCAGAAACCCCAGAACAAGAGGGATCAGCCATGCTACCCTAGTCCAAGACCAAAGCTTCTGGAAACTACCTGGAGAATCACTGGCAGAGTCCACTTTGGAAAAGTGAAGAAGTGAGAGTCCAATATCTTCACATGATCAAAGCAGCAGTCAAGAACTTGTTCAGGAAGAATTGAGCTTGCATCTGCATCTGCTTCCTTGTTCTTTCAACTTTTATTTCATCCAAGTCCCCAGGCTATTGGGTGGTGCTGCTCACACTTAGAGAGGGTCTCCACTTCAGTTCACTATCCCACATTTCATTCATTTCTAGACACACCCTCATTGACACTCCCAGAAGCCTCTTAATCATTGGCATTTCTTAATCCAATCAAGCTCAGAATTCAAATTAACCATTATATTTGACCATTCAAAAACAACCACATACTGGAAGAAATTAGAATGCCACATTTCCTCAGGAAGATGCAGGCTCAGAAAAGCACTAAGAAGACATCTGATTTATAGTTCAGGCTGATCCTTAGCATAGAGACCACCAATAACTATGATGAAAGTGAAAAATAGAAAAACAAGATGCAGAAAAAGGAAAGAATTTGATTTCCAGAGTTGTTAATGGCAGAAAAAATGAATCAGTGAATTTGAAGATAAGACAGTGGGAACTTTAGTCTGAGAACATAAAGTAAACAGAGACTGTAAAATAACATCAACACACATTATCAGAGTACTAGAAGAAGAGAGATGAAAGAGGAAGAAAGACTACTTGAAGAAAGGAGATCTGAAAGCTCCCCAAATTTGATGAAAAATATGAATACATACTTTTAAGAGGCTTATCAAACTCTTAAGTATCGAAGGTCCCCATACCAAGACACATTACAAATTCTTGAAAGACTAAGAATCTTGAAAATAGTGAAAGAAGCAAAGCATCTTGCACAGGGGATCCTTAATAAGAGTATTAAAAAATTTTTTATCAGAAACTTTGGAGCTTAGAAGACTGTAGGGTGGTATATTCAAAATGCTAAAAGAGTCCACTAACCAAAAAAGCTTGTATCTGTGAAAACTAACTTTAAAAAGTAGGGGAAAAAATGAGATATTCTGAGATTAATAAAAGTTAAGGAAATATGACATCACTAGATCTGCCCTGCAAGATATGCTAAATGGAGACATACAGGTTGAAATGAAATGTCAACAGACACTAAATCATAGCAATGAAGATCCCAGTAAAGGTGAGTTCACAGGAAATTTTTAAATCTGCTGTTCTTTAACAACGATATATAATTCTACTTTTTGTTTCCTAAATGATTTAAGAGACTAATGCATTAAAATAACACTATAGTTTATATCTTTGGACAAAAAATATGATGTAATTTTGTGACATCAAAACTGAAAGGGAAAGATATTCTCCCACTCTGTAGGCTCTCTCTTCACATTGCTGATAGTTTCCTTTGCTGAGAGAAAGCTTTTTAGTTTGAATCTATCCCAGTGGTTGCTTCTAGCTTTTATTTCTTGTGCTATGGGAGTCCTGTTAAGGAAGTCTGATCCTAAGCCAACAAGATGAAGATTTAGACCTACTTTTTCTTCTATAAGATGCAGGGTCTTTGGTCTGATTCCGAGGTCCTTGATCCATTTTGAGTTGATTTTTGTGCAGGGCGAGAGATAGGGGTTTAATTTCATTCTGTTGCATATGGTTTTCCAGTTTTCCCAGCACCATTTGTTGAAGAGGCTATCTTTTCTCCATTGCATATTTTTGGCCCCTTTGTCTAGTATGAGAAAATTGTATTTATTTGGGTTTGTGTCCATGTTCTCTATTCTGTACCATTGATCTACCTGTCTATTTTGGTACCAATACCATGCCATTTGACCCAGCTATCCCACTCCTTGGCCTATACCCAAAGGACTTAAAATCAGCATACTACAGAGATACAGCCACATCAATGTTCACAGCTGCTCAATTCACCATAGCCAGATTGTGGAACCAACCTAGATGCCCTTCAGTTGATCAATGGATAAAGATACTGTGGCATATATATACAATGGAATATTACTCCACCATGAATAATGATAAAATTATTGCATTTGCAGGCAAATGGATGAAATTGGAGAATATCATGCTAAGTGAGATAAGCCAATCTCAAAAAACTAACAGACGGATGATCTCGCTGATAAGCGGATGAGGACATATAATGGGGTTAGGAGGGGTTAGTGTTAGGGTTAGGGTTAGGTTTAGGGTTAGGGATAAGGAGGGTGGTAAGAATGGAGGAAGGAAGGACTGTATAGAGGGAAAAGAGGAGTGGGAGGGGTGGGGGGAAGGGAAAAAAATAACAGAATGAATCAAACATTACCCTATGTAAATTTATGATTACACAAATAGTATGCCTTGACTCCATGTACAAACAGAGAAACAACATGTATCCCATTTGTTTACAATAAAAAAAAAAGTTGATGATTAAAAAAAAAAAACTGAAAGGGAACTCTAAAATAAGCAGAGTTTGCATGCTATTTATAATGCAATCCCCACGGTCCCACAAATAGAATAGCTAAATAGTATGCATAAAAAGAAATAAGAAAGGAATGTAAAGGTTTCACCTCCCCCTAAACGAAAACAACTAAGCACAAAAGGAGAGAGTCATGTGGTGAAGGGACACATGACTTTTTTATTGCTGAGCAACATTCAATAGATTGGATATACCACAATGTGCTTAAACATATAAAAGACATGTAGAAAAAAGCAAAATGGCAAAAGAAAATTCCTCCATATCAACAATTACTTTAAATGTAAATGAATTAAGTTCTCCAATAAGAAAATACAGATTGGCAGAATGGATTAAGAAAACATAATCAAGTATGTATGGTCTACAAGAGATTCATGTTAAAGGTAAAGATGCAAATATGTTAAAAGTGAAACAATGAAAAAATAAATGCCATGAATATAGGAATCAAAAGAAAGAAGTAGTAATATAGAACGCTATATTATTAAACAAATTAGCCTTCATGCCAAAAAAGGGTTACACATGATAAATAAGGAAATTGTGCATAATAAAATTTTCAATATAGCATGCTAATATATTAAGTATAAATAGTCTATAAATAAAATACAATCAAAATATGTGATGCAAAAATTGACAGATATAGACAGCTTATTTCTCTAAAGATTTCATCTAAATAGCTTTGTGTATGAATTTTTCTTTTTTATTGCTGAGCAGCATTCAATAGATTGGATATACCACAACGTGCTTAAGCTTTCATCCACTGAATGACATCTGCATTATTATCTATCACAAATAAAGCTGCTATGAACATTTGTATACAGATTTCATGTAAAAATGATATTTATATATTCTTTAAGATACTCAGGAGTACAATTGGTAGATGGGATAGTAATTTAATGTTTTAATTTTTTTTGTTTAATAATCTGCCAAAGTGTTTTCCATAATAGCTAAACTATTTCAGATTTTCACTACTCTAAAAGTGATCCCGTTTCTCTGAATTCTCCCAAGCATTTGATGTTGTTTGTTTGTTTTTTGTCAGTCAGGTGTGTAATGATATACCATAGTAGTTTAAATTTGTACATTCCTAATGACTAATGATGTTAAACCTCATTTAATCTGCTTACTTGCTATTTATATATTCTCTTTGGTGTGATACCTCTTGATGTCCTTTGCCCATTTTCTACTTGGATAGCTTGCTTTCTTCCTGTTCAGTTTTGAGTGTTCTTTATATATTCCAGGTACTACTCTTTTATTGAACAACTGTTTTTTAAATATTTTTTTCTATTCAATAGGTTGTCCTCTTACTTTCAACAGTCTTTCACCGTGAAATAAAGTTTTTATTTGAACAAAACTTGATTTTTCATTTTTTTCTTTTGTGTACAGTGCTTTTGCTATCAAACATAAGTTATTTGGTTAGCTCCAGGTCTTAAATATTTATTTATATTTCACTGATATTTTTCAAAATCTTATAGTTTTACATTTCACATTTAATTCTATCATGCATCTTGAGTTAATTTTTGTATAAGCAATGATAATTACATAATGTTTTTACATTCAGTTGTGTGTTTTGCCTTTTGGTCTGTGGATATTCAACTGCCATAGCAACATTTGTTGAAAGATTTATCTTTTGCTTGTTTTGGATACTTGCAAAAAATAACTTGAGGATATTTTTGTGTATTTTGTGTGGACTTTCTGTGTTGTCCCATTAATCTACATTATCAAACATAACTACAATAATGCCTCCTTGTTATTCATATTTATAAACTTGAAATCTGATTGAATGATTTTTCCTACTTTGTTCTTCTTTTTGTCCAATTTATATATACTTCCTTTGCCTTTTCATACAAATTTTATAATAATGTTGCAAATAACTGTAAAAATATTGCTAGAATTTTGCAAAGAATTGAATTAAATCTGTTTGTAAATTTGGAGAATATGAATATCTTTAATGGTCTTCGGATGCATGGACATAATGCCACTTTATTTACTTCTTTATTTTCCCACTTTTAAATTTTCAGCATACAAATGTTATCCAAGTTTCGTCATATTTACAACTAAGTATTTCGTTTTCAGTTATTATAGATACACTATATATTTTTTTTTATTTTCAGTGTCCCCATTTTCATGGTTAGTGTTATAAATACAGTGGCTATGTAAATATTCATCTTGTGACCTTACAAAATTTATATTTTAGTTCAAGAATTGTTTTTCGATTCTTTGGGATTTTTACTTAGCGATGTTTAAGAAAACATAAGTATTTTTTTCTTTGGACCCCATGGGAGACTCAGTTCACACAAGCCCTTGCCCATACAGGGTTGGCCTAGACCTTGGCCTAGACCCCATGTACAATGATAATCCAGGAAGTCTCCTTTCTTTGCTTTCTCAAACTATTTTTTGACCTGCTTAGGAGGCCTGGCCTGCAACAGTGTCCTAAATTGTGTAACTAATAAAATTTCTCATATTTCGTGTGTGTCATCATCAGTCTAGACATGAGAAACAACTTCTGGATTGCAAAGAGATCTTCTTCTAACTTTAAACATGGTCAAAAATGTCTTTCTTTCCTTTTTTTTTTTTTTTTTTTTTGGTATTGTTTGTTTGTTTGTTTTTTTGTCATTCTAGGAATGGAACCAGGACTAGGCAAGTACCCTATCACTGAGCTACACCCCCAGTCCAAACAACAATTTTTATGCTTTTTATCTTTTTTCATTGTTCTTTTATTCTATTTCACTAGCTAGCACTTATAGCACTATGTTGGATGAAAGCGAGGAGAGCAGATACATTCATGATCATAAAGAACAAATATTCAGTCCTTCGACATCAAGTCCTTCACTTAATCATGATTGTAAAGATGCTTTTCCCAAATAAACTAACATTCCCATTTTCAGGGATTTGACCTGAATACAATTTTTCAGGCTACCACCACTTTTATAGGGGAAGTTTTCTGGTTTTTTAGTTTGATTTTGTTTTGTATTATAAGAGTAATATTAGCTTCATAAAATTAGTTAAGAAATTTTTCATTATCTTCTTCTTTCTGGAAGAGATTGTATTTAAATATTTTTAATTTTTTAAATGCTTCCTAAAATTTTCCAGTGAAATTATCTGAATTTGATACTTCTTTTGGGGAAGTTTTAAAATTAAGAATGCACATTTATATTATGTGAGCTACAATTGTTTGCAGTTTTTGAGTAAATGTTTCATTTCCATTTCCTTAATAACTTATGTGTATAGAGGTCTTTTTGTTAGCATTCTCTTTGGTCTTTTGAATGTTTGACAGATATGTAGTGATTTCTATTATTTAAACTAGAAATTTGCATCTTCTCATTTGCTGTGTGCATGTGCCTTGCTAGAGTTTTGAATATTTATTTTGAATATTCTTTGTTTCATTAGTTTACTCTATTATATTGTTTAAAATTTCATTTTTGTTCTTTTTTAAAATCATTTCCCCTTCTGCTTGATTTGAATTTCTTTTGTGCTTTTTCAAGGTGCCTGAGATAGAAGCTTAGTTTAGATTGACAGTTTACTTTCACTAATGTTTTCATTTAGTGCTATAAATTTCCTTTTTCACAATACTTCTGTTGTGTAACACAAATTTTGATATGTGCTTTCATTTTCATACAGTTTAATGTTTAGTGCTATTTTCTTGAGATGTTCTTTATGACCTATGCATCATTTAGAAAGGTGTGTTTGTTTCCAAACGTCTGATGATTTTCATATTATTTTGCTGAGCATTATTTTTTGTTTCATTCCTTTGTGGACAGAGATGACACCCTTTATGATTTCAATTTTTGTGAGTTTGTTGATGTTTGTTTTATGACCTAGGATATGGTTTATCTATGAATAAATTCCACGATAAATTGAAAAGATTATACATTGTATTGTTATTGAGTGAGTTGTTCTATAAATACTGCATCCTGTTGGTTGATGGTGTGGTTTAATTCTTCAGTATTATTCTTGTTGACTTAATGTCCACTAACAGAATTTCTGGCTTTCTACTCTTGGATACAACTCTGGCAGAAAGGACAGAAGGTGCCTTGTTAAAACTTGGCGAAGGTGAAAGTCTTCCACTTGACCTTTACTAGTATGAGAGCAGTTAGGGTCACAACTATGGCTTGTATATTTTGGGCTACAATACAACGGTTATTTGTTAGAAGTTCTCTGTATTTCCAAGTTTCTTTCTTCCTTATCCTTTTGATGAGGTTATTTTGTGTGTGTTTGTTTTTGTCTTCATTAATTAACATTTCTGAGATGCCATCTTCTCCAACATCCTGTCAGGGATATATGGTACCAAAAAAAAAAAAAAAAAAACAAAAAACAAAACAAAAAAAAAAAAACCCTTCAGGGAACTCACCACCATATAATCTCAGCTTCCCAACCAGTCTCTCTTCTTTCTGCCACTTTTAGAATCTTATGTTTGTTTTAAACATACATTCCATGCTTTTTATTCTTTGTGTGAGCCAATTTGTTGTTTTGGTAAATGAAATAGCAGAAATGATACATGGCAGTTCAAAGATCGAAGTTTTAGAGCAACCAAGTGATTTCATCTTCATACTCTTATTTTTGTCCTAAGAAGGCGATTCAGCTGGGCACGGTGGTACATACATGTCATCCCAGCAACTCCAGAGGCTGAGGCAGGAGAGGCTGAGGCAGGAGGATCACAAGTTCAAAGACAGCCTCAGCAACTTAGAGAGGCACTAAGCAACTCAGTGAGACCCTGCCTCTAAATAAAATACAAAATAGGGTTGAGGATGTGGTTCAGTGATGGAGGGTCCCTGAATTCAATCCTGTAACACCCACCCCACCTTGCCCCACCACCAAAAAAAAAAAAAAAAAAAAAAGGCAATTCAGATCAAAGCTATTCTTCCTGGATTCTAAGCAGTAGACCACAGAGAACAGGGTTGTAGCCTATCTATAGCTATCATGTCAGGTGATTCAGAGAACAATAGAGGAATTAGCCATTGATAGAATAGTCACTCCCACAATTTTATTAATTAAAGAAAGCATAAATTCAGGCAATGATAGATGGAACTTTAGCCTTCATATTGGGAAGACAAAACCATCATGTGGGATACATTGTAGTTCATTACAGGTTTTCTTAATGATAAATTATAATTAATTAACTAAAAGTGAGGTGGGAGAGTACATGGAAAATATGAAATATTTATCTCAAGATAAATAAAAGTGTCTCAAAAGGTAATAATTAGTAATAGTATTTATGTTACATACTTTATGATATGCAGGAAAATAAAGTGTCAAGTTGAAGTACTAAATAAAATATGAAAGGAAACTAGCCTTCTCAGTCATGGGCTATTCTTCAATGTGTATAACTGACTTATGCAGGCCCCAAAAGGATAGGTATCATTTTTCATTTAGAAATAGAGATTTTTCCAGGAATTTAATATTAGAGTGAGACAAGGAGAGAAAAATTGAGAACACACACACATATATATATATATATATATATTTATTTTTATTGCTGGGAATGGACTCCAGGGTTTTGTGTATGCCTGGAAAATGCTCTACCACTGACCCACATCCCCAGTCAAACTTGAAAATATTTTTGACGGAGTAATTATGAGGAGAAACATCAGATTTCAGAAGTGATATGGAGGGAAGAAAAATCAGAATATTGTAACAGAATGATGGAACAACAGCAATGATTTTTCTTTTCACAATTGTTCACATAAATGAACAGAAATAAAAAATTATTGATCATGTTTTCCTTATTCTTAAATCCTTTGAAGAATTAAGAATTAATAGTATTAATAGTTAAGTTATAGCAGAGAAAACATTTTATAAAATCTGACATTCACAGCCCATAAAATTTTTCAACAAACTAGGAATCAAAGAGCTCTTTCTCAACTGTTGGGGGCTGTGCCATGTTGGCAGCGCCGGGATGGCGCCTGATCACATCGGCAGCGAGGAGGTTAATAGACATAAGCACACTCAGGTGATTTTCTCGTCCATGCACACAATGTATGCGCATGAGTTCTCGAGCACTAATTGCCTGCTGGGAGCGTCTCGCCTAATCTTTGCGTAAGAGGCATGGCCCTGCTCTCCACGTCCTGGAGGTGATATAAGCGTAGGCAGAGCGAGACACACACACAGTAGCCATTAGAAGCAGCCAGAGGGAAAAACATGGACAGCAGCCATTAGCAGAAAAGCAGTAGCAGAAGACACGCGGCCCGGCAGTAGCCAGAGAAGAAGACACGCCACAGCAGCCATTAGCCAAAAAGTCAGAAGAAAGAACACAGCAGCGAGTAGGGGCAGCAGCGGAAGGCAGATCGCAGAACAGAGAACTGAGACACATCACTAGGGCACCTTAGGAAGACGTACCCTTAGTTCACAGGATGTAGGACTTTAAGGCGTAGCAAGTTTCTCTCTTAAGCAAAGTCTCTCTCTCTGATAAGCGGGGTCTCTCTCTCTCTCCTCTCAAAGCAAGTAAACCTCATTTCCTCTATCCTCTATGAACAAGCAAGAAAGCAGTGCACTAAAGAGAAAGATAGAAGTGCCTCAGTTTCCACTCCACCACCCATAAGACCCGGCAAGTTGTTGCTGCAGGCAGTGACAAATATCCACGGATTTTGGAACCGCAAAGAGCCAGTGACACTCAACCACATAAAGGACATCTTGAAGCCTACAACTAACATCATACTCAGTTGTGAAAGACTGAATATTTCCCCTTAAGATCAGGGACAGAGAAAGGCTATCTACTTTTACCAGTTCAATTCAGATTTGTACTGGAGGTTCCAAGTATGCAATAAGACAAGAGAGAAAAAGACAAAGCACATACACTAAAATGGAAGAAGTATTTTTATCCATAGACAATATGATTATCCGTTTACAAAATTCAGCAAAATCTAGAAAATAGCCACTATAAATAATAAACAAATTTAACACAGCGTTAGACTACAAGATTAATATATTAAAATTCATTTCATTTTGATATGAAGAACAACCTTATATTTAATAAATATGTCATTCATAATAACACCAAAACATTTAATAGAGATAAATCTGACCAAAAATGTACAAATTTTATTTTCTGAAAATTATAATACATTGCCAAGAGAAATTAAAGAAGATGATATACAAGTGGAAGAATGTATTATGGTTATGAATTGAAAGAGTCAACATTGTTATGTTAGTTTTCCCACAAATTATCTATAGAGTCAGTTATCCTAACCAAAACCCAACAGATTATCTTTCATAGAAACAAATTTATTTCTAAATGTATTTAGAAATACAAAGGAGCAGATATTTATGACAGCTCTGAAAAAGGACAAAGTTGAAGGACTAACACTCCTCAGTCAAAACTTATTATTCAGCCGTAATCAGGACAGTGTGATATGGACATAACAATGGTGACCAAAGGAGAAAAATAAAGTATCCAGAAATAGACCAATTCATACACAGACAGCCAACTTTCAAAAAAGATATAAAATCAATTCAATAGGCACTCTTTTCAATAAATTTTAATGAACAATTATATACTCATATACAAATTAAAAAAAATCCATATTCTGTGCCATATATAAAGATTAACTCATAATGGACCACAGGTCTAAATATAAAACCTAAAATTTTAAATTGCCACAAGAAAACACAGAAGAGCCAGGTACACAGGAACATACCTGTAATCTCAATGACTAAGGAGGCTGAGGAAAAAGGATTGCAAGTTCAAAGACCAGTTTCAGGAACTTAGCAAGGCCCTAAGCAACTGAGTGAGATTCTGTCTTATAAAATAAAAAATAAAATTAAAAAGCACTGAGAAAGTAGCCTGGTGGTAAAGCAGCCCAGTGCCAAACTAAAGAAATGAAAAAGAAAGAAAAGAAGGAAAGAATAAATAAAACATAAAGGAATGCTTTTGTGATTAAAAGTACGGTCTATAAAAGAATGGATTTGTAAACCTTTCACGAATTTAACAAGTCTGCTATTTAAAAAGTTCTAAGAAACAGAAAAGCAAGCTGTAGACTTAGAGCAAATATTTCCAAGTCATATGACTGGTAAAGGATTTGCACTTATGATTCAAAAACTTTAGGAACTTGATATAAAGGAAACAATTCATAAGCAAAATGTACAAAAGATTTGAACATACATTTTAATAAAGAAGATACATGGGGCCAATGTAGTGGTGCATGCTTGTAATCCCAGCAGTTTAGGAGATTGAGCAGGAGGATCGAGAGTTTAACTCAATCCCCAGTGACCTCCCCCCAAAAGGAAAAGGAAGATACATGGGATAGCAAATAAGAACCCTAGAATTAGTCTTAGAAAAATCCACATACACAGCAAGGTAGGGTATTAATGCACACCGATTAAAACAGATGAAATCAAATGTTGGAACCTATGGAGACTATATGATGAGAATGTGGATCACCGAAGCTCTCAAAGCACCCGTGACAGAATGCAAAATGGTACAAACACTTTGGAAACATTTGTCAGTTTCTTTCTTTCTTTCTTTTTTTTTTTTTTTTGTACCAGGAATTGAACCCAGGGGCACTCGACCACTAAGCCACATGCCCAGCCCTATTTTGTATTTGTATTTTTTTTAGAGACAGGATTTCACTGAGTTGCTTAGCACCTCTCCATTACTGAGGCTGGCTTTGAACTGGTGATCTTCCTGCCTCAGGCTCCTGAGCTGCTGGGATTGTAGGCGCATGCCACCGCACCCAGCTGATTTGTCCGTTTCTTATAAGGTTAAACACATAACTACCATAGGATCTGAAATTCCACTCCTACGACATTTGCCCAAGTAATCTGAAAGTATACATATGCTCATACAAAAGTTACTCATTTATGTTCACATTTTCCTTTGCAGTAGTTGAAACCATAAAGAACTCAACTGTCCATCAGCAAGTAAATAGACAAAATGACATCACAAACGATGTAATACTGCTCAGCAGTAAAATGGAATAAAATGTTGATATCAGCACAAACATGTATAAATCTAACAAAAGCATGCTAAGCAACATACACCATATAGAAAAGAGCATTTACATCTTGTGTGAATCCTTTTATATATTGTTTATTTAAAATAGGAACTACCGTATCATGGTAAAAAGCAGAACAGATATTTCCTGTGGACTGTGCATGAAGCATAGATAAGGAAGTGATTACAAAAAATTACCTGAAAACATCTGAGAGTACTGGATATGTTATCTTACATATGGTGATGGATGAAAATACCTCAACAAAAATTTATCAAATGGAAAACTTTATGTGAAGTTTATTGTATGGCAATTATACCTTGATAAAGTTGATGCAAAACAAACCAAACAAAAGAGCCAAGGTCTAAATTGTCAAATAGAAGAAAAAAAATCTTTGGAAGACCTGAACTTTTTATTACATCATTTAAATTCTATCACTTGGAAATCTTGGGTTCTTGCTCTTTTTTTAATTGCCTAAAAATGTTCCCTACAATCTATATTCATAAGAGCTTGCAGCGCACTTAAAAATAATATGCAAGATAAATTATAGGAAGAACTTCATCATTTTGTCAATATCATAACATAAAACAGAAAATGCAAGCAGGTGGAGAAGGTGTTAATGGGTTTTTAGAAAACACATGTATAAAAATAACCCCAAAGTTTTATTATTATCAAAATTATGAAAGTACAAACATTTATGCAGCTATATCAGAGTGCAATATGTTCTTCATTTACATCTTAACAGTACTGAATGTGTTTATTTCCTAGTTTAGCCAGCCTGAGAGAATTTTCTACCATTGTTTCTTTTCTTTTTCCGCATTAATGTAATGTATGGAAATGTACATTTAGGACTTTTATGCTAACACCTAAAAACTTTGCATAATAACAATTTCCCTAAACTATAAAACATATGAGTCACATGACTCTCCTGAAATAGATGACCAGATAGCTGAGAGCTACTGGAGCACACTACTGAAATTCTTCCATTAAACAGGCACAATTCTATGTTACTTTTTTAATGTTAATTTTTAATTTTGCTATGACATTTCAGTGCTACAGGTAATGCTTAGTTGTAGATGTCACAATGCTCTCCAATGTGCCATTTCACCTAACATCTAAAAAATAGTGACCCTCAAACTGTCAGCTGAAAATAAATATAATACACACTCTGGTTAATTTGAGTTAAAAACATTTTCCCTGACATGTTTACTAAATTTATTAATATCAGAATTATCATGTTTACCCACTACCAATAATGCTTATTATATGCCAGGTGTCATTATATGTGCTATGTAGGTATTAGTTCTCTCAATACTTGTTAAATACATTGTAAGACAGATAATAATGTTTTTCTAATTTTAAGAGATACAAAAATTTTCCTTAGGGAGGTTATTGTAAGGAGTTGTAAAGGGTAGAGTTATATTCCCTACCCACTAATATGTTGAAGTCCTAACTGTCTGTACTTCAGAATGTGAACTTATTTGCAAATCAGTTCCCTGTAGATCTCAATGGTTAAGATGAGGTCATACTTGAGTAGGGAGGATCCCTAGTCCAATATGACAAAGTCCAATATGACAAAGGGGAAATTTAGAGCTAGTCATGCACACAAGGAGAAGGGCACGTGAAGATGAAGGCAGATGATGGTGATGCATCAAAAGCCAAGGACCACTTAATTCTACCAGGAAAACAATAAAAAAAAAAGCAAGATAAAGTGGGAACAAGACATGAAGCAGATTTTCCCTCAATGCTCCATCAATGTAATGAACTTACACTAATAGCACCTAGATTGAGCCCAAAGAACTGTTTAAGACAACAAATTTCTGCTGGGAAAATCTTCCACTTTGTAGTACTGTGCCATTAACTCTAGCAACCAATGCAAGAATGGAATCCAGAAATCTGACTCCAGAATATGTACTGGGTGTTTAATTACATTAGTATGTATTAATTACATTGCAATTCTGTGTCAGATAGGAAAATATCTCAGTTCCAAAAAGGGGACACAAATAAGTCAGAAGGAAGAAATTCTGGAGGCAGGAATATTTGTATGTACTGCAGTACAAATTATAGGACATTTAAACATTTTGAATAAAGGAACAGTTAGAGGTTTCTTATTGTTGGAGATTGTTTTAGTCACCTTTTTTGCTGCTGTGACTAAAGGATCTGACCAGAACAATTTTAGAAGAGGAAAAGTTTTGGGGGGCTCACAGTTTCAGAGATTTTAGTTCATAGAAGGAGGTTCCATTCATCGGGGCTCAAGGTGAGGCTGAACATTATGGTAGAAGAGTAGAGCAGAGGGAAGCAGCTTCCATGGTGATCAGGAAGCAGAGAGAGGTCTCCATTTGCCAGATACAATTATATACCCCAAAGTGTGCCCTCAGTCCCCACCTCCTCCAATCACACCCTACCACTTCAATTACCACTCAATGAATCCCTATGAGGGAATTAATTCACTGATGGGGTCAAGACTCTTATAACCCAATCATTTCTCTTCTGAACCTTCTTGCATTAACTCACACGTGAGCTTTTGGAGAACACCTCACATCCAAACCATTACAGAGACAAAGTAGGGCAAAAGAAAGGGAACCTAGTGACAAAGACAATTACACTAAAAGACAGGTAGAAAGAACTGACCAAAGTCTCACTTATTTTTCAAATGTGTCTAAAAGTTCAGCTATGCCTAATTCCTTGCATGACAAGAGATTCCCCCCAAAACAGGTGAAAATACACTTTATTGCAAAACCAAGGTAACTAGAATTACAGTAAATTGCTTCTGTCACAGAATAGTTCTCCCGAATAACCCAAAGCAAGGCTAATGTAAAATTTCAAGCAGATTGACCCGAAAGAGTCAATGACATCTGCAAATATCTTATAAATAAAAAACAAGTTGCTCTGAGAAATCCGATCAGTTAAAAAATTTAAAAACATCATTATTAACATTTAGTGTTTCTTTATCCATTCATCTGTTGAAGGGTATCTAGGTTAGTTCCACAATCTAGCTATTGTGAATTGAGCTGCTGTAAACATTGATGTGGCTGCACCACTGTAGTATGCTGATTTTAAGTCCTTTGGGTATAGGATAAGGAGTGGGATAACTGGGTCAAAAGGTGGGTCCATTCCAAGTATTTTGAGGATTCTCCACACTGCTTTCCAGAGTATCTGCACCAATTTGCTACTCCATCAGTAATGTAAAAGTATGCCTTTTCCCCCACATCCATGCCAACACCTATTATTGTTTGTGTTCTTGATAATAGCCATTCTAATAGGAGATAAAATCTTAGAGCTGTTTTAATTTGCATTTCTCTAATTACTAGAGATGTTGAACACTTTTTCATGTGCTTATTAATCGCCTATATATCTTCTTCTGTAAAGTGTCTGCCCAATTCCTTGGCACATTTATTGATTGGATTCTTTATATTTTTGGTGTAAAGTTTGAGGGGTGAGAGAAGAATGGAGAAACTTTAGATTACAGAGAGGGAAATGAGAGGGAGGGGATATGAAAAATGGTGGAATGAGACAGACATCATTACCCTATGTACATGTATGATTACATGAATGGTATGAATCTACATTGTGCATAACCATAGAAATGAAAGATATACCCCATTTGTGTACAATGAATCAAAATACAGTCTGTAAAAATAAAAAAAAATAAATTAAAAAAAATTTAGTGTTGCCAAAAGGAAATATTAATAAAGATAACACTTTTGTTGTGTTGGGTTTTGTATGTTTAGTTTTAGTAGAGAGACCTTATTCTTTCTGGAAGTGTTGGAATTTTTCCTTTTCAAGATAAACTGATATCTGAACTAACAGTTATCATACATCTGACATGTACTTGTACAATGAACTTGCTCTTATTCCACAGCACTGAGTTCAGGAATGTTCTTACAAACAGATAGGATTACTAGAGAGAGTACTGAGAGATGATTAAGGGTGTTATTCATAGACTATCATGTGCAAAATTTTAACTTCTATGTTAATGATGTACTCATGGTCCAAGTCAGGTGGTCTCCAGCGCCTATCTGACCTATGATACAAAGGGAGTACTACAGCCTCATGCACTAGGTACCGAAGGCTGGCTCTGCCAAGTGTTGTGCTCCTAGAAATTATTACATGACTTTTACTCATCAAGACTTCTCTGAGATTACACAGTGTGATTCTACATTGTGTACCACCAGAGAAATTAAAAGTTGTATCCATTTTGTATACGATGAATCAATAAAACAAAATAAAATAAAATACAGACTTCTCTGAAACTATGCATTTGTGGGCAAGAATTCTGTAAGACAGGAACCTCTTTCCTATCTCAGAGAATGTTGCCGCTCTCTGTACTGTTTCATAGCCTGACTGCCAGACAGAAGCATTCCTTTTATACTGTAAATTAAGTGGAACACTCTTTCACAGTGTTACTTAAAAAAAAAATCAATGACTTATAGATTTTTGAGTCATGTATTTGAGATTCCTTGATAGTTATCCTATGATAACAGCTCTTTTAGAGTGCTGAATTTTTTTTTTTTTTTACTCTGAATCCTAAAACTTAAATTACTTCAAAATCAAATATCCACTTATATATAATTTTCTTCCTGGAATACAAATAAAAATTATTCATTAATGTTATCAACTATGTTGATGATGTCCTTTATATCTGAAATCAATTTCCTGGAAAAACAGGATAAATCAAATATAGAGGCTATTTTTTTTTTTATTTGAGGGTAATACGGTTGAAAGAAAATAGCACAAAGTCATACATTCTTCTCCTCTGTGAAGTTGCCAAGCTGTGTAGTTCCAAAACAAGATAGTAGAGCAGGTATAAGACAGATATTCCCATTCCAAAAGGAAGACATAGGCAAGAAAAGATAAATCCAAAGAGATAAGTCCAAAATTCAATGGGAAAGCAACATTAAGCCTCAAATCGAAAACTGCCACTGACTCCATGTCTTATATCCTGGGCATACTGGGGGAGAGATCAGGCTCCAAGAACTGGTGGATCTGCTCCTATGTCTTTGCTGAGCTCCGTCTACCCAGGAAGCTCTCACAGGCTGTGCTTTCATGCCTGCAGCTTTTTTCCCTATATTTTTTATTGGTGCATTATATTTGTACATAATGGTAGGACCAGTTGTTACATATTCATACATGCACAAAACACAATAAAATTGAACCAAAGTAATTCCCCAGTATTTCCCCTTTCCCTCTCCTCCTCCCTCCTCCAGTCTTCTTCCTCCACCCCTACTGAATTCTCTTCAATTTTATGAGATTCTCCTCATTCCCAGTCACATTTCTTTTCCTTTTTTCTTTCCGTCTTTCACACAGAAGAAAAACAAGGAACCCTTGACTTTCTGAATTTGACTAATTTCACTTAACATAGATGTCGCAAGTTTCTCCCATATTCCTGCAAATAACAAAATATTATTCTTTATGGATGAATAAAACTCCATTGTGTGTGTGTGTGTGTGTGTGTGTGTGTGTGTGTGTGTGTTTATCCATTTATTCATTGATGGATATCTAGGCTGGTTCAATGGTTTGGCTATTGTGAGTTGTGCTCCAATAAACCTGGGTAAGCATATGTCACTATAGTATGTTGAATTTTAATTCACGAGTATAAATACTGAGTAATAGTACAACTGGGTCATATGGATACTGGATTCCTAGTCTTTTGAGGAACCTCCAGACTGATTTCCAAGTGTTTGTACTAATTTACAATCTCACCAACAGGGTAAAAGTGTTCCTCCTTTTCCACATCCTTTCCAGCATTTATTATCATTTGTATTCCTGATGATTGATATTCTAGCTAGAGTATGATGGACTCAGTATAGTTTTGATTTGCATTTCCCTAATAGCTAATAATCTGGAGCATTTTTTCAAATATTTTTGGTCATTGTATTTCTTTTGAGAAGTGTCTGTTTAGTTCATTTACCTATGTATTAATTGGGTTTTTCTATGGTATACATTTTTTTGCATTTTTTATATATTCTGAATATTAATCCTCTGCTGGAAGAGTAGCTAGCAAAGATTTGCTCCCATTCTGTAGCTTCTCTTTTTACACTCTTAATGATTTCCTTTGCTGTGTACAAACTTTTAATTTGATGTCATCCCATTTATTAACACTTGGCACTTTTTCCTGAGCTTTAGTGATCCTATTGAGAAAGTTGTTGCCTGTGCTATATGTCAGAGCATGTTAACCCTGTGCTTTCTTCTAAAAGTTGCATCTTTTTCTGGTCTAATTCCTAAGTCTTTGATCCATTTTCAGTTGGCTTTTGTGTATGTTGAAAGACTTATCTAGTCTCCTTCTATGTGTGGATAACAAGTTTTCCCAGCATAATTTGTTAAAAAGCTGTCTTTTCACTGATGCTGATTTTGGCATCTTTGTCAAGGATCAGAAAACTGTAAATATATGAATTTGTCTCTGTGTCATCTATTCTGTACCATTGATCGATCTATCTATCTATCTATCTATCTATCTATCTATCTATCTATCTATCTATCTATATTACACCACTACCATGCAGTTTTTGTTATTGCTTGTAATGTAATTTGAAGTCAGGTATTGAGATGCTTTCAGCATTGCTTTTTTGGCTTAGAATTGCTTTGGATATTCTGGATTTTTTATTCTTCCAAATGAAGTTTAGGATTTTTTTCCCCTAGTTCTGTGAAGAATGTCTTTGGTATTTTGATTGGGATTGAATGGAATCTGTATATTGCTTTTGGATAGTATGGTCATTTTAACAATATTAATTTTGGCTATCTATGATCATGGAAGGTCTTTCCATCTTCTTGTTTCTTCTTCAATTTCTTTCACCAATATTCTATAATTTTAATTGTAGCAATCTTTCACCTCCTTGGTGAGATTTATTTATAGGTTTTTTTAAGGTTATCAAGAATGGTATTGTTTCCTTGATTTCTTTCTGAGAAGAATCATTTTTCTGCTTTCATTTTGATGTTGGCTTTGGGCTTGTCCTTTTTCATACTAAGGTTCATCCTTCTATATGTATGTAGTTCATCAGTGTTTTTAACATGTATGGGTGCCAAATTGTGTCAGAGGCTTTCTCTGCATCTATTGAGGTGAATATGTGGTTTTTGTCCTTAATTTTATTTATACGGTGAATTACAGTTGATGATTTGTTTATGTTAAACCATCCTTGCATCCTTGAGATAAAACCAACTTGGTCGTGATGTACAAACTTCTTAATACGTTGTGGAATTTGATTTGCAAATATTTTACTAAGGATTTTTACATCTAAGATCATCAGGGACATTGATATGTCCGTGTTTTGCTTTGGAATGCAGGGAATGCTGACTGCAGCTTTTTTAAGCTTGATTTGCACAATGGTGGGTCTACAGTTGTGTAGAGTTGGGGGATATCCACTTCCATTGCTCTACTAAGTATTGCTTTAGTAGGAGCTTTCTGTGGTGGTTCTGTCTCTGTGGCAAGTCTCTGCAGAGGCCCCCAGGTTATCCACATAATTCTTTGAAATCTAAATAGAGCCTATTGCAGCCCCACAACTGCTTTATTCTGTATGCTTATGAACTAGCACCATAAGGATGCTGCTAAAGCTTACAGTTTATGCTCCTAGAGTAGACATCAGAGCCACAGCCAGGCCCACTTAATCAATAAGACATCCCCCCATTCCTCACCAAGGTGTTGTACTAATTAATCTCATTATACAATAGCCCTTGAAAGATCTGAGTATTTTTTTCTTCCCCAGTATATTGTTGCCACAGCCAATAGTCATACATATTTCTGGGGAATGACCTGAAGAATTTATACTATATATAATAGTCATGGTGGCATTGTTCCTCACAAGCATCTGGTTTTTTATTCTGCTTCTGGGTTTGAAAGACAGATTATGACCACAAATTAATCAAGGCATAATGTCTTTCCTTTAAGGAAGTTGATGTCAGATTTCTGTTCATCTATTCTTGATCTCTTTTCATTATATTAAACAAAACCATTATTGACTTTCTATGGATTTTGTTGCTAGAAACATTGTGTTTCTTTAGCCATTATCATAAGTCTTTGCAGGTCAGGGTCCTGGCTAATATTCTGACCTTATTGCCTACCCTGCTTCTAACACACAAATGTTACTTTAAGACCTTGTCTGATCTGGGATCCTGGCTTTCTCATTGTTACCAGGGAGGCCAAACTGTTTAACAGCATCTTCTACTATCAGCCCTGTCCTACAGAGGATAGCTACTATCAAACTTCTCAGCAAGCTTCTCTTGCTCTACTTTCAGTACATTCTTTATTGCTTTAGTAAAGTGAATGTCCCATTGGCTCTCCTGAGGAACATAGACAGCTGCTATGTATCCTGTCCCAGGTAGTAAACCCAATCTAGCATGGCTACTTCTCCAAATATTTTTTATCCATTTTCCACAGTCTTCCAAGGCCATTCTGGAATCTCTACTCCATTTAATTGGGCCATAAACTTTTTTAAAGCATATTCATTACAGGAGAATATTAGAACCAACTGCTGCAGCATTTTCCAGGATTATAAACCTTCTTTCATCAGAGTATTCTCCATGTCATCAAATTCCTTGTTTTGCAGTTTATCAAAGTCTTTTAATGTATACTCCTATAATGTATACTCCCAGACATTCTTTACCAGTTACTACTACATATGTTAACTAGTTTTTGTTCTTTTGATGGATAAACCCTTTCACGTCTAAGCATAACAGGAAACCATAAACATGCTTAGCATATGTTGAAACTTGACTCTAATCTTTGGTTTTTGCCAGGAAGAAAAAGGGAGTTATATCTTGAGAAGGACAAGCATTGTCTCTGAAAGCGTCTGAATTTGGAAACCTACATAATATTCAAATGAGGGTGAGTGAAGGAATATGACCACTCCTTTAACACGGTTAAAATGAACATTTTGTAGACCTGGAGAGTTCAGGAGAATTTTGGAGATTAGTCTTCTCGTGGAAATATACCCAGATATTCATCCCCACCTTTAGTTTCAAAGTTTGACACAGGATACTTCAATAAAGCTTATAATTTCAGCATTATTTTAAGTTCTACCACTGATATTTATCCATGACTTCCCTCTGACTTCAGGAGATGAATGTTTTCTTAAGTATTCCAAGGAGGCTTTTCAACCTTCACACTTTGCTTTATGTGTTGATTAGCAAATTAATAAATTCGAGTCTATTATGTTATCTTTTCAATGAATTAGTGTCAGTTAGCAACCATCACCTGTCCTTACGGTTGATAGTTACTTCTCTTATACTTCCCAAGCTCCTGAGGTATTACACCAGCTCCATCTCCCTCCAGTTCACCAATGTGAGAGTCAACCAGGAATGCAGCTATTGTATTAGGAAGATTATCAATAATCCATTTACAATCAGTGATGGGATTCTTATTGCTATTTGAAAGGCTAAGAGGTCTATTCCTAAAATCCCTTCTTCAAGTCTCCTTCCTATCACCACTCACAATATCAACTACTCTTCACTGAGATTTCCTAGAGTGTTTGAAAGAGGAATCCTTAAGAAAGTGATTTGTTGAAGCAGCCCGGCTCCCTCCGGCGGGAAGTCCCTTTCTAGGCTAGCTTCTCGGAGCAGACCGCCCAGTGAGAGCCTTTCTACACAGAGCCAGCCACAAGTCCCCGAGCCAGCGGAGACCTCCTACCCACAAGCAACCTCTGGGACCAGGGCAGGGCAGCCAGAGACCTCTCCAGGTGGCCGTGCCCCCCCGCCGGCTACAGGCTTTTTCCACGGGGTGATCCAAGATGGCGGACTAGAGGGTGACTGCATCTCCAGTTGCTCCAGAACCGAGGATTCAAGAAGGGGAGGCATTGAGAGACTCGGACGAAAATAGAACCACGGGGTGAGTCTCCCCCACCTGGTGAAGCTCAGCCCGGGCGGCAGGCCCAGATTTGGGTGGCTTATTAGAGTAGGGCAGGACAGCTAGAGTGTTCCCCAGGCAGCACTGGGCACTCCAGCGGTGGGCTCCTCCCACACGGCCAGCTTCTCGGAGCAGGCCCCCCAGTGAGAACCTTTCCACACAGAGCCAGCTCCAAGCCCTGGAACCAGAAGCAGGGTAGGGACAACTTTCTTCGGATACACTGCATTATCAAGTTACTCCAAGACTTCAGGCTACTGAAGGCTGGGAGGTGATACACTGGAAATCTACATTGACACTATAAGCCAATAGAAGAAATCTGCAATATCACAGAGTTCCACTGACATCTGACCAATATGAAACAACAAGGGAAGAAAATGTCCCAAACAAACCTAGATACTATATCAATAAAACCCAATGACAACACAGCAGAAGAAATGTCAGAAAGGGAGTTCAGAATGTACATAATTAAAACAATCAGGGAGCAAACGAGGAGATGAAAGAGCAAATGCAGGCATTAAATGATCACACCAATGAACAGTTAAAAGAGCAAATACAGGAAGCAAGAGATCATTTCAATACACAGTTAGAGATACTGAAAAAACAAACAAACAGAAATTCTTGAAATAAAGGAAACAATAAACCAAGTTAAAAACTCCATAGAAAGCATAACCAATAGGATAGAACACCTGGAAGACAGAACCTCAGATATTGAAGACAAAATATTTAATCTTGAAAACAAAGTTGACCAAACAGGAAAGATGGTAAGAAATCATGAACAGAATCTAAAAGAAATATGGGATATCATGAAAAGGCCAAATTTAAGAATCATTGGGATTGAAAAGGCTTAGAGAAACAAACCAAAGGAATGAACAATCTATTCAATGAAATAATATCAGAAAATTTCCCAAATCTGAAAAATGAAATGGAAAACCAAGTACAAGAGGCTTATAGGACTCCAGATATACAAAATTACAACAGACCCACACCAAGGCACATTATTATGAAAATACCTAACATAAAAAAATAAAGACAGAATTTTAAAGGCTGCAAGAGAAAAGAATCAAATTACATTCAGGGGGAAACCAATAAGAATATCAGCAGATTTTTCAATCCAGACCCTAAAAGCTAGAAGGGCCTGGAACAACATTTACCAAGCCCTGAAAGAAAATGGATGCCAACCAAGAATCTTATACCCAGCAAAACTTACTTTCAGATTTGACGACGAAATAACATCCTTCCATGATAAACAAAAGCTAAAGGAATTTACAAAAAGAAAACCGGCATTATAGAACATTCTCAGCAAAATATTCCATGAGGAAGAGATGGAAAACAAAGATGCAAATCAGCAAGTGGAGGAACTAGCCTAAAGGAATAGCCAAATAAAGGAGAAACCAAATCATGTCAAAAAACAAAAATGAGTCAAATGACTGGGAATATAAATCATATCACAATAATAACCCTGAATGTTAATGGCCTGAACTCATCAATCAAAAGACAAAGACGGGCAGATTGGATTAAAAAGAAAAATCCAACAATATGTTGCCTGCAAGAAACTCATCTCATAGAAAGAGATACCCACAGACTAAAGGTGAAAAAAACATACCATGCACACGGACACAGCAAAAAAGCTGGAGTATCCATCCTCATTTCAGATAATGTGGACTTCAAGCCAAAACTAGTCAGAAGGGATAAAGAAGGACATTACATACTGCTTAAGGGAAGCATAAATCGCAAGACATAACAATCATAATTATCTATGCCCCGAACATTGGCTCATCCTTGTGCGTCAAACAAATCCTTCTCAATTCCAGAAATCAAATAGACCACAACACAATAATACTAGGTGATTTTAACACACCTCTCTCACCGCTGGATAGATCGTCCAAACAAAAATTGAATGAAGAAACCATAGATCTCAATAATACAATCAACAATTTAGACTTAACCGACTTATATAGAATATACTATCCAAAAAAGAATGAATACACTTTCTTCTCAGTAGCACATGGATCCTTCTCTAAAATAGACCATGTTTTATGCCACAAAGCTACTGTTAGCAAATACAAGAAGATAGAGATAATACCTTGTACTCTATCAGATCATAATGGATTGAAATTAGAAATAAATGACAGAATAAAAAACATAAACTACTCCAACACCTGGAGATCAAATAATACATTATTGAATGATGAATGGATAACAGAAGGCATCAGGAGGGAAATAAAAAATTCTTAGAAGTAAACGAGAACTAAGACACATCATATCAAAATCTCTGGGACACTATGAAAGCAGTACTTAGAAGAAGATTTATTTCATGGGGCGCATTCAGCAAAAGAAGTAGAAATCAACAAATAAACGACTTAACACTACACCTCAAAGCCCTAGAAAAAGAAGAGCAGAACAACACCAAAAGTAGTAGAAGACAGGAAATAGTTAAAATCAGAGCTGAAATCAATGAAATTGAAACAAAAGAAACAATCAGAAAAATTAACAAAATAAATAGTTTGTTCTTTGAAACAATAAACAAAATTGATAAACCCTTAGCCACACTAACAAAGAGAAGGAAGAGAAAACTCAAATTACTAAAATTCGTAATGAACAAGGAAATATCACAACAGACATGAGTGAAATACAAAACATAATTAGAAGCGATTTTGAAAATCTATACTACAACAAAACAGAAAACCTCGAAGACATCAAAAAGTTTCTAAGACATATGAATTACCTAAACTGAAAGAGGAGGACATACACAACTCAAATGAATCAATTTCAAGCAATGAAATAGAAGAGGTCATCAAAAGCCTACCAACAAAGAAAAGTCCAGGACCAGATGGGTTCTCAACCGAGTTCTACAAAATCTTTAAAGAAGAGCCCATTCCAATACTCCTCAAAGTATTCCATAAAATAGAAGAGGAGGGAACCCTCCCAAACTCATTCTATGAAGCCAATATCACACTGATACCTAAACCAGACAGAGACACATCGAGGAAAGAAAATTTCAGACCAATATCCTTAATGAACATCAACGCAAAAATTCTCAACAAATTTTAGCAAATCGCATACAAAAACATATTAAAAAGATAGTGCACCATGATCAAGTGGGTTTCATCCCAGGGATGCAAGGTTGGTTCAACATCCAGAAATCAATAAATGTCATTCACCAACATCATATGTCATCATATGACATCATTAGTCTGTCATATCAACAGACTAAAAGTTAAGAATCACATGATTATTTCAATAGATGCAGAAAAAGCATTTGATAAAATACAGCATCCCTTCATGTTCAAAACACTAGAAAAAATTGGGGTAGTGGGAACTTTCCTTAACATTGTAAAGGCCATCGACAATAAGCCCATTGCCAATATCATTCTAAATGGTGAAAAACTGAAAGCATTCCCCCTAAAAACTGGAACAAGGCAGGGATGCCCTCTTTCACCACTTCTATTCAACATCGTTCTTGAGACTCTAGCCAGAGTGAATAGACAAACCAAAGAAATTAAAGGGATACGGATTGGAAACGAAGAACTCAAACTATCCCTGTTTGCTGATGACATGATTATATATTTAGAGGAACCTGGAAATTCCACCAGGAAACTCTTAGAAGTCATAAGTGAATTCAGTAAAGTAACAGATTACAAGATCAATGCTCATAAATCAAATGCATTTTTATACATAAGTGATGAATCTTCAGAAAGTGAAATTAGGAAAACTACCCCATTCACAATAGCATCGAAAAAAATAAAATACTTGGGAATCAATCTCACAAAAGAGGTGAAAGACCTCTACAATGAGAACTACAGAACACTAAAGAAAGAAATTAAAGATAACCTTAGAAGATGGAAGGATCTCCCATGTTCTTGGATAGGCAGAATTAATATTGTCAAAATGGCCATACTACCAAAATTGCTATACAGATTCAATGCAATTCCAATTAAAATCCCAATGACATACCTTACAGAAATAGAGCAAGCAATTATGAAATTCATCTGGAAGAATAAGAAACCCAGAATTGCTAAAGCAATCCTCAGTAGAAAGAGTGAAGCAGGGGGTATCGCAATACAAGATCTTCAACTCTATTACAAAGCAATAGTAACAAAAACGGCATGGTATTGGTACCAAAATAGACAGGTAGATCAAAGGTACAGAATAGAGGACATGGACACAAACCCAAATAAATACAATTTTCTCATACTAGACAAAGGGGCCAAAAATATGCAATGGAGAAAAGATAGCCTCTTCAACAAATGATGTTGGGAAAACTGGAAATCCATATGCAACAGAAAGAAATTAAACCCCTATGTCTCACCCTGCACAAAACTCAACTCACAATGGATCAAGGACCTGGGAATCAGACCAGAGACCCTGCATCTTATAGAAGAAAAAGTAGGTCCAAATCTTCAACTTGTTGGCTTAGGATCAGACTTCCTTAACAGGACTTCCATAGCCCAAGAAATAAAAGCAAGAATCAACAACTGGGATAGATTCAAACTAAAAAGCTTTCTCTCAGCAAAGGAAACTATCAGTAATGTGAAGAGAGAGCCTACAGAGTGGGAGAATATCTTTGCCACTCATATTTCAGATACAGCGCTAATTTCCAGAATCTTAAAGAACTCAAAAAACTCTACAAGAATACAAATAGTCCAATCAACAAATAGGCTAAGGAAATGAACAGACACTTCACAGAAGAAGATATACAAGCAATCAACAGATATATGAAAAAATGTTCACCACTCTAGTAATAAGAGAAATGCAAATCAAAACTACCTAATATTCCATCTCACCCCAATTAGAATGGCGATTATCAAGAACACAAGCAACAATAGGTGTTGACGAGGATGTGGGGAAAAAGGAACACTCATACATTGCTGGTGGGGTTGCAAATTAGTGCAGCCACTCTGGAAAGCAGTATGGAGATTCCTCAGAAACCTTGGAATGGAACCACCATTTGACCCAGCAATCCTACTCCTTGGCCTATACCCAAAGGACTTAAAATCAGCATACTATAGAGATACAGCCACATCAATGTTCATAGCTGCTCAATTCACCATAGCCAGATTGTGGAACCAACCTGGATGCCCTTCAGTTGATGAATGGATAAAGAAACTGTGGCATATATATACAGTGGAATATTACTCAGCCATGAAGAATGATAAAATTATGGCATTGGCAGGCAAATGGATGAAATTGGAGAATATCATTCTAAGTCAGATAAGCCAATCTCAAAAAACTAAAGGACTAATGATCTCGCTGATAAGCAGATGAGGACATATAATGG